>NW_021938789.1:34778140-36187185 GCF_001715985.3 Manacus vitellinus | reverse complement strand
CTGGCTCTTATCCTGCCTTTCTCTCCCCTATGCATTTTTCTCCTCCCCAGAAAGGTTATGACAGCACCCAAAAGTGTTAGTTTACCTATTGATTATGACAGCACCCAAAAATGTTAACCTATCTGTTGATATGAAACTATTAAAATAAATCTTATTAACTTACCTGTTGATACAAAACTGTTAAAATAAATCTTATATATTTTCATACACCGATTATTTAGTGTCGCTTCGCTTTAATCCACCCCAAAGGAATTTTTGATAAAACCTGGGTTACCCCCCCCCTCTCTTTTCCTGGGGCGGGTCGTAACAACAACACACTACTGTAATAACCAAAATAAGCTGATAATGACTTCCTACTCCCAGCACATGAGGAAGCATACCCGTGCCATAGTTTAGAGAGCGATTATAGCTTTTGAAGACCAGCTGGCCCATCTGTTCCTGGTATGCTGCTACTACTGGCAAGGTGGAGTTCAGCTTGGAGGAGCTGCTTAGGCTTTTTCATGGGTCTGTCTGTTGCACCCAGTTGAACCCCTGACACCTGTGGCACCAGTGCTGCTGCTTCAGGGTGTACAAACAGGCAACGGGGGAAAAAGGAACTTCTTAATATGCTGTGAGAGCTTCTTGTACTATGGATCACTGTGAAGGGAAGCAGTGTCCTGAGGGCAGCAGCTCCTGTTCACAGCATTCAGAAGTGAGAACAAAGGGGAGGGAGGAAGAGGCTGAGCAGAGCTGTGTCTGTGTGTCTGTGTGCACGGCCTTGCCCTCTGCCACAGCACATCTGAGGCAATGCAGAGATGTGGTTACATCTGCGGAGCAAGAACAGGACAGCTTTCCACAGTCTTGGGAGCAGGCAGGCATGTTTGGATACCTGCTGTGATGATGGAGGCACTTCAGTCATCACCTGCTGCTTCCCAGGCAAGTTCTAGGGATTTTGGGCATTTCTCATTTTTCACTGGGGGTCACTACCTTGCATACATTAATATACTGTATTTCCCAGTGGTTATTTTTGGAGAAAGGTGAGAAGATACAATGAAACTCCTTGGGCAGTCCTTCTCCGTAAATGCCCTTAGTTCTTTTCACAGCTCTTTGTTTTACCTAGATTAGGAATGCCTTAGCAGTCAGAGCTCCTGATTGTGGTGAACCTTGTATATTCTGGCATGGTGTAAGTTCTTTTCACATGCATGGTTTGGTGGGAGAGCTCTGCCAGTCTCATAAGGCCTTTTTCTAATGTCACACTCCAATTTCCGTAATGCATTCCTAGCTGCAGATGATTATTGCTTTATAAACCTGAGATTTCTTTCAAGATGATTAATAAAAATAACTCAAAAAATTAATTCTAACTAAAAAAAAGGAAATGGGTTCTGTGAAACAGGGCTCTCTCTTCAAAAGGGATTAAATATTCCCTAGAGAGCTCTTTTAGCTGCTTGAAATGTATTGTAGTTTAGGTCTGGAACACTCCTATGCATTTATGACAAAATATTAGCTAAATACTCTATTCTCAATGGTTTTCTGCGGCAGTGGGTACCAGGCTTTCATTAGATCTGTTGAACTTCAAAGTCAAGTATGCCAATAATATGCCTATTCCAGGAATTCTCAGAGAAATTCCTCATAGGGCACTGATTAGACCAAATTTTAAAAAAATAGTAAGTGGTTACCATGAACTTTGGCACCAGCATGTGCCAACCTGGAAGATTTAGGTGGAGATATGACAATGAAACTAGAGAACGTGAAAAATAACCATGACTACTTGCTTCCACATTGTACAAGGGTTGCAGAGACAGCGGGCTTGCTTGACTTGCTTGATTGACTCATTTAAAATTTTGAAAAAAGCCAATGAAGAGTCACTTAGAGAAGAATTTTTAAGGAGAGGAAGAGTAGTTGAAAAGGTAAGGGATTATTTAAAATGCATCTAAAGGTCACAAGTGGAAAACAGAAAAGGGATAAGACCCAAAGTCCATGACAGACTGTATCTCTGAGATCATGGGACACAAATACAGCCAGGATAGCAAATATCATTGCAAATAAGTCAAGGTTCAATCTTCAGTAATAAGCTTTTTTCAAACTTAACTCACTTGAGTGAGATAACCATGTGTATTACTTTTGTCTTGGAGAGAGAAGCAGCAGCACCCCAAGTAGTCTTTATTTGAATTCCTGTCATGCTTATCTACAGGCAGGACTTGAGCCACATGTTGGTAAAAGAACTGGTACAAATAGCTGAATCAGAGCTCCTTTGAGGCTCCTTTGAGGCTCAACAGAACAGAGTGGCTTAATTGTCCTCCCTGAGTTCTCTGCTTCTTCATCTTACTTGCTCAGTGTAATTGTTCAGGTCCTGTGCAATCAAACATCATATCAGATATAGATTAAGCAGTGACAATTGCTTAGGCAATTTCTTTTTACTGTGCCCACAGAACTCAAGTAGCTCATGAGTTCTACTTAGACCAGTAGCTGGACAAAGGCTTTGAACTAGCCCATGTTTATCTCCCAGTTTATCTCCCCATTCACAGCTGTCCTTCCCTTCATTCCTGCTACTCTGTTCTCCTCTTTTTCTACATTTTCCTTAGGACTGTACTAAAACAATCGTGTATGTCTGGTGGAGTCTTTCTGCTGTGCCTTTTGCAATCGGACATGCCTGTCTCATATTGGCCTTTTTAGCCACCAGTGCGCTTGTGACAAACGTGAGTAGAGCCTTTCCCAAATCTTCATTTGTGAAGCCCAGCCATGATGTCTGGTGGGCTGTTTCAACAGCAGAATAATTTAGACATGCACTTGAAAAACTAAGCAACCCTGTTCCCAGGTAAAGTCTAAAACAGGATCCCACTTCACATGTGGATCAGTGCAGTACTAGCAAGTCTAAGCATTGGGGAAAAACTGCTTTGAGGGAAAATTGAATTTCCCTCTTGCAGGTGTCATAGCCCAGTTAGAAACATTATGAGTAGACAACTGGCAGACATTGATGCTTGGATTCAGGCACACAGATGGAGACGCTCACTCAGATGGAGAGGGACTTGCCAGCACTCCTGTGGCTCTCACAGCACCCCACAGCACAGAAGGGGACACAGACCTTTCTTCCTGCCCTGGATGCTGAAGGCTGAGTCCTCCACAGCAGCCTCCTGAGCTGCCTGGCTAACGTCCTTAGGGACAGTAAGGCAGCTGGCACTTGGACATCAATCACAGCAGTCAGTAGGAGTTACATTTTGGTTTAGTTTGGTTTGATTTTGTTTGTTTGTTTGTTTTGTTTTGTTGGGTTTTTTTTCCCCCTGATAAGGCATCTTGAGAGATAAGAAGACCATAGAGCAGCTCTGTTTCTCAGATATGTCAGAGAAAATAAGTTTTTCTGTGGTTTTCTCTGGTAGATATGAGCAATTCACTATAAAAATGCTAGTAAAAGGAACAACAGCAAATTACTCTTAAAAATTTAATTAGGTTTGATTCCACTATGCCATCTGCACAAAAGGGAGATGATTCCTGATTTGGGGAGGTTTAAGCTCCTACATTAATTCTGCCTATTCAGCTAAAAGTACAGCTCCAGTGATCTTATCTACCCCCTTTGTACCAGCTGTGTATGTTCAGGCTCAAGTTCACACAATCAAGTGCCTCAAATCAGTTGAATCCGTATTGCCTTCAGGGTCAGAAGCTCAGGTCCCTAATACCACCTATTCTGTGCTTGCTTTTCCTTGTCTGGACAGGCAGACTATTTCTAGGAAGTGCAAACAACACCAAGGACTGGGGCATTTGGGCCAAGCATGAGGTCAAAGCTGACATGATGGAGCAATTAGATAATCAGCTTCTGAAATCAGTGGCTATTAAGCATATGCAGCCCAGACAGCATGGTGATTGGCATGTAGCAGTGTTGATGCTGAGGGTCTATTAGCTGAACCAGCAGCTCCTTGCTCCAAATACAGGCAGTATTTGGGAAGGGCAGATGATCTGCTTTCAGCCCCTCTGCCCCTGCCATGGCCATTAGGTGTGGCAGGGCAGGTGAAGTGGTCCTCTGGGTTGGATTCAGACCATGGGTCACAGTGCAGAGCTTTCTGTGTCAGGACAGGGCTTATCAGCATGTTTAGATTGTTATCATTTGATAAAAGCTTAATCAAATCGGTATTTTAAAGAGTTTTGTTTGTTTGGCCCTAGCTGTCATGGAAACTAGCTCAATTAAAAAAGAATAAACTAGAATAAAAGCCAAAAAAAAAAAAAAGAAGAGGCAAAACAACTGTTTTGATCAGTAACTTAGGGAACACTGCTTCTTGGGTCTAATGCAGAGTTTGTCAGGACTAGGGGTGGGGAAGACAACTGGGGAAGACACAGCAAATAAACTCCATACACATTGCTGACCAGCAGACCTTGTAAGACCCACACTGCACAGCCTGTGCAGGCTTAAATACACTCAGGCAAGAGATACAAACTTTGTGTTAAAGTCCGTTCTTGTATTAAAATTAGATCAAAATATGACTTCTGCTACCATCTATAATTTTCCTCGCTCTCAATAAGCACTTAGGCAGACCTACAAACATGCATGGCACTTCACTGACCAGGGAAATTGCTTCCCTGCAGCATTTGCTCAACATGGGGAGGGGGGTGAGGGCAAGGGCTTCTTGTAGTAAGACTGCATAGCATGAAAGGCAGTTTGCTTTGGTGGTGGGAGTGCATAGCCCTTCTGCACTGCATTGATTTTCACTCTCCAGCTATTTTGGAATAGGGCTGAGTGGTTATTTTTGTATTTATTTTAAACAGCTCATGCTATTTATGAATTCGAGTTCAATTTTGCAAAACTTTCAAATAACAGGTTCTTTCATCCTTGTTTGTGCAGACAAAGAGACTGTCCTCTCTGGCTCTCCTTTTAACCAAGGAATTTTCTTTGCATTTATTCAAACTGATTATAGCCTGAAAAGGTACTGTAGTCTTTATTGTGAAAAATTCACTGCACTACAAAATAATATTTATGTCTCAACAAAGACATTATTTAAAGCATCATCTAGAGAAATGATCCTTAAGAAACAAAAAGCATTTGTCTATAAAGAGAGCGCGTTTGTTTGGTGCAATCAAGGAGACATAAATAAGGGTTGCAAAGTGTCATCTCTATGGTGACAGCATTAAGGCCCTTCTTCAGCATGCAATGTGCTTTCACTTTCAAAAATTTGAGAGTATTAACACTGGCAGAAGCCTTGTGAGTTAAGAATTACCACTTAGTACAATATGCTTGAAAGCATTATAAGTCTGGGTATCTTAAACATGCTTGGTTAGAATATCTCAACATTGTATCTGTGGTGCAAAGGAGAGTAAATATAAGCACTGTGTTTTATACTGAAATTTGTTAAAAATCATATGATAAATCATGAGCTAAAAGCTTTATTTTTCTAATAAATTGTTCTAAAAGCTATTTAATTTCACTAAGCAACTTAAATTGTTTTTATTTTAATCTCTGTTGAGAGCAGTATCTGCAGATCAAAAATGAGAGTAGTCAAATTGTTGATGCTTAGATATTTGGGAGAAGAACATGGAATCTATGTCTGCTATTGATTTTACATGAAGAAAATGGTTCAGATCCATTTTAGTACTAGAAAATACCCACTTAGAAGTACAAAGTAGACTATAAAATCTATAGATTGTAAAAAAAAACCCCCATTGAACCGATAGTTCATTCTCTATTGGAGAGTTCATTTATGAATACATAGCCGATAATGGAAAAAACCCTGTAGTCGTAGGCTGAGTTTAACTGCCCTTTGCTGCAGTCCTTTGGGACGAGGGGCCAAGGCAGGAGGACCTCTAGTCAGCTATGCATTGCTCAGCCTTTGCTGGCTTCTCTCATGGCCAGGGCTGCAGAATGTGTCAGGCAGAATGGTAACATGCTTAATGCAGCAGTTTCTCCTATGATTGAGAAAGACCTTACATCTCCCTTCTCTAGTCCTGAAATCTGGACTGTCGGCAGTGTCCCTGGGTTGTACTTACATTGGACAAGTCTTTCCCAAATGACTACTGCTTCCTAAGCAAGTACACACAGCTATGCACAGGGATACCAAATTGCCACTTACTACATTCTATGTTGGCAATTTTTTGGTAAGAACAAAAAGAGTTCAGGTGCACATTGTTAAATTCAGAGAAGCAATATCACAAATCTATTAAACACATACACCTATACATGGAGGTTATTCGTATGTGCAATATATACATGCAAACCCTTATTTGTGTTTTCATAAGTTTGGACTCACACCAAATTCATTACAGCAGGAAATGTTTTTGGATTCATTGCAGGAGATAGTATTCAATAAAGCTTGGACCATACCTCTATTCAGACTTTGCAGGGAAATTATCAATGAAGATTCAGAATTTTACCTAGAAAGGTCATTCATGGCTGGGCTTCGCAAACGAAGATTTGGGAAGGGCTCTACCCACGTTTGTTGCAAGTGTGTTGGTGGCTAAACAGGCCAATACGAGACAGGCATGTCCGGTTGCAAAAGGCACAACAGAAAGACTCCTTAGATGGTAAATTCTGCAAGGCACGATTCTTTCTGCGTTGCCTTTTCTCCTCAAGGGCGATCCTGTGTGCTTTCTCAAAAGCATCAGCAGCGTTATAGATGGTGTGTCTCCAGGTCTCCCGATTGGAGGCCAGAGTAAACCAGTTATGCTGATCAATATGACCAGGACTGAGATGTTGTTTCAGGGAGTCCTTGTATCTTTTCTTCGGGGCTCCTCTCTTGCGGCATCCAGAGGCAAGTTCACCATAAAGCAAGATCTTAGGGAGGCGGTGGTCCTTCATCCTTGAGATGTGCCCTGCCCGACGCAGCTGTGTTCTCAGCAACATGGCCTCAATACTTTATTGCTGCTTGTTCTAGAACAGATGTATTGGTCACATAATCTGACCAGTGGATGTTTAGGACTGTACAAAGGCAGCATTGATGGAAGCGTTCTAGGAGCTGCAGGTGGTGGCGGTAGATGACCCATGATTCAGATCCATATAAGAGAGTAGACAGCACTATGGCTCTGTAAACACTGATCTTTGTACTTTTCTTCAGGTGTTTGTTTCGCCAAACTCTTTTATGAAGCTTTCCAAAAGCACTATATGCCTTTGCTAACCTGTTGTCTATCTCCCCGTCAATCTTACCATCCGAGGAGATGAGGCTACCTAGGTAATTAAACTGCTGGACTGATTTGAGTTCTGATTGGCCAATGGTGATATGGGGATGATGGAAGACTTCCTGAGGTGCAGGTTGATGGAGAACTTCTGTTTTCTTTAAACTGACTTCCAGCCCAAAGAGCTCAGCAGCATCTGCAAAGCAGGATGTTAAACGCTGCAGAGCTGCTTCTGTGTGGGCAACAAGGGCAGCGTCACCAGCATAAAGCAGCTCCCGGACAAGATGGTTTAAGGTCTTGGTGTGGGCCTTCAGTCACCTTAGGTTGAATAGACTTCCATCAGTACGATATCAAATGTAGATACTGTCCTGATCATTGAGGTCTGCTGTGGCCCTTTGGAGCATCATGCTGAAAAAGACTATGAATAGGGTAGGAGCGAGAACGCAACCTTGTTTCACACCATTCTTTATTAGAAAGGGCTCAGAAGTGTGTTGCCATATCTGACTTGGCCGTGCTGATCCTCGTGGAGTGAGATGATCATTTTAAAGAACTTGGGGGGACAACCTAAACGTTCCAAAATCTGCCATAGACCTCTTCTGCTCACAGTATCGAAAGCCTTGGTGAGGTCGACAAAGGTTACATAGAGACTTTTGTTCTGTTCCCTACACTTCTCTTGCAGTTGTCTGAGAACAAATACCATGTCTGTGGTACTCCTGTTGGCTCTGAAACCACACTGACTTTCAGGTAGAATTTCTTCAGAATTTCACCTAGAAAGGTGGTATACAGTAAAAAAGGTGTGCTCAGGGAGCAAACAAGGCTTGCAGAGGGTCTGAATGCTGCTGACTTTTGTCTCCCTGCCATTACATTACATCACATCACAAATGATCAGCCCCTAGAAATTAAAGATTTATCAGTTTTGTACCAAAGACCGGTTCCTTTCAGAGAGGTCTGATACAGTTAGGCTTCATATTTTCAATGGCTAGTTAACTTAGTCAAGCAGCTCCATCAGCTTATTACGCCCACAGCTACTTTCTTACTGCCTACTGAATATATTCCTTTGGTTGTGAATAGTTGTGAGCAGGGGAAAACAAATACGGAGACTTTCTTCTCTTCCTCTCCTCTGCATCCAGGTGGAAAGATCAAATAGGAAAGTCTACCCTTCTGTCTTGCACATCCTCCCCCTGGGAAGGGTGGGGAAGAGTGAGTGTTTTTTGTGTGTTTGGGAAGAGACCACCAGATCACCAAGAGAACCAAAAAGGGCAGCTGTTTAGAGTTGATCACCCAGCAGCTGGTCTTTCTGTTTAAGGGGATTCCCAGTCAGCTACAAATTCAGTTTATCCCTACAACTTCCCTTCAAAGGTCCTCAAGAAGCATGAAAGACACCTTAAGCTCAAAAGCTGGTTTCATGTGAGCAAGGCAAATTTTATAACTGTAGAACTGAAACCAGGCTCTGAAAGGTTTGTACACACACCTAACCCTGCTCACTTTCTCCATGGGTCCTCACTTCCAAATTCCTCCTGGTTTTTCACCAACTTCCTGGGTTACACCAAATGCTACACACTGTCCTTTAGCTCCCTAAAATTATTTTTCTTTCCTTCATTTCAGGAACCTGTGCATCTCATGTTCCAAGCATTTTTCTAATCCCAACTGTACCACAGTTTTCCAAAATTTCTCATTTCTACTTGCTTTTCCTAGTGGTCTTGCTCTGTCCTTGGGAAGATTCCTCTCTCACAGGCAGGCTCATTTGCTCCCAGACAAAACCCATGAATAACTGTCCTAGTTAGGACAGCTGAGATCAGTTCATCATGGTGGGTGTAACCCAAAACTGTATTCTATAGCCTTCCATGTCATTTCCCAGAAACTAGACTATTGTTGTCAATAGACTATTCGCACCTTCTGCCCATAGAGCCTGACTCCTCAGGCTATAAACTAGGTGTTAAGAGGCCTGTGAGATAGGAGGATGTTTCTGTCCTCACACCCTTTGTGGAACTCCCCGCCCTGAGGGGAGCACTGAACATTCCTGCCTGAACTGGAGGATATATAATCTTGGAGTTTTGGAACATTTTTCAACCCACTCGTGGGATCCAGAGGACGGCTGCATCTCATCGCTCTCAACCAGACTGAGACCACCACTGGACTGCGATCACCAGTTCTGGCCAGACTGCAGCAGCTCTCCCACCAGCAGGTTCTTCCCCTCTCCCTTTACTTTGGACTCAAACAGGGCCCAAGGAACACCACTTTGTTCAGGCCCCAGGGTACTGGGTCATACATTTGGGTTTTTGTGGGTTGAGACCAGTTGTTTGTTTGTATTATTGTACTTACTGTATTATTTTAATAAATTGTTATTCTGACTTATAATCTCTCCTTTGAGTTGGGTTCATTCCCCCTGCTGGTTAACTTTTAAACCAGGACAATAACGTATATACTTCCTCTATGTTTGGTGTTTTAATAAGGGTTGGGGGGATACAGAGTGTTCAATGTAGACATGCTGCAGCGTGGTGCAAGAGCACCTTAAGTATTGAAAATCTTTTTTAGGAAAAAAAGTGGTATAAATTCATATGGCTCTAAATAAAACAAAACCCTAGCCTATTTTGGGCTTCTAAAACTACTATGCAATAAACATAATAATATAAAATATAGCCATAGCAATGTTAAATATAACCATGTCATCACATGTGAATTTGCATGCATATGTATAAGAACAAATCTGATGTATATCATATCTACATTTATAAATACAAATTGTTTCAGGAATCAAGCTGTAGGACTTTTTATTATAACCTATCACAAGCATGAATTCATCTGTAACTAGATGTGTAAGAGGTTCAAAATGACTAGAACAAGTGGAAAAAAATTGGATGTCTGAAGCATGTTATCTACTTCTGTACCCCATGCCCTGCATGAGGCTGAGTAACATGCAGGTTTGCAGAATTACCAGGGTTCTGTAAGCATCTGTGAGCATACAAACCCTGTGGGAGGCTGAAAACCTGATGCTTTAGGTGTCTCTGCAGTGTTTGGGAATCAGCCAGGACAGATCACTTGATGGCTCGTGTCACGTTAGACCTCGCTCCCTCAAACAGCTCCTCCCACATCTCTGTCTACTCCAGTCATGTGGGAAAATGCAGCCCACAGCCACTCAGCCCTTAAATGCAAACATTATATTGTGCTGGATAGGTTGCTTTAGTCAGGCAGCCTCATGAACCTGGGAACCTTACTTCAGGCAAAATGTTAGAAAAATATGTCTTGAAGCCTCTGTAAGCCTAGGTTGATGTTTTGCTCATACAGTTTTTATCGGTTGTACTCTCTCTTGTTCCTTCCTTAGTCCATTAATAATCTTGGCCCTAATGATAATTCAGAATGAAACTGCAAAGCAGAGCACAACCTTTTTCTGCCTTCTGCAACTCAAGTAATTTCATAGACAAAGTCTTTCTCCACTCTGGAGATGTTTCCTGGTGAAATGGCTGAGTTCCCTCACATGACACCCAATTTTGCCAGGGTAGTGATGTCTGTGAGGTGATACATATGAAAGATGGGGGAGCCAGGCACCACAAATGGTTGGCATTACTGGTGCTGTCTATCACTGCAGATGTAGGGAGTAAGTTCAGTAATCATGTATAGCATCTGGGCCTATAGACAGAAAAGTCAGAGAAACACACTATTTAAATTGTTTTTCCTACTAACCTATTTCAGTATACTTTATTGTCTTTTATCTTACTTATAAAGCAAGAACATTACACAGCTGTTCCACTTTGCAAGAACATTGTACTTGTTGTATCTTTTGTTAGAATGTCTCCAGCTGTGGGGGTCACATAATCCTTTTTCCTGCTCTAAAAATCTGGCTGTTGAAAAAGCAGCATGACGTGAAACAAAATCAGTCTCCTTCTACTAAAGAACAACTTTTTGTCATTTTGATTGGGTGCTTACCTTTTAAAATGGTGCTTTCAGTTTTATTTATATAAACATGTTCAGGAAATGAGTATGCATTGGCGAAAAATATGAATTTAAAGTGGCTTTGGTTTACTGAATTAGATTCTATGATTTTATTCTAATCCAGAATTAAGGTGGCTTTAATTCAATTCAATATATCTCAATGTCAATTTAAAATATTGACTACAAAGTTATTTTGAATAACAAACCCCAGTGATTTTAAGAGACTTTCTATGTCATCCAGAGATGTATCTGAAAGGAACTTTAGTGCAGAATTATGAAGGGTCTGAATTTATGGAAGGAGATGCTGTTCCAGCTGTTGAGGTGCATGACCAGAAGGCATGGTATAAGAAAAGCAAAATGAAGCCGTACTCTCCGTTGCTGATGAAACATCTGGCTGGAAAACCTCATAAGTCCCACCCAGTGTGAGGACCTGAGTTTTCTTTGGTAGCAACATAGGAGGCTGGAGAGTAAGGCACAGAGCTAACCTCAGAGTTTTACTCATGCTCAGGTTCACCAGTAGCTTCCACATCACTGCTTCATAGTCAATGGTGCAATGGTGCTCTTTTCAGGGAGCCCTGTGCTCTTATGGACTAGATACAAATAAGCAAATCAAATCTTTAGAAAGCTGCTTTAGTAATACAGAGAGGTAGAGATTTAACCTAAGGGCTGGTCATTGCAAGCTGTGTCTCTGCCCTCTGTGCAAACAGGGCAAGAGTGTTATGGGAACTCATAAATCACCAAAGTCTCTGTAGCATCAATTTGCAGCCTGAGATTAATATTGATATTTTTACTGTCAAAGCTGAGAGTTGTTAGAGCTTCATATGAAGGCAGATTTTTGCCTTAATGGTTATTACAAAGCACTTGGATAATAGCTTCAAAAGAGAAATTCCAAATTTAGTATGACTAAGTTGTTGAGATCGTGATTGTCTGAGAGGCACCATTGCCATCATCACCTCTATAACTGGGATGTTATAATGATTCAGCTTTCAAATATCATTTAGCCAGACAAACCCCACACAGATTTCCAGATGAGAAGGAAATATTTGTCATCCATGTTTTTGACAAAAATGTAAAGTCCTAGAAATATTGCATTATTACAGTGGAAGACAGGTCTTCCTTTGGGCAACAACCAGAGTTCCTTCTGTACCACTCAGAAGTTTTGTCACACAGAGATTGTAAAGCACAGTGTGGCTTTACCCTGAAAAAGCCCTGAAAAAGCCACAAGCCATGTTTTTAGTTAAAAGGATGAACCATTAGAAGCATGCTGACAAAGTCTTCTACTGGAGAAGCATCTGATGATGTTAGATGACTTCATTGCTGGTATAGATTTAAATCAATTCCCTGCTGGTCTGCTGATAGTTATGCAACTGCTTTAGGTAGTAGAGCTGTATTGATCCAGACTGAGGCTGAAAAAAACCACATCCTCCACACTACTGTAGTTATCACAAAATAAAACCAAAAATGCAAAAGAGCAGGGTGAGTTTTCACATGAAGCTGCTCTTGAAAATGGGTGAAGCAAAACAGGAACAGATAGGAACTTTTTTTTGTGAAACACTTTGGGAGTTACTCTGGAACAGTTTCTATACTTAAAGTTAATCATACTGAATTTTCAACTATAGATAATACTTGACTCCTGTTCCTAGGCAAGGGCTTAATTTCCAAACCATATGTTTTCTCAGGATGCATATTAAACTGAAAATAGATCACTATGTGCAGAGACAATTGAAACAAACGTCACTCCAGTACAGTTCAAAGTCAGATCAGCCTCTCAGTAAAGGTTGGCAATTTTGTTTTGACTGTGTTGCATTAACAGCGAAGGACACCTTTTAAAACCAGATTCAGTCCTATTCAGCATGGGGCTAACATTTAAGTATGAGTACTCCATGCAATGCTTCCTTTAACATCGTATCCAAATTTCCAGCATCCTCTAATAAGCAGTTGAGCTCTAAGGAGCAGATACTACCTGAGCTCACCTCTCTGAGTTAATAGCTGATGCACAGTATGGTTCCAAGGCCTCTGCATTAAGCAGTCCTGCTAATTTATAGCATTTTTCACTGTTATTTAGAGATTGTGGGGAAATCTTCCTAAGGTTGTTTCACTAATCCAGTTTACAGCACAGCCTCTGAACAGTTGCCATTAGCACAAGTGCAAAGGCAGTGAACTGTGCCATAGGTGAAATAATAAAAAGCAGGAACCTCTAAAACCAACTTTGCTCCCAGAGCTTGGATTTTTGTCCTGATTTTTCCATCAGGTTTCTCACTTTTTGACTCCACAGTCTGAACTGTCCTTTAAGTGTACATTTCCCTTTTCAAAGAATCCTCACTAATTACATGTATTATTGGTCTGTTTGGACTTCAGAATAATTGCTAGAAATTGAATTGTAATTTAATAGCAAACCAAGAGTCTCTCAATACTTCCCACTTTGTGATTAACATTCTGTAAGGAATGCCGTCATGTTTGTCGTACAGAAAGCAAAGTTTAGACTTTTGTTTCTCCTTGTAGAAGCAAGGGAAAGGTTAAACAAAGGAAATCAATTATAAATGTTCCATTAGTAAGGATGAAGATAGAATATATCTGTCGCTGGGAAAAACCCTGGCTTGATTCCCAAGGGACTGCCTCTCGACAGTTTTGGCTTAGCAAAGGCGTTTGAGCAGGCTATTCTTGGTCAGATAAAGAGAGGCAATGCTGGCAGCTCACACACTGTGCAGTCTTGAAATCTCTGCAGTATGCTCCCTAGCTTGTCCAGATGCACTGATTCTCTAGGCTCGGTGAAGGACATATTTATTTGATCAAGCTTTTGGAGAAGGCTGTGGGTATATTCCCAGAATGCTGAATGAGGGAAGAGATGATAGTAAGAATGACAGTTATTTCAATAACACTGAGACTGGTTTTCCTTTTGTTTCACTGTTACTCCACGTATATTAAATATAAGCTAGGGCAATAAATTTTATTTATACTAATGTAAATAAATAATCATATAAATCCTAGCAGTTTTATTCATCCCAGCAAACACATATGCTAGTGGGGCATATTTAAAAGCACAGAACTAAACCACTTCTGTATTTAAGCAATACAGAACCATTGCTTAAATTTACAACACCCTGTAAGGAACTAGTGTCCTCCCACTCCCTCAACAACAACAGAAACAGTTCATTCTACTGACCAAACAGTAACTTCCAGATGGCGTTAATCTGACCAGCTGAAGCTGGTAGTAGGGATTACTAGTCGTGGTGGATATGGTTATGCATATTTTGTGTAATTTTTCAGAGAATAAAGGGCAAAATTGCCCTTGTCACCCTGTGATGAACATCTTTAACCTGACTTAAACCATATAAACATATAGCAAATACCACAAGTTGAGCTTGGCATTCCTCTGATTAACTCTTTTCAAATTAATTCCATGTGTGGACTTCTCTTTTTCTGGAGTTCTGGAGTTCCTGGTTGCAGTTTAAGTGGAACATCCCAATTGCTTTCCAGTATAAAATGGCCACAGCTATCTAGCAATAGCTATTTCATGAAGGCTTAATGAAAAGTATAAGCAGGCCCTAGACTTGTGCTTACAACAGAACCTACTGATTTCTGTATGAGCTGAAGGTACTCTGCAGTCTTGCAGGAAAAGTGAGTTGCTCAGAAAACAGAGCCCCAGGGCTTGTGATTCTAAATCAGTGATGAGGTTTTCTATTCTGTTTTAAACTTCTAAGTCAAGCCAGACAAAGCACTAAACATTAATTTTTGAACAAAAAATTGAGAAAAAATGAAAAGCTCTTTCTCTGTTACAGACCATAATTTCAAACATTACTCCAAATACAAATACATCTCTCCAGCTTATTTTACTTCCATTATTTTCTTCAAAAGATGTAGGCAAAATTTCAGCATCATAAACTGCTTTTCATGTTTCATTTGTTAAATGTATCTCCTCTTGAAAAACACCAAATGACAATCAGTAAACAGAGGTAACCATTCATCAGAGACACCATAGACTTCAACATTTTCCTGCATCTCTCTGCTCTTTTTTTTGCATTTTTCTCTTCTGGCTATTTTTATAGAAAAAATATACCTAGGGTATCTCAGTGCCCTGAATATAGCCATGCAAATGTCAGTCACGACATTCAGCTGCTTGGTGTAGGAATCCACCCTTTGAGAACTACCTTGAGGTCATCATCTAATAAGAGGCACCAGCGCTGGATGGGATGCCATGTGCCATTTCTTTGCAACATTGCCAGTTTCAACCCCTCTACCTGCCTACCCAGGGATGCCCAGGGCAGCGAAACAACTGCTTCTCAACCACATGGTAAAATGCTTTGGGTTTTTTTTTTTTTTTTTGGTTTATTTTTAACACATTAGTTCACTGATCTCATTTTCTGTGTGGCCTCAGGGGGTGGCTTGGGAAGAAACAGTTGTGCCAAAACAAACAGTGTGAGATGGGAACAAGTGGTTGAAGGTCAGGACTGCTGAGCTGGCATAGTCCCGAGGAGTGCTGCAACAAGAGCAGTGTTCCCACCCTGGCATGCACAGAGATGTGAATGCCTTTCATCCCTGGGGGGACTGCATGCAAACCAGGGGCTACAGCAATCACCAGATGAAGGCTGGTACAGAAGGATGGTTTGAGTCTCAGAATATAGCCTCCTGGAGGCTCTGAAAACACAACCCATCACTTGTGGCACTTGCATAGAGCATGGTAGCTCAGACTCTTCCACAGTCACAGTATTTCTTTAGCACTTTCCTTTTTTACATATATGTTATGAAGACAGAGATAATGGGACCCTTAAACACAAGAAGTGTCCTTTTAATACCTCAGTTAGATATTTTCAGAAGGTAATATGTATCACCTGCACTGTATGGCAAGTAGTATTTAACTCTGCTTTTATTAGCTTATCTTTATTTTCCTAGATTTGATTAAGAGCCTGAGGCTGGAAAAGCGCAGAAGAAATAAAAGCAAGCTCTACCCTCCTGTTGCCTGCTAACAGTCTTTCAAGCAGATAATCAGGATCCTCCATGAGAATAACTGAAATGATATAGTGAAGAAGTCCTGCTTGGTCAGGTTTATTATTTAGTTAATAATTTTTGCTTCCTTGAGAAGATGGGTTCTGAAACTATATGAGAAGGTCAAGCCCCTTTTGACCTTAAGGATGCCAGTTGGAGCAGGATCTAGGACACATCTGCGGAGGTATGTGAGTGCATTACTTTTTAAAAATTGGATCATGACAAGAGAATCATATATTTTGTTGAAATCTGAACCAGGAAGCTTACAGATACTATTACATAAATAAATCCCATTTTATTTTTAAGGAATTATTTAAGGGATTAAAAAAATAATCTTCTTATCTTTAAACCACCAGAAACAGAACAGTAATCATAGGCCTATCTGAAATACTAGGAACTTTGAACATAGATACTTGGCTCTTTGTCTAAAGAGTCCTACAATGCATATGAATAATACACTAATTATGAACCCATCTGCTAACTTGTAAATCTGCAAAAACACACTTGCTCCATTATGTGCAATAAAACTCTATAAATAATCAGGTGAATTTTACTTTTCCCTTTACAAGATAACAGTGTCACTAATAGCAAGCTGTGCATTCTCAAATAGTGATTATGTTCCTGCGATTAAGTTACTTCTGCTGCTTTAAAAATAACCTTGACTATTCCTCTTGTCTCAGAATTGCCTGGCACAAATCTTTCACAGGAGCGATGCCTGTGTCACACAATACTGTAGTGACATTATTGGATTAATGACAGTCAGCAAGAAGAGCCAAAGCACTTTCCAAGATAAGTTTCTCAGGAAAAGTGCTTTCTCCAGAAAACCCATGCTCCTAAAAGAGTGTAATCCACCATCTACTGAGAGTAACAGCAGTCTTACCATGATATTAGATAGAAAGGAAAAAAGAGTAGAAAAACTTTTAGGTAGAAAAACTTCTTAGGACAGAATTGTAGCACAATAGTTGAATAGAAATACCTTTATCCAACTTGACATTTTTCTAAAACTTGCTCAATTTTTTTAATGATATTAACAATGCTTCAGAAGGGTTGAGTAGGTAAACTGACAGGCTGGTTTTGTCACTGGGTGCTATTTATACAACTTATACCATGCAATTTTACCACTGTGTGCTCTTTCTGACAAGAGTGGAGATGGTATCATGTTGGCTTTTAGTGAACAGGCAATTCAGCATGACCTCCAGATAATATGCCACTGAATATATTGGTGCTGCACCTATATCTTGAATACTGTGTGAAGTTCTGATTCCCCACTCTTACCAGTCTCATGAAATGACCTGTTAAAATGAGAAAAAGTATGGAAAGGTGTTGATGTGGATGTACTGTGCCATTCTGTTAATCTTAATAACTGAAAACTAGCAGTAATCTAGAATCAAAACCATTGACTTTGTTTCTTTTCAGGAAGTCAACAGAAATTTTATGTCATCTCTCTCTCTCGGAAATTACTGAAAAGGCTGTGGTAGAGAGCTGTTAAATAATGACCTTTCTGAAGAAGATGAATAAGGAGCAGTTGCAACATTTCATAAGCCAAAACCTAGAATTAAATTGCTAGAAACATATTTAAACATCAAAGGAAATTCTTTTTTCACTCAGTTCATGGCCAAATTGGCTCACCTTTTGTCGCAAAGAAGTTGCAAGGCAAAACTTTTGAATGAGATTTAAGAGCAATTCTGTCAAGGATATTAGATGATATGAATTCTTAATCTGACCCAAAACTGCAGGTTTTATGTTCCAGTGACTTGTACCTCAAGAGCAGAAGCTACTGCTGTGTATAACTTGAAGAGTAGGTACTCATATATGAACTGCTACTGGAGCACATATACTGTATTACAACTCAATTCATACTATCCAGATATTGTTTCTAGTAATTTGGCATTTAAGGAAAAAATGGAATATTGAAGTACAATTTGTACAATTCTTGCTTAATTACTACAAGATACAAGTGCATTGAAATGTATCAGTCTCTAAATAAAATCGTTATTAGTGTGAATCTATATGCAGATCATCACTATAATTTAAAAGCAGTCTCTGAAACGAATGCAAATTCTTTTCATAAAAGCCCATTATTTTTATTCTGGAGTATTTCCTTTTAAACTGGTACATTTGAAATTCAAATGGAACTGTAGCTAGAAACACTGAGAAATCCTTGCTGGTGCTCAGCAGGAGGTTTTCATTTAGTCCCTGGACCAGAACCTCATTCTCCCTTCAAACACTGCCAGGGCTTTTTCTTCAATATGGAGGTGCAGGTTGCACTTTTAAAGTAATGAATGAGAATTGCTGAGCAGGGCATAAAAGCTTCCACACTGAAAAAGCATCCAGTTCATTTTACTGTCTCTAGGTGTGCATGCCTTTTTAAGCCTAGCACACAATAAATAATCCCTTGAGGCTGAAAAATACCCAGATACTTACTTGATACAAAAAATGTAAACATCAAAAGGAAGGAGTTTTTCTGTTTAGGCATCAAACTCTCCAATGAAACAAAAACTATGGTACTATCTAACATCAATTTTTTGTCACTGCTTAATCCTTTTTAACCGTGCTGCTCGTGCTTTGATCACCAATCTATCATGTTTAACCGAGGTTCACCAGACAAATGCTGGCAGTGAAGATACACAGTAATGCTGCCCTTTCCCTGCCCACAAAGGACCTGCAGTCCTGTTCTAGGCTGAAGCAGTACCCCTGCTGTTTGAGGGGCTCCGAGACCCCAGCACCATCACATACTCCATGAGTGTCTCCCCACCAAAGCCCTGTGGTGGGAGGGTGGCATGGTGTGGTCTCTCCTTGCCTGGGAGTGGTCCAGCCCCTGCTGCACCAGGGCTCCTGTGCCCATCATCACAGTGGCTGCAGGCTTTTCCACCCAGGCAGGTGCTGAGGACTGGTGCACTATTACATATCATTCCCTTGCCTGCACAAGTGTTCCTGGTCTTGGCCTGGCCCAGTCCCCCCACTGGCAGGATGGCAGCCCTGGGGAAACAGCCGCTGCAGGTGTCCTTGGAGAGCTGACTCCAAGTGAGGCCCACATGTGTTTCACTGCATTCAGTAAGTCTGCTGGAGATTGCCCATTGACAAGTAAAATTATTTGTCTTCAGGAAACTGGAGTTTTAGAGACCCTGACTTCCTGGGTTTCAGCTGCTATTTGCTACTTTGGGGATCAAAAAGGTGAATCCTGGGCAGCTCCTGTGGGTCTTCAGAGTTTTCCACTCCATGAAAGTGATCTGAGTGAGGACATGCAGGTTTTTCTCAAGAGTTACTTTTTTTCTGGTTCATCCAGTAATTTCATTGAGCTTTGAGTTTTTTTGATGCTGGCAAAAGATATGGAATAAGAGAGCCCCAGACAAAAGTCTGGCTGATATGCCTGTCAGAGCTGCCTTGATTTCTGCCGATCCTCCAGCTGCTGGTTCCATCTGTTGTCTCCCACTTTCTTTATTCGCTTGTAAACACCTTAGGGCACAAGCCATTTCTAAGTGAGCAAATCCAAAGGACTGGTATGGTGCAATACGAATCCTTGGTGCTTCAACAATGCATACAATATTAAAAATGCTCAGCAAGGGGTTTCCAGTGTATTTCTAACCACATCTGAAACAAACTTCTAATTAATGAATAATCAAGGATATCATGGTGTTCCTTGCACTCTAGTTAAACATATGTGGCAGCTCTGATTTGTGTACTGAAGCATCTTTAGTGTCACTCTAATAGTTTTCCTTTTCCTAACCATGCCTAAAGGGCAGTATTGGAGCATTTGATTGACAATGCATATCTATGCACACCCATTGGCACGTGCTGATCTTCTGAATAAGAACTGAGCTGATGGACACTGGCTTTGAATCACTAAGTGTTACTTGTTCAACAACATTTTGCTGCTGTCTTCTCTTGGCCCTTCAGCTGCTCCTCTCAGTGTGACTTGTCTCAGTCTCTCCTATTTTTCCTGGTCTGGTTTCCATTGTTCACTCCTTCTCCTTTTACTTTCTCAATAGCCTCTTCCCCAAGCCAGATTGTTTTGTGCTCTGTCATGCCGGGGGAGAGTACACCCAGCCTCTGCCAGGCACCTCCAGGGCCTGGGTACATCTGTCATCTGCAATGGTCATCTGCAATGTTGTGCTATGCACAACAGGCAGGCTCAAAGGCTGGCATCATCCTCAAGCCCTCATCTCCATGGAAAAGTACAGTCATTGAAAAAAACAGTGCAGTTAAAGAGGTGTTATACTTACACAAGCAATGCCATGTTTGTTAAGCATGCTTATGCTGGTATTGATTTTCCTACAGGAGGGGGATAACCTTTATTTTTGTTGTCTGAATTTACGCTATCCAAACTTTTTCTGCAATTAATGGTGCATGTCTCATTCTGAAAGTAAAAGACCACCTTTCTAACTGGCATGCTTTTATTTAGTATAGAAAAGGTCTAATAAGTCACAGAAAGAGAGAAGATGGGAAAATATGACAGCTGTGTCATTGGACTGCAGATTAAATTGCATGATTTCAAAATTTTCAGCAGCAACGCCACCAGCAATGTCAGTAAAAAACTTTGCAAAGGTACATGCAGTTTTGAAGCAACCACATGATGGACATCAGGGCTTCCTCAGGCCTTACAAGTAAGCTGTCTTGCTGGACAGGTCTGTTTCAGAGATGGAGGGAGATATGAGGCGCTACTGCAGCTGTGGCACATAGTCTGCTTTTTCTACCAGCTTAGGCTTGGTAGTTTGTTTTATTTTAAAAGAGTTTCAAAATGTACAACATATATTCCTACCTACCTGAATATTATTTTTTTCAGTCTACTGTGTGGCATCTCAGTTTCAGGTGCAAAGACTTTGACTTAAGAAGCTAGGCCTTGGATTAGAAGAGCTGAGATATGGACATGTGCTCTTCTGGCATCCCTGCTGTGGAGAGGGGGAGGTCAGGAAATCAAATGCTGAGATTAGTAACACAATACACCACAAAAGGAAAATTCACCAAAAAGGGCTCATCTGTCGGATCCTGAACACTTCTGAGAGCATATTCAAAGTCTTTTGCTTTGGTGTGGGGTTTGGGGTTTTTTTTGGTTGGTTTAGTTGTTTGTTTGGGTTTTTTAACTTGTTTCAGTGGACTTAGCTCCTCTATGAATTTCACTCCAGGGAGCCATGGTAGAGCTGTCCTGTTCTCCCTGGGCTTATGGAGCAAACTGCGGGAAGAAATTAAGAGGACTGACAGAACTCTGAAGTAGATGATCTGCAGCCGCATTAATTATTGATCATGTTAGCAGTTGATGAGTTGTGCTAAATTGATCTGTGGCAAGATAACGTGAATTAAAAGCTGCTTAAATATTTAGTTTTGGGCTCTTTATATATGGCAGGAATTTGAATGAAAGGCTACGCGTGAGTCATGACTGGAATCAGCTTTTCAGTAAAGACAAGATATCAGAATAAAAGGTACTATCTAAATGTAAATCATGATTTATTAGAGAAGAAATCTCTTGCAGGTAAACATTTTAATGGAAGACTGGAAATCTTTCCTTACAAAATTTTCTCAATATAGGATGATAGATGAAGATTTTCTTATTATTAGTGTAATTCTTGCATATTTTACTTTAATTAAACCTTGCTGCATCTGAAATAGTGCACAAAATGCTGTGGGGAGAGAGAGACTAAAGTGCTGTAGGAAGTGAAGGAAGACTTGGCTGAAACTCCATATGTTTGCTGCAGCATTGCAATGCTGTACAGCTGGAGCACAGCTTGAGTGAAACGAATACGTAGATGACTGGTGAGAGGAAGTAAGGGGGCTAATTCTGACATTGGATATATGTGTGTGTGTGTGTATATATATATCAGGCAAAAGAATTTGCTGACGATTCTGCACAGGGGCTGGTAATAGAAGGGAGCCAGTGCATGTCAGCAGCACAAGCTAAAGTGCCTTTGCCAGCGAGATAAGTCCCATTGAATAAAAAGGTCGGCATCATTCCGTCTGAAGAAGAGCTTCTCGGATCTCCTCAGCAAGCTCGGATCCTACTGCATTGTCTCACAAACCTTTTTGAAAGACTTTGCGATATCATTAATAGAGTTTTGGAGGTTGACATGTATTCTTAGCTGATCTAGGTGCCGCAGTTCCAAATAAATCCTTCGCTGGCTTCTCCCAGCCTCTCTACAGAGAAACATCCTTAATGTAAAGCAGGCTTGGTCCTGAAGTAGAAATGTTGGCAGTTTAGTGCAAACAGGCTAGAGTCATCTTTAGTGAGAAGAGGAGGCTCCTGCCTACTGTAGTTTCTTCCTTACAGTTTGTCTCACCTCTTTCCTCCATGTATCAGAGAGCACTTTGGCATTTGAGGGTATTTGTCTTGCTTTTTCCCACCCTTCACAAAGGCTGTCCTCTGCTTAACATGCACATTCTTTCCTTCGGAGCCATTTTCCTCTGTGGGCTCTCTGGGCTGGCAAGCTGCCAAACAGTGAGCTGCATGAAAAAGCCTTGATCATTGACAGGCTGTCTTACAATTTCATTCTTGTATTCAAGATGCAGATGGATGTTATTAGAAAGGTTTTTACTTCGAATGTGCGCGGCTTGTCCACATGGCTGAGATTAGTGCTCAACAGTCATATAATGCTTTTCATCCTCAAAAGGTCTTTACAAGCCCCAGCTCTCAGAACGCCCTTGTGAGGTAGGTGCAGGCATTTTGTTATATGGTTTATAACAAGGAGTTACTAACACATGTTAGTAACTTGTTCAAAGATGTATTGCACAGCAAGCATTATAAAGGAAGGAATTATTTACACTTTCCTAATGGTCTTCTGTGATGTTTTCCTATAAAGAAAAAAAAGTAAGATTTCACCATGGCAACATATTTTCCCATATGAAAGAAGTGATTAGTGACATCAAGAATTAAAATGTATTTCAGGTTACAGTACTACCAGATAAATATGCACTTCTAAAATTTATGAGGCCGAATTTCCTACTGCACTCAGCTTCAATTAATACAGCGGAACCGGAGCCTACAGGGATCGTCAAAGAGACCCAAATTTGATAGAAGATTTGGAGCACTTGCCTCTAACCATACTTCAAAACAGAGGGAAATGATTTTAGGAGAAATGATGAAAAACGCCTGTCTTCTCGGTTGAAAGGATAGTGCAGGATTATTTTTTTTCCCTGCTTTAACTGCAGGATTATAATTAAAGCCCCAACAGTCCCAGTAGGAACTCCCTTCCACTGAAAGTTCTTGTAATATTGTATCTCATCTGAGTGAGGGGGCTGAAATAAGCTGTAGCTATAAATTACTTCTTTATAATTATATATTTGCACTGAGCTTTTACTGGCATGACCACATTGACATGCTTTACCTTGCACAGACAAGCCAGTGGAAGTTTCAAGTGTTGAGCAGCACACATGATCTGGCTAGGGCCAAGATCACTCTGTGAAATGTGGTTTCTAAACTAGGTTGGCAAGACCTTGAAAGCTGTGTAAAAATCAGTTTTAAAGGTCTTTGTAAACCTTGGTGACCCTTAGGGCCCACATAGGTAGCTGGAAAACTTGGCTTGGAAAACAGTAGCCAACTTGGCCCCATAAAGAATAGTTAATAGTGCTGTGAGATGGTGAGGCACTTCTGAATAAACCAGCAGGGGCTGACTGGTGGGAGACTACAGACATGAGGGTTTGCTTCATAGACATACACCTACTTTATGCTTTCTGGGTAAACAGATTGAGAATAGCCTGTCTAGCTCAAGTCGTGAGAAGGGTAAAGCTTGATAGGCTAAAGCAAGTGTATATTATAATTGCATTCCATCTTCCCTATTTTTGAGTTAGCTTTGCTTTCTTTCAGATTATTTTTTTCATTGAGTTAATAATTGGATAGTTATGTCCATTGAATGAAGGACTATGCAGCATCTCAGGAAAGAGGTTAAAAGTTAGTAACTGAACTCTCTGGTGCGTCAGAAAGAATCACACACTTGTGCTGCATAGAGGAGACTGAAAGAGTGGAATGGTATAAACTAGTCATGCTTTTTTAACCCCAGAAAGGGTTTCTTACTTGTTTTTCAGAATAATTCTACATGCGATATTATCTCTCTCTTGTTTTTCTGGTAAAGGTATCTGGCCCCACAAATTTCTTTGGAGGAAAGGGAAATGTGAGTTATTTTCTAGTTTTATGATCTCTATACAGTGTTTCAGGTAAATTCAGGGAAATGATGGGCAGATAAATTAATCAAAGTTATTTTATGGGGAATTACAACTGGAACAAGTTATCACAGCCTGCAGTGTCAGCTATCCTATTTCACTTTATAATTGTGCAAGTGACTATATCTAGACAAATTAAGCATTTTCAGTTGCGTACAAAAGAGTTGCAAATGTCTGCTAGAGGATGGAGATATGATATAATTTAACTTTAAACATTTGGGTTTAAGGTTAAGAGATGCTTTTGGAGGGCTATGACATACCTGCATGGTTTTGAAGATAAGACATACATACGCACATTGCAAAACCATGAGGTATTTAAGTTAATAGCTCAAACCTATGTCATGCTTTGAATATCTTCAGTACTTTTATTTCTCTTTAAAATTTACAAAAACAAAGATCTGCAAGCACTGCACAATGGTTTCAGGCCACTTGTGGTCCAGTTTTTGTCAAATGCCATCACATCTCCTTCCACCTACAAACCCCTTTTTATTTCCCACAAGATTACCCTTGGAACCATTGTGTTTGAGGCTCCCACAAAGCAAAGTGCAACTTGATTCCCATGTGCACAGATCTTTTAAAATCTAACCGCAGTAGGAAAATACTTTGCCTAAGCTTTAGTGTTGGTCTCCTACTTGAAATTAACTGAATATCTGTACCATTATTGATGGTTTCAAAAAAAATATGTGGTATTTTTGCTTGAAAGGCCCCTCTTTGCACTTTGAAAATATGCTGATGTGTGTTTTTAATCAATTGTACTTACATTGCCCAGGAGTATCAATCCAGTATCTCACTCAGAGATTTACGTATCAGGTGAGCAGGACCCTCACTGAAAGTGTATTCATGATGAGTATGGGTTAAAGAATACAGGTACTTCAAACAAAACTTTGGAAAATCTATTTGAAAATAAAAAATATCCATGCAAATACTTAACTTCTGGACCATTGGTAGTATTTTTGGAACACAAGGGACCCAGAAAAATTAATTAAAGATAAAATTTTCTCTTGTACTCTTCTGCTCGATAGCAAGAACAATCTAACTTCATACCCGAATGTAATAGTAATGTGAAGGCTTGAGGCAAAATTGTTAGCTACTCACATCAATGGAATGAAGTTATACAGCTCACTTCCACCTGAGAGAAGAACTATTTTAACAGTTTGTGCTTCACTAACAAGACACAGATGTCACCATCGGGCAAACAGGGGCAAGATTGTTTTGTGGTTCGTCATGCACCTCTTCCCAAGGGCACAGCTGAGTGCAAGTTAGAGCCGTCTCTCTTTCTGGGAGTTTCAAACAGTGCATCATTTTTTTTTGCTAGAGACCATCCTTTGCTGCAGCACTCTTAGAACTCCCTGCAAGCCCATCAAGGATCAGAGACAAGGAGAGGGTCTTTAGCAGTTTTAAACTAGCAGGACTTTTTTGGTTTCATTGAAATACAGGGACTTTAATCAGATGAGGACCTGGACTGTAAAATGAAGGTATGCTGAAGCAGGAGAAATGATCTACCCTAGATTTTCTCCCGCTGCAGAATCTGCTTCCTCATGTGAATACTACTCGTGCACAAACAAGAGCATGTGGATGCCAATCTCCACCCTCCAGTTTATTTGCAGGAGGGTACTTCTGAAGTATTTCAAGACTTCCTTATCGCAAGGACTAAATACACAGAGCTGTCTCCATGCCAGATAGCTTGAACTGAAGGAAGAAAAAATTAAGTATGGATAGCAGGAGTGTGTTTACTGTGGCAGTGCACAGGGCTCTCATCATGCCAGCCAGGTGCCAGCATATGTCAGCAGACCTCTAGGTGGCTAATAGCACACACACACAAAAATATTCCTGGCAAAGAGCTTCTCCTGACAAAATCCTTAAATGTTCATGTGTTTTTCGAAAGTTTACATCTTCCAGAGGGTCACTTGATTTGCCACAAATCATTAATCTCAACTACCTCTTTTTTACAATTACTTCCCACATTTCAGTTTCTCTTCCTGACCTAGAAAACACATTTACAAGATATACTTGGTTGGTTACAGATCTTCATCAGCCACTTCCCTCTGCTAGTTGCTCTGCTAAGCACAGCAACAACGACAAAGGCTTTTTCTTTTTCTTTTAAAAATATGTTTTAGAAAGGAAAAGTGAACCAGACATTGTGTTCTTATGTTTTTCCAGCAGTGATACAAGAAGGCAATGGTGGATGTTCTCAGCACGAATCAGTTGTTACAGGAGTAGGAAGATAATGTTTATCACAGCTAGCTGCTGAATGTTTGAAGAGTATTATGAGTATCTATTGCATAAATGAAACAAATAGCAAAATTAACACAAAAACCCTGAGGAAAAGTGATAATTTGTTGCTCTGTGTCTTAGATCCAGGTAATACAAGGAATATATTGTGTAAACTTCTACCTCAGACTGCTTATGAGCGCAGTAATGCTTATTTTTGTCTATTCCTTCATGTCTCTATTTTTGTATTACTGGAGGATTTCTTGCTCCAACTGAATTTAATGCTTTAATTTATCATTATGTATTTGTACAGAAGCTGAAGTTTATAGAGGAAATAGGGATCTCTTTGTATTAAGTTCATTACAAAAATAAAGAAATAGTCTTAATTTTCACTACTGACATTAACAGTGATTGTAGAGTCTATGTGAAAAAAAAATTGGTCATTACAGTGTTTTGAACCTGAACTATTTATTTTTTCCTATGATCTGTTTATTAAGAGTATTCTTTGACTACAGGTGCAGTGCAGAGCTCTGCACATACAAGGTCAGGCATATTGTTATTAAATTGTCCAGAATTATCAGGAAAATTCCATGATAAGCTTAGATCACCTTGGCAGCTTAACTCAGTGTCCATCTACATGGAATACGCTTTCTTTGGATAGGGTAAAATTAGATTTTAAAGCTCTTTTATTCCAGATACTGGATGATTTCTTCTTGGAAGAATAGATGGAACATAAATCAATGGAGTGTGGTATTAGTGATTTGTAAGTAAAAAACTATCAACTTTTATAGAATTCACTGAACTTAAAGCTGATCCTAACCATTTAAATTGGTACCTAGTACTTGTCACATTATGATATAGGTGTGAATATGCTTTGCCAGGATATGTATGTACAGCAGAGGAACATTCAGTTAAGCACACACCCACACATCCCCATATGCTTTGAACAGATCTAAACGGTGACTGAAAGATGAAGAAGGCTGAGCCACATAAACATTATACACAATGACTATTAATTTCAAAGCAAGGCAGTAATTTATGGAGGTTGTTAGGAAGCAATGTAAATACAAATGCTCTTCTAATAAGCATCAGTAGCATCATGTTGGAACATATTTGTGATTCATTATATTGTGTTAAAGCAAGCAGGGAAGAGTATGGATGATCTCCATGGAAGATGGTGACAAGACTAAAGAGGAGAAAGCTGACAGGAATGCAGCATTCAGGGACTCAGTCCAAGGAATAGTTCTAGCATGGGCTGACTTAGCAGTGCAGTAAGCAGTGCTTGGTAGTTGAGCGAGGACAGGCAATATCTGGAATAATTAATCAATAATTCATTATGGAAAAATGCTACCAGCTGTAAACTTAATTTGTAGAATAATGCCCTGCAGTAATGCCAAAAGTTATAAATATATTCATATTTTTTGAAACAGCTAGTATGAACTGAAGCCAAATGCTTTAATCATATATAATATATAATAAAGCTGACCTAAAAAAAAAAATAATAGCTTTCTGATGGCAGTCAGTGAAAACTAGGCAGTTAGTATAGAATCCTAATACTGAAAATAGCGCATTTGGAGTAAAAGGTCTTAATAACAATCTTAACAATTTTGTCTCTTATAAATATTTGATATCTTTGTGCAGGAATAAAATTCCTACCTCCTATGTGTTTCATTTTCCTTGCAGAGTTTTACATATTTTATTTATTATTCTGCATGATCTATTAGATAACTTTATCATCTAGTGTTTTATGAGAAGCATAATGATCATCTAGCTATATGTCGTTAATATGTATGAGTCAAATTCTTTTAAAGACTTGACCAGCTTTGAATAAATAGTAGTTCTGTATAGATTTGACTTTTAGACAACTTCTCCTTTTGATAGTTTGGCACAATCATGTAATGTTTGGGTTGAAGAAACTTCAAAAGATTATTTTAAACGAGTCAAGTGCAGCCATTTCAGGAAGAGTTAGTTTGTATTTTCTTTTAGGAAATATATTGGTTTAAAAGCAAAACACTGAAATGTAAGCTTTGGCTTTAATTTGTTTAGTAATGAAAATTTCAAAGACAATGAATAAGAATGAAATATTTTTTCCTTATTTGGGATGCTATTTACTGAAATATACTATATTGTGACATATATGTGACACCAAATATTTAGATCATGAAACTCTTATGATATACATTCAACAGCTGAAATTGTTCCTATGTATATCCTGCCTATACTAGGTCATGGATGACTATTTGGAAAGGAGTAGAGTGCATTTTTTAACCCATACATAATTCAGAAAGTGTCATCTATCTAATATGACACTGAGCTTAGTCTCTCTGATACCTTTGCCACTGTGTAGCAGCTGCAATTCGAGAACTCCCACAAGGCACCTTTCCATGCTGGCAGCCTGTTTCAGAGCACACCAGCACCTATGTGCCAACTTCCTGCTGTGTGCTTTGCATCTTCCCACTGAACCAGCCTCTCTCACCACACGTCCCGATAATGACAAAAGATGCTATTTGACTATTTCTGTGTCTGTAGTTAATTTTCTGTTTAAAAAAAAAAAAAATCAAAATGCTGCTACTGTTATTAGTAACAGCACTTTGCAGCGCTTTCTCTGTCTCAGAATACTTTACCTGAGAAGTTTAGTTGCTACTTTTGTGTCTCTTTTCACAGAAGGAGAAGCTGGAGATGTTGACATGAGGCCTGGAGCCTAGCTTCCCAGTGGAGGTACCAGCATAGAAGACTCACAACCATCTCCTATCATCACTTTCACTCCTGAGAGACGAGGGCCAGACCTGTAGCATGGTCGCAAACACAAATGAAGCTTGTGTAGATGTACCCGAGCTTCAGAAATACAGGCTCAACCTTCAGGAGTTCCTGTTAATTTGCTCAGTGTTCACACAGGGTGTAGCATAGGGGCTACCATCAATTGCTATGCCTCCTGGGTGCTGCTGCAATACAGATATCAGCCACCTTTCTTTTTCTCAGGGTACCTTTATCAGTACAGCTGAAGAGAACACTGTGTGGGCTGTGAATTCCTCTCCAAGATCATGTAAATACTTGGATGGTTCGTGCTGGTCCCTGAGCTGTTGATGCTAGTATTAAACTAACTAGCTAAAGCCGGTTTGCATACATTTGCAGCTACAGCAGAAGTTAAATGATAAATATTCCCAAATGTAGCTATGCAAATAGTGGCACATTCTGAATAAATACATGAAATGTATTATAGTAGTAAAAAAATCCTTCTCTTTTTCCTTTAAGAAAAAACAAAGGATGATTTTTCCTTTATGGCACAGGCCAAGTTCTCTTTTATAAACTTTAGAATTTCATACATCTTAAAGTACAAAAGGACTGTAAAACTATGTTAAACATTCAAGGATTATTTTAGTATGGACCGTGTTAAGCTACTGATATCTTTCTATTCTACCCTCTGATTCAGGGGCACATAATGGTAGTTGTAAATAGAGGATATTGTGTAAAAAATTAACAGACAAAACCACCCACCCAAACAAACAAAGCCACATGACCTTCATCATACTGTAAAAGATGCTAAAAACTGGAATTGCAAATGGTAACAATCCCATCCATGTATAAATCCCAAAAAGGAGAGAGAGAGCATTCTTGGAAATGGTGCCACCCCTAAAGACACAGCGTAGGAAATTGTCTCCTCTTGGTAGTGGCCTTACTTGTGCCTAAAATAATTCATCTCTGACTTAAAAGCCAATAAAATCAGCTTCAGCCCAGGCTGAAGGGAATGGCTGCTGTTCTGGTCAGCTCCAGAGGGGTTCACTGGGCTGATACCTCCATTCCTCTATAACAGTCTACCTCCATGAATGGTTATGGAAGTATTTTTTTATGGTTGCTGAGAACAGAGAGAGCTGGGAAGGAGACATGCAGCTCTGAGGGCTGGAGTTTGGTGGCATGAATCTGCTTCAGCTGCCATGCCATCTCAAGAAGATAGATGAAAATGAGTACTTATCCAAAGAAGGGGGAGAAAAGGACATCCTGGGGCTTATAACCATGCTGACTGTATATGATTTACTAAACTCTCTCAAAGAGGCAATGTTTTGTTTCCCTACCAGAGCAGACAGGCCTGTCCTGAGAAAACCAAGTATTTAATTGTGGGTGACTAATAACTGGTGTAATGAATTAAAACCTGTATGACTAAGTCAAGTGCAAGCCTTTCAAAGTGTGAGTATCTTCTTAAAAATGAGGTTTAGCAAATGAACAAAGAACTCCCAGAAATACTGAATTTGTTTCCTTGGCATTTCAGTAATTGTTTGACCTGACCATTTCAAATTACCACTTGAAAGAAACAGAGATATTCAGGAAGGCAGGTACTCTGTATTTCCAAGAAAAAATACTTTTCTAAAATAACATAGTGCTTAGTTATAGCTATCCAAAAGGATATTATGCTGAGCTGTCATATTTTGAGTTGCAGCCTTTTCATACTGCTGAAATATCAGTACTATATGTACTGCATGTATATATAGTTAACTCTTGGTTTCCTTGTGTGATATGGAGTCGAAAACCTGTATAATGTACTAACATGACCAGAAAAACACTGTCACATACCCCTACCCCTCGAAAAAAATTCATTGTTAATAAGGCTAGATATGTAGACTGAGGAATAACCAAAAAGAAAAATGAATGGTATGGCAGGTCATGGTATATATATGTATTTTAAAACATACTGATTTATTGTTAAAGTTGGAAAACAGGAGGACAGTGAGACTATGAGAATATTGAATTTGCAAAAACATTTGACACTGTAAATTATATTTTTTTGAGTATTTGCATGAAAAATAGGGTTTCCAGTGATAATTGGATATTTTCTCTAACATTTACTGTCCTTACTCTGTATCTTGATGATTATTTACTGATTTGTTTATTTTTTTTCTATTCTGAAAAAACTAGACTAATTTCAGCTAGGAAAAAAGTCAGCATAAAGGACAGACTAGTATTCACCATGGAGGATATGAATAATCAGAAGCATTTTCATTATACAAATTTGTTGCTTACAGACACTAAAAAGGTGCTAACGCAATGGATCTTTAAATATTATTAAGAAGTCGTTGAGTGTATTTGTACATAGTCCTCTAGCTTTCATTCATTTCCATTTATAACAATTCATGTACCATGTGATAAGCCTTTGACATACATCTATAACCATTGAGATTTGTCACACTGAGCTGAGTACTATCAGAACTCCCAGATCCCATTGGCTGAAGTTAAACATCCCTATGAATCACAGCTATTGTGTTACCAGACAGCACGGCAAAAAATTAACCAGAGCAAAACACTTCACTTGATGCTGTTACAGCTAATAGGTCTGAAATGAAAGATAATTGCATATTAAAATAGAGTGGGTAGCTCTGTTTTGATGTAGAGATATAAAGATGTCAGGCAAGCTAGTCTGTAGCAGGAGGGAATGGGTGCCCTGGAGTGATTGAGGATTGAAGCCCAGGAGAGCATTCCTCACATTCCTGTGGCACTCGCCCTATGCATATGCCCCACAAAAAAAGGGAACTTCAGCACTCCGTGTTGGTAAACTCAGCTTTGGAAAAGCTGACACTTTTCTATAGCTGCAGGCTTGATTAATTTGAAGAAATTATACCCTCTGAATGATGAACACGAGGCATATTTAAACTGTTATTTTTTAGGGCAAAGGACATTACATTATCAATCTGTTAGTTAGGAAAAAAATCCCCCCAAAGGACTACTAATAAACTCCAACAAGCAAGATGTAGAGAATGTGGAGCCCTCCTTAGTATTTTGCCATAATCTGCTCAGAATGATTGGTATTACTGCAAAAATATTTTGCTGACACATATGAGTGGGATTAGCCCGAAAAGCTATCTTTGTTAATGAGCCATATCTAGAAATTCAGTAGGTTTAGAAGATTAGTCTGAAGACAGAGCATTTTTGAGAGCCATGTATGTCTAAAAGTGTAAGATTTTGTCTCCTGAGACCAGCAGTGTATGTTTTATAAGGAAAAGATTGTTATCCCTGGGACTTTTCACAAATAAAAAAATCAAATAAAGATGACACTACCTTACTTGGGATTGAAATGTGACTGCTAGTGACTGGGAGTTAAACAGATTTATTAGTGTTGACATTATTTACATTGTGTGATCTGTATCAGTGAAGGGTACACATCGCTTGTGAAGGCAAATACATTAATAGTATTACCCTGCTGCTAATGGCACGTTAATAATACTTCCATGATTCGCGTTTGTCAAGCTGCTGCTGGGACGTGCTCAGTATCATGGTAAACAAAGAAAATCAGCCATGTTGCGAGACCCCTTATTCTTTAAAAACTTAAGTTCAAGTGAGAAGAATCCACTGCTAGATAATCCCCAGAAAATTGATAAAATAAAGATTTCACATCCCTTCCTCGTTTTTATCCCATATAACAATGACAGAGGGGACAGCCGGCTGGTATGGACTACTTTTGAGAAGTGTGATAACAGGTGGGCTCCCAAAAGTCACTAGATCCAGCAGATCGAGTCTTTATTTATAGTTTTTTTTCAGTGTCCAGCTTGCTCAGCACCAGGATCCATCTACAGGATGCACGGCCAAAGCTATGGTGATGCGCGTGTCTTAGGACGATGGCGGCAGCAGCCGGTCAGACCGTGTCTTATTTTTTTTTTTTTGTTTTTCCGGTTGTTAAAACCCAAGGAAAGGATGTTTCCAGGGGAGGATGCTGAACCACTGCCGCAGCAGGAGTACCCCGCCGGCCCGAACCCCCAGCACCCGCCCCACCGCTCCTGCCTCCCGTCCCGCCTCCACCCGCCCCCGCCGCTCCAGCTCCCCGAAGCCAGCCAATTCCCCGCCGCCCGAGGCGGCGCGGAGCCCCATCAGCCCGATGGGAGGAGGAGGAAGAGGAGGGAGCGGCGAGGACGGTGACCCAGGGGGATTGCGGCGGAGCGGGCCGGCGGAGGCGTAGAGCCGGGTCGAAGATGGGAGCGCGACCCTTGTCGCCGGCCGCTGCCCACCGTGCGTGGGCTCGCCGGCCGCCTCCAACTCCGGGCGGCGGCGCTGACTTGAGCCCCGCGGTGCCTCCGCGCCGCCTCCAGGCTCCTCGCCCAGCGCCCGGCCGCGCAGGCCAGCCCGGCCGCCCTCCCCCATCGCCTCCCGGGCGCGGCGGCGGACGGCGGGGCAGAAGGGGAGCGCGATGGCGTCTACGTGGGATAACAAGCGTTCCGCCCAGGACGGTGATGAACAAGACCCGGCCGAGCGCAGCCCGCCACCCGTATGGGGGCAGAGGGGGCGGGGGGCGCCCTTCCCCGCAGAACCCCGCGGAACAACCGCGCATCGGGGCGGTGGTGGCGCGCCGCACTCCGCCGCCCCGCGCAGCCCCGGCCCGGGCAGCACCGGGAGCGCCGCGGCGCCCCGCGCGCTCCCCCGGGAGCGCAGCTGCTCCCGAGAGGGGTGCCCCCCCGCCAGCCCCACTGAGCTCCCCAGCGCTGAATTCCCGGCCGGCAGCTCCCGGGAAGGGAAGACGCGCGTTAGCGCGACAACTTTCCTTCTACTCACTAATTTTGGGGGAAGAAGAGGGATAAACGCCAACTGGGTTTGTTTTGAAGGTTGCTTCCGGTAAAAAGAAAAATGCACTTAGAGTATAATTTTTCGTTTGGCTTTTTCTTTTCGTGCGTGTTTTGTTATTGCCCCGGAGTACGCTGTGGCTCCGGATTTGAATTCAATCCCTACTTTTACATAGCTGGCTAGAGCTGGCAGCGCTGTTTCATAATGTAAGGGCTGAGGTCAGTGGTATTCTTGGCAAGTCCTTGCTCTCCAAAGTAGGGTGAAATCCTTACACAATGGCACCAGGCAGGAATTTTTTAGATACCTGCGCCGGGCTCCTGGAGCCCTCTTTGTCAGAGGAGTGTGTGAGTTTAAGCTGTTTGTAAGCGTAGTTGCACTTAAAGAGGCTGAGAAAGGTTAAGCTGGGGACCGGCGTGCGTACAGAAACATTTTGACTTAACATGACCTGAAAAACAAGTAAACTGAATGAGTTCCTTCTGCTCCCGAACGCTTGCTGCAGTGGCTGTTGCTGCCAACTGTCTAAAGACTAATAAGCTTTACACTGATCCCCACATCAAGCTGCGGTTCAATAGCTAATGATACAAGGAGTTACTTTGCTTGGAGTTGTAATGCCATCTGTCCTATTTTCTAAAGGCTTGTCCTGCTGTCTGAGCAGTCCCTGTATTCGGGTTTTGGGGAAGAAATGTTACTGATTGTTTTGGCAGGCGTCTCACTGGCTGGGGATGATTTAAAATTGGGGTCAAAGAGAAAACCTTGACTTTCGGTCACCACCCATAAGTCATTCCTCCTACTATAGATACGTCATTGTGGTAATGTTATTTTTATCCTCATGCTCGTGGAATATGTGTGAGAAAATAAAACTTCTCATGGAAAAACATACTGACTGCATAGGCATTGTATGTAGCGTGTCTTTGGCAAATCTTTTTTTTTTAAATTCTATTTTACAGGAAAAAAGAAAGCTGCTTCTGGAACTTGCTTTTGTGGTGCTAAAGTTGTTTCTCTGTCCTTGTTTGACCTTTCCAAAAATGTCTGTTTGCCTTCTGTGCTGGACCCAGCCCTTCAGTGTGTTGTGAAAGCTGAAGGAGGCCAAGTGTGCTCTACTGGGGAAGACAGTCTCTGCAAACTTGTAGCGAGGTCACTTGTGTTGGTAGAGGTGTAAATTCCAGCTGGGGGAGCCTACCAGCAATGTCCATCCTCAGGAGATGGTTATCAAAGGATGATTGGGTGTTCAGGAGTAGTGAGGCTGGCAGATGCTCAGAAACTAGTTGATCAGGTTGTGGGGCCACCAGCCTGGGCTGGGGGGACAATGCTTTCCCTGTGGCGTGGTCTGTGCCATGTGAACTGTTAAACTTTCTCATTCCCTTACCAGTTGGCCTTGCTGTCTAGAAGGGATAATAAACAAACAAAAAAGGCAGAAAGTAAGAAATGACGCAGTGAAGAATCCAGCCTGAATGAAGGGATAAAGCCTATGTGAAGGGCACAGGGCAGAGAGCTAAATCGGGAACACCAGGGCTGCGTTAATGCTGTAAAACTTCCCGAATCAGCAGACTGGCAGCCTGCTGTGGCAATCACGGCAGGAAAAGAAGCCCACCCTTAAATCCATGAAACTGACACTGACCCAAAATAATCCACAAATAATACCAAATTTGTGGGAAACATGATGTGTTTTCAGCACTGGAAATACTTGAAACTGGTAGTCAGGCGTGCCTCCCTGTTGCTGCTGGGGAGAGCAAGGCTTGCAGCAGAAAACTTGGTTGATATTTTTATGAATAACTCATGTTGAATTGTGTATGTTGGTTCTCTGTTCTGGAAGTTTGATTTTATTTTACAGTAGTATTGGAATTTGAAAGAAATATGCTTATGTATATCATCTTTCATTGTTAAGTAAATGGAAAAAAAATACAGAAAGGTACCAAGACCTTGCTTCTCCTTCCTCCCTTAAAGTAACTTTTTATTGTCTCTTTACTTGTATTTTCCTGTCCTTGCAATGCTATCTCATAAAGATAGTTATTTAATTTTGGCTTTTGGGAAGTCATGAGGTCTCTTTAAAGTTGAGAGAGAGTTGGAAAGAAAAAATATATTTATCATATTCATGTCAGTACAGGAAATAGCAAGAGAAGTATGTTAGTAGCATATTTGCTGCTTACTTGCATTAACAAACTCTTTGGGGCTCAGCTTCTCCCAAATCACGATGAACTAAATATCTGTTTGACATTACTATTCACCCTGGATTGTCAGGGTGCAAATTTGGCACAATGCCTTCACTGCAGGCTCAGAGGAAAGGAGTGACAGTACGATAGCCACTGTGTATGGCTTTGAGAACTACTAAGTCTGATACACGTTGTTGGAGAAAGCAAACTTAACTTGGTATGAACTTCTGTAGTGCAAAAATCTCTTGGTAATTTTGGACTGGACTGATTTTTTTTTTTTTTTCAAATAGGTAAACAGTGTATTCTGCACTTGCTTTAGTAAATTCTTAACTTTGTATCTCTTTGGTGTATCCTCCTTTACAGAGTTTTCCTGAATTTTGTGAATTACAACTCAATATTCTGTTGGCTAAAGAAACTAATAAATGATTAAAAAAAAGAATGTGTATGACCTGCTCTTTAACATGCCTGTTGTGTAACAGAGCTCTCCTCTTTAATTGCTGTATTAAACTATTCATTTTCTCTTTGAAGACGTGAACTAGGAAGTTAATTTAACTACTTTGGGGAATCTAACTTTTAAATGTTCATAAATTACAAATGGTTTTCTGCCCTTAAGCTGTGAGTAATAGCAATCTATTTTTTTTTCTCCGAATGTTGTCTTACGTGGACTGTTATAGCTTTAAGTCTTTTCAAAACAAATTCTTATTGGCATCATAGGCCAATTTAGTAAGCATGCAGTTTTATACTGGTGTAACTTAATCTGAAAAAATAGGGCTGCTTTTGTTTTCAAACAAGAGAAACCGAGCCCTAATCTTTCTTTATGCTAACAACTCATTTGCATGGCATGGTATGTGAACAACTAGTTACTTCAGAAACTCTGCATACTAGTTCACTGTTTTTATGCCATGTAGTGACGTCTGCAGGAAGAAAATTTTTTAATGTGTGACTTCATATATGTTAGATGCCTAAGGTTTTCCTCAGGAAACTGCCAGTGTGGTACATTGAGGCAATTCAGTACAGCAGTAACGAGTAGCAGAGATATAACAGCATCAGACCACATCTTGAGGGCAGACGGGAGAACTGTACAGTAGCCCTTAGTTTGATACTAGTGCGTCATTTAATGTCAGAAGACATCTAAACAGGATGCTGTTGTTAAGCAGATACTCCCTTCTTGAACACTTGAGAGGAACAATGGTTTAATTATAGGATGTACCTATGCGTTTTCCAAATAAACTTTCAGCTTGTTCCCCAGTTGTGTTATTTTTATACTTGTAACCAGTCATAGCATGATTGTGTGCAATCTTCAGATAAGCCAGAAATGAACATTTCCTTCTTGCTATAGTGATCTCTTAGCAAATAAATACAAGGCTTTGTAGTTTAATGGGATCATAGAAACTAAGCGTTTTATGTATGAGTCTAGCAAAAGAATTTAGTCTTTAAATTCAGGCTGATCATGGTCTTTATACCAAATACACCAGAAGACTAAAATGATCTTTTTCAGAAGAGCTTGTTTGGGATTTCTTTCTTTTGGAAAACAAAAATATTTTGGAGCTTGAGCATTACTTTCAGATTTTCTTCACTGTCAGCATGCTAGCATGTTACCATCTTTTTGAGGCTAGCATTTGAAGAGGAGGGTAACCCCTGTTATCACACTGCTAACAGCAGTATAATGCTGAGAACTGATTCCGTTGCTAAATTCTCCTGCTGGTTCTTGGAAGCCCTGAAGAGCGAAGGACTGTGACAGCTGATGCCTGGTATTTGGCTGCATTGCATTGTTATAATGTCTTTCCATAATACATCTCAGAGCTTTGTAATGTGGTTTTTCAGGGGTAGCCTTAGCTTGCAAGGCTTGATATTCTGTTTCTTTGATGGGAGCCCATTTGACCAACAGAATTAGATTTCTGACTGCACTTCCTGTGGTAATGTTCAGGCTTTCTGCTGTCTGCAGTGACTAGTTCTGAAGTGGGGGCATGAGCCTGTTACGTTTTGTGTTAACGTTGGGAGCAATGTTAGTAATACAGCTTAATGAAGAAATGTTGCTAGTTCTTGGTCCAGGCTTCTCTCTTGCTTGGCAGTCAGCGGGCTTGAAGTAAAATTGCCGTTATAAAGTCATCTGTAAGGGTAGTTGACCTGACCAAAAAAACACACCAACCCTTTAGATGCTGCAGGGTTTTGGAAACTTGTTCAAAATAGCTAACATCCCCTGAATGTTCTGATGAACTTCAAGCTAAGTGATGTCTCTTGGGGTGTAAGTAGGGCAGGAGGATACTTGTGTCTGAAAAAGAAGTTATAACAGACACAAGTATCTAGAGACCTTTATCCATAGGGGTTTTTCTTGTTGTGTTTCAGCACTAAACTGGGAACATAAAACCCAAAGTAACTACTGGGAAAAAGTGATACCTTTCCCTGACAAAGCAAATAATGTATTTGTTTGGTACAGAAATAATATCACAGAATGTATTTTTGAAGTAAGTGTACTTTTTTTTCCTCTTAATGTTTTTTTTCTCAAGCTAGTATTGCTATGCAGCATAATTTCATATGCAACAAACTTAATTGTGTGAATATATCTTTTTGTGGCTGATAACGAAAACTGAAACCCTTTGCATAGCTCAGATTTTCTTGTGACCTCTCTAATCTCAGTCTGTTAAAACAGTCCTGGAATGTTTGATTCTGAACTTCCACTGTCAGTTTTCATGTCCTTCCCAAAAGTAAGGGTATGTGCTGCAATGGGCTGCTCAGTATCCTGTTTGTTTTGAAAGAAACTATGTTTATTTCCCAGTCTTTCTGATGGGAGGTGTGTGTGTGCATTTTCCCATAGCCATTCATATGTTTGTTGCCAAGAGCTTTGAGAAGGGCAAGAGTATTGAATTTTAATTTCTTTTGCAATAGTTCTTCCCTGTCATAGGGCTAGTACTTTCTGCATTTGTAGATTCTGTAGTGCTGTATCTTTTGCCAACACATGCAAAGACCTTGGTATGATCAGGAAGCCTTCACCTATAGCATAGAAATAGCCAATTTGAAGTCTTATCCTAAACACTTGTCTGCTTTCTCATTACATCATAAGATTGCAGCTCAGTTAGCTGTACGTATCTCAGCAGGTTTGAAACTTGGAAAGTGAGCGTTTAACTGGAGCACTGATAAGCTCTATGTAATTTCCTACTTGATAAATTATCTGCTTCATAGAGTTTGCTTATGATTTCTGCCCTGCTGTGGCTGCAGAAGTGTTTGCACTGGGTTTGGGCTGGGTATGTTCCTGTGAGCATGTTTTTGACAGCCTTTGGGGACAGAGTTACCTTCCTGCACTTAAAAATTGGGAGGCTCTCGTTTCCTAGGGAAGTTACTGAAGTGAGCAGTGCTGGGCCCAAAGCCCGGGGATCTTCTACTCAGCCCAGGCTTTTTTTTGTCCACTTGCCTCTTAACGTGCTGTTCAGACATAAGAGCACGTGTCTGTACCCTCTGTTATGCCAAAAGGCCAGTTCCCTCCCACCCATCCTCACCCACCCCTCTGGTGAGTCGGGCCCAGTGGTGCTGTTGGGGAGCCTACGGTGGAGGATGATTATTGTAAAGCGATATTGATTGGCATGGATAGGCTTGCCCTTCTGCCAAAACTAGTAATAAGCAAAATCATCTATTGAACTTCCAAAACCAAAAAGGCTAATATATCTTTCTTGGGTGTAAAAGTGTAGGTCAGCAAAGGTAAAGAACACACAAGCATTTTCCCCAAATCGTGTTTTTCTTTAGTAGGAGGATAGAGTATTCTGTGGGTTATCAGGTTATTCACAAAGAACCATTAGGAAAAAAAAAGGTAATTTAAATGTAATCTCCAAAGATGATTAATTTATTTTATACTTATTACAATAGAGCTTAGCTAAGGTTTTTTTAAGAAGTTATTGTTTCTTGAACTCCATTGTTTTAAAAAAATCTGTATGTTTAGAAGTTTTTAAAGGTCTATGCTTATGCAAATTACTAGTAGCTATTAATTAATTCTGTTGAATAACTGATGTGATTTTAATAATTTTTTTAATCGGAATGTTACTACTTAATCTGTTAGCATGTTTCAAGAATAACTATATGTACACTGAACAGTCATTGTAAGAACTTCGACTTCCTCGTTGAGGGTTTTTTTGTATCCTCATGAGAAAATGTATTTTGGCTTGTGTTTTGGGAACTTTCCCACAGTAGGAGATCTAATTTTTGTGAGGTATTGTTTGGGGATTCAAAAGGAGCGCTGGCAGAAAGATAGCTCCACAAAGATGCTTTGTGGAGGGCAGCTGAGCCTGCACGCCTTGTTTGCTGCAGCCAGTGTTGCAGATTTAATTTGCTGGATATATTTTGCGTGAAGGAGCATATTTGAATAAGTCTCAAAATGGAAGTGGTTCTCTGCTTCCCTTTTCCTGAAGCTGGTGAAGTTAACCACTCTTCTTGAAAAGGGAGAGAGAAGAGCCCTACTGCAGTGCTTTCCTTACAGCTTTGTTTTGCAGTTAAAATCAGCTATTTCTTCTCTCTGGGTATCTCTGTTACGCCCATATAGCTGTAGATGTGTTTCTCTGTGTGTCTCTGTCTTCTCTGACCTGAGTAAGAGTGATTCAATATTTGATTTAGAACAGTTCTAAAGAATTCTAGTCAACAATAATGAGCAGCATGTATATAATTACCTGAGCAAAACACTGAAGGCATAAGAAAAGGTTGAAATATTTAAATTGGGGGGAGGGAGAGTGGAGAGTGGGAGGCACAAGTTTACTTTTCAGGATTGATAAAGGTTGAAGGAATATTCTTATATTAATATTTCTGTGGAAAGCATAACTTACCTATTTTTCTCTTATTTGTATGTATTCTGATAAACACCAACACAATGAAAATGCATTTGGTATCAGTGTAAATTACCTGGGAATGGGTAGTAAGTTTCATGAAAGACGCATTTCTGGAGATGCCTGTTGTTGACTGTCTTTACCAGGCTGTTTGTTTGCTTGCTTTTTGTATGTCTTAAAATAAACTTGTCTTAATAAATAAAAACTTTTATTACATAGTTGTTTTTGTTTGTTTGTTTGTTTTTTTTCCAGTTTGCATTTGCAGTTCTGTATTTTTAAGGATACTCTTGTATCCCATCCTTATTTTACTTTTATGGTCATTGGGGAAAAACTAAAAATAACTGAAAACTTATAGGGTGAGATAAAAAGCTGCACAAATGTGGTTTGTAAGCTGTTGATGGGCTATACAAGGCTAAACCACCAATACAGGTGGAAGAAGCTTCTGCTTGAGATTTGGCTTGCTGAAACCAAAGGCTAAATCTTTCGTGGTACATCATACTTCTTTAGCAGAAAAGTTTGTTTAAGAGCTTTGTTTCCCATGCTGATGTTGTCAGCTGCCTCATTTGTGCCAATCCAACTGTTTCTGAGGCTACAATATACACCAAATCAGTGGTACAATCTTGTTAACTGAACAAAAGAGATGGTGTGTGAGAGTTTTTGCTTTCTAAAATCTACATGACTCAGTCTGGTTTAGATTATGGCTTCAAATGTTTCTGTTGGTGCAGCTGAAGGTGTGAAGACTTATGCTATAAGACTGAGAATAAATGCTTATGGCTGTGTGTAGGAACCTCTGAAATAGCTTAACCTTCTCCAGAGAGTATATGGTGCTCCATTTTCAAACGCTGTCTAGAAGTATAAAAAAAAATTAACCTGGATGGAATATTATGACATTATTTATTCTTGATGCATTTACTAAAATGAGAATGTTTTTTTAACTTATTAGGCATATGGGCAAGATGCTTCTTGAGAGAGGTTTTTCCCTTTTTGTTTGTTATGAGGATTAACGTAAAAGGAAACTTCTGTAAAATGTAAGGGCTTTTTCTCTATTAGAATGTAGCAATGGTAAGAAATCTGGGTAGTAATGCTACCCTTGCATGCACCGAATTGGGTGGATGAATTGCTAAGGTAAGGCCTGATATATTTTTTTTTTTGTATTGCTAATACTGAATCTTGGCTGTATTTACATTGCTTTGTTGTACGGTACCTGAAAATTGGATGCCGGTGGGCTCTCTTCCCATGCTGGGGGCAAAAAAAGTGACAATTTTATTGGCATGCAAGTTAAGAGACATACACATTTTTCCATTTGGTATGTGAAATCTTTTGGGACATACTTAAAATATGTACTCTCTATTGTTTTTGTTTTGACTTTGAGGTAAGTGCTTAATCTTGAGAGGAAACCATTCCCTCGCCTGCACAAAACAGTTTCTCAAAATACATAACCTTGCTGAAATCAGTTACATATTGCATGGGAGTAGCCAGTGCTCATTTGAATGGTTGTGTGGACTTTTGCTATTTGTCAAAAGACACATCAGAATACACAGCATATATGTATGTGGCAGTAAATATTTAGATACATTTTGAGCTGAGAGAAAGAGGCTTGTCTGTGCAATGTTACATCTTCTTTGTGTCCCTTGTCAGTGTTGCTGTGGGTGTTCCAAGTGTCTTCCTTCGTCAGTGCTGCAGGACAAGCAGGCTGGCACTGCCAGAACACAGGACCCCATTGCTTACTCATACAGTTTTTGAAGGTGCCATAGGTATAGTAACAAAAAAAATGGACTTTTATTTAAATAGTGATGTCAATATTTGTAAGTTGTGGCATTTTACTGTGTTTATGTGTGATGGTACTTAGTGTTGAAATAGCTTTGAACTTTATAAGCTACAACTGCAAAATGATAATGTAGTTGTTCTTATCTCAACCTGTGATCTTTACCTTTTGTGTCTCCAATTCCCCTTCCAGTCCTGCCACAGTGGAAGGGGCAGTGAGCGAGTAGCATGTGGTGGTTCGGAGTGTTTCACTGGGAACACTAAATGGGAAAATACTTTTGCTAAACCACGACAGGAGCTCTGCCTGCGGAATCATTCCTCAACTCTAGAGGAACCACAGTCTCCAAAAAGAGTCAAAAACTGGAAGAGAAAAGCAAGTGCTGGGTGCTGCTGAAGCAGAATGTGAGGCAAAGGTGTTTTACGTGGTTGGGGTTTTTATCCCAGTTGCTAAATTGATAACAAGATGCTGACAGCTGAAGTGATGTAGTTGATCTCGACACACATTGTGATTTCTAATGACCAGCAGCTTCTCCAATGGAGGCAGTAAGTGGCCCATCGATTGAAATGATATTATCTTAAGAAAGACAATAAATGGGGGTGTAGTTCATGGAGGATGCTCTGTCTGAGTGTGAAGCAAGAAATAAGATTTTGCACTGGTTAATGATGAGTGCTGTTCAGGTGGTGTCCCTCTCTAAACTCTATTAGTGCAGTAGCTAAGTAACTTGAATGTATTTGCTGCTAGGGAGGTAGTGAGCCGATGGTGAACACTCCCAGTGAGGCAGTTTTCACTCTGAGTTACGGGGAGGTGGTTGTGAGGGTTTCAGTCTGAGTTGCATTTCATGTTCTCCATTGATCCTATGGCACACATTGCTAGATAGTGCATCAAATTTGTTATGGGTCTTCAATGAATTTGTTATACAAAACACAAAAGATCAGACCCCATGTGAATAGCGCACAGTGGTCTGATTTGAAGACTGAAGTATTTCACATGTGCCATAGATACAGAAACACAAGTGGCTCTGCCATCTACATGCTTACCAGGAACAGGCGCCTGCTGGAATGAGGGTAATTGAGTTTCCGTCCTTGTCACAGCTTCTCCGTTACTGCTGAAAGCTGCTAATTAGCACCAATGACTTGTTTTAATTCCTGATGATTTAGTTGGAAAATGCCAACTCCTTGGTTGTAGGCCACTGAACAACTATCAGATGGCGACACAATTCCAGCTCAGCTGTTGAAAATGGTTTGAGGTAACAACGGCAGGGGAAGGATGATAGTTGTTGCAGTGTTGTGAGTATTTGTGGAGGTGGAAGAGAGGAGTATATTCCATTATTGCTGTATTTTAGACAGCCATCTATTTTAATGCTAGTAACTTATATTTTACCAGACTGAGTATTGATGGATAGCTGATCTCCACTGTTCCTAAATCCTCTTTAAGAAGCTTGTACGACTCTTTAATTTAAGATGACTTTTAGAGGAATATTGCTTTAGTAGTTGAAAACTTGTGGACTACTGAGTATTGCTGGAAAATATGATTGACATGATGCACAACATGATGGTATAGAAATGCTTTGTTAGCTCTGTAAAGTAGTTCTAAGGACCCAGAGCAAAGAAAATTGAGTTCTGGGGTAGGATACTTCTTTTTGATCTGTGCGAGAAGATGGTATGTTTCTATATGTCCAGGCAAATTAGAGATCCTTTTTTAATTTCTCCCTTCTTGTACTCATTCTTTGTACCTAGTCTTGTGCTATGATTTAACCTGTCTTATTAATTTGATGTCTTGTAGTTTTTCCCTTTCTAAACCCCCATTAGTAGTGCTTTGTTGAATTTTGTGCCTTAAAGTCATCACTTGGGGTACTTTTCTTCCAAGGAGAGCACTTAGGAAGAGCTGTGTGATTTTGGCTAACACTTTCTGTCACATGTATTTATTTCTGAGTGGGAAAGAAACTCCTTTTTATTTATGAATTGCAATACAGTGTACTTTATGCAAGTTATTTTTCACTTTTAAAACAAAACGTACAAATACTCCAAGTATGTCATCATCAGAATTGGCGTATGCCTAACTTCTACTTTTCTTAGGTTGATAAACTAGCATTGCTGTTTAAGGTCTAATATTCTTATGTAAATGAATATGCTGTGTGAATTCACAACTAAAGAGAAAATAATGGCACTTTCTTACGGTCTATCTTGGCTTGATATTAAATGAACATTTAGTCATGACGAAAGTAACACAGTTTATAGTGACACAACCTCTATAAATCCAGTTGGATTTGCTGTTGACATTGGCCCACGTTCCAGTATGTGAGTTACCTTACATTTCTTTTGAACAAAGGGGGTTTGTTCGAAACAGGTGCTCTAATGGTTACCCTGGCCTTTATAAATAGCTTTTAGGTGAAGTATTACTTCTGCTAACCATGGGTAACTTCACAAGGCATCTTGGTTTATTGTGTGAGGTTTCCATTTTATAAAAAAACCCTAAAACCCACAGCTACAGCTTTGTGATGTTTGCTGCCTCATATGTTGCTGTTTATTTTTAGAGCACGCTTATCACAATTTGTCAGCCAAATATTGGCCTGTCACCTCTGCAGTTAGATAGCTGCTGAAATGCCATTCTCAGGATGACTTTACCTACTCTGGTTGTTCCAGTGTAATCTTAGGTTCAGTAGGAAATAATGTATCTAGAACTTGACAACTTTGCAAAACACATAAAACAGTAGAAGACACGTTATGTTAAGTTTTGCAACCATACCATAATGTGTTAAACTCACTGTTATAAAATGGTTTGGAGAGTCTATAATAAGTTGCCTGAGTCTGTCAAAAGGTTTGAGTGTTATTTATGAACACTAGAGAAGAGTATTTCTAAATCGTTTGTAAAATGAGCCAGGAGATAACAAAGAAATAGCAGGGCCAGTATCTAGGCTGCTAAGACATAGCTACTTGCACACTGTGCATTGCTTTAGGAAAACTGTGTCACAATTTCTTTTAAGGAAAAAGGAAAGTTCTGCTTTATACAAGTGACATTTGATATCTTACTTGATTTCTTTTCCTGTTTCTTCTATTTATAGATGTCTTCAGTTTAGGATTTATCTGAAAGCTAAGGTCAGGAAGTGCCTTCCTCCAAAAATGCTACTTGTTGTGGTTTTCTGGCATGTCCTCTCTCCTCTCCTTCCCAAAAGGAACTGTACAGAAAGTATTCTTCCACAATGAAACACAGATCCTTAGCTCTGCAGTATCATGCTGTGACTGTGGCATATGCTGGTTCACCTCCAAAAATGAAACTATTTAAAATAATTTCTTGGTGTCCACATCAGTTATATGACTGATTAAAATGCAAAAGACAGTTTCAATTATTTCTTCTTTTAATAGAGTCTACACCTGGGTTGGAATGTGGAGGCAGAGGCACTTAGGCTGTATCCTATTTGGTAGGACTTACTTCCCACGTAGATTTTTTTTTTTTACATAAGGATACATATATACTTGGGGGAGATGCTTATCTGTTTCATGCTTCTACCAACCATGTAAGGTCATGGAGGATCTTAAATGTGAAAGGTCTCTCCCACCTTGGAGGTGATGAGAATAACAAGCAAATGGTCATTAAATGCATAATAATTTTTGCTAGTTCTAGTGTATGGAAGAGGTTCTCCCCAATTTACAAACAAAAGGCTGAACCACTTAAACTAGTCCTCAGGGAATACAACAATCCTGAGGGCAGCAAAGATGTGGGAATGCAATGAAGGCTTTTGACTAAATAACTGGTTTTGTCTTAGTCAGGGTTCAGTGGAAGGTCTTAAATCTAGGATTGATTTCTCACAAACAGCCCTGTTTAGTCATTAAAGTTCGTGCTGTTGTTTATGCAGCAGTACAACTGAACTTGTATGCTTGTGGTATGACCACTTAGCAAGCACGTACCGTACAGTATTTGAGGAATAACTATTGCTATAAAGAATTCAAAATGAAGTTTTATGTGAAGACATGGTTAAAATGTATAACTTAACGACTCTAAAACATCAGAATGGACATTTGTCTTTCAAGATGGATATGTGGGTTTGTATTTTTTTTTAAGAAGAAAATGACAAAATAGTGTCTGTAAGTGGTTAAAAGGGACAAAGTAGTGTCTGTAAAAGAAAGACCTTGTTGTTCTGTAGATGATCTATGATTGCCTGCAGTGACAGACCATCAAATGTGGTGATCTGCAGGCAGCACAGCGGTGTTCAGCAGTGGCTTCTTGATGTTGAGTCATTTCAGCCAATTCCAGCTCTAAGGATAGCGTGGCCCTGCAATACCTGCATTGCAGCTGCTCTGGAAGGATAACCTGCGCAGAGTATACTTACAAAACTTGGAGATGCTGCAATCATGAGTCATTTAGAAAATTTTAGTTAGGAGCCTGCTGCTTAGGGACAACCCTGCTGCTTAGGGACAACCCTGCTGCTTAGGGACAACCCTGCTGCTTAGGGACAAGCCTGCTGCTTAGGGACAAGCCTGCTGCTTAGGGACAAGCCTGCTGCTTAGCTTTTCAAATAGATTCCAACTTAATTAAGTTAAAAATTCTTGACTTTGATAATATTAAAAGGAAATTATTCTTAGGGAATTAATTCGCTGTTTCAGTTAATTTTCTCAGGAGAAGATAATCTTCTGTGAAGATCTTGTGTGTGTGTTTTTTTTGTTTGTTTGTTTTGTTTGGTTTGGTTTGGTTTTTTGTTTGTTTTTGGTTTATTCTTTTGGGGGGGGTTTGTAATTAAACTGAACCCAAACTAACAAACCAACAAACAAACAAAAAAGGAAAAAAAAAGAAAACCCACAAACCCACAAAAGGGATCTGTGTGTGTAAATAGGTGATGTGTGAAACAAGCTGGTAACCAGAAGATTGTCTTCAGATCTGAGACAGATAAAGAACATAATGAGAAGCTTCCAGGTATGTGTAAGATAGTGACCTGATAAAAAGCCAGATAGAGAAAAAATGTTGCACTAGTTAATACAGCATCCCCCACATAGCGGGTTGTCTTTTGTGTGTTTCAGCTTGCATATTATACTACCATCACCTGATTGTGTTTCTTGAATGAGCAGAAGGCTTTCTTTCCTTTCTCCAACTGAGAATCTCCCAGTTACTGTCAACTGTAAATTTTTAAATTTTTTCCCCCTTGGTTACTCTTCTCATTCTACTGTTTATTCACTCTGCTCTTCTCATTCTCTTCACAGTCGCAGGCTTTCTGTGTGCGGAACTTTGTTTCTGATTGGTTTGTGCTGCTAGGATTCAGCTTTCTAAAATTCCAAAATTATTCACTTTGGTGTTGAACAATGCAAGAAAAATGCTTTAAGGGGTAAAAGGAATTCAGTGTGTCATAATCACTAAAGCATACTTGCTGCTTGTGGACAGATTCCTTCTCCAGCCTAAAAAAACCACTTCTTTTATAAATCTCATGTAGCGACAAAATCTGAAGGATGAGTTAGCAATTGCAGTGACATCTCGTAGTATGGTGAAACTGAAAAAAACCCCTAGGATTAATTTTTTCTTGGCTTGTTACTTATGACATTTCTATTTAATCAATATGCTTTCTGTTTAATCAATGTGGTTTACATTTGCTTTTTATTAAAAAATAAAGTTCCTGGTAACAACAACATGATACTGAAATGACACACTTTAGAAATGTTTTCTGACTGTGTTTATGCTAAAAAATATTCTATTCAAACATCTGCTTACACTCGGATAAAATTAAGAAAATGACCTTTCTCTCCCATGGGGTGCATGTGGTTTGTTTGGTTTTGTCTTATTTTGTGTTATGAATAAATGCATTAAGGCAACTGAAACTAATATGGCTACACTGAAATGGTATCACTTGATAGCATGGAATGCTTGAAACAGCGGGAATATGCTTTATGTGTTCAGTTGTGGAGGGTCTTCTGTTATTTAGTTCTCACGATGCTGTCTTTAGTTAGTGTGAGTTATAGTTACTGTTAACATGGATCTAACATTTCATAGTCATTCTCAGTTTCAACAAATAAAGTATGGCTTTAAGAAAGGAAACAAAACTTCTCCACTTTGCGTAGGATAAATGACTGTAAGAATGAGGATGTACTTTCCAAATCAGTATTTCATATTTGGAGTTGTGGGTAGCAGTTTGTCAGTCTTTCCCCATGTTTGTTAAAGAGATAGTTTGGAAAATCAGTGGGCAAGTAAATTATTCAAATGCTATGCCAGCTTTAAAAATATAGATGGCATGCAGAATTAAGTATTAATTAATATCTTTTAATGGAACCCTGAAGATATTTAGTTGGATTTCTAAGTAGTTCTAAGAAATAAAGCTTTATCTTTGCATTTTCTGTGAGCTGCTGCTTGTTTGGCATTTGACAGAGTAGCAGTGGGAAAAATTGTGGATCTGGATACTAAGAAATGCTTTTATAGTCAATGTAAACATAGAATGTGAGTTAAAGATATATTTTTACACGAGTAAGCAAATATTCTAATGCCAGACTGCTTTGCTGTCTGCTGTCATTAGAACTGGGACAGCAAGCAGAAGACTTGAGTGCTTTTTTCCAGATAATTTGGCTTTTTATAAAAAAACTCTGGTGTGGATTTTTGTGTCCAGCTCCTTTGAGTATCTCTGGAAGTTACAGTACTTCCAGTAATAGCAGTGTTGAGAAAAAAACTTTTTTGATGTTTCTGCATTATGACTTCTGTAATTGCTATCCTGTGGACCGCTGAAAGATATTACCTGTTTCATAAGGAAGATCTTAAGGCTTTTTAGGTGATGGGACTGCAGGTAGGCTGCTGTTTGTAGGAACCTTAGAGCCATTTATATTAACTGAGTCATTAAAAAATTAATTTTAAAGTACTTCAGTAGCTTTATCTAACCCTGTCTCTCTGCCAGCTATGTGCACTTACTTTTAACACTCTGGAGAAAATTACTTTTGCAGATCTTATAGCTCCTTAAGGGTGACAAAAGATGTTTCCGATGCCCTGCAGTTTGACTTGGTAGGTGAATGTGTAAGGATCACAGTCTTCAGGAGCTAATTCAGTTACAATGTATGTTTACATAGGTTATTGGGTCTCCATGGTTAGCCTATAAAAATATACAAAATTGTGAGGATGAGATAAAAACTTTCACCAGTCAACCTTTATAGTAAAGAAAATGATTACTGGTGAAACTGTCTTTGCAATCTGGAAGACTTAAGCAGACTTTCATTAGAGAGTATACAGTTTCAGGTAATTTTGACCCTTTTTGCAGGTAGAGGAGGGGAGAGAGTGTTTTGTCATAGTTATGCTGGTTGTTATCAAGGTGTACATGTAGACATGGGTATTCCTAATGGAAGTGGATGTTTTTCTCTTGCCTAGATGATGTGCTCTGCACTGACCTGAGCACCACTGTGCTGCTGTCTATGGAAGGCTTTTATTGAAAGAACCATCTATAATTTCCCCCCCCCTTCAGAATGAAGAGAGCATCCTGTAACTCTGTAAAATGTATTTTGTATACAATTACTGTTTTTTCATGTTAACGTGACCTTTTCTTCCTCCATTATCCAAACCCAAGAAAGATAATTTGGTATCAATATTTTGTGCCGTTTCTCTTAAGAGGAGGTTAGTGTAGCTTATTTGGGGGGGAAAAGTCTTTGTATGCAAAATTAATATAATGTCCAGCTTGAAAGTGTGTGTTGGATTCTATAATATGAACAAGTGCTAATATTTAACAATAATATGGGCAGTAATTACTCTCTTGGATAACTTGGAAATATTAGCTGCAGGCATTTTAAAATGTTAATGACCTTCAGCCCACCAGTCCAGACAGTTTCTGAAGGCTGAGGAAGTTGTTGAATAATGAAGTGCAGTGATGTTCGCCAGAAGCAACCTAGCAGCCAACAGAGTAGGTACTACTTTATGTGACATTTTAACATGTAGTAGATGAATATTAACCACTTTACCAGAACAATGTCTTTTTAAGAGGTTAGTGGTTTTTAAAGGCTAAGCCCCAGGTGAGTAGTACAGGAAAAGGAATGAAATAGAAGAGGGTAGAAGGTCAGAGTATTTGGGTGCATGTTTCCAGGTAGCTTCTTTTTCTCCCTCTGTTAACTGTCCCCTCCAGCACTTGGCACTTGATCTGTGGTTCTTTAAAAAGTCATATTGTTTCATTTACCGTAGTGGCAGAAGAAACTAACTTTCAGAGGAAGGTTATGTAAGGAGAAGTAGTGGACTTGAGTTTATAGTGACTCAGCCCATATTTTTGCTTAAATACAACTGAGATAAGTTTTAAGGTAACTTCATTAATTTTAATTTACAGAAGCAAGTATGTGAATATCTTTTATTGAAAAAAAATATGTGAAGGGCTTCTTCAGTGTGACCAGGCTTTTAGCTTATTTCTATTTTGTTGTTTGGTTTTTTTTTTCTCCACTCTTCATTCAGATTGAGGTAGAAATGTGCCTTAACTCTAATCAGATTTGAGCATCTCCTTGATTTAAATGAACTGTATTGGCAAGGCTTTTCATACACTGATTTAATAGGCTCTAATGTCATATATAGATTGCATACTGTAGTTTGTGGGAGTTTTTCATATCTGGACTGGGATCTCAGAAGGAAGAGGAATGTCAGTGATGCTCTCCTGTACAGTGGTACCAGTCTAACTTATACTCTGATCAGTTTTTATACTAGCAAAAATGCTTTTGGTCGTGTCATGTCACCAAATACTCATTTTGTTCTGAGAAGTGACATAAACTGTACTGGCAAAGCAGCTTTTGTAGATGTCTCTGCTCGTGTCAACTAGGTTTGACTGCTTTGCAGGCTGTTATTTTTGTAGACCTGTCTGGAGACAGAGAGGGTGTAGGTGTGATAATAACAGCTTTCATTTTAATAAAATTTAGTAAATTTTTTGTAGTCTCCTTGCTCTCTTTCCGTACAAGTACTACTTCACCAATGAATTAAATAACTCTTAAGCTAACTGATCTGCAGGTGTTTCTAAATTTTTGGATGCTGTGATGTCAATAGATGTTTCATCTCGCTGCTGCTGCTCATAAGGGAAACGGACACAATTCTCTAACTTTTTCCAGTAGATTACAAACACACGGTGCGACTCACTACAAACACTGTACAGAGAGAAAAAAGTGTGAGAGAAGTGTGCTAAGATGACAAAAATTGCTGTATGAAACTACTAGGCAGGCTGACTTTAAAGTACAGGTTGGACTAATGACTCTTTCAGGAGTATGAGCAGGAACGTGGGTTGACTGGGTCTTCTGTAGTATTATTTCTGATTTTACTAACCTGGCATATCTTTTAAAAATAAGTGCTCCTGTTGTAAGGGGAGGGAGGGGAACCCATAGATCTGTGATTGTATGGTTGAGGAGGATAAAATTTTCCTATGGGGATACCAGATACACTTTTAGTAAACTAATAAGGTAAGCAACCTTTCTGTACTTTTATGCTTGGCTACCAAACAGTTCTTGCAGAGAGAAAATTGGGGGCTAGTTAACCTTTTTGTCCCTGTTTCATTGACAATATAGTATCTGTAAATACAGGTTTAAAGTATTTAAATACTTTAATTTTTTTGTTGTTTAAAACCTGGTTGTACTATTTTGAAATTAAAAACAACACTTGTAATGTTAAATTAAAGAAGCAAGAGCTTCCAATTTCAGTGAAGTGTCCTTACATGGATTGCCTACATTCTTTTTTTCTTGACTTAAAACTGGGCAAACCAAAAGAAAACTGAAGGAAATGATTGGTGCTGGCATTGGTGGATACACTGCTAGCACAGCTTCAAAACAGAGGCAACATTCAAAATTAATACATGAAATAAGACTTTTAAGTTCAAAGTAGGAAGAAAGTAAATAACACTTGAAGATCTCCATTATCTCCAGTTTGTTCTTTTACAGTAAAGCTTATAGCTCTCTTATTTCTGCACAGAAACATTCTAAAACCTGACAAAGACTCGACCTTTTGTTGCTATTGGAAATGAAATATATTTACTCCTTGGTATTTAAGACAGCCAAGCATTTATTTGACTTTAAATGATCCTGAAGTGTTAGAAGTAGCATCTGTATTTGTGTTTGGGGTGCTCTTGTTCTCTCAAAGGCTATATTGTATGCAAGAAACTGAAATAAAAATCATGGCACAATGTTGTTAAACACATAAATACCTTAAATAAACTTTTCTTTCTTAGTTCTTGGTTCGACACTGTACTGGAGAGAGAGGTTTTATTTTGGTAATCTGAAAACAGATCCGTTTCCATCATAGCTAAATGGTAATTTGAGAGACAATACTGCCTGTGTAAACTATGGAGGCAAAAAATAGACTTCCAGTAGTCGTAAGACTTGCTTGTTTTTCACAGCTGCGTTGTTGCTCATAGGAAGGTTTGCAGTTTGTTTAATTAAAGCTTGCTCCGTAAACAGTGGAAAAAAAAAAAACTTTTTTTAACCTGATGGTGCTTTTTATGTGCTTTGAAAACTGACATGCCAAATTTTACAGGAAAAACATTTGCCTGTTTTCTACACCTGCAGTTAAGAAGCAACTCCTTCAAGTAGTCATAATCTAGATTTACCAGATTTAAAAGTGAATCATTTTAGCACTTTTGACAGCATGCATTTAACAGCACGTGTTGTGCGTAGCAAAGAGAGCAGCAAGTAGATGGAGTGGCCCATCAGCAGCTGCCAAAACTGTACATTGGATTTAAGCCATAGCTATTAATCATTTCTTCTATGAAAAGGAAAAAAATGCATCAAAAGCCTTCAGGGCATTGGGAGGGGACATTCCTCCCCTCTGCTAAGCAGAGAAATATACTTTATTTAGTCATACAGCAGCTGCTTAAGTAGTCTGAGCTAGTGGAGTTGACTTTGTGTTTCACTTCTGTGAATTTCATTTTTTGCAAATGTGCTTATAAAATGTTTTTTGGAAAATGCAACCGAGACCATCAGGATTAATTTATTGTCTTTTAAACAAAGCTGCAAAGATATCATCTATTAAATTTTCTTTCTGTGTTTCCACAGAACAGAAAGGGAGGACATGAACCCACGAACCAAAATTGCTTCTACTGATTCTTTTTTTCTTTAGGACCCAAAAAAATCATAGGATTTGGAAGGGACCTTTAAAGGTCATCTAGTCCAGCCCCACTGCAGTGAGCAGGGACATCTTCAATTAGATCAGGTTGCTCAGAGCCCCGTCCAACCTGACCTGGAACGTTTCCAGGAATGGGGCATCCACTACTTCTCTGGGCAACCTGTGCAGTGATTCACCTACCTCATAATAAAAAAAATTCTTTTTGTATCCACAAGATAATGCTGTAGTATTTCTAAGTTATAAATTTTGCAACACTAGGACAACATCCTTTACTCATGTGCTGTTGCTAACAAAGCATAAGTTGTACTGGACTGAAAGTAGAAACTCTAGAAATGGGCACGTTGGTGGAATCTGAAGAAAATGTTTTTGTTCAGATTTATGTCAGCTACCCATACCGCCTGACTTGCTCAGATTTAAAGGGATGTATCTTGCAAAACCCCCGCAGTGAGTCACAAACATTTTTATCTTAGGAAACTTTGAATTTCCATTTCAGGAAGTGGAATATAAATAATCTTCCGTAAGAAGACCAAAAATTCTTTAGATAATATAGAATTTTAATAGTAGATATTAGATGGCTGATATTTTCAAGACCAAGACCAGGCCAGTCTGAGTCAATGGTATTTATGCAGTTTTCAAAATAATTTAAAAAAAAAAAATTAAATGTTTTTCTAGATCACTGATGCTAAAATAATTGCAAAGCCTGAAGATGGATATAGCTATAGACAGTCTTTGCTTCGATTTTCTTCTTTAAAATTTTGAATTAGGGATTTTGAAAAGGGGCTAACATTATTAAAAAAAATAATAAATGCCTTAATATGTACCAGTACTTCTCATTTATACTTGCATCGGTAGAAGCTGTACTTTCAGTCTGCATAGACTGAAAATTAAAGCTACTTTTGGGTCCAGTAAGGAATGGCTGCCTCTCAGTAGTCAAAAATGTCACATCTGTTGCATCATGATTTAAAGAATCTCTACATCTTCTGATACGGATCACAACTCCAGAAGAATTCCTGCTCTGCTGTAGTGTGTAGCTCTTAAATCACTTTTATGAACTTACATATTTGCTGGAGTGCTACAAGGGGTGGTATTTCACACGAGACAAGACACCTTAAAATTTTTCAAATAAATTTTACAGATAGAATACTGATTTGGCAGCAGCAAAATGAGTAGAGAGATGCCATTCCTTCAATGAGATGTAGTTTTGTTGGGCATCCACAGATGAAAACATGCACATATATTCAGACTGAGGGAGGGGAGCGTCGACCAGATAAGAAGCTGGAAAATGCAATCTTGGAGCTGGTGGCAGAGACAAACCTACTTCTGAGAGATCAGGCATCTGTTGGTAAATGATGCTACAGCTTGTTTTTGAAATGAGTAGGAGTGGTACAAACCCATTTTATTTGGCAGTGCTGGCTTTCAAGGCCTTTTCAGCCTTCTACAGATTCCTTGTTTTGCTTTAACAGTGGCTGGAGAGGAATCTTAATAAGGAAGAATCCTAAATTAGTACTAAAGTGTGCAAGGAGGAATGTTGCTGGTATCTCTTTTGGTCCCAACCCTCCTCATGTTTTTTGTGTTCTGAACTGTTCAGCAATTATGTTGTCAGGGATGCTAACAGATTGACAGCTATGCTTTGCATATTGGACAAGTGAATGACGGAAAAAACTGGTCTTTGTGGCTTCAGGAGAGGCCTGATTTGTGTTGGGTGGAATATATGCAATTTTATGCTGTTACTTAAAATGCAGAATTTAATTGAAAGAAATAATGTCAGCTCACTTGTGTAGCAAATAGGAAGGAAGTAAACACTGTAAAATAAGTATTCTTGTGTTCTAGGCTTATAAACTTCCTATAATATATTAATACTATTACCTCATAATAGCAATCTCACTGAGGTAGATTTTTTGTGATACTTCCATTGTCTCAACTCTTAAAGAAGCTAGAGTGTAATATTGTGGGAGAAAAATTTGTAAAACTTTAAGATTATACTATAATTGAACATCAAGTTAACACGTCTCCACAGAAGACAAAGTTCTTTTTGCCTGCTAGAGTGAAAGACTTAGCACTGTCCTTGTTGATACTGACCTGATGATAAAGCCTTTCTTATCGCACCTTCCTGATATTTGAGAATTTTAGAAGGTTTACCTGAAATTTCTGTAGTATTGAAATGGTTTTTTTGTATGTGTTTCATACTTCTGTCATTCTCCCAGATGCAAGAATTTCCAAGGGGAACCATCTGGGTAAACAGAGCTCTTGAAATGCCAGTGTCTCTTTGCACTGGAAAGTCTGTGCTACATCCTAAAAGTGCATTTTTGATGTGCACAACCTTGATACTCCATGTACATATGTTCAGAAATATTTTAAATACATTGAAGTACATAGACTCCCTTGCAATTTCTATGTATGTAAGCTTCAGGTTGACTAAAAACCTTTACTGGCTAATTAATTTGGAAGAATACTGAAGGATTTCTTCTAAGTACTTGTAAAAATGATTCTTAAGCTCTATGGTATAATTAGGCCACTGTGTTATAACAGTGTTGTTAGGAAAAAGGATTTGTATACGATTTTTGTGGGGTAATTAAATGAGGCATAAAAATATAGCCCTCTCCAGTCCTGACCTTGTGAATTCATTTAGCTTGCAGTCTTGTTATTTTAGTTGAGATGTTGTAATGCTTAAACTTGGTGATATGAACTATATACTTTGCTCAGATGCTTTCCACCAGTAAAATAGTGGTTCCTGAGTATATAAATTTTATATGTATTTGTTGGTATCTGCAATCTATCACCTTAATCTCTGAACTCCTTTTTCCTAAAAGCTGTCTTTTAAGGAGTGTGTTTTCCCTCTGCTTTTGTAGTCCATTGTGGATTTTGTGGGCAATGACCTACAGGGATTTATAATAAGGTGCCTTAAGTCTGTAGTTTGATTTCATGGCCTTGCTTTATACAAAATATTGTAAAAATAAATTCTTGATTTGAACTGAATGAGGAAGTAAGTTTTTTACCCCAGATAAAACATGTATGTAATGCATACTGTCCAAGGGAACTTAAGAGTTCATTAAAGGTCAGTAGTCAGATATCTTCACTTCTTGTCTTTCCTTGTCATGAAAAATATTTCCGTGTTTCTGTGGCATGTCTAAAAATAGTGACTACATCCCCATATTTTTGTGCAATTCCAAACAAAAATGCATCCTGTTGATGATATAAAAAATATCCAGTGGAGATGTTTGCAAATGGGAACTCTTCCGTCTTTTAGTGATAAAGACCTGTCTTTCAAGAAGGATGAATTCTTTTACTCTGTTCTTTCAGTTTAATTCTTTAAGCCTCAGAATGCTGTATAATCCAAATGCCAAATGAAGAATAATATAATGGAAGACATTTTTCTGAATTGCTTCCTGTGGGAAAACAAATAATAATGATGCATGAGGAAGACTGGGGTGGTATGAATGTTGGCGAAAGATGTAATCCTGAAACACTGGAAAGCTGACTGTAACATCAGGATGGGCACAAGTTTGTTATGAGGTATTAGGATTGCCCTGGAATCTTAGTGTTGCAAAACTGTTGATGTGTGTTGTAGTGTAGTAAGGAGGGTGAAACATCCTTCTAACAGCAACATTTCAGTATATCAGACCGTATCTGTTATAGATATATAGATCTAACACGTATCTGTTACAGTATACGTGTTTCCGGCATGCCTGTTGGAACAGCGTGGATGGAGAAAAATTAATTTTTATGGAGTAAACCGAAAATGATCACTGATTCCTGTTCTCACTGGAATGAGTTGCTGTCAAACACAGTTGTGCTAGTCTGTAACCCTTCCTGAAGGCAGCCTTCAACCCTAATGAGGGGAGTGGTGGAAGAAGGTGTTTAGAGAATTAATGAAAATGGGGAAGGAAGACAAATGGAATCAGAATATCCAGAAACCATATTTCTAATGAGATATTGCACAGAGAATGTTTCCTGCAGGAGGACATATTAAACCATGGTGACTCACTAGTGGCTTGGTTGCACAAGGTGGCCAAGGCTGTGCTTGTACATGTGCTTGTGGAGGATGTGCCAGTTGATGCAGTGGGTAATTTCTCTGATTCAGTTTTACAGCACAGCTGCTGTGTGGGACCAACTCCTGTGTGCAATTATTGCTATATTTTTGAAGTGCAAATGCATGGGATTCATCTTTGATTGTGGCAAGGAAGGTTAGAGATAATAAATGGTATTTGTTTGGTAATGAGAGAAGTGTTGTTTCCCAAATCAATTTAAGCTTTTCTTTTAAGCAATTGTAATCTTTTGTTTGTTACAGCAAATGACAACTTTTACATAACAGAAAAAGATAGTGTACAGAAATTATCCTAACACTAAATAAATATGTTCAAGTATGATCTCATTCAGTTTCCTAAATGCATTTTGTCCTTACCTAAAGGAGCAGCTGGTGGAGCTGGGGAGTGTGATACCACTGAGCATTAACCTCCCAGAAAGTGCAACAGGGCAGGTTTCTCCCTGCCTGCACCTCTTGAAGCTTTTTTGCCTGTAGCAGGAGTTACTGTTAAATGAAAAAAAAATTTGGGATTTTTCAGATCATAGTGAAACTTGGGGAAAAAGTGGCGGTAATATGTTTATTTTAGAAGCGCTAATTCCGGGTAATGGGACTCATCTTGCAGTAGCTATGCAAAGGATAAGCAATATGCTCTTAATGTCAATATTTTTAAAGCTGGATTCACTGTGCACATGATTTAATGCTGAAAAATGAGTTTAATACAGGAAATCTTGTTTGGGTGACACTGGAAGGATAGCAAAGGAATGTATGTTTGGCAGAGCTCTTTTTGAGCCTCCTTGTCAGATATGGATAGCTCTGACTGTCAGGATTTGCTTTTTTTTTTCTTGAAAGTGTTGTGACTGCTGTTTTCCCATTATGTTTTTTGTATTGACTTTCTTCTTTTTGAATACCATTTTTAATTGGTACTCCATGTCATAATTATGGAGTGCCCCTTTATATTCTAGATTCATAGATTCTTAGAATAATGTCATTGGAGAATTTTGAGTCAGCATTTTCCTTTCTGTACTCATACCAGGGTACAATTGTTTGGTGTATTAATTGGGCATATGAAGAAAACATATGGAGAAGGCTGAAGTTCTGTTGAAATGATGCTGGAGTATACTGCATGCCTGATATGTAGGTCTAACAATGACTACTCAGAAGGCATTCAGGGGTGCCACCTGAATGATTTGAACCCTGTTAGAGACTTGGATTTTGCTGTTTTTTTCCCCTAGCGCTTACTTTGAGGGGGAGATCCCTAATTAGCATAAAAACACATACAAAGTGTTCTTTGTAGCACTGAACATGGGAAGACCACAAGTTAAACTGGAGAAATTTGTAATCTGAATAACTAGGAAAATGTTAGTTGTCAGTAAGTGCTTGAGGCAGAGGATTGTTGGTGTTCGAGCAGATTCCCTTGCTTGAAATCATAGTTCTGTGCTATTCTAGTGGACGTAGAAGTTCTAAGTATGCTCCTGTACGTGGTGGTACGTGATCTGCTGCCTATGGGAGCCTGGGCTGGTGGTTCTGCATTTAAAACTGATGAATGGCACACTGCGAATGCTAGCTATTACTCTTTCTGGAATGTGTTGAGGTATTTGGCATGATTCAGTTGCAGTCCAGCATTTTGCCATTAAAACGTTTAATGAAGATGAGAAACTGTGCTTGGTGTAGGTTATCTTTATGTTCTCTGGTTAAAAAAAAAATCTCATAAACTAGGAAGGTCTCTATGCTTGCCTGGATAAGCTGGTGTCTGGACTTAGTGACTGACTCTGAGTTATATTTCTTCTGCATTTCTCACTTTGGATCAATAGACTCAGTGCTTTTAACAAATCAGGGCCTTTATTAGCAGCTTTATTTTAAATGTGACTTTATCTATACTAGGTTTTCTAAGTTTTAAATTATGTGTGTAGTCTCATTTGTAGGCCCAGAACTTTGAATTTACAGCTTCCTGTTCTCCCTTCTTTCAAAGGAGCCTGTTTATAATTCAACAAAGCAAACATCTCACCAATGTTTTTTGAGCTGTATAACTGCTGTAGAGCATGAGAACTAAAGAGCTGAGGAAATAAAGTTACTATTCTCCTAACTCTATTTCGTTTTTCCCTTCACTCGTTTCTTATGAATGAGAGAACTAAATTGAAGGTTTAATTGACAGCAAATATATTCAATAGGAAAAAAAAATTAAAGGATACATTGGAGAAGTAATATTTTCATCTTTAAAGAAAATACTGAGGATTTTCCTCTCTTGTTGGTTGCTGAATGCTGAATGGTGCCAAAGTTACTTGTAAGGCAACCCTGCTTCCCCCGTGATCTCAGGTGCTTATCAAAAAGGATGCAGCTGAGTATATAACTTGGTTTTGCTTTAGTTGTGTTTAACTAAATGTTTCTAAGTAATGATTTAACCCAAGTTTATGAACAAATTGATACCTCTGTGCCTCTGTTCAGAAAGCTAGTTGTTATGTGGGCAGCTTAATTTTTTCTCAGTAGTGGAGGCCTGTGCAATACTTTTCCTGATCCATTCCTCTCTTTTTCATCTTTTTAACATAGCTTGATGCAAGCTGGAGATGCTCAGCTAGGAAACAGGAGTTTAACACAACTTTGACCATTTTAAGTTGTTCTGAGTCACCTTGAATAGCCCAGAGCTGGTGGGAGGAGGAGGGAAAGTGGGAGAAATAATACTTTGTACCACCCAAATTGTGCAATGAGTTATCGCTGCATGTGGTTTCTGAGAAATTCAAAGTTGTTGGTCTCCAGAAGATGAAGCTTTAATTATACCCTCTGAAATGTTGCTTGCCCTTATTCTTTTCAGAATTCTGGTCAAGGTTTTCTGTCCAGTATTATTCCAACTTTAGAACTCTTTTCACAATTGCAAATGAACTTTTATATGAAATGTCTTACAAAGTTGGTGTCAGTTAGAATTGCAGGAGAAGGAGAATAATATGCTTGGCACATAGAGTGAATCTTGACTCTGGCAGCTGATGAATAATGGGGAAAAAAAGGGCATTTTAACCTTGAAATATGCTTGTCGGAAGAGTCTTGTAATAGGAATTATTAAGTGGAAGTGGAAAAAAACCACTTACAGGTAACAGATTCAGTCAAGATAGCTCTACTGCATGCAGTGAAGTTTTTGCTTCTCTTTCAACTGTTTTAATTCAGTAATCTGTGCAGTCTGTGTAACTCTTTTCTTGCTGACAAACATCAGGTAGGCATGTTTATTATAATGCGGCATTTTGAAAACTTTAATGGCAAGAAGAGTTCATTCACCTATTTGTAACTCATGGTATTCAGAATGTAGGTGAAGGCTGAAAAGGAACTCTGGCTCAGAGGTATGCAAGAACTACAATTTTTCTGGTTCAGCTCATGGAAGAAAATGATCTACGGTTAATCTTGTCACCTTCCTCCTCTTCCTCATTATGGTGCCAAAAGATAGGAAGGATAATAGGGAAAGGATGTGTGCCAGACCTGAGATGAGTATCAAAGATAGATTCAAGGGAACTCAACTTACTGGTTTGAGAGTCCTGAAACCAATTACCGTGCCTGGGCTGGTACTAAAGAATGAGGAACTGGAGATACCACTCTCCTTAGTAGTATGAACTTCATAAGTGTCAAATTGACACCTCAGTGTAATCCCAGGTGTCTGTCACTTATTCATCTGCATGCCTTGTTTCTTAAGGTGAAAACAAGTGGCTCATCTTGGGACAGATACTGGGCAGGGACTTGAGAGAAGTGAGTGATACCACTCACCAGTACCAGTATTACCCTTGGTGAGTTACACAAACTTCCTAGCTAATCTGTTGAGTTATGTTTACTATTCCAAACAGCAAAGTATGCAACTACAACTCCCCTGTGCAAGGCAGGGCACCAGTCTGCCTCCTAATAGTAGGAAATTAATGACTTAATTTCCCCCCCCTCCCCCAAATTGCTCTTCTAAAGCAGGCTGGGATACTGAGCTTGAATGAAAAAACCCTTGTTAGTATTTCAGTCATGGTGTTTTTTGTGGGTGGTTGGTTTTTTTTTTTAAGCTTTTAAATAACTCCCCATACTACAAATAGTTGAATAACACTTCTTGGTAACCATAAAAGTTGAACTCTTTGACTTGGTAAACTGGGCACATACTCTCTTTATTCCTTTTTATTTTATGGCAAGGATAATCATCATCTTAAAAGCCTAACATCCTAATTATCAAGGTAATAAATGGTTGAAGTAGCTGTAACCCAATGATGCAAGCCATTGTATTGTCTCCTACAGGTGTTTTCTCATAAAGGGCAGATGGCTGATATGTTATTGACTCCTCAGGGACAGCAAATTAGGAGAAGGCAAATACAGTTTACTGCTTCTAGAAAATAAATTTAACTCCATGTAATTTCGTTCTTTTCAAGATTTCTCCTTGTTTTTGTCCTTGACTTTTAAAAGGTTTGTGTAGCCTTCATTAAAGGCAAAATTAAAAAAGAATACAGAACTTTGGTCTTTCCTATTAAAATTATGGTTATTCTTAAAGAAATTGAATGTTCAAGTACTTCATGTTGAAGATAGTGAACCAATTTTCATTTAATAAAATGCATGTAATGTATCTGTAATTTTTAGGGTTTTAGGTTGAGTGCAAAACTTTGAATTAGTTGAGCAGTCAACTTTCCTTTTTATGGAGGACGTTGAACATCTTTTTCAAATCACCATTTCTTAGAGTATACTCCTACAAAATAAGGCTACGTAAACATTTGTGTAGTGAGTGTTTGGGGGTTGGAAGTCATGAAGAGGAGAGGTGGAAGGAAAGCTGTGGCTCCTTTAATTTACTGGTATTGTGATACCTTTGGGATATAAAAAGTCAGGAGAACAGTATAGTTCATGATCTTTGCTATCTTTGCTGTGGCGGAAATGCTCAGATGGGTTGTACCACTATAGCTATTCTCCTGAAGAGTTTGTTTTGCTGTCAGGAAGGTGATATTTCCTTATACAGTAAGGAAGATGCTTCCTTTTATCACCATTGATTTGTGTTTGTGCTGCAGCTGACTTGCTCCAATTATTCTCTCTGTTTTAAGTAGGTGTTTGTTTTTTGGTTTGGTTTGTTTTGTTTTGGTTTGTTTTTTTTTTTGTTATTATGATGATGCTTTCATCATCAGTAGCTTATACATAACAAGGCAACCTCAGTAGGTATGATAGATGATTTTGCTTATTTTATGGAGATAGTGTTGGAGTATGAAAAAAAATCAAAACTGGAGGAGGAGGAGTTGCTTTGTACTGGAACACAAGAAATACCTATATTAAAAACTATCCAGAAGTCACCTGGCAGCTATAGATTTGGACAGCTTGAAATATTTCTTTCTAATGAGAATGTTGTGCATGGCCTTGTTACAGAAAACAGTCTTACAGAAAGATTTCTAGATACTCAGTCCAGTCATGTTATGTATGCTACCTCATACAGATTATAAATGTAGTGTTGCTATGGCTTCTCTGGTATTCAGTTAAAATAGACTCAATATACTCTTGCCGTGCTTTGAGCATATGCTAAAGCAATAATGTTTTTTTCTTTAGTCTAATGCAACTTCTGTCAACTTGATCTGAAACTAGACAAATACCTCTTTGTTGTTTATGGTATATGAAGCTTCATAAACATTGTAGTGTTCTCTTTTTACTATGGCATCTTTTTTTAATTGGTGAAATTTGTGCAGTGGGCAATTGGGAAAACAAACTAAATTATGAAAGAATGCACTTTTGAAATTTTGTCCAGGATTTTTTCCAAAAATAATAATACAGTTTTTCAGGAAAAAGATAAGTGTCGAATAAATATTAAGATAACTTTCTAATATCAAGACTCTTAACACATTGCTGTAAAAGTTAATGTGTTTGACTACAAGCTATCTGATGAGCTTGTATAGCTACTGCATGCTTTTGATACGTCTGCAGCTATTTCATCATTGAAATCCTTTAATTGATTGATACTCCAATGTTATCTTTTTCAAGAAGAATTGGAAAAATACACTTATTGCTTAAAAATGGCTTGAACTTAAATAAACCTATGTTGTATCATGTACGTGTGTATAGCATGTCCTCTTGAAAGCCAGTAAGTGACTTAGCCTGGTTTCAAATGAGATTTTTTATTATAGTTTGAGATGTGTGTAGATTGTGATTCAACACAAAAATGATTTTTCCAAGGGTTTTGGCCACGACTAAAAGACCACTAGATCATCAGTAGTCTGGGGTTTTGTGAATTGCTGCAGAGTTTGATTTTGAATCTAGGCTTGTTCTTGTGTTTGAATTTTGTGGTAGGGATGAGTGTGTGTGGAGCCAGCACAATTTGCTGTTAACAGTCTCTAATGCTTTTCTTTAATAGAAATATGCAAGTTAGTTATCTGAAGAATAGTTTAAAGCGCTTGGTAAATACTGAGTTTCACTTTGTTACTGTTGATGGAACAGCAGTAAGTCACTAATTGATGATAGACAGAAAGAGTCTCTAATTGATGCTGGAAGCTTGTGGCACTATTGAGTGTAACAATAGGGGTTTCCTGATAGCAAGTACAAAAGAGAAAGTTTCCTCCAAAATAACTCATGGAAACTTTTGAGATTAAAAAACCAAACAGAGTTGTGTTCAGAGCTGTTGTTCCTTTATTTATAATGACTTCACTAAATTATAAGTACATTCAGGGTCTGTTGGATTGTGCTTTTACTCAGTCAGAACTCCTTACTGTTTTCATTCTGACTGCAACATGTTTCTTCCTCAAGTGGTTCTGACAATTCTTCTCCTTGCCCCTAGTTTTAGTTCCACAGTCCCCCCCACCCTGCCGCCCCCATGTTTCTGAGGGCTTAAGTGTCTTTCAAATCCATGAAGAAAACCCAAAACTTAATTCAAATTTGCCTCAGTGATATGAAGCTTAGTATAGAAAAACCACTAAAGACTGTATATGGCTCAAAGTACCTGCAGATTGGATTGGAGTGTGATATATGGTAAACCCGTCCTAAGCTCATGCTCCTAATAAAATGTACTCCCATCTTGGTTGACTGGTAACACAGGCTTTTACACTATGCTTCTTCTACATCCTCCTTGAAAATTTGAGGTATGACTAAAATACAAGTCAATATGTACACATAGGCCTTCCAGCTACAAGAATCTTAATGAAAACTCAGATTTACATCTTCCCGCAGATGTTTTTAAAGTATTGCTGGATGTACAGTATATGAAAGATCTGTAATCTGATAAATGAATGTTAAAACACTAAGCCAGTTCCACTGTTCAGTGGTTTCTGTCATTACATTTCGGGTTTGTCTTTTGTCAGTAAGCTGGAGTGTATGGGAGGTGACTTGTATAAACTATTGTGTTTCTTTTCTGTTCGTCTTTTTGGTCCTTTATTTTTTTTTAAGATAGTGGTCCTCTCAATTCAAAGAAAGGAAAAAAAATACACCTTGACCCTTGCTTCTAATCTTCTCATGTAACCGATGGACTGCTGAAACAATAGCAGTTACATCTGATACTACAACATCTTATTTATAGATGGAAGCAGCTGCATCCTCTGCCTTTGCATGCAAGAAGACCTATTGTTTTCAAGTCGCCAGGTTAATGAGACTGTGGGAAAATGGAGGCCTACCATAAAAGCATTATTAAAGATAATTAGATAACAAAAAAGGAAGGGAAGATGTGGCTGGTGCGACTTGCTCTTAAACTTGAGTTAGGTGTGATGTAAACACAGGAGTTGTCAGTGCTGACAACATAAGCTGTAGTATAGCCTTGAGTTTACTCATGATTCTTATATTGTACTTGGCTCATTAAAAATACCAATTTCCCCAGGCCTGAAATTTCTGGTGACTGACATTAAATAAGTTCAAATAAGTTCAGTTTGTAGGGAAAAGCCCATGCCCTGTTATACTTCTTTAGCACCACTGAAACCTTTCTACTTTCATGCTCCCCCTGGTGGCTTGTCTGCTTGGGAGTGCCCTGGTGCACCGTGTCATTTATCTGCAGGTACCTCTGTACAATCCTCGCTGGGTCACTGGGGCAGGGAATTGCTAAGGATGCAGCAGGGAGTGGGTGACACTGTCTGGTGGTACAGTTTTCATCTAGGAAATGTTCCTCTGAGATCTGTGACCAGCTGGCTGACCTCTGAATCTGGATTTTGGGAGCTCTAATAGGTTGTTAATCCCTCTGTTGTCATCCTTGTTTTTCCCCTCTGTTGGATGCCCTAAGTGGAAGGAATGACTTCCATCTTCATGGTAGAGCTCTCCCAGGCTGAGGAAAGCATCTGAGCTTCATTATAGGTCCCTGGAAGTCTGTGGATGAGCAGCCAAGGTCCTCTTTTTCTGTCATGTTTCTACCAGGTGTTCAGTGATGTCAGTTTAAAGGCTGCAACCTGTGAAGCACAGAATACAGCTCAGGGCAGTGCTTTCTCCCCTCGTGCAGAGCATGCTTTTAGAGGCTTTAAGGTGTTTCCCATCTAGTTCATGATGTGTGAATAATAAAAATATAAATTGCTAAATATAAAATATAGGATGATAGTAGCATTAGGGTTGAGCATTTTTCAGTGCAAACTAAAGAGTGTTAGGTTGGTTTAAAGTATTTAGTGTGAAATATTCTTTTTCTAAAGCACATACCTTTAAAATCTGTGCAAGTGGCAGTCTCTGACTAAATAATGAAGTATGTGTTAAGTCCAATCAACATCCAGGAACTCTGGTGTCTTCTGTAGTATACTTGTAATGTATAGCTTTCGTCTTTCGAAAGCTATCTGGTTCTGGTGTAAGTGATAAGAGTTGCTGAATTCTCTGGTAAGCAAACTGAATGTTTGTTTTTTTACCAATCTATAAGAAAACCAATAGCCCCTGAAATTTCCAGTTTGAATTGTCTTATTTCAGGTTCTGGGTTATTGAATTTCACTCTACCACCTTCTGTTGAACTGGGATTTGAAGACTGACATGTGATGCTTGCTTGCAGGCGATCATCCAGTCTGGGTACCTCAAAGCCTTCTCTCAGTTCAGCTAACTTGATCTCATCAGCTTTTTTTTTTTTTTTAGCTTAGTAAGTTTGTGTTCTAGAGTTGACACTAGTTGGTTTTCTTTTCCTATAAAGTGGTTATAAATTTTATTTATAATATCATTCAGTTTTGGCTTTAGTTTACTGATTGGTTATGCTGTGTACTGATATTATGCTGTTTATGTACTGATTAGTTATGCTGTTACAAGAGAGAGGATTTTTTGTGGGGAGGGGGTGGGAGTTGGGTAAGACTTCTTTTTCTTTTGTCATCCATTCTTGAACTTTAAAGGTAGTTAAAAGCAAAGGACTTGTTTTACTGGTCAGCTTGTTACTTGGCTTATATTGTAATGAGTTTATAGTAATTTTTGCTCTTGATTTAAATCATCTGGAGAGCTTAGTTTGTTAAATGAGAGTTTTATTTTAAAAGTCAGCAAGGTAATATCTCTTTCCTCTGGAACATATTTTTATAACAAATCATTATTAGGGAGATGTTTTGCAGTGTTTAGGTCTCTTGACCCTTCTTATCTTGTTGAAAATCTAGCTTCAGTAATCTTTTAGTATTAGACTGCTTTGTTGCACAGATTCTTTGGTAAATAGATTAATCTCTGGGTCTTGTGACTGTATTAATCTTGCTCTGCTGCTTAAGTTTGTTGAGGGATTTCTAGTAATTAGGACATCTTTGTGCTTGGTCTCAAAACAGTTACTGTTTTTTTTTCGGGGATTCTAATGGTGAAGTAGGAAACAGTGGAGACAACCAGATGTATTAGCAGTTAAGAGATTATTTGGTTACTTTTGCTTTTCATGTTGCATAAAAAGCTTATAAATATTTAAGTAGTTTTTGCAAGACACTGACCTGAAACAGAACCTTCTAAAACCGTATTAACTGTGGGATTCAGCGTTGGTATGTTCATGTAGGAGACATTAAAAGAATAAAATCACTTCTTTAAAGAAGTGCAGGCACTTTATTGCCTCTTCTGATACTTCATTATGGTTGCTTGTAAACTGTGAACTACAGCAAGGCTAAATCAAGAATATTAATGTCAAAATGCATTTCTACAGTAATGTAATTCTTGTCGAATAGCGCCTAGGACTTCAGACAATCACATGGTCCCTTCTTGCTGGAAGTTCGTGCTTATCAATAGAGCTTTTTTGATTTACTTCCTCATAGCTTTCATTAATAAAACATTCTGGAGAAAAATGTTGACACCGGGGCGGTGGAATACTTCTTGTGAAAAAATCTTGTGTATATTTTGTTGCAAGACTAATTTCAGTATATTGATTCCAGTTATTTAATTTTCAACATTTTACTGTTGATTCAGGCTATTTTGGGGTGCTTTTCAGTATTAAGTGAATAGAGAATACAGAAAAGTTGCGCATGATGTTGCTTATATGTTGTTCAGGATATTTGTGTTCTTTGTGTAAATGCTCTACCCATAACCCTTTTTCCATATGTGATGCCTGTTGTTTTCAGTAAAGCATGCACTCAGCAACAAAGCACTTTCCGGGAGTTAAGCTGGACATATGTGAGCCATCTCAGCGTTACAAGTGCATTCTGAGGCTTTCCTCTTCTGGCTTGAGGTCAGAAATAAAACTTACTCTTGGTAATAGTCATATTAAGGACTCAAACAGCAGGCTGTTAAAGTGAATGGAATGAAATGAACCAGAAGGGCAATAAGAGCTTTTTTGTTATTTTAATTTGCTTAAGAGAATGAGATTACAACCAGAAAATCGTCTTGTCAGACAGCCAGATATTACTTCTTGGTCTTCTGTTGCCAAATGCTCCAGCTTCCCCCTCCCTGAACCCTCTGCCAGCTCACCATGAGAGCCAACAGTGAAATCCTGGGCTAGTCCTTTTTGTTGTTTGTTGGGCAAAATGTCACCTAAGCATTAAAAACTAGCAAAGCTCCATTTTTCTTGAGGTCACCTTTTGCTTGTAGCATACGAGAGTATATTTATAACTTGAAAGTGAGGAGGATGCTCTGATTTGCTAACATAGAAGTCACTTTTAGTTACTGAACTAAGGGAAACCTGGTATTAAATATTAACTTTAATTTAGGAAGCCTGGAAAAGCTGATGTTTCAGGTCACTTGTGTTGGTATGAAGTACTTGACAGGTTTTTTTTTTTAATTACATTTTTAAAGAGTTATTCTGTGAGTGTAAGAATCTGTGTAAATATTTGTTTCCAAGTGTTTGTTTGTTCCCAACTTGTGCCTTCCTTGTGCTTCTCAGCCCTTAATCGTGTTGCTTCCAGTTAATTTGCATTTCTTTGTTATTTCTCTCTGTTGTAAACCTTTCCAGCTATCAAGTAAGTTTAAAACTAGCCAATGGGCTTGTAAGTGATGAAAATTGAGATATATACAGGTTGTGTACAAAGGCAGTATTTGTTTCTCTTACCCTGACCCTTGAGAATTCTAAATCACAGCAAAAATAAGACCAGTTGGCCTTAGATAAATTCCCATAGTTATGAAGTGAGGGCATACCAATGCCAAAAGCTATTGCCAAAGTCTCAAAAGGAGAAATGTTTAAGGATCTATTATACAACATTGCTACTCAGAAAATCCTTTATTCCAATGTTTAAAATATAAAAATGATGTAATTAATTCCCAAAGCACTTCAAAGTAACTCCAGAAAACCAGTTCCAGAAAGCACAGAGCAAAGTTAACCTGGCTTTCTTGCAGTAGCCTGAGTGTAGCATTGTCCTGTCACCTCCCTGCACCCTCACTGTTGTGACCATTCTCCCAAATGCCAAAGGAACACCTTGCCTGACACCCCCAGCATCCTCATGATACAGTTAAGGATATGTTGTTGACCCTAAACTGCCTGGAATTATCAGCTGGTTCACTGAAGGGCAAATGGTCTTTTCACATATTTTGTGGCTAACTGTGCTCCATGTGTCCTGTGTGTGACTGTAATCTTAACCTAGTAAATAGCTAATCTCAAGTAGCCACCCTCTTACTTCTTACTCAGCTTGTACCTTCTGTAAGTTCACAGTGCAAATTAATAATTTCAGAGAGTATGTGTTCTTGCATTAAATCTTGAGGTTAGAGTCTTTTCATGTGCCATTGGAAAGAAAATTAAGATATCCTTGGAAGGAAAGTGCTCTGTAATTTCAGGTTATTTGGGTAGAAATTTATGATTTTGCGATACTCTGAAATGAAAATGGAGTTTTAAATGCTTAAACCCTTGCCCTAAACCAAAAGCATCAAAACACAAACCAAGGAATTTGCTGTTCTTGACTTTTAAATTACCTTGTAAGTCTTAAAAAAAAGAAGGGGGAGGGCAGCACAAAGGGAAAAGGGAAGTGCAAGTCATTGGCACAAAAGTGCAGAACTTGACCCCTGGGTGAGACAACCGTTCAGAGCCAGCTAAATCATCACTGTAACATTGGGAAATCTCCTCTGGCAAAACTCGGTGTGGAAACTTGAGGAGCAACTGTCTTTGTCTGTCAGCGTGGTCTTTCATCTGTACAGTTACCCACCCGAGCAGAGCTGGCGGAAGGGAGCACACAGTACATGTGCTGCGTCAGTAAATAGCTTGCAATTGTAAAACAGTCTCTGGGAGCTTGCGAAAAGGTCTTCCCAATCCTCTGGGGCAGAATTTCAGTTTAGCAGGGCACTTGTGAGTGTAGGTTTCCCCAAGCTGCATGCAAGACAAGTTTAGTGCCAGTGCATGTAAGTGACCAATTAGTATTTGGCCATGGTGGAATCAAATTACAGATAGCTGAAATCTGTTGCTTGTGACAGTGACCCACAGCCAAATCTTGCCTTATTTTTAGTCTGTTCAATTGAGGGAGGATAAATATAAAACACAAGCAGTGCAGTCTTGGTGTTCTGCACTCAAAGAAGGAAAGGAAGTTGCAAGGTCCCCTATTTGAGAACAGACTTAAAGTATTTACAAAATTTTCAAGAAGATTATTGCGTTGCTGACTGTTTTCATGTATGCAGCCAGCTTATGCTCTTGTTCTAGAGTGCTTGGCTGCTTCTTGTAACTTCACAAGTGCCAAAAAGCTTTAGTTAAAAGTGCAGCTGGAAACTACGTAGAACTTTTACCAGATTTTGCAGGATTTGGCTCACCATTAAATGTGTGGGGTCTTGGAGCGGCTGCTGCATTCATTCAGACTTTTTCTAGTATCTGAGACTGCCAAGGGAGGTGACAAGTTCTTTCCTCCCCTGGTAGGTTCTTTTAGGGCTGTTTTTCCTCTAGCAACTGCTTCGAGACCTCTGATTCATTTCTCTGCTGACCAGCAATCCTGTGTCTCCCAGCCGGGGCTAAATGCTGGTATTAGTGAAACTGTAGAAGGGAATGCAGTAGAAATGTAATGAATTAATTTCTTTGAACTAAGAATGAAGAAAAAAGCATATGTATTTGCCAGTCTACAGCAATTGATAGGTTCACAAAGGAGCAAAAACCCTCAGATCTTTTTGAAAAAGTCAAACTTTTGAAATGGGTTAAAAATACTGCTGAGAGAGGTAAGATGGAGGGGTTAATGTGACAAGGTAGAACCTGATGTTGTCAGAAACCCTCAGCTGTAATGCATGGGTCTTGTATGTAGAAACAATGACTTTATAATCTGAAAACACTTTAGTTGTATTGTGTTGTGGATGAAAAGTTTACAGTCTGATTACTGTTTTTCGAACTGGACAATTTACTGAGACTACTGACCACTTGTAGATTAAATAGATAAAATCTGACACACAAGCCACTCTTTGTGTTGGACACTAGAAATAATAATCATGATCTGTGTTAAATGTAACTTAGAATGTTGTTTTAAAAGGAAAAAGTCTCAACCCTTACAGGCTTCCCTGTTGGTTGTTATCTGGATCACCCTCGCTGTGATGATCTTTCAAAGAGAGGTCAGGTCCTGCAGGCACACTCTGAGGAAACCTAGGGATGATGCAGGGATAGTGTAACTACTGGGCTTTATTTCTAGACCTGAGGGCAGTGAGCAGGATGCAGAGACACCTTGGATTTCCACAGAGCTAGTTTTGATCCAGTTCTGTTGCTCCTGAGACAATTTCCTGGGGATCTACCTTCTGCATCTCACTCTCCAGAGTTACTGTGGGTTATTTCACCAGCAGAGAAATGCCGTCTAAATGTAGTGGAGACTGTTGTGGGTATTGCCTGACTCCTGACTTAATGAGCCCTTCCCAGTGGCGTTGGAGAGCAGAAACAGTGATTAGCCCTATTGGTACCAGCAGACAGCCACTGGAGACCAGAGCTAATAGCAAGCCTGCCTGTTCCTTGTGCTGAACAGCACAGGTGTGGTGTCCTGGTGCCTCACCCTCCCAGCCCTCTGCAGCTCAGGAGCCAGTTGACCTCAGTCACCATTACCAGCTTTTCTAGGAGTCTTCTTGTTTTAGTCATACTGTCATTAATGATCCCTCTACCTCTTTGCGTAAAGCTTAGGAGCACTGATACGTGTAGTGTGCATCCACATGTCCCAACAGATGCTGCTGGAAGCTCCTGGCTACCACCTGGCTGGCTCCTGGAGGAGGTGGCAGTGCTTCTGCATGGGTCTCCCTTTTTTTTTTTTCATCAAACATCACTATAGGCCATTGTATCTTTAAGAAACATCCACTGCTGTTTAAAATCATGTTTGTTGCTCCTATATTCTTGTGTCATACTAGGAAAAAGAAGTGGAAAGGTGTTGTCTCTTCCATGTTCTAGGACATTTGAGGACTGTGCAAGCAACTGATTAACAGTGGTCATATTAGTACAATCTTAGGAATGCTTAGATACTGGTGTGGTGTTTAAACCTGCTTAGAGTTGGGTTTCTAATTGCAAGGGCTTCTGTGGGACACTGAAAGTGACACTCTGATGGCAGGGATTGCACCTATTGTCCACCTGGGTGCTTTTGTGAGGGATGTGATATTTCACTGCCATTCTTTACCTGAGTTCTTTTTGGAGTTGCTTTTAATGTTAAAAGTGAGTTGTCAGACTCAGCAGGAAGTTACTAACTCAGAAGATAAGCAGTAATCTCTGATGAGAAATGTGCATACTTTTCGTGTCTGAATTTGGAGACAACACATGATTTTAAGCTGCTGTGAAGGTATGCATTCAGTGTTTAAGAAAAAATGTTTGCTCATGAGTTGATAATCAGTATCTTGTTAAGGTTTGGTAAATTGATGGCTGTCATATGCTTAGTTTAAATTAGTTTGCACATCAACTGGTAGGTTTTCCCATATTAAGAATTGCTTTAAAAGTTTATCAACAGTGATGCTTAAGATCTAGGCAAAAATACTCTCTTATGAAACCAATGGTATGTATTTTATTATACATGAGGAATGCAATGTTATATCTCTAACTCTTTCTTAACTTGCACTGAGCAAAGCATGTGACATATGGTCCTACTCTGGAAAGACTATAGAAAAACCTGTTTCTCTTTAATACAGGTTGGATTAAGATTCTGAGAGACTGCCTGACATTGTCCTGTGGACGGGTTTTTCATGTGTTGATGTGTTTGGTTTCTCAATCTCCCAACACTTGCTGTTGGTCCTCTGGCAACTGTACCACCTGCTAACTTGTAAATGTCCGTCCTTGTTGGGGCTGGTAGCAGGGAGGAACCAGGATAACAAATGGAGGGACATTCTTGAATATCAGTAAAAAAAAAAGTAGAAGTCAGTTGTGACATGACAGCCAGATATCTCACTCCTAGTTATTAGAAATTAAACTCTAGTTCAGTAGACAGTTTGTAGGCCAGCTGTGAGCTGTCACTGCTATTGTGATGCCTTGTGTTCTTAACTAGCAAGCCCCTGGTCACAAAGAAATAACTGGCAGTATCTCTATCTCTTTATGGTTATTGGTAAAGTTACTGAACAAAAAATACAGAACCAGCCAAGTAGGAAATGGAGTCAGTGTCAGATCAGTTTTATTCACAGCTTCTAGCCTCAACTTCACATGCTCGTGTGTGTGATACTGAGTGAAAATCATGTCCGTATGACCAACTCTGTAACTTGTGATACAAATGCAGTGTTTTAAGGTATGCAGTTGGCAATTTGACAAACAATATAGGTGTTGGGTCTTGGTGTTGAGCTGTCTGATGCGTGGAACTGGAATTAGATCTGATGGATGGCTTCAGCAGGTGTGATGAGATAAAAAGGATTTCAGAGTGCTGAGAAGGAGCTATCCAGAGCTGCTAATGACAAATAGTAGAGAAGGGTGTTTCCAGATTTACTCCTATGGTTTAACAGTACAGCCAAACCAGTTGAATGGCTTGTTCCCTCCTGAAGGGATTTTCAGGGGCTGGCAGAGCATTCCAGCAAAGTTTCGCCGTGTGACTTCTCTTGTATTCTTTAAACTTGTGTGCTCTTCCTGGTGGTTTTCCTTTGTGGATGTACTGCCAGGTAAGACTGAATCAAGACACTCAAGTCCTTTCTTGTAAGGGCAGTGGTCTGTTACTTAAGTTGAAGCTGCTCTGTGTCACTTCACCTTAATAGGCAGAGCAGATGGGCTGAACCCAGCTCATCTGTCTGCTTTGCCACCCAGCCAGGGTGGTCCCACATGCCCTTCGTCATGTGGGCTGGCTGTGGGTGTGTACATGACTTCTGCTTGTTGGACTTGGACCATTAAAGAGTCAGAGCATTAGCCTGAGCCACAGAGGAGGCAGCTTTGGCAGGTGGGGTTTGCCCACTAAGGTGTCAGATGCTCCCCCAGTGCCCAAGAGAAAGGCCAACCCATTCAGTAATGGAAGGACTTGCTTGTTTTTTCCCTCCAGTTTTATGGTCCTCAGAGCTACATTTAGGTTGCAGGGTGGTAACCTGAGAAGGGCTGTGTTTTGCTACCACCATGATCCTACAGAAGCTTGAACTCTGGATGTTTGCCCATTTGATGTGCAAATTTCTTAGGTGGTTGCTGTTCTGCTTCTTAGAGTGCAAAAAACTGAAGTCAGATCAGAGCAGCGTCCCCAATAAGCCCATCTGAAATATGGAAATTGATTCATCCTCAAGTAGTATTTAAAAAAACAAATCCCAAACTTTTGTGTTGCCTTCAGAATCCTACCATTGCTCATAGCAAGTAAAAAAAAAACCCACTACAACAAAACCTAAACAAACAAAAAAACAAACTCAAAAGATATTAATTTGGAGTTATTAAATGCACTCTGTTTCAGGAAATACTGGAGCTAATAAATAAATTCAGGCTTGGAGATTTTTCTGTTTGACTCCTTTTTGAAAGAGAAGTAATCCCAGCACTAGGAGCATGTGACCACCAGCAGCGTTTGAGATGAATTTTTGGGTGAGGAATGATTTGACATGCAAATACGTTCTTCTGTATGATCATTTGCCTGATAGTCTGGGAATAATTTTCATGTGACCTACTGTTGTTGTTTCAAATAAAATTAATATCTGTTGGAAGAAATGCTCAGAAATATGCTAGAAATTCAGCTGCTCAAAAAAATCATCTTGTGTGTTTAACTGTTGGGAAAATTGTATCTACCTAAATGAATCTTAATGCTTTCTTTAAGCACATGAATATAAAATATATATATTGGGGTATTAACCTTTGGAATTAGTTATGGTATAATATTTTCTCTCCCTTCCTTATGGTTTTATTGTATCTACCTTTATTCATAAATATGAAGAAACTGAGCAACATTATTCCTCCTAACCCCCCCTCCAAAACTGTTGAAAGCAAAAAGAAGTGGTGCAGTTTTACTTCAGCAAATACGGGCTGTTGCCTTGGTGGTTGGAAAGATGAACTTTATTTTTTTGTTTTGTGTTTTTGCTTTGGTTGGTTATAAGCCAGCAGTATAAAATGATTGTAAGCCAGCCACAGAAAACAAGTCACTGTATTTTCTGTTGATTATAGTACTACTGAGATATTTCTGTAGTAAGATCTGGCAGAGCTCAGCTTCCAACGCGTGCTGGTTCCTTTTGTTTCTGGATGTGAGTTGTCATGGTAATAAGCCAGGAGCTGCAATGTGGAGCTCCTCATCTGCTCAACCCTGGCTCAGTGGTGACTGTTTGTGACAAGTAACCTCTGGAGGGATGGTCAGGGACTCCTCTGGCATCAGGGGCTTCTAGAAAATCCCAGTTTACAAAAGTGGAGACGTCTCTGATACCTCCACGTGGTTCTGTAAATCAGGGTATTGCTAGCTAGGTTGGGATTGAATTGTGTCTGGGAACTGATTTTTTTTTGACCAGAAAGTGGGGTCAAACATTCTGGGTAGTTTTGGGGTTTAGTTTTGGTTGACAAAGGGAAAAAGTGCATAAAGCAGAGGGTGGAGCATGATGACATTCAGCACTTGGGACAGTGCTGAAATGCCCAATTCATTGCTGGGCTGCACCCTCCCAACAGCACAAGGATGTCTGTTTCAAGGTCTTGCTTTAAAAGCAAGGTATAATACAATTATATCCGAGAAGTTAGATGAAATACAAGCAGTCAGAACTGTTAGAGCTTCAGATGCAGACAGATGATCACAGATGATTTGTGCAGAGGTGGCTTACTGGGTTACCCCTTCATTACCTCAGGAACATTGATGCCTTATCCTGTTACTGAATTTATGGTTTGTTTGCTTTGAAATCTGTAGACTAATTAAACATTCTAAAAAAAAACAAAAACAAAACAAAACAGGAAAACTATCTGAGAATTGTCATACCTTAATCTTGCCCTCACAGCTCTCGAGGAATCCTCTAGGCACAGCTAACTACTCACCCTATTTTTGGAAGGCAACCTTACCTGATATACTGTGGTCTCCTTTTCCTGGCCACCTTGTTTACTCTTTCTGATGTTACTCTCTAGGCTGAGGTCCTGTAAAATGCTTCTGCCATCACAACTTGGTACCGAGTAAGAATTTTTCGCTGTTTGCTCCAGGACATTTGTGTATCACTTTCATTTTCCCCTGTTTTATTCTTTGTTCCTTATTTTGTCTGCTACAAGTAGTTGTTTAAAAATAAGCACCACTGTATTAGTAGCTGATACATTTGTTAGTGCAAGATTGATTTTCTTTTAGTAGGATATTTGGTCTTATGTCATAAAGCTAATGAAAAATGTGGGAAAAATAACCCTGGCTCAAAAGAATTAGAGACTCTTCTTAGCATTAAAAAAAAAATAAAGGAAACCTCTGTAGGAACTGGCATAACTCTCCAACAAAAGATATGAATATTTGTACAATGAATGTGCAAATGAACAGATATGATACAAGCCTCCAGCTGTTGGCTGTAAATATTGAAAAGGTGCAAAAAGGCAATTACCTATATTTTTAATGGTAAATAACTGAAGTGCCTTTCATAATTGTGAAATGTGCAGCCAGTAGGAGATTTTTTTTGTAGTGAAACCATTTTGTTTGCATTTGGACATGCAGCCAGCATTTGGATTTTTGACTACAGAATATCAGTTTTTGTGTTAAGCATTCAATTGTCTGACTTCTGAGAGTCTGGAAAGCAGAAAAGAAAGGCATTGCACTACCTTGTAATTTCATATGCTCATTAGTTTGTTTGTGGACTTCTATGACATGGCAGGCTTTAATTTCCCATCTACCCTTTCCACGTTCATCCCCTTCTTATGGGATGATTATAATAATGAGTGTCTTAATTTTTTTTTGCTTTGTTCTGCTAAAAACTTATGAACAGCAGAATAGGTTGACTCAAGTGTACTACTCTTGAGACAGTGTTAAAAGTCAGGTAGTGTGGATGGGTCATTGCACCTTCCAACTCATTGTTGTTCACTTCCAATTAGGAAAAATTCTAAAATGCAAAAATGAATATATGTAATGAAATTATATTTTGAGGGAAGCTCTTTAAAAAGAAAATAATTCACAAAAGAATTTGAAAGTATATTTGAAAGACAGGAAGGCTGATTTCAAGACTCCATTGAAACAACTTATTTCTCTGCAACTATTTTACTATGATCCTATGGTGTTTCTCCAATCTCTGACATTGAAGCAGTAATGCAGTTAACTCTTTGGAGAAGCATATTTTTGTTCTGTACTTGGACAACTCCCAGTTGAGACAAACCAGGAAAATGGGATTTCTCCTTTTTCTCTATGAGGTTTTGGAGTTGCTCCTGATTAGCTTAATGTGTGGGTGCTGCAGTTTCAGATTAAAATTGCCTGTTCATCCTGTTTCTAGTTCAGTTTAAAATCCCACCCACAACCCATAACAAATGTCCCCACCCTCCCCATGGTGGAGCTAAAAATAGCAATTTTTGTGTGCCAGCGAGTCTTAACAAGATGACTACAATATTCCTTTCCTACTGCCTAGAGGAAGTGAAGACTTGGGTAGGCTTGATGGCCTGTAAGCTGCTCTTCTGATGAAGGCCAATTCTCAAGCTTAATCATGCCTGATTGCTGTGGAGTGATGTTCTGTCATGAATTTCCTGAAATATAATGCATGAGACAAATGCATACAGGTTCAACATGGTAACATTTTTCAGAACTTGATCGGCCACTAACGCGTTTGGCTGCGGTTCAGATAACTAATTTGGCATTTGATGACTCTAACAGACCTCTAAATTTCAAAGTTGTTTTGAAATCCCAGTCAGCTGTTTGGGGCATGAGTAAGAAGGTATTTGTTTTTAGACGCTCTTCAGTTTCAAATTGTCTAATAATTGTCTTGGAGAGCTGTGGTTTTGAGGTAAATCAGGCTGTTGCCTGAAATGGGCAGTTATGGAAAGGTGGACTAGGCTACCTGCGGTGGCTGACAAACTGGGGACAGCAGAGCTACTCTACTACAATAGGTTGTCTTCTTACCCGTGTACCTGGCTTTGCACCTGTGTACAATGCATCTCGTTTTTGCTTCTCATCCCTCCACTACATTTTTCATATGCCAAGCAAAAGAAAAGGAAGAAATTATAATGGCAGTGTGATGTGGTGGATGGTACTTGTCAGAGCAGTTCTGCTGAGCTGAGTGCCCTGTGTCTGTGTTGTGAACAATGAGTTTCCATTCTTGCAGCTGGTCTGGGAGCTAATGGTGCTGCTCCTTGGTAAGGGGAGGGCTGTACTATGCTGAATGGTGACTGGATAGGTCTGGTTTGCTCTTGGCAGGAAAACAGAAGCTCCACAGGTGTAGATAAGGACAAATAGGATTTGAAAGTGTGCTTAAAACTGGTTGATAAAAAGGGTAGGAACTTCTTCAACCCTACTGTGAGATCATTGAAAAGGTAGCATCACCCACTTCTGTAGGTTTTCTGTTTGAAGAATCAGCCTGCAGTATTAAAAATGTCAAGTTTGACAAAAGGGAGTGCTAATTGACTGTTATACGAAACTGATAGACCAAACTTTGCACTCTAGATTATGCTTAAACACTGAATGTATTAAGAAGGCACTCTTTTTTCCTACATTTGGGAGTTTCATTAGTCTTGATAGCTTGCAGTTTCAGAATAGGCTCCTATAAAGGAAAGTGGTTGTTTCAGGTAGATTTTTCAAAAGTAAAGTACATAACCTGTATTTATCCTTAAAATGTGGCCCATGGGATTTCATTCACGGAAGTACCGATTTGGGCCATTAAACATATATAATTTCACTTAAATATTTCTTTTCTTTCTGTGTAGCTGCCAAGTCAGTATCAAGTTAAAAAGTTGTTTCCAGTAACTTTGGCTTTAGCGTTTTTCTAAGCCACAGATCTCTATGTACAATAGTAAGAATGGCTTGCAGAGATATGTTGTTGTACCTTACAGTGAAATTAAAAAGAACAATTTATCTTAAATTGGTAGTGTAATAGGTTGTATCCTGGCAGGCTTCCTGTGTGGCAGCTCCCACTCCCACCTGTATTTGAAGGTCCTGATGTAAGAAAAAGAATGTAAAAAATTTGTAGCATGTGACAAACACTTCATTTTAATCTCTTCAGCAAATTTGTCTTGGTATGGCTCAGTGATAAGTGCATATGTACCTGGGCATGCTCCTGCACAGCAGTTAGGAATCTGTTCAGGTTTTTCCCACTGCTGGGACATTGGAGGTGAAGATGAAGTTTTCATCTTGATGTGTGTATGGCAATGATTTTGATATCATCCATACTGGACTTTTGTGTCACAGTGTAGGTCAGTTATTGTGGTTTTGTTCCTGTCTTTTGGCAGGTTAGTGTTTGCAAATGTGATCTCACCCTTAGGTAACCATTTAGTCACCCTTAGGTCTTGCCTTCAGAGAGGGTTTTGGCTGGGGTAACTGACATACTCCCCCAACACTGCCCTGCCTTGCCTGCAGGGCTTGCTGACTCTGGAGGCAGTAACTTGTGTCATCTTCTGAGCTGCTGTTAGTGAGAGCCTGGCATTTTAGTGTGAACCAGATGTGAACAAACATACTTGGGAGTGGCCATGTCTCTTCTGTGGACATGGAAATTTTTGTTTAAGCTAGATGGGGTTGATGCTGCTGTAGTCCAGTCTTATTTTGGTGATGCTGGCACTGCTTTGGCCTCAGTGAGCCAGTATAGGCAGGCAGACAGACCAGTGCTAAATCAATGCTAGAAGAAAAAAAGAAAATATAAGTGCTTGGTATAGCTACCTGAGTGGCTGAGAGTCAAATGGTTTCAGGTGCTGGGTGTGTGAAGAAAAGGGAAAAAGACAGGATCCTATCACTGCAAGGAAAGATAGACAGGACTTCAGCAACTTGGGTTTGGATTGTGGCTTCATTGCTCAAGAAGAAGGAAAAAACTTGGCATTGCTGCCTTGTTAGGACATCACAATTTGGGGAGTTCCCACTTTGAGCTAAAATAAGTGTTTAGTCAACCATATAGAAATGACAAATGCCTCTCTTTTTGTGAGCAGTTTCATGGTCTGTTTAAACCCATCGAAGACTTTGAGGTCCTACCTTTTCCCTGCTGCATGAGCGGTTGCCTTCAAGACAATGAATTAAGGAATTAGCTTGCGTTTTATTTTTGCCCTTTGATATAAAAAGAAACCAAACTATTAAAAGATGAAAGCTGCTGTCTTATTTGCCACTTCACAGAAATGAGTGGATTTCTTACTCACAGAGCAATGAATTTCTCAGCATTTTGCTTAACTGTGGCAAGGATGAATAATTGAGTTGGGCCTGTAGGTTCACACCTTCATGCAAACCAAGACTGAAGCCAGTGTAAGCTTACTATTTTTAGAGAGGTTTTAAGTTTTTCAGTCCAAAATAGAAATTTTTCACATCTCTATTATCTTACTAAAGTAAAAATTTCTTCCTTTAGCTAGTATGAATTTGGGCCTGGCATTCTGTTTTTTTTGCCAAATAGGTTTGAAGCACAAATCAAATGAATAGAAATGACTGGGCATAAACATATGCAGACTTTTATTAGAATGGAGAGGAGAGGTAAGGTTGCAGACCAATATGTTTCTACCGATCTAATTGAAGTTGAGCTGTGTTAAAACTTGAGTCTCTGTTTTGTTTCAAAGTACAGTCAGAACTTTAAAGTGAGCCATCTGACACCACGGAAACAAGCAAATTAAGAAATGACACTGAATTAAGCAAATTTTGTGCTACTCCACGCACAGCAACCAAAGCATGTGACTTTGGCTGCAGTACAGATTTAAGTGGAGGTTATATTTCATGAAGTCTTTTATCTTTCATTTAAATAAAACCTTGCTTTAAAAGCTGTACTAATTTGTGCTATTCGTTTTGGTTTTGGAGTTTGCATTGAGTTGTTTTTTCAAACTGTTGCCTCAATCTTTGTATAGAACTTGATTCTTGTAGCAAGATCAGCTGAACCCTTGCATGGCTTTTGCTGGTTTATTTTTTCCTTTCAATTCTGCTGGCTGGATAGAACTAGAAAGCAGAATGTTGGTAGATCCTGTGTGCTTTTGTGTAAGTAGTCTTTACTGTAGCAGAATATTCAGCCAGTTGTAGTGGAGATGATTATCTTTGCTCCTCTTGGCATTTTAAAACTCTTATAAAGTTATATTTTAAAAAAATGAGGGGAGAAACTGTAGAGAATGACTTTCTCTGAGGTTCGGTCTGCCACCTTGTGGTCATTTGAGTACGTGGCTTGTAAAAGCGGCATCCAAAACAGTATCAGCCTGCTGCTGTCACCTGCCTGTTTTTATATATCCTGCTAGAGGCAGGTTTCAGGGACACTGTGAGCTAGCAGGAATGTTTGTCTAAGTCACAGTGGGGCTGAATTTAGCTGCTGCTTTAAGGGTTTTGCTCAACTAGCCGGCATAAATCACATAGGCAGGTTACATCCTTGAAAGACAAAGTTCTTTGCCTGAGAGTTTTAGACGTTTAGCTTTTGTCAAGTGTCTAGGATATAAAAATCAAAAACTTTCATAGCTTACGTGCCGAATTTTATGTATGTGTGTTTTTTTGTGAAATGACCTTCAGGCATTTAGAATCTACTTAGGACATTACAACACTTGGCACAAATATTTTTGAAGGACTCTTGAATTCTGTCAGTTCACTTTTAATTAAGAAGTTAAAGCAGCTGTCTGTGTTTGATGTTGAGTATTTTTGCTAAGTAAACAAAGCATATTTTTTTCTGAGATAAATGGAAAACCGAGGTGTCCTAATGACAATAACTCGATATTCTGATTTTATTTTTTCTTAAATTGCTTTCCTGCTCTTTAATGCTGCAGACTGATTGGAAGCATGCAGTGCCTTCTGACGATATATGGATATATATTTGCTGTTTTGACTCTACTGCAGTTTTCCCTACCTTGCACTGTTATGGAGAAGTTGATTGAAAGGAGTGTTCCTGGTTATTTTTTACTTCAATTTCAATGCCAAACCTTTGGTGCTAGAGGGAGCTGTTACCTGACAGACACCCTCTGGAAAGATACAGCTTAATGAATGGGCAGCAGCTCGCTTTGCCATTTTTCGGAAACAGCCGGTGCATGTCAGCTGAGATGTTATAATGACTATTTACTTTGATACGACCCAACTGCTGAAGCTACTGGACTGTTTTCTTGCTACTTTTTTTGCAAATTGAAAAAAAAAGCCTCTCACCTTAGTTCTCTCAGTGATGAGATATCTCTAGCCAGCAACCAAGATTTTTTTAGTCGTGGTTTCCCCTGCCCCCCTTGCCCCTCCTATTTATTAAAGATCTTTAAATGTTTAGATCTTTAATGTCCCTTTCAACCCAAATCATTCTATGGTTCTCTGACTCCCTTCAATGATTTAATTAGTTCCCTCTGCATTGAGTCGCTTCAGCTGCATTTCTCTAGGAACATAACCTGCATTCATTAGTGCTTTATATATTTGTAGGGTCACTAGGTTTGTGTCATCCATCAGTTTTGGAAACCAAATGTCTTTTAGGTCTGTGGATCCCTGTAAGCTACATCTGTTCTAGGAATACTTTACAGCAGATAAAATTTCTGCCACTTCTGAGAAACCTCAGTGCAAGCTGGTGGCAGAAAGGTTACTCTCCTGTCTCATCTTGTTATTAGACAGACTCGCAGGAAATTAGTTAAAGTAGCACCTTCTGGCCAGACTCTTTTCCATCTAATGTGCTGCTACGAGCATCTAATCCTCAGTGCTCCACTCCCAACTTGCCATGGTAGCTGGTGCCTTGTGCTGCACAGTCTGGATGAGCAGCAGTGGTGCCATGGAGACTGTCTGGCTTGCATCTTGCCCTGCTGCCTGCACAGGGCTCCTGGGAGCTTCTACTCACCTTCAGCCTGTCTAGCAAGTGAGCAGGTCACTGACTACAGCACACATGTCTTTTCACACACTTTTATTAATGATAAAAAAAAAAAAAGGCAAGCAATGACTGTATTTTCTTTTCAAAGCCTTCTTTGTGCAAGGTCCCTCCATCCCAAACCATGCATAATTACTTGTGTCTTTTTTGTGCCCTTTGCTCCTCACAGGACCAAGGCCTCTAGAGAGCAAGGGAACAGAAGGACCAGAATAGAAGTGAAATTGCAGTATTTTGGCTTGTGTGTTTCTTCTTCTTTTTCAAACTGAACATTTGCCTTTTCATTGTGAGAAAAAATGTTTGATACCGAATGAGAGACATCTATTTAGCCTTAACCATTGAGTGTAACTCCTGGTATCCTTTCTGAAATGTTACCATGGTTTTAACAAGTACAGCAACATTTTTACACTTACTGTGTTTAAATGGATTTTATTTTTATTTTTCTTTCTTAAATTCAAGTTCTCTGTGTGACTTCAGTCCTAACATCTTGGCTCAAATACCACATCTAGCATTCTGTCATTGTATCTGAAAACAAGTATTTCTTGTACTTTGTGGTCAGTTTTAAATGCACAAATATTTCACAGTGATCAAATCTTTCATAAATTTCTAGCTTAGTTATATTCTATTACTTGAGAACATCTTCTTAGAGTAAATTATGAGAGTTGTATTGGTGTTAGTTTATTCTGAACTTCATCAACCTCAACTAGTGGTTGTGAACCATTACTCTTGATTTTCAGTGAGTAATGGATAATACTTTGTCTCTCAACTAGCAAATTTAAGAAAAGAAAAAGGATGATGAAACAGTATGAAATCCGTGATCTAAAGTTAAATCACCCTAGAGATTGTGGGCTGTACTGAAGTTTTCTCATAAGTCCTGTAGTCATTTTAAATATAAATTGAGCAAAGCCTCTAGCCTGACACTGGTGTTTCCCTTGTTGCATCTTAGGAAGTTTTAGTCTTCGATGCTCTTTTTATCTCTTTGTTAATGTTTTGTGAGCTGTGTATTGGAGGTCCACAACGGTGAAAGTAACATTTTACCATGTAACTAGGATTGCATTTTTTATTTTTTTTTTTTACTATTATCTCATGCCAATAATTTTCTGCTCATGCCAGTTTTTTTCATGTCTAAGATTATGACACATCTTCCATTTGAAGAAGATACAATTTTAAAATATCTCTGTACAATGGAGTATTTTGTTAGGCTGTTTTGTACTTTTTTCTTTTCCCCTGAACAGGAAAAGACCTATTTCTTATGACCTTGCTTTATGAAATAAATGAAGGGTTTTGGGTATATTGGCCTTGGAAAGCAGAACAGTGGTAGTTGCAAAGTAGCTCTCTTGTAATTCTGGATTAGGCTTGTTTTCTAGACAATGAATAATGACAGCAGAAGCAGAAAGGTTTCTGTATTTGATGTGAATGTGGTATGATTCTCCCCCATGTCAGGTTCCAACATGTAATCAAAGGTTTTCCTGCAATTTGCCTTTAGCCTCCTGAAAATGTTCCTACTACCCCAACAGGAGAGCTTTGGATGTTTTCAAAAAATTTTGAAGAGGTATTTTAATAGCTTGTACCGAACTGAGAATCCTAATAATGTTTTCCTTATGTTTGTAGGACTTGGAGATTGTTTATTCGTATTTACATGGAATGGAAGCTTTGTCGAATCTGAGAGAGCATCAGCTAAGGTATGATACTTTGTCATTAAAAAACACATATGTTAATGCACTAACAAAGCAAAGGAACAGTAATTTTGCTAACTGTATATTACCTCTTATACGCCCTACCTCAAACTGAAAAGCTGACTTTCACTGCATCCATTTCTTCCCCTCTTTATTGTCCTAACACTTTCCCCTTGTATGTGTGCATATACATCTCTATTTGTTCCTTCCTATTTATGTCTATTGTGGATGCATTTGTTTTCTTTTCAAATTTTCAGACTAGAAGTAAATGCTTTACGTACAGAGTATAAGGTCCAGTCCTGATTGAAAGCTTATATAGAGACGAAATCATTTATGTAATATAATAATCATGAGAGTGGAGTCTGTTATTCATCTTCTGTTTCAGTGTGTGCTTGCTTTTGCATGGAAGTTTTAGACAAATTGGGTACAGCGTGTGCTGTACCCAATGATACTTAGTAAAAATATCTAATAAAGGTCATGCACATTTTTTTTACTAAAATGCTTCATGAAGCAAATGACCTCAAGTAAAAACTTTCACAGGAACTCCTGTTTTTTTTTTTTTTTTTTTTTTTTGTAAAGACTTGAGTTTGTTTGATTTTTATGTAATTGTTTCAGTTGTCCTCGCATAAGCATCTTACAGCAGAGGTTTCTAAGAGTATTTAGGCATTGATGTGAAGCTGACAGAATGCAGAAGGAGGCCAGCACATCTTCTGTATGCTCTGTGGGGTGAGAGGGTGAATAACTGCTGTTTTGCATCCTGGTGTATGCCAACGTTTGCCACATCTGAAGATGCTGATGCAGCTTTGACTTGATTAATGCTGGTTTAGGTTCTAATTTCTGGCCTTTTGCTTTGTCATTCTGTGAGCCCACGTTCCCAAGCCAATATTCTGTAATTTGGAAAAAATAGAAGGCGGGGTTTTCTTTCTTCCAAAATGATCAAGACACATTTTGCAATATGAATGTTGACTTCAAAGAAGTCTCTGTAATTACTTTGCTTTGGAAGGAGTCCGTGGTCATATTCAGCTAAAGTATTTTGTGTTATGTTATTATGTGCAAGACTTTTAGCACATGAAGTTTAGCATAGCTGGAGTTGAACCGATGTTGTTTACAAAGATCAAAGTGTGCACATATGGTTGCGTGGTATGTTGGTATGTACTTCTTGGCTTCCTGTGCAGAATGAGGTTCCTGCTGAGGAATGTGTGGAACTCGCTCTCCCAGCATAGTGAATTCCTCAGAGAGAGCTTCTGTTTACAGTACCATACATGGAAAAGGCTGGGCTCCTGGCAGATGTTGAACTGAAAGCTTTTATAGTATCCTTTAGGATACAACTCTTCTTTTGGCAGTGGAATGCCATAAAAACCTCTGAGATTCTTTAAAACCTAGTGTGTTAAATGTGGCCTCTAGTAGTAAATAACTTACCACATGGCTTGCTGGTGATCTCATATTGAATTTATTATATTTGTTTAGGAAGCGGACAAAGATCACATTTGAGCGATTGAGCAAGAATTGGGCACCAGTATTGACCAGAACTAATTCAATTTTTCAAATAGTTGAGGAAGCAATCTAGTCTGTGCCACTTGGTGACTGTAATTTCTCGCTGTACCACTGTAACACAAGAATTGAAACGCTTGGCTACCTTCTGTAAGAGGCATTTTTTTCCTCTATTACTGTCCTAATAATGGGACTAAAATGCTGTAATACTCAGTGGCAGTGGTGAACTTGCGTGACTTTATCAAGAATGTGCTTCCTTCTATCCCAATTCAGAGGGGAACAAAACTTGCTTGTTAAAGTGATTGTTTCCTCTAACTCCTACTCTTAGATGGCCCATTGCCTTGCATCATTTCAGACCAGTAGGACACGGACTATCCTTGAGCAGTATTTTAATTTTTAAATCTGACTCCTAGCAATGACTCTTTTTTTGGTATCTTCTCACCAGTAACTTCATGTCCGTACTCCCCTTCCCTCTTAAAACAGAGGATCAGAGAGAAGATGAGGGCTCAGGAGGTAGAAGCAGACAGTAGCTTTTCAGTGTCTGTAAAAGATTTTGACAAGATCCAATTTTTTGGTGGAGAGCAGTGTCTGAAAAGAGGTGGTTCTGTGGTTCAAAAAGTTTTTTGCTGTACCAGGAAGCAGGAAGATTTTTCATTAGCTGAAATTGATACGCAATACATAATACTTAATTATATACAGTACAGACATTGCCTGGAAGAAAAGTTCTCAAAGATGGCCCAAAGAGTAGATCTAAAATAATGGGGTTGGAAGAAAGGCTGTGGTAATAAAACTTGATGCCTAATTTGTATCTATACCTATATAGATATTTTATTAGAAAACAGAATTACAATCTCAATTTTCTGTTAACAATTTATGAATAGTCAGGATACCACTATAAGCCTACCAGTTCTGGACAGAAAAAGCATTATTTCTTTGTGGGCTGAATTAATATATAAAAATCCTGCAAGAGGTAAGTGCTAAGGTGGCTTTTGTAGCAGTCTGCTGGCTATTGAAATAAATGATCTAGGAAGTGGCAAAGAAATGCCTTTTCTAAATGTTACATCAAGCCCAGACTAACTCTTCCAGGCCTCAAATCAACTTTTTTGAGAGTTTTTGCCTTAGCAGCAATTCTTGAGTGCTTTTGTCTGCTTACGACATCATTGCTGGCAGCTGGTCATTGGTACACTGAGATTCTGAGGATGAATTGTGTGAGGAAAGAAAATTTACTTCCAAAATTTAAATATAGTTACTCGTTTGAATGTTCACATGAGCCTCTTAGGCAAATCTCTGTCTGTCTGTCAAATAGCCTTGGGGTTTGCAGTCTGCTTCAGAGCCATAGAAAGACCAAGGGAGGCAGAGGGATTTGTTTCCTTCCCCTTCCCCCCCTATCTCCCAAGTAATTTGTAGGGCTGTTTCCTTAAGACGATAGACAGAAATGGCATATTGATTTATTTTTTTTTACACCAAATTAACATTAGATTTCCTAATATGTGGTAAGTTCTATTATAGTTTCCCTCTATTATGCCACATTTGTCAGGGAGACAGTGAATGCAAAAGTACTTTAATCCTCCCCTCTAGACAGAGGATTTCTCTGCAGGAAATTCTCTCTACTTTGAGCCCTCTGGGATTTCAGCATTAAAATCTCATGGTAATTTTCAAGTTGCTCAATTTTAGCAAAATGAGAAGCATTGATTTACCATGCAACATAATTTCTTGTTTTATCTATTGAACCTGTCTTGAAAATGGGAGCAGTTTTTATATTGTTTTATTTCTGATGAGTGTTGCATATAATATATTTCCATCCACTTCTAAAATTCAGAATTGTTTTTTATAAAACAACTTTATCACATCGCTTTATAAAATGAGATCAGTATAATTTTATCCATTTTTATAGAATTTTTTTTATAGAACAGTTACATCTAATGTCCTAAATCAAATCTGATCTTGGATGAACTAATAACTTTAATGCTTCTATTTAACAATTTGTTTTCTTAAATTATGAATCAGCTTAGCTTATAATTGATAGTTAGTTTCTGCTAGTGGTGGAGGCACATGGAAATGCTGAGTAACTTCAGAAAGTGAAGTCTTTGTGACATTGATATAAATTGTAACTACAAGTGACTTCTTCTCTTTCAGAATGATGTGCGAAACTGTTAGATATGAAAGGCATGAAGCGAATGAAGTTCTGTACTAGTAAGTATTTCTGCTTCCTTTTGTAGAATATTTAAAGAATTAATTAATTTTAAAGTGAGTTGAGGACAGCGATTGATGCCAAATCCCTTGCCCAGTGCACAGTGTGTAAATATAAATGATCCACTTCATTTTCATCATCAAACAGTGGAGAAATTTGCTGGTGCCAGGGAGAGAGCTAACAGTGGCTCTTGCTCAGTGGTGCATGTTGTATTAAATTTATATAAAATTAGAGGGTGTGGGATGTCTTCTCATTAGTTGTCATTTTGTTTTACTTCAGTTTTGTGAAAGTAGTAGTGATTGGCTTTTCGTGCTAGAGGTGCCAAATTGACACATATAATGTGGTTTATAATTAGCAGGGATGTGTTCTAATGTCAACTCAGATTTGCTGTAGAGATCTGAGAATTGCGATTGCTTCATTTATGCAAACAATTTATTGAAACAAAATGTTTATCGTATTTTTACTTACTGCCCTCTAAACCAGACTCTAAATGCATATTGTTTCTGGGTTATCTGGTGTTATTTGAATATTTAAGCATACAAAAAACCTGTATGGTTTCTTTAATATATGTGTAATTTTTCCTGTATTGACCATCATGAAGATGATGTGATTGAACAAACTCTAATGCTAAGCCTTGACAATTCAGCAAAGTTAAATTAAGGTCTAATGAAACCCAGTAATGTTATGTATGGGAAATGAACAAGGTAAAAATCCATAGGTGGATAGATAAAATCTATAGGTGGATAGATAAGTTTAATTAGACCAGTACAATCTTTATTCATTTTACAGACTAATTTGCTAGAGACCGTTGTGCTGGTGATTTGTCCTTTTCTAGGCAGTTGGTTTGTGTCTCTTAGTTTCTGTTTAGACCCAGTATATTTTGGCTCATTCTAACCACTGACTTAAATTTAAATTATATGCTGAATTAATCAATATTGCAAGTTAACCATATACTTAATACAAGCAAAAGTTACAGGAAATATGTGCCTGAAAAAAGAAAATTCACAAACAGAACTAACTGTGAAATCTAGGTTAACTCGAAGTGCTTTTTGCACTTCTTTTGGACTGATTTCCTTTGTCACTCCTTTCATGTGACTTCATCTTCACTTTGGTTGTTTGCCTGTCATTCATATTTACTTGCTTCTTGACATTTTTTCCCCATGACTTATTCAGTAGATTTAATAGGCAGTTTGGCAGTTTCTGGATAGAGATGCTAATGTAAAATGTGCTTACACTAGTGTTTTACATTTCTCATTTAATCTTTAATGGGCTAAACCTGAAAGTTAACACTGAATATTTTGTATTTAAAAAAAATTAAAAATTCAATATTTTGAAACCAGAAATATACAATTTTTTTTTAATAAACTATTTGAGATATACCTGGTAAGAAAATCCCATAGAACCTGCAGTCTTTTTTCAGTGTTCTATTTTTAGAATAATAAACTTGGAGGAATCCTTTTATTGTTTCTCAAACTCAGCCTATGTGTTGAAGATGTATTCTTCTAAAAAACAAAATTCCAATTTTTACAGTGTACATGTTTGGCAAAATTCTTTGAGTACTGTGGGAGATAAGCAAACTGATAGCCAGGCCAGAACCAACCCACTCTGTTATGAGCTATACGAAATGAGTTTGAAACATGGAACCTGGTCACTTTTTGTTGAACATACCAGAATTTATTACTTGAAGCTCTTATTTTGATCATGAAGGCTGAGGTTTTAAAAAAGCATTATATTTGGACTTTTTAGATTGTTTGTTAAATTACAGCCTTATTTTTCTTGCAGTGATGGTATGTTTGCAGTGAAATCTGAATTGGTTGCTACATCTATTAAAATAGCTGTGACTGTTGGAGTTGTTAATTGACCTGTGTGTGTGACCTCCCTGAGGCACAACTAAATGTCTCAATGCAGAAAAGCTAAATCTTTATCCCTAAGTGCTAACATGCAAACTAATACTGTTGCTTTGTTTATTTGATCAAAACTTTCTCATTGTGAAAATTGTTTTTGTCTGCATTGTTAGCTGTACGTATAAAGTGGTAAGTTTCTATTGCGTGTATGCAATGCTGAAAATAATTATCTGCATTCCTTACAAACAAAGTAATTATTTTATCCTACATTAAAAAAAAAGTAGTTAATTTTCATGGTATCTCTATAGATTTTTTTTTTTGACCAAAGGGGTAAAATAGGGTATGTTGTTTAAAATTGGCTCATCTCATCTGCATTTACTTTACTATCAGCGGGTATACATGGTAGTGACAAATTCTCAAACCCTACGGCCATCTCACTGTTTAAATGGAAACTGGGTTATTAGAAGTGGCAGTTCAGCTTGAGTTATTCTTCATTTGCCAGTCATCCTACTACTTGCATTTGATGGGAAGTTAATGATAAAAGGGCTCAAAAACCTGCAAAGCAAAATTTCAGAGTTGGGGTTTGCTTGACACGCATGTTTGTTCTGTTTTTTTTTTTTTTTTATCTACTTCTCATTAAAAAAATATTTATTCTGGTCATTTGATACATATTTTCTCAGTAGTTCAAAAGAAAAAAAGTTCTATTTTCATGTCTGCAGGATAGTAATTGTAGATGTCTCCAACAGTAAGTTTCCAATTAACTTTTTCTTTGGGAAGCAAAGTTTTAGCAGATTTGTAGAGGGTGTTTATACCTCTTGACAGTTGAACAAAATTTTTCAGATCAAAATTTAAATGTTTGCTATGATGGCAGAGAGCAATCTTTGGCAGTAGATGCTTTGCCCTTAAGGAATTGAATGGGTCTCTAATAAATGCAGTACCTCTTTTTCCTCCTCATTTTTCATGCAAGGGCTGTATGTGTTTTTCAGCCCTGCTCTTTGATATTTGTCTGTATGCATCAGTGGTGTTTGGCTTACTCTTTCCATAAGGAAGTAGTATATGTCTTTAGACTTTACTTATTTTCTTCCCTAAGGATATTGAATTAGCAGAAAATATTTCAAGGTTTGATGACCTGCAGTCCAAAGTCATTCAATAATAAAACCTCATGTGTTTCTGAATTTCCAGGCTGTAGTACATGTTTTTGTGCTCTCATTGCCTGTAATTTCTGAGCAATTGACCGTGGAACTAACTTAGGTACTGCTTGTATTGCTTTTAAAAATACAAAGGAAACTCCAACCCCAGGTTATTGTAAAGTTGTCCTAATTTAAGAAATCCTTCAAAGGAAAGCCTGATAGAATATATGCTCCTTCCTCCCGCATGTCCCCAGTGAGAAAATGTGTATTTTGGATTTAAGCTCTGATCAGTAAAAACTTTCTCAGTCTGCAGCATTTTAGTAGTAGGCTATTGGTTTTGATTGTGTTGATTCTTAGAAAAGGACAAGCGTTTAAAGAAGAGTAGTTATCTCTTGGATATCTTGAACTGAATTTCAGTGTTAATTTCTATGGCTGAAAAAAGCTCTTGTCTAATGCCAACATGTTTGTGTGCTTTTATGTCATTCAGTTGTGCAACCTTTAATGAAATTCAGTGTGGGGAATAAAAAAGTAGAAGTTGTACATGTAAACTGGAGATTGGAGAGAAAAAATCTTCTGTAAAACTGAGTTATTACTACAGAGAGTGTCCACAGCTGAAACGAGAAATAACAAGTTTGTTAATTTCTAAATTACTAACAATGGTAGGCAAGTGTGTGGCAAAAAGCTGTATTTGTATAATTCTGTTTTGTCTTGCTTTTTTCCCCATTCTTCACTTGTCACATGATCTGGGATGAAAAACATCCACTTCTGTTAAGGCTGTAGTGCATATATGGGAGGTGGAGTGCGGAGACAAAAGGGGATGAGAATTAGAGAATGCTCATCTTTTTTGGTATTTCCATGATTAGAACTAAATTCTCAGGCCCAGTAGCAGTAATATCACCATCCAGTCTTAGCCAAGTTTTCTGAATTACATCACCATGGCAAATCACAAGACCCAAACACATTGGGTTTGGGTTAGCCAAGCTTGACCCAGCTATCAAAACCTGAAACAAATGAAATATGGAAAGGAAATAAAAGAGCACAACTTTTTAGTAGCTGCTCAAATGCCTATTGTTTTTTTAGATGAAAATGTTAGTCTCTTTCATGAGGTAGAGCATGAAAATGCTGGAGGGCATTAACTTTGTGTAGCTTCGGGACAGGTTGTGTTAGATCATCTCCCCGAGGGCACGTGGGTGAGATGGACTCAGGGCAGTGACTGGCAGGGAACTTGCAGAGCTTGCTCAGGAGGATGCTCTTCCCAGGGAAGAGACATGCTGTCATCCATCCAGGTATCATGCATTACACAGAAAGTCGTGGGGATTTTGGACATATCTATAAAATATCTGTGTGTGCTTTAGCTAAGCAACTGTAGGTCTGTGTAATCAACGTAGAGTAGTTCTGTTCAAGGACAGCTGAGAAATAGATCTATGAGTAGTCTTTAAGAGTGTGAATCTAGGAGTCAGACTTTAAGTCCGACAATAAAAGTGACATTTATTGAATTCATAGTTCTTTCATAGTAGCATATTGTCCTGAAGACCCTCAAGAGGATAGAAACAGTGCATATAAACCAACAGAAAGTTATGCCAATGTTACTGTACATTTCTGCGTAGCCCGACTTAATTGTACAACGACATGTGACAAAAATGAGTTTAAAGCACCTTCTTTAGCTATTACTGCATGATTTTTAAACAGAACAACTTTACTGAGACCACCTTACTGAAATTGTATTGAGTGCTTTTATGTTCTGTAGGTGTTCAAGAAATTTTATGATCATAAAAACTAGTTATTCTATACAGATATAATGTATGTGGTCTATAGCTATATATATATATATCTTTTATATATATATATCTATATCTTACAGATATAAAGCTTAAGTCCTAAAAGACTGCAGAAAGTAATTGCTAGAGAAATGTATGAGGATTAATCTGGTGTTTCCACTAGTGGTATTCCAAATTGTCAGTAAAATTAATACCTTGTATTCCTTAATACTTTAACCAGAATTTCTGAGTTTTGGACAGAATGCACCTTTTTGTGGGGGCTTGTGTCATATTTCTGCAGTTGCTGTCCTTGTTTACTGAATATTCTTGACTTCAGAGAACCCCTATGAAAGATTTCTTCCTTGGTCTTATTTAAAATGCAATGAATATATGTAGTAAACTCAGAGTATGTCTTCTTCAGAGAAACAGAAATAAAACAGAGGTGAGCGTGTGGAGTCTGTTTGGTCATAGATTGGACTCAGTCTCAGAGGTCTTTTCCAGCCTGAATGATTTCTGTGATACAGGTGCCAAAGAAGGCACCAATGTCATCCTGGCTTGGATCAGCAATAGTGTGGCTGGAAGGACCAGGGCAGTGATGGCCCCCCTGTACTCAGCACTGGTTAGGCCACACCTTGAATCCTGTGTTCAGTTTTGGCCCCCTCACTGCAGGAAAGACACCGAGGTGCTGAAGCATGTCCAGAGAAGGGCAACGTTGGTGGTGAAGGGTCTGGAGTGCGAGTCTTATGAGGAGCAGCTGAGGAATCTGGGGTTGTTTAGCCTGGAGAAAAGGAGGGTCAAGTAGATCTTATTGTTCCCTACAGCTACCTGAAAGGATGTTGTAGCAGAGTGGAGATCGGTCTCTTCCATGTAAGAAGTGATAGGACAAGAGGAAATGGCCTCAATTTGTGCTGGAGAGGTTTACATTGGCTATCAGGAAAGATTTCTTTACAGAAATGGTTGTCAAGCACTCACGCAGTCTGCCCAGGGAAGTGGTTGGGTCACCATCTGTGAAGGCATTTAAAAGACATTGTAGATGTGGTGCTTGGTGACACGATTTAACGGTGAATATAACAGTACTGGGTTAATGGTTGGACTTCATCATTGTAAAGGTCTTTTCCAACCTAAATGATTCTAGGATTGCTGGGTCAGTATCTGAATTTTCAGGTATATATATGTATAAAATATATTCATATATTCATGCTGCTTGTACATCCATAGGTTTCTGTGAAAATCCTGCAGCACTATATTTAATAATACAAAGAACTGCTGCAGCAGGGCTGGTCTCTTCTTCCCTTTTTTTTTCCTTCTTTGTCCTGAAAGTAATCCTAAAGGTGTATTGCACCTTCTGCTAGTTGGACAGTTGCCAAAATAGCATTGGGATACTGCCAGTTCTGCACTGCAGTAAATCAGGAACCTGAATTCATATGTTGTATTGTGAATGCATTTTCTGTGGGAAATTTCTTAGGCAATGTGTATCATTAAAACAAACACATTCAAGGACCTGACAGTTGTCTCTGTATAAACAGACACTGAATCAAGGTTTCTTAGTAGTGTCAGTGATCAATGCTAATCTGTTGGCTTTGCATAGCCAGTTCCAAATTTCTGTTACTGTTTGACCTGATTTTGAGACTTCTTTGAATGACACCTGAAGTAATGTTTTTGCACCTTCTTCACTGTAAATGCTTCACTAAAACCTATTGTATTTTTGTTGTTGCTGCAATTCTGAGAATAAAAGCTTTGATTTTGGAGAAATACTAGGAGGCGGTTAGATATAAGAACAGATTTGTCTGTCTTGACCACAGAATATTTTAGATCCAAGATCATTTTATTTTACTACTTCCGTAATTTTTTTTTCTTATAATTTAGGAGACTATAATTTTGTTTTCAATTTCTCTTCTGCTATCAAGGGATAATTCACTGTACAAGTTTAGGATCAAGATTTCAGTGACAGTAGGTCAATTAGCTTGTGTGTGTTTGTTTGCATAATATATTTATTGATTGCCTGTTTAATCACCTGTCTTAGACTGACAGGCATTACTGACACTGCAATAATCTTTAATTTGACTGATTTTTCTGTTTTATTTTTATTGATTTTATAAGTGGAAAAGAATACAAATAAATTTAATATTCTAAAGAAAAATATACTTCTGATTATTTGTTTTCAGAATACTGAGTAATTACTTTCCGTGGTTCATTCTTTTTCATTTCCCATTCTTTCTACCAGGAGACGAGACACCAATTTTCATCTTGTGTCCATTAATAAAAGATAATCATGGACATCAGTTGAAATATACACTTTAAGATGCTTGTTTAGTGAAAATCAGAAGTTCTAAATTCTTAGTTAGCAGTTTTATTACTGAATATATTTTAACTTTGTCTTATATTTATTCTAGTAATATTGTCATCTTCACTCTAATTATGACTTCAATGTGTTCATATAACAAAAAAGTATTTGAAAATTGTGGCTGATGCATCAAGTACCAATCTCTTTTATTTCTGTGTTTGGGATATACCTGCTAATGTCATCAAGAGCATCTAAAATGCTCTGGCAGATGTCAGGTAACTGCTTAACTGGCTTAATAAGGAGGATTATAAGGATTACAGACAGTGCTGACAATGTTAATAAATGGTTCTCTGGCTATTATGAGTGTTAAAATACTACAGTGCTAGTGGGCAGGATCTTCAGGCAATGAGAAATCTACCTGAAAGAATTGCTCAACTTAGGCATGTTTGACGTTCCGAGGCACTTCAGGGCTAATGTTTAATTGTGGCAATGGTTATTCAATTAAAATGATAAACTACCTGTAGCTTTCAGCAGACAGAAGTTAACCAAAATGAGCTAAGAGAAACAGACAGATTAATCTGCTGGAATAATATCCTGTGGAACATAAGCTTGCAGAGCAATGTTCTTTGTGATTTCTTCTTGTGTTGTGCTTAAATACCTGAAAGAGGTCCCAGTTCTGACATGTCAAGTTTTCATTGTTTCTCCCTCTCACAGGTGGAGATCTGGGAGCATGACTAATGTCTTCGGAATTACTCTGTGCTTACTTTCTGAAATTTATTCAACTTTGAACAGCATTGAGTATGATTACATGACAATGTAATCTTCTTGGTACATCTTGGTTTGTAATATATGTTCTTTTGTCAGAACAGTACAAATGTTGTAGTTTGTAGCATGACGTTACTAAATCTTGAATGAATCCTTTAGTGGTTGGAATTTTAAAGAATTATTGTCTCCATAAATCAAACCAGCTCTTTCACAACCAAGAAATTGTTCTTGCTGATTTCATGACCTTTTTATGAAGTAGCTTGAAAAATAGCTCTGAATGGAAAGTAATTCTGGATGCTGATGTTCAACTTATGTTAGGGGTCCTTCCAGCATCTGGTGTTGCTGGACCATTCAGTCCAGCGTTGGAGGGAGAATGGCACCTCCATTGTTTAAGTCTCAGGATAGACACAACTCCTGTAAAAGGAATATTAAGCAGTAATTTTATGGAAGTAATTTCCATGCTTGTTTCCATTGAGACCTGCATGCTGCTTAGCTTTTTTCAAGTGCTGTTTTAAAGGAGTTGGCTGAAAAACCAATGAACAGAAGGTGGTCAGAGCAGCAAAGACTTCTGTTCAGCATATGCTTTTAAGTCCAGGTACTGAATTTTGCACTGAGGAGAGGTCTTATTTTACAGAATTAAAGCATGCCTGACAACAGTCATCACAAAGACCTGCAAATTCTTGCCACTGTGCTTACTTACGATGTTCATTATCTAGTTGAAGCAAAGGCACATGATAATCATGTGCTGAATGATTCATTATTCCAGAGGTTTTAGTAGTTCTGCGTCTCATTTTGGTGGAGAATGAGAATTAAATGGATTGCATTTGTTAAAATCTAACTACTTCTAAAGAAATTTTAAAGGAAAGCGATGCTTTAGGACTTGTTAGGGTAGAGTAAGACACTAGAGATGGTGTAGATATTTGAGATTTATTTGACCTTTCAACAGGTTGACTTAAATCTTTACTGTAGCTGACTATTTCGGAGGGTTTTTCCGCATCTTACGGGATCAGGAAATCTGGAAGCTAAAACTGGAACATCTGTCCTACTGTAGAGAGATGCCTTATAGAATCCATAGGTGTAAGGGACACGTGTTGAAACAAGTTATTTCATATGCATAATTTCTTTGATATGCTGTTAATATTTAATTCAGATACATAGTTTAAAATTTATAGTTACAAATGTGCAAGCGCTGCTGATTGCTTTATATTGAAATAAAATAATTAGAATTAGAAAATAAAGCTTTGGTTTTAAGTAGTATATATGTACCTAATTGGGGATCTGGGAATAAGAAGCTACCCCTTCTAGTGGAATGAATAGATCATAGCATAAAGAGTTTGATACAAGTGCTGAAGACTTTGAGAAAGCCTGCAAGCTTTGTGGGTCTTGGAAGTCTGGAGGTTTATAACTGCCTCCTGATTTTTGAACTTTGAGTGCCTCTGAGGTCTCACAGAACAGTCATGTGCTAGAAAATGTGAAGACCTAAGTCTAAAAAGACTGTCTAACCTTATCAGTGGTGACAACCTAGTGATGTCATCAGCTGTTGCATAATTATGTAATTGATGTTTCCAGACAGAACAGTTAGTGACAGCTATGAAATTACTTTGCTTAGTTCTGTCTTCAGGTTTTTGTGTCATTTTCAAAGCCCAGAGGTGTGCTGTCTGGCTGGAGGCTGTAGTTTCATTAAAGGACTACGTCAAGGAAGCTGGGGAGGGAAACACAATGGGAAGACATTGCAATCCGGTTTATGGGTTTCTGTTTCTAGCTCCTGAATTACTGTAAATCAAATTCTCTGACATTCTGGGAAATTATATATAGATTTCCCAGGAAATCCACTGCTCTCAAAAGTGCTATAATACAAGAGTCAAGATTTCAGGTCAAGCTTTATTCAGATTTCATACACCTGAAGTGCACATTATGAATAAAGCCTGCATATTGGTGAGTATTTTGGTATTGGCTTTCAGTTTTGCATCACTTTAAAGTTGCTACTAGAACCTGAGTATTCTGAAAACTTTATCAGTAGGTAGCTCTATCATATTACTTAGAAGAATATTCTTGGTACTCGAGTACTTTTTTTGTTGTCTTCACAGAGCACGGATCTTATTTTCAGGACAGAATGACTACATGTATTGATTTAATTCTTCTTACTGCCCCTTAATGTGTGACTTTTGGGTTAACTTCATTCTGATTCTCTGCAGGATAAATTACCTGTGTCATCTTACTTTCTTGGTAATAAATCTTGTTTTCTGTAACTTGGGAAAGTGGATAGCTTTGCTGCATTCAGTAGGGAACTTTTAACAATCCTAGGTTTCATCCCGATGAATATCCAGAACAGTAGTTGAGCTGAAACCCCCCCAGAACAAACAACAAAAACCAAACAACCCAATCCCCTCTGCCCCCCAAAGAGCAACCCCCCCACCCCCACAGTCTTAGGTACTTGAAGGAATGTATTCTGTCACTTAAGCCCAAGAGGTGAAGTAAAATCTTGCCTGCAAAGAAGAACTCTGATTGCCTGCTCGGAAATGTACATGTGTCAGTAATTCCTGATTTCAGTTATTTCCACTCCAACTGTACATGTAGCTCTACAAGACTGGAGGGAGGATGGGGAGACAAATTCAAAGCTAGGTAGAGGTGCTACTTATCTGGGTTGGATGAGCTTTGCTTTCAGCCTGATGTGAATCACAGAATCATTTAGATTGGAAAAGAACTCTTAGATCGTTGAGTCCAACCATTAACCCAACACTGCACGGTCTACCACTAAATTACATCCACATCTGTGTGTTTTTCAAATACCTCCAGGGGTGACAACTCAACTACTTCACTGGGAAGCTTGTTCCAGTGCTTGAGAACCCTTTCAATATCCAATCTAAACCTTTCCTAGCACAACTTAAAGCTGACTCTTGTCCTGTGGCTTGTTGCCTGGGAGAAGAGGTCAACCCACACCTTGCTACAGCCTCCCTTCAGATAGTTGTAGAGAGTGATAAGGTCCCAGGTAGTTGTAGAGAGTGATAAGGTCCCAGGTAGTTGTAGAGAGTGATAAGGTCCCAGGTAGTTGTAGAGAGTGATAAGGTCCCTTTTGAGCCTCCTTTTCTCCAGGCTGAACGACCCCAGCTCTCTCAACCACTCTTCATAAGACTTGTGTTCCAGACCCCTCACCAGCTTTGTTGCTTTGTGGAGCTTTGACTACTCTTCCAGGGACAGCTACTGCTTCAGTGGTTGCGGTGATGATGGACAGCAGTGGCGTCCTTACTAAACTAGTCATTGGAAAGATCTTACCTGATCACATGTCTTTCCTTTCTACCTCAGCCTGACTGATAGATGCTACTAGACCCTCCCCTCAACTGTACTAGGCTGAAAAAAACCCAGTGTCCCTATAAGGATGCCTTTGGGGGAAAGTCATCAGCATCTATCCTGCTTCAGCTAATTCTGGATCAAATGAAGTTAATACCATCTTGCAAATCCAGTCAGGGATGTGTCCTGTCCACAGTAAAAGCCTTTTAAGCGCAATTTGCTGTTTTCTCTATGACAGAAGAAGTATCTATAGGACAAAAATAGTTTCTAAATTCTTCTGTGGGCTGCCATGGGTAGGCACTATTCTGGCACTGGAAGAAAACTTGATAGTTGGGCTTATTCTCTAGAGTTTTGATGTTTAAAACAAAATGTGAAATGTGATTCCAAAGAAAACTTTTCAAATGTGAGTGTTCTCTGTTGGGTAAAATGATATTTGCATGAGTCCTCAGGTGGATTGAAGAAGTGCTTTTGTAATTCAGCATCCCCTTCTATAGTTTCTTCTGTCTTTCATTACAGGCACAAAAGTCTTGTAGAATGCAAATGCATTGTTAATGAACAAATGTCAAGCATAGTACAGAAAACATAGAAGCTTGATTGAAAGCTACACGATATTTGAATAAGATTGTAGAAAGCCCAGAATCCTTAAAATGAAAGAACTGCATGTGTTTCTTGTAACAGTACTGTCTAGCGAAAGCTGGCTGCCAAATGGCTTTTTTGAGGCTTAATTGTAATCAACTGCGAGTGTAGCAAGTGTTGAAAAGTGCAGGAGTTATATATTGTTTTCATATGAAAGGAATAGATCAGTGTTTAATTTGCCTTTTTTTTCTTTTTTTTTTTGAGGGAAGCATGTGTGTTCTGGAGGAAGGAAAGTGTTTGCTATACGTGTGCGATTTTTTCAGATGTTTTGCTCAAGACTATATAAAGACACTACTGGTTGTAAAAATGAAGGGAATTAAAACCCTCTCAGTGTTCTTTGCTCTTAAAGACTGTCTTGGAAATATTTATGATGTTTTGGCTGGCAGTGAAAGTTTTAAAAGAATACAGTGTATTTCAGGGAAGATACCTTGAATATAGACACTTTATGTACTAATCTTCCACAATTGTGACACAGCAATATTGAAGATTGCTTTTTCTGTTTAGATAATTAAAGGGTTGAGTTCAGGAGATATGCATGATGCAAATTCCTTAGAGCTTATAAGTTCTCAAATGTCACTGTAAAAATAAAAACATTTTTGAAGCACATATAAAACAAAGGGAAAATAAATTCCATCAGATGGTATTCCTAAAGTTTTATTTATTGTTTTAGTCAGTACTTTCAGCTGTCAAATGAGCAGATGCTTCTTTTGGTTCTGTATAAAGTAGATAAAGTATGATGCTTATGATAGATAAGTGAGAAGGAGCAAAAACTGTTGAAGAGCCAGCTTGCAGAGAAAGAAAATTAACCTGTGAACTGAGAAAAAAAAATAAAACTGAGTTGAATGATTAACTGAATGAAATGTCATGCTGTGTGTGATCAAATAAGAAAAAATTAAACCACTTCAGTTAAATGTATAATAATTTTGGCTGTTTGTTAAATGATTCAAAGGTAGGTTCAAAAGTAGCATTAAGAATTTGAATATTGAACATATTGCCTGGTGCTTGTGAAAGCCAGTAGCTTTGAAGTAAAAAGATTTCCTATGAGAAGAGATAACTAAAGCCCCTTACATGTAGGTGTTTATTATTACAAATAATAAAAAGTTAATCAACTCTTAAAAGGAGGGAAATAAAAGATTATATATTAGTAGATTTCTACAAAAGTGAAAATATTTTCTATTGGCTTAATTTTTTTTTTTCTGCTTCAGTTCTTTTATAATTGGAAATGGCTTTCTGGAAGTATAAACAAATCTTCTAGATGACTTTTGCTTTAGAGTTATAAAGCCTGTGACCCCAGGTTCTTATCTATCAGACTATGCTTTTATACTTGGTCCTACTGATAATTTTTAGAAAAAGGGAAAAAACTGCCACCCCAAAACACAAAACTTAGTGTGTGAAAATGTAATGTACTGTAATCCACATGGAAAAATTATTATTGACATTCTAATACAGTTACTTCCAAACTCTTTAGGAAATCACTCTCTACAGCCATTGCTGAAAATGTCTATTTCAACTGTGCTAATTAGTCCAGATTATTTGTATTTAGAATGACATCTATTGAAAAACATAACAAAAAACCCAACAGGCTTGCAGTTCAGCAGCAGTGTTGTTATATGCCTGTCAGCGTAGGACTTGTGAGGGAAGGAATGTTTAAAGACATGTAACTTAACTCAGGTTCATGTTTATCCTTTTGAGAATGATATTTTCAGTTGAAGTGCTGGTTTTCTTGAGTTTGTCTGCTTTAACCTGGTTCTCTGTACTTATGTACAATGCTCATTTTTCTAGACCAACAAGTTTGAGGATGATACAGGTCCATGTGAGAAGCAAGCATGTGGGGCATACTTCAGAAAAGGCAGCTTGGAGCACTTCAACTATATGGAACAAAATGTTATTTCAGCTGTGGGACTATGATATTGCTTGATTTTCTGTTGTCTGTCGGTATGAAGAAGTATTCCTGAAATCTTCATTTTAAAGATGTTAAGTTTTCACTGATCTGGTGTGTGTAGCTGACCAGTGTGGCTTCACTGGTCAGGTTATCGTCTGGTAGAAAAGAAATATGAGCTCCATCATCTTATTTAGCTCTTTTGTTCTTGGCCATAGATCGTGTCCTTAATTTCCTCTGTTAATTAATTCTATGTGTTTCTGATGTTTGTCCTTTCTCTCATGCTTTTATTATACAGTGCAAGATGAAAATGGAGCACATTTTTAGATTGGATGGTTTGCTGGTTTGCTGTCAGCTGTTTTAGGCTGACTTCCTCCCTCTCTTGTTTTGAGGACTGCTTTATATATGCTTCTTAAATTGAAGTTCTTCAACTGAAAAGCACGCTGCTAACATGTACCTTGCGTACTTAGATTTAAGATTAGGTTTAATACTAGGCTGTCATCATCATTACAAGATGTGGGCTGTTCTTTCTTGAAGTTAGGCCTAATTGTTTCTAAAGACTTGAGACATGTAATTTAAAAAAAATGAAGGTATTACAAATTAATTAAGTAATCTGCATCTCTTAGTGGCACTAGGGTGGTTTTCAGATAAGAATGCTCACGTAGTTCATAATGATGTACTTGAATTCAATTAATGAGTTTCTCTGGAAGAAGCAGGAGTGTTAAAAACTGAAGTAAAGTAGAGAGATTCTCAGTATTGACTATTAAAATGGACCAAGACTTCTACTGCAGCTATTTCTAGTAACCTTAATCTATTTTATTTTCCTGTCCAAACATTATTTGAACTTATGCAAGAAGAGTCTAAGCATATAAAAAGGGTTTTGTATTACTCAAGGAGCAAGATCTGAATCTACAGTAGAATGAACTGACCTGGATGATGAAGTTCTCGTCCAGTTCTTCTATGTCATGAAGAGAGGGGAAAAGAAATTTTTTGTCCCTTTAATTGGGAATTTAGTCTTGTGCCAGGAAGAGACATGAAAGGGACAGTGCATAGTAGTAGCAGATAATGATGACTAACAAATCTAATACAGGTTTATCATCTGTGAATGTTTCCAATGGTCTCTTATATTGTGGGAAGGTAAGCTGATGTCAAAAGGCAAATTTCTGTCTTGAAGAAAGGTTTTAGAGGAGATGGCTAGGATTGGGAAAGGAAGTCTTATTTACAGAGGGAAAGAGGCTACAGTTCTCTTCGGCAAGAGAAAAGTAATACATTCAACAGAATACAGTACAATATGTTTACTGTAGCTTGACTTAATTTTAAACACTTTGTTATATTTAATTGGATTTCTGCTGTTATCAAATGGATAGATATATGCTTTTAGAAAAGTGAAGTAAATGAAATGGGACGTTCTTATAATGTATATATTTGCAGATGGAAATTAGAATAATTTCACGGAATTGTTTTATAAATGATTGAACTGGGGCTTCCATAGTTTTGAGCATTTTTGCCTCTTAGTTCTTTGTAGTGCAAATTTGGTACTGCTTGCTGTGAGTAATTTAAATCAAGTGTTTTGAACTGTGTCCTTTTTTTTTCCTTTTTATTCCAGCCCTGATGATATTGGTAGCTGTTGGTATATCCTGCTGTCTGGTTCAGTCTTCATTAAAGAATCTATGTTTCTTCCAAGGAGCAGGTATGTCAACTATGAATATACTGCATTCTATATTTTAAACATAAATCATGAGATGTGGAAAATTTTTAGAATTAAAAGGCAGTATCTTATTCTTAATAACACACAGAAGAACACACATAAGCACATTTTTCCTGCCTTTACTGACTGTGGTAACTGTTTTTGCCCATATGCAAAATGTTGTACAGATGCTGTCAATTTAAAAAGTAAAACAACTGTTTTTAAAAAGTAAAAAAATAATAAAATGGAGAGAAGTACTGAGGAGTCTGTTCCTGTTAGTAGTCAAAGTAATCATAGGATGCACTAGAACTTGTAATGTTTTCCTGAGGCTTTACTTACTGTGCACAAGTCTTTGGTGCCTGTTTTAGTATATGCTTAGATCACGTTACTGCAGCTTTGTTGCTTCTTTTTAAGACTGTGCTTCATGCAAATGGATTTGCCATGAAGAGTGGTATTTTACATGGAAAAAAAAGTTTGAGTGTCAGACACTCAAATGTATATTGCTTCAGTAAAAAAAATTAATTATTTTTAGCTATGGGAAAGATGCAAGTGATTGCAAGGCTTTTACACGAACGAAGCTGAACTTGATCATTTTAGCAGAAGCAGAGCAGAATCACTTTAAGATCCTGGTTATGTACATATTCATTTAGACTACTCTAAAAGGCTTCTTTGAAGCAAGTGGCATGTAGTAAAATTTGTGAAAGGCAGAATGAAAGAATGACCTGTCTCTGTATGGTACCATGATAATGAAAGTACTGGAAACTTTTTAACCATTTTAAACAGTGGAAAACCACTTTAGAGCTAGTATTGGTTGGCACATGAAAAATTAGATCTTGGTATCTGCCTTTCAGTGGATGAGCAGTGCTAGTCTTGGGACTTCCATTTGGTAATGGTAGTTCTTGGTGCAGTCAAGTGTCTTGCGTTTGTAAAAGCAGAGCAGCACTGCTGATAAAATGGTATATTTGATGATGTTAAATATACATCATCTAAAAATAGATGATGTTAAAATTGCAAAACTGGTTATTATAAAAAGTATCACAACAACAGATTAGAGGATCCCTGCTGCTAGCAGAGTGAAAGTGTCATCCATAAACAGACACTGCCAGAAACAAAGCTGGCAGAAAGTGCTACCTTTAGGTATCAGGAGAAAGGATATATAATACCTGAATTAAGGTAGGGTGATTGTATATGGTCTGTGGCAAGAATCTTCCTTTGAAATACAGCAATGTTTGTGCCTTCGCACACTTCTGGACACTTGAAGAGAGGTGAGATGAACAATGAGCTTAAGATTCTTCCTGGAAGAATGAACGGAAAATTTCAGATCCTCTGACACTAAGCAGAGCATTTAAGGGCTGTTCACAGAGAGAAATTCAGAAATTACATCTGGTGGAACAGTGTCTGAGATCTTTGTGAAGTACAAACATGGAATTTGACATTAGGATAAGTTTCTTAGTTGTGGACGAAGTCAAGTAGATGTCAAAGTTAGTGTCTTGGGAGGTGAATGCAAGAGAGACAATTTGTTAATTAAGCAAGCTAACATAAATCTCTGAAAGCAAAATTAAGTAACTTTAATTACAAAGATAGAAAGTATTTCTGGAGAGTAAAATCAGAGTTATTCTAGTGAGGGGCTTTGTGCTCAGAAGCTTTAGTCATCAAAGGGTAGGTGAGGGGCTTTAAATTTAGGACAAGGTCAATCAGGATTTTTTCTTTGTAAATGAATAAATTGGAATATCAGGGCCTTAGGCTAATCCATTAATAAGAAATGTGGGAGAAGTGAGAGGGCACTTAGATTAAATTTCTGATTTGGAATACTGGTTGGTAATAAGTGATTTATTGATTTATTTGTTAATAAAACAAAGCTTGAGAAGGAAACTAAGTTTTTCAGTTTTACTTATGCTACCAGTGAATTGCTCAGACAGAAATAGTAAACTGCTCAGATATACATACTTGGCAGAAGAGACAGATTAGCAGGAATGCTAAAGTAAAATTTTCTGTGCTCTAGAAAAAAGGGAGAGACCTACTGAAAAGGTTGCTGTCCAGAAGGAATTGATAGAATGGTATTTTGAAATCTGAAGAGTAGTGTTAAAAGTGGGCAAAAGACAATTACTGGATAACTTCTTAAACTGACTGTTTACATATACAAGGAGTAACAATTTCAAGAGCCTTTTTGAGCATTGCATAATTTGTGAGTCTTGCTGTCGTCTTGTTACAACGAACTGGCAATGCTTTAGCAAATGGAGCACATCCTCATTCATCACTGACATCAAGTTATAGGAAGAGACTTAAACATTGCAAAGTAGAGATCATCTAATTTTGATCTTGTTTGGCTAAAACATTGTCATTTGAGTAAACTAAATTTGCAATAGTAAATTCATATGTGCACTATTTTAGTGTGTTTTTTTGCAGATTAATCCATTTTATCTTTGCCCATCTAAAAAACCACTAGGAAATTATTTTGCAACATATGAAGCTTGTGAGATATTAGGATGGAGCTGAGCTGTCTGTGTAGGAGCAAGGAAATATGTAGAAAGCAAAAAATGTATTCCTATCTCCAGATCTGATTGACACAGAAAATTCTTATTTCCCGAACTTTTCTTTTCCCTGAGCTAAGAGTTCATGCCTAAGCATCACCATCTGAAACTCATAATTTTTTTCCCCGTTTTAAAAATATTCTCCTTTTTTTGACAGCCTGCCCCACGCACCTGTAGTAAATCCCTTTGGACAAGTTCTCTGGGCTGCATCCTGCCAATCCTGCTCAGTTTGTGAGCTTCTCCTTGCCTGTCCTCCTGACTCAAACTTGACTTCATTAAATGGTGGCTGGGCAGTAGCTGACCAGATTTAAAACAAGATACATGTTGTCGTCCCCCCGTCCCAGCCCCCGAAGCTGTCTAAAAGCATAAGAAATGACAGCCCCCCTGCTTTCCCAGTGTCATGGTTTAGGAATACCCACTCCCTAATTTGATGCCTCTCCCCCCTGAGACTCTCCCAAACCAGACACTGCTAATTCCCCTCCCCTTCTGGTGGGAGACACAAAGGGTAGAGATTCTGAGATGAGATAAGAACAATTTACTGGAAACAGCAATGAGATACCCCCCCCCCCAGCAGTAACAGCAACAATACTAATAATAGTGTGTAAAAGAGAGAGGGTGATTTACATGCAAAATGCTCACCAAGCATTGAACAATGGCAGGGGGACCCCATGCCCACCATGTTTTTTAGGACTGTAGGAGAGAGTCCCTTCCCCCACCCATGAAGTAAGATGGTATTGAATACCACAATGTCTTGACCATACCCACACAGCTCCAGGCTCTGCCCCCTCACAACTAATGTGAAAAGTTCACCCTGTCCTTGGCCAAAACTAGGACACCCACTCAAACCAGAAATAAAAAATAGTATAGCAATCCAAAATTAAGCAGTTTTGTAATGTATGATGTATGGTCAAATGGCTGCTAGTTGAAATAGTTTGAAATCAGTGTCAGAGCTGCCAATTTTTGCCAAAATTTTGTAATGTACTAGGTGACTTGTAAAATTACTTGCAACTGGCTACTTGACAAGTCTTTAATTTCAAATAATAAAAAAAAAGAGGTTCAAAATGGAATATTGGAATACCCAAAGTCCTAATTTGAGTAACTTGCTTTGGAAACTTTAGCATCTGAACCATGTCTGTTTTTTGAAAATAACATGAGTTGAATTTTATTTCTCTGTTGCCATATAGCTTAACTTGTATTTGTTCAAATGCCAAGCCATCTGTTAGCAAATAGTGTTCATAAGATAAGGCTGGATTTTATTATCTTAACTTATTATTTTGGGAAAATATACAATCTACAGTTTTCAAGAATTTTGACCTGAACAATTAAAGCTGTCATATTTTTGGTGACATAAAGTAAAGCTTAATCTTGCTCTCCTGTTTAATTTCTGTAAATTGCAACAATGAAATTTATTTGGACAGGGAAGATTATCCTTCTCCCCTCCCCCAATTTTACTATTAACATTTTTCAGACTTATTCCTTTACTTTAACATATCAGACACATTATGGTTAAACTAAACATTCTATAATGCTTCCCTCCCACCATGACCACCAAACTAGCACACATTAACACTCAGTCCCCTCAGCATTTCCCCATAGCATCTGTACCCTGAAGCAGTTCACGTGGTAGAATGAGGTTTGTGTATAAAGTCCAGAAAATAAATGAACAGAAAATACCATTCACTGAGGGTTGTCCTGACTCTTATGTGTTTTCACATGGCCACTGACAGCAACAATGTGACAGTCCCTCAAAATATCTTTTTGAATGGCCTCCCGCATCCCTTGGCCTGCTCCATGCTCTCTCCACATTTGGTCATCTGCTTGGATTTTCTGTGTGGTTTTTGTACCAGAACTTTGCTTCTAATGTAAATTCTACTGGTTTTTTTTATATTACTTAAATGGGACCTGCAGTACAAAAAGGTCTCCTAGATCTCCCACAGCTAACCTCATGCTTGCCCTTGGCCTCCATGACCAGAGGATGCAACTAACTCTTTGCAGCAGCAAAATACAGAATTGCTGGGCATTTTTCCTCAAACCAATAGGCTCTGGTACTTGGTTTTTTCTGCTTTTCTCTTAAAATGGTTCTGAGACCATCTGGGTAGTGTGTGCTGTGCTGCTGAGGCATACTGCAATGCTGACTTGACCTGTGCAAACCTGACTTTACACTTGTCTTTAACGACTCGCTCATCTACACTGTTCCCTTGCTGTAGCCTCTTCTTTTTCTTCTTTACCGCCATATCCAGTCAGTTCTTCCCTCACCGCTTCATATGGCAATTGAGAACTGCTTTCCTTTCGGCAAGTTCAAAAATTTTATGTACAAGAGCAATTATTTAAGCTTTTTTTCTCTAATTAAAAGATTAAGTTTTGAAGGTGAGAGAACATCTGGTTTTTACTGTTCTCAAAATTAAAAGGGAGGTATCTGTATAATTATTGATTATTTAGCCCTCTGGTCTTTCCTATACTAAAACAACTTATAAAATGGATTGGAATATTTAATTGTATTGGAGACTCATTGAAGAAATTATGGACTTGTTCTGAATGTGTGTAAAGCAATATCAAAACTCAGTTTGTGCAGAAATTTTTTGTCTTCATCCAAGTGTATCCTGATTAACTTATGAAAGTAACCTTTCAGAAGAAATTTTGTTGGGGATTTTGGCAGGTTTTTTTTATTTTGACAGGTGATGAATGTGAGTGTAATGGTACTGGAGCAGAGCCCTTGATTATCTACATACATTTTTATGGCTTTATGTATCTGGAACCTACTTCCTAATTTTTGTGATGTCTGGGTCATACTGTTTTGTGTGGTTTACGTATATCTGATGGGGTGTTTATATTTTGAATACACAACTGCCTTTGATCAGTCTTTTCAGTGAATAAAATTACACTGGTAGCTTTAATCATTGCGATAAAATCCTTCCCTTGGTATAGGATTAATCTATTTGAAACTTAGTGTTTTTTAAAAATGGCTGTTGCTGATGGAAACCTATGAGATAGCAGAATGACTGGGACTTTAACTGAAAGAGGGTGATGAATGTACACAAATATTTAAACCATAATAAAATCCCATAAAAAGGGATTTCTTTTTTCTTTTTTTTTTCATCTGAGAGTTGTAGAACAACAGATTTGGGGGAGGCTCAGAATTGTACTTTTGGGAACTGCTGGTTTAGTTGTTTAAGCTGCAGAGGGAGTTGATCAAGAACTATGCTGAGCTTATTTAGCTTTTGCCAGGTTCTGAGTTTTGCTTATGGCTCAGGATTTACAGCATCATGATGGAAGCATGAAGACCATATATTGGAGCTTTGTAGAGAAAAATAACTCCCCAGGTTATAGTTTCAAGTCTATTTAAGAAATTACTTGAAAATGTGTGAAAATGGATTTAGTTTGCCCTCAGAACTCTCTCTCTCTTTAGTATAAAACTTCTATTTTTTTTTGTTTCTGCTGCTAGCTGCTGCTGCTGGATGTCCCTGTAACCTGTTTGTTGTTTTGATATGTCTGTATCCAGCTAGTGATGTTCTGAAGCCACTGACCATAGGGGGCAGGTATAGAGTAAGGTATTGTTGTGGGCTGACCCCTTGTGCTGCCTTGTCCTCTGTCTAGTTTGAGTGCCTTGATTGAACATTTCAGTCCATCAACTGAAACTGAAGCATGAAGGAGTGTGATCTTATGGTTTAGTCTAGGAAAGACTGAGATCATAGGCTGGAGAAAGAAGTTGGAAGAAGTAGTGATGTCAGTCCATTTATGACTGAGTGCATGGCTGCCATGAATTACAATGGATTTTAAATAGATCTTGAGAAATTAACACGGATTGCTTTGTACTGTCTGCATCTACCCAAAAGACTGCATCTGTCCTTTTGGATGGAGATGCTTACTGTTAGTTGCAAGCAGAAAATTACACTTATCACAGTGCGTGTGACTGTGTTTGCTTATTGAGACTAAAACTCCTAGAGAATATAGAAGCTTGCTTCCAAGAGGTAGCATTTTATTGGGAGTGTCTGATCTGGCCATCCACCTTGAATTTGTTGATCTCCTGTTGGTATCGTGGTCGTTGTTATCAGTGAAGCACAGCGCTCGCTCATGTGTGTCACTGTAGCCTTCCTCATGAGCAGCTGGAGCTGCCATGGTTCTGTCCTTGAACTAAGCTCCCTGAGGGCTGGCCAGAAGGGAGGGCATGCAGGGAGTATTTCAAACTCTCTGAATCTGATTTCATCACTTAAAACACAGTCAGCTCTGACTGTAGCTGAATTAGCTGAGCCATAAATTGATGGACCTTTGTCTTGTGATGTCACCTGCTATTTCAGCGATGTTTGTGATGCAGTGCACAGGCTACTTGTACCAGTCATGTCACCTGAAATTGTCCTTACAGTTTTTAAAAAAAAAGTACACAAATTTTTTCAAATATGAATACTTAAAATTATTTTTACAGTTAATTTTTCTTTTATCCCATCCATCTTCTGTTCTACTGAGTTATTGAAGAGCTCATTGAGATTTGAAACTGGTTATTTTCCAAGTGTGTTGCCAGTATCTGAAGTGCTGGGAAATAGGAGACAGTTCCTAAATTATGAGATTGCCTGGTATCTGGCATTGTTCCTGTCATATTTCAGTGCTACTGGAATTTTGGTTTTGCAGAGCTGATAAAATACTGAGAGACTTAATCTATTACGCTGGCAACTTTTGAAAATAAAAATAGAAATTTAGTGTAGTGTGTCTAGCGCTACCAGGCTTTCTTCCAAGTTTGTAATGAGGAGATGAGAAGGTAACAATGAAGCAGAAAGTGTCAAATGACCCGAATAAGTTTTAAGTGAGCCTGAGTAATTCTGATTCCTCTTAAAGTGAGGGAGGCTTATAGGAAGGGAAATGCTCATGGTAGGAGAAAAGCCAGTTTCAGAAGCTCTCACAAATGCAAACCTTATACTAGTTTCTAGATGTATATACTAGAGCTACAGACTTCTATCTCTTTCCACACAAAAGACATTATGATGGACTCGCGATGGCCTGGATCACCTGCTGGTGCTCAGGTGCATTTGTGGAATGTTCAGTACAATTTCTTAGGTTTTCTATAGGAGAGACACTGTGAATTGATAGTGCAGAGCTTGTAGATTCAAGAATTCTTTTTCTGGTTGGTTTTTCATTGTTTTGCACATGGTAATTGTAAACTCAGTCAAGATGGCATTTCTTACCACTGTTGCCACTTTTAAAATAAGTAAATAAGGTAGACTTTTCTTATGTTGTGCTTTATTCTTATCAATGGAATTTATCTTTCCCATTGAAACTGAGGTTGTGTAAAAGTACTTAGTTAAAGGTATCTACTTTAATGACAAAATTACACTTATGAATTTGTGATATGGAGCATAAAAACAAAGTATGTTACATTGTAAATCCAGACCACTGCTTTTATGGAGAGTTTTGCCTGTGAACCAATTTAGGTTATTTTTGCATTTGCTACACAGAATAAGTATAATGAAAATTTTTCGGTGGGGTATAGCCAATGCCAGCGAAAAGCAAAATCTGAGATAGATTTTTTTTCTGTGTAAGCATGAATGTATCTTAATAGCTCAGAGTAACTGAAAAGAACCTTAAGGAAAAATTAAGGAGAAGGGTTTAACAAACTAGATTTATGGGGGATATAGTCTTTGAGCAGAAAGAAAGCAGAGGAAAGGAGAGAATCCTTTAAGGTAGCTGATAGAGGAAATACAAAGTTTGTCATCTATGAATGATAGCAACTCTCACATCCCATTTCTTTAAATGTTAGAAAGTTGACTAATTATGGCTAAAAATTGAGAGCTCTTTTTGAGAAACTAAGGAGGGGGAAATTCTCTGTGTAATAAAGTAAGTGGTTATTAAATTGAGACCTGTTATACTGGGATATTCACTACTGCTTACATTGCTAATTAAAGGTATCTATCAGAAGAAAGTTGTTGCTTTCAGAATTGATATGGCAGCTGGTAAGATGACCTGTTATGTAATCTGTTCCTTCTGATTTAAGGTTACCTCTGATTCAATTTAATAATATTTAAGGTTTTGAATTTTAGTACAAACCTGCAAAACATCCACTCCCTCCTCAGTTACTTGAGAAAACTGCATTATAAGGTTCTTGCTGAGGTCAAAAGGAAGTCCATGTTAGTTTTATGTGCTCTCGGAGTCTCTGGACAAGTTTTATAAGTGTAATGAACTGAAATAATCTGGTCATTGCTTACCTCAAAATAACAAAATTAACAGTGTGCAAAAATAGCATAAAGAATACCAAAAAGGGAGAAGTACCACCATGTGGAGAAAGGGGACAGAGAGCATTGCTTTTTCTTTACCTCATGTGAAACTCAGATGATTTTCGGTGAAGGACAATCTTGGTAAGCTGAAGTAATGACTTTTACTTATGTACTTGGAGGACTGTGGAAAAGGTGGAAGGAATCAGAAGTATTGTTTTGGTTATTAGGTTGATTCCGCTACAAATGATCTTTTCTACAGTATTGAATAACATTTTATTAAAGACTTGAAAATGTCTCAGTTTCAAGTGATGCTAAAATTTTCAAATGTTTCTGAAAAACAAATTCAGGGATACAAGACAGAAAGTCAAGTGAGGGAGAATTTATTTGCAAATTATAATATAAATAGCTAAAACAAAATTGTCAGTATTACTCCACTGTTTTACTTTGTTTATTCATTTACAAACTTACAAATTTATCTTTAATATATCTGTTTTGTTCTAATAGATTTATATAAACTACTAATTGAGGTCATGTGTTTAGCTCTCCATGTGAGTGAATTGGTTGTATTGACTGAGTTCAGCATATAAATGCATGTGGAAAATGTCAATATATATGGTCTTATTTCACTACTAAAAATCTAGATGACATGCCAGGTTGTTTTATTTTATTTATGTAAAGAAGCTAAAAATTTGTAATATCTTAGTTATGAAGGTCTATAGGGGGACTTAAAAATGCCTATTCTATATTTTTCAGTGTAAAAAACCCCTCATTTAGAATCTAACATCTGAAGTCTTTGTATGACATTGGAAAAATACTTCTCTGTTTTAGTGAATTTCATGAATGTTAATAAGCCAAACTGTGTTCACACGAGGTCTTGCCTCTTAAGTAATGTTTTCCAACAACTTCTTATTCTTTGAGACCGTTATGTAGCTCTTGTGATGTCACAGTAATCTCCATGGCAACACAGACGTCATTAGCAAGAAGCATAAGCAAAGCTGTCTTTATTCAAACCATTTATTTATTTATTTTTTTAAGGAACAACAAAAAAAAGTAGGTTAGGAAAAAACCTTTCATCTTTGAATGTTTTCTGAGATAAAATAATACGAGAACTTCTAATTTAAAAATAAAATAAGTATAATTTTTCCCAAAGAAAGACCTTTTGTCAGCTGTTCTGATGAAGTACCTGCCTTCTAGCTTTCTGTGCTAGAGATGAAGCAAAACAGAACTGCTGCAACAAGCTAAATTTTGTTATTGCCTCTACTAGGAGGTTCCAGTTGTCCAGTTTTGTTTCTTTATTTTGTATATATAGTTTATGAATACAGATCTTGAATTCAACAGGAGAATGTCATCAACTCATTTATTTTTTTTATATATGAAGATTTCATATGTCTAAATGAAAGGGTCCTAGAAGAATTTTAAGTGGTAGTCCGAAAAGTATTCAGGATCACCTCTTGATATAAAGACTCTGAGCATCTCCCTTTGTTACAGTAAATTTGCAAAACAATTTTTTATTCTTAACAGTACTTTTTCAGATTGGGTTTTTAACCGTGTTTCAGCTTAATGTTTTAGTTTTAATGTAGCATTATGAGAAGATAAAGTGAGAAGGAACAAATGTGAATCTTTACACAATTATTTTAATTTTTTTTAACCTAAACTGGTCAAACTTGCTACCATACTCAGTCTTATAACCAGGTAAAATTTTAAAATTAACCACACTTCTCAAAACTTTCTCTTTTCTAAAAGGAAAACTGTATGAAGATCATAAGGCATATGTTTCAGGGGTTGAATGAAGGGATTTTCTGGAGGTTTACTTCCAGAGAATCTCGCTAATTTCAAATTATTCACTGTGGGTTTTCAGGAACTTCTTTTGAAGTGCTCGGAGTAGTCAGCTATAAATTAACAGATTAATGCAACCTCTGATCTGTGTTGCATTTGCATAAGAAATAAATCCCTATGAGTATTAGGTAGATACAGCACTACAGTCGGTCATCTCTAAGGATGCTAACTAAATGTGTTCAAAATACTAAAGAAGTTTACTAAAGCTTTCAGCTGGAGTTCAGATTAACTTTCACACATTTAGTGTTTTTTTCACACACAAAATTTAAAACATTAATTTACTATAAATGTGCTTATTCTATGATTTTAGTATGGTCCGGTTAGTCATCAGGCATTCTCTCTGTCTGGCTTGCTGGGTTCTTCCCACCTGTACACCCTCCTGCTGCAGCACCAGGGTTATTGCCCTATGAGAGATTCCTCTTCTCCCAGAGGCAGCGGGCGGTTTGGGTCCCACGTCAGGCAAGGATCTGCAGTGATGTTTGAGGCTTTTGTCTCTTGTGAAACACTCCTCCCAAAGTATTATTAAGTGGTGTGTACTTAGCTGTGATGTCGCAAGTGAGTCCCTTCGCTGACACATGAGCTGTTGTATCTGAGACTGTAAACATCTATGCTATCATATGACACTGGATAAGTCTAATCATCCTTATCCGTGGTATGCAGTGAGCTCATGTCTCCAGGATTTGCAAGTAGTGACAGGTCTGAAAATGCCTCTTCAACTTATATTCCACTTACCAGCATCTCAGTTTTCCTTTTAACTGAAAAGCATTTCTGTAAAGCAGCTTTTTGCTCTTGTTGGAAAAACCTACTATAAATAATATGTAGAAAAATAATATGTAGAAAAATCATATGTAGAAAAATAATATGTAGAAAAATAATATGGAGAAAAATAATATGGAGAAAAATAATATGGAGAAAAATAATACGGAGAAAAATAATACGGAGAAAAATAATACGGAGAAAAATAATACGGAGAAAAATAATACGGAGAAAAATAATACGGAGAAAAATAATACGGAGAAAAATATGTAGATTAAATAAAATAACATTGAGAATCTAGTGATTATTGTGATATGAAGATGACCACCACATTTTAATTAAGAATGTTAGTTATTACAAATCAAAAGCAGTTTGGGTTTCACTTGCATCTTTACTTGCTTTTTCTAAAAGACAGACACTAGTTCACATGAGAATTGGAGAAGTCAGCCTATGTTATCAGCTAATTTCATGTTCCGTATAATGATCTCCTGTCTTTTAGTTGACAAACTCTTGATTTCATAGTTTCCAGTGTGCAGCTCTAAGTGTGGGGAAACCCGCTGCTGCCTTCCCTCCTCGCATCATCCCCAGTGGAGAGCTGTTTGCATTGGAGTGGCTCTGCATGCATGAAAGGCTCTGCCTTTTTTTCTGAGGGGTCAGGAAATGGCCATGCCAAATTTAGTTTTTGTCAGAACACTTAAGCATTCCTCTGGGAATGGCTTATGCATGTACACGAGCTTTTAAATTGTTACTTTCTTCTTTCTCTTCCCTGGCAAGGATGAGTTGGGTGGAGGTCAGCACGTTGATGTGAAACCCAGCTAAACCCAGCTTGGCTAGAAAAAGCCATACTGAGGTACTCATGTTTTTCATTCTAATCTAGACATACCAAAGTGAAATGTGATGTTTTTTATTAAAAAAACATACATGAGAAGGAACTTGACCGAATCCCCTATTATCTCCCTAAATGGCAAATAGAAAATAGTCCCCATTTTTTTCCCCATCCAGACATCTACTAAATACTGCTCTATATTTCATCCAAGAATTCGCTGTGACTAGTTTGCTTTAGAACTAAATCTAACACATTTTGATGTTGTTCTAAGTTAAATGTTGATTATTACATTAGACTTGATTTTGGGATTTGTCAGAGACCAGACATTCTGCTCATGTTTGCTTCTCTGTCATCAGAAAATGCAGTGATGGAAAGCAAGTGCCTGTCATGACTGAGGTCATGGCACTGCTGTGACAAGTGACGTGTGCAGGTGGGACATGCAGCAAATGATCCATCTGAAGGAACGGAGACTCCTCTCTGCTCTGAGATTGAGAAGTGGAGGGTAGAGGGAAGATGGGAAATGCAGTAGAGAGTACTTGTATGTTAACGGTGATGGTAGTAATAGCATTTTTAGGATGAGGGCTACCTAAAAGCAAATGAAGACACTTCAGCTTACATAACTTCAAATTCTAAATATGCTTCATGCAATACCTCTGTATTTCACTTTAGTAGTTTTCTATGATTCTCTTAAATGTAGATGTCAACTGAAGCAATGTCATTTTCACAAAAAGAGCTTGGAAGTATTGGGTTTATATAACTTAAGATTTGGTTTTATCATGAATTTATTAAAAGCTTGAGAAAGTAAACTCAACTGTGCACAGACTTGTGCTTACAGATTTATTTATCTATAGTCTTGAAGAGATAAGGATTGATTTTAGAGAAGATGGGAGAGGGATAATGTTTACTTTAATCTCCATGTATGTTTAGATGTTCTGCATTGACAAATATTGCACAGCAGTAATCTTAAACCCATTGGACATACCATTTGAAAACTTCAGAACAAAGAAAGTTTTTGAATATCTGTTTTCTAGGGGTTTTGCATAAATCATTGCAATATTCATGCATTACATTTTTACTTTAATTAGATTGTAAATTTTTTTATCAAAAAAATCAAAATCTCTATAGAACTTATTTCCTTGCATACATGTACTCTAGAAAATTCTAAGAACTTGAGAAACAAGAAAATATGTTACTTGTATTTTTCCTTTTGTTAGAACATGTCTAAATAGAACATGCTTTTTGATTGAGAGGAACTGCCAATTAAATAGGTTTTATTTTCAACCAGCAACTTTGTTCAAAATATTGCATTTACATGGACATGAAACTATAACAATATTTTGCACTTAAAAATGTGTTGAAGTATGTGTGTGATAGAGATGACCGTACTTTGTGGAACTTTCTTTCTGGGACTTAAATGTGGTTTTACTAAAACTTTAAGCTAATGCAACGTGGTGAATATCAAAAGAAATCAAAGTGAAGACTACATTATAGAGGAAACCCTAAATTTTTGTACGTCATTTTTGCAAAATAGTTGTCACTAGTGAAATTAAGTTTTCTCTGAGTGATCTTTGATTTTTAAGAGGAAGGTGGAAAAGGACTTCACACGGAAAACCTGTTCCTTGGTGTTCATTGTCAGTGGAGTTTTCTTCAGATTTTGCATCACTTTTGGTGAATATGTTTGCATTCTAGTGCTGAGAAATAACTTTCCATTTGGGAGCTGGGTTGATGTGAAAGCAGGAAAGTGGAGGCCCAGGTTGAGGGGACAGGGCAGAATGCTGATAAGGAAATGTTCCCTCTTCAGTAGCTGCTACCTTCCCTGTGAGCTTTGAAAAGAGCATCTGTATGTGCGTGTACAAGTATGTCTGGGGACCTGGGGGAATGGATGGGTCGTGTCTGGAGAAAACTGCCTTGTCCTCCAGTATCATGATGATAATAGAAAGAATAGAACAAGTTGCCCTCAGTACCTGCAAGTTTCTGGCTGTCTCTATGTGCTTATAAAAATTCGTGTGTTGCCTGTGACCGTAGATGTTTAATTTAATTGAAGTACTTCATTGTTTTGTTTTATTAGTAAATTTATTAAATTTGAAGGGGAATAAATGCAGACGGTGATCCTAAATTATTCTCAAGTTTTTTGTTAGCCACTGATATATTTGTACTATTGTATTTTTATAATAGTAAAGTGTTTTTTTTTAATGAAAACTGAAAGTGTAAACTTGTAAACATGGAAACCCTTAACTTTCACTTAAAACTCATCTTCTGTTAACAAGCATGTTGAAAACTGTAATGCATCTGTTCTTTAGCTAGCTGTGTATGGTTTGAGTATAATGAGTTATAAGCTGAGATACAGATGTAGTAAAGTATACTTATGGAGAAGGGAACTGTCATCTATGGTCAATGTAAATTCAATTTAAAAATGCTTTAGAATTGAAATTGTAAATGACTGATATGAATTAAAATATCTGCTTTTAATACACAGAGTGAGAAAAAGGTTTTTTTTAGTATTAATGAACTTGTTTGGAAATAATGCTTTTGAATAGTCAAGTGGAAAATTAGACTTGTCAATTGTTTAAGGGAATAGTGTAGTTAGAGAGCAGTTACTTGGGGAAAACACCTGTCTACTGTAAAATGGATTCCTGTAAATAACATTGTTTTGTATATCATTGTTAGGGTTTTTTTTGTTGTTGCTGTTTGTTTTTGTTTTATTTGCAGTAGATTTATAGTCACATCATACATTCAATATGTAATACAAGTACTGTGATAGAAAAGGACTCCAGAAGTGAATTTACCTCTAGGACAGGTACTGAGGAGAGCATCTGTGAAGTTTAATACTTGGGGAACCTCAAGTCAGAGCTTATGTGGTAGAAGGGAAGAAAAGTGTTAGAAAAGCTGCTGCAAAACAAGGTTCTTTGGGAAATTTAGGTGAGGCAGCAATGTCCTGACCAGGGAACCCTTCTGACTTTCTGAATTACTGTTATAACCTGTGCATCCCATATTGACAGCTACAATTGGAAAGATAACTTTAAACTGCTTTAACCTCCTTTGGTGAAATTCTCTTATGCACATCACTGATCTAGAGAAAATAGTTGCAAATCTAGGATTCTTTCAGGTATATCACTGACTTAGTTGAAACAAGCTATATTTAGGAGTTGAAATTAATAAGGTTTAGGTAGGAAGATGTATTAAGACAATTCTGACTTAAGTGACACAACTAAATGTGAAGTATATATTATTTAAAATTCTTTACTGCATTTTAAAAACAAAAATGGGGTTTAAGCTTAAGCTCCAGAGTGGGGTCGTATATCCACAAGCTTATCTCACTCTACAGTAAGGGAAGGAGTAAATTTGTCAAATCCCTGGTCCATTGAAACTTGCTAATAAAGGCTTTCTACACTGTATTTTGGCTAGCCAGTACTCATGTAGACTATGTGTTTTGTGAGAAATCTGGGTAGTCATACAGTCAAAATTTTGTAAAGAACATTGTCTATTCAAAGTTACTGAAATAGAGCTGATATTATGAAGATAATGTCAACCCTTCCACTGAAACTTTATTTGGTGCTACTGTTCCTGTGTGATACCTAACATCCCTCAAGCCAGCTTGCGTGGTGGCTTGTGGTCCCTTGAATGAAGTTCTTCTCCTGGTATTTCAAGGAATCACAGAATGATTTGGGTTGGAAGGGACCTTAAAGATCAGCTGGTTCTAAATCCCTTGCCATGGACAGGGACATCTTCTACTAGACCAGGCTTCTCAGAGCCCCATCCAACCTGGTCTGGAACACTTCAAGGAACGGGAGTCCACAACTTCTGTGGGCAACCTGTTCCAGTGCCTCAGTGTTCTGATCATGAAGAATTTTATAAAAGGCTTTTCAACTTGGGCTTTTTTATCGGCTCAGTAAACAGACTGTATTAGGTGTTGGGTATTTGCTTCTTCTTACTGCTTGCTGATATGTTAAATAACCTGTTTTCAATAAAATCAAGTTTGTTTAGTGGCTTCCTCTGCTGAGTGGCTAGTTACCACAGCTGGGGATTTCAGGTAGAATGCCACTGAAGTTCTTTTTTGTTGGTCTTTTATTTTTGCTCATGTGAAACTCTGACAAATTAATTCAGTTATGATGTTTGTCGTCAGTCTTATGAATTGAAACGGCAGGATTGGCAATGCTCTGAGATCCCAGTAGTTTCTCAGGGTTTCTCAGAGTTGTGTGTCACACAAAAACCTGTATTGAAGTGTGATTCTGCAGCAGATGGCATGCAATACTGTGATGGATGTTCTACCACAGTCAGAGATGGACACTTCCGAAGTTTCCAGGTGTAGTGGACAATGACAAGAGAGTTCCCTGATTTTCACTGATTAGGTGAATTCCTCACTGGTGATGAATTTTCAACAGAGATTGGAAATCAGGAGGTTTAGCTGGTGTGGCAGTCTGAGAACTGCAACACTTGAAAGGTCATTTAACTTTCTTATGTCTTGATTTACTTGTCTTCTTTCCTACAATACTTCACAAAGATTAGAGAGTTTATTTGCAGCCTGAAGTGCCTTGTGATCTTTGGTCAAAGATAATATATACATGTGATGCACTGTCTGCTCTGATAAATTTCATGCTGTCATAGGAATCTGAGCAGTACAACAATGACATGGTTATTTGCTGTGAGAACCACTGTGTTACTGGGAACAGAAATCGAGAATTTTTTTTATACTAACTGAATGCATGCCTTCTATCTTAATATGTTGACTGCCTGTTCCCTGGTGCTGAAGAGTAAAATCCAAACAAGTTATTCAAGAATAGAGAAACACATCCAAAACACAGCTTTTTGTTTTTACTGTGTTTTCTAAAGCTTGAAACTTTTGCATGTCAGCAGTGATTAGCAACAAACAGAAGTTTTAAAGTTGATACTTACAGTCAGCAATAGAGGAAGAAGAAATGGTGGAGTGTTTATATGTTTTTTTGTTGAAATGAGTACTTGCTGTGAGACTAGAAAAATGGGTCGGCAAAAAAAAATACAGCAATAGGTGTTTTCTAAGTGGTAAGAATATTTGTGTTATTTTCCAATTAGAATATCAAATAAGTTGACTTCCTAATCACCATTTTTTGCATTGCTGTTTTTCAGTAAATGAGTTGACTTACTTTCTGCTTTCTCTCCTTTTCCTTTCTGTTTTTAAGGAAAAAACTATGTGTATGGATCCAGTTATTGACCAAAATATAAGTTTGCCACTTTTGCAAGAGTCTAATGAATCAATATAATGGTTTCATTTTCTCATGCCCTTAAGAGGAGTTGAAATTGTATAAAATTCAAGATGATATTGTAGAGTAAAGAACCCTGTGTTTTGTTGCTGGACTATAGGAGGAAGCATGTGTTTGCCTCTAGGAAAATAAGCATTTTGTCCAGAGACTTCTTTATTGAATGTTTCTTTTCAAGAAGCTTAGTATTCTGGAAAATTTTTTCTATTGTAGAAGTCCCATGTACCATTAAATGCGATTATTATTTTGATGAATAAGCACAGCTGGCATTTCTTTTCAATATCTGACTGCCTTCTTTTTGAGCCTATAAATGTGCTGTTGTCAAGAGATTAGCCTTTGGGGTAGTGAGTTAAGTTGTTCATTTCTACTAATGGCCAGGCGGGGCAGGAGCACAGATATGAACTGGCTACATATACTGTTCCGAATGGGATATGAAATAAAGCTTAAAAAAGTTACCTCTCACAAACATTGTTGCTTCATTGTGTTACCATGACTGTGCATTACAGGATTGGTTAAAATTCAGATTTTACCATTTCATTGAGTCTGGTTTGTTTTTCAAGCTGTTGCCCTGTGGGCTTCAGATAGGAAGGTTTCCCATGTCTGTTGCACGGTGCCAATTGAAGAAAGGGAGAGGCTAAATAGTTATATTGGCTCTTTGCAAAGTGTAGCGTAGGTTGGTTACAGCAAACTACAAGCTGGGTCCTGAAGTTCCACTCATTTTGTTGTCTATCCTGCCCTCCAGTCTACGATGGGAAAGGTCTGGCATTGACCTGACATTCCTACCCAGAGGAGGAATCACATATCCCATAAACAAACTTTAACTGGCTGCCTTTCTTTTACTCCGATGGTGTAGGATTAAGGATCTAACTCTAAAGGTTCTGTATTTCACTGAATTATGTACTGGTTCTCTGCACTTCACCTTTACATCTGCATTTTGAGGATTCTTTGCAGTGAAACCTGCAGTTGCACACATTCATTAATACCAGCAGGGCACTCCAGAAACTAAAATTAAAAAACGTTTCTGTTTTATCCTGCAGGAAACAAAATAGTATCATGTTTAATTATTGCATTGCAGTGGGAATGTGTCATGAAAGGGCAAAACAACCTTTTGTCCTCATCTATTCAGTTTGGGAATACACTCATGTTCCTTATTTTATTATTTTAAGTGGAAAAGAGTTAATTGAAGTTGATCAGCCTTTTAATTATTTTCTTGGTCTTCCAGCTAGCTTTCGTTATAGAAATGCAGATAGCTTAGGTAACTTAATACTGTAATGTCAGAAGATACGAGATCAAACTCTGTAATGTAGTTCAGAATCAACTATGCCTCTTCAGTAGACAGCTCTTGATTGACACTTGTTTTAGTGTTAATAGACTTATTTAGCAAATACTCTTAGGGAACTATGTAAATACAAAATAGTTCTTAATTAACTAATTAAGAACCCAAAGACACTGTTGAAGGACATACGCATGAAACTTGTATTGTACAGAGGTATGTACATTTTTTCTCTGCTTTGCAATATCTGGATAAGATGTAAATATGTTTATGAATTGTGCTATAGCTCAGATCTCTTTTATAATTGAAATATTTATGTTCTTCAGTTTTGGCAAGCGTTCTGCTGGGAGCATGAGGCGTGGATGTGAATGCATTGTTCTAGAGCCCTCTGAAATGATTGTGGTAAGAACATTTTCACTCAGTTACTTTCAAAGTGTACAGACCAGCTTTAGTAACACTTCAGTTTCCAGTACAACTTAGAGTTTTCTCTTTTACATGTGATCATTTAATAAATATAAGATTTTATACATAACTTTCTTGCCATTCTTTGCTTACATACTTACATTGTTTGAGTGATAAAAGCAGCCATTCACACAACTACAACCAACTAAATTGTATACTTTTAGAGAACAAAACTGGGACAACAGACTGTTCCCTGTACTTGTGAGTTACACAAACTGGTAACAAACAAGTAACCTAATCCCTTCTACAGCCCTCAAGTTATACCACATTTCCTGACCTTCTGCAAGTTTTACAGAAACTGTCACTTTTTAGGAAAAAATGTTTAATATCACAGTCTATATTTAAGCCATCTCTATAAGGCTTAGATAATTGTCATGCCTGTATTATGAACTGATCTGTTAATAAAAAATTTAGCCTGTTGATTCTGTATTTGTTCAGATACAAATACAGATGAGGCATCCTGAGCTGGCAGGAGCCTCAAAGACGATGCTGTTCTACCACTGGACTACAACAGATGTTGCTAGCAAAATAACCTTCCCTTTACCCAGTAAAGTTGACAGAATTTAAAAATGTTCAAATTTAGTCTTAAAAACCTCAGATGACTGAGAATATATTTAATTCAATCAAACATTAATTACTTAAGCTAATGTGTGATTAATACTTTAAAGCATCTCTGCTTATCTACAATAATAAAGCAGCGCAAAAAAACCCTGACAAACCTACAAACTCTTCTGGTATTTTGCTAGCACAAGAAAACTATAGTTTTACAAGAAATCTGTAAAAGTAAATATAACAACAATATTAATGGTGTACCAGTTTTCTTTCTGCAATATATGGAGTGGTGAAATGTTTGTATTTGTGCAAGTGTAAGAAGAGGGTGAGAAAGGGAGAATTTTTCTTCTACCCTTTTAGAAAAGTGTTCATACTCAGTGATGCTGTTCATACTCATGTTGATATATTTATTTTTTTTTAGTAGTGGTTTCACTCTTAGTGCTGAAAATGCAGGAAATTCAAAGCTAGCTGCTGTTTTTTGGAAGTAGGATTTGTTGTTTCAAACAAGAAACATTTTTATTTTTTGTGGAAAATGACACCCTCTCTTGCATCTATTGTAGGTTGATTATATGGAAGAAAGCGAGGCATATTTTCAGCGTCAAGCATCTCACAGGCAGTCTCGAAGAAGGTTTAGGAAAATCAACCAGAAAGGGGAACGACAAACAATTATTGATACTGTTGACCCTTATCCTGTGGGGAAGCCACCTCTACCTAGAGGTTACCATACGGTAAGCTATCTGTATTTATTGTTCACAAAAGAACAGAAACATGAAAATTACTGAAAATAACACAATCAAAATGGCTAAACTTGCTGGTATCTTTAAAGTGTGCTTCTGTAGGGAGCTTTCCCCTTAAAATGATGTGAGTTTGGCTCCATCAGTAATGAACATGTGTGCAGCTTGCATCTTAGAGGTGAACGTGTGTTTCTGACTGTGAATGTCATGTATTGTTTTTTCCAGTCATTATGGGAAACTGTGAAAGCAATTCTGTTCTCATTTCCTTTTTCTCTTAAGTTACAGTAGCATTAGTTTAATGTACTATGTTAAAAGGTCAGTTAGTGAAGCACTCATTGTATATGATAACAGGTGTTGCCTGAAAAGGGCTGTGCTGCATTGCAGTACACCAAATTCTTTGATTAGATCTCTCATTTCTTTTTGGTATCCAGAATTACATGTTAAATTTAAATTAACTTATGCTGGTGTCAACCCTTTATACTTGGGTTTTAGTGAGCTACAGAGTTGGCCTGTCATCAAAGAAATAATTTGGTCATTTTACTTGATTGCTTTTTTTTGAGGGGGGAAATCTGTACATGTTGAAAGTTTCCAGACTTTCTTTTGAGATGAAAATAAACTAATAATTAAAACTTATTCTATAAAATTTTTTATATGGGTTTTAAACTGAGAAAAGCTCTATTAGATTAATATGTTTGCTTGGTATTGATTTCAACTGTGAGGAAAATACTGGAAAAGCTGTTTGTCTTTGGCTATTATTTATTTCTTTAAGGCTCTAAATCTGCTAGAACCGTAAAGGCATGGGCATAAATAAATTTGTGCATATTTAATCTCATTAAGTTCATTGGGCTGAATTTTTCACAATGTAACCATATACATATAAATTTGTAGCATTAGAGCTTTAGTTTTTAAATACTTCAGTTTTTAAAATACTGTCTTTGATACAGGGCAGTTGTAGGCGTTTTCAATTTTTCCTTCATCCTTATTCCTTGACTTGTTTGCCAGTTCACTGTATATTCAATGTGTGTCTGTAAGCGTGTAGATGTTTGATTACATCTGCTAATTATACAGGCTTTTCTTCATGAGTTGAATAATTACATTTTATACCAACAATTTGGTTTTGTTTATACAACAGCTTTTAATGGTTTAATTTTCAGTGCAGTTTTAATTGCCTCCAAATTTAATATGGATTAAGCCAGTTCATTTGGTTTGAAGATAAAACATTTTACTGACCTGTTTTTGCAAAAAAAAAAATAAATAATTGTGGTATTATACTTTATAGGAGTTACAGGAAGAATTGCTTTTGTCCATATTATTTAGATGTGTACATTGTGCTTAGCAAGCAGTTGTAGTGTGATCTGTACCTACTTCTAGAAGGGCAATGTTTAGATTACACAGTGCCATTTGCATTCACAGGAGCTTGCCTGTTGTATAAATTTCACTTTAGGTACGCCTGATGAGTTTTTGTAAGCTTAACTGGTACTAAGAGCAAAAGTCCATCATGTGCCGTTCTATTGTGCAAGTTCATAATGGCTTCGTGTATGTGTTTGGAAATTCATTGCGAGCAAGATTTCATGTTGAGTTGGAAGAGATTGCCAAATAAACTCTAAAATTTTCAGCAGTTACAGTCAAATGTTGCTTTTCAAAGTGTTATATGATGCATATGACCGAGCTTATTATTTTTTTTCAAAGCAAATTGAGTCAAATAAACTCAAATGAGTTTTAAAATGTAGTCAAGACTCTTCACACTGGTCCATTTCCTCCTATTTTTACAGTATTTGGTGATCTTGCAGACGTTATTCTCTCATTCACTTCTACTAGCAATGTTATTTCTGTTGTTTTATCCATACATTTACAGGCTACATTGTTTTTTCTCCATTCCTATTTTATGTCCCTTGACCTTGTTTTTTTTTTTGGTCTTAATTTCTTGAAAAATTGACTGAGAAAAGCAGGATTTTTTTCGAAACACATAGTAATTTGAAACATAGCACATATCCTGTGGACTTATTGCCTATACATTCTTTCACCAACATCTGTCAGGGTGTCATCTTTGTTACTACTTCTTAATTTTGGATAAATAAAGAAAGAAATATTTAAAAAAAAACAGAGGTTCAGATATTGTAGTAAATAATGTGTTAAAGTCAAATTGAAAGAGGCTTAATATGATGCATTTGTTTTCAGGTTTGCTCTTCCATGTGAGTGTGTTCTAGTTTAGGTGTTATGTACATAAGATTCAAAGTAATAAAGCCATTTTGATAGCATCCTCAAAGTCTTCACAATGTATAATTTTCCTATATTTTGTTTTACCCTAAATCCATAGTTAGCATGTGGAATTATTATTTTTATTGTTGATAAATTATTATACTTTATTTGCAGTAATCTCTGAATGCTTTTCTTCAGAAATTTCAAACAGTATTTTCTGAAGAAAGTTTTCTATATCTTCATGAAAAGATAGAGCAAAATGTAGATCTTAAATGCAGATGCATGGCTGTGCTTTCCAAGAATTAAAAATGAAATGCAGTGCTCTCAGTTGTGGCATGGCTTTCTGCAATAGAAACAACTTGTGGAGGATGGTGGACCCTCTTTAACAGAATTTTAACATTATCTTCATAGTGGTGGAATGTACTATGGCATGTCTGATAATGTTCATCTTTTCCTTTCCTCCTATATGGCATTCATTTCATTTTGGCTCACAGGAATGCACTAAACCTCAGGTATTGTAACTTACTGTGTATGGTCCACTAACAATTTACTTGTGGGTTTGCAGTGTGGTATCATAATACTGATGCTACATTATGACTAAAATTGCCTCATAGCCTTTGCTTTGTTAGTTCAGCAATCTCACTATCATATAAAAATACAAATGTAAACACGAAATTTACTGACAGCACAATGTCTCTTGCCCAGCTTGATCGACCTTCCTTGCTTTGATGTCCTGTGATTTGTAGGAAATGAGAAGTATAAGCAAAGAGTATATATAAAATATTTAGTGTTTGAGAGACATTTTACTTAAGTATCTCTTTCATGACACAGAGGACTTAAAAAATTGGCCCCCATAACACTTTAGTATGTCAGTAGAGGGAAATGGAGTGTGACAAGATGAGCACTAAAGAAGCAACAAAAAGGATTTGTCATGGTTTTTCTTGCTTGTCTTCCATTCTGATGTGTACTGACTCAGTAAGAAGAGGCTGGATTTTGTAGACTCCTAGCAAAGTATGCATAAATGGCTATTATTTGTAAGACGGCCTTGCCAAGCTAGGGAGAAGAATGTGCCTGAATAAATCAAGCATCTTGGAATGGTACCAAACCAAACAAAATACAGAAACTTTTCCTGATATCAGACCTCAAGTACACTCAAAGTAATATGAAGATCTGAGTGGCATCTTTTAAACTTAACTGGCATTTGCAGTTGCCTTTGTCAATGCCAAAGTGAATAAATAGTGAGCATCCATTAAACACAATGTTTGATAAGAATGTGTCTTGTCAAACTGTTAAATGTCCTCACTGTTATGCTTGAGAAATCTCTTGTGATAGAGCTGAAAGCAAATTAAAACTACTTTTTAGCTTAAAAATTCTCCCTTTCCTCAAACATTGCTTTGGTCAATTCTTCTGCTATTTTGTCAGGAAACGTGTTTAATTTAAAAGGTCCTCCTGTGTCACATTGTCAAATTCCTTTATCTAAAACACTTAAGAGGGTTCAAATTTCAATGTTTCCAGTATCATAGATGAGTGATTTCTAGGCTGAAATTTGCTCTTTCTTCAATATGTATATTGAAGAAACATGTATATTGAAACATCAGTGCTCCCCAGTTTTTCAGTGGCACGATCTGAAGTAACCTATGGTTAGTGAAATACTGTGTTTAGGAGTGATATTGTACTACGTAGATTATGATAGGCATTTGAAATACTTCATAGTGTTTTAATAACTTACTGTAATGTTTGAAGGATCATTTGAAGTGAAATCTGATGTTGAATATCATATTTAGGCATGTTACTTTTGGAACAAGCATTGCTGATTTCTAGGGTAAGGAAAATAGAAACTTCATAGTATATGGAAATAAAAATGTGTTTTATCAGCCTGATAAAATTGCATCCTTTTTACCACCTTTTGTAGTTGGTAAAATTTATCAGTTCTTTTTCAGGAAAGAAAAAAATACTGACAAGTTTGAGTTGCTCTCATTTGAATCTAGAAAATTTTTCCTTGTGCTTCTCAAGTGTGAGAAATTGTCTTTAACTAGATTAGTATTAACACCTCCTTACTTAATAGTAGAAATTGGATTTTAATTTCTGAGTGTGGATTTTATTTCTGTGTGTATCTTTACTTCAGGCTACTTCATTTTTTCGTACAAAGCCCTTGTTTAAAGCAACTTAACTGAATCGAGTGTGGACCCATTCTCCTGAGGACCTACATGGCTTTTTTTCTGCCTTTAGACTGTTTGTTGTTTGTTTTGTTTTGATTTTAAAACTTTAAAATTAAATAGTCATCTTAGGAGTGAATTTAAAAAAGGACAGATTTCCTTGTAATATCTTACTGCCAGTAAACTTTGTGGCTGCTTCGGTACATCTGTGAAAAATTAGTCATGCTCGGTCTGAGTGTTGCTAAGCTGCTTATTCTGTATATAATGCATGACATACTCAGTGTAAATAATACAAGTTCATAAAGGAAAAATAACTTTGTCCAAAATAAGATGCTGTTCTTCAGTGGTATAGAGTAGTAATTTGTAACTCCCTGGTTTGTGATAGTCTATGTCTGTCTAAACTTGGTATGTAAACTGTGATGTGGGCTTTAGTCTGTACTGTAGCCTTTACTTTGCTAAAGGCAAAGTATCAAAGCTTACTGGTGTATAGTTAAAGATATGCAGGTAGACCTACAAGTATAATGCTGAAGCACCTGCAGCGAGCGCTGAACAGTAGGACTATGTGTGGTGTTTTACTCTGTGATAGTCTATCTAGATTTGAATTAGTTAACAGGCTTATGAAATTTGCTACTAGTGCATTCTCAACCAGGCTTGCTAAAGCCAGCTGCTGAAATCCCTGCAAAAGGGATCTCTGCCTTTAGTAGCCTTTCTTATCCCATTCAGCTTGAGATTCACGTGAGGTGACAATCCGTTTATCCGGTGTCGGAAAGAAAAGAGTGGTAGGCATGGAGCCATCAATAACCCTGGCTTCCACTCCAGTTACAAGGATGTAACAATTTTATCCTCATGCACTGTTTTGAGACAGCTGTCGTGAGATGAGTTTAGGGCAGACAAGTCTTCCTTCTGGATTTTATTTGAAGGAGTTGACTGAAAATGTAAATGAGAAGAGGTCTGGAAATGAAACCATGTCTAATGTTACTGAGTCAAGTCTTGTCTGCAGCCATGACTCCCTGAAAAAATAAGTGTAAGGGTTTTCCTAGCTTTTTTTTTTGATGTGTGTTATTTTAAAAAAATATTAGAGCCTGCTCATTTAGTAGCAAATTGCAGAAAACTTCCTGCCCCTATCTTCTTTTAAAATTAATAGTGCAAAGCATTGACAAAGTAACCTTTTTTCCTGATACCATTTGCATTCCTATTGTCTGCCAAGAGTCTAAAGTTCCTGGGTTGAAAATTTATGTTCAGATTGTTCTATGAAACAAATTTACCTTTTCCTTTGTCTACAGAATTACATTACAAAGCTACTGTGTATCATGTCACATTTAGGAAGGATTTAAAAACTCATGAATTTTAAGTTTTTCTGCCTGAATTTGATGCAAAACTGTGTTTCCCTTTCTTCACTGTGTCTGGCTGCTGAAGTCATGTGGAAGTTTCCAAAATGACAAGCAGTGTTTTTTGGTGGTTAACATAGTAGATGAGAATTCAAAAAAGCTGATTCAATTTTACCCCTTGGTTACAGATGTCCAGTATAATTTGGGATGAGGCTTAATGTTAAAAAATAGCCTAATACCATTGCTTCTCTGCATGGGTTTTTTATGTTGCATGTTGTAATACATACTGCTGGATGTCTTTCCATGGTCCACACTACCTATGATCATGAAATACCTTGTATGTGCTTGCTTCTCAAGAGTATGGTCTTTGCAGTAGTTTGATATAGTGTCTTCTTGTTCAGGCATTATAAATTGATAATAAGTTCAATAGTACATTGATGCCAATGTAATAGTGTACTTAGTCATATTTATTACATGTAGAATTTCAGTTGTTTTAGTTTGAATCAGTAGGAACAGTTGTCAGATACCCAGTCACAAGAAATCAGTTTAAAGGAACACTGTCAGTCTTTTAAGCCTCTAAATAGCTGCAGCTTTTAATGTTCCTCATGATTTTTGAGGTCATCTAGAACTTTCATTCTAATACAAGATCACTTAATAAAACAAAAAGCAAAGAACAGACTCAGTCATGAGTATTCACATTAACAAGAAGAAGAGCTTTCTTTTAGTAAAAAAAAATCAAACCACATCTAAGAAAATTATTTGATAGGGCAGTGAACAAGAAGGTGTGGACACATTGAAAGCTTGACTTTGTAAAAAGGTATAAAGGATATGGAAAGGTTGGAGGGAAAAACAATTTTCTAAGCATCCTTGACCTTGGAAGTATTACATTTACCAAGTCTGTTTACAAAGGCAAAAAAATGCACAGAGAAACAAACTACTGAGGTCAGGTACGCTTGGTCGTCAGAAATGTTTGGAGCACAGGATATTTGAAGGTTTTGGCTTTAGAGGCTCATATGAGTTATGGCAACTGAATCAATTTAAATAGATTCAATTTTTGAACTTGCTGGTAACTGAGTTTCCTCAAGATAGAGGAAGAATGTGAAGAGCAAGGAGGAAGGAAGTTGAGTAGATTCTGCTGTGTGCCTTATGCAAAATGAAAGCAAAAAGGTTACCTGACTTAAATAGAAATCAAACTGAACTCATTCTGTTCTTTGTTATAAAACAAATTAATTTAAGTAATGTCAAGAGAAAAATGGTAATTCAAAACATAATTGTATGCATACCTAAATTTGCAGTGTACTGCTGATGGGAAGTAGCATGGTATGCAAAGGTGTTTTAAACATGTTAGCATCATTAAAGTGTGCTTGTTTGCTCAAACAAATTTGTCTCTATTAGTAACAAAATAGTATAAAATAATTTATTTAATATTTCTAATGTTTATTGTGAAAATAAAATATACTGTATTGATTGTTCCATTAATGAAAGAAAGGGCCTAGTTCTTAACATTGCCAAGTGCAAGTGTCCTTTTACCAGACAGATATTTGTTTAGTTGCTTTTCATCTACAAAATTCAGTGTGCAATTTCAAAAACACACAAATTATTCTGCGATGGTGATAATCTACTCCTGATTTGGAGTGAAGTCAATGTGTACATCATACTAGGAAGTAATACAAAATTACTGTATTTGTAGTATTTGAACACATCTAGTACCATTAATTCCTGAAGTGTGTGACTGTGTTATATATGTAGGTGTATTTTGAAGTGAGACACTACAAAAATTGTGGGGTAATTTTATCTGAAATGTGAAATGTCTGAGATGATTTGGATGGTTCCCATTAACCATTTTTTTGTATGGAAGTTGGATGTTTCTTTATGGGAACATCCACTGGTAATGCTATAAGGGCAATAAGTAATTCCCATCCCTGTGTTCTGTGTCTTGTGGCAAAGCACAACTTTTTTAGCTGCACAGCTTCCTTCCTTCATCCATGCTCTAAGGGACTATTACTGTTTCAAATTATATGTTAAGTTGTGTATTATTGTTAATAGATGAGCAATGCTATAGTTTTATTTTGTGTAGCACCTGAAGCAAAACAAAATTGTTAGTTCATCATCCTTCTAGTAATGACTACTGGCAAGCTAATGCAAAATTAATGACATGCAGTGTGTTATTTACTCAACTTGCAGCTTCTATCAGAGTTGTCTATTTTTATATATTACATCATCCTTGCTGCAGAACTCTTAGATCCATTGGGATTTACTGTTCTTCCATTCCCTTTGGAAGGGCTCACATTGATGTCATAACTGGATTTGTAATTGTAATTAGATTTGAAAACTCAGAGAAACATTGAAGCTATGCAGTATTTTCTGCAACTGAAGTGTCAGTAATATTTCTTTCTTTTTTTTAGACACATTAATGACACTAGGTCCTATTTACAGCTTGTAGAGTTGCCAGTACTTTATGACCACACACACGTGAAATTTTGGTTAATAATAGCATAGGTTTCCCAGAGTAGCATGCTTTTATTGCTGTTACTGACTTTATATTATATAAAAGGTTATTTGTCTGAGATGTAGATTATAAAATTAAATATGAGGTTTGTTGTCAAAGCAGAAAGTTGTTCATGCAGCACAAAAATTGATTTTTCATAGCTTTTCTAAACTGATCATTGCATAATGTAACTAAATACAATTGTTGATTTTTCCTCCACTTAAACTTGATTAGAGCTGAGGAAAGTTATAAAAACTAACATATATGTGTGTTCTTAAATATTTTTAAAAGGAATATTCTCCTTAGGATAAGGTTGTTCAGGTAGGAACAATGTCTGCATATAAAGTACATATGGGGAAATGGGATCTACCTATGCATTATATTTGTAGAATACCAAATACAGATCCTTTCAAGTCTGGTATTTTTATACAGACAAACTATCATGAGTGATAGTCCTAATGTGGATATTTGCCCACTAAAGGATGGAAAGAAGCTGTCAAGCAATTTCTTTTCCCAAGCATCTGAGCCACTGCTATGTGAGCTGAGCTTTACATAGTGATTTCAAGATAAAATTATTAGTATTAGGTGTCAGTCTTTCCAGAAAAGGTTCTGTTTCTGAGTACTTTTAATAATGCCTTGTATTTGACTTGACTAATTTCAAATTATCAGTTTGCTGAGTGACTTTCAAAGCTCTAAAAAGCTAAAAAATTTAGTAGTTAAAATATCCTGAGCAACTAACAAAGTATGTGTAGAATTGAAACATGGGAAAAATAAAATGTCCAAGTTTCAATAAGGCCAGTGGCATCCTGGCTTGTATCAGAAATAGTGTTACCAGCAGGACCAGGGCAGTGATCATCCCCCTGTACTGGGCACTGGTGAGGCCACACCTCAAATTCTGTGTTCTGTTTTGTGTCTCTCGCTAAAAAGAGGACATTGAGGTGCTGGAGCACATCCAGTGTGTGATGTGTAAACCCTTTTTTACTGAATTGGGTAGATGTGTGTATTACAGTGCCCTGGCTACATCCTGCTGAGTGTAAATGCTATTATCCATGCTTACATCTTTTGTTAGGTGACAGTTCAGTTCAGGAGAACTAACAAGTCCTAAGTAAAGCAGAGTACACACAAGGTTTTGTGTGTAAGTTCTTTACCTCTCCTTCACCTTTTTTTGTTTGTTTGTTTGTTTTTGTTGTTGTCGGGGAGTTTTTTGTTGTTTTTTTTTGTTTTGTATGATGAAAAAAAACTTCTCTTGTTTTATGTTAAGTGTAGTTAAAGTCTTAGTATTCTGTTGTGTGAGTAATGGTGTCGTGGTTTGAGACCCCCAAAAATCCAATTTCTGAGTCCAAGCCCCCCCCTCCCACAACTCACTCCAGTGTGAGGGGGTTTTCCAGACACAACACAAGACTCACTATGGGGGAAAGGGAATTATATTACAATTATTACACAAAAAAATATTATAATACATTTATATACATAATCCTAACTATCTCTCCTATGATAAAGCAATTTTTACATTGGATCAAATCTCCTCTCCCTCCAAGAAAAGCCCAGAAGGGAAGAAGGAAAGATCCTTTCCACTTTCAGGGCAGCAGTGTCTCTCCTCTCCAATGCAAAAGTCGTAGCTGGAGTTGTAGCTGGATCTCTCTCTCCATTAATCACAAAGGGGTCTCCTCTCACCCCTCTCAGCCTTTTGACTGCAAGCGAAGGTCTCTCTCCCCCGTGGACTGTGATAACCGGGACAAGGGTTCACTTCACCACGTCATATCATGAAGTGCAGGATTCTTCGTGACAGTCCCTTCCTCAGGGGATTTAAGCTCCCCCTGAGTCAGAACGTTTAGGGCAGCTTTCAGTTCAGTCCTTGCCCTGAGTGTTCTATCAGAGCTCCTCTGCTCTGTCTCGAAACTGCCAGCGTGGCAGCAGCGGGAGCGCGGAACAAGGCCACTTCCCCCGCATTCCGTCCAGACGTCCTGGTCCAGCTTCCAGGGTGTCTTGAGCTTCTCAGCTCCTCTCTCTGGTGCTGCTGCATTGCAAGACTCCCCTCAAGTAGGAGTCCAACCCCTCCCCCTAGGAGGAGTCTCAAAGGGGTTTTGATTCTTACCCCAAAACTGTCTCTGTTGAGCTTTCTTTCTCTCTCTCTCTCTCTCCATCAGACATCTCTGTGTCTCTGCTTAGCTGCATACCATCTTTGCTCCTTGTTTCTTATCTTCTTGGCCTTCTGCCACAGCTCTCCATTCACTGCTGCTCCACCACTGCTTTCAGTATTTCTGGCTGTCCACTCACAGCAAGGAAACTTCCCCCAGCTCTTAGTTACAGAGCTCAGTCCAGTTTAACACTGTTTCCGAGTTTCTGCAACCCCAGTCAGGGGGCTGGGGGGCCGTGGCCCCCAGCGGGACTCCTAGGCCCCTCTCTCTCTCCTCATGGCTTCAGAACATGGCTACTTCTCCTCCAACTACATCATCATCCTTCTTTTCCGACCTGGTGTGATATGTTTAAATTTTGCAGGGGCGCTGATTGGGTCAACATCAAGACACCACCGCCTCGGGGGTTACCATTTTTTTAACTCCAGGGGGAAAACCATTTTTTTTCCCCACCACAAATGAGTATTGGGAGCTGGACTTTGGGTTTGAGTGGTTAGTCTTAATTCTGAATTTTCAGACAGTAAAGTTTTGACATGTATTTGGAACAGCTGGCAGGTGTTACATGTACTGTTGATGTGGCTGACATAAAAACTACCCAGTTGTGCTCTCACTCTGTTTTGAATTATTTTATGTGTGTGTGCATATGCTAAAATGTAAAATATTTTGCTTTTCCTTCCTTTCACTTCTAAATTACGTTCTCTATATTACTCTTGACCACTGTAATTTGATGAATGTAAAGGCCTGCAGCTAACTAATTTTAAAGTCTTCAAATGATCTGTGGTGCACAAAAGACCATCTTAATAGTAAGCATTCTGACACCAATCTTGGAATATAAAACAGTGTAGAACCAAATTGTCAGGGAGAGTCAATCTGGTAGGTGCACTTCTATCTATTTTTATTTAGCACTTCTGTATCTAGGTAACTGATCTTGTAATTGCAAGGAAAAAGTGTAAAACATTTGCAAAATGGAATGTCCCATCAGGTGGTGGTAGTTGGCTTCCTGATTGATTTGGGAAGAGGAGAGAGAAAGGCATTTCTTAGAACTTTATGTTAGGTTCTCTTTATTTTAAGGATATAATATCATGGTTTGACTTTTTTTCCTATATAAAAGCAAATTGGCTCATTTTGCTTGATAATTATTTTTAAAATAAAGGGCAACTGAAATTACATGGGGTTTGTTACTTATAAAAGTGAAAAGTCTGGATAAATTATTTCTGTACAGTTACCAGAGGCCCTACACAAAGCTTTCAGGATACGTTAGTGTATTGTGCATTACACAAGAGAGGATATGCAGGGGCACGAGAAGAGAGTTCTCCCAAAAGAAAATGATCTTTCGCTGGTAAACTGTCTTCAGTGTTGATTTTAATTGGAAACCCCTGGAGTAGGCTCTTTGGAGAGTCTCCTTGCATACAACTGTGACTGGAGACAAAAGCACAAGTTATTTCCTTCCAACAGATAATTGAAGTGAATGAAAATTTTCTGTAACAACTACCAGCCCTTTCGAAATTAAACTTCCTCATAACACGAGAGATAAATAATAAGTTGCTCTAGGGGATGTCCAAGTAAACATTAAAGCAGATGGCAGAAAGGACTTAACAACAGATAAGGTATAAAAAAGACACATAATGTCCACCATTATGTGGGGCACTGAGAAACCTATGGTGGCTTTCTGCTGGTCCCATCTATGTCTGCACCTTGAACACAGTGATGAGAATTTCAGATTCTCCCTTAAAGCTTCTAAGTGAGTTCAGGGATAACTCTTAGAAACCATATCATGTTAGCTTAGAACAGAAATATTGCCCCTCCACTAACACTGAAGTCATCCAATGAATAAACAACAAAACCCAACAGAAGACCAGCTAGCATTTATAGAAGATTGAAAAAGATGTTTGTTTTTAATTCATTAATATTTCACATTGAAACATTAAATAATTATTTCCCTGCCTGGGCTGGTCTCAGGTATGTTCAGTTCTGTACCAGAACTATCATCCTTGTGATTCAAACATGTCAGCATATTTCAGGAACAGTGGTTTCAGTGGTGGTACTAATGACCATAACAATGTAGAATTTGTATGGTTGATTAACCTCAGAAAAGTCCCTGAGTTTTATTCTTACATTTTAACAGTGCAGTAGTAGGACACACATGAAAGAGGTATACGTTTATCCAGCTTCCATGAAGTTTTCCTACACTATTACACAGCAAAGAATGTGAAATCTTAGGGTTGCCTCACATGAGTGAAGAACTTGTGTCCCTGGATTCCTGCTGTGGAATTGGTATGGGCACAATGATATGTGAGGTTTTTTGTGGGCAATTTTTCTGTTTGTTTTTCCTCCAAGATAGTTGGCTGATTTGTATCTCAGTAGTAAACCTTGTCCCCAGCAGGTATGGATGACAAAGTGTTGTTTGGATGTGATAAAGAGAACTTGCTTGTCCTGAATGCCTGATATCATGATTCTTGACCTTACAAATGTGTTTGCTTTTTTGTTTTCTTGTGTTTTTTTCACAGTTTAAAAACAGAAAGCACTTCTGCATGTTCTCCAATTTAATTAACACACACATTAAATCTTGTCCTTACACCAAAGTGAGAAGATTTTGTGAGTGTTGGGAAAAACTTCCATCTATCCTCACAGAATGCATTTTTTCCACTGCTGAAGTACTGAAACTATTAAGACAATGAAACTAATCTGTGACCATTCTGCAAATTGAAATAATGAATACCTCAAATTTCAATGTCTAATTTTTAACATTTAATAATGATAATTTATAGTTTTAAAACCATGTTAATATGCATTAAACTTTGTGTAAGTAAAAATGCTTTGCTTTGTGTAAAAACCATATCACATAAAATGACTTCACAAACATACATATTATATATGATTTTGATCTAGGCTGTAAAATATGCTATGCAAGACCTTATAAGTGTTGCAGGAACACTTATACAGTTATCTTTCTTTTTTCGTTTTTTCTTCCTAAAAACATTGTTAGATTTAAAGCATAAATAAATATGGAGTCCAGAGAAGAGTTTGTGCTCTGGTACTGTGATGAGCCTTTGCTCAAGTCAGTTTTGTAAGCTAATTTAGATATTCTGGAAATGAGACATCTTGTCACATTTGGGATGAGTATCTATCAGTTATAGGTTTTCTTCATGTCTGTTTCAACATAATTGTCGTACATAGGAGAATTCAATGGCAACTATTTTAGATGAATGCTACAACTTCCTCCCAGTTTAAGATGGATGGCATGCAAACAGTTTGCTGTACTGAAAGCAGAGCTAGGCACAGAAGGTGACAGATGAGTCTGCTGTCAAAGGGATGATTGGCAGTCTATGGCACATTCACCCAGCTGAGGCACCAGCCTGACTGCTCTGGGCTTGTCATTATTTTAAAGATCGGGATTATAGATTCATCTACAGCAGCAGCAGCTCGACAGAAGAGCATTTGTTCAAATGGTCTGTAACATTAGTAAATGTGTTACCAAAGCAGCACACACTACTGCATTGTAACTGTTGCTTTGGTGTTGCCTGTTGTGCAGTGAACATCGCTAGAATGATGTTAATGCCGCAGCTTTATGAATGAAGAAAATAACTTGGTGAATACTATTACTTTATCTGGGTGTTTTGGCCAAAGTGGTGTTTTAGTACCTTGGAGAACATATTTAGTAATTTTCTTTTATTCAACAGTTTTATTTAAAGTTCTCAAAGTTCTTGAGAAAATACCGATAGGACAGGTGTGCCTAGACCATCCCATGTCTGCATTATGCTGATAAATATGAACTTGCTTGCATGAAATTGGGTCATGTGGGCAGAAATTTAAACTGTTGGCAGTAAATTTGTCTGAATACATTAGAATAAGACTTATATATTGTACGGGGCATTTAAATGTATCATGGCATTTTGAATGAATTATTATTCTGGGTTTTTAGTGGTTTCAGTTGGTGTTTCTAAATCTGATGGGAGCATGAGATTGCTAAATAACAATCTCTCTCATAAGGTTGATGGGAGGGAGAGAACATCAGGATTATAAAATTCAGAACATGCCCCTGGGAGCTTAACAGTTTTGTGTCTAATAGCCTTGAGCTTAAATTTAAGTTTTAAACTTCCACTTCTTTCCAAGTGAGGAGGGTGGGGGAAAGAGAAGATAGTTCTACCTTATTTTCCTAAAATTATGTACTCCATTCTTGCACTCTTCAATTTAGCTGTCTGTTAGTCCACCTACACAGCTGTGTAATATCTGTGTAATTGTCCCTTCACTGTAAGTGTTTTTTCTAGCTACTGGAGTCATGGACTGGCAGTAAATTTGGTGACCTTAGAGTGCACTGTTGGTGTTTGCCCAAGTTTTTTAACATGAAGGAAATGATACTTTACATTGTGTTTAAGGGGAAGGGGAAAATGTGCTGATAATTACTGGTTTTGAGGTACTTCAGGAAAAGAATGGAGGATGGTTTCTGTGTATGTAATCTGTATTAAAAATTAAGTACTCCTGTAAATAGTTGTGAGTTAAGATGACTGCCCGAAACTGAAGAATTGAGGTAATCTGTTATTGCAGCATTTGTCATTAACCTAAAAAGGTTTAATACTCCAAGCATTGTTGACACTGTTTAGGAGAATAATATCCATTTGAGATTATGTCCCAGGATGTAAAATATTTGAGAGCCATTACAGTCAGATGATACATGCTGTTGAGATCTCTACCAATTTTTACCTTGAATTCAGAACTACTGTTTATGAATCCCAAAACCTATGGGTAGTCCAAGGATGTCCAAACATCTGTAGCTACCTTTGAAAGGTTTTTCAATGTTCTTATCTGGAACTCCTAAAGAGATACTAGGTTTCTTTATATAAATACAGTATTTTGAAAGCAGCAGGGACTTGTGCAATTTTTCCACATCAGGTTTATTAACATCTCACTTTAATAGTGTAGAAGTGTTTGCAAAAATGTCTTGCTTTTTTTCAAACTTTTAAGTCTAAGCAAGGAGTTCTTACATGGGTTTTGAAAAACACATGAACCCAAAGTTGCACATAGGTTTTTTATGAAGTGTGGGATCCATCCTAAGGTGATGAGGGAGCTGGCGAAAGAACTCGCCAAGCCACTTTCCATCATTTACCAACAGTCCTGGTTCACTGGGAAGGTCCCAGATGATTGGAAGTTGGTGAATGTCACGCCAATCCACAAAAAGGAGGACCTGGGAAACTACAGGCTTGTCAGCCTGACCTCAGTGCCTGGCAAGGTTATGAAGCAGATCATCCAAAGTGCAATCACACAACATCTGCAGGATGGACAAGGGATCAGAGCCAGTCAGCACAGGTTTAGGAAGGGCAGGTCCTGTCTGACCAACCTGATCTCCTTTTATGACCAGGTGACCCACCTGGTGGATGAGGGGAAGGCTGGGGATGTGTCTATCTGGACTTCAGCAAAACCTTTGACACCGTCTCCCACAGCATACTCCTGGAAAAGCTGGCAGCCCACGGCTTGGACAGGGGCACTCTGTGCTCGGTCAGGAACCGACTGGAGGGCCGGGCCCAGAGAGTGGTGGTGAACGGTGCTGCATCCAGTTGGTGGTCAGTCACTAGTGGTGTCCCCCAGGGACCAGTGTTGGACTAGTCCTGTTTAATATCTTTGTTGATGATCTGGATAAGGGGATTGAGTGTACCACTAGCAAATTTGCAGATGACGCCCAAGTTGGGGGGGCATGTTGATCTGCTGGAAGGCAAGAGGGCTCTTCAGAGGGACCTGGACAAGCTGGAGAGATGGTCTGATTCCAATGGGATGAGGTTCAACAAGGCCAAGTGCTGGGTCCTGCACTTTGGCCACAACAACCCTGTGGGGACAGAGTGGCTGGAGAGCAACCAGGCAGAAAGGGATCTGGGAGTCTGGATTAACAGCAGCTGAACATGAGCCAGCAGTGTGCCCAGGTGGCCAAGAGGGCCAATGGCATCCTGGCCTTTATCATTAACAGTGTGGCCAGCAGGACCAGGGAAGTGATTCTTCCCCTGTGCTCAGTACTGGTGAGGCCACACCTGGAGTGCTGTGTCCAGTTCTGGGCCCCTCAGTTCAGGAAGGATATTGAGGTGCTGGAGCAGGTCCAGAGAAGAGCAACAAGGCTGCTGAATGGACTGGAACACAAGTCCTATGAGGAGAGGCTGAGGGAGCTGGGGTTGTTTAGCCTGGAGAAGAGGAGTCTCAGGAGAGACCTCATCACTCTCTACAACTCCCTGAAAGGATGTTGTAGCCAGGTGGGGGTTGGTCTCTTCTCCCAGACAACCAGCAGTAGGACAAGAGGGCACAGTCTTAAGCTCTGCCAGGGGAGGTTTAGGTTGGATATTAGGAAAAAATTTTTTACAGAGAGAGTAATCAGACATTGAAATGGGCTGCCCAGGGAGGTGTTGGATTCACCGTCCCTGGAGGTTTTTAAGCTGAGATTGGATGTGGCACTTAGTGCCATGGTCTAGTAACCATGGTGGTGTTGGATCAAGGGTTGAACTTGATGATCTCGGAGGTCTTTTCCAACCCAGTCGATTCTATGAGTGTGATTTATACTTGTTTGTGAAATTTTCCAGGATATATTGTTGTGGTGTTTTACACTGATTTAAATACCATTCATTCTTCCCTGTAACCTATAACAATTCACTGTACTTCTGCTTTAATTATTTTTTATGAAATTTAATTTGTATCTAATTATTTTGTGAACTGATAATGGACAGTACATATGATTACACTGCACCACTCTACCTGGAAATGGTGGTATTGAGGAGGAAGGAGTAGGGAAATGGAATTGACCATTAATTTATTGAAATGGTTTTGACTTACAAATTGTTTGTGAGTGGTGTTTACTTCACCGAATTACATAAATGTCACTTTTCACATTTCGAATGTAAAGTAGCTTTTCTTCTATTTTGGAAACCACAAAGTTTTTGTCAGTCTTGATGCATGTGAACATCAATTAGACTTTGTCAAGTTGATAAAAATTTTTGCAATCATGTACAAAGTACTGACTTGATTTACTAACAGATGAGTAAGGGTGTATAGTATTGACCAGCATAAGTAGTAAGAAAGTGTTTCATATGAAATGGATTCAGTCGTGTTTTCATGTTACTCTTGAAGGCTTATGCCACAGAAACCTGGACTAGATTCTGGTTGGAAATATCAACTGATAGAGTGGGATGCATGTTGATAGTTATGTGTGTGATGAAGTTCAGAAAGTGGTATGCTGCTTTCCTGTGCTGGGAAGACATTTCACTTTTGGCAGAACATAATTTTTTTTCCTGACATGAGTATGAAATACCACACTCAAATTCTGCTCATGGTGTTAACTGCAAGGCCACTGAATCAGACTCAAGAGGTTTTTAATTACTTTGTCAACAAGTAGTATTTTTTAATTTTGTACTAGAGAGGGTTTGCCATAGCTTCCTAGAATGCATAACTTCTATTACTTCTGATCAACGCTTTATCAGAAAATTGATTGTACTCACCAGTAAACTGTTTTACAAGGCTTAAGCATAATTTAGCAATTTAAAATCATCTGTTAGTTGCAGTGGCACATTGCAAAGATTTTTTAAAATCCTAAACTAATTGTTATAATTGAATAACTTAAAGAATAACTTATCTTTTAGACTATACTACAAGACCAAGGGTACAAGTGTCATAAAACTCTCATAAATGTAAATATATTCAATTTAAAATATGTGCTGTGTATGAAACAATTTTCATAGAATAACTGCAAAAAATAGATTAGAATATTTCAGGGTGTTTTCTGGCTTTACTAAAATTAATTTCCACTAATTTTTATAACTTCATTTACTAGCAGTCATTGTCAGGAGTGAAAGAAATCAATGTGTAATCAACTAAACTCATTATTAGTGGACATGTAATTTGATGGAAGGCAGCTGCAGATTTTATGACATAGTATTCTGTAGTATCCATTTTTTTCCACTGTGTATTTATACCTGTGTAACAACTGTTAAGTCTTTTTTCTTCTGTTGTCCTTGTTAAAAAAAGACAACAACAACTTTGAAGTTATTTTTAGGTCAGGTGGTCTCTGCTTTTAAAGAATGTGTTGTGAAGGTGTTATAGAGAACTTTACTAAAGATGAAGCCTGATGGAAGAGTACCATGTTCCTGGCTTGGTCAGTCCTCTGTCAAGTGGTACAAACTCATGACTCTCAAGAGGTACATTGTATAGTGCTAACTGTTTATTGCTTGAGCATGGTCCCTGATTGCATTTCATTTTGACTCCTCTGCAGTGTGATTTTGCTTGTATAATATGAGAAGTGGTGTAGTGTAAATGGGAGTGACTGGGGAAATTTCTAAGTTTAAGACATAGTTACAGTCTGAGTGGAGAATTATAAACGCCATATGTGTGTCAATCTCTTCCACAACCTGTATCCCCATGTGTTTTCAGTGGAAACTTTATATTCACTGTGCAAGGAGAAGCAGGCGCTGTATTCAGAAAGGCATGAAACGGTGTGTTAAAAGGTTCTGGATATTTACCTCCCACAGCCCGTGAATGGATGTCTGTGGCCTGTGTAGCAGCGAAGCTGCTGAAAATCTGAGAGAGCTCATCAAGTGCACTGTTTATAAATACGTGATAACAATGTTTACACCTCTGCAGGAGCATTCTTTTGCAGGGGGTGGAAAGGGAGGTGATATCTCTGCTTTAGCATTGTCTTCTTGAAAAGTCGTGTTCAGTTCAGGATTTGGCGAGGTAAACGTGGGTCCTCATTCCCACCCTGACTTCAGTGATATTCTTAGGAGCCAGCAGCAAACGGATCCCTCCCCTCTGGGGATGCCTTGATCTTCCGAGGCTGATACCAGACACAGGCAGGAGCTTGCTGTTTTATCTGCATTGTCCATCTCTACCTTAATGAGTGAAACAGTTAAGTATCGGAGGGGGCGAGCCTCAAGGAATGTGTCTTCCATTTAACTCGAATATTTCGGTGGATAAAAGGAGAGGGAGGGAGAGTTGAGAGAGAGAGAGAGAGAGAGAGAAATGCACTTACATCACTCGAACTGCATTGAGTGTGTGCCTGTGTGCAGGTTAAGAGACAGACTTCAGTGTCTTTGCTTTCTGCAGGAAGCAGCAATGCCGTTTGTATCCTAAGAGGAATTTTTTATTTAGAAAAGGAAGCATTCTTTCTACCCAGGAAATGGCTTTCCTTGTGCGTTGCTATGCCAACTGCCTGCAGCCATGGTCTTCCAAAGTAAGCACAATAACGTAATTATATTGGCGTATTGCATTCAGACTCATGATTCTCTGGGTTTTTGTGTGTAATTGTGTTGTATTTTAGTTGCTGACTCTTTGGGCGGTAGAAGTGCTTGTCTTGATTGCGAGGAACAGGCATCATAAAATTAAATGTCCATCAATGTCATGCTGCTGAGATTAATTGTGCAAACTTGGTTAGCTGAGTGAACAGAGATCACTGGTCACTACTCTGTCAGCATCATTAGCAGTCAGGGGAGGAGGTCCCTATTCGTGTGCGCTGCCCTGATTTTGGGGGAGTGGAGGGTAGTGGTGGTGGGGAGGGGGGAGGCTGCATGTGTGAGTGTGTGTGATTGCAAATGAAACAGGAGTATTAACAATGCTTGGCTGAGTGCTGGAGGCTGATTCCTGCACCCTGACTAATATAATACTGTATTAAGCCTTTTTGAGGGAGCCTCTGTGCAGTCAGCCATTTTAGCTTTTTTTCCTCCTTTTTTTTTTTAGCTTCCCTTTCCTCAGGCTCAGGGAATGATTTTCTTCCTCTGAATGGATGCTGGATATGTAGGGTTTCATCAGGCTCTGTACATCCTGACATGCTTAGACTTTCAGTGTTACAAAAATGGAGACTAACGCTGTCATTCGGGTTGCTGCTCTGCACTACAAGTGCGAGGAGGGGTTTGAGCTTACCAGTGGTGACACTTTTAGCTCCAGCTTGGCTTCACCCCCTCCGCTGCTTTTTAATTTAATGCTGTAGAGGGTGACTTGCCATCCATAAGAAATTGGTACATGATGTGTAAATTCAGTTCAGCTTATGTTTCTTCATTATGAAACCACTTGCAATCCCAGCTAACCATGGAGTTATGGGCCAGCAGGAGAAACACTCAGTAAGTATTGCAAATTCTGTTTGTTCTATCAATAACCTGTCACAGGCAAACTGCATGGAGATTGAAACTGCTTGTCGTCCTGCTCATGGGCTTTCTTGCTTGTGAATTTAACAGCGGGTTTGGAGGGAAAGCTGTACCTGTGGCATTAGGGTCGGTGGCTGTATTTAAAATTGTTTTTAGCTTAGAAAAGACAACTCTGTAGGTTCTTTTTGAATGTTAAATGTACTGAAAAAATGCTGACATACTTTCATTGGGCAGGAAGCTGTGAGCATTCAGTTAAAATCCCTATGCATTTGTTAAAACTTTAAAGAAATATGTAAGCTGTATAGTGATATAATTGTAGGTGTTGATAAGAATAGATTTATTCTGTCTAGTGTATGGTACTAGTGGACTGTTGCCTTGTAGCATGGCGTTTAACATCTGTGATACACTTATGCTGAAATTGCAGAAACTGTTAGTAAAACATGGAATGAACAAAAGGCATAAGTACTGATGCTTTCTAATTGATCCCATGAGTCAGCTACACCTTTGTCATGCTTTAATCCCATAGGCTGCCTGTGTTTATTGTTTGGGAAAAATGCATTCATAAGCAGAAGAGCAAACATTATTTAACAAGGCCTCAGGTGTCAGGAATTAGAAATTTAGGTTTTGCATGACAAAAAGGTTCTGTAAGTTTTATAAGAATCTGTAGATTCTTATTGCTCAGTTAAAATGTTTAAATCTTCATGCTGTATTTTATATGGCTCACTATAATTTTAATCTTACAATTTGTTTCTTGAAAATATATTTATATATATATATGTTCTGTGCATACTCTATGTTAGAATGTGCATGGGCATGTGTACAGTGTGTTCTGAATATACAGCTAAGAATTGGAAATATTAGGAAGAGATGATAGCAGAAACTTTTTGAAGGAGGAACGTTTTTTCCAAGAATTCAGTTCTAATGGTGTAGAAATACAGAAAGTAATCTAGCTATGTTTCAGAATGTGTCCAGTGGATTTTTCTTATGCAAGTATCAAACGTATCACAGTTTCTTGTTGTAGACTGTTTTGTTCCTTTCCCTTTTTAATTGCATTCTAAGGGAGTTCATGTTACCAAACCATTTGGTGTTCATGAAATATTTAGAACTGAATCTAAAAAAAAGAAAAAAAAAATCTCCTTCTGAAACTCAAGTACCGAAAAAGGTGAAATAGAATAGTATATCTTGAATTTGCAAATAGGAATAAAATGAGAAAGCTGCATGTGTATTGGTTTTTCCTGATCTTTCTACTCTCGAAAGAGTGTTGATGAAAAGTTCTAGATTGACTAGGGTAACACAGCAAGTCTAAGTGATATGAAATAACTGCTTATATACAAAGGAAAAAATTAAATTAGCACAAGCTGTCATATTTTAGTTGTATTACTTTGAATTACTTAAATCACAGAGATGGACTAAAATGTAGGAGTAGTAAAATGGAAAAGGTCAAGGTATTGCTTTACAAAAAGTTAGTTTACCTTAAGAAATGTCCCCATCTATGCAAGAGAAAGAAATCATACTTTGACGTAGGGCTGGCACGCAGTTGCAGATTTTGCAATAAGCAAAAAACATAGTTTAGAGATTATACAGAAGTTTAAACTGTTAGTACACAATGTAGCTCAACAAACCCCACCATTTTGGCAATGAAACTTTTCATGCTTGTTCATCAGGTAGATGTTATTTCCCTTGGAAAGTGGAACTGAAATTGTTGGTAGAGAGGGAAGGGAAGCTTGGAGTTTCAAGGTATACAGACTTTGTCTTGCTTTGCCTAAATGGAAAACTTACTGAATTCATTATTTCTGGTAACTAGTTATTTTCATGTTATTATGTTCCCAGAATCCTAAATATTTTATTGATATCTGACTCAATCTTTTTACAAGGAAAGAGGCTTAATTACTTCTCTGACATCCCCACGGTTTGATTTGCTGGGACAATATAAAACTGAATGCAAAAATCTCCTGTGCAAGGTTTCACAAAGTTCTGTGAATTAGTTTTAGTTGATGCTGTTATATCTTAATTTCACAGTATTTTAGTCAGGGAATGAGGTATAAGGTTTAAATCTACTGTTCTGTGAAAATGGTATGCAACCTGACCATTATGTTAATCATGGTGAAAATTGAGAGAGGAGGAGTAAAAAAACTCTTGCATTTCCTATGTTGTTTAATATAAAAAATAAAATTAGTGGCATCAATCAATTGTACTGGTCTTACATGCCTCATATTTTGTAAATTGAAAGAGTTTGAAGCAGTTTGAAGCTACAGATACCTATCTGAAAGTGAAGTGGATCTGTGGGTGATGTTCCTTGATACACAACTGTTGTCATCTGTTTAATAGGGAGGAAAGGTATGCTCTGGGTGAAAGATGGCAGAGAAATGAAAGCTAGATTGTTGCAAAAATAGTTGTGCTTAGTTCTTTTATTTAATGTGCTTAACCAGATTTCATGTAATTCATGGAATCTTAGAATGGTTTGGGTTGGAAGGGATGTTAAAGATCATCTAATTCCAACTCCCCTGCCATGTGGGCAGGGACACCTTCCACTAGACCAGGTTGCTGAAAGCCCCATCCAACCTGTCCTTGAACACTTCAAGGGATGGGGCATCCAACACCTCTCTGGGCTTCTTCAGTAGGTTCATTCTGTTTGGCTGTGTCCTTGTTGGTTGTAAGAGTCCTCTCAACTCGTTTTGTAGTGCTTTTGTTATAATTTTCCTAATCTTAAATTTTAGGAAGATGAATGATGTATCAATAAATGTTACTTTGTGGATGTTGAAACAACAATCTCTTGAAAAGCTTTACACATTGCATCTTATATCTACTTTATTATGTGAAAACAATCACATGAAGGTCTAGAGCATAAAGGTTCCTGTGGTAGGCTTGGACCTTTTAAAGTGTTAGCTTTCTATCTAATTTCTCCTTTTCATCTTTGTATATGTTGTTTGTAGGAACTTTTCTCAAGGTCAACTAAAAACAAAATTAAAAAATTGACAGGTATAATGGCTTTTAAAAATGTGACTTGAGATACATAGTTCTTTTATGACTGTGTAATGATTAACAACTCATGAATTGCAGAGTACATTGGAATGACTTATGGACAATCTGTAAGAAAGTGTAAGTTCTATTTTTACTTTGGGTGTAAAAGAAATAAAGTCTGCTAATAAAGGATAAGTTTCACTTCCAGCCCAGTGACTCTTCTTTAGTGATCATGAAGGTACTGCAGTCTTTTGATGTGCTTGACCTGTCTTGAATTACTGAAAAATATTGAAAGCAATATCTCAAATTTTTGGGTCGTTCTTACCATATTTTAGTTCACAAAAATTTGTGACTCTCACTCCTAGAAAAGAGAGGGGAATAAGTGGTATTTTGAGGAAAAGTCTTGAGTGAGAATTGTTCAAATATGGTTATTTTAGTTTCATGTATAGTAAGTGTACTGGTTGGCATACTTTCCTAAGAAGTGTAGACCTATACAAAATAAATATAATTTTCTATTACTGGAAGAGATCATTGGTATTTTTTTGTAAAAAATGTAACCTGATATAGTTATTTGTCCTTTGAGTGAGCATCACACATCACTAATAAGACATGGGAAGGAGACGTGGTATTGTGATCAGATGGCTACAGTTGGTAAGCTTTTATAAATTTGTATAAATATATCTGGAAAAAATAGATGTATGAAAAAACTCTGGCTAGGTAGTAGTAACCTATTAGCTGCTGTAGCTGCTGGTGGGTTGTGATTTTGTTCATCTTAATGGATTATGTTGCACTGGGACTTGATACAGACTTTCTTCTTTTGTTGTTAGGCACCTTTATTTTTAGCAGAAACCAGATTTCTAATTTGGCCCTTTCTGATTATTCCTTTCCTTTTAATTAGTGTATTTTGAAGAAAAGTTATCTTCTCTGAAGACCAATAAGGGGGTTGTAGGTTTTTTCATGTGACTAGAAATAGTATTTCAGCCCTTTATAGGTGCGTTACGAAAGTCTTTAATTATGTGACTGCAAGATTCATCTCAAGATGGATAGCTCTAATCTAATGAGCAGCTGTTTGATATTTTGGGCTAGTTTCATTGCTCAAAAGGCTAGTTTGTGTTTATGGTGTAGTATTCAAGTTTTACTTAGAAAACAAAGGCATAAATATTTTTCTTTTCTGTGATTTTTTAAGATGCTCGTAACTACAGTGTTCTTGCAATTCATTAAAGATTGTGGGGGAGGCATCTTAATTTTTCAGGTAGGTCTGCTGAAGGAAATCTTTGGCAAAACATAAGGACAGAATTTTGAGAACTTAAGATGCTTATTTCTCAGCATAGGTAGATCTTAGTAAGCATTCAAAGAATGGATTTTGTTACTTGAATTTTTGTGTATTGTCGCAGTTCAGGCACCCGCACCCTAATGATCATATAAAACATTGGTTTTAAGTGACTTGTCTGGCATACTACCAGAGATCTGTGGTATACCCTGGCTAAATTCCTATTCTCCAGGATAACATTTAACTGCAAATTTTTCCAAAAGCTTATAAATGGCAGAATTTAGGTCATTTCATAGGAGTGACAGTGTGACTGCATTTAGAGACCTGGAGAGATGGCAATGAAAGTATCCTTGGCAAATAGAAGATGTCCTGCTATCTTTCTGTTATGGTTTCAAGGCCTGGGGATTGCACAACATATTTAAAGGTGAGAAAGAAAAGAAAAAAAAAAAAAGAAAACCCACTAAACCACAACCAAAAAGGCTGCCACCTATATGTATATTCTGTGTGTGTGCAAAATATTGCCTTCTCTACCTTCTCAAGAAGTAGCTAAAATTTCTTCAGGTCAGCATGGACAGTTGGTAAAGATTGCACAGTAGGGCATTTTTAGCAAGTTTATGGGGTAGGAGAGTTTCAGACCTCACAATGAGAACTGGGAGATTACCATGATCAGTATTATGGTTCTGGTTTGTGTTCTGAAGTGGCCAAATCTGTTGGAGTGTTTGCAGAGTGCTATTTATGATGGTACATACTGAAATGTGGTATTTATAGTCACAATGCAGATGTGAACCTGAAAAGGAAAGTCAGCTTCTTCCAAAATGCTATTTCGAGACCGACAGACTGAAGCTATTTATTATTCCTGAGTTGTTGGCACTCCTGCCTGATCTTCAGATGTACTGAAATCTAGCTGAAATTGAGTGCTGCTGATACGCAACAATTGAAAAAAAAGAGAAAATCATCCAAGCAACCAAAAATCCCAAACATCAAAAGAAGCAAAAAATCCTAAATCCCTTAAGTTACAGTTGGTTTGCTCCCAATTCTATGAGTTAATAAAAAACATAGGAATAAGAGAAACTTTAAAAAGCAGAAGATAATGTGTTGTTGTTCAGTAGCATAAATTAAAAATACCATGGAATTCATATGCATGTTGAGTAGCATGAAGTTCATTGTAACTAGAAGCAAGCACTAAGGGAATCCTATGCCTCAGTATCTCAGGTTGATTATTTCACCTGCAAAATAATTGCACTCCCTTGCTGAATACTGGCTCAAGGGTTTTATATACTTATGCTGGTACTTAAACAATTTCCAAGTGATGTAAACTTAACAATTTACCAAATGAAACTGTAAAAATATTCCAGTGAGATGAAGTAAATTAGGTTTTTGGAAACTTCATTTTTAATTATCTAAGGCAAGGGATCTCAGATAGTGATATGTAAAGAAATACGTAATTTATAAGAGGATTAGAAAACGCTGTCAGCTGTGCTGATTGTTTTTACAGTCATGATTGTCGCTGCTGCTGGTACTACCAGTATGCAAAAGTGAGGGGAAGTGTCTCAAGTTCTGTATCTGCTGCTGAGATGACCTGAAGCTCATCTGCAAAATACTTGATAACTTCACAGGTGGTCTGTAAAATCAATGAAATATCAAGAGATAACCAAAATGATTTAAGAATATGAGCATTAGGAACATGATTTCTAAATTTTAAACTAGAATTTTATAAACATTTAGGCTATATTCAGACCATCAGCAACCTGGAATAATGATGCTGATGCTGAAAACTCTTAAATATAATTTTTTTTAAGGTTATTTAAAGTTTGTTTTTCTTCAACTATCTTACATATTTTTTATTTCTTGTTGGATTCTAGGCTTTAAATTGTTACAAATTAGCCCTTAACAGCATCCTTGATGTTTGAAACACTGAACTAATTTTACTAACCCCCTTCAGGAATACACAGTAGTGTGATTTTTGTTTGACTAAAAAAGAGATAAGATTTTCAGGTTCTCAGGATTATTTTATTAAAATCTGATTTTTATTTTTGATATCTTAGTTGCAACAGCAGATCTATTACCAGACTAGTAATTCTTTTCACTTACTATTACTGATGAATTCTTGTTAGCAATTTCTAAACTTTAAAATTAATAGAAGTAATACTACTAGAAAGAAAAAACCCAAACCCTTTGATAGGGTATTTCCGGAGTTTGTGCAGGTGAGTGTAATACTAAACCATTTTTTCCCAATATTCTTTATTGCCAATGGATGAGAAATAGAGTTAATATTAAGTATTTGAGAAACATGAAATATTAATGTCTTGAGATTTACCCTTGACCAAAGAACCTTGTACATGTCACATTTCATTTTCAATATTGTATTTAAGAATCTGGTAGCTGTAGTGCAACAGAGGTGTGGGATAACCCCTGCAGGTCTGCAGTGTTTTTAGGATTCTAACCTCTGCATCCTTAACCTATCAATCTGTTACTGAAATGTTACTGGCACTTGTATGGTATCCCAGAATTGAATGGTTGGTGGTTATTCCAGTTTTGTCAGCTTGCCAGTAGTCTTTGCTGTTCATTTTGAGGTGGTGATGATTCAACTGAAAGCCATGGGATGCATAAACTGTGCTGAAGGGGTCTCTGCTCAGTGGGTTACTTGTGAAAGCTGATCCTGTGCCCAGAAGCTGGAATTTATAGGAGTGTTTATCATTCCTTCCAAACCCCTTGTTTGTATGGGGATATGAGAAGGGCGGATCAAGGACAACAGATTGCAATGCTTTTACGTGAGTGATATCGAAGGTAAATAGCTTTACATTATAATAGCACCTGACACAAATAGTGCTGCTACTTAGTCCCTAATACATCTGAGATGTACAGGTAGAGCTATTGCCTCATTTTATATTATTTTTTGCTTGGGAAGGATTGAGGATCACAACATTTGGTGAAATAACTGGAAGACAGGAAATTTTGTGTATATGTTGGTTCTAATTTACTCTTGTGATGCTGGACTTGGTTATTAGACTAGCAAGATTCTGGTAATTCTGGTAGCAAGAGTGTGGTCCTTTTGGGCAAAAGGCTGAATCTGTCTTTTTGGGTTGCTCTCACTGCAAATGTGAAGCTTGCTACCATGAACCAGTGTTACAGTGTTTAGCTAACCTGGCATTCTCTACTTGACCTAAACCTTAAGCTGCTCAAAAGCTAAAAATAAGGGCATCAGTCTTTTTTTGATCACTGGTCTCCATTGCAAATGTTGGAACAGAAAATCCTGGCATATTTAGTTCCCTTTTCGTGAAAAGTGAAAAAGGATTTTCCTGAATGGGGAGTAACCTGCTAAACCTCCCAGCTTTGGGGTGGGTAGTTTTCTAGCCTGTGTTACAGGCAGTCAAGTTGATGTTTCCTGTAATGTGCTGTTCCTACCGACACCTGTCTGGAACACCTTAAAAAGGCATCAAATAATTTGATCTGCTACAAATTTCAATAGTTCCAGTCCTTTATAGTGTATGCAGTGTGACTACCCTTCCTTAAATTCATATGGGCTTTCTAATTTTCCTTATATTTCTTCTGAGTTCCAGTTTAGTGACTACTGTAATTGACAGCAGAAAGCTCTGAACCATTTGACAAAACGTGAAGATTTTTACTTTGAATGTGAAGATGGTTGTGACTCCCTACACTCAAATGTATCCATATCTCCATGGCATTTGCAGCTCTTAAACAGAGGTGACAATTCTCCTTTGGTCTGGGAATATGCAAACTGGTTTAACACCAGCCTTCTCTTTCAGTCCCAGTTTCTCAGTTGGATCAAGAGCCAGTTACTTTTCAAAGCAGAGGAAAAGGAGGCTTGTGAGTTAGAATACAAAGAAGTGCAAAGTATTACATTATAGCTATGTTTAGTATCTGTTAATAAGCTAACAAATGCTGTGGCAATCATAAAATGTAGCTTCATGTAGCCCATGTAACTTTCTACGTGTAGGTTACTTATTTCAACTGTCCCAGGTTTGGTGACTAAATGCCAACTTTTAGTAACTGTAATGCATCCTCTTGGTAACTGCAGTTACCTGATCTTCAGAGGTATAGGGACAGCCAGCAATGGTGTTGTAAACCCAGACAATAACACGGTGGTCAAATTCCTCAACCTGTGATTTCTTTAACTCAGTCTATAAATATTGCCTTGTTTTATCTGACTGTAGCCTGTCAGCTTGCTTGCTTACAGCAATAGATGCTGTCTGCTGGGTCATTTGGACAAACAGACCAGGTAGGATTTATTAGTTTATGGCTTGACTCCAAACTATGACCTTGCAAGTAAGAAAAATGGATTCAAGCTTTCTTCTTTTCTTCCTCTTCTGAAGAATGATTTTATAAAAATGATGTTTTGCTATTTTGTAGGTCTCCCTTTGTGTGTGTAGTCATGTTGGCTTGTTTTATAGTTAAAAATAGGCTTTTACTGTTCTGTGCTGCCGTTATTCCTGCAGAGGCAAGAGAATGGGAGCTGGGTTGTGCTCTTAGGACTCCATCCATAGCATTGTTTCCTCAATGCCCTTCTGCTGCTGTGTGCCTGCCAGCCTGCTGAATGCTGTAGGAGTCGCATGAGTGTCAGGAAGGTCTAACGTGGGATGATTTGAAAGAGAATAGGAATGCCTGAAAAAGACAATATGGCTGCAGAACTGGACTATAAATTTAATATTGGTAGTGGGATCAATGGCTTGAAAATGAGGTGATGAAGGACATTGTACCTGAATGTATTTGGTCGTGGTTGGGAAAAAAAATATTTTGGGAAATCTAAACTGATTTTGGGAATTATTTCTTAGTTAGCTTTATCCTAGGTTTGCTGAACCATCAGCCCTGTTCTCATCTTAACCCAATTGGATTTTTTGGGTTCTGGATTTGTTGGGGTTTTTTTGGTTTGTTTTTCTTACATGTAAGGAGCTAAAGGTTCTTCAAAACATGCACTGTACACTCTTTATCTTTGCTGCTTCACTGATCAAGGTACAGCTTGACCTCTAAATCTTAATGTATTCCTGATAACAAGCTAGGAAAAAAAAAGCAGCCCATATTTTCCAAATAGTTGGCAGGCAGTAGCTCTTTACTCTTCTAGATTGCTCAGGAAAGAACCAGATGTTAGATTTGGATGTGCCTCCCTGGCGTCTTTGCATTTCAGTCTTGACCCACATCACCAGTGGATTTTCAGCTAGGTTTTTTGACCTTTGAATAAGAAGCTGACTGTAGAGGGGTTTTGTTTGAAATACACATAAATAATGTAGAAGGATCTTTTTTATATTGTCCTTGCTTTTAACAAACCAAGAGGAAAATGAAAATGCATGGATTTATGGATTTTGAAGCCTTTGTAAAATGTGGTACTTAAATAATTAACTCTGTCTGGAAATGGTGGTTCCCTGGATTTTTTCCTTTTTAAGGCAACAGAGAAGACTCATACTAATTCCTTTAAAAGTGAAGCTGTTCACAGCTGTATGTGCAGACTAAAAACCAAACTAAAATGAAAACAGTTTCTTTTAATAACTGTGAAAGTCTGTATGCTAGTGTACCTCTCTTTGCCTGCTGATGTTTGACTTCTGCAGACATTTTCTGTTGTCTGACTCCAGGAGTTTCTGTCCTGTTCAGTCTTGCTTGTTTTTAAATTAGTAGGTTCTTACAGTTGATAAAATTGTTGTTGGTGGTGGGATTTTTTCCAGTTTTATGAGAAGATTAGAGACTTCTTGCATTTCAGGGCAAAGGATTTTGGAAATTTCCATTTAGCAGAGATTTTCCAAGGTCCCTGAATACAGCTACTTTTCCTATAAATGGGTACTAAAGTGTAATTTCACAAACAGTGACATGCATCTCAGCAGCAGGATACAGAAAATCTAGTTATTTACTTCTTTCCTGTTAAAGGAAGAGGTTGTTTAGACACTTAAATGTCACTCCTACACCTGCAACTTCCAGTAGTATTGTACATTACTATTATTTCTGTGATGATGGTACCCAGGGAGAACTAAATTTAGAAATGCCTGAATTAGAGTAATATGATTTTTTTTTTTTTAAGTGGAGGCTCAATGTTCCAATTGGGATTTTATTCAGTTAAGCATCCAGAGATAACATGTTTAATGCAGTAATGACTAAAATGTCTACCACTTTTATGAAAGAAAGTAACTTTCTAAATCTCTTGCACCATGTGTTATAGCAAAGTCCATTGCAGTGCTGCCATGAATCTGTGGTTGACTTGACTCTCAGATTATCTGGTTATTGCAAGGTGACCTAATGCAGTAGGTGATGTAAATGCACACATCCTGAGTCTCTAAAGCTTATCTTCTGGTAGGTGGGAGAAAAAAGATGAATGTCACTAATTGTATCTATAGAATCAGCTTCAGTTATTGGCCCTAGTATTTCAAGCTGATTTCTGTATTGCTTACTTTTCTGCAGCTTGTCAATCTGTAATGTAAAATCTTTTCCTAAATAAACACCACTGAAATATTTCATGGTGTCAGTAGAATATATAAGTTGCTGCATGGATTGTGTTTTTAGTATGCTGTTGACTCAAGGCAGGAATATAAGGGATGCTTTAAACTCTGTTTGCACAGACACAAATAGATAAATTTCTGGAAGTGACATCTGAATGTCAGCATCTTGAGCAGAATAACATGGGGCTTCAATTGAAAATGCCTCCTTACTCTAAAGCAACCCTGATTTTAGCAGGATCCATATGGAACCTTCTTGTTTTGCTTGTCTTGTATGTTGTTGTGGACATTTGTAAAAATTAGGTGATTTAAAAAAAAAAAAGGGTGAGAGGCTAGTGGAACTTGACATTAGATGTTATAGTTTTGAGTAAGTGCCACTGGGACTACAAAGAAAAGGTCTACAGGTTGTTTCAAAATTCAGTGGAGATACTATTAATATAAAAGATTCTTCTATGTTGATATTTGTAAATAATTTTAAATGGCTTTGCACAGTGGTTGCTGCACTGTGCTCCAGAATTCAGAGAACAGCTTAGCTTTTCCTAAAAGGTCCTTGACAAAAAAGAAGAAAATGGTCCTTTACTTTTTCCCTTCCTATGATCACAGTGAGCACAACTAGTAGGTCTTTTGCCCCAACTAGTAAATATTTATACTAGTTCAAAGAAGTTGGGATCTTGTTCTGTGTGACAGAATAGAAACTCTGAAGGTATTAGAAATGCATGATGGCACATACAGTTTTAAAAGCTTGTGTCAGTGTGAAAAAATTTCATTAGTTTTCTTTGACTGCCATGTGAGGAAAAGTGTAAAATAATGTAGCAAGCAAAGCCGGGGCTGTTACAGCAACATTCACTGCTGCTGTATTGCCATCGCATGAGTACAGTTGCACTTTCAAAACTCATAAAGTACTAAAGCTGTTTGACTAGTAGTCATGTTAGTATAGTGCTAAAATATCATAGATATGGTAAAATCATACTATTTGAAGATTTTGCGACATTATCATGTATAAAGGGAAATGCTTGTCATTTAAAAATATTTTGAGTTCTTGTTGCTGTGCTATTTTTACATTATCCAGAAAATTAGCAAGACTTACCTGTATTACTCTGTAGTGCAAATATGAAACCTTTTTACTCTCTCTGTGAAGTATTATCTATAAAGATCTTTTTAAGTAATATTTTTTTAAATTCACCTTACTTTGAAATTTACATCATCCCCATTTTTAAGCAAAATCAATTGCTTCTTATTTGCCCAACTTTTTTATTAATTTTGTGTCGTTGTTTTAAAATACTCATTATTGTGCAATTAGCGATCTCAAAACATTGATTATGGTGATACATTTTTGCTTTATATTAAAGAATGCTACAATCAGATTATTCTTGAAAACAAGATTTAGCAAGTGCTTTGATGTCCACTTGTGTGTTGAGATATTCATCTTGTAATGTTGCAGTTCTTTTTTGGTTGTTGTTTTTTGTTTGGTTGTTTTGTTTTGCGGTTTCTTTTTTTGGTTTGTTTGAGGTGAAGTAAAATGTGCATCTTTCATTGTTAGACAGGGAAAATAGAGGAAACTTGCACCCACTTTTCTCCTGAACTACTCCTTGATGCTATAAAGCAAAGATAATGCTTTAGTTAAAACTCCAAGGGTGGCATTGACACGACTGCAGCCATCAGACTTCAAACAAAATTTTCATTTAATTGCTTGTGAATAGTCCTGTCTCTCTTTAAATTTTCATAACATTTTCCTTCAGTTAATCTGGTATTTTATAGAGGCAAGAATCAGTCTACAAATGGAAATCTCCAATTTTTGCATCTGTACACAGTAGCTCCCTATATATCTATATCTTTAAAAAATTTACCTTGGAAGTGTACAGAATACTTAGGTGTCTACAAAGAAGCAACCGAGAAGAAAATGTTATCATGTTGATTTTTGTCTTTTTTCCTCCTTTAGTTAGTCTGCTTCTGAATGTTAAGTATATAAAAGAACAGGCACACTTCAGATTCTTTTGCTTGAAGGAGTGACATGGATCTGGAAGGGAGTTTCTGGGTCACTGCTGTTACACACTGTTGTGCAGCACACTCATAACTTGGCTCGGCTTCAGTTTGAAAGCCGCCTCTGCCACAGATCCTGTGGAGTCTGGTTTCTAGAATCTCTGTGGTTCATTAGAAAGCAGCCTTTTTTCAGCTTCCTGCTTATTAGGCTTCACACCTGTATTGCCTTTTACTGGAGATATTTCTTTTCCCTCCTTTCTATTTCTGGATAGTGCTCATACCCGCTCTCAGTGGGGGCTGAAAAAACCCTGCTCTTCCTGCACTTTCTCAAATGTTGTTTTTTCTTCTTATAGTCCTGATAGTTCTTCTCTCACTCTCTGTGAGAGAAGCCCATCTTTATTTAAAACATACAGCTGGGACTGTGTGCAACTTTTCCAAATAAGGTCCCTGCTGGGGTCATGGAGAAGAGCCCAGAACTGTATTTCTGAAGGATTCATGCTGTGATCTCATTGGGTTCTCCTTCTGCTGCATCACCTGAACAATTCAGTCACCTTCTAATCAGCTGATACATGGAAACCTTTTCACAGTCATTTCTGACAGGGAAGTTCCCAGGCTCTTTGTTTTTGTCTTAAAGTGCATGCTTTCATATCATCATCTACTGCATTGTGTTTCTTTTACTCCAAGTAGGAGTCATCATATGCTCACAGAAGTGTCCTGCTTATCTCTTCTATCAACAGTGTCTTATTGCACTGTGACACCAGCAGGTTTTATCAGCACCTTTGGTTTTTTCCCTCCACTTGGAAAGAGGGGAGTTCTAAGATATTTTCTGTATCCATAATTTTTCATATCCCATCTTTAAAAAAATAACACTTACTTGAGTAGCCCTTAAATTAATTTATTCTAGAATCAGTTCACTTTGGTTTCTTTTACTTTCACTTTTCTTTCACTTTTGGTTTCTTTTGTAAGTTAGTTCAGTGCAGTAAAATTCAGTGCTGTAGTTCAGTAGTGAACTGCAGTAATTCACATTGACTGGCTACAGTTCAAAATTGAGCTATCACCTCGTGAATGTTTGAAAAACTTAATCAAGTTTTGGTAGATTGGCTAGAATGCTGTAATCATGAAGTATTCTGTGATCAGGTATAAAAAAAACACCCAACAGCAACACATGGTGTAAGAATGCTCTACTGATGGGAGAGCTTCAACGGTTGGAATTGTAGACATATCATAGATCTTTGCTTTAAACCATCTAAGATGTGCCCAGAATATATGTTTTCACCTTTGGGTTAAACTCTCTACTTCTTTGTAGTGGTTTCCAATTCTGAGTGCTACCTTAAAGCTGGAAATAAAATCTGTCTGCAGGTGCCATCAGTTTTACCCCTGCTGGTGTAATTGCTTTTTATCATCCCTTGTGTCCACTTGTGAGACTGCTACGTGAGAAACACCAAATGAGTCTATGTGTGAGGTATACATGAGAATTCTGTTATTTATTTAAAATATTCTGTAGGATTTAGAACATCTTGCTTGAAAATGTTTGAATTAACATTTCCTGTAAACATATGTGCCTACATAAAATGTTCTTGAACTTTTTTTGCTTTTACATCCTTAGGCGTAAATCTTTTGTCTGGTTTCCTGTGGAAACAAAGTTTGTTACAAAGTTCTCTGTTCCTTCCTCTCCCACAGTTACTTGTAACAGGCCAAAGAGTTCAAAATGTAACCTTACAAGCCTCCAGAAGCCCTGAAAACGGGCCATTTCGTTTCAACCCAGCAGCAGTTCTCAGCATATTAAGCACCCAAACAACCACAAGAGGAAGTATTTAGAAATATTTAACTGTGGGAAAAACATCAACTGGAGCATGCATTTTGTTAGTATGAAAATCAGTTATTCCCAGGAGAGAGATCTCTGCAAAGCCAGACTCTATTATTTTTTTCGTCCATGTCTATTGCTATTAAATAATATGGAACTTTACTGAAGTTCAGTGATCAAACTGTGTTTTCTACCCTCCTACCCTAGAGATATTGAAATGCCTCAGAACAGTCTTTCCTTCGTTCCAAACAGCAGTCATCACTGAGTGCCTGTCCCTACTTGTCAGTTTTAATTATGTAGATTTCCACAGGATGAATTCCCTTCCCAGCCTTATTCAGTGTTTTTGGGAAGCTATTAGTTTGTGTGAGGGTGTGGGCTGTGCAGGCTCTGTTGGGGCTCTTCAATGCAAGTGCTTGGTGAGACAGTGGGATGCTACCAAGAGTGGTAGGGTATGTCTTTGGACATGTGCAGACATAATACACCAGAATAGAGATTCTGCTATTCACAGTAGTTCAAAGAATGGGATCTGATCTAAATCTGGAATAAATCTATTTATTTATGAAATAAAATAATACAAAATACCAGATACTTAATGAAAAAAGAGGAAGCAAATCTGAGAATCCTACATAATCCCTTCTGCAAAGTGTCACCATGTTTCTCCATGTGATTGAGGTTGTCAAAGAGTTGTTGGTATTTAAATGTATATCTGCAGTCAAAAGTTGTAGAGATCTTTCTAGCTTGATCCCTGTAGCAGAGCTGCTGTGACTTTAAAACCACCACAATTTAAAATTACTGAATTATCTATCCTTTGTTGCCCAGTTAAGAAGTTATATTTTTACAAAGCATTTTTTTGACTGACATAGACTTCTGAGTAAAGTTCTAAATAAAAATATTTTGATCATGCAGATTTGTTCCATTCATTGTAAATGTGTTATAATAGTTTGAGTTCAGAATTTCAGAAACCTGAGAAAAACTTTGGAAAATCGTTCAGTATGATTTAGTTCCATCCTGCAGTTTTTTCCTTTGTATTCCTGGCACTGTAAATACCTGGATGATACAATTTTTCTTTTTTTATTTTCCCCACATGTTGTCAATAAATTGACATTTGTGTTTGCTGAAGGAATAATGTTTGTCAGATTCCCTGAAGTAAGACACTTGAATATAAAATGCTACATTAAATCTCCAATTCAAACACTGTCAAAAGAAAGAACAAATACTAACATATTTGGTCATACAACAGAGAAGGTAGTTAAATTAGGTAAGAATGGGTGCGTTTCACTGATGCATTTCTTTTCCTTTAAAAAGTGTTGTCCCTGGGAACTTTTTCATTCCCCAGGTACCCATTTAAATTTCACCACCTCTGTCCCTCTGCAGAAGTCAATAATCCTTCAAGCAAAGGATTCAATGCATTAAATGCTCATAGGATTAGCTGCTGAGAGCTATGAGTAAGTGGCAGTCGGTGTGTGTTTTGTAAGGGGAAACAAAATGAAGTTCCTGTGCCTTCACTCTGTCTTGCTCTCTCCCTGGGACCAGCAGCTCACGTTGCATTAGCTTGAACCTCTGAATAATTTTCTTTTTTTGGGGTGGGGGGAGGGTGGCTAGCTGTAGCAAAGTATCAGTGGAGGAAAGTGTTAAGAAATTGCCAGAAAAGATCCTTATAATACCTTCTTTTATTACTTTTAGAGGTGTTCTGCTTGGGCTTTGTATTTAAACAACTGCTAAACAGCAATAGTATCAAAATGCAATATTTTCAGAACGCGGGTTGTGCCTTGTGTTGTACTCAAGATGAAGAAAATATTTAAGAGTAGATCTTCATGAAGTTTGAGCCACAGCTTCACAGAAAGATGTCTGAGGAAAATTTAGAGATTTAAAATACAAGGTATTATTGTCTAAAGTGAACAGTTATGCAGAAGACATAATTCAAGTCAGTAGGTTTTTATTTAAGTCTTACGGAAATTTTTGTAGAATATATATAGAAACTTCTTAATCTTTTACACCCTTAGGTACAAGGAAATCCTTCTTCTGTGTGAATTGCATCCTAATTTGAACTGTATATAGTTTACACTTTTATTTTAAATTTAATTCTCCACTGGACACGTCAGCCTGCATCATGTCTGCAGACAGAATTGATAAAAATCACTTTATTATTCAGTAATTACTTACATTGACTGCTGTGTTTAAAATCACTCAACCTTAAAAATGTTTTCCTTGATGTCTCCCTTGGTTAGTGAAAGAATTACGTTTAAATGGTATGTTGGTGAATAGCCACCATAATTAGAAATATTTCTTCTTTCAATCATTAAATACCATAAAAAATATATATGTATATATATAAGCGTGTATAGCTTTAAAATACAGACAACAGACTTACAAACATTTAATATATAAATGTACATCTATATAAAACAGTGAAATGTTAATAATTTGATAGGATACTGAAGAATACTGCCTTGGTGATCTACACTTTTGTAGTGCAATAAAAATTTTAGAATTTCTGTCTTGGTGGGGGGAAAAAAATGAGAAAGACTAAGACACAGTATTGATTTTATTTGTCTGCTGTTCTTCTTCCTTCACAAAAAGATACAGAATCCCAAAATAACTTCGTTGTAGTTTACTTAGTTATATTTAGGGGACTAAGTGTGTCATCTGTAGAATGAAAATACTTTTTTATTATAGTGGCTTTTGTTTTATTAGTAAAGAGTTACTACAAAATAAGTGCTCATGTGCTTAGAGGTTAAAGAATCAGTGTTTGCTTGTGTTTCTTTAATTTCAGAAGGTGGAAATAGAGGCTATAAAGGTGATATTTTGTGTTGTATTATGTCTACTGTACTTGCTTAGCCTGTCTCAGTGGCACTTAATTACCTATAAGAGCATTCATTGGGAATTGCATAACAGAATGTTACACCTTTGCTCTCTTTAATCTCGTCTTTTTGCAGATCTACTTCAGTCACTTTGCAGGCTTTATAAATTTTTCATGAAGTGCTGAGCAGCCTTCAGTAGAGGACCTTGTTTATAAAATGGTTACTGATATGTTTACTGTAAAAGGAGTAGTATATTGAAGCTCTCTAACCAGAATTCTTCTGGTAATTGAAAATTACATTCTTGTGTCTGTCTCTCACATTGTTGCATTTATACTTGTTTTCACTGCATTTAAAAAACAAAACACCAAATGAAAAAAAAAAAACCAAGCAAAACTCAAAACCACAAACCCCAAAACAAAACACAAACCCCCAAGAAGTAGGAATACTATTTAAATAAAGAAAGGGGTTTGGTATAGTTTCACTTAATTTTTGTCTGTTCTCATTACTTTTTATGCTATATCCAAGGATTTTGATTTCTTGTCCAGTAAATATTCTGAAAATGTATTTAATTTTTTTAAAATACTGTATCATTAGGATAAGCCCAGTGATTTCTGAGTAGAAGGTGCGATAGAGGTTGCCTTTTGTTATACAGAAAGGCATGCTGTAGGGTAGGAGAAAATCATGACCTTCTTAAAATAGAAGGAACATATTCAGAGCAAAGTAATTGTTAGTTTTGCATGCATAAAGTGATGACTCACTTTGAGGGTGGAAGTAATAAAATGCTACTTTTAAGATAGGAAGATGTGATAGGGTTTATGGTATTGTAGAGTTCAAAAGTGATATATGTCTTTGTCCTTAAGATAGTTTCACATAATTGTTCAAGTTTTCATTTGTTTTAGGGTTTTCAAGAAGTAAAAACATGGAGTTCCCAGAGGTACTGTTTTTCCTCTGGTTTCTGTCCATGTGTGTGAACTGTATGGATGTGCGTATGTACACGCTTATGCTTGCTTTTATGTTTATAAAATACTGTTTTGACTACTCTCAATTAAGATTAGTGCTTTGGTGGAAACTATTTTATCGGTTCTTGTTTTGTATTAACAACTTTTGTCCCCTGTTACGCTTGATTAGATCTACGTATATCACCTTAATGTTTGTCACTTATGAAGGTTGTCCTGAGAGTAGGTCATCAGGACAGTTTTCTGACCCTTTTAATGACTATTAATTATTTAATGTAGGGTACATTTAATGTATTTTGAAACTATATTTACTGAAAAATAATCATGCCCTAATTTTTCTAAACTACCCTGTTGTGTTTTTACTCTATCTACTAGTTCCTTCTGATGCTGTGACTCCGAGTGTTCAGTAATGAAGTTAAATATTGTATGTGTTGGCTTCAGCAAAGCTGTAGTTTAGTGTGGTCACAGAAAAATAAGCGCTTGTTATGTAAAATAGACAAGTTGCTTTTGATCCTTGTTACTTTGAATGACTCCTTAAATCTAGCCATCATTTAATGAAAATGGAAGACAAGATAAAAAAGTATTCAGTTTTGATGACATTTGTGGTGTTGTCAGTCTGTAATAGGTGATGTTTCTGAGGCGAAGGGTGTGTCATGCTTCCTCATATTGCTCATGGTCTGGTTGATAAAGCCTGTGCTAGATCTAGCCAGTATGTGCTTCAAAACATTGCAAGAAAACCTTTAGCTTTCTTGTTATACTAAATACTAAATGGTAGAATAGAGTGATAGCTGAATACAAGGACAGGAGTGACAAGTGCAGCTGGTATTGGGTTAATGTGGTTGGGTTTTGGATTTCAGGGGGCTACAGGGGTGACTTCTGTGAGAAGCTGCCAGAAGCTTCCCCTATTTCTGAAGGAGTCAATGCCAACCGGCTCCAAGTTGGACTTGTCACTGGCCACGGCTGAGCTCATCAGCAACAGTGGTAGTTCCTCTGGGATAACATAGTTCCAAAGAGTAGGAAAAGAAAAACTGCAATTGCAACCAGAGAAGGCAGGAGTGAGAATGTGTGATAGAAACCCCCTGCAGACACCAAGGCCAGTGCAGAAGGAGAAAGAGGAGGTGTGCCAGGTACCTCAACAGAGATTTCCCTACAGCCCATGGTGCAGACCAGGGTGAGGCAGCTGTGCCCCTGCAGCCCACAGAGGTCCTGCAGACATTCACCTGCACCCCATGAAGGAGCCCCATGCCAAAGCTGGTGGATGGCTGAAGGAGGCTGTGACCCTGTGGGAAACATGTATTGAAGCAGGCTCCTGGCAGGACTTGTGACCCCACAGGGGACCCATGCTGGGGCAGTTTATTCCTGAAGGACTGCACTCCATGGAAGGGACCCACGATGAAGCAGTCCATAAAGAACTGCAGCCTGTGGGAAGGGCTCACCTTGGAGAAGTTCATGGAGGACTGCCTCCTTTGGAAGGGGAAGAGAGTGAGGAGTCCTCCCCATAAGGAGGAAGGAGCAGCAGAGACAACTTTTGATGGTAACCTGATGTTACCAGGGACTGTAACCCCATTCTCTGTTCCTTTGCACCACTGTGGGGGGAGGATGTAGAGAATTTGTGAGTGAAGTTGAGCCCAGGAAGAAGGGTAGGGTGAGGGGAAGGTGTTAAGATTTGGTTTTATTTCTCATTATCCTGCTGTGATTTGATTACTAATAAATTCAATTAATTTGTCCCCAGATTGAGTTTGTTTTGCCCGTGACAGTAACTGGTGGGTGATCTCTTCCTTCCTTATCTAGACCCATGAGCCTTTTGTTGTATTTTCTCTCCCCTGTCCAGCTGAGGAGGGGAGTGACAGAGCAACTTTGGTGGGAACCCAGTGTCCAACCAGGGTCAACCCCCCACACTTTAGTAGAAGACTTAAGCACATGTGGGTTTTCATTGTCATCAGTGCTTTACTTTTTCCCCCCATTGTGTTCAATGCAAGTATTAAATATTTTAAATAGCAGTATGTCAATAAGATAGAAATGCATGTATTTCTCACGCCATTTCTCATTGAGTTTACAGTTTAAATGTATCAGCTTATTTAATTTTTGTATTTACTTTTTTCCTCATTCAGCCTTTTGCCTTAACTTTGGGGGTAGGGCAGTCAAAGTGGATGCCGCTTTCGGGCACGTAGCACAGAGATGTAGTATTCTGCAAAGATGTGAGCATGTGCTTTCTGCTTGTAAGTAGTCCTATTTGATTAGGATCAAAGTGACGAGTTAGGTTGCCTAAAGTAAAATGCCTGCTTCTGATCTTCTGTCACCACTTGGCAAGTCCAGCTCGTGCAGCATGGCTTTGACTTGAGGAGTTACTCTGAAACCAGTAATCACCAAGCTTTCGGCTGATTGTCTACAGCCAAAAAAATTCTGAAGGCTTGCTTTTATTTGCAACATATTCCATCAGTTATTGTGCAATCCCTGCTTCTTCCTTTTGCCTGTGCAGTAACAAAACATAAATTCTTGCTGTTCATTTAAAACACTAAGTGCAGTCATTATATTAAACATAGCTTGATTTTATTTTTTAACATACTAAGTGGATTTGCTTTGATGCGAGGTTCTTTTAAAATTTTTAGTGCATTGATAAAAAATAAATGTCATTGTTAATGACATGGAGATATTTGCAGGGCACAATGAAAAATTGAATGAGTTTGGCTGGATGTAAGACTATTCATATACAGCTCTCTATGGAGTTAATATTTATTTGGGACTGAACTAGTTTGCTATAAAAAGTAAAACTCTCAAAATATTATATCTTTTTAAGTTATTAAATGTGTGAATTTGAGATAATTGGTGCATGTATCTTAAAATAATGTGTAGGATTTCTACTTGGAAATAAACCTAGACTGCTTTAATTATGAGAGATTGTACTTTTGAAGTAGACATCGACACATGGCAGAAGCTATGACAGTTCATTTCCTATGCATTCTACCTATGGAATGTATAGTTATTTGTAGAATGGCTCAAATAATGAGAAAAAAAAGTTGCATAGTGGCCTGAGTATCAATATATATGGTTCAGTTTTGTGATAATGCAAACTTACAGATTGAGAAGTGAAGTAGCAAAGACAACAGATACTATAATGCACTTCCTTAGTGCCCTGTTTTCTCCTTCTGGTACATCATCAAAAGTGGTGAGCATAACTAGATTTTTCTGGAGGCAGCATCCACGGCTGTATGTATTAGGGTATTGCTTTTGTTAATTGCCCTCTCTTTGTTGATGAAGATCAACTCTAGCTCTGGGCTTACTGAAGCATTTTAGTATTATTAGTGTCTGGTTTCTGGTTTTAACCCCTCTTTCAGGTAAAATACTAAGAAAGAATGTTTAAAATGTAGCCATTTTTATTATCATTGATACAGTCATGCCGTGATAAGGAAGAAATCCTTTTCAGATATATTAGAGTAGGAAATACCAGTCAGTCTAAATAAGACTAAGGTTTTCAGTTGTCTGTGCTTTTCATCTTAAAGCCAGGGTTCTTTCAGGTCATGCTCCATGAACAAACTTAAGGCAAATAGCAGTATCTTTGGCTGTCATGCTCCATGAACAAACTTAAGGCAAATCATTCAGTACCTTTGGCTGTACAGAGCTAATAATTTTCTCAAGCACGCTCTCTTGTGACTTGGAGATGACTTTTTTTATAACCTTTTATCCTGATCGTCTTATTCTGCCTTAACACTGAATGAACTCTTATTTCCATTTCCATCCAGGAAGAACGGTAATAGCACCAAGGTAGCATTCATAATTGACATGGATGGACATACTGCATATGACATTTGTCATACAAACACAACTCCTTAAGATGAAAGTATCTGCCTTGTCTGAGTTGAAACAAATTAATGAGCAAAGCTGTTTTTTTAATTATTGAAGAATTTATTGCACAGCAAAACCGATACATTAACATATTTTTATTAACTAGCTCTGGGATGCAGGCTTCTTGGGGAGAGGAGTGATTTGCCCCTGAAATAGCATTTAAATATTTCTTCAGACAGCAGATATTTTCCTTTGTCATTTCTACAATCTGGCAGTGTTTGCAGTTCTTAAAGATCTTCATGGGAGCTGTGTGCATAAAGCAATAGTGAAAATACACATCACAAATCTTGATGGATGATTGTTCAGTGATCAAATACACAGTCTTGATTCATTCTTCAGCACTGCATGTGAACAAACTCACTTCAGGATTGTAGCTCTTTATAATTGTATCAGTCTTCCCGCATTTCCTATTTGCTGTCATATTATTTGGCTCAAAGTATAATGGATAGCTCAGTGACTTGGATTTTACTTGTCTCTAATGTACTTTGTCAACATAAGAAACAAAATATACCAAATCCAGAGCAGTGCTTTTTGGTTTTTTATAGTATGTGACTTAACTGTTAATTTTAATTCTACAGGAAACTATTGATATTTTAAGTTGCACAATATTCATATTCATTTTAATTCTACTCAAACCCTATAGCAAGATACTGAAGAGTTTTGGCATATTGCTTCACTAGTGTTTGTCCTCAGATACATTTTTCTTAAATCTCTTATATTTGCAACAATTTGCTGACCTCTGCATGAGTTTAAAAAGCTGCAAACCTCAAAATTTTTATGCTACATTCTCAAGCCCCAGTGTTTTTCTTAATACACTTGGTACTGGCAGAGAGTAAAGTGATATATATGATTTGAATTAATTTTGCTGTGTATCTCCTTCAAATTGTAATGATGCTTTTTTTACTCCACCTGTAGCTTCCTGCAGATTTCACAAAGCTGCACCTTACTGACAGTCTCCACCCACAGGTGACCCACGTTTCATCTAGTCACTCAGGATGTAGCATCACTAGTGATTCAGGAAGCAGCAGCCTTTCTGATATCTACCAGGTAAGACTGAAATGGATGCTGATCAGAGGTGCAATTACCAACAGTTTTGCTGTTAATAGCTAAATGCCCATGCTGTTTCCTATCGTCAGTTTTTGTCTGAAGAAGTACTTGGTAGACTTCAAAAAACTAACTTTTGTTTGAATTGTAATAATTTCAGGGGGTTATCCACCATGTATTAGTCTGATGTTTGAAAACTCCTCGAGTAATCTGCAGCACAGCAACATGACATGTCACTTTAGATTGTTAGGATCTGAGTCAGCCACATAGAGATTTAGTGTTTTGCATATCAGGATTGTGCTTCATGAATTTTGTTACTAATTTGAGGGGAGGAAATCTTCCTGAACTTCAGCATGGAGAGCCAGTATGGCTTCTCCAGCAGATGTCCATAAAGGGACCTAAAAAGGGACCTAAAAGGCAAAGGAATTCTGTTCCTGACTCCAGCACTTCATCTCCTCTTTCTGTCTGTCTGATTGGCTAAATGTTTAACAGCAGCTGTGATGTCTACAGATCAAAACTGTAGATGTAGGACCTTGTAAAGTGAGTGATTTTCTTCTTGATCCTGTATTTTGTATTTCTTAGATGTGTTGGCTTCATAGTGTAGAACTATTCAGTGATGGGGAAAAATAAACACACAGTGAGCAGCCTGTGCTGGCCTGACTTTAGGGGCATATTTCAGTTTCTCCACCTTGTAGAAACCTGATGGCAACATCTTAGCAGTGCATTCCCTCCTGGCCATCCTCAGAAAGATGGGTAGGTTGAACTGGTGACACTTTATTTAAAGTTACACTTCTGAGAGGGCTTCACACTGTGAAGCTCTGTGCTATTTTTTTGGAACAGCTTGATTTTGAAGAGATTTTCTGTGAAACTGATCCAGAGTTTAAATTTAAATTGGAAAACAAAATCTAAAGTGAAATAAAATGAGGAAGTCTGCATTTTTCACTTGATGTTTACTGTTCTTGAAATTTTATAGCAGGATCTGTCTTGATAAGGAGAGTATACCAATTTGTTATTCTGAAAAAAAGGCATCAAATCCAATTAAAATATATTTATATCAAAATAATAATAAATTAATGAGACCACTTCTACATGAAGTACTGTTTACTAGAAGAGGAATAATGATTGTTTGGGATGCTTCTATAATTGCAAGTATAGTCATTTAAATGATGGGAAATGCATCTATACAAATACATACAAATTCAGTTGTGATCATAGTTGTAGGATGTAGTCTGCTTCAGGTGAATAAGCTTATAGGGTTTTTTTGTGGAAGAAGATAAGCTATAAAAAGGTCCCAGTTCAATTTAGACTGTTAATTGCAATAGTGCAATGGTTTATTTTTGTGAAGAGTGTCAAATTAACTGCACTTCAGGCATAGCATATGTCAGTCAAGTAGGTTTGTCAGAATTTCTTCTGAAGACAGGATTACTTAGAGACAGGATTTATGTTTATACTGTGAGAGTGAAGATGATGTAAAATCAGCTTTTTTCTTCCAGTCTTTTATAGAGTTTCATCCCTTTCATTGCAAAGATTTTCACTAACATAAAAATAACAAGTACCTCTAGAGACACAGTCGTAGGTGGCATGTAGTTACAGCCATACTTTAGATAAGTTGGAAGTAAATTTTTTGCAAAGACTTTCAGCGAAACTTTCATAACTGTGAAAAGGATCATTGAATTTCTGTGCAATTAAAGAACCCCAACCAAACAATATAACAAACAACTATAGAAACTTCAGAGAAATACTGGTCAATGACTCCTGTAAGTTTTATTGGCAATAATGGAATCAACAGAATGGTTGATGTTTGGAGGGAGTTAATGATTTACTGAAATATTTACACAGAGAAAATTTACTTCTTAAACATTCTTTTAAACTTAATTTACAAACATAATCCATTCTTGGTGATCTTCAAAATATTATCCAGTTTCTTCAATTAATTACAATTAATACCTCATTTAAAGGTGTCTTGGCACAGATGTGTTGAGAACCATGTAATTGCACAGTGTCAAAGTAAGTTTTAAAATAACCTATGTCCATATCATCATCAAGAAATATGACCATACATTGTAGAATGTAACCCCATGTTTTTGTCTTAATACACATACTTGAGGAAACGTTTATTAAGAAAATGGTAAATTCAGGTATGGAAAGTGATAAGGTTCTTAAATTCTTGAATTTAACTTAATAGTACCACGTATTGTTTGACTTGATTTCTCAAATTGTGGTAAATCATTAATTTCTGGCCTCGATTTCAGTCATAATGAATGTAATGTAGAAATGTTAAGGTATGTTTAAGTATTGCCAAAAAAACCCCAATCCCAAAACAAAATAAAATGGCTGTAATTTGAGTTCTCTAGGTCAGGTTAAGGATTAAATAAGCAGAAATTTTTTTTTTTTGAACTAAGAGATTGGATCAGTCATTCTCTCTTAGTTGTTTGCCTTTTAATTCTCTCCCAAGTGTTTATTCAAAAAGAGTAAACCATAACCAAGTCATCAACGTGGTTTTTTTTTTGCTTCAAATTTAGTAGATCTTAGGCAAAGCTCATGATCATTGTTTCTCTGATTCTTATGTTCTGTATCTAATGGCATTTTTCTGTTCAGTGGAGTGGACTTCTGTTCATTATGGCTAAGTAGAAGCAATGATTTAGAAAGATTTCCGTCTTGCCTTCCAACTGATAAATAAATGTGGGGTTCTTTAAAATTTACTGTTATTTAGATCTTTACTGTTGAAATCCGAGGTAATGATATGTCATGTTTTGCATCCTAGTAAGTTTTAATTCTGTAGCCTTAAGAGCAACTGCTTGCAGTGAAAACACGTTCATGGCCTCTTAAGATTTTTTTTTAATAAATCATGACGCTGAATCTTCAGATGCTTTCAACATTGAACTGAGAATACTTCCTTTTAAATATTAATGCGGTATCTAAATTTGTTTGTCAAACGTTGCACATGAAAGAACTTCTTTTAGGATAAGAAACACTTACCAAAATAAAATAAACCTTTATGTTTACCCCACCCAAGTCTCAAAAACATTTCAGGTGCCAACTAATAAGGTCCTTAAATATTGTTACTTTTATTTTAGGAAATAAGTTCATCAAGTGACAAACTCTATAGGGTGACTTGAGAGGAAGGGGATACTGAATGTTTGTAGATTGTGTGCTGGCTTGTACTTGCCAAGAGCAATACTTTGATTCTGTCTTGTATTGACTTGGCAAAGTGAATCATTCACTGCTGCTTCTCAGGTATGGCTGCTCCCTCTTGACTATATGAAAGCATATACCTGTTCCTATATGCTCCTAAATGGTTCCTATACCTGTTCCTATGTTCCTGGTTGGAGAGGGAGGAGATTTAAGCTCATGAACTTGTGTTATTCCCCCCACCCTGTTTTGGAAAGGCGTTGCTGTGTTGGCTCAGCTCTTTGCCAGCCTTTCTTTGCCTTATCCTGTCCTCAGACCAGTGGCTTCCTGCCACCTCTGTGTGCCCTCTGGAGTCTGCTTAGATACCACTGGCAGTACAGGAAACTAGGAACATCCTTTCTGAGACCCTCCCAGGATATGTGTATTGCTTAGAAATTTTCAAGATGTCAGCTTTGTTTTCTCATGAGTCTGATAAGGTAGCTCCTAGAAGAAAGGTCCACTCTCTAGAAAGTCTTCCTGAGGGAGCCCAGACTTTTTTCTCTCTCAAACCAGAGTGTCCATGGAGCCTGCCCCTGAGTCACTGTATGCAAAATAAAGAGATTCTACCTTAAGATAAAGTCAGTCTTTCTGACTGTATCAACCTCTGAAATGCAGCTTGGGTAAACTATGTCCTGTGAGCTGCCTCCTCCTGCCCCCACAGTTTCAACTAAGTCCTTTCCAGTACCTTATTGCTCCTGGTAAATTTAGGTCCTCTTAATCTATCCTGCAGCTCATAGCCCAGGAGTACCTTTCAGAGTCCTTGTTCTGTATGCCTGTGGTCTTGGCGAACAATGCCCCATTCTGAGAAAGCAGCAATTAGTTGGTGATAGGGTAGGATGCTGTTCCTGGTGTGCATTGTCTGGATTGTTACACCTTTTCATCTTTAGCGAGGAAAACTGCTCAGGCTGACTTCTATGACAGATATGGGCTGCTGTGTTGTAATTTTTTGGTAAACATTGAAAGAACATAGATGGAGAGTGCTGTAAAAATCTTGGACTAAAGGAGTTTTAAGGTATTTCATGGCCATTTGCACTCATGTCAACGGAGTATGAAAAAGTCATTACCTTAGATTTATGTATGATTTGTGTATATGTAATAATTATAGTTGACTGTAGTACATATAAGTATTTAATAAATACATTTTATAATTACATGGATTGAATTCCATCTTAATTTATTGATATTTTAAACTTTTACTCAGCCTTCTGAAAAGTAATTTAAAACAAAACCCCAGCCATGGTTTCTCTCTGTGTAGAAGCTGGATCCAATGTGTCTTTGTGACAGGAGAGAATGTTTCAAGCTAACAAGACTTTTACAAGTGATTTCATGAGACAGACAGAGACAGTGTTCTTGGTGTTTTGTATCAGTACAGGCTTAAAAATTAGAAAATAAAAAATGAATGTTTTTCCTAATAAACATTCTTAATTTCATTTTTTAGTTTATTTTTTAGCCCCTAAACTACAATGGTTAAAAAGTAATGAAGAAGTGGATTTTTTGAGCTAAGCATGGCTGCTTTCTCTGTTAGCTTCATGAGACTGAAGTACTGCACCAGGCAATGAACATATTTCTGGTTTGTGCAAGAAGTTTTTTCTATTCTTGCTTTTTAAATTTTTAATTTTTTTTAGGTCTCTGGTGTTTTGCGTAGTTGGAGATTTTGGATTGTTGATTTAGGTGGTAACAGTAGTCACAAAGGGAATTTATTCTTCAAAGTGATGCAATGTTTCCTAAAGAAAGTAGTTAAAATAAAAATAAAAAAGTAAAGGTTGAAGTAGTCTGTTTAAAATACTAAGAAATCAGTAGTTAGTTATTTTACTTGTTTTCTAGATTTTTATCTTTATATTATTATCATCTAGAAGCTTTTTCCCCAAAGTGAAAAGAAAACTATGAAGGCCGCCTAAAACAGAGCCAGTCATCTTGTAAGCACTTCTCCAAGTCTCCTCACTTTCTTTCCCATACTGAGGGTGATGTGTGTGTGCTAAAGCAGTTGTTACACCGGGATGAGAGTTCCTTAATTGTGTAAAGGTATGGATCCCCCTTGACCTCTTCTAATCTATTTTCTCAAGAAACCCAAAAATTCATTGGAGAAAGAAACGAGCAGTAAATTAGGTCATCTTCTTTAGCTGCTCATAGTCCATCACCTCTCTCATTATGCCCATCTTCATGATGCCTCTGGAAAATGAAAGACCAGCAGAGTTGGGATTAATCAGTTTCCTCTCATGCCAGTCTAAAGGGACCAGCAGAGTCCCTATTTCCCCCGTCTGCCCAGTTTGACCGAGGAGAAATGAATAATAGTTCTCTTTTTTTTTTTTTTTTTTAATCCTCCTCCCCTCCGCCCCAGTCAGTTAAGGAACCAAAGGCTAACCGAGAACTTATACAGGGCTCCTTTATTTTACATCTTTTCCCAGTTTTTTCACAGTATCTGTTTAATTAATTATCACTCAAATCTGGAGGTGTGTTTGGACTTCAGGAGCCTTAGCAGTTAGAGCAACCATTTTTTTATTGTTGCAATATTAGCCTTTATAGACACTACTTAATATTGGGCAGATTGTCCTTGGGTATCAAATGTGAAATAGCCCTTCAACTCAGGCTTGAAAATGTCTGTCTTAATCTCTTGATCTCTCGTTGGTGATGTGACAAATAAAATATTAGGCTGTCACTATTGTGAGATTCCTTTGAAGCTTCAGAAATTTTCTTCACAGTTGGAAAGATGACGTGAGAAATTTACTATCACAGTTGGTATTCAGACTTTGGAGAAACACTGTTTTGTACTTCAAGCTGCAACCAGCATTTTTCTTGCATGCTATCTCTTTAGATTTATTAAAGTGAAGCTAATTTCTCTTATTACCCAAGAAACAAAGTACAACATGCATCCAGGAAAGGAAATTCTGAGGTGTACTTCATCCATGATTAAATGCTCTGAAAAGCTCTAAGTCTCATGATTGACTGTAGTACAAATTCTGTTGGATGTTCATCTCGTGTTCTGGTTTTCGGCTGCTGAGCTAATAAGGAGCTAATTGAGGTTTCCCCTTTAGTCTTAGATAGATGCAAGGCTATTGCTTCTTAACTAAGGGTTCCTGTGCAGACATACTTGATTTTTCTTACATATGAGGGAGTGCAGAAATACTCAGAGCAGGCCGGTTGTGAAGTTTCACGTGTCAGCAAGAGGACCTTGAATACTTAATGTCATATGTGATGCTACTAAGCAAAAAAAAAAAAACTGTGATGGTTTTGTAACAAAACTGATACAAAACTTTTTGCATGTATAAACACAAGGAGTCCTTGTGGAATGAGGGTTTTTGTTTTGGGTTGGTTTGGGGGTTTTTTACTGCTGTGAAAACATATTACCTATGAGAAAAGGCTAAGTTTATCTTCCTTTGCTAACTTTTGGGTAATCATAGCATTTTCAGAAAGGTGCTTGAAAAAAGGTTTGTTTTTTTTTCAAAAGATATTTATAAAGGTGTCTTAAATTAATAAACTTCATTACTTTGTAGATTGTTGCATTCAATGCTGAGCTGCTTTGTTGGAATGGTTTGTATTTTTTGATAGCTAGCAGGTTAGAAATAGTTGCTTCTCATTCACCAATAGCTTTAGTTGTCAAAAAAAGAAAAAAAAGCTCAGTAAAAGGTGATCATCTTCGGGAAATGCTTGTAGCCTTTAGTACTATTTTTAATATTATTTCTGAGTACAAAGTTACATTTAATTTGGTGTGAGAATTTGTTTTAAATAGCATCAACTTTTCTTGATAAAAGAGCTTCAACTTTTTTTTTTTTTGTTGCTCCAAGACAGTGAAATAACTTGTCTTTTAATTATCAAATTTTGTACAATATGTGGAAATTTCTCATGTATGTTAGCATTGTGTGACTAAATTGAGTTCTGCATTCATTTTACTAATGTGCTTTTGAGAGAGCTTAACCTCGGCAGGTAGGAGGGGCACTTATTAGTAATGGGAAGGTTTGCAAAATTGACTGTGAATCAGTCCCACTGTCACTGGAATTTTCACTATTGGAAACTTCACATTCTGACAGATTGGTGTCATAAGCTGTGTATCTACTGACTCATCACCACTAACTTTTCCACCCGTCACTTTTGATGAAGGCTATTTTGAAAGAGTAGTTACAGCAACTGTTTCAAATGTATCATAGGGAACATGCATGTTAAACAGAGTAAGACTGCTAATGAAAATACTGCTATTGGTGCTATCATTTTGCTGATTTGTTTGTATGCCAGTAGTATCTTTCCTTATTCTGCTTAAAAAATGAGCATTTTTCTTAACAACAGCAAAAAAAAAAAAAAAGCTAAACCAAAAAAGCCACAAAAAAATCCCAAACCACCACCAACAAAAGAAACCAAACCCGAAACCACAAAGTGAGAATAATTTGAATATTGTGTAGATATTGTTATCATGCTTGTTACATTAACAAGGCCCCGTTACAAAGCCGGTGTTGTGCTGTAGGACAGAAGCATTTAAGACTCTCAGTAGCAGCCCTGATCCATCTCCAGCCATATGTTACCATTCATAAGGTGGCTGTTTTAGTGGCATTAAAGTAACAGATGTCAGCCACAGCTAGTGAGACAGGGATAGGGAAGATGATTCTACGAAATTACCAATGCAATTTGTCTTACCTTCTCTGTATTTGAGAGTGACCTAGTTTTGTGGGTTGTCTTTTTTACAAGAGTGAGAGACAGATCGATCAAACAAGCTTCAGTAACCGTGTTTGTCCCATGTATTATTTTTAAAGCAGTCGTGAATGCATCGTGTGTCTCAGAAACAAACCATCCCTTCAAGGCCTGTGAAAATGGATTTCTCAAACCTTGGTTTAAAACTTGCTCATTAGAAGCTTGCATTTCCTTAAAAATTGTGATAGCTGAGCCTCGGCAGCTGCCATGGTATTAAATCAGGTTCTGAGAAAAAGCAGCTTTATCAACTGTGACAGACAAATGTTTGTGGGATTTATTAAGTGTTTGGTCTTCAAACTGAGTCATTAAAGTATATTTACCTTTAGGTGCTATACTAACGACCTCAGGCTATATCTGGACTATGTTTTCATTCATTTTAATACAATATGAAGGAGGTTAAATCTGTGTAGTCCATCTGTGGTGTTTAAGCAATGATTTTGCATTTTTTTCTGCATCTGTAAATTCTTAGGCAGTTTATCAGCAAGTGAAAGCCATATTTAACTATGTTCAACTGGAATTGTAAAAGAAAAATACGTTCCTACATTACTGGGAGGTAACAAAATTTCTGTAGCATTTTGATGCTGTACTTATTTCCCAAAGCTGTCTGTTTAAAATTACCTCGTGTTGGGGTGGGGATAGAAAATGTCTAATGAACTGTTTATTGAAAAAATTATGTTCAACTAATATTTCAAAAAATTGTTGGTTGAAATATGTCATCCATCCCCCCCAAGTCCTCCTGATTAAATAACGTCTGTTGAATTCTTTTTATGTGTGACTGAAACGAATGTTAAAAGCTCTGTTTAAACACAGTGAGTTTGGTAGATTAATCTTTAGTTGTTCTAAAAAGATATGTGAAGAAAAAAGTAATATAAAAAATATTGGATGAATTTGAGTGATCTGTTGGATGGCAGATTTCTGTACATTTAACTATAAATCTGTAACAGAACACATTTGAATTTTTTTTGGTGTTTGTTTTTTTTTTAATTGTTTATACATGTATTAGGCTACAGAAAGTGAAGCAGGTGATATGGATCTCAGTGGATTGCCAGAGACAGCAGTGGATTCTGAAGATGATGATGATGAAGAAGACATTGAAAGGGCATCGGATCCTTTGATGAGTAGGGATATTGTTAGAGACTGCTTGGAGAAAGACCCAATAGACAGGACAGATGATGATATTGGTAAGTATTGCAATGTGTGAAATACTGTTAAACATATTCTCCTTCACCCCCAAAGGAATTAGTTTTTGAGCTTGAGGCTTTATTTTTATGATTGGCTTTTGTAGTTCGTAAGTTTAGTGTTTATTATTATTAAATATTATTACAGTTATTATCTGTAAGGAGATTCATAAATACCATAATTTCAACTAGTGAACAAGTATAGCCAAAGAAGAAGAGGAAAATGCACATAATATGGGTGAAGCCTATTACTTGCTTGCCCTTTTGATCTCAAACATCAGCTTCTAATTGATATCAGCACAGGTTTATGAAGTAAACATCATTGTGAACTGGAAAATAGTTAGACAGAACCTTGGCAAAGTCAACATTAACATCAACACTGCTTATCAGGGTGTATTTTGTAACTGTAAGTTGTGGTGATGTGATTGGACATTTGTGATAAACATTGGAGCTGTTAAGACTTGAGCATAAATGTGCCTCTAATCAAACTAATTTGCTATGTTAGCATACAGGTAAATACATTGAAAGCAAAGCAGAACTAGAATTTAAATTCTAATCTAATCTGTTTCACTGGGGAGATTTGATTTTTTTCTTTTATTGAAGTATGACTAAATGATGATTAAGGTTGATTATCAGATGATTAAGGGACTAGAGCGTCTTTTATATGAGGAAGATCTAAGAGAGCTGGGACTGTTCAGCTTGGAGAAGACTCAGGGATCTCATTAATGCATACAAATACTTGGAGTGAGGGTGTAAATATGACAGCCAGACTCTTCTCAGTGGTGCCTAGTGAGAAGACAAGAGGCACAAACGGGAACACAGGAGGCTCTATCTGAACACAAGGAAATGCTTTTTTTTAGCTGTGACTGAGCACTGGCAGAGGTTGCCTGGAGAGGTGTTAGTGTTCCTCCTTGAAGACATTCAAAAGATATTCGGACACGTTCCTGTGCAAGTGGCTGTAGGTGGCTCTGCTTGAGCAGGCAGGTTTGACCAGATGATCTTCAGAGATCCCTTCTAACTGCAAACTTTCTGTGATTTAGGAAAAAGATGGGGTCCTATTGAACCCTTTTAGTAGATGTTTTAGATCAAACTGGATGCAAAAACGTTCTTAGGGCATATACTCATTCAGCAGGACTGCTAAGTAAAATTGAGTACTGTAGTTATGAACAATATAAAAAATGAAAATGCAAGAAGTATGTTGTTGAATACAAGTGCAACTCAATGGCACGCAGAAGTCAGAGCAGCAGTAGTCACCTTTAAGACAGTAATCCTACCTGGTCCGTCTGAGAGGAACTTTGTGAAACCACCAGATAATGATCAAGTACAATTTACTCCTAGGTCTAGCCTAGGAGGGGATGGCTTTACCAAACAACTTGCTCAGTTTGTCTTGCTGTGTTTTATATAGTCCTGTCCTAGTCTTAAGGGAGTTATTATGCTGACTGGAGTATTACAAATATCATTGGTTGTATTCAGAGCTCTTGGTTACATTACAATTCTTCCATTATGCTTTTACTTTGCAGGGCTTCTATTGATGATATGACCAGCCAGTCTGTGTCTACAAAATACCCAGTAATTAAAACAGGGCACTGTACATGATTTATTAGGATACAGAAACGATTGTGCAGCATTTTAGCTTAAGTAGCCTCGGGCATCTTGCTGAAGAACTATCTTTACAGTGCTTTGCTGTTTTGACATGCACGACTCAGTGGGCTTTTTCTCCTTCAGAACAACTACTGGAATTCATGCATCAATTGCCTGCTTTTGCCAACATGACAATGTCAGTGAGAAGAGAGCTCTGTGCTGTAATGGTGTTTGCAGTTGTGGAGAGAGCAGGAACTATTGTACTAAACGATGGAGAAGAGGTCAGTAGAAGTTGCTTTTGACTCTCCTTTTATACCAAACATTCCAGATTCCACAGGGTTAAAGTCCTCCTTTGTTGCTTAAAAAAAAAAAAAAGGTAACGTTTATCAGGTGAATCAAGCCTCTTTTTGTTGTGGATTAGTCTGAAAGCTTTTGTTTAAGCACTCACACATTTCTTATGCAATAAAAACATAATAAAACATTCTCAATACTGTACAAAATGCTTCCTGCCTATTTGAGCTGATCTGGGAAGTTTATTTCAGTGTTTAAGTGGTGTTTTAAAACCTTCTTTCTTTTTTCCCCCACAGTCTTACATTACTTCTTAATATTAAAGATAAACTTAAGACCTCAGGTTTCTTGAGCTTGAAATACTGTACATTTAAGGCAAACTAGCTTATAATTTTTTCAGTAGGTGCTAAAAATAACTTTTGCTTTAGAAAAGTTGTGAATCTTGTATTTATACAGTATGATATTACAATATTAAGTGATTTGGTCTTCATGTATCCTGCAATGTTTGATTTGTAGCTGGATTCCTGGTCAGTCATTTTGAATGGCTCTGTGGAGGTTACGTATCCTGATGGAAGAACAGAGATACTGTGCATGGGGAACAGTTTTGGTGTTTCCCCTACCATGGAAAAGGAATATATGAAAGGAGTGATGAGAACCAAAGTGGATGACTGCCAGGTAGAGTGTCGGACTGTAATACATGCAAATTCACAAACATTTGGGTGTGATGCAACTCAGTAAAGAGGCACAGTTTTATTTTAAAATGAATATATGTAAAATCTCCAGTGAGTAACCCTGGACACTAGTTGGGTGATATGGCTCCTGCATTTCCCCACCGTCTGGGAAATTGAGTTATCTTCTTCTGGATAGGGATCATTTTGGGTGAGGAGGTTTGCCTACATGCTTTCTTCAGAACTTGAGGCCCATCAGCCCGTTCCACCCATTGCTTCCAGTGTTCCCATAGTAGGATCTTAAGGTCTGTTAGTCATTACAGGCTCTTTTACTTCTACAGCTAATAGCTCTTCCTTACTCGACTCAGCTACTGAATATTAGGTAATACAAATTCTCCTATGGTTTGAGTGAAAAATCTACTTTCAGCTAATCTGGCCTTTCAAGGAAAAAGCCTTGATGTTTGCTATAATAGTAGCAGTCAGATGTAAGGAATACTTCTCATGGCATACTGGCCTAATCTGGGTATGTGGTTGCTATTTGCTTATTCCCATCCAGAAAATAATAGCTGAGCCTTGGCCAAGTTAAGCATTCTGCTTGGTCCTGATGGCTAATTAACTTCAAGAAGATGACCTTTGAAATGGGTGCAAATGTATTAATGAAGTCACTTGGTTTGGTTTACCCATCTAACTTGCAAAATGTGCGTAAATGGTTTCTTGTTAGGATAATGTTTTCAAAAAATCCAAACCATGGGACTTGTTTCAGCTACTACTAGCTGCTGGAAAAAAGAAATGTTGTGTAAATGAGTTTAAAGAATGCAGGAGAAAATACTGTCTCTGATTCTCATGCTTTTGTCTTAAGTACATGCATGATGATTTAACAACTTTTTAATCAGAAGAAACGCTTATTTCCTCTCAGTTAAGATACCCAACTTCATATACGAAGACAGTTTAATCTTGCCTCCAGAAAGAGACAAAGGCATAAAAATTTTAACAAGTTATAGAAGGTAATTCATAGTGTGTACAAGTATTGTCTTTCTAAGTTTTGTAGTTGTTCTTAATTATATTTGCACAGTGTAGGAATATTCTTAAGATAGTTATTCTTGCACATATTCTTGAACAGATGATTGTAGAAAATAATTTTCCTGCTGTATGCTTTAATCCAGAAGTAATTTGTTTCTGTGTGCCTGCACTCATTAATTGAATAAACGTTTGTTTTCTTAAGGATAGACCTTAATAGTAAGAATAGCTATGAAAAATGAAAATAATTTACCATAGCAATAGGAACAAAAAATAAAAGCTAAGTTTTCACTTCACTCTTTTAACCCTTCTAAACATAAAACCTTTCATGGGAGAAAAAAATACTGACTAGGGTACTGAAGTATATCTCCAGCAGTGAGGAGGTCAAAGCAAAAATGGCTGATAATGCTAAATCATGTTGCTCTAATGGATCTTGGTCTCCTCTAACTGCAAGATTGTAGTGGAAGTACTGTGCTTATGTATTCATCTGCTTACTACAGCTGAACTGCTGGAAAGACAAATTTGACTCACTGCAGGTTGAGAAACTTCTTTATCTTTTCTATTAATAGAGTACTTGCAGCTTAAGTCTACATGCTTTTCTGAAGATTTTACCTTTTAATACTGGTGCGTGATGATTCTTTCCAGTTTGTTTGTATAGCCCAGCAAGATTATTGCCGCATCCTCAATCAAGTGGAAAAGAACATGCAGAAGGTGGAAGAGGAAGGGGAGATTGTGATGGTGAAGGAGCACAGAGAGCTTGATCGCACTGGGACAAGAAAAGGTCACATTGTCATCAAGGTAAAAGCAAAAGAAAGAGTCTCTTGCAAAAGTCTATGTTCTATAAATTTCTTAACTTTGCAAGTTAAATCCAGGATTAGTTGAGAACATTAAAAATATATGTTTGAAAATAGACTGTTACTATTTCTAGATTTTCTTTATAAATATGCACATTGACAACGAGGTGATTTCTGTAGAAATTAATTACATAAATTTTTTACATTTCTTATCACAGTGTTTAAGGCATTATGTTTGCTTAGTTTATCAGTTAATGGATGGCAGTATTCTTTCTAGTGTAATGCATCTTCATTAAGAAAACACATTTGCATGTGTTGAAAATTTATTTTAATAACTAAGATTTCTTTTCATTGTTTTGGTTTTTAATAGGGAACAGCTGAAAGGTTAACAATGCATTTGGTGGAAGAGCACTCTGTGGTAGACCCAACATTTATAGAAGACTTCCTGTTGACGTATCGGACCTTTCTTTCCAGCCCAATGGAAGTGGGCAAGAAGTTGTTGGAGTGGTTCAATGACCCCAGCCTCAGGGATAAGGTTAAAATCTCCTGAATTATGCACCTGTTACCATTTGAATTGAAACATAAGCCGTTAAATAAAATATGTTTTAGAGAGAATGATTAAACTGAATAAGACACGAATAGCTAGGGACATATTTTAATGGTAGAATATATGGCTAAACCTAAGAACATGTTATCCTCGTTTTATTTAAATATTAATGTGTTCGGGAAAGGTAAATTAGCCATGTTTCTACCTTGCTGTGTTTTTACAACATAACTTAGTTGTTTGCAAGTATACAGAAAGGTTTTTTCCAATAATCAGTATTTTTATTTCATGTGATTGAATAGAATTTTATTGTGTCTCCAGATTTGAGTATATAACTGAGTTCTGTTTTTCTGTACACAACTTGGCAAACTTTCTTGTTTTTTGTTGTTTGTTTTTTTTTTTTTGTGAAGAGACTAGAAAACGCATGCATTAAGAATCTGTTGAGCTTTATGTGGCATTAAAAAAAAACACTAAACCCAACCCAAACACAAGAAAGCAATCAAATATCCTCTTCCCTAAATAAAATTTCCATGGTGGAAGAATAAGGTTTATGGACTTTTGGCACACTGTCTATTGAGGATATATTGTACTTCACACTATATTGCTTTATTTTCACTTGTATGCAACTTTTTCATATGTAAAATAAGTAGTAAAAATTTCCAGATTTTTTTTTTTTAAATTTGAAACCAAGAGAATTTTATTATTAAGGCTAAAGAGAAATTTGGTTTTCAACTTTTATTTAAATCTAGGTATTTCTTCTAGAAATGCTAGTATAGCTATGCCTCGGAGGAAGGATCATACATCCAGCAGAGGATAGGCTTTGCAGCTAATACTGTTACAACTTCAGAGCTATAATATTGGAGTTCGTCTTTAAACTCACTTTGCTTGTCCTCCAGTGGATGATCCCCTCAGCCTCTGTAAAAGCATGAGCCAACACAGTTGCTGATATCAGGTCTGAACACAGAGCAGCTCTTTGTTCTGCTACCTCAATGTCCAACCTTTTCTGACATCCAGTAGCACTGACAGAAAGGCAAGAGGCAGAGAACAGCTTAAGACAAGTGGAGATAAGCAAGTAGGGAATAAGGAATCTGCAAGATTTTGGCCCTTTCATACTGGGGGCTGATAGTCTGTGAGGAGAGTGAAAGGAGTGAGTAAAATTTCCTGGGCATGACTAGTACTCAGGAGTAATCATACTGGGACACTTGAGATCCAGCCTTACTGATGATTTTGCTGAGCAGCAGGGTACTTGATTTTACAGCTTTAATTGTCTTTTAATGATGTTCCTGATTGTGACACGAGTAGTGGCATTCCTTTGGAAGTCACCATTCAAATCTTCCCAGCATGGTGTCCTTTGGGTATAGATTAGTAAGTCCTAACTTGGAAAGCAGCATTGACAGTGAGGCTGTTACTGTAGAAGTTTATAGTATGTTCTGTGGTATGGTTTGCAACTTCCCAGCCAATTTAGAAAATCTGCAATTAGCCTAAATTTATCCAGACATTGTCTGGATCTTCCAGTGTCAACCACAGTATTGAAAAATATCAGAGCTGTTTACCAGGAATGAAGTTCATCTTCAATTTCAAAGGTGGAAAAATCTCAAGTATGTCCCTGTGGCTGGGAGCTGCAGCACATAGTGCTGTGCTGTTGCCTTCTGTTAGAACTCTTGAGGACTTCTGAAGTACCTTATTAGTTTGGTCATTAATTTCAGCAATTCTTCTGAATTCATTTGCTTTTCTGAGGTAAAAGGAAAATTACTTAGAAACTGTATGTGAAGGTGGCAGTGGTTGGTTTTACATGCCTGGTGTCAGTCCTTTAGCATATGAGGCTGCAGATGTTTAGATTTTGTGCAGACACAAAGAATGGACAGAGATTAGCACTAGGTGATTAAAATTTTTATGAGACTTTGTTCTTAAGCTCTAGGTTTTGAAATTTTTGGAGATTTATCCCTACTAATTTACTTTCCCAGCATAAAAGAAGAAATACAGCTGTATTTTTAGAAGTAGTGTTGAGTGGCACAACTATTTTGGATTAAACAACTTTTTTAAAAAGTGTGAATAAATATTAATTCAAGACATCAAAACTCTTTATTTCATCATCAGTGCTGCTGATGTTCCAAATCAAATCACATGCTAAAAGAGAGAATATTATAGTGGAAGCATATAGTTTTAAAAAATGAAGCTCTTATTTTGTGGTGTTACCTTCATTAATATTAATTAGTAGTATTCCTTTAGGGTTTTTTTTTCTAACAAACTGTAAAATACCAGCTAAGATTCTTCTAAACTTGAAGAATTGTAGTTGCTTCTGGGGAGTGGTGGTGGAGAGAAAGAAGGAGGAGTAAACAGAAAGATTGACTCTAAGGAAAGAAATTGTAGGATTTTGCTGTTAAAACTTTTTTTCTACATCGTGCAAGAGCTCCTTTTTCCTGCCTCTCTAAACATACAATAACTCTTTTACACAGGTAAGTGCCAAATGAAGTTAATGGTGGCACATCCAAAGACATGAGATTCAAGAACCAATATAAAGCTGTCTCGTAAGCTTTATGATCATGTGCTTGAAGAATTAAGCAGATTTGGAAATGTACATGAACAGGAAATTGTTGTTATAGGTCAGAAATGGATCTATGTCGTTGGCTTTTTCCTGTGTGCACTGTTCCCTACTTAGTCAAATTTCATACAGCCAGTGTTAATTTTCTGACTCTTAGTATTTGTTATGCAATACAGCATACAGTTGCTTATACAAGTGAAAACAATTTTAATACTTAATTTGTTCTATCCTCCTGATAAATGATCACATATTAGTAAAGTTTGCTTTGGAGATATATATATATATGTATGTATAATATTTAGGATTCCAGTGGTAATTTACAGAGCCTTTAAGGAACAGGATTTTTAAAGGATTTAGCAATAGTGTTGGTCTGAGTATTCCTAGAAAATATTTATATCCCTCATTAATTTTCAGGTTACACGGGTAGTACTGTTGTGGGTGAACAATCACTTCAATGATTTTGAAGGAGATCCTGCTATGACTCGATTTCTGGAAGAATTTGAGAACAATTTGGAGAGGGAGGTAAGAGTGAGTGTTTTTTTTTTCTGGCAATTTGGGATGACAGGGAGTAACCAGGCTGTTATGTATAACTTATGCTTTTCTCTTGTAGAAAATGGGTGGACATTTGAGGCTGTTAAATATTGCTTGTGCTGCTAAAGCTAAACGAAGATTGATAACCTTAACAAAGCCATCTCGAGAAGCCCCTTTGCCTTTTATCTTACTTGGAGGGTCTGAAAAGGGATTTGGAATCTTTGTTGACAGTGTAGATTTTGGTAGCAAAGCTACGGAAGCAGGCTTGAAACGTGGAGACCAGGTATCTAATTTTAAAATGTGTTCCCCATTCCCCCCTCCCTTTTTTTTGTTTCCTTTCTCTTTACTACATGAAAATAACATCTTTGAATTTTTAGATACTGGAAGTGAATGGTCAAAATTTTGAAAACATTCAGCTGACAAAAGCCATGGAAATCCTTAGAAATAACACTCATTTGTCTATCACTGTGAAAACCAATTTGTTTGGTAAGTTTGCATGCACTGTTGGTTCAAATTTCTGTTCTAATTTTGATGGAGACTTAAATTATTTTTTTAACAGTTTAAAACAGTTTTGTTCGAATCTCTTTTGTACTAGAGAAAATAAAAAAAGGAAGCTTGCAGGTCCTAAAATACCGTAGTTCATAATTGCAAACAAAAATTTATTAATAGTCTGTTACAAAGTGATTTCACTCTCAGAATTAAGAGGAACTGTATTAAGAGGAACTATCGTGACCACGTAGCTCAAACTTATAAAATGTGTTTGTATGTACAATATTTAATTCTTTCTCAAGAAAAAACCTCTTTTGGCATTTCAGTTGATCTGTGGTCTTTTTCTGTGTGCTGAATTTGATTGTAGTTTTTCAACCCACTATGAGTGTAACAAGCACAAGGCTAATACAAACTTTCTTGCCAGCTAGGTGAAAAGAATTTTGCTAGCCTCTGTATTTATTCTCTACATTTTTCCCTCTAACAAGTACTTAAGTAGGCATGAAGGAATCTTTAAGCAGCTCGGGGCCTTGGTTAGCATAAAAAATAATTAATAGCTTGGAGGTTTGGTTTGATTTTTACCACTGGATACTTGGATTACTTATACAATTTAGTGGTGTGTTTCCTGGATGTCTCTTTCAGGATCAAGTTCTTCATCACAAACAGGGCAGAATATTATCATAGCATGTCACTGCATTAACTGATAATTAAATATGCCTAGGTTGTCTCCAAAAGTTATTCATCAAATCTGTTTCCTGGGGATTTTTTTGCTTTGCAGTAAAGATTCTACTATTTCAAATGTTTCTAATAATTAAGATATTTCTTACATTTCTTAAGATATTTCTTTCAGCACTATGTACTTGTAACTCCAAGTGTAAGTTCTGTGTAACCATTCTTCACGTGTTTGAATCTCATGTTGCTTTAGTATATTAAAGATTAAACCTGATTTCTTCTTTTCTTCAGAAATTGTGTTTTTTTCCTATCTTGTTACTCCTGTGCAAATACTGAAATCAGATTACAGTAGAGTCTCAGAGCAGTTACTTTCTGTGTATTGCATGCACAATTCCTTCTCCACAAATCCCAGAGGGATTTCTTTTTTCAACACCATCTTCTTATCTGTATCTAATTTTTCTCTCCAGCCTCCAATCCCTATTCAACAGTACAGTTATTGGCTGGGATTACTTTCCTTCAATTTTATTTGTGTGTCTTATTTGAAGCTTTTGAAGTCTCTTGGTGATTTTTTATGTATCTCTGTAGATAAAGATGAACATTAAGGACAAAATTAAGAAATAACAGTAAAACCTAACCCCTAATACTTATTCTGAGCTGGTTGCCCTTGTTCCCATGTTTTCCTACAAGTCCTTAATTTTAATTATCAGTTTTCATTTACTATTACAAATTAATTCATCAGATGATTTTTTCATTTATGTATGGGGAGTTCCTGTCATACTGAGAATATGTGACTTGGTCTCCACATCAGTTTTGTTTGATTTTTTAAATATATCAGCATTGTTGTGAGGCTGAAAATGGCAGTAGAAGAACTAATTTACAAATCTATCAGGTATTTCAGCCTTAGAGATGACTCTTTGCTAGGGACCTGAGGGAGAATGAGAGGTTTTATGTTATCTCTGGCAGATGGATGCAACAGCCCTGTCGAACATCCAAAGTGTCTCAGTAATCTACGTTGTTATATTTTCTTTCTGACTTTGTTGCAGTTTCCCCTGTGATTTTTTTTGGTCCTGTTGCTAGTAATTTCTTGTCCATCTGACAGCTTTTGTTGCTGCCTGTCTATTTAAACCTTCCCTCTCATTTGCATTTTTCAATCTCAGTTTTGTCTAGTGTACTCTTTTTATGCACATTACTATTCTGCGGGAGCCTTTGTCCTTAGGCTGAAAAGTCAAATTCCTTCTGTTGAATCTGTGCAACCATGTGGTCACGAGTGGATTTCTATTCTAGGCTGGGCCAATTTATGTTTTTTCTGATTCTTACTACGGAAAATGAATGCCCTTTTTAAAATAGAAAATGTTTTTAAAGTCTTATATCTAAATTCATTTAATACTGGAATTGACAGAATATGCTAATCACTTTTTAATAATGATTAATATTAAACTGGTCTGGTGCACTGAGTTTTCTTTTACATTTTTGTTTTTTTTCTTTTCCTTCCTTTTCCTGTCTTGCGCAGTTTTTAAAGAACTCTTAACACGGTTGTCAGAGGAAAAAAGAAATGGTGCTCCCCACCTGCCTAAAATTGGTGATATTAAAAAGGCGAGTCGTTATTCCATCCCTGACCTTGCTGTTGATGTGGAGCAGGTAATAGGATTAGAAAAAGTAAATAAGAAAAGTAAAGCCAACACAGTTGGGGGAAGAAATAAGTTAAAGAAGATACTTGACAAGACTCGAATCAGTATTCTGCCTCAGAAACCATACAAGTGAGTTTATTTCCTCTTAAATATTTGCCTTGTGTTAAATTTTTATAATTCCTAAGAAACTTATATTTTATGATGATACTTTTTTATTTATTAATACAAATCGTGCTTATATCTGAAAAAATATACTAAAAAATACTACTCTTAACAATGCAGCTTGGATGTATTTTGCTTCTTGTAGATGAAGTGATGACACAAATACTTCTTTGTCATTTACTGTTTTCTTTTAAGAGGACTTTTAACTGAAAGCATCCCAGGCAATTAATTTCAGAATAACTGCAGGCAAGTTTGCTTGCAGAGAGTTGATATGAGCGATGATTTCAATGTATCCACATTCCAGTGGTCTATAAAAATTTCTGTGTACTGCTATAAGGGAGACTGAGATTAAACTTTTAACTTGTCCTTGAAAGAATTGTGTATTTTTTTAAATAAAGCTAAATACGCTATCTAGTAGCTTTTATTCCATGAACACATTTTAGAAATACAGTTCTGAGAAGAATTGTTGGAAACAATAGAAGAGTGAGTTTTATATGATATTATGGGAATCTGGTTCTTGACCAAGGCAGATGATATCGATGGGGGGGAAAATGAATTTAGAGGGCAGTTGATGTGTGATCAGTGTTTTCTCTTGCACTTTTCTTTCCTGTGACCCACTAAAGAAGAAACTATTCCATACAAATTTGTAAAAAAGACACTTGTGCTGAAAATCTAGGAATTTTTTCCTGCTGTTACTTAAAAAAAAATGTTTGCTTAACTAATGTTAGGTATTCTCTACTAAATGAAAACTGTTCTGAAACATATATAGAATGTTAGTAATAGAAAGACTAAATTAATGCAAATTATTATATCCAAATACTGGATGTTTCTTAAGTTGATGACAATACATTTCAGTAGAGGAGAATCAGTAAATCCTCTTTTTTATGTTGTTTGTCTTTAGAATGTTTTCCTTTATTTCACTAGTCTTGCATGTTTGTTCCTCTGATGACCTCTGCGTACTGTTAGGCCTGATTTTCTGCACTGTTCACTATTGTTCATAGTATTTGCATAAAATTTTCATGTTTCTTTTCCTTCTTTTTCATTTTTTTTTTTTTATTTTTACACTTTTTCTGTGCAGGGACCTCTTTGGGTAAGATTCAGAAAAACAATACATTTGACTTATTTTCTTTTTGCTAGCTTTACTTTGTGTGTTATATATAGCAATTGGTCTGCAAAGCCTGTGGACATTCAGTTGTTTGTGTCTGCACAGTTCCTGCATAGGCATCTGTAGCTGTAGACTATTATTTGTGCTTTTCTTTTCCCTACTGCATCAAAGGATCTATATTGTTCTTCCTAATAATTGCATATATTCAGGGAATTTACCTAATCTCACGTATTTTTACATACCAAAAATCAAGAGGGATGAAAAAACTGATTTACTCATTAATTAAAATAGACATTTAAAGACTTTATGAGTCAGCTAGCTTGCGAGGTTAAACTGTCCACCTTTTTTTGAATATGAAGACTGCAGAAGTCTGCAGTGCCTCCAGGATATATCCAGACAAAAGCAATCTTTAAGCTAGAACGAGGTCACTCTTAGAGGGAGCTTGTCTGCTTCATGAGACATTAAATCAGCATCAAAGATGAATCAGTTTGAGCAGGAGATAATGCCTTCCTTCAGTCTTGCAGTTTAGTCCAATAATGTCAAGTAACTTCCCAAACTGAGCAAACAGCACCATTTCCTCTGCTCCTACTGGGAAATCTTCACTGGCTATAAGGCATCTCTTGTAGTTTGCTTCTGGCTACAGCCTCCACTCGAGCTCTTTGTTTACTTGTCTAATGCAGGGTGGTTTTGTGGTCTGTAGGCTTAGTTGCTCCAAATAAGGGTTAAATACCATCCCTACCTCCCTCTCTAGTAAAGTTCTGCCTGGTCCACAGTGCAGCATCCCAGACAAAGAAACAGCCTCCAACTCTCTTCTCTGCAGCCGTGCAGTACCATGCAGAGGATGATGTGTTTTGAAGGAGGAAGCATTCAGACAGCTCTGCCATTCCATTGTCGCCTCTACCCTGTTTGTTGTTCAGCAGGAAAGTTATTTCTTAGTTAATGTGCTGTCTCCCTGCATGGCAAACGCATACAGAAAGCAATAGAAATGCCATTTCCTTAAAACGACAATCTCATCTCATCAGCATAATAAAATATTTTATATAGCAGTAGGACAGTTGATCTTCTGCCACCTGGATTTTTTAGCTCTTTGTGTCTGGAGTTTCTGGCATTCATTTCTTTTTTGCATAAGGTAGAACTCACTCAGATTCTGATTTAAGTTTTAAAAATAGACAAAACTGAGTGTAAAGTAAGTGCTTTCCAATTTTTTATATGACTGCTTAAAACTGAGCAGAATTTTAGATGCTTCCTTTTTTCTTTTAAACGTAACATTTGTCAGTTGATCCACTTTACTGAAGCCGCTTTGGTCATGACGCACAGGATTGGTATAAGAATACATGAAACCGACAAACTGCAAAAGGAATGCATAATTAAAATGAAACTATTAGTATAAATGTGAGTCACATTGTCTTCATTTGATTTGAATTTAGAGAAAATACTGGTGTTGGGAGACTTATAGTAGTTTAGAACCATCAGAAAGCATTGTGAGGTTCAAGGGCTTTGAGTTTTTTTGTTTAGTGAAGGTTTTTTTTATGTGAAGTCATTCCTACTTGAAAGAGAAGACATTGATGGCTGGCAATTTTTTTTAGTTGTACTGAAAGGCTTATTTGCTTGTGGCTTAGCATAAAAATGTTGTGTGCTGAATTGAGCGTCACTGCTTGTCACAGTATTTTGTGCTTGATATGGAAGTACAAAAATACAAATGTTCAGATTTCAACTTAACTTCTGACTGGGAGAGAATCCAATAACTTTTAGTTAGCTTGTTTTTTAAAAACAAAACAATGAGGAAACCCAAACACATCATACAGAAGTATCCCTCCAAACTTTTTCGACTTGCATTGCATTCTAAAAAACAATTGCTGTGTCCATGTAATTAAAATTTTCTTAATTGCCCAGAGGTACTGTTCCAGCTTTCCAGAGTACTGTTTTATTCATAGCACTTAAAGAAGTGGTACAAGAGTGTACTGGGTAAACTAATTCATTGGTAAGCACAAAAGGATATTGGTGCTGTAACAGTATTGGAGATAATTATCTGGCCCTATATTACTTCTGTTTAGGTTTTCTGAGGAAAACTGGAACACTAGTCACAGGCTTAAGTGCCCAACATTAGGGTACAAGTGGTCATTTGTGTTGCATCATTTAATTTACTAGACTGACTTTTCAGAGTTGTAGCAGTTTGCAATGAAGTGTAAGTTCTGGCTTATGCTTTATTTACACATGTAGATACAGATTTAGATGTGCTTGGCTTTTAGAAGGGCTTTGCCTACGTTTGCTACATTTTTAGTTGTTTTCACTTTCTATAATGACTGCTATTCAACATTTTATACCCTCTGAGTATATTAATAAAGATTTTAATCGATGTATTTAGAGAAAAGTTCAATGCCTGTCTCCAGCTCTGCATCCTGTAGCAGTTGTTCTGCTTCACTTGATAATTATGAACTCAAAAGCAATAAACAAGTCAGTGCCTACTATAATGTGATGATAACTCTGATCCATCTAGCACTACTGACCTCCTTTGGGACCCTGCCTTACACAATTTAACAGACAAAACCCTTCACCTTTATCCAGAATACTTTATTTACAGCTGTCTGGCACTTTGGAGGGTATACCAGTAACACACAAGTCCAGCTGTTTAGCTTACCCTTCCAAGTTAACTGGCATCACTTCAGTCACATTGAATGAAAAGAAACTCAGAGAGGGGATATAGGGTAGGAAAATGAATGATCTCAATGATCCTCTCGTCTGTCTGTTGAAAGATATATGGCTATAACATGTCACAAAGTATAGTTGCAAATCCGATCTCTGGTGGGGTGAAAAATCTGTGAAATTCAAGTCTTGTAATAAAACAGTGCTGAGGGGACAGCAGTATTAGACAAAGTTTGAGTGATGGGATGGTGCAGGAGTGATGAGGTATTCAAAGGTACCACCTTTTGAATGAAGATCTTGGCCATTGTGAAAAAATGAGCCTAGCAGCTTCTCAGAGCTTAGTGGTGAACATGAGGATCTTCTGGCAGTGTGAGCAGGCATATCTAATCACTCTGAGTGGACATTTCGGTGCTGTTGACAAAGCTAGACATCAAATACTGTTTTCTGGAGAACTTTGACTACTAAATAGCAATTGCCGTACTAACAATAGAAAGTGTGAAAAGGTAATGATAGGGACATCTCTGAATCTCCCTAGTATAGCCCCAGCTCTGAATGTCTGTAAGCCCTGATTTCATTTCTCTCTGGATGCAGTGACATTGGAATTGGCCAGTCTCAGGATGACAGCATTGTGGGACTGAGGCAAACAAAGCACATTCCTCCTGCTTTACCTGTCAGCGGAACCCTGTCATCCAGTAATCCTGATCTACTGCAGTCTCATCACCGCATCTTAGACTTTAATACTACTCCAGGTAAGGATCCTTTTTTGTTGTTGTTCTTGACCTTTTAATTTCCTTTAATAGATCAATTTATTTGTCTGCACCTGGAGAGACTGAACAAGGCATGTGAGTTTTTATTAACTATATGGTGTTACACACAGATTACCCACATATAAACGCGTTAGGATTTATTACATTTGCTCCAATATACTTCACCCTAATATAATAGATGTCTGTTTTTTCAGGTGTACTGTATATAGAGTACCTCTTACTGATGGAATATTCTTGGTCAGGAAAAACCTATTTTGCTTGGTACTTTGTAATTTGCTCCAATGGATCATTATTTACAGGACTGCAGTGTTTTGAAATAGCACAGTAGGTCATTAGCTTATAGTAAAGGGAAAGGGTGTTGGACTGGGTCCAGGACATGCTTTTCAGTCTTTTTCTGAACAGAGTTATATAATCTTGTACTACATCTGTAAGGGACAGTGTTAGTCACCCTGCCCTACAGCTGTATGCCAAATTCTTTGAATATAAAATCCCTTTCTGAGATAGATAAAAAATGAACACATTTAGAGAGGATCAAAGCACAGGGGTGAGTGAGGGAGAAATAGGGGGAGAATAAGAGAAACTTGAGAGCCTTATCTTATGAGAAGGGTTTAGCTGGAGCTCCTGGTGAGGCTGGGATTTGGGCTTTTATCTGGCTGCAAGAAGATTCTTAGTGGGAAACCTTCACTGAGTTAAGTATCCAAATCTTTGCTATTAAAATATAGCTGCTGGAGGAGGATATGGTGGTGGTAGCTGTGCAGACACTTGGTTATTTTAGTCTAATCTTTAGAGTATTTCTCAAAAGTAGAACTGAAAATTCAGTGCCCTCCTAAACCTGAGGGATTCAGACATTACCTAAAGGGATGGGGCTTAAATATCAGCCTACACATTGGCCATATGGGTGCAATCATTGCACTTGAAACTGTGATACTGAGCTTAACTTACTTCAGCGGGGGCTTTTTAGGGCTAGAGAAGACTGCAAGAAGGTGCTTTGTGATTTTTATCCCAGTGTCTGAGATTGATCCTGAGAGAGTTGGAAGATAGATTATTTTTTTTTTGCATTTTATCTGATGACTAGTGTCTGACACCTTAAAGATGTACTTTATCAATAAGAGTCGAACTTTTCATCAGCACTTTTTCTATAAATGGCGGAAGATTCCATTCTCTAGCTTCTTGCTTACCCAGACCAGTCAGTTCTAGGTAATTAATGTGCCCCTATTGCCAAGCACAGCAACTGGCTAACTTCCAGAGCTGTGGGCATTGCTGACTTACACAGCTCCAACAAACCCCATGAATCGAGAAGGGCAACCGTTGCAGGCCTGACAACCCTTCCATCACAGATGGAGTTCAGAGAAGCTTAATAAACAAATAAGATTCTACTGTTTGCATTTTACTTTGAGGAAAGGACATAAATATGATGTAATGCCATTGCTCCAATGTTTTAGCAGCTTTTCCATTATCTTTGTAGAAAGTGTGGTTTTTTATCATTTAAAAAAAAAAAGTTGGGTTTTTCCTTTGCTTAAAATTTGCCCAAATGTCCACACACTGAATATACTTAAAGTAATTCACAGGTAAAATTTTTTTCCTGTATAGGAAAGAAGGGAAAGAGGGATTGAAATAAAAAACATATACCTTAAGGACTTCAGAGATGGTTGCACTGTAGATAGAAGAGGTGAATTATTCCTCTATATATTTTAAGACTTGGACAAAATTAAACCCTGCAGTTTTAATTCCTTTTACTACCTTGGTCTAAATTAAAGATGGAAACAGAGGCAGACTGCAAGAAATTGAATGCACTGGAGAAGAAAGAGAAAAGTCGTAGAGCAGCTGTCCTTTGAGGCTTTGGTGTATATCCCTTAGGACAGAAAATAAAACAACTTACTGTTTTGGAAGGGTAGTCTTTGAGGAGAAAGTGTGAACAGCTTGAAATCTGCAAGAAGTCATTGTAGTTTCTGTTCTGATTGACTCAGGTTGTTTCAAATATACTTTAAAAGGTTTATTTTTAAATGTTCAATAGCACTTTGATTTCTCTTTTCTTGTGCTGTCTTTGTTATATGATTGGAAGTCAAAATAACATAGTAATGATGAGCTACCAGTCACCAGTACATTTTTTGTCCCCTCAAAATCTTTCTAAGGGCCTAGATTCCTATCGTACACCATTGCATTCTTCAGCCTGCCACTCCAGTTTCCTTTATGAAAAAGAGGGAAGTGGGGTGATTACGATTCTCTTCAAGCGGTGTTTTATTTCAAAATTATTGGGCTGAATTACTTGCTACCATTGTTATAGCTGTAATAATTTCACCTGCTGGCAGACATTTCTGTATTCTGGGTTAGAGCTTTTGCTACCAGCTCTGACAGGTAAGCAGCCTGAGAAATTGAGTGGTAAAATGCAGCACTAAAATGGGACTTTCCTATTTGCTGATCTCTGCATTTCTTCCTATTGGCTTCAGTGATCCAACAGTGCAGATTATTTTCTCCTTGCATAAAATACTTATTTCTTGGGAGTCTTAAACAATTTCTAACCTTTGTATTGTCTACAGTAGCTTCCCAACTTTGTAGCATTTCTTCGAGTGGCAAGTATTTCTTTAATAGCAAGAGGCAACAAGATCTAGGGCATGGTCTGTTTTTCAATAACATCTCTGAAAGGCTGTGTCTTTGGCATCTGCCTTCCTCAAGATGTCAAAAAATGTAGAAAATATTTCAGGCACTCCTCTGTATCCCTCTTCAACTAATTACTGAAGGAAGATTGGTCAATATAGAGTTGGTGATAAAAGGCAAAATCTGCTTGCTAGTTATAAAATATTTGTAGATTTGACTCAAGTGCTTAGGAAGGGCTGAAAAATGGCCTGTAATATTCTATAGGTGTAATTGATGATGTAATTACTCAGTTCTAGTGTGTTTTGGTATTAGTGCTTCTGAAGCTACGAAAAAACTATTGTGAACTTGAAAGTTATGGGCTTAGTTGCATGAAATTTGTAAACTGATACATTTAAGCCTAAACAGCCTTTGTGGCATGTAAATCAACTCATATCAGACAGATTTATCTTTATGCTTTCCCAGTCACTATTATGGAAACGTGCAGCAGCAGTGGGGAGATTTAATTTCTGTTCTTTTGTCACAAGATTTCTGCTGCTGAATAGATCTTTCTGTAGTAACTTTGGTATGTGTTATGCACATTCAGGACTTGTCAGAAAAGATTGTGGTTGTATCAAAGTGAATGTTTTCATCTAGCAGCTGTTTTTTCAGTATTTTTTTTAATGATGATCATTTTGTGGCTGCAGATTCAGAAGGCTTTCTATTATTAAATATTTTCTTGCTTGTATGACCTCTGGGATCTAAAAAAATTAAATTATTTTTAAAACCCCTGTATTAATTAAAGAAAGAAAAATTACTAGATGTCATTTCTCACAAAACTAGAAAAGCTTATTTATACCAGAGGGAAGAAGTTAAATTAATTGAAAGTACTTGCCAGTTAAAAATACCTGATGTTAAAAAACCCATGGTGGATAGCTGTACAATTTCATCTTTTTTTTTTTTCTTTTTATAATACAGCGATAACAACCAAATGTCAGTTCATTAATGGGTCTGGATTTCAATCCATTCATCAAAATATGAAAATATGCATGGATTTGGTATCTCCATATAGCTTATGGAAATCCCAAATCCAACATTAGGCGGGTAGTTTTCCATATTTCCTAAAAATCAGTCACCTTGTAGGTGTTCACTGTAAGTTTTGTGTCACCAGTCACTTGAAACAGTAATATATTTAGAACTTGAATATTTTTGATGGTTTGTTTTATGTCTGGCTGCCGTAGTTCTTAGTTACTAAAACATTGGCACAGAGAACTAAAGAGCAAAGTTTTCAGTCTGTTACTCACACATTTATTATTATGATCTAAATGTATAAAGGATAGAGTATTTTTGATAATTGAGTACTTGGGTGCATTAATACTACTGCACTTTTATTGTGTACACATGCATGCTGGGCACTATACGAGCATCTTCCTAATCACTTATATGTATACATCTTCCCTTTGTGTGTGGCACTATAGTTGAGTGTCAGAGTTAAGTAAATGTGTCTATTTTCTTTAAGACATCCTTAGGAAGATTGACACTCCTATCACCAAATTGTTTAAGCTTCTTATATGTCATTGTATAGAATAGCGTAGCTTATGTCCTGGGTTTTTCTCAGACTTAAACAGAATTTTCCAACACCTGTGAAAATCAGACTGCTCATTAGTTTGTCTGTCCAAACTTTGAAAATGTTAACGTATTTTTGTGGCTTGCTCCATCTATAGCCTAACTAACTTCTTTTCCTGGGTGTTATTAGAACTAGTCTTTATGGAAGTAAAAACTCAGTACTAGTAGTTAAACTCAATGTCACTTGCTTATTCTTATACCATTAAATTTTTATTTTTTATTGCTTACTAAAGTGCGTAACTTGCATGTAATTTTTTTCCAGACTTGCCAGATCAAGTTCTGCGGGTTTTCAAGGCAGACCAGCAAAGTCGCTACATAATGATCAGTAAGGACACAACAGCAAAAGAAGTGGTCATCCAGGCCATCAGGGAGTTTGCTCTCACTGCGACCCCTGATGCATATTCACTATGCGAAGTATCTGTCACACCCGAGGGTGTAATCAAGCAAAGGAGGCTTCCTGATCAGCTATCCAAGCTTGCTGACAGGATACAGCTGAGTGGCAGGTAAGACTGGAGACTGAGCTAAAGCTGATGATGCCAGTTTATTAAGTCAAAATCCTGTTAAAGGAGTGTTATTTAATTATTAATGTTCTGTTTCTTTGCAACAACTTGCTGCTTATGCAGCTTTTCATTAATACCTACGTGTGGTAAAATTAGTTTTATTGTAAGATTCCAACTGGATCATTGCTGTAACTTTCAGCATTAATCAAGTATATTGTATCTAGTATCTTTTTGAATTTTGTTTTTACAGGTATTACCTGAAGAACAACATGGAAACAGAAACTCTTTGTTCGGATGAAGATGCTCAAGAGTTACTAAGGGAAAGTCAAATTTCCCTACTACAGCTCAGTACTGTTGAGGTGGCTACCCAACTCTCCATGAGAAACTTTGAGCTGTTCTGTAATATTGAACCCACGGAATACATAGATGACTTGTTTAAACTCAAATCAAAAACAGGTTGCACTAATCTAAAAAGGTTTGAAGAGGTGATAAATCAAGAAACATTCTGGGTGGCTTCTGAGATTCTAAGAGAAACCAACCAGCTGAAAAGGATGAAGATCATTAAGCATTTCATTAAGATAGCACTACACTGCAGAGAATGCAAGAACTTCAACTCGATGTTTGCCATCATTAGGTATGGCCAGTAATAATTTTACTTCTAAGTAAAAAGCAAAGTCTTCCTTATGTTAGTTAAAAAAAAAAAGTAATTAACAGAGTAAACCTAACATCAGCACTTGGCAATCCAATAAGGACGGCATTTTCCAGTAATCTGAACTTGCCATTGAAATGTTTGCTGAAATATTATTTGGAATGTTGCTATTATGTACTTACTGCTTAAGACAGCATGGCAAGAGTCGTTGGTGAACATGGCACTAGAGAAACTACTGCACTTACTTAAAAACAGACCAAGAGAAACAGTAGTTATAAATAGAAAAATTAAAGCATTGTCATAAATGAATGTGTTAATTTCCTAAAGGCAGCTTATTTTATATGTAGTTCTCAGTATCTTGAATTCATTCAGCCTTTGTTTTTCTTTGTATCAGCAGTTTCTTGCATGGATCTCTGCTAACAGTCAATACCAGACTGTGATATTATACCATATTGTAGGCTGTAGATAAAGGTCTTTCAATAAGAATTTTAAAAAGTACTGAAAATCTCAGACAGAAAACCATTCTTACTTTTGGAATGAAAAGGAAGAGAGGAAACTCTAATGTGTGTGTTTATACAGATTTTTTAAAAACCAACAAACAAAAACCCCCAAATATTTTCTGTTATGAAAAAACTTGAATAAGTTGCATTATAATGACAGTTTTATCACCGTCTCTAACAAAAACTCTTGTCACATTCAGTCAACAGATTGAATGTAACACTTTTTCTGGTTTTGAATGTCATTCGATCAAATGTGGCAAGTTCTAAAGTCAAGGATCCACGCTGATAATCGGTCAACATCTCTGAGACCTAAAAATATTGAGATTTTGTTCAGCTATTTCAGCTGATCTCAATGAGAAATAAAAGCAGCCTTCCTGCTAGGAAAAACTTGAGTGAAGGAAAGATTCCAGATGCCAAACTTTCCCAGATGCCAAACTGCGAGACAGGCAGTGCCATTACAGGGGGCAAAAACAGTGTTTTTACCAGGTACAGCTTCCATATAACCTCAAATATAGAAAGTGTTACAAAATTTGATCTAGACAGAAAAAAGTCAGATCGATTATTGCAGAAAGAAGGCATGTCACTTTGCTATCACCACCTGAACATCATCATGTGGGTGAAAGATGTTTTTTCCTCCAGTTTGATAATCTAGAAATAAGGGGTGATCCTGAGGTACTCTTAGATTAAAATATTATTATCAAATTCAGACACTGTTCCACAGCAGCAAGTACATAGTCTGTATAAAGTTTAATTACTCATCCAAGTGTAATTTTATCTGTTTATAGTTACATCGTTCACATATCTCCAGTTTTTATGGCTTTTATAAAAATGACCTGAATTATTCTGTAATAATAGTTATTAGTGTAATAATTCTGTGCTGGTGAAAAAAAATTTTCACTTTCTGCTATTTTATTGACATTGTTGTGCTATACTATTCTGGCTATATGGTATTTCTCCCATACAAGATTTAACATGGTTTTTTACAGGATTTTTTGTTTCTTTCTCTTGTTCTTGAACTTTTTTGCACTTTTTTTTGTTTCAAGTGGCCTGAATTTGGCACCAGTTGCAAGGCTCCGAACTACTTGGGAAAAGCTTCCAAGCAAGTATGAAAAACTGTTTCAAGATCTACAGGACTTGTTTGATCCATCTAGGAATATGGCAAAATATCGTAATGTCCTTAACAGCCAAAACCTACAGCCCCCTATTATCCCCCTGTTTCCTGTTATCAAAAAAGACCTTACATTCCTTCATGAAGGTAAAAGCAGAAGTACATCATCTTTTACCAGCTAAGAAAAGCTAACTTTCCTACCTAATTACTGATATTGTTGATTGTAGGAAATGATTCTAAAGTGGAGGGCTTGGTCAATTTTGAGAAGCTGAGAATGATTGCAAAGGAGATACGCCATGTCGGTCGCATGGCGTCTGTGAACATGGATCCTTCTTTAATGTTTAGAACAAGGTAAGTGTGTTGTATCAGGCAAAGCTTTTCCCGGCTGAGAGAAGCCTAGGTGTCAGCAAGAGGGGCTTTGGAGTGGGATGAGCTTCTTGTTGGTAACAATTTGCCAAAATAACGTGGTGGTCTAAAGCTGGAGAAACCATTACATTTTGTGCTTACTGATACATACTAAAAATGTTTCTTATTATTCTTTAGCTGACAGTTACTTCATAAAAATGAGATTCTATCAGTGGGAGGGAGGGGGAAAAATTGTCTCGAAAACATATGTATTGGTCTGTTTGAAACATTGACATATGCCAGCTTATAATTTTGTAGACATAGTGATGTATCTGAAGCAGTGTCAGCTAGTAGTCTTAGAAAACATGGAGTGAATGCTCTCTGGCTTCATGTTACACCAGCTTATTGCATACTCTTTTTCTTAATTTGAGGTAGAAGAGTTTGTAATATCTGACTGTGTGTTCAAGTCAAGGCTCTTTTTAATATTTGTGAGCTTCCAGAACTGCTTGTTGTGAGGTCTGGTCTTTTTCTTTCTGAGCTTGTGATCTTTCTCTGTCTCTTCTTAAACCCGTGCTTTACTCTTCCTGACTCTCACTTGCAGGAAGAAGAAATGGAGGAGTTTGGGGTAAGTGGTTGGACACAACACACACAGACATTCATTCTTCCTTTACCATTTGCATTGTTTCCTACTTGCTATCTTTAATTTTCTGGTGTTTTGACATTTTTTTTCTTTCGTTAACCCTTTTTACTGACTATACATTTACATTTTCATCTAGGAGTGCTTTTGCTTTTGAGGTTATAACACAAAAATTTTAAATTATTTTTAAGTGGTTGTAGATAGAAAAGTGATGTTCTCCTCCCACCTCCAATTTAAATCGCTAAAGGAAGTGACTTTGAGTCAAAGAGAATTATAAAATGACAAGGTTGCAACAGCTGAAAATAGCTGTTAACTTTGTTATACCTATTAAACAATTATCACAATCAAATACAAAAGTTAAAATTTAAAGTATCTGCTAGACTAACTGATTTTCATATTACAATTCAGCCATCATTTTTGCCTTAACAATTCAAGACCAATGCATAGCTTTCATATAGATACACATACATTGAAATGTGCATGACACTTTTTATTTCATCATGAACAAGCTGATCATTTTATTTAACAAAAAGCTGTCTTCAACCTCACAAGTTACAAAGAAGTTCTATTCTGTAAAACTGAGCTGTACATTTTGTATACAGTCTGATTTAAAACATAGAGGACTTTCAAAATGCCTTCTGTATATGTATTTGAATTTGAACCTCAACTGTAGTCTTCTGTCAGCATTCCCTTATTGCATGAGCTTTTCCTAATGCTCCAATCTTCTCAGTAGTTGGCTTATGTGAGAGAGCTACCATGAATGCTTTCTAGATGTGTGAAGTGATGTTGCCTAGTTGGAGCAGAATAGGTTAAAATATTTGTGTAATTAAAATAGTGCCTGTAACCAAGTAAAAAGATTTCCTGGCCCTCATCTTTCTGTCTGTTACAGCTGTTTGATTTACTGGAATGAGGCATGTAAGCTTTGACTGTAGACTGACATTCATGCAATATTTTGCATGTTTCATGTTTATCAGGTGATACTGTGTTGGACTAAGTCATACCTTTCCCCTCTTTCCTCTTCCTCCTGCCCCCCTTCACTTCAGGTCTCTCAGCCAGGGCAGTACCAATGCAGCTGTGCTGGATGTGGCGCAAACAGGGGGCCATAAAAAGCGGGTCCGTCGCAGCTCCTTTCTTAACGCTAAAAAACTGTACGAAGATGCTCAGATGGCACGGAAGGTAAAGCAGTACCTCTCAAACTTGGATCTGGAAATGGATGAAGAGAGCCTCCAGACACTGTCTCTGCAGTGTGAGCCAGCCACTAACACATGTGAGCATTGTCATTTGCTATGGATTTCAAGGAAGCAGTTAAATATACCTCTGTTTCTAGTCCAGACTTGAAACTACTGTTCCAGGCAATTTGGAACAGTAACTAGGCAGTGAGGTGGAAAATTAGGTGTGTGGTCATTTTCAAGTACTGAATGTCTATGAATCTTAAGAAAATAATCCTGTAGGTTAACAGGATAGAGACATAGTATTTATACAGGTGATAAGGCTTTAAGATGATGTCACACTGAAGTGTACAAGGGCTTTTTAGCTTTGTCTGTGCAAAGGATCTGGAGGATCAGAAGTTTTTCTATGTGCTCAGGTTACTGGTGTGAATAGGGATATGGTTATTCTGAGAGAATAGGGGTTTTCCTTATGTCCAGGTGTTTCAGAGATACTTGGAGGGCTGTATCTGGGGGCAGCAGAGGAGGACCTTATCCTGGATATATCAGTTTCATTTTGATTTGAGAGAATGCTATATGTTGTGCCCTTCCCTTGCTTTAGGGTAGCAAGAAATAATAATTATATATCCATTCTGAATCAGTTTGTAGTCCTTAATTGTACAAGTATTTGAGCACCTTTTAGTTATTAATTGGAGGGCTTCGTACTGCTAAGACTAAAACACCCACCAAGTTTTTAGCTAGTAGTCATTCAGTATTTTCTCCCCTTTCTTGCAAAGTACCGAAGAATACAGGAGACAAGCGACCTGGAAAATCTGAAACATCACCAGTGGCTCCCCGGGCAGGCATCCAGCAGAAAGTGCAGCAGCAGCAGCAACATAAAGTAAACCAAGCGTTGCAGGTCCCTGCCGTATCTCTTTATCCCTCTCGCAAGAAAGTGCCAGTCAAAGACCTCCCACCATTTGGTAAGTGAAACAAGGAAGCATTTGGTTTAATACTCTGAAGTTTGTTCACTCATGTCAGGGAGATATTTTGAATCATATAAGGTTCAGGCATTTATTTCTGGTAGTATGATATGCAGGTTATGCCAATTCATGCGGTATCTATCCATAATTTTATTCTCTAAAAAAGGAAAGAAAGAAATCTAGGAAAGCATCCTGTCAATTTAATCAGTACAAGTATTTACTTGTTACTAGCAGCGGGAAAGAAGAAATGGTTCTGATCGTTTGCCCTGGGATCTTGGCTTAACTTTTCTAAAGGGCTCAGGGACATGGAGTTCTTGAATGATCCATCTGAGATGTCTCCAAAGCTTTGGTGTCTCTTCAGAAGTTGAACTTTTAATGTGAAATTCAGGCCCACTCAGGTTGGTGGTCCTGTTAGAAATGTAGGTCTGGAGTTTCACGTTGACAATTGTCCCTTTGGCTTCTGCTCCCTTCTGCTTTTTTATCGTTGTTATTCAGTTGTTGCTGCCTCCACATTGCTCAGAAAGGCACCAGACTATAGCAATTTCTACTACTCTGATTTCCGAATCTGTGTCCCAGAATGTATACATAACATGTATGCATTATTAAAGAACTTCTTAAATCACTTGAAGTGTGGTAATTATCCTAATAAGTATATGTAGCATAACTGGCCCTTCCTATTGCACGATGGTAATTTCACAAGAGCTTAATTCTGATTTCACTTTTTATCAGTTTTTCTCATGCACTGCTTAGGCTGCAATAAAGCATTAGAAGCAGCAAAATGAGCAAGAAACAATTCATTATTTATCTATATCTTGTTGATTTTACCATTAATTTTAAATCTTAAAAGGACTTTGAAGCTCCATAGACTGCATTTTTGCTCAATGGTGGCAAAGTTTCTGAAAACTGAGTAGATTATGCTGATGGAGCAGCTATAAATTATTGATAGCAGGATTGTGATCCAACAGATCAAAGATACATTCTGTGAATGCTTGAAAATAACCTCTATCAAAAGCATTGGCAAAACTGTCAGAGAAGCTCTGATTTCACTGTCCTAGAGTGGATTTTTGAGGGGAAGGGAAGAGAAAAAAGGATAAATGTGACCTGGGAAAAGCAATTCGTGGTGCCCTAGATCTTTACATCATACATCATCTTCAGGATGTTTTTACTCTTTAGTTTCCCAAAATAAACGGGTGCAGAGATAGTTCTCAAAAATGAAAGGGAGAAAGGCAGCTGCAGGATGACCTTGTTTCATAAGCCTAATCTTATTAATGTTCTTTCCGGCTTTCTTTGACCTTCTAGGCTACTCTGAATAGAAAAAAAAACAGAACAGTTTCAATTCTTACTATATAAATCTTCACTAACCAGTGAGATTGGTTTGTGTCTGTATTCAACATAATTTTAGTTCTAGTTTTTCAGTAGCCATTCCTATGCATATCCTCAATTTAAGTATTGTATAGGCAGTATTCTACAACATCAAATCTTCATTGTGTTTTCTGTGGCAAAGTATTTATTTTAAGTGGCCAGAATGAAAGACCATCTGCACTAATATGTGGAAATAAAGCTCTACATTTTAAACAGGAATAGGTTTAAACATTTTGCTTAATTTAAACTGGTATCAGAAAAGTTAGGGGTTTTTTCTGTATGGTGTCTGCTCTATAAATGCATTGTGAAGCATGAAGATGTATTTATATTGGACTTTACATCTACATTAATTCTTACTTAAAGGCATTAACTCCCCACAAGCTTTAAAGAAAATTCTTTCATTATCGGAAGAAGGAAGTTTGGATCGTCACAAGAAACAATCTGAAGACACAGTCTCAAGTGCATCTTCACAGCTGTCTTCTCCTCCTACTTCACCACAGAGCTCTCCAAGGAAAGGTATTAGATGTTCAATATTTCTCATCCTGTTTCCTGAAACTCATGGACTTAGGAAGCTTCTAAGAAAGAATTTGGACAGTTGATAAACTACTGCTGCTCTTATTTTTGTCACATACGGTCGGTCAGCAAGAGGGCAGGAAATGTAGCACAGTGTGGGATACCTAAAAGGATAACTGTGAATCTGATTTCTAGGGTACTTGAAAGCCCTGTGGTTATCAAAAGCCAGAAAAAATAGCCTGGTATGATACAGGATTTGATGCAGTAGGTCGCTCTCACTGCAGCTGCTTTTGACAAAAAAACGGTGTGTGGTTGAAAACTTAAAATCTTTGTACAGCATTGACCACACTGGCCTATTAGAGGAATTTATTTGCTGTGTCATGTATGTGGATGGGATGTGTCTAATGTATGACAGAAAGGCTTAAGATATTTAGGATTCAGATCACTACTACAGAATATTTTAATAGGAGCCTGATTATTCAAGCCATGTGTATGACTATTTGAGGAATGGTATTACACATTGGAGCTTCCTTGACCAGGGTCTTTTTAAGTGATTTCATAGAGCTATTTTTTAAAGTGAATTTAGGACTTTAAAGGGATTTTTTTAAAGCCTGTTTTTTTTTTTCCTGGTAGTTGTTCTACTTATGAATTGACAAAACAGAAGATGGAGGCACTGTGCTGTAGTTTAAACAGAAAAAAAGCCCCTTTGAAAGTATGATAGCCTAGATGTATTGCAGGCAAAGTTATTCTCTTTTCAGAATATCATAAAAGTTCAGTTTAACAGTTACATAATGTTATGGTAAAATATACGTTGGGGTTGAAGTGACTTCTATTGAAGTATTATTTACTAAAGTCAGATGGAGGAGGATATTATGTAGAGAATATATCATCTCAAGTCCTTGTAAGCTGTCATCATTACTTCTCCCAAATACTACATTAGCAAACAGTGAATTTATATAAATATCGGCAGGCCTATGCATTTCTTGAAAACGGACTTGGAATTCTGTACTTGACTCATAGTGGGAAAAGCACTTTATTTTTGCAAAAAACAAATCAAACATGATTTTTAAAAAAAAGCCTTGGTTTGATGGTGACATGAAGCTAATGGTAGATTCTTTCAGACAAAAATGACAACATTAATTTCATGTTCTCAGCAAGTGAATTGGGATAGATCGGTTGAAGTAATTTTGACACTTATGTGTAGACTGAAAGCAAAAAATGAAAACGGCAGTTACTTGTGGATTTACGTTGTTTAATGATCTTTAACTTAGCTGGCAAGAACATTCAGCACAACTTTGTTTAATACTAAAGCAAAAACTGAATTTACTTCTGTGACATGGTATGCAGATTTTATCTCAGTCTGGCTGTGTCAATGCTGCCTCCAAGTTTCATTATAATTCTGGTAATATATACTATTTGGTATAACAAAGAAAGCTTGAAAACCTGGCCCTCTCTCAGCCAAGATATGTAGTAAGCAGTCAGCCCAGACATCTGGGCTTCATGTTGTATCTGCTGTTCATCTGTGAAGCGTAGCTTTGCAAACAGAAAAGTTGTATGGGAAGGTCTCTTGGAGTACTTTAAGCAGTAGACTCATCCTGAACATCTCTTTCATTCCAGTCTTGGAGACAGTGTTTATGCATAGGCAGTTTGTTGTGAAGTAAGATTTCATAATGTGAGGATATGAGTATGATGATGAATTTGAAAAGAATTTGAGGTAGGAGGGCAGTTGGTTTGTAAATGAGTAGTGTGTGTTCCCACAATCTTAGACCTCTGATTAAGAGACCAAATACACAGTGTTACGCAGTTTTGCTGTGTATCTTTGTCTTTTGTAATGCTGTGTAAATGTAATCGTAGCTTTGCTCTACTATGGTAGCAGTATGGCCAACTGCCTGACAATAACTGAGCAGGTGTCTTGGAGAGTCCTATTAACATGATGTTCCCTTTGCAGGCTATACTTTGGCTCCTAGCAGCACGGTGGATAACTTTTCAGATTCTGGTCACAGTGAAATTTCTTCTAGATCTAGTATTGTCAGCAATTCATCTTTTGACTCTATGCCAGTCTCCCTGCATGACGAGAGGAGACAGAGGCATTCTGTCAGCATCGTGGAGACAAATCTTGGTGTGGGAAGGATTGATAGAAGAATCATGATTGAACCAGATCAATACAGCTTAGGGTAGGAATTTTATTTGTGCTTGCTTACATTATACTTTCATATAGTGTGTATGTGGCATGTGTATTTGTCCATGTAACTTTCTCTGTATCTCTCAAGTATTTTTTTCTCCCCCGCTCTTAAAAATGACTCTTTCAATGCTGCGTATTGTGATAATGCTCAATTTCTGACAGGAAAAGGTTTTGCACTCCTGAGTGCATGATGAGGTCTACAGCAGTAAGAGTTTACCTCAGAAGACTTACCATCTGAGCATTTCAGTGATACTGTAGATTATCCTCTTTGTGGCAGACTAGTATCCTAGCCTGCTTCCTACGTGGGGAATTAACTGAATTAGATGAAATATTATTCGCACAATTATTCAGTGATCAAACTGAGAACAGAAATAGCTAGTGATTTTCCAGTCTGTTTCATGGAAAAGTGCATATTTGTCTAACTCCAAAATATTTTGCCCCAAATATCTCTTCTATTCAACAATAATTGGAAGCTAAAATTCACATTATGCAGCTGGTTTTCTAGGTAATTAACTTCTGTAATGGTGGGGAAGCTAGTGCTGTGAGGAGTTCTCTAAATCTCTAGTAGTGAGCCTTGGTGTGAAAGTAATTGGAGCTCTGGCTCCTATTGTCTCCACTTACTTTTTTTTTTTTGAGCTGTTATTCGGATGCTTCAGTCCTCTGAATAGTTTCAAGGGTTTTAATCCTGCAGTGTCTGCAAATAGCAGACCTGTTCCAAAACTGATGTACTTCAGCTCTGGGAATCCCAGGCTATGCAAACTCTTTAATCAGATGTCTTAATATTTGGAAGAACAGGATTTCAGTCTGCATAGCAAGCTGCCCTGGAAGAACAAATCCCAGGAGCCTGGATAGCTGCTAAGCAAAAGTGACACTTTGTCGGTTTTCTCTGCTGCTATGTAAGTGATAGTGTCAGGCTCACTTAATTGCTGAGGGGCTACAGAGAACATGTTTGCTCTAGGAAGTAGCACATGTTTCCAAAATTAAGGTTGAAATACATTTCCATTTGCAGGAAATGTTGAAAATTGAGCTTTCAGAGTTTCCTTGGCAAAAAAAAAATAATCTGAAAAGTGAAACCTAAATCTGAATATCAACCACTTCCTTCTAAAACTCTGCCTTTGGACCTTTGCTTTGCATGACTGGAAAAGCAGTAGGATAACCCTGGCTATCAATCTGTTCACCTTTATGTGTGTCAGTGTGGTTTGCCTGTCTTAAAAGGCTGCTGCAAAGTTAAGATTTTATCTTTTGAAATAACTCTCTGAAGTGTAAAGTTTTATCAGGTTTTTGTTGTTTTTCCTTTATTGAGGATGAGCTTGAAAGCAAAGTGTCCTGTTCTCAAAATTGAATTAGTCATTATTGCAAGCAAAAGATACTATAAAGCGCATCAAACCTTCAATCATAGAATCATAGAATGTTTTTGGTGGAAAGGGACCTTTTAAATGTTATAAAGGTCATCTAGTCCAACCCCCAAATATGTTTGTTTTTCTCTTGATTGTTGAATTGTGTGTCTTGTACATGATTTCCAATTCCAACACTGGATTTTATTTTTTTTCCCCATCATCACTGTGCATCTAGCTCATATGCACCACTCTCAGAGACCAGAGGCCTGTATGCTGGAGCAACTGTGCTTTCTTCTCCTAGTACAGAAGAACTGTCACAGGATCAGGGGGACAGAGCTTCGCTTGATGCAGCTGACAGTGGCCGTGGTAGCTGGACTTCTTGTTCGAGTGGTTCTCATGATAACATACAAACAATACAGCACCAGAGGAGCTGGGAGACTCTGCCTTTTGGACATGCTCATTTTGATAGTTCAGGCGATGGGGCAGGACTGTGGGCCTCAGGCAGCCATATGGACCAGCTGATGTTCCCCGATCATGGCACAAAATATGGCAGGCAAAGTCAAGGCAGGGAGGGCCTTGATCAAGCACAGTCCAGAGCAAGCTGGGCATCCTCAACGGGATACTGGGGAGAGGACTCAGAAGGTGATACAGGTACCATAAAGCGGAGGGGTGGGAAGGATGTTTCAACTGAAGCTGAAACCATTAGCATAACATCTGTACCAGCAGAGGAGACTAAACCGACTCCTGTGCCCACTCATACAGCAATGTCATCAAGTAGTTCAAAGGGGCATGTTGGTAAGTTAAGTTTTGTTTACCATGAAGTATTTTAATTCATTTGCTTATAGGTTTTTGTATTGTTCTAAAACGGCATTTCTTTTGTCTAGTTTGATTTTTTTATTTTATTTTTTATTTTTTTAGGTTTTAAAGCAAAACTGAATATTTTGCAGTCTCTCTTAAATTTTTCCCTTTAACCATGCAAGGGAAAATAGCATTTATTGTTGATTCTCAGTTCTGGCAGTGCCTTTGTGTCTCTAGAGAGCCTACCATACATCAAAAAACTAGCTCAGCTGCTGGACAGTGTTTTGAGAGGTTGATGTATTTAGATGTCTGTTCTGAAATGTGAATTTCTCATCACAGTAAGGCTCCATATCCTATATTTAGAAGTCTTAATAAATGTGACCTGATTTTTGTAGAAGTGTTTTACTTTATACCTCTATGACTTGTCTGATAATTGTGAATATTCTTTACTTCTGAAAATGGGATCACTTTGTGCTTAAATACCAACTGTAAAATATTTCTTTGGCCTGCTGAAACTGAGGAGGTTTCTAAGAAGCTAGAGGTGAAATATATTTATATGCATTCAAAAATAGAAAGATCGTATAATCTGTAAATTAGTATGAAGGTGTCTTTGGCAGAACTTAACATTTTTCTCGTACTGTTCCTTCTGTGCATCCCAATTTTTAGGCCATCCAAAACCTCTGCATTTTTGCCACTTTTCTTCCTTTCATTCCCCTTCACTTTGCCTTTTGTCAGGTTAATATGAAGAACTATCTAAGAGCCATTTTTTGCTGACACAGCTGAAAGTCTGCCAGATTGAGGTCATGCTGAGACCACTGTGATAAAATGACTTTTCCATTTTCTGCTCAAGTATATTGCTTAGCAGTGGTGCATTGCTTCAAAGCTTGGGTGCAGATCTGAATCCCTGGCCTATGAAGAGGAGGAACCTGTTCAGTTCAGGACTTGAGGTTCATGGTTCAGATTCATGCCCCTCTCTAATTTTTTTCTTTGATATGCTTGCTTTCCTCCAGAATGTGTAACAAGTGTACTTCCAAATATGCCTCTCAAGGCAGTGGTTGCCACTATGTTTTTAGGGACTTGAAAGAACATGAAAGAGACCTGAAAATTCAAACCAACACACTTCCACGAAATTCACTACTATTAACTAATTATCCTGCAAATATAACTCTATGTATCACTGTCCAGCAGAACCCACTGTTTTGCGTAGTACTTCTGCACTGAATAGACATTGATCTCTTGCAGTATTTCAAGAGGATTTTTCTACAGAATTTCTTCTCCTTTTCAGAAATATTTGAATAAAATTTCTCAGAAACCTCTTCATGCTGCTTTGCTTAGTTAAAACAGTTTGTCCAAGAAAAATACTTAGAATCTATTGGAAACTATTTCGTTTGGTTATAATACCAAGGATTTATTTTTAGTCTATAAAAACTTGTATCTGAATAGCACCGGTCCATTTTGAGCTTGTACTGCCCTTTCATTCAAATCATGCTGCCTAGTGCAGGGTGGTGTTGTCGTCATCACCACTTGTGCAAGAATAGACAGTGTATGACAAGCTGTGGAGACTAAATTGTCTGTGTCAGTGGTTTTCCCTGCTTTATTTGTAAGGTTTGTCAGTGAAGTGGTCATGTGTTAAAGGGCTAGATCCTCAACAAGTGTTCAGTATCAAAGACGCAAGTGACTTTTCTAACTACATAACAACATACATACCTATCTGTTGTGTGTCTCTGCAGATGCTTAGAATTCTTAACTGCTGTTTTCTCCCTCAAAGTTCTCTCCAAGAGAGAGCTTCTCAGTATGCCCAGAGTTAAGTCTTGTTCAGGTAAACAGTTACGTCTCAGTGAGATCCACAACCTAGGTGGTGGTCTCTTGATCTCCTATATAAAATCATATTCAATCATTGCTCTTATGGGCATACTTTCAGTTTTGCAGAGAATACAACCATGGGGCAGTGGACAGTTGTGCATTCAAAATATATGGAGATGAAGCCCACTTCCTTACCTTTTGGAATTGTTTGCTGCTTCTGTAGACTCTTGTGTGTTCCACGTTACTTTGATCACTGTACGTTTTATTCTATACAATTGATGGAACAGCTTCAGTTGTGAAGTTTGAACAAATTCCCCATGTAATTTGATGAATTTTGTTAGACTAATGCTTCACTACTGGAAGAATAGCTGCATCCTGTGTTTGTTGTATATTCTGTACTTTCTTGATTGATATATTTTTCGCAAGCTCATATACTCATAGCATATGATGGTTAACTTTTGTCCTTCAGATTATTTCTTCCTGGGCTGTTGAGTTGGTTGATGTTTACTTAATAACTGTCTGTTTTCCTTTCAGCAATGTTTCTTTTCCAATCTCTTAAAATCATCTGTTGTTTTCCCTGCAGCACGAAAAGAAGGTCGATATCGGGAACCACCTCCAACTCCGCCTGGTTATGTAGGAATACCTATTGCTGAGTTCGGAGAAGGTGGCTCCCATCCAACCAGAAAGCCTCCAGATTACAACATAGCACTTCAGAGGTCTAGAATGGTGGCACGGACATGTGAGACTCACGGAACATCAACTCCACAGCAGCAGTCTCACGGCCATTCAACCAGCAGGCCCGCGAACAAACCTCAGTGGCATAAACCAAATGAGTCAGATCCACGTCTTGCTCACTATCCGTCTCAAGGGTTTTCCACAGAGGAAGATGGTAAATTTCTAATTGGTAGATTTTGAGTGGGCTGCATGCAAAACTGGTCAATGCTTTCACAGACACAAAGCAAATTACACAAATGTATTCTGCCATAGAAATTCTTGCCATAATTTGAACTCTATTTCATTTTCAAAACTTGCTATTTGTTGACTTTTTGTAAGGGAAGGAATTCAGTTCATCCTAAATATGGTTTAAAATTTGGAACGTAGGTCCATGTGAGTCTTAGACAGCCAAGTAGTTGGCTTAGACAACTTCTCTGGAGGTGCCTGTGTTCACCATGTACCTCCCCTAATTTTTTTGCACTAACCATGTATTTAATGATCAAAAAGTAGCCCGGTCTATAGAATACCTGCCCATCCACCCCACAGAGCGTCATTGATCAGGTTTATTTGGACAGTCACTCACATTCTACCTGAAACTCTTATGCTGTGGACACTGGATTTTCCACTCCAGCTGTTTCACATAATGAGCCCACTGCTGTCTTGCTTTCTCGCTGACCCAATTGTGTCTGCATCTTTGTGCTTTAACTCAACTATAATGCTTTTCTGTGGAGTGTAGGTGTGGCTGGATTGAAGCTCTAGGCCTAGGTGCTCAATATTTAGGCAGGATGGTGCCCAAATCACACATTCGAACTCTTTGTTTTGCCTAATGATAGAAAGACTAACATTCCCCTTCTCCCTCTAACTGCTTAGTTGCTAAGGTTTTATGTGCAGGAAGAACTCTGCAGTTAAATATGATGAGATTAAAAAAATTAAGTCTGCCTTAACTGAATTGCCTCAAACTTTAAGAGTTACCGTGACAGAGAATGTTAATTGTTTCTACCAATGATGACTAAATTGAAGGTGTATTCAGGGAAAAATATAAGATGCCTTTCTGAAGCTTCTGGCCATCTAGGAGTAGCTGTTGTGTTCCTTGGGCTGAGGAACTGCACCTAGCTCAGTTAGGCAATTGTCTTATTTTCTTCAAGAGCAAAATTACAAAGAAGTTCTTCCCATGAGATCTGAAATGCACTGAAATTTAGATCGTTTTAAAGTATATACCTAATAGAATGAAATGGAAAACACGTGAGCACAGTACACAGTACTTGTTGTATACACAGGTTTGTTTCATTCAGTAGCAGTCTTGTTCTATATGAACTAAATTGTATTTTTCCCTTATCCTATTGTATTTGCAGAAGATGAACAAGTCTCTGCTGTCTAAGATTTGGACTTTTCTGGATCCAGAGTGAGCCACCTTAAAGGAGAGCACAAGAAGACGTCCCTAGAATAGGAGCCTTGGAACTACGATTAAAGGATGGTGGACCTATTTGCCTCCTTCCCTGCCTTAAAGCAGCATGGGGCTTCTTCCTCTGCCCCTCCCCCTTCTGTCCCCTCTTCCCTTGCATGTGAAATACTGTGAAGAAATCGCCCTGGCACTTTTCAAACTGTGTTGCTTGAAATGCACAGTGCAGCAATCTCCAAGCTACCACTGTCGCTGTCTGCCACATCACACAGTATCATTCCAAATTCCAAGATCATCACATCAGGATGATTAACTCTGGCTGCACTTCCCAATGCCTGGAAGGGTTTTTTTTTAAATCTTCCTTTTAGATTTTAATCACAATCCTAACACTTAGTCTCATTGGGATAATGAGATAAGTTAGTTGTCAAATTACATTTGGCCTTTAACCTATGAAGAGAAAAATGCTTTGAGATCCTTCAAGGAGGCAGTGCTTATTTGCTTGTTTACAATGCCTTTGTTACAATTTTGTATGTTTGCATTTGGAAGATCAAATACTGCATCTGCATAGTAATTACAGTATTATTTCACACCTCTAAGTAGGGTTGCCAGCCTGAACTCCTGGAGAGAATATTGCTATCATGTGGCTGAGCAGGGCAGAAGGGAAGGCAGAGGCTATGGTATGCAGCCTTTCCTTGACCATCTAGCTTCGCTCTTAATGTGCCCCACCCTGGAATCTTCACAAGTTTGTAAATGTTAGTGCTAATGCCATTCTCATCCGGGTCTGGTGTAAATGCAGAAACACAGTGCTTGCAACTGGTCGATGATGGAAGAGGACACTGTGTGTCTCATACCTGTGCCTTGTGGAATACAGGATGGCATACTAAAAAAGTGTCCCGTTCTAATAAGACAGATGGCAACCCCACCTTTAAGTTATGTCCTTTTTTTTTTTTTTGCTATATAGTAGTTTATATTAAAATAAAAATTAACTGGATAACATTGCAGTGAAGCCAAGTTGGGATGTCACAGCTCGTGTTAGCTGTTAACACTAATATAATAACCTCCATCTATTGACTTTGACATTAGGGGATAAACGAGCCTTTAAGTAAAAAAAATAACATGATTAGATTTGCCAGCCTTTGCAATGCAGAAATAGTCACAAGTGTTAATGGCTTCATGGAACACTGCATGTATAGAGAAGGCCAATGTGTAGCAACCACTTGCTCACAGCTGCTATTAACCCTAGAATGACTGAAATGACCCTCCCCTCTATTTTTGTGTTGTTTTTGCACAGACTCCGGAGAAGTGAAGGCTGCCAATCCGAGTAGTACTCAAATGTGAGGAACTGCTGGTCTTGGATTTTTTTTTTTTCCATTGAACTCAGCTGATCATATTGATCAGTAGATACACGTAAATAGCTTCAACTTTTAAAGATCAAATTGCAGTGTTTTTTCACTGTATCAAACAAATGTCAGTGCTTTATTTAATTCTCTCCTGTAATCATAGCTTTTGTCTATTTGCTTATATATCACATTGTCAATTATGCATCTGTAATTTTACCTGTTATATGCATTATTTGCCAGTTTTATTCTGAAGGCTATGGACCTCATGTGCATATAGAAATACAAAATCTTAGCTCTATCACAAGTTGCACAAATGTTATATAAGCATTAAGTAATTGTAGACCATAGGACTGCTAATCTCAGTTCGCTCTGTGATGTCAAGTGCAGAATGTACAATTAACTGGTGATTTCCTCATACTTTTGATACTACTTGTACCTGTATGTCTTTTAGAAAGACATTGGTGGAGTCTGTATCCTTTTGTATTTTTAATACAATAATTGTACATATTGGTTATATTTTTGTTGAAAATGGTAGAAATGTACTATGTTTATGCTTCTACATCCAGTTTGTATGAAGCTGGAAAATAAATAAATATAACATTAATGAAGTCCATATTGATTCTTATGCATTTTACATGTTCCACATACTTGAACAAATTTATGAAAAAAATTTACTTCTCTGTGTATTAATATTAAAGGGACATTGCCAAGTGATGTGGGCAAACCATTGGTGTGGAGTTTTTCTTAATATACAGTTGTGCTGCTGATAATTTTTGAAAACTTTGGTGTGTGTACTGCTGAATGAGAATGACTGATATGTTGTGTGTTCCCAGCAGAAACATTTGAGATGCCAAAAAACGTATAGTCTTTGGTGTGTATAGAATGTAAACAGTTTTAAAGGTAAAATTGTGTTGATTTTATATTCTTAATGCTGTAAAAGTAAGAAATACATGTTTTAACATTTAGATAGGGAGAAGTATGGAAAGCAATCCATTTGAGTTTTTACTGGACAAGGCATTTCAAGTAATAAAAATCACCCAATAGCATTCCCAGTAATAAAAGCTGATGTTAATTCAATGTTAAATCTGTAGATTTTATTTTCTTCCCCCAGAGGTTAAATTCGTTATTTTCAATGGTATGCAGAAGACTGGGTTAAAATGGCACTGCTAAAGCCATTAACCCCTGTATCCTATTTAGTTTTTAAATGCCTGGCAGATGATGTTTCCAAATCTAAAATTAATTCATTGCGAAGAAAAGCAACAAAATGCTGTCGAGATTTAAGTCTTCCTAACACAACTCTAGAAATGATCTACATTCATAAGAACGTTAAAAATCACTGAAAATATAGGATTTGTAAACATAGTCTTTTAATTGCTGTAATCTCTAGCACTGTAGGGAAGGAAATTATGGAGAATGTTAGATTTATGTGGTGTGAGTGTCAGTCTGTGGCTAATACTTCTTGGGTACATTTCAACAAACTAAAGACTACCATTGGTTTTGACATTAGTAGAATGAACATACATTTTTACGGGTCTTGCCTGCAAGTTTGTCCTTCAGTAACACTAAAGGTATGTTGATAGGGAAGTTATTCCTCTAACCAACTTGTGAGGTATTTGAACTGTTTGCACACTTGTCAGGTTTTTTCCATGTGCTTGATATAGTGTTGAATTGGGCAGCATTCCTTATCCTCCCATTTATGCTTCCGTTCTGTAATTAATGTTTTTAGAACACATTATGTAGAGATGTCCTCAACACTCTGCATCCAAGAACACTTCACACAGCAACTGATCCAATAGAAATAAAGACCTTGATGTGACTTCTTATGAAGTGAATTCTTATGTTGTTTTAATATAAGTAATACAAATTTTGTACTTATTGTGTGGATGCAGAAAGATGCAGACAAAGACCAGTTGCTGGTATTTGGTGTTGCATTCACCAAAATCACATAGAACACTGAGATCTAAGGAAATTTTCTTTTTTGTTTGAAGAAATGTCATTCAGTTATCTGTGCTTTTTTATGACTTTGTTTTTTTACTGAAACTTACTGAGGCAGAGGCTACACCTTTATGCAGTGTGTTGCACGTTGGAGTCACCACGAATTTGTGAAAGCTCGAGTATTGAGAGTGCTGCTTAAGTGGATTAACCTTAGTATCTGGAGAAGCATGCAAGTTTTGCATCTGTAAATCTGACTCAAATATTTAGGCCACCTAAGGTGAGGAACGGGTTTTGTTTTAAAATAACAATAAAAAACCCCCACCTCTATTTGCTTCAAGATAGGTAGGAAATGTATGGATTGTAGCATACTTGAAACAAAATCAACTCTGGAGAATCTGAGTAATGATTTAATTGCAAGTATTAATATTCATGTATTACTTGGTATGTGCTGAAACATTACATCTGTGAACAAAGGTAATGTAGCAGCAACAGCCTTTCTAACATATGTTAAATAACACAGATCTATTGAAGAAGATATGAACATTGTTAAAACTACTCTGAAAACTGACCCCCTCTGGAGACAGCAGCCATCTGAGATGATTAGTATAATATGATCAGCTATCCCTAGATTCCTTTAAGTAAGCTTTAAAGTCTTGTGTCTAAAAATTGCATGCTTTGAGAGAAGCCTGGAAGTGAAAGTAGGTTTATTACTGATGTAAGGTGGAATCTGTTACTTTCTCTTTTCCATTGGAAATGTGATAAATAAATTTTTTTTAGTTTTTACTAGAATATGAAAATCTTTAAAGCTCTGTCTTGCTTATATGTAGTGAGCATTTAGGAATGAGTTGAAGGTATTCAACTACTAGCAATCATCAACTGCATAATCTTAAACTATTCTCATTTGATTTTCATGGGATTAAATTTATACAGTAACACTCCACACATCTACACACACACTGCATTCCTTGTGGGACAGGTGAGAAATGAGTCTTGGCTCTCTGTGTTGAAACTCAAGTTTGTGTTAAGTAGAAGTGCTGGTTTCTCCTTAAGCACAGACTTGTCTCCCTCTGCCTTTTATTTGGTGGCACTCTCTCATGGCTTGACATGCTCAGTCTTCTCTATCAGTTTGGAGAATTTGCTTGGCTTTTATTTCTTTATTTGGTGGATCTTTAAAGGTGTAGTTTTGTCCTCAGTAGTGTAACCTGTGAAAGGAGGATCATTTTCTTTGCAGCATTGTTGCCCTTGCAGGCAATGAAATCCTTTGTATGTGTATATCAAAACGTGATATATATATAAACACTGTATATGTGTGTATATATAGGAAAAAACTCCCATTATATACCACTGCAGCACCTGCATTTTTAGCTAGGATGTCTGCACTGGCATTTGAGGGGTGAAGTTTGACAATCTTTTTTTCAGTGAAACTTACACTGGTGATTTTTCAAATGCTTTCTCAATGACCGCCAAACTGTTTGAACATGCAGTTGTTATCTTCTGATACAGTTTAAGAAAAAAATTGTCACTTTCCCCAGGGTCAGTAGCTGTGGCAGAGAGAAATTGCCTAGGTGGTGTGTTCAGTCTGTTTTGAGGCTTTTTTCATACCTAGAGAAATATGAGGGGTTTTTAACTAGTTTCTATTCCATTTTGTGTAACAAGTAAAATGATCTGAACTGTTGCTTTCTAACAGAAGTTAGTCTATGTGGATCAGGATGGCTTTTCTTCCTTGGTGTCTTTGGTCAGAGTCCAAGTAAAACACAGGAATTTGCACTGAAAAAAAAGCAACCTTCCACACTGAGGCTTTGCTTTCAACACTGTAGAACTGGAAGGTTGTTCTGATTTGATGGTCCAGAGAACCCTCATACAACCTTGACACGTTTTGCTCTTAAGAAGAGATAGCCTTTGTTGCTGCATTTCATAACTGTAAGACTGATCCATTGCCCTGGTAGTCAAAAGATAACAAGCCTCCATGTACTGGTTTATGTGTGTATGAGATTTTTGCATTAAACATTCTTTAAGCTGAGTAGCTCTCTTCCTTTCTCTTTTCTTGTTCCTATACCTTACAGTGTCCGTATGTTGTTCCTGTCTGTCCTGGACAGACAGGAATAAGCCAGACTTCAGTGGGACAGGTAGAGTAGAAACTTCTGTAGACACTCTGCACCTTGTGCAGTTTGGTATTTTTGGCTTTGTTTTTTAACATAAATGTTCAAAACTACTGCTTGAAATGAAGCATGATCTGCATCTTGATCTGAATTTTATCCTACTTTTGTCACTGTGATTATCATGTCATCATATCCTCCTCATACAGTATTCTGATCTATCTGTTGTCAGTGCCTTCCAACACTGTATTCCCAGCTAGTTGTGCTGTATTATTCGTAGTTATTAAATTAATAATCTGATCATTGAGAACTCCAACAGTAGTCCTTCTCCAAACTGATGCTTCTATGTCTTACAGCACAGTTTAAGTATAATTTATTCTCATCTCCCAGTTGCGAGTAGGTGATTTATTTTACTAGATATTGTGTCTATCTTGCGTTTTATTCCGTTATGTATTTTATCCAGGATCTATAAACAATCTTCTGTTTTGAGATATGTTCTCAAGGTTTTAATAGGCCAGACTGGTGACTTGTTTGTTCCCTCTTTCTCATATGTTTATAATTCTTCAGTATATATTCAGTATATATGTAGTCTATTCTTCAGGGGTAGCTCCTCATGTGATCGCTTGATCAGGTCTTGTTACTCAGTCTGTGATATCAAATACTAACTCTTTAAAAACTAGTAAGTATAGTAGGTAGCTATAGTTGGATTATTCCTGAACTCTGTTCTTTCTTGGTCATATAGTGGCCCTGAAGACTTATTTTTGGTTTTGAGGCATTTAAAAAAAGTTGAAGAATCTTTTACTTTTTATGTCAATGGAAAAGTCTAATTCAAATTGATTTCTGTCCATTTTGATTTTTGTCTTCATCCTCCAATATACTAGTTTATCAGTCTTTGTTTGCTTTACTTGCTTTAGTTTGGGTTAGAGGATAGGTTTTCCTGGTTACTCTAAAAATTTGGTTTGGTTTCATTTTATTTCTTCCTCTTGCTGATGATACACATTCTGGACAGCTTTTGTGTCTTGGGTAACCTTTGAAATAAGTCAAGCTTTCATTCTATGTAATGTTAGCAGAGAACTTGGCTGAAGAATTTTATTCAGGTTTTGGTACTGTGCTTTGAGAATGTCTGTGCCTTCTTGAAAGAGGAGAACAAGAAAACTTAAAGGTCTGTGAAATGCAACTTCCAGGGAAAATTGGAGTCCTATTTACTATAGCTCCCTGAGTGGAGATACTAGCACAGTGAAATATTTAGGCTGAACAAACTTGAAACTGATGGAAGTCTTTCTGTGATTAAGGCTGAACATAAAAGTTTCTAAAGAATGTTGAGTTTTATGTTCAAATAATGTTGGCAAAATCACCAAGCTTCCTGAAATTTTGCATGCTGTGCCTTGGTCCCTACGAAGTTCATTTGACAAGTCAGTCATCGTATTTATGAAAAGCTCATAGCAAGGACTTCACTGAAATTCATGTTCATATGTATTATGTATTTATTGCTCTTGAATATGATTCAACAAATCATTCATGTTTAAGTGCTTTGTTGATTAAGAAAGGGTGCACTTAGCTGCTTCTCCTCTTCCCAGCACATACATGGTTTTCCTTTCTTATGCCTCCTTTGTTGTTCTTTAGATTCATAATTCTTCCTCCCTGTTAACCTCTTCCTGTTGCTTATATTAGCAGCTTTCTCATGCAGCTTCTCTTTGCTCCTTTGTAGAACACAGCACCACCCATTTCCTTCCTCCCAAAGGGTGTTTTGTATGCAGTCCTCAGAAACAAAAGAAGGAGGCAGCACTTTAGTGCTCAGAAAACTTGAAAGGAGTGTACCCAGGCAGGGCAAATTCAGACTTCAGTCCTTTGTCTGCATGTACATAGCCCTTTTCTCAATTGTTGCCTGAAAGCTGGTTTACTCATGTTTCTTTGTAGTGCCCATATATATTCATAGCATAACTCTTACTTTGTGATCTGATGAATACAAAGCTTTTGGGTTTTTACTGCTAAAGCCTTTGTCAGATAGAAATGGGTGTGGCTTAGTACCAATGGAAGGAATTGGGGAGGAGGGGAACCAAGGGAGGGGTTGTGGTTCTGGTCAGACTTCTGAAATGCAAACAGTAATCTTACAAGAGGGGTCTGTTATGTAATTAAAAGGGTTTAGACTGTCTGACTAATTTTTAAAATCACTGCTTTTAATCATGCTTGACCAAGATGCATTCTCTATATAAACATGTTTCTTTACAAAATATTGTTGAAGACCTGTACAGAACTGAACTACCTCCATTGTGTATTAATGCTTCCCAGGGAAGTGGTTACAGCACTTGGGCGATACTCTCAGGCACGTGGTGTCATTCTTGGGGCTGTTCTGTGCAGGGCCAAGAGCTGGACTTTGATGATCACAGTGTGTCCATTCCAGCTCAATAGTCTTGTGATTCTGTGATTACATTTGGTTGGTTGGGATGTCTCCAGTCTGGCACTTGCACTTCAAGCAGCTGGCTTTTCAGAGTGGCATGCATTGGCACTCTTTTTCTGGTGTAGTTTTGTGTTTTGATGTTTTAATTTTCTTTATGGAAACTGATATGTCACAGGTTTATTTAATGTCTTTGAAGTCTCCCTGGATCTTCTGTAATTCACTGAATATTGTTTGCAGTTCTTGGTTGCTTATGCTACAAAGCTACCTGTGTTAAGGAGTGAATTGGGTACATCCTACTTCTTTTCTTGTAACATGTAAGTGGGATGTAACATTGCAATTTCAGTTAGAATACAGTAGTTTGCAAATTCTGATAGCTTCTGAATAGCTGAAGTAATGTCTTTAGGCAGTTAGTATCATCCTTTTCCCTTAGGGGATTGTACTAAGGCTTGCAGAGGTAAGCAAGTGTCCTGTAGGTACTATTGACAATTTTAATTACACTTCTCCAGATATTTCTGGCAGGTATTTGAAGGTTATGGCTATACCTTCCTTCATGTTATCTTTGCGTTATGGACATAAAAATGCCATCCCTTGTGGGCAAAGCACCCTTAAAGGCCTATTTGCATATCTGGTGGAGTCACTGTGCACAAATACAATTTTCAAAATATCAATCCACTTGCAGAGAGCAAGTTACTCTATTCAGTCAAGTTATACTGTCTGTAACTATCACGAAGAGTATGAGTTGGTTTAGTGTTTGTTTAAATCACTTGGATCTGATGCAGACATAATTTTGGTGTCCTTGCAACTACTGGTCTGGAGTTTAAGTGTCTAATTTCAGCCTTTGTTTTGCAGAATTTGTTTTTTCTTTGAGTTCAGTGAGTTCTTCCTGAGGTAGGTGTGGCACACTACATCTTTTTAAATCTTTGCTGACCTCTAAGCTGCTCGGATGTCACACTACATTGTTTGTTCTTAGTTCTTTCCTGGTTTGTTTTTTACTCACCTAAGTATTGCTTGAATTTTTTGTTTCAGCTTTAGGGTCACTGAGGTTTCTGAATTTGTTTTTTAACCGAAATCAGGAGCATGAGGTGTTTACGTAGCATCTGCAACGTCAACCTTTATTCCTTTCATAGATGTAAACTTGTCCTTGGTTTTAGTGTTGTCCTGATGTCCTCGTAATTTTAATAGCTTTGGCTGAAATTTCACTTTCTACTTCTGCATACTGCTAAAGAAATCTTTGCAACTGAATGTATTTGCTGCCTGCTGATGTGCTGATACTGTTCCTCTTTGCGTTTGGTGCTAGTCCAAGAGTCACAAATGATTTCTTTTCCTTGTGTTGAAGTGCACTAATGCTATATGCACAAGCTACACTTGACACTTAAGATGGACTTTTCTTGGGCGTAGTTTCATTTGCAGCAGCTAGTGAAATGTCAGTTTTTCTTGTATCCTGTCCTAGCTTGTAATGTTAGAATTCTTAATTCCTCATACAATTCACAGGTGCCTGAAGAACCTTCTCATTGCAGTCTATACTGTAATGTTGTCTTTGCCGATTATTTTCTTAAAACAAGCTGCCATATTGTGTATTGGTTGTCCTGATAAGATGTTCCTAAAGGAATCATTTTTGTGGCTGGAAAACTGAGTAACCCAGGTTTGCCACTGTTTCTGCTGCAGATAGGTGCTAGGGCTTCCTTAGTCCATTTGGCAAAGACTGGAAGTAAGAAGTGCATAACTATCTAGATACATAGTTCGAATTCTCAACACTTTATACTGTGGAGTGAATAACCATGCTTATTTCTAATTAGTAGAAAAACAATAATGCTGTGGTTTTTTAACAAGATTTCTAAAAGCAAAAGATATACTCCTTTGTATTAAAATAATCCACCTTTAATTTCCTGCTCCCACTCCCTGATATTGCAACTATATTATCCAGTGTTTGTTCTAACACTGTTTGATTATGATTTAGACCTCTATCATATTTTCTTCTAGTGAGTCATCCCAATGGCTACATGGCTTGCTATGTAATTTCATCACAGCAGAAGTCCCAGTTCAGTTCACTCTGGAGTAACTGGTGCTCTGTAGCTGAGAGGGTCCTGCCTTCAGTCCTGATGAATATTCATGGGGGTTGCCATTTGGCATGGGTCACTACAAAATGGCATTGTGGTTGAAGCATGAACTTCTGCAGATTTCTGATGCTCTGAAAATGTGCATAAATAAAAAGCACACGTGAATGAATGGGAAGAATGCAAATTGCTGGCCTGCTGAAAGCGGTCATGTCCCCCATTCATCCAAATGAGCTGCTTGACAGTAGTTCAAGTTCCTGTGGCATGATGAGCTGAAGGCTTTCTTGTGGGCTGTCCCACTTTCAGTGCTTTGTTGAATCCCTGCCTGACTTGTGTCCTTGTGGAGACAACAGCATAAAGCTGACTTAGCTGAGTGATCAGTGGTGTTCTTTTGATTATTCACCTCGGATAGTCAAATAAATTGCTGTTGCTGCTGTTTGGAAATTTGGGGGTTGTAGGTTAATGTTTTATACATTATTTTATTTCTCTCTTCAGCTATATATCTTCCAGTCTTTGTCAGTTTAGTCTATACCAATATTTGTTTCATATACAAGATTTCACTGCATTGTATGAGCACAATCTGCCCTTCATTCCAGTCCCTCCCCACTGTTTACCTTCACTTACTACATCCAATTTGTTTGCTTAATTTAGACTGGAGACCCTTTGAGAAAGGCAGTATGCATTTATAAAATATTACCATTGGATAACTTTTGGATTTTTTTTTTCTCGAAGCATGCTCTGCATTGCCAAGGTTATGAAAAAAAAAAAAACACCCAGTTGTCTGCAGATTTCTTAAATTATAGATGCACATTTAAATAGTTTAAAAAACTCTGCTTGCTCTGTGAAGGTCACCTTCTTTCTGAAATATTATTTTATAAATGAAATGTGCTGGGATTTTAGAAACATGGAATTGGCCAGATGTACCAAATCAATACCTTTCACAAAACTGCTAAAAATATGTACTTAAAGAATACTACATGTTGATGACATAGCATTTATTCTTATTACAATAAATGGGATTTTTCAAAGATGAGAGTTCAGTTAAACTTATTGACATTTTCATACACACTTAAGGAAGAAAAATAGTGATAGAATGACTAAGACTGCTATTGTTATAATGGTCTGGAGAATTTGAACAAATTTAATACTTATTTCAATCTTCAAATTTTGCTCAGCACAAAAAATTACCTTAGCACTTCCAAGTTTTTGTTACAAAACGGTTTATTTAATTCCAAGGAGAAAAATGTATAAGGAAGGTAATTACTCCAAACCACAGAATAGACATCATGCTAGTCTGACCTTCATACATCTTTATGTATACTTACATTCTGGGCAAACCACAAGCATGCAGAGCATGCATAATACACTTTAAAAAGTCTTGAATGCACTTAGTTTTGCAAGACAGGGTGGCAGCAATTCTTCTATTGGCCATCAGTCAGGTGAGATTAGATCTCTTTAGTTTACAGATCTCATTTCTTCTTCTCATATCACTCATAAATGAGTGATAAAGGTAATCCAGACTAATATTAAGAACAAAGTACAATTCAGAGAATAGGGCATAAAATAATATGAGAAAATTACTACTCAAAATTATGCCATGAGAATTAATACTCAAAGAAAACAATTCTGAAATTTTAGGCTTTAAAATCCAATGGTCTATATTCATAATGATAACTTATATTTTTAGGTTGACAGGCTGATTCTGCCTGCAGATCATTACTTTGAACTCTTTTTGAGTCTCCCTTTCATCTAAGATATGGTAAGTAATAAGCTGTCTACACATGTTTACATATGAGTAGGGTGCTGGGGCAAACAAGGCTTGAGGCAAACACAGTATGTTTGGCATGTTTATAGTCTCCTTTGACAATAGTCTACAGTAGAGGTATTGCCAGGGTCAGAAAGGCCTACCCACCCCAGGACCTGGGTTAGGGACATCACCCGGAAACTTCCCAGCTGATATGGCCCTTGGGCTGCTACCTGTTACTGCTGTTCCGTGTGGGTCGTGATGAAGTTGCAGTGTGTAGTCCAAGGGCAATCAAAAGAGGCTGCAGGGCCTTGGGTTGGTAATGGAATCCAGAGCACAGGCTGTATTTAACTCTAACCTTCCACTTGCAGGCAGCGACATCAGATGAAACAGACAGGCCCAGATCCTTAAAACATCGTTCCACAGTTGGTGTCACTGATACAATTTTGGGGTTTTTGATAATGGGATGGCCTACACTGCACCCAGCCATCCCAGTGTCAGATGGAATTCACATTTCTCAAAGGAGGAAGAGGGTCTTTCCTCACAAGCTAGTGGAGCTCAGTGACAGAGCTTTAAATTAGATTTGAAGGAGGAAGGGGATAATACCAGGCTGCCATGACAAGTTGTGGGATGACACACCAAAGTTAGAGGGACAGGGTGCTGCTGAGGGCCCTCAGCCTGTTGCTCTGAGATGTGCTGGCTACACTGAAGCACACTTGAAATCTTACAGAGATGAGCCATGTATAGGATGAACCAGAAAAGGAAGGTCAAAGAAATCATACTCCTCGTGATAAGCAAAACTGGTAACAAGGGACAAGGAGAAGGATGAGGTTCTCAACAATTATTTTGCCTCAGTATTCACTGGCAGTCTCTCTTCCCATACTTCTTGAATGGATGGATTGCAAGACAGGGACTGCAGAAGCAAATTACATCCCTCTGTAAGGGAAGACCAGGTTTGTGACCACCTGAGGAACCTCAATATACATAAGTCTATGAGACCTGACAAGACACATCCCAGAGTCGAGTCCTGAGGGAATTGGCTGATGTAGTTACCAAGTCACTCTTCATGATATTCAAAAAGTCATGACAGTCATGTGAAGTCCCTGGTGACTGGAATATGGGAAACGTTACACCCATTTTTAAAAAATGTAGAAAGGAGGACTCTGGGAACTACTGACCTGTCAGCATCACCTCTGTGCCTGGCAAGATCATGGAACAGATCCTCCTAGAAGCTATGCTAAGGCACATGGAGGGCACAGAGGTGATTTGAGACAGCCAGCATGGCTTCACCAAGTGCAAGTCTTGCTTGACCCACCTGATGGAGAGACCAAAGGAGGTGATTCTGCCCCTCTGCTCTGCTCTCATGAGACCCCAGCAGCAGAGTCCTTGGTTTGGTTCTGGAGCCCTCAACACAGGGAAGACATGGACCTGTTGGAGCAGGTCCAGACGAGGGCCACAAAAATGTTCATAAGGATGGAACACGTCTCCTATAAGGAAACACGTCTCCAGAGAGCTGGAGTGGTTCAGACCAAAGAAGAGAAGTCTCTGAGGAGACCTTATTATGGCCTTTCAGTACGAAAACTTTTTAACAGGGCCTATAGTGCTAGGACTAGAGGTAATGGTTTTAAACTAAAAAAAGGTGGATTTAGACCAGAAATGAGAAAGAAAGTTCTTACAATGAGGGTGATGAAACCCTGGAACAAGTTACCCAGAGAGGTGGTAGGTGCCTCATCCCTGAAAACATTAAACTCAGGCTGGATGGTGCAACCTGATCTAGTTCTTGTACCTGCTCATTGCAGGGGGGTTGGACTAGATGAACTTTAGAGGTCCCTTCCAACCCAGACTAGTCTATGATAGTTTCTATGTCAACAGAAGATCAGGATTTTACCTGCATCCAAAATATATGCTAGGTTTTTAAGACACATGGAAAACATCTGGAGAATAATACGGATGGGATAAAAAAGCATAGAGATATTGTGTTTAAAAAAGTTACAAAGAGGAAGGGGGAAATCACAGCTGTATTCTTAAAATTCCTGATACCAGTTTGTGCCTGAACATTGCAGTGGGCTTCAACAGGAGCATATAGATATTATAAATAGATTATGTAATTGCATACAGCCAGAGTAGCAATTAAGGGAAGGAAAGGCAGGATGAAGAGGAGGGCAGCTGAAGAACTATAACCAATGAGAGCAGGACTACCCTGAGGATATATCCCTGTGTGCCTGCAGATGAAGTGCAGCAGAGCTTCCTGCATCTGTTTTGTCAGCTTTCCTTTTCTTTTCTGCAAGATTTGCAAATTAAGAGCTTGGTACCTTGCACATCTGGGCCTAGCTGTTTCGGGGAGAGGTCTCAGACTGACAAGCTAACCTGAAAATGCTGTATGAGCATTATATATGTATGTATTATGTATCATTCCTCATGTATGAGGCAAGGCTGAGAGATGAGTCTCGGTGTGTGCTGGAGACCTCATGTGCTGGCTGTGCGGTACTGCACTGCTTCTGGGAAGGTCTGGAAAGCTTATTTGGGCTTCTCTGCAAAAGTGCAAAAATATCCTGAGATGATTACTTAGTTGTGAGAGAAGGTTGGTTTGTTTGTGTGTTTTGGGTTTTTTTTCTGTTTTGGTTGGTTGGTTTGTTTTTTTCTTTCTCCTAAAGATGGTGCTGCAAAATTCTTCAATTTTGAAGTCCTAGCTCTGTAAAGAATATTGACTCTCCTCCGAAGGTAGGAACAAGACTAGAAAAAGCAGCTGTATTTTAGAAAATGGTATGGTATCCACACATGGTAACTACATGTATATTGAAGAGATATGTTTACTCTAGAGTAAATTTCAGAGATCCTGAAATTGCAGGGTATTTTTTTCCCTTGTTTTTGTGTTTTTTTGTTTGGTTTTTGGGTTTGTTTGTTTGTTGTTGTTTGAGGGTGTTGTTTTTGTTTTTTTTTCTTTGTTCTTGGTCATTTGGTTTTTTGGATTTTTTTTTTTAAAGTGCATCGTGATCATGAGCCAGCCCTGAGTTCTTGGAAATGGTTAGCATGTCCAAGGAGAATGGAAGAGTTGAGAATGTGGTGCTCTAAACTGCCTAATCCTACTTAAAGTGTTAAAAATAATTGAATTTCAGTATCTTTATTATTCAGTTTTGAGTAGTCTGCCTTCAAGCCCAAGTTCTGGGAGCACATGTGTCCTGTTTACATTTGGAGATTGTTACTCTGAAGACAAAACATGTGAGATGAGATTAGTGAGTGAAACTGCTCTTTTCAGGATTTTACAGGAACCTCTGCATGTATGTCCAAACCTCATTGCATCAAAAACATAATGAATGGAATGAAATATCTGTCTCTCCAAACTTATTTCTGTTATATTGACTCTCCGTTATAACTTCATTAATGTGCAACTTTTGATGTTTAAATGTTAACTTTTTGGTCACAGTAGGGATCTATGTCAGGTGCTGTTACTGCACCAGTATCAAAAGGCAACCTAAAAATGGGACAACAACTGAAGAGTGTGAAACAAAATAAGGGTTGTTTGTTTGTTTGTGTTTTAATCCTTGTTTCCTGCATGGATTTTCTGATATTCGAAACCCAATAACCTTTCTCCTACAACTTTTTATAGATCAACAGAACACTAAGTATACATCCTGTGTATACTGTCACATTTCAAAGAGATGGAAACTGTATGTGAGTACAATATAGTGTAGAAAAGTTTTGTTATTCAGGAATAAAGAGTAATTTCTTAAGCACATTATTAGAGTTATCAAAATTTATGGATTTTCTTTAGTAGTGACTAAATCCTTGGGGGAGTGCTTGCCTTCTGCAAAACATGCTGTTAAGAAGCATGTTTCAAGCTGCTTTATTATATTAGAACTGGGAAGGAAAAGTCTGGGCACTGAAGCTTTTTGGAAAAAACATGCACCAAATGCTGTGAGCCTTGTTATAAAAAACAAAATCATGCGAGCTGACAGCAGGTGGCTATTTTCAACTTGATCTAATGGCAACAAGTGTGTCACTGAATGTTTCTTGGCGGTCAGCAGGCCATCTTGGATGGGGACTGGTACACAGACACTTGGCAAACAGGCAAATATTCCCACTAGCTTTGCTCCCAAGCTGGTGTTCTACTTGGTTATTGGAAGAAAAAACTTAATTTGCAAATATGTTTTGGTAGTGGAAGACACATAGGAAAAGTGATGTGTTAAGTGTTGCCAATAGCAAGACAAAAATCTTTGCTCTGGAAGGTAAAAACAGCTAGGGCTAAACAGACAACTTCAAAATCTGTCAAAAAACTATAACTGCTCTGAATATCTCAAAATTCATGGTAAATGCTACTCAGCAGAATGACTTTTGGAAAGCCTGAAGAGGAAACAAATTCAGTTCATGAGAGATTTTAACAAAAATTTCCTTGTCCAATAATTTAAACTGTTTGCATTTACATTCATTGCTGAACATAGTAAGTAGCCTTTAAGCTACTTGACATTTGAAATGGTTTTCTGTGGCTCTGCCTGCCAACTCTTCCTGCATGACGTTTAGCTTTGCCTGTGTGCGTGTTCTTGCCAGCTAGAAGTATGTAGCATTTGCAAGGCATAGCTTGTGTAAGTTTCACAGAATCACAGAATGGATGAGGTTGGAAGGGACCTTCAGGGGTCATCTGGTCAAACCTGCCTGCTCAAGCGTGGTCACCTACAGCCAGTTACCCAGAACCATGTCCAGATGGCTTTTGAGTATCTCCACAGAGGAAGACTAACACCTCTTCTGGGCAACCTCTGCCAGTGCTCAGTCACCCTCACAGTTAAAAAGCATTTCCTTGTGTTCAGATGGAGCCTCCTTGTGTTCCAGTTTGTGCCCATTGCCTCTGGGCCTCTCACTGGGCATCACTGAAAAAAGCCTGGCTATGTCATATTTATGCTATCCCTTTAGATATTTGTACACATATATAAGATCCATCTTGAACCTTCTCTTCTCCAGGCTGACCATAGAATCATAGAAAAAAACAGCAAAAGTGCTCTCAACCTTTCCTCATAGGAAAGATGCCCAGTCCCTTATTTATTTTAGTGGCCCTTCACTGTACTTTGTCTGGTATGTTCATCTCTTTCTTGCACTGGGAAGCCCAGAATTCAGTGTTGCCTCACAAGTGCTGAGGAGAGGGGAAGAATTGGCTCCCTCAGCCTGCTGGCACTATTCCTTCTAAAGCAGCGCAGGAGTCCATTACCCTTCTTTGCTGCAAGTGCACATTGCTGGTTCATGGTCAACTCGATGTCCACCAGGAGGACCCCGAGGTCCTTTTTCTCAAAGCTGCTTCCCACATGAGTAGCTGTTAGTGTATATTTGTGTCTGGGATTGTTGCTTCCAGATGCAGGACTTTACACTTACCCCTACTGAACTTCCTGAGGTTCTTGGCAGCCCATTTCTCCAGACTGTCAAAGTTCCGCTGGATGGCAGCACAACCCTCTAGCACGTTAACTACTCCTTCCAGTTCTGTATCAACAGCAAATCTGCTGAGAGTACACTCTCTACCCCATCATCCAAACCATTAATGAAAATGTTGCACAGGACTGGACTTAGTGTTGATCCCTATGATACACTGCTTATTACTGATCTTCAACTAGACTTCCATCAGTTTCCAAGCCCTGGGCCAGGATGTTCAGCAAGTTTTCAATCCATCTCACTGCTTATGCAGCCCATGCTTTAACAGCTTCTCTATGAGGTCCTAGTGTGAAAGAGTGTCAAAAGCCTTACTGAAGTCCAGGTAAACAATATCCACTGCTCTTCCATCATCTATCAAACTAGTCATTTTATTGTAGAAGTTTATCACATATCCCAAGCGTTATTTCCCCTGAGTGGAGCCATGTGGACCACCCCTTTAATATTCTTTTGTATGCCTGGAAATAGTTTCTGAGATTAGCTGCTTCACCACCTTCCCAGGGACTGAGGTGAGCTGACTGAATTGTAGTTCCCTGAGTCCTCCTTGAAGACTGGAGAGACATTTGCTTTCCTCCAGTCTTCTAGTACTTTTCCCAATTGCCTTGATCAATCAAAGATTATCAAAAATGGCCTCGTGATGACATTGCCCTGCTTCTTTGTGGGTGTATCTTGTCAGGGCCCGTGGACTTATGTAAATCCAGGTTGCAGTATCCCCTGACCTGATTTTTTTCTACCAATCTCCTTGCTAGAGAATTTCCTCTTGATCTCTGGGAACTAGAGGTTCTGAAGCCCAGACTTGCTAGAATAGACTGAGGTGTAGAAGGCATTTGGTACATCAGCCTTTTCCAATACCCTATGTCCCCAGGGGCCCTGCTTCATTCAGCAGTGGGCCCATATTTGCATGTAAGTGCATGTGTAATCAAGCTCCTAAAAATGTTCATGGGCAATATTTTTGGAGAATTCACCAATGAAATAATTTAGTACATTAGCATAAAGGCCTTGCTAGAAGCATTGTGTACTATCAAAACTCTCTTTTCTGTTACTGTATTAACATGAGGCCTTATTACCAGAGAAACCATCTCTTCTGTTTCACAATCTGTTACATTATAATCATGTTCTAAATACTGTTACTGCTGTTGGGGATGAATCCAGCTGGTACTTATTATCTCAACAGATTCATTGTATGATAGGAAACTCCATGTAGTTGTATCAGTTGACTATAACCTACATTAGGGGTAGAAAAATACAGTCTATTTTAGTGGGAAGATATCCACTAAGATAAAAGAATAAAAGATGTTCTGAGAAAATTAGGTGAGTTTTCTGGATTTCCCTTTTTTTTTTTTTTTCTTATCTAGGTTTTTCTCCTCATTGGTGTTCTGAGGATTTATTCAGGAATTTTATTATCATGCATTTTCTTTGAATTGTGAACTGGTAATTTTTCAGACATATATTTAAGGAATAGGTTTGTGGAATAATGTCAACCAAATTTCAAATGCCTTCCGTACACTGTATGTCTCTTTGTATGCACAGCTTCTGATGTACACATGGAAGCTAAGAATGTTTGTAGTTGCAAAACTGTCATATGTAGGTTTAGAAATGCTGCAGTTATGTTTCAAAGTAATATTTATTAGCAGATCCATTCACAGGCCTGAGAAATTCCTGCCTTCAAACAACGTACTTCCTATAGTCATTATCTTAATGTTGAATAGCCTAATAATAAATTTTCAACCCTAAAATATGAGGGTATTAAATAACTGAATAGAAATCGGTCTATTTTAAGAAGAAAGGACTTCTTAGGTGATAAGTTTTACACATCCAAAATAGGACTTAAGCAGTGCTCCCTTTCTGCAGAATTATTAGATTTTTTTAAAGGAAAATATTTGAGTTTGAGTTTCTTTTTCATTAGCAAAATTAACTTTTTCTGCTTGTTCCTTTCTTCATGCTCCTTCTCACCCCTTAATATCCAGTGTTACTTAAGCCAATCCAAGCATAAGCTGCCTATGAAATAGGCAACTCCATCTTGGGCAAGCTCCCCTCGCTTTGTGTTAGCACAGACATTTGATATGCCAGATACAGAAACTGATATGACTGGAAACAACTTCAGGGAAAAAAAGGTGTAGCTGGATCAGTTTCCTATAGTGAGTGGTGACACAGAAGAGGAAAAAGCAATGTGTCCAGAAAGGGAAATAATCCCATTTTAGCAACTTCAGCCTTCACTCACCTTGTAATTCCTTATCACCCAGCTTCTGTTATCTTTGTGTGATGCTGGCTGACTCAATGTATGGAAATGTGCAGCACTTGGCTGGTCCTGCCACCTCATGCAGTTTTCTGCCCTGTCCCCAGTCCCAGACAGGCAGTGCAGCCAGGTGTGCAGGGGAATGTAGGGGTTCTGCCTATATTGCAGAGTCTGCTTGCTTCTCAATCTTGTAAAATGCTGCTTTAGATGATGCCACATTCCCATTGCAGCTAAGCTGTTTGTTACAACAGCTTTTTCTAGAAATGATGAGATGCTGCAAGTGAAGCTTCAAAGAAGAGTGACAGAGGGAGAGGATAAGCTGGTACTGGATTAAACATGGTGTTTACTTTCTCCATTTAGACATTACATGCAAATGCAGGTGATATATGATAATATTAGTCTTGCTACTTTCCTTGTATTTTACATGTGCTATTTCCTTGCATTTTACTTAAGCTGCCTGCACGTACATATGGCAACATATTTGTACTCTGTATATGTATTTAGCAAGAGAGCCTCAGTGAATTTGTGATTCCATCCATGGTGTTCGTTGTAGACATAAATTGAAGTTATGTTGTTGATACAAAGGCAAATGACTCATCTTGCTTTCAGCAGAGAGGAATTCCTGATACCACTTACATAAGAATCTGAAGGGAGTGAGCAAATGGCTTTTAAAAGTGACTCTCAACTCATTAAAATAAGATACAATCCCAACACAGATTGTGTGATGAAAGTAATGCTAAATTTAATTCAACTCCCCTAACCTACCACAAAAAATCAAACCAACAACAACAAAAAAAACCCCAACGAAAAACCCAACAAAACTCAACAGCCTCAAACTCAAGTTATGTCTTGGTCTATAAAAAAAAAATCTGCTAAATAAGTTTGTGATCTGTGTATTAGAATGATCAAGTTCATTTCTAACAGAGGAAACATTGTAAAATACTCCTGTTTCCCCCCTTGATTTAGAGATACTAAAGTATGCTCTTAGGAGAGTTTAAAGATTTCTTTGAACTTTGAACAGCGCAATTCGGTTCTCAGCTCCAGGTAATTGGTTTTATACTGGTTAACTTCACTGTACTTTCTCAGAAGTTAAAAGCTAAACTCTGGTTTCCAAGAAAGTAGAGGAATGTAGGCAATCATAGGATTTAATATCATGTCAAAACTTTGAGGTTTTGTTTGCAGTGTTATGAGGAAATGAAAGGAAATGTAGTCTAAGGAAATGGGTGTCTGTGATGAACATGCAGGCTATCTTTAGTAAAAACCCTCAAATGTGAAAGAGGATGTTGGCATTCAAACTCATTCACTGCTCTATAACAGACTTTCTAAGCTTCTTGATACTGCAAGAAGTTCACTCAGGTGAAACTACATTTGTTGCCAGACTGGGCATAGTAACCTAATATGTCAGTGCTCTTTATCTTTACAGAATAGTTTACAGAGAGGGTGCACCTAAGGTCTGCAATGCTCAGTGCTATACAACAGCTGTGACACTTGCTTTTTGGCCCTAACATAGCAGATCTGTACTGGGACAGAGTTAGCAGGTAATGTTCTGCAGGTACTTGGCAACTGAACCAACAGGGTCATCGCAGTGCCTGTCTTAAAGTGAATATTTCTTGAGATAATTTAAAATGCAGGTTCATACCTTCTGAGGCCATGTGGGGTTTTTTGTGCGCGTGTGTGTTATCAAAGGTATTATTGACATTTCTGTCAGCAGGTTGAATACAATTGAAATAATTCTTGGTAACCATCGAACCCTGTAGAGAGAACTGCAGTGACAAGAGCCACCTATGTGCCTTTAAGTCCCGAGTCGGGGATCTATGTTTTCTTTGGTTGGACCTAAAAAGATTCAGGTGGAGGATGTTTTTGCAGTCACACTACAGACAGGTAGATGATGACTAGACTTAGTTTTTTACGGAAGTGCTATGGACAGAATAGGCTGCTTTCCTAACATGTAACATAATGGTTGTTTGAACCGGGAAAGGAGAAGAAGAATTTAACACTTTTGAGCTGGTTTTCTCTACAGTTGAAATTTATTCCACTTCTCTAAGGCCTTTGAGTTTTCAGAAGGTGAAGTAGCAATTGCTATTTTTGGGTCTCCGTGTACATACACGTATGTATGCAAACATACCTGTATGAGTTCCCAGTTTGATCTGAATTATGTCTCTTCTAATGTTACAGGTAATTCCATTCGGCCCTAAGATACCTGGGGTTTTTATCTTTATATAAATATATATATATTTTTTAGGCAGAATGAGGCGCGTTTTTTCCTTTTTTTTTTTTTTTTTTTTTTTTTTTTTACTGCAACACAAATGAGTTTCAAACTCACAAACTCACTTTTAAGACCACTTAATACAGTGTTAACAATTCTTCTTGGAAGATGAAGCTTCGTAATGTTTGTAGAATAAACGTAGAGCTAGAATTCAAGTCTGAAAATAATTTTATTTGGCAACAGTTCTGGCCCATCGTTTTCTATTGTTTTTACTATCCCAAGGAGCGAGGGAAGGGTCCGCTTTTTCTTTCAGAATTTGAAACATAATGACCCGTTATAGGAACGCGACGATGATTTAGAAAGCTGGTTTATTTTTGTTTCGATTTCCCTGAGGCTTTCGTGGTTTTCTCCCCCGTAGCTGCTCTCACTGCCCAGCAGCCGCCTTGCCCGGCGTGTCGCGGGGAGCAGGCGCCCCACCGCGGCGGCTGGCGGAACTGCAGAGCAGCTGCTCCAGGCGGGCGGGGAGAACACGTGAGGAATTCACCTCAAGAGGACGCTGCGATCCAAGGAGAGTTTAAGAATATGTGTTCAAGGAGTCCACTGTTTTATATACTAATACTTATGCAATCTAAACTTTTCTTCTTTCCATACACCTTCAAATGTACAATCTGTAGATAATTCACATATTATTAACTTAGCGCTGTAAAGTGGTGTAGAGAACATGAAGCATATGGTCCAGGGGTACCTTCCCTAGTTCCTTCTGTACTTAATTTAAAAAAAAAACCAACAAACCAGAACACTCAACCTCGTATAATTCTGAACTACTTGTGATCTCTATTATCTAGTAGGGTAATAATATCACAGGCTCATAGGTTCACATCCTGCATAGCGGTGGTTTCTACGTATTGTGCAGTTTTACTATAGAACACTGATATAGCTAAACTCCAAATAATTAGCCAGGGAGATTAAGTTATTAAATATTAATATTATTGTTTACCGAGTAATTGTCTGTGTCTGATTTCCATTTAGATTGTTGATTCAAGCCCCAGTTTTCTATGATGTAAGGTTAGGCTGCTTTTAGATACCTACATTCAGGATCTCTGTCTGGAAGAGATCTCACTCTTGGAGCTAAGTTCGGTTGTTCCCACATCAGTATTTATTGGAGGTGACACAGGGTATCCCATCTGTTCTCTGAGAGGGCATGGAGAAGTGTCTGGCAGTGAATATGTGTATACTATCCTTGGACAGGAGCTAGGGGCAACTAAACTGAGTTCCAAAATTTTTACCATCCAAAATAGCTACCTCAAATACCAACTGTTCTGTGAAATGAACCAGTTTCTTTCTTTTCCCCTTTTCTTAAGTTCTTCATAGCAGCCAAGAAACATTTTCTGACTGCTTCTTTGTTATGTCTGATATTCTAAATCAAGTTTTGATTTTGGAATATCAAAATACCGAATGCTGCATTAGCTGAGCTTTGTTGCTATGATATTGCAACAACCCAAGTTCCATTGTTTTCACAAACTTTATGGCTTAAATGTGTCCAAGGTGACCTAGAAGACTCTGATAACTGAGCTAACTAACTGATTTGAACAGCCTAGGCCTTGCTGTGTTGGAGTAATGATTGATTGCAGGGATCCAGTGTTTCTGCAGACAGAGTTGACTGCATATGTAGACAATTATTATAAGGATATATTTTCCTGAGTTATGTAAGCATAACATTCTGTTGGAAAATGTATTTACAATGAAAATGGCGTAAGTATCCTTATGCTGTCATGAATCAGCATGGACTGGCAGGGATTTAACTTAGATTTCCCTTTTGAAAAAGGGTCTGTAGTGTGAGACTGCTAAATGTTTATTATCTAGTATTTTTCTGTAGCAGCTTCCAAAAGATCCAATTCAGAACAGACTCTTTTGTAGCTTGAATGGTTATAAAAATATCTACATAAAAAAAGAATGCCTGGCTGAAAAGAAATCCGATATTAAGGTCTGGATTTAAACAAAAGTTAATGATCAGAAGCGCAAATGCATCTGAGTAGAAGGGACTTTGGTGTTCCAGGTTGAGCTGATGTCAGTGTGCTAGTGCAGATGGGGTGTGCCTTTTAAGTCTACTGACTATCCCCACCTAGTGTACTTCACTTTGCATCCTGGAGCAGTTAGAGACATGGATTCCTCTTGGATGAAACACTGGCAGCAATGCTCCAGGAACCACCTAATGTTCTCCAGCCACAGATGGGTGTTCTGTTCACAAGGAAAAGTCCAAAATGAATAGACAGACAGACAAACCCTAACCATGTCTGGTGTGGATGTCGGGTCCTCAGGACTAAGTAGTTTTCATTATAAATTTTCTCCTATTTTTCCACAGTGCCTCCTGGTAGTCTACAATGTCGTGTTGCCGCATGCTGTCATGCTCCATTGGTTAATTGTGACTCCACAAAACGTTGTCATGACTGACAGGGAGTTACAGCAGTGCTTGGTAAGATGTGAACGCACCTGGAACTAGTTTTGGGTAAGTAGCCTGAAGCTTAAAGTTGGAATGAAAAGTCAAGGAGTTATGGTGAATGGGACAGAAAACCCTTTTCAAACACTCTTTTCTAATTCACCCGTGCCTCCCTGTCCCAAATGAAAGCAATGTTATGGATTCAAAGTAACGTGTACAAGTTGGACAGAACTTTTCCCTCAGGAACTCATGTCAGGTAAAAGAAGCTTATAAATAATTGAAATAGAGCCTCCAAGAAAAAGAAAGATTTCTTCCTCCTGAGCTAGAGCAATATATTTTCAGTAATATGTCTGCAGTTAATCAGCCTCTGCTCTTTCCACAAACAAATTAGCTATTGATTTTTTTGGGGAAAAGGTCTTGTGTATACATTCAACCTTACATTAGTGATGTTTCAATCCTAAATGTTTTTTTACTGGATTCAAGCAAATTGATTTGCACATGAATCATGTTCTGTGACACAATTACAATGCATTAATAGTATCTTCTGTGTTACTAGCAACAATGTCATTAGTGTAATAGGAAATTGTAGTTAGGACTGAAGGCATATATCTACCATGGGTTTAGTTATTATATGAAAAATGAACTGAGAGATGTGTTACACTCCTTTTATTAAAGTTTACTATTGTATCAAAAATAACTAATGTTACAGGAGAACTTCATGGTCTTGCACTGTAAATTTTCTGCTCACAATTATCGAAAGGAAGATGATTATTCTTTTTTGTTTCTTCTTGGCTAATAGTCTTTAACGACATAAAATAACAATGTTAAGGACACATGTTTCTACAGTATGGTAAAGTTTTCTGCAGTGTTTCAGTATAGTATACAATACTTATTTCCACAGGTGCCTAAAATGGAGGATCAATATGCTGTAATTCTAGAAAAATAAGAATTAAAGCTTACAAGAGTGGTTGCTGTCGAATTCTGTTGTAACAGTGAAAATGAGATCAGATGTTAGATACCTGTATTTACATGAAATCTAGCTCTCAGACCTTAGAGAGATGACAGGGAGGAGAAGTACTCTGTTGGTATTTGCATAGGCAAGTCACTGTACCTAAATGTTGCTGCTATTCTGTCATCCCTGGACCTACCTGGAACACACACAGAGTCATTCTCAAACTTTCAGTGCTTGCAAAATCATGAGAGGCCAGCCATATGCATTTGGGTTCTTCGACGTGATGTAAAAATACAGCAGTGGTAGGGACAATTCCCTGTATGTGTTACCAATGAGGCTGGTGGTGTAGAGCAATCTGTACTTTACAGACATGTTCATGAGGAATTCTTTTAAATGCCCAGTAGCATCACCTCAAGCATCCTTAATCTGCAATTCTTGTTCCACCACTGAATTCCACAATCCTCCTCCTCTTCAGTATGTATCCTTACAGTTGAAGCAAAGGTTGTCTCACCACTAGCAGCTGTTGACAGCTAAATTAACCAGCTAGTAACACCATTCTCTCTGACTTCACTGAACAGAAAAAGGCTATTTGGAGGTGATTTTTGGTGTCTCGCTTAAATGCCCTTAATTGCACAAGGAAAGACCTTTACTACTCTTTACTACAGAAAGTCTTTAGATTAACTAAATTAAGTTATTCACTTAGGTGAATATGAACTATTTTCTGTGGTGATAATGCTGCATTTCTGATACCTACTAATTAATTTCATATTTTCACATTGTTAATTTTTTTTGTCTTTATTTCCAGTAGCTCCCTCCCCTACATGGAAAGATTGTTTTTCTAGCCTCACCAGAGAAAGCTGATCTCCACTGACTGAGCACTGAGTGACACTGGAACATGAAAGGAATAAACAAGGAAAGTCCAAAGATGAGAAAATGGAGCAAATAGAACTTCTGCTGTTGTGGAGATTCACTAGAACCTGGTGGGGAACAAAAGAATGATGAGTTGTAAGTAGTTGTGGAAAATTTTTTTCCGGTTACAGGATGTGATCTGTAAGGGGAATGAGCCCTAGAGAGAATAGGTGGTTGCAAGGAGTTAACAGAAGGCCACTGGAACAAGATTCAGAGCTAGATTAGGTACCTGTGAATCTGACAAGAAAAAAACCCAACAAAACAAAACAACCCAACACACAAGGTGGCCTGTGATTGATAAGGTAATAGCTGAGGAATTACATGAAATGATTAAGAGAAACACAAGATAAGGTTTGTATTTACAGAAAATGGAACTGTGGTTTTACCATCAAACAATGCTGAATGCAAGTGTTCCAGCTTGCTTGGTTGGTTGAAGGCAGCCATATATCTGTACAGGCTGTCTGTCTGCCAAGCATAGCGTTGTGAGTGGTATAGAAGTTTGGGGATTGGAAAATCTAGTTGAAAGGCCAGAATTATGCTAAGATCTAGATAATTATGCATTGCAAAAATTCTTAAGACTTTCACACAAGCCAAAAATACCGACTAAATCTAACAATAAACGTTTGTTTCTACAGGAAAAAATTGCTGCCAGCAATAAGGTAGACAGAGATTTTTTTCTTATGTGGAAGGTAATAAAGATCACAAATAACTTACTTGTTATGATAGTGGGTTTATTTCCTTGAGATAAACTCATCAGAGACTCTTACAACTACATAAGTCGTCATGCATAATAATTTTTTTTCTTGCCATATGTTACTTATTTTTCAGATGCAACAATCTTTGACAATGGGACAAAATTTGCTGAGGCTGAATGCCTTAAATTGGTGGAAGAGTGAGGATTTAGATATGAAGTTGCTAGAGCCAATTATCTCCAGTATAACAGGGTATGGGAATTGGTATCAGTGTAATTAAGGTCATGCTAGCTGGAAAATACAAGAGAATCACTCTGATCCATATTTAACATTGTTAAATTATGGAGTAATGTTATTGATGCATAAGTTGTTATGTGCTAATAATTTGGTTGCTATTTAGAAAGATGTCTATTGGGGCATGCAGGCGTATGAAGGCCCAGATAAGGAAATCATCCCCAAACACCTCTACCCTGTAAACCTAACAAAGCTCGACATGATTTAGTGTGCAGGGAGTTCTCCCTATGTCATGAAAAGAATGATGTGAATGAATCTACATTGTGCAATGAAGCACTGTGCAATTGCCAGGACAGTTATAGAGACACGAGCTCGCGCAATTATGAAAATTTTCATCCCCAGGCTAGAAATATCAAGTGCATTTACTGACCCTCACAGAAGGAGGTAAGAATAAAAGGTTATGAGTCTTCTGTTTATCTCAGACAGGAGCAGTTACTACAGAGGCTATATCTTTAACCTAGTCTTCTCTGCAGCCAGACAGGATCGGGAAAGACAAACTTACTCTGAGTAAAATGGTGTCTACCTGACACTGTGAAGATACTCACTTGATTTCTGGAAGCATTGTACATGCATTTTGGTGGCTATTCCTGTGCTACTTAGCCATCAAGACAAAGCTAGTTAGTGTGGGAGCATGCTGTGAGGATGTTACTGCATTGCTCTTGATGACGGGGCTGGCTCAGGGATGCATGCACAGCTATCTTTTGCGCAGTGTAGGCATGTCTTGTGTATAACTGCTGGGAAAGAAAGGCCAGGGCTGCCACAAGAAATAACCTTTAAAGTCATGTGACTTTGACATCCAAAATACTACATGCTTTGCAGAAATAAGCAATGCTTATTGAACTTGAGATAGGAGGGAGCAAAGCAGGTCAGATTTGAACATTTTGCCCCAGAGGGCACACCCTTTGTCTGTGCAGTATTGACAGAGACAGATTAGAGCCAGTTCAGTTACTGAACCAGAGAATGCTGCAGCCAATGTCTGGGGGAATTGTCCTGCTGAGACAGCCAAGTCTACCGTATTTCAAAGTGATATGGAAAAAGCACTCACCGTTCTTGGATAATTCAAAAACTCACAAGGTAAGGATTGCGGAATGAAGGCTCACATTCTGCAATCTCAATGCTATAGCTGTGATGTAGTTTTGGACCAGTGATGTTTGTCAGCACTGCTATGTTGTAGATTTGCAGATGTGTTTAGCCTCACAGTCATTTAGCATTCTTCTAATGGTGTCTTTGGAATAGCTGCATATATCCATCCATTTGTTTATTCTTCTGTATATGGACATGCAATTAGCTCAACCCTATTCATATATTTGACTCTAGCTTTCTGGGGCATATATTTAAAGGAGTGTGAAGTGGTACTGAAACGTGAGATAGCATCATAAAGAGAAACTCCAAACTATTACCTGCAATGAGTTTGTGTGTGGTATGAAATAATTTTCTCTACAGTTGGAAGGGATGACTTTACTGTACCTACAGTTTTGGTGCAAGGACACAGCTATAATTTGAAGGTATTTTATTCTTAGCTGAGTGTCACACTTTCTAGAAATGTGTTGGGAAAAGGTCAATAGAGCCACTGTTCAATTTCAAAGAGAGGTTCTTTTTACAATGCATTTCTAAAGAGACACTGAAATAAATATTTGCAATCCAGCTTGGTAATTCTAAGCACCACTGTGTCATTCAACAAAATCTTCAGTTGTGTAAGGCGTTTGTAACAGAGTGCATGTTACTGAAGGTTACTTATAGACCAAACAATAGCAGTGTCAATATACAGCTGCTGTCAATGACAGCTGCTTTTGACTTCAGGATTGCTTGTGTTCACAAAAGAATTTGTTCACTTCAGTCTCAGCAGTCCACTGTGAGACGTTAACTTTCTGGTGAAAGCATTCTCATTTCTTTGTTCTAGGACCTGTATGTGACTTGCTGACAGAGGATGCTATTGATTAAAATAATTGCATTTTTTTTCTTTGTTTTGCTTTCTCTCTTCTTGTCAAGCATTGTAGGGGTCCATTACCGAGCTGGTGTCCTCACTGAAAGCCTTCAAATAATTCCAGTCTGCTGTATGAAGAAATACAGTTGATTTGACATAGTGTACCCTGTTCCTTTATCTAATATTTTTTATAACGAGAAAGTACACTATTACTGATGAAAATAATTGTTTGGTTTTGAAAAGTTGTAGCACGTTTTATCAGGATAAAGTTAAACTCAAGTTACCTTGGGCAATACCAAATTTGGTACTGATGTCCCCAAAAGGCCATATTCCCTCTTAAAAAGTAATAGTGTGAAATGTGGGGGGAAAAAACCCTTGGAAGATAGAAATAAAGAAAAGTAACTTGGATAGCAAAGCTCCATACTTTTTGCCTTGGAAATGCATGAAGAATATTCCTACTCCCACTCCATCAGTACCTACTGGAAACATGCAGAATGCCATACAAACACCCGAACTCCTTCCCTCCTGCCCTGCAGGTGGGTGCGAGACGAGTGTCTCTGAAGCCATATCCTGACACCCTTCTGCTGTAGGGAGTGACTGGCTGATGTCAGGAGATGTGGTGACAAGCAGATCAATGCAGGAGGGTGTCACACTCTGAGGTGCACAAGGAAATAATCAGAGGAATTTTGAATTAATGACATTCGTCCGGGGTACTGGTGCTTGGATGGCTCATTTTAAAAAGCCCATCTTTTGGCGGCTGTGCTGGTGTGCTGCAGAGGACCGCTGCCGTGGCTAGGTGGCAATGTGCCCTCAGGAACGGCGGGCAGCGCTGGGGCTGGAAGCAGCCTCAGTACGGCTCCCCCGCCGCCCTCGGAGATCGGCCCCGCAGGTCCTGTCTCTGGTGGTGCTGGGCGGCATCTGCATCAAACCATACACACGGATGTATAAAAATATATACTATTATTTGTACATATTTTTATTTAAACTGATCAAACTAAATGACAGTAGGTTTAGATTAGATATTAGGAGAAAGGTCTCTGCTGTGAGGGTGGTGAGGCACTGGAACAGGCTGCCCAGAGAACTCGTGGATGCCTCATCCCTGGAATTGTTCAAGGCCAGGTTGGATGTAGTTTTGAACAACCTGGTCTAGTGAAAGGTGTCCCTGCCCATGGCAGGAGGGCTGGAATTAGATGGTCTTTAAGGTCCCTTCTCACCTAAACCATTCTATGATTCTATGAAACCCTTTTTTATTATATAATTAATTGATGCAGTGAGGTGAACAGAACACAAACCCCTGTTCTGCCTTAAGTTAACACGCAGAGCACAATATAACTATGTATACCTCTGAAGCCAAGGTGCTGCCAAGCCACCCAATCCTGCCCCAGCCCGGGGCTGATCAGTGCCAGCCTCTCTGTGCAGGTGGTGCCACATGTCATTGTTTGGGAGCTGGCAGGAAGGGGCTTGAGGACAAACTTTGATGTTAAACTTTTTATGGCTTAAAACAACTATTGGCAGGGATAGGCTACTACTTTAAAGGCTGATGAGTATTCCTGTGTTTTGTGTGTTGCCTTTGGTTTTGTGCTTTTGGGTTTTTTTGTTGTTGTTGTTTTTTGTTTTTTTGTTTTTTTTTTTTTTTAAATTGAAATAGGATCATGCTGCAAGATGTAAACCAAAGATATCTCCATATCTGCCTGCAACTTTTGCACGTCAACGAGTGAGTTACTTGCATAGTACCTTTCAGTCTGGCTATCCTTTTTGTGACAAACCTTAAGTTACTTGGCCGAACGTAAATTACCCTGTGCTAATTAGTGTGCTGGAAATAGCTTTTCTTCAAGAACGAGACAGAGTCCTGGTTCAGAAAGCTTTGCTCTGTATAAACAAATGCTGTTTGTTATAGATGGTAAAATGCGTTCCAACTTTTTGTTCTGAGCAAGATGTGCCAAGGCTACATTCAATATTTTTTTTACACTGGTAATTGGGGGTGGAAGGGAAAATTCTTTTCATCCATCTGATCCTGATTGTTATTTACTCAGAAATAACAATTACTTTAAAGAGAATTAATTATGAGCCAGTCACAGAACTCTAGCTCAGTGCAGCTGGCTGGCAATGACTGATTCAAAAGCAGTAATTATTACAGGTTTGAGAAGAGAGCTGAAATGACCCAGATGGTTAGCCCGATTAAACTGATCCAAAAGTCATCAGAAGTAGTGCTAATCTTCTATTTCTACTGCGTGTAGCAGTGCACAAGTACCTGTGATAGCAGGGGGCAGGTGCTAGTGAATCAGGTTGAGGTAACAGAGCTGCACCATAGACATCCTACTGTAAGCCAGCTGGGTACACTTTTGAAGCACAGAGGCCCTGGTGGTGAAAAGTTGAGAGGTTAACACACAGACACTGAATGAAATAGATCCCCTCTCCCAATCTCTGGCTGAGTGGTTATTGGCCCATACACAGTAAAGGGATAAAACAAACTAAGAAAATAATCTGCGAAGAAGAATGAGGGCAAGAAGAGCCTCATTCAGAGCTGAAGCTCTCTGGAAAATAATCAGGATAGAGTTTAAGCAGTGTTTCGTTTTCTATCGTGTCTGCAAGCATTATATCCCAGCAAGCACCAAGATTGTCTGGCAGTAGTCTTATATGTGACTAGTTTTGGAGCACTTAATGTACTCTGGCAGTAGTAGCTGTACAAATGTGTTAGTGGAAACTGCTTCTCTATGATAAAAAGAAACACGTGACAGAAACGTTTAAAAGAAGTGAGGAAAAAAGTGTGTTGATGTGAAAATGTATTCATGACTGCTAAATCTGGTAATGCTGAGGTGCAAAAGAATGCAGAGAGGACCCTTAAGACTGAAAAAAATATGACTGAGTTGTCATAGATGCTGTAACCTTTCTTCAGCTAAAAAATAACATTAAAGAAGATTTTAAAGTTTGCCAAGTTGTTTCCAAAAAACTGGGCCTGTCACGGGAGAGAGCTTTAGTAGTATCAAAGAATGCATCACTCAGGAGGGTATGAGGTGTCAAGGAAGTAGTGGTGCAGCATGTGTAATCTACAAGTTCATACATAATAATTTGGTGGAAAAGGACATCAAAATATTTGAGTGCCTACGGAAGAAGTATGTAGGTTCAACCTATGATCTCCTCTTAGCTCTGCTAAATTACATGATGGATACAGTGAAGTGTGGTTTATCATCTTTAACATTTGTTCAAATAGAAATTGAAAACAAAATGTGGCTCCATAATAAAAATAAAAAATCCCACCCAAACCCCAAAACAACGAATGTCTGGGTCAGTAGGGAATTGCAGGTGTATATTGAGGTAACTAAGGCAGATCAAACCAAACCCTGGTATGCTTTGGGATCCTGGTTGTTACTGTTAATTCATACAAAGAGGCTGGAAGTACCTGGAATAGAAAAGAAAGGCTATGAACAGCAGGAGTGTCCTGAGAGGTCTCCATTGGATTGAGTGAGGTTGTCATTCCAGACAGTTCCATATTCTAAAGTAACAGTTTCTGCACATTCCAGAAGGAAACAAGATAGGGAATTTGAACTAGCTGGCCTGACCAAGGAATAAGCAACAGACAAAGCAGTGTTAATTTGTGGAACTAATTATCTTAGTATCACTTGATAACTGTGACACCTTTGTGACAGGGAGATCACAAGAAAATGGAAGGATCCACAAAGACACCTTAAACATTGCTTTTGAGCTTACATACATATATGTATATTTCTGGTGTTCTGAAATACACATGGTATATACTGGTGAGTATTCATTGTTACATTTGCATGGGAAGGTAGGACATAGGCAACTGCTCCCCTAGGAGTTTCTGGAACAAGCTACTGATTGTTGTGTGACTACTTATGTTGAGCAGAGTTGTGTTGGAAATCTGACACCAAACGAGGCAGATCTCTCCTTGAATTAGATTTCTAAATTCTACAGTGTGCACAAAACAGACACATATGTGACTGATAAAGGTATCTTACCAATCTGTCCTCTTTCAGGAAGACTAAAAAAACCGCTTGATGTGATTTAGATGAGGCTGTCCAGTAAATTGCAATATACTTAAACAATGACATTGGACAGTCTTTCTTCAAATAAACTAATCTCATCCTTGTCCTCTACATTCATTGCTTTAGAGCTTAAAAAATGAGCAATTACACTATGCTGTTAATTCCATTTATTTCTCTGTATACTTTGCATTACAAATATTAAAAAAGCATAATTACCTCAAAAGTCAAAGTGAACAGGTCTTTTTCGACAGTCTATAATGACTTAAATTAGCATCTTGTCTGCAGCATTATCCTTGAAATGAAAGCAGTTACAAAAGCATAATTTTGCCTAACCATTGTACAAATATTTTAGAAAATAAGCTCTTTACACCAAGAAATATCTGTTAAACAGATACTGGGCCAGCAAAGACACCAAATCAAATGGAAGAGATAGGGAAGGCAGTTAAGAGAAAGGATTAAGTTATTCATCTCTGAATGGCGTTTCCATTACTGTGAAACTACTTGGAATGAAATGGGCAAATAGCTTTGTCTGAAGAAAAAATAGCTGCAGTCTGGTGGTATCATTTGCTGAGGTTATTATGAGATGACTTTGATTTGGAGGAAGGGTGAAGAAGAGTTGGAAAGGAATTTTAATCAGTGCTAGCAGCAGAAGAGAAAGGACAGAATGTGATTCATGCAGAGGAGCATACCCTGGGCAACAAGCACTTAGATAGCTGAGCAGACTGAAGTATTTTCCTTGAGCGTTTCTTTCTTTTTCCTCTTTCCAGCCAGGCTGTGGATATAACAGTCATTGTTTGCATGGTGCCACACACAGCCTTTCAAAACCTCCCTCTCTACTACTCAGTGAGATAGCCTGTGCACTGCTCTTTCTGAACTGAGCATGGGGGAAAGAGGAAAAGAGGAAGGAGTTCATAGAAGTGCAAAGGAGGGCTGTCTGAGGCAAGACTGCTTTTGATCAGATTATCACTGATGATTTAAGCATGGAGCCTGGATTTGCACAGGATGGTTCCAAGATTATAATGAGTGTTATGGGTAGTGGGAGAACAAAACATCAGTGAAGGGAACTAGATTGGAGTTATGCCAGGGATAATACAGTTATTGGTGCTAAGTTCGTTTCTCTTTCCTGAGGCATTGTAAAAAAAACTAGTTTGACTTCAATTATCACAATGAGTTTTTCATACAAACAATGCAGGCTGTGGTTTTGGAAACACCTGGAAGCTTCTTAGCCCAAAAAAGGTGTACCCTCCTATGTTCTGCTGTTGTGAGGAAGAATGGTATTCTGTGGAGACCAAGGGAGGCATTACTTTGAAATGCTAGATTCTCGGAAACTCCACTGTTGTTGATCTCATTGCTCTTTTCACTGTTCAGGGAAATTGGGAGGGCTTGTTTTTGGTTTACTTGTGGGGTTTTTTTGTTTGTTTGTTCAAAAAAAATGATACAGATCTAGTTACATGGGGGATGAAGATGTGTTTGATTTCCATTTCCTGGCTTTTGGATGCCTCCCATACTTTTACCCTATTCAAGTGCACATACCTGTCAATCAGGTTGAGATAGAAACATATCAATTTTTCACTGGAAAGCAAGTATACTGGTAAAAAAATAGGCATGATTGTTTCAGGATTCCATGGAATTAGCTTTGAGACAGAGGTGCAGTTTCTGTGTTTTTTTTTTTTCCCCCTGACATTAGCAGTGTCACAGGAAATTGCTCAGTCAAAAAGTATTGTTAAAAATTGCACCTCTGTGGTATTTCTAGTTTGGTTTACTATATAAGAACCCTTCAATGCTGTGGTGTTCTGTTACATGCAACAGTACTTCTGTCTTGAGTAAAATACATTTGTATTTTTTAAGAATAAATAGTGTAAATTGAGTCTAATGGTCAAGTAAAGCAGTCAGCAAGTCTTGCTGTCTCTGTGAGCAGAGTGGGAGAGCCAGGCCACAACATATGACAGAGAGTAAAGGAGTAAAGGGTGATAGATGGTTGTTTGCTGCATGAATTGGAGAGGACAGAAGGATGGTGAATTTCAGGGATAATATACAGTATTCTCAGCCTAGAAAAAAATGGAGAAAAGGAATAAATCTAGGTCATATTCCAGATATGCTTGTCATCAAAAAACATCTGCATGACTCCATTCTGGAATTTAGGGAGAGCTTGTGTTAAGCACTTATTGCTGCCTTAGGACTTAGACCCAGAATGCTCTGGTAGCTCACAATTATACTTGCTATTATAGTATAAGTTGTTGGACTCTCACAATTATACTTGCTATTATAGTATAAGTTGTTGGACTTTTTGATTTTCTTACTTTTTTTTTTTATCTAGCTGCTACCTTTCCATTATAAATTTCTTTATCATCTGAACAGCCTGTTTTATTAAGTTCAAAATAGTTTCATAGCATCTTGTGATTTTGTATATTTTTAGTAAACAGAAACCATATTGAAAGAAGCATGCAATAAAATGGTAAAATGAATGCAGTAATGTATGTTGTCATTAGTAAATTCTATGTGCTACCATGAAGCACTGCTGTTGAACAGTATAATATTTTATCTATAAATATAGACATACAGTTCAAGTTGCCCAAAACTAGCCAAACAGAAATACAAATGTACTTTCATTTCTATGGTTGTGCTATACTGATAGTCCCTTGGAGTTTGTTTCCATTCTACAAGTCGGTAATTTCTTTCGTATTATGATTCAAACTACTCTTTTTGTGCAGCAAATGTTCTGGTCTGTAATACTGTCTTTACTAATGCTTGTCTAAATTGTAATCCAAACATTGCAGCACAACAGATTCATACCCCAGACATATAAAAATGTGTTTCAGTATTGTCTTCAGTATCAGCTTAGAATATCATTAAGGTACTTCAACCAGGTAACCGTATATTGGATTAGATTTTGATCCAATAGAGAATAAATGTAAAATATGTATGATGGAAAGAAACACTATATTAATAGTCATACTGTTGGGGAAGGATCAGAGCACTTTACTTATTACTAAGCCAATTTTATGATAGGTCTTCAAAGCATGCATCTCTGTGTAGTGTGATGAAGCTGAAAGATGTCTTTGTAGTTTATATAGCCTTGTTCACCTTCAGATGGGACAGATAACTGTTTTATGTTTTATACTTGTGGGCTTGGTTTATGAGACCTAGTTAATGTAGGTTGAATTATTTCAAAGACAATACCAATCTCACCATCTGCAGAAGTACCAAACTTCCGTCATCTCAGTCCTAAAAGGCAAGTTGTCAAGAATATAAGCATCTCTTTGCACTGCGGGCAAAACTGTGACTGGAAGCAGAGAATGTCGAGCTCCTGCTCAGTTTCTCCAGGGCTCCGCTGTCTTCCTTCTTTTAAAGAGCTTCTGTTCAAAATCTTTCTTGCTCTCCAGTAGTTCTACCAAAGTGTGCACACACTTGATCAAGCAGGATACCAGTGTTTAGTCTTCTAGCATGACTTTCATTTTGATGATGACCATGATTTTCATTTCAGTTACTGCTAAAAGAATGAATCACTCCAAATTTCCCATTAAAAGTATTTACATTGAGTTACAACATGTTGCTCTGGAAGTCCAGTTTAACTAGGTGCTACTAAAGATGCATTAACATTAAAGCTTGAAAATCTCTCCTTTTCCTTCCTATTCTTGCCTGCTTTGGAGGTTCTTTATCTATACATAGGAGTGATACATCTGTGCAGTGTTTGCTCCCATTTTCAAGCAAATTCAGGACTCCAGTATTTTCATGATTTCAATATACATTACTTATGTATATCTGAGGTAAAGCCTTTTCAACTCCTGTGTTCCTGCTGAACTGTAGTCAGTTTGTTATTATTTTTTTACTGTGTTGTGACACCACAACAGAATATTAGATTATAGTGGTGTAACGTTATACATAATAACATGAAAGCATGCAAAACATGGAGCTTTACATAGCCAATGTACTCATATCTTTAAACTCAAACTTGATTTCTTTTCAGAAGGCTGCTTCAATGATTAAAACATTTTAAGTTCTTCCATAAGAAAATGCAAATAACTTTTTAAAAAACAGGCTTTTCAGAAGTTTCACACCTTTATGAATCAAACATTGTGCACTCTGGAGCAGTGTATGAATAGATTAGATTCTTACTAGAAATGATTTAGTAAGTTGGACTAGCAAGCACTGAATCAGACAGCATTTAAAAATCTGAAGTCAGTATAGTGTTCCCTAAGTCAGTCCTTGAGTTTTTCTTCTTCTACCTTTTCTCCATTCCTAGTTCAAATCTCCAGAACCACTAAAGCTCAGACATGTGGAATAATTTTAGTGAGACAGTGGATCTCAAGAGTGAAACTAGAGCAGAGCCTAAATGAATCCTGCAATTGGATAACAGTTTTTTGCCTTTCTCACAGGGTTTGGTCTCCTAATAAATCAATCATTGAATTGTGGAAAAAACATAGGCATAAAAATACGTGTGTATGTGAAAAAGAAGACAATGACAATCTTATAGTTAGGGGTTTGTTTGAAAGCTGTCGTTTCCAGGCTTAGATATCCAAAAGAATCCCTATTACCTACCATAGATTCAAAATAGCTATTCTTAATCTTTCAAAGTTCTCTCAGAACTAGATTTATGTTGTATGGAGTCCTCTTGCAGACCCTACAAAAATAATCACTATATCTTCCTTCTGGTGTAGGTTTTATCCATTTACAGTCATTCTGTGACAGCAGTTATAGGTTCCCAGAGATTCATTCTTGGATTTCACTATATTTTTGCTTTGTTATCACTAACCACTACTTATCACTATCACTACTTGCTTCTGACATTTATTCCAAGCAGTGGAAAATTTGGATTACCTTTATATGGGCAGAAAAACCTGGCAGATCACTGTAAAGAATGTCCAGTGTGACACTCCCTTAAATACACGTATATATTTATGTACATATAATATACATATTTAAGTGCATAACCAAATTTTAAAGCTAGGCAATCCTAACCCCAATGATACATATTTATGATAAACAAACCTGATAAAAAGACTAGAGAGAAGGTGCTGGGGAAAAGACATACCCACAACAAAAACTGACCTTGTTTAACATTGTTGTCTAAGAGAAGAAGTATTGCATGAGTCTATGTGGTAAATAAGCCCTCTGAAAAGATACAAGGAACTCAAAAGTTGTAGGGGATGGCAAAACATCTTTACTCATGCAGGCAAGAGTAAAGCATGACACAGCAGGTGAAAGCAGGCCTGTCCACTTTGAGGTCATTCAGAAGCATCTTGTCAGGTTAGAGAGGTGGGCAGAGAAGAAACAACTGAAATTCAACAAAGGCAAGTGCAGGGTCCAGCACCTGGGGAGGAATAACCCCAGTACAGGCTGGGGGCTGACCTTCTGGAAAACAGCTCTGCAGAGGACCTGATGGACAACAAGCTGTCCATGAGCCAGCAGTGTGCCCTTGTGGCCAAGAGGGCCAGTGGTATCCTGGGGATAGGAAGAGCATTGCCAGCAGGTCGAGGGAGGTGATCCTGTCTCTCTACTTAGCCCTGCTGAGGCCACATTTGGAGTGCTGTGTCCCCTTTACAGACAGACATGCCCATACATGCTCCAGACACGGAGCTCCTGGAGTAGGTCCAGTGGAGGGCAATAGCAGCGATTAAGGGACTGAAGCATCTCTCTTATGAGGAAAGGCTGAGCGAGTTGGACCTGCTCAGCCTTGAGAAGAGACAAATGAGAGAGGATCTCTTTGATGTCTATCAGTATCTGAAGGTGTCAAGAGAATGGAGCCAGGCTTTGCTCGGTAGTGCCAAGCAATAAGACAAGAGGCAACAGGGAGAAACTGAAGTACAGGAAGTTCCACCTGAATACAAGAACTTTTTGACCAAGCTCTGGAAGAGATCGCCCAGAGAGGTTGTGGAGCCTCCTCACTGGAGATATTCAAGAACTGTCTGGACACAACCCTGTGCTATGTGCTCTAGGATGATCCTGCTTGAGCAGGGAGGTTGGAACAAACAACCCACTGTGGTCCCTTCCAACCTTACCCATTCTGTGATTCAGGCTTTTACTTGTTCCTTGTGTAGGAATGGTGTGACTCTTGGGAAAGAGCCCCTGTAATGGTTAAATGATCCAGAGAATAAAGCTAGCAGTTTGGGGTTGAGACAGCCGGGTTTTTTTGTTCAGTAAGTGAAGTGAGGAAAAAAAAAGTAAGACAGGTACTATCTCAAAACAGCTTTTTTCCCCTTGGTGAAAAAAGGCAAAACCCCAAGAATAATTAACATCCTCTTAGAAAATGGTTCTGACTGTTTTGAATAAACGTAACCAACTTTGAAAGGGCAAACTTTCTCATTTTTTTCCCAGTCTTATACCAAATTTTTTTGAGGTATTACATATTTATTGGCTATAAAGATATATCAAGCTTGACTTGAATTCTCAAGAGCAAAATTTGAAACTCCTCTCAATTTTGTTCTGGAAATGCAGAATTATCAAGTTTCAATTGCTGCTTTTCAAGGCACTAAGAACATACAAGATGTCAGTCGAAGAAGCTGGAAGAAATTCAAGCATCTGGAAATGACTATTTAAAAACTACCTGTCTGGCCTGCCTATTGCTGTCATTGAAAATCCTCTGTTGCTTCAGTGAACTCCACTTGGATGGCTGTGTGCACTTATGTTGAAATACCCATTAAAATCAAGGGAACGTCTGCAGAGGCTCATGAGTTTGCAAGTGTAGAATTTACTGCTGCATTTTTATTGACTAAAATATCCTTCTAAAGTACGTGTGGCTAAAAGATAGATCAATTTCTGAAAGCACCAGATGCAAAAGGTCTCAATTCATGCCTTCACCTTATTAAGTAAGGAATGTAATCCAGAAAGAAAGATGTCAGAAAAAATAGTCACGATGGAAAGGTAAAATGTTGTGATATGCTTACTCCTAGTGTGAGTTAGCTCTTTTTAGAAATTCAGGTTTACTCTTAATTTCTGAGACAGCCTTTTTGTGCATTAAACAAGAAGAGATGCCAAATCTTTAGTTGGTATGAGGATGACAATGATTGATGTCCCTTGATATGCACAAGATGGTGAATTTTAATGCTGTAAAAGTAACACAGAAGCGTGTACTCTTCTGACAGGCGAGATGATGTGTTCATTCAGCAGCAAAAAGAGGGTGACCTAATGCTTAGCATTAGGGAAAGCTATGCATCTAACCTGTCTGTACAAAATGGCTGCCTGCAGCCTTAACTGTTAATTAGTTCCAATACTGGTTCAGCAATCACAGCCATGTTTTGTGTGACCTCACTGGTGTGGCATCTGGGCAATTATCTTTGGGATAATGAGCCCCTTCATCCATAGCAGAACAACAACATGTCCACTTGGCTTGCAAAAAGATCAGAGCCAGTCTGCTGCTCATCAGGGTGCCTGCCATCCCCTTTGAATCACACCTTATTTCAAACCTAACCTTTCACATCCTACATTAATTGTTTTTTAGACTAAAAATTAATGAATCAATTTTAACAGCACTGGGCAGAGGTGTGTGTGTGTTGGGGGGGGTGTTAATAAGCACAAAGTATCATCTATGAGGTGATTTGGATCTTAAATGTTCCTGTCTGAGTTTTGAAAAGAAAGAGAAACAGCATTCCAGATCACTGGTTACAAATTATTGTAATCTTTTTCATCTGTGAGGAACTGCAATTAGCAGAAAGTATGGTCCTTCCTTAACAGTAGAGTTTTATTGAAAATAATATCCTAACTGTTCACGTAATGTACAAAAATTATAGAAACAACCACAAAAAGACTACTATTGTGTAATCTTTTTGTATTCCAAACCATGGTGTAGAGAAAAGCTTTTAAACCATTTGACCCTTTGCAGAGGTTTTTATCTTATTTCAGTTCATTCTTAAAGGGTTATGTGAAGACTTGCTTGATTCCACTGAAATAATTAAACATATTGTGGCTAAATTTCTGTAAAACTCTTTCATGTTTATTGATGAGCTGTGAAGCTTTTCCCTGCTTTGAAGAGTACTTATGAAGATATGTTGCAATTTCACAAGGTGTGGCAATAAGAGCAGGAACATGACATGAAATGCTAATGATTTAGACTGCTTTGTGTCAACAAAGCATAAAGAGGAAATACTAACAAAAGCTCGAATTCTGTCTCCAACCCCTAGGTTTTACAGACTTCGTGGTTATACCTGTTCTCCCTCACTTGCACATTGCAGTCAAGCTTCTCCTGCAGACTTTGGTTAAGCTGAAGGAGAGCTGTGATTTCATTTTCCTCATGATCTGAGGCAAAAGTGCGTCTTCTGGCTAAGAGTAGTTACTTGGTTTCCTTGAAATGGCAGCTTGAAAGTTACCCAGTGCCTAATATAAAGCAGAAACATCAAAATTTGATCTGTTGTTTTCTTTATTTTTTATATGAGCTAACACTTATAAATCATCATGTTGTCAGACCTGCAGAATTATCTCTGAAAATATCTTCCTTGTTTTTATTCACATAGCTGTCTCGAATTTGCTTTTATTTTCATTGAGCTGTAACTCTCTACTTATGGTTTTCCATGTCTTCGAACTATTAGTTTCATAACTCTAGTTTTTATTTCCTCTGGATCAAAATACTCAAATACTAGTAACTAATTTACATTGTAACCTACAGATTTCTCATTATCACATTGGGAAGATGAGAGACAAAAAGAGATTAACACATATAGGATATGTACTTAAGAAAGTCCGAAGGAGATTTTTATGTTTTCATATATAAACTATTTAAAATTCTAAGTTGCCCTGATCATCCTTCTGGATGGCTTTAAGATTACTTGGAATTTCAGCTAGTCAACCTTCGTAAATGCAATAAGTTGAAAAATCTGCTATGGAGTTTAAATTATACGGATAATTTAAAGGCAAGGTATGTAACCTCAAAAATTACCTATGTTGGAGTCATTCCACAACGCAACTTCCTGACTTGTTTGCATGGCATGTTGTGAGGGATGACAGCAATGTTTTGGAAAAGGCATATGTCACACTTGGTTCTCTATACCTCGTCAGCTCTTACTGATGCCACCTAAAAGCTTTCTCTCAGAATATGTTGCCTTTTATTTTGGATACCCGGTGAATGCAGCTTCTGTTGCTGTGCTTAAATAGCCATTTCCCTACGTTAATTATCATCTGTGCTGTTCCTCTATTCCTGTGTTCAGTTTGCCCTTTTAAGTGCTGCCACTGCTCTGATGAGGGAAAAAGAAAAAAAGTCTACTGTTACTTACAAACACTCTTCCTTTTTGGTGGATAGGCAATTTAGTATACAGGCTCTTTTGCCATTAAAATCCCCCTTATGAATCTTTATGAGACATCACAAATGTGCAGAGTACAAATACAGAGCACAGTTCAATCAGCAAAGGTTAATGAAGACAGCCTATTAGTATCCTGCTGGGTTTGTTGCTGAATGCATAGTAGTAATGCTTGAAGGCTTTGCTCTCAAGGGAACCTCAGTACAGTAAGGCAGGGAATGCACCATATGTGGACAGAGAAATAGAGAATACTTGTAAGTTCATCGACAAGGCTAAAAAAAGGGTTCTAATTAGATGACTGAATCAAAAATAAAATTTAAATAGCATGCAAGGACCATTCATAAGAGTTCCAGTCTCTTACTTTGCTAAGGTGGATATAGAAATAGGAAAGTTCTTAAGCACACGGTACAGGCAGAAGTACTTCTCCTGTGTTTATCAGGGGCAAGTGCTCTTCTTAGTGGCCAGGCCAAAGTCAAGAGCTTAGGTGTTGGTCAACTAGTTTGAAGGTCATTAAGACCCAGGGTCTAGCTGCTCTGTTACCAGTCTAGTAAGAGACACTAGAGAACACAGCATGCAAGCTGAAGTTACTGAGAGTATTCCAGCCATTGCTGATGGGCAAAACCTGCTTTAGATTCTAGAGACTGTTTTGGTACTGAAGGTATTTCTGAGGGGTGAGCTAAAGAATAAGTCGCTTGCTTGATAACAAATGACATCTGCATGCCAGGAACAGGTCTGTCATGGCTCTTTTTGGACCTGACTGGCAACCAGTGCTATTTTAAACAAGTCTTTTGCTTCTCTGAGTGTTGTGATAGGCAGGGCTAAATGTTGGCATTTTATAACATTGCCAACTCAGGACTCCAAACTTATAATCTAAACACCAAAATTATGAAGTGCGACTATTAAGTTTGTTACATTTTCATTGTTGTTGAAACTTGAAGAGTTCTATTTTTGAGGTCTCTCTGTGTTTTGACGAGAAGGGCTTGAAACACACTGCTGAAAACCCCAAGGAAAATCAAGTCCTTCACTAGCTGATTCATTTCAGCTGGAGAATAATAAACCCACCAAATATGGCATGGCTTGTTGACTCTGAAGATACCATATCTTTCTGCAGGAGAGAGGTGTTTGAGAGAAATCTTTTTTATTATGGTGCCAGTATTCTGGAGTCTGCAGATATCATTCTCATGTTAGAGTCATGTCCTGCCAAAATGTGCTAAATGGACAGTTTGTGCCACATGGCTTAAATGTGGGGCATTACCAAATGCTGTTGCAGAATGACTGATTGGAAAAGTGATAGCAGAGCTAAAAGGAGCAGTTTGAGAAATGTGTTTAATGTAGCAAGAAATCCTATAATTTGCAATATCTCTTTCTATGATATAGCATGCCAACAATGATTTTAAATGCTTGTGGCTGTGCATGCTTTAATAAGAGATTAGTGTTCCACTCTTGTTCTATATTCCAGTTATATGAGGATATGCTTAAAGTATGTTAAAAACAACATAAGTCTTTCCTGTGAACGACTTTAAGCATAGAGAGTTCTGACATTTGAAAGGTAACGAATACATTTATAAAGAAACTACTCAAGTTAATGGTTTGTGAAGGATGTTAACATAAGTTAATGCCATCTGGAAAACAACAATTAGATGAAGATGGAGAAAATAAAAGTTGGTGTTGCGTAACTTTATTAGATGTTATTTGTCCATGACTAGAAGTTCAAGCTCTACCCTGAGTTTACTGAAAAGTCACCTTTATTTGAATTTCAAGAAAATGAACATTTACTGAATATTGTAAAATTCGGTAAATAATTTTTTGCTTAAGAGGTCACATGCAACTTCATGAGCTTAGCAGGCTTGAAAGTTGTTCTCTCTTGAGGCAGGTTACAGCTATGTGTGGAACAACAAATGTAATGATGACTTAGTTTTTCAGATTAGTTCCTTCTGTATCCTCTTCTTTGATCTTCAGTGTCAAAGAAGGTTGAATGGCTTTTCACCACTCCTTTACCCTCCAGTGGATATCTGCAGTTCTTTAGTTTTTATGGCATAACATGTAGAAATTTAAGAACTTACTTTTCCCTACCTTGTCTACTGACTACTACTGTCCAGCTGAAGCACTTCAAACCACAGGAGTTCTTTGTTTATGTGGAGTGCTGATCCTTGCTGAATATTTTGATAGTTAGGTCTGATGCCATTTACAGCATAGTCAAGATCCAGCAAAAGACCACTAGGTTTTACATGTAATTTGCTTGTTTGCAGAGACCAGACAGGCTTGTGGCTGTGTAACACACTGCTGAATGTTTCTTGTATGCCTTCATATTTTCTAGTTCAAAATTTCAAATTAATACTTGAAAAAACTACTATAACTTGCCTGAATGGTTGCTAGAAATTTAACAGGGTGTAATACAAAATAAAGCATGCAAAAGCGTGAGTTTATGACACCTATAGGAACCATAAATTTGCATTTCCTGACTTTTGAGTGTTAAAGAGGGGGATAAATTCCTAGTTGTGCTAGCATTAATATAGTTTAGTGCATCAAATACCTTTCCTGGCCCTCACCCATTTTTCTTCCAGACCCAACCACCAATTTCACTGTTTTTTGGGGGAAAATAAACAAAACCCAGTATATAATTAGGATCAGTTGATTCTTGCTCTACCTGAGTTAACAAATCAAGGTCATACTTTGGATAAAATAACCCTCAGTATTTTAGCTTGCACAGCAGGAGTAAAAGAGAAGGTGAGAGCATTATTCAGCTGTGGGTGCTTGTTAAACAGTGGGGAATGCAGAAACTTCTAAATAAAACAAATCATGCTTGTAGGTATAAAAACTTGAAAAAAATGAGTTTAACTAAAGCACTACTGCTTCTGTTTGGAAGGGATGAAAGGGATTTTACAGTGCTATAATAGCAACTGAAAGGTTAATGGAGACCTGAAAATGAGGTGTTGTTTCAAACAATATGGTTTCCTCTCTGTGAATATATTAATGGCAATTCTGAAAAGTAATTGTGTCAGCAGTAAGAAAGCTGTGTTGTTCTCAAAGGCATAACTGAAATATATTACAAAGTAAGACATCTGATGAGATGATGGTGGGCCTACACTAGAATACTGCTTCTGGAAGAGTCTGGAGTTTTGATCTTGATAATGATGAACTTTTTCTTGTTTACTCCCTTGAGTTAAAATTAAAAAAAATACTTGAAACCATGGTAATGGAGAACAATATCTTGAGTCTTCATGAAGCCTTTAACTGCCTCTAAACCATTGGCATAATGATATAAAAGAGAGACTTAAAAAATGTCTGACAAATTTCCTTTCTGAAATACTGGCAGAGATGGCTGTAGAAATCCCCATTTATATTATCATTCTGGAAATGTACCAAAAGAGTATAAAAATATTCAGCCTTCTTAATAATTCTAAGGGCATTCAAATTTCTGATTGATTTTGTTGTTGTTGTACATCATGCTACCAGTTTCAAGGAAGAAAGATTGTATTTTGTTTTGCCCTGTAAATATTTATATTTGGCAATCTTGATGGTATCATAGTGGTTAGAGGCAAAAATTTTAGCCCAAAGTCCGAAATTATGTCCCCAGTTCAGAAAAATTTTTAATATGGAGAGAGAATTGTAGCTAAAGAAAGATAGTGCACTACAGAGTACTCTGTGGTAGTATTTTTTATGTTGAAGAACAGGTTCAGTAAGCTTGGTAACCATTTATTCTGTTAAGTCTATTTAATTTTATTGCATCTTCCTAATTTTGCTGCTTCTAGCACTTGTGCTTAGTGGACTGGTGCAGAATTGACAAAATGCCTATCATTCTGGAAGCTGATAATCACATTTGTTGGAATCCATGATCAGACAGTGCAGACACGCAATTACACAAGAGATAACACCTTCATTCTATGTACTTTCATTTTATTATGAAGTTACTGGTGCTACTCCAGTGGTTAACATTAAGCTCCATTTTTCACTTTAATTTTATTAGTTCTGTGCAACTAAAGCAGCATATTTTACCTAGGTTCATAGCACTCCTTCTGTATAGATTCAATGTGTTTCATAGAATCATAGTATGTTTTGGGTTGGAAGGGATCTTAACAATTATGGCAGGGACACCTTCTACTAACCCGGTTTGTTCAACACCCCATCCAGCTTGGCCTTGAACACTTCCAGGCATAGGGCATCACAGTTTTTTTTGCTGATGAAAAACTGAATGCACAGGTGTCAGCCTTATTTCTTAAGAAATTAGTCTTATGTGCTGTGTGCTGTACAGCTGTTGTTGTTGTTATTATTATTATTATTATTATTATTAACAACTAATATTTTTGAACTCATTGCCTGGCTTCAACCATATTGACAGAGGCTAGAGATCTCAAAGGTGTAAAAGGTCTAAAGTGTGGTGTAAATTGGTGGCTGGACAGAAGAGAGTGATCCTGTAGAAGAGGAGGCTCAGGGGAGACTTCATCACTCTCTACAACTACCTGAAAGGAGGTTGTAGCCAGGTGGAGGTCTATCTTTTCTCCCAGGCAACCAACAGTAGGAGAAGAGGGCATGGTCTTAAGCTCTGCCAGAGGAGGTTTAGGTTGGATATTAGGAAAAAATTTTTTACAGAGAGAGTAATTAGATATTGGAATGGGCTGCCCAGGGAGGTGTTGGATTCACTGTCCCTGGAGATTTTTAAGCTGAGACTGGATGTGGCACTGAGTGCCATGGTCTAGTAACCATGGTGGTGTTGAATCAAGGGTTGAACTTGATGATCTCAGAGGTCTTTTCCAGCCCAGTCGATTCTATGATTCTGTGATCCAAATCAGTGTCAACTACATGGTGTCAGTGGTACCAGACAGCTGAGATACAGCAGCCAGCTGGCAGGCTGTATGGCTGGATCAGTCAGGGCAGGCCATGTTCTGAACTGGCCTGTGTAAGAGGCAGGAGACTGAGCGAATAAAGGGGATGAGGAGAAAGAGTAAGAGAAGTGGTTAGAGTGTAGCGCTGCATACAGATCCATACAGAACTGGGTGCCAATTAAACAGCCTGTTATGGATATTATGTGGTAGCGTAGGTGAAAGATGAAGGATTGCTATACATACAAATGTAATTGCTTTGCTTGTATTAGGTCAGTAACTGCAGTTATTTTCAAATAAACCCAGGGTAGCAGCAAAGGTAGTTTAATCAGTCATCACATTGAGTGATTCTGTTGATAGAAATGGGTGAGGGAGGGACTGAACCAGGCTTGGTCTTACTGACAGGTTACTTCCTCTATAAAGACCCCCATATGGGTGCATGATGGATTCATATATTAATGAAAGTATTGCTTTAGGAAAATCAAATTTGTAATCGGATTTATGTCACCAGCTGTCTTCACTGAAGGGTTTAAGCAAGTGTGTCACTTGCTGTTCCTTTTATTGAAATGTTGCTGTGTCTTCCTCTTTGTCTGTCTTTGTAAGTTTTTTTCTTTCCATCTAGGAAAACTGATGATTTTTCAAAGGCCAGGTTTTTGTGATATTATTAATGTTATATCTTGTAACTCCTTATGATAAGAAATAGCAGAAGTAACATTTGTTATTTGTTATAACATTGTTGTGAATTCCAAATATGCTTTGTATGAAAAAATGTTAACTACTCTAATTTTAAGTTAACGTAGCTGTAAAACTGTGTAGCTGCTAAGATCATCTATGATTGTTGACAATGTTTATTATACTCTATATTTGATAGTACAATATGCTGTTATATTTTCCCTTCATGCATATGCGTGTGCCAGCATAGTATGTCAAATAATGTATTGTAGAATATTGAACAACCTGAGAAACTTTGGGGGTGAAGCTTGGTAGTAGCAGTTTTGAATTACACTGCATGAAGTTATCTACATAATTCTTAAGTGTGCTAAAATACTGTCACATGCTGAATTTGTACAGGGATTAAATAACTAGAGAGCTTATGTACTAGTGGGTAGTTTTGTACTCCAGTAGAAATGCTAGGGATATGGTACCTTGTAATGTATAAACCGTTCAGACAGCTAAATAGTGACTTTCCTTCTACTGGCATGGACTTGGCTAATTCCTGGGATAGCTGCAGTTATGAAGGGGTTGATACACTGCACTATATCAACCTAACTTGGTTGGCAGCTACCTTATGTTCTCTTCTACCTTGACAAGAATTGTAATGTGCAATCTTGCAGTATAGTCAAGTTGCCCAGTATCCAGGTTGCTCTGTGTCCTACTAATGGGATTTTCACCTTGCTGAACTGGGGAAATAGTTGTGGCAATAGTATCTGGCCATAAGTTTCTGTAATTGTAAATACCCCAGAGCAAAAAAGAAAAGGAATCCCATGGTGTTGCTAGTATACTTTTTGCAGTTTGGGACTGCTCACCAATATATTTTCGTATTTTTGTAGGGTGCAGATGGTGCTATACAGCCATATGGTCCATTCCTGACAATGGATTTTTAATGCTGTTTGCTTGCTAACAGAAACAGGAAATGGAAATATCTGCAGAGTCAATGTTTGAAGAAACGGTGTTTTCTGTGCGCTATGGTTCCTGTGGAAGCAGAAGAGAATGTATACCAGCATGTGTGCATCCTCAATAAGTAGGCATATTCACGTTTTGTATTTCATTGCTGAAGAAGTTGAGTCAACCAAGGTAGTTGATTTACTTACTTGTGTCTTATTCTGAGTCTGTGAGAAGGGATAAGAATTTTGCATATATGCAAGAATTTTAGTGGATAAGAATTTTGTAAAAATAAGATATGGTCTCCACCGCAAGGAGAACTTCAAGGGACAATTATGTAGACCTTTACTGAACTTCTTACACTGGATTAGTGTTTTGATTCAACTGCCTAAGGATGTTTTGATTTAAACTTAGCATTAAAATCAGATCAATCAGGTTTCTGACTATTGTGACATTCATGAAACACCATTTTGAACTCAGAAATTCTTACTTTATGCCTTGCTATGTGACTTCAAATTTATGTCCTTCTTGGGATTTATGAACTTGAATAACTTTAAAAATTGTAATTTTTTTTTTTTGGTAGTCAAAGGTGATAGCAATATTTTTCTCTACAGATTTCCTTGCCCTGGGTCTAAATTCTGTTATTCTGTAAGCAAATATGTTTCTCTGTAGATAGTAAGGTTAAGGAGAGTGTCACTAGGAAACAGGTAGTACTTCCCTGAGGCATCTAACACCTCCTAATAATTTCATTATACTGAAGAAAGCTGAGCTTGATTATAGTCTTAGAGAAATGTAATCTAGTTATTCAGAAATGTTTACTTCTTGTAAGATTTTTGGGTTAATGGACTTTTAAAGCCATTTATAAAAGCTTATCGCGGGTTTAATATTTTTTGGTAGTCACAGGAATTTAAAGAAAAAAATGAAAAGACATTTAAAAGCTGCTTTCAATTGCACTTTGATGTCATTTTCATATAGACTTTAAATTATTTTATTTAATTTTCTTCTGCTTTAAGTTAGGCTCATTTAGAGGGCATTATTGCAATACACATGGTAATGTCATCTCATAAAAACTGATCTTTCAACTCAGCCAAAATCTTCCCCTTTCCACCTCCAACAATTACTAGAGACATTTATGTAAAAGTTGTGGTTGCCTAATGTGTGTATTTTGAGCTAGGTGAGTGTAGTGGGTTGACTCTGGCTGGATGCCAGGAACCCATGAAAGTCACTCTATCACTCCCCTCCACAAGTGGAGAGGGGAGAGAAAATATAAGCAAAGGTTCATGAGTTAAGGGCTGGAAGAGATCATTCACCAAATACTGTCACGAGTAAAAGAGACTCAGCTTGGGGTTATGAATTGAATTTATTACTAGCAAAATCAGAGCAGGATAATGATAAGTAGAATAAATTTTAAAAAAGCCTTTCCCCCACCCTTCCTACATTCCCAAGCTCTGCTTCCTCCCCCTAAGAGGCACAGGGTAATGAGGAATGGGAGTTATGGTCAGTTTATCACATGTTGTTCCTGCTGCTGCTCAGGGAGAAGAGCGTTTCCCCTGCTCCAGTGTGGAGTCTCTCCCATAGGAGACAGTCCTCCGTGACCTTCTCTAATATGAGTCCATTCAATGGGCAACAGCTCTCCACAAACAGTTGCAATGTGGGTCACTTTTCCACGAGGTGCAGTCCATCATTCACAGCCTGCTCCAACGTGGGTCTCCCACAGGGTCATAAGTCCTACCAGGAAACCTGTTCCAGCATGGGTTCCTCTCTCCATGGGTCTGCAGATCCCTACCAGTAGCCTGCTCCAGTATGCATTTCCCACAAGTTCACAGCCCTCTTTTGGACATCCACCTGCTCCAGTGTGGGTCTCTGCCATGGGCTGCAGGGGCATAGCTGTCTCACCATGGTCTGCACCATGGGCTGCAGGGGAACAGCAGCTCCAGCACCTGGAGCACTTCCTCCCCCTCCCTCTCCACTGATCTTGGTGTCTGCAGAGTTGTTCCGCTCACGTATTCGCTCTTCTCTGGCCACAATTACATCTGAACAATAACTTTTTTTTCCCCCTTCTTTATTATGTTATCACAGAGGAATTGCCACCATTCCTGATTGGCTCGGCCTTGGCCAGCAATAGGAGCTCGGCCCTGGAACAGCCTAGCATTTGGCTCTGCAGGACATGGAGGAAGCTTCTGGGAGCTCCTCATAGAAGCCCAGTAGCTCCCCTGCTACCAAAACCTGGCCATGCAAACCCAACACAGTGAGTGCCTACAACTGCAAAACGATTTGAGAGAAAAATCTGCATTTAAATAAACTCATTATTGAAATAGGTGAGAAGTAATAAACTAGAATTTCCACAATGAAATTATGTATAGGGATTTAATACAGATATGAGAAACAGATAATGTCATAATATTATTGTCCATTTATCTATAACAAGGTTTTGCCTGTATTTCTGATATTACTTATCACTTTAGACTCAGTGTTTTGAGAATAGCTGCAGCACAAATATTCAATTAAAATTAATTTTGTGATATGGAATACTTATTTCCTTTAAAAAATAGCTACCTGGATTTTCATGTAGTGTGCTTTTTAGTTTATAAAGTAATCTCTGAATTCTCCATTTTTAGAAAAGGTTTGAATTTTAATTAAGGTGAATGCCAACAGTGAGGTGAGTGTTCTAAGAATCATAGAATCATTTAGGTTGGAAAAGATCCTTTAAGGTCATTGAGTCCAACTGTTAACCTAGCACTGGATTTCACACAACCATGGGGTCTGGATTAATTGACAATGAAGTGAAAATTATATTTGTTCTGAACTTAGTAGTCAGAATCACAGTAAGTGCTCTTTGACGATTGTAGAGATGGCCTGTAACTCAAATCTAATTGCTTGCAGGTATTGTTTAATTGCTGAAAACAGCATTTGTGAAGAAATAGAAAAGACTTGCAAATGTGGAGGGAATTTGACCAGTAGTTATTCCAAAGGAATAAAAAAGAATAGATTTGGAGAAAACTGAATTTTTCATTTCAGCATTTTTAAAGTCAGGGTTCTTCCTTTTTCATCGATGTGCATCTGTTCAGAAAATGTGGAAAGTTATGGTAAAAATAGAGTTGTGGAATAATCTTTTCTCTCAACTCTTCCCCTTTAATAAATTATCAGAATGCAGCAATCTTCTGAAGATGAAGAAAATTACAAAACATGTTTGTTATTCAATTCACATCGCTAAGAAAAAATGAATACAATAAATCCATTACCCATCTGGTTCTAATGCAATCACTGTTATACCATGTTCTGCTTAAATCTGTTGTTAATATTCATTGTATATTTGCACCCTCGTGACCAATTTCAGTCATCACATTAGTAGGCAGCAACATTCTGTGGAAAGAGAGAGTGAAAGGGAGATGAAAGATGAGTATAACTTGGGGTGATTAAAATGATGGAGGTCTCAGAGCATGCTCTCTCATTTTCCTGCTGTTCTTGGTGTGTTGGAACACAGCTGTCTTTCTTTGTTGCTGGTGATAATATTTCTTACTGAGGAAGTGAGCATGTTTTTAAAATGTAAAAGAATGTGCTTGAAAAATTCAAAACACTGAGGACAGATTAAGGATGTAACCCAGTGAAATATGTCACATAGGTTTCTTTGTGTACTCTGCTTTTGTCTCCTGCTGAATATCTCTCTTTTGTGAAACTCCTCAAAAAATTAGGATAAAAGGGGAAAAAAAAGAGGGCATAATTATTTGATATGTACTGGAGTACGGAGGAGTGGAGGATCCTGGGGCTTTGGGAATCTGTTGGATTTGCTAACACAGGAGAGAAGAATGAGCAGAATTCCAAAGAATATTGGGGCACACACTTAACTCTTGATGAAGGCTGGTAATGAAGAAGAAAGGAGAACTGGGATGGCAAAGGAGGGAAGATATTGACCAAATTACATGTAATGGCTTTTTAGCTGAAACCAAAGTAATCTCTTCATCTATGCAAAAGGCAACTAATATTTTTAAGACCATTAAAGCCAGTCTAGTTTGATTTAACACTGGGTTTTGCATTAATGCAAGTGGGATGCAGAGAGGTGAAGGTAAGGAGGGCAAGTTTTACATGACGACTCAATAGTGTTATTAGATTGTCATTTTCAATGACACGAGAACGGAGAATATACTGTTAAGGCAGTTTCTGAGGGGTTTTAAAATTTTATTTTCTTTATCTCAGCTTTATTTCTTTTTGTTTGTTTGTTTGTTTTGGGTTTTTTGCATTCATATCTTTCAAAGCAGCTCGTTCTTTTAATGAATGAACATAGATAATGTCATCATTAGGTTGGTGTTAAATAATAGAGGGAGAGAAAGGGAGGCATAACGTTTACCTGGATGTTTTTAGACTCCAGGACATTATTTGCAGGTATATATAATACCAAGTAGAGACCTAGCTCTGTCTATTGCCTGGTCTACTGGCTTATTTCTAGTACAGCAATTGTGGGGAAATGGGTTTCACATTCTTTAAAAAGCAGCCAAAAAACCAACCCTCCCCCCCAAAAATCCAGCACAGATTAACCCGCACAGGTCTGAAAATGTAGTTGGATTATGTGAGTGTTCAATAATGCTTTTCAAATGCTTACACTCTTCCAGGAATATTTGCAAAAGTGGAAGTATCAATTATCATCTACATAAATGTTCTGTGGGTCAAGGATCAGTGGAGAGCTATAGAAAATGAATCTCAAGAACTCAAGTTATACTATAATAGAAATGGATCATCCATCAAAAAATTTTTCTCTAACTGTGAACAAGGTATGTTGTCATTTAAACTTGACTTCAGGCAACTGTCAATTTTGGATCAAGGTTGGCATTATAAAGAGTACAAAACCAGAGGCATAGCAGATGAAAGTAACGGGCTACACAAGAACTAATATATCAGGGATAGGAAAACATATTGCCCTAAAGACAATATTATTCAGTGTTAGAAAGAAGTCCATACCTCTTGAATGTCCCCCAAGTCTAGAAAGTTTGTAACATGGAGATGAAATCAGTGGTTTAAGCTCATGGTCACTCATTATTCTATGGAAACGAAAGAACAGAATGTCAGAACTGTGGTATGTATTCGACTCAGGCATTAAACTTTTCTGTGAATTATAGCAGGATTTGTTTTTTGGAGTGGCTGCATACTTAGTGATCAAAGAAGCAAAGTACATCTCTACAGGAATAATTTGGTGCAATGTGATGCAGTTTACACATACATTAATTATTAGTTACCTTACTACCAGTGGAATAACATGTGCAGAACATTAGGACTTGGAAATGACAGTTTGGGTAACTACTTGCTCTTTGGGACATATTAGAAGTTGGCTATCTATTCAAATTACTCTGAATATTGATGAGCAACTAAATGGGTAAATTTTTATTTACTGGGAGCCAAAGGAATGCTGAGCTGCAAATACACTTAGGCTCCAGAGACTTTAAATAGGACTATAAAAAGAGATCTTTTTAAATTTGCAGTCAGAAAGAAGGCACAGGCTCCTCAAAATATTAAGCTGTTTAAGAATTATGTGTCACCTCAGTGTTTTCATAATTTAAACTAACAGAAACATTGTCTAATGGTCAGTAATCACAGGTGAAAACTAGGCCTTTTGGGAGTCAATAAGAATTCTGCCATCAGCATCAGAGGAGTCATGATTTGCATATTAATTTCTGCATTTGTGTGCAGTACATTCATGAATAGATAGAATGAAACACTGCCCATACCTGTAAATCTGCATTTCATGTTTCTACATACTAAATAGATATAAAATTGCATATCCTATCTGCTAGGGCCTTTAGCCTTGGATATGAAAAAAGTTGGTTCTAAATACGTCTATTGACAAATATACAAATTCCCAGAGAAAATCCTCAAGTGCAAAAATTTACTGCTGGCTGTATGTGGTATGCCTGCATATCAATTGCAATGACACAGTAAAGTTTGTTATAGATTTGCAGAGGTGTAGTGTGATATCAAATTTAAAGGATGCTTGAGGAATATAAACTACCAAGGAAAACTGTAGGAAACAAATAAACTGTGTCTCTATGCATTAGAATAATGGTGTTAAGAGCACTAAACCTTATGGAGCTATAAACTAGTTGCATTAAGGTATACTTTTTACAGTGTATATGACAGCACTACTTTTAGGAACAATGAATAGCCCACTGAAAATTTCTCAAGTTTTCCTGTAAGGGTATGAATTGGAATGGTCATTAATTTTTTTTTTTTCTGTGTGTTCCCCTTTTGCTCACTTTTCATGTACATTTATGTGATTAAGTTTTATTGTCATGACAGTTTGCAAAAAGTGAGTTTCAAAGTCATGTGCTTGATGATGAAAGCAAAATGGATTTTAAATTGACATGCATAAAGTGATCTCACCAGCAATATTTGCACATTCATCTACTTGGGAAACAGGTCTAATGGTGATGTTCACTTGTTCCTACTCACAATGAATAAAGTGCAAAATAACTTTTGATCTCTTTAAAATTACCCTGAGAAGTAAGGCATTTCTCAGAAGAAATAACTCAAAAGTTATGTTCTAGTTTTAGGTTTATTGCAAAGATCTTGTCATTTGGTACAAAATCATTAGAAGGCTCCCATAACCAGATAAGTTGGAACACATTTTGCTGTAACTTTAATGTAGATTTTATTTTCACTGACCTTTAAAAATACTTGTATTATTCTTTGTCACTTTTTGTCAGCTGCCTTCTCCCAGCTTTCCCCTATTCCAAACTTACTTGATACTATCTCAAAAGCATACAATTTATACCTAAGGGGATGCAAATTAAAAATCACTCAAAGTTTCTTAGAATAGCCAATATTTTATGTAAGTTATTTTCAAAAATTTTACTGCAGTTCCATAACGGTTTTGGAACCTATGCATAGTGATGTTGATTTGCAATATTCATAAACCTTTTTTATGAATTTGATGAACAGAATTTAATCCTGACATCAATTTAAAAGTCTTGATAAGTTCATGTTGAATTGGTTTATTGCATCAGGACCAGACAGAGAAAAATTCTTAATTTTGGATGATCTTGTATGTTCCTTTTTGAATGAAACTCTATTTCCTCTTATGTTGTGCTCTCTGAGGCTTTGTTCAGGCTGGTTTTTAAAAGACTGAGTGATGAGGCTTCCAATGGGAACCTACAGGATTTTTTACAAGGAGCCTCTACCACTACTCACATATGAGGGAATGAGATATAAATTAATGTATGTCTTTAATTGAAAGTTTTGGGATAGAGTCTGAGTTCTAATGACCAAATCATTTTATTTCTCAATGAAAAGAGAAACAACGCTGCCATTTACATATACAGCTTTTAAAAAAAGGAAACTGGCTGAGGTGTTTCTGAACTGAAGGTGTTTCTTCCATTAATTGCATTATAATTCCCTCTGTGACAATGAAATCCAAAATTAAACATATAAGTAACCTGATATAAATATTAAGATATAATCTCTTCTACATGCAGACATAATAAGCAACCTGCAGTTACACAAGTTAATTTTCTTGTATATATTTGCCCTCAAAATTAAATTTCAAAGTTGTTTTTCTAGTTTTCTCCATTATTGAGTGAAAACCATAAAAATATAGCAGTTCCGCTGGGCCAGTACACAAAGAGATTTCATTTTCAATCTTTAATTCCATATTTATATTATCTTTCTAGTTTGTGCTATTACTTCTTCCATGGTATCTGTATAGAAATTAAATGCTGTAGCACAAATTCATGTTGCAGAGAAAAGTTTTGACTACTGAAACTGGATTGTTTTCTTTTTGTTCGCAAGACTTTTATTTCTCTAATGAAAAAGTTGTTGTTGAAAATTACGGAGTTAAACTAGAACATGCAATTTCAAACTTTGTCTTTTATAGTGTACTAATCGAGCCTCTGTATCTCTATATTTTTGTTTTAACATATGGATGCATGATATTGTGCCTAAATGAAAATACAGTCAAGAATCAAAACATTTCACGCTTCTTTGGCTTGCAAATTAACTTTGTTTTTTGTTTGTTGGGTTAGTTTTTTTTTTTTTTGTTTATTTTTTTTTAGTCTCTACCAAACAAGGTATCAAAATCGTGGAAGAATTGTAGCCTAAAAGATTCTGGTAACATGCAACTATACTCAGCTTGAGCATGGTTTACAGCACAGCTATGCACTGCCTATGTCACTTTAGAAGATGGTGATTCCTGGAGAAATTCCTTTGTCCTTTGACAAGATGAGCATGCTAATAGAAGGTTTACACACACCTAAAATGTAATTGAACTTTACACATACTCTGGCAGACAAGTACATCCCACTTGCTATTCATTTTGCTCTCCTGCTGTATTTTGTCTTCTGCTGAGACAAGAACTTCTATGTTCATATTTCAAACAATGCTATGGAAATGATAGAGGTCTCAGACTCCTTCAGGACATTTTCCTCTAATTAAAGGTGTTCTAGAACAAATAGCTCTAATATTTCATCCATGTTTTTGTTTACCAACAAGAACCCTGTCTTATATTGTAGGCAGAATGATTTATAGTAGATAGACCACAGGTTACAGGGTCAGGAGAAACTGTATGAAGCTCTTCTTGGCCAAGGGCATGCTAAATACATACTGAGTTTTTTGCATCACTCTGTAACTAAAAGTGGTAAAATAGTGTTTTTTTCTTTGTGTTTATCTTCAGAAAGTTCTAACTCTTGTGATAGTTATCCTTTGTCTGATGGTGGAAGAGGTAGAAGTTCGAGGGCAGCGAGAATCTTATTTACATGGAATTTGGGTTCCTACACTGATTTGCAACCAGCTTGCAAGATCACTCAATGACAAAATTATGCATTCACGTCCATATCCTGGGTCCTCATATTTCTTTGGGGTTGATAAAACTCTTTTTTTATAGTACAGCATAGCAAAACATTACTACTATTAAGCACTTTCATTAAGTCTGACAAATAGAACTAATTTAACTTTAATTAAGTCCAAAGTGACTTAACTAGAAACATTACTGGCAGATGAAAAGCATGTAAGAAAACTGCTATCTTATCTTCCTTCAGTCAGACAGTTTTTGTTCTTCTTGAGTAGTTTTTTCTGTGATGTATTGAAAAGAAACATTTCTGGTACCCAAATAAGAGTATTTCACTAAACTCCCATTTCTTGTATAGAAGAAAGTGACAACGACAAGAAGACTAAGTCACAGCACGTTGTTTAAAGGGACATGCAAACTTTTTCCTTATTGGGTGTTGTATATTTTTTCCCCAAGTATATGTTTCTTCTACCCTTGTATGTGTAATTTAATTTATCATAAACTCTAATTTGCACTTTAGTAGCTCTTCCCAAAAAGTCAATTCAAGATATTTATGTGTACAGGTAAAATTTCACTGTATCCTTTTTGAAGGATCAATGTTTACCCACACTGTTTACATAGGATTTTTTTCTTTACTGGTGAATTACATATAGGGTCAGATATGAAAAAATTGAAGAGGTAGTTAAAAAAAAGCTAAGATAAGAAGGACTTCTTATTACCAGACTTCTCATGTATTGCGTCTCTCCAAATACATAATATTTGTTTTTGCTACACCCACAGCACAGCTTTTTGCAAAGCTTAACCCTTTTTTTAAAGCTTATGTTTTCATCAGAAAGTCAAATTTTTCCAGAACAAATAATTGACTTTGGGCTGAAATAAAGACATGAAATCGGATATATAGGACTTACCATATACCACTTCATGAATTCCCTTTTGATTTTTAACTTCTTAATCATGCTGGTTTTTAAGACAAGTGTTATGTATATGTTCAAAAAAAGTAGTTATCGGTGCTTTTCTATGATTTTTCTGGATATGAAACCTACTAAAAACATTATCCTATCTAAGATTAATAATTCTAATTTCAGGAATGTTTGATTAAAAAATGCTAATCTTCTGAGAAAGAGGTAAATTAGTTTTTAGTCATTGAAATCATGAAGTTCTCAAAATTTCTTTTTCTCGCATATTCTTTTGTAATCTTGGTTACAAATGAAGGCTCAGAATAATCTCTCATCTAATGAAACAAGGTCTTAGTCATCAAACCATGTACATAACTTTTGATAAGGCACACAATTCTGTGCAGACATAAGAAAATAAATGCAGAATAAAAATAATTTATGAATCTTTGGCAGCTTCAGTTAAAAAACAAAACCAAACCAGACCCAAAACCACCTGGCTTTCACTTATATTCTTCTTTGCTGGTTTCTATACTGGGAACCAGACTTCATCACAAGTTAGTGTAGTTCTGTGATTATTTTATTGATTGTCTGATTCAATCTTCCTCATTAGACAAGAGGATGAACTGAGAGAAAACCTTTGATGCAAATAAAGGTGAAAACCCCTGTTACTCTCAACACCAGTAGCATACATTTCTTTCAAAATCAAAGTTCTCAAAAACAACTCAGGTAAATTGCAATCTTTACTTCAGACTAAAGGAGACCAAATAAACTGCAGAGCTGATGCAAATGGAAGAATTTTCTTTTGCCTTTTAGTTATTGTTTAGTAAGTTGATATCTAACCACATGTTTGCAGTAAATCATATAATGAGCATCATGAGTATCTGCTTTGCTATTATATGTTCAACCATATCTTCCTTCAGATAACACAATGTGCTCCATCTGGAGAAGAGTAGACAAAGCATAGAATATAATTTCTGTCTTCAAATGCCTTGTGGGGGAGTCTTCTCTGACTTTGGGGTTGACTCTACTTAGACTATATGTGTGTGTTTGTAGGTTGGCTTATATGACCTCCAGTGATCCTTTCCAGCTTAAATTATTCTATAATTATATGATACAGCTGAACTGGGAAATTTGTAGCGAAGTTGTAATGCCAAATGATTTTAAATTTAGATTGCAATAATGAATATCCACACACAATCACCTGAATGCCAGATGTCCTACGGAGTTCCAGTGGGATAGTTTGCAAAGCAACAGTCATCACATTTTGAATAAGTGTGGCACAAAGAATGGATATTTACTTTGGAATCTTTCCAATGGGAGCAAAACAAGTAAAATCTGACTCTGGAAGTTGAGAGACTAGTATATAGCTGTGTAACCTTGGCCAAACAAAGATAGCATTTTTGAGCTGATACATATTTACCAACTCTGCAAGTAAATAAATTCATTCCAAAATTATGTGAAGTCTTTTTAAATGCTCTTCTGATAAGCAATCCAATTTTACAAACACCACTTATGTCTGCTGTGGACAATCTTTGCAAGAAGAAAAATCTTGGACGCAACGTGAGTCTGAAAGCTTCTTTAATACCTTTGATTTGTCTTGGAGCTTAAACTGAGGATACAGCTCTGCTAGCTCAATGGAATGTGTAGGGGATTAAAAGAATTCTTTAAGTGATTGCTTGGCATATATTATGATACAGAAGAATAGCAATACCTTTTCCTGTCCACTGTACACCTTTCTCTCCTACTGTTTCCTCCTTTCAACCATATTGTGCTTCCTTACCCACTTCATCAGGTTTTTTATTTTAGCTAGATATAAATTTCAGCTCTCATCGCGGAATTGCAATCCCTTCTTTTGGTTACAGCAGCCATGACTTTCACCAGAAGTGAGAATTATTTGTCCCTTGGTGTCCCTTTTGATCTCACTCAATGTTATGGCTCTTTTACAGGGTTTTATATAGCCAAAATGTTATAGTAAGCTTTTTTTATTTGAGTGTTCATCGAGTTTCCTTCAGCTTACTGCAAGATTGTGTTTTTTAGAATTATTTGAGATTTTTACATTATTTTTCATGAGAACAACAAGCAACACCTAAGGAAATTCAAGTATTATTCTACGTTAGCTTTCCAAACATAGTAACTCATTGTATGTTTGGTTACATATCAAATCCAGAAGGCCAAAAAGATTTTACGCGTGTATGTTCAGCAGAGTGATGGAAATAGGAAAGTTAAGTGAAGCCAGGTTCAGTCAATGCTTGTTTACAGCATAATGGTTAAAGCAGAGGGAATGGCATAAAAAGAAATTTTAGAATAAGAATGTGTTCAACTTAGCCATAGGACAGGAGGTCGAATGAATTAGTCCTCCAAACACTAGAAGGAACCTCAATTTTCAGGCAATTCAAATGTCTTGGAGTAGTTCTTATAGCTTGTAGCCTTAATCTTTTGTACAGATAAGAATTAAACTTTACTTTTTTTTTTTTAAAAAAGAACAGATTAAATACTAGTGACAAAAACCATTGACCTCCGGGATGAGTGAGTATATAAATGTACTATTAGAATGAGTAAGCTAGCAGACAAAAAAGGAAAGTGAAATCTATCCATGTTCATTTATTTGCTTACTTAAAACTTAGATATGAAATGCAGTCTGAAAATAAATTGATATTTTATTTTTGCATAATAAAATTGAATTGAAAGAAGCGATACTCCAGCTGAATTCTGCATGGTATGTTGATTTTTTCCAGTTCCAGAAGAAATTAGCAATCTAAGTTTGCTTTGGAAAAACTGCTTTCTAAACCACAAAGCTGTCTTAGTCACTTGCTCAACACAAAAATAAGTAATCATTCTTTAAAACAGGCCATTAGAGAGCTGAAGTGTAAATAACTATTTATTACAGTTCTCTGGAGGGAAATGCATCTAGTTTGTGAAAATTATTTGTAATTATAAAAGACATTCTGGAAGAAAAAAAAAGGAAAAGGGCAAAGAAGGCAGGCATTAATCTGATAGCCTAATAGGGATTTATGTTTATCAATGTCAATATGGTACAAACAAGTTAGAGGAGTTAACAAACTATAACTTGTCCTGAGGGAAATGAGGCTTTGACATGAAACATCTTTTGCTAATGTTAACATCCTAAAGAATGCTGTCTGCAAGAACCATGCAGGATGAAGAAGCATATCAACAAGTATACGAATATGACCAGGCCACCTGTCATCCAACTGTGCTACATAGAAATAGTGCTGGTGACAGCACCTTCTAACTGGCTTAGAAGGAGGAGAAGGAAAAGGGGGTTCTATCGATGTTTAGGATTTTAATTTCTTCTGTGAGAATGGATCTTGCTTGGAATTTCAGATATTAAAAATATATTTTCTGGAAAAAGCAGGGGGCAGGGAACTTGTGACTCCTACTTAAACCATCATGAAACGCATGGTTAGCAAAAACACAGAAGGACTATTGACACATGAATGTGTGCTGAACAAGGTTCAGCGCATGAATGTTTATACCTTTTGATCAGTGCAGTTATACATAGAAGAACCAAATTCATTTGCCTGAAGCCACAGCAGCAGTAAACAACACCCCACAACCCTTAACAGAGATTTACATACGGGTGGTCTCTGATAAACCCTGCCAAGGCCTTTAGGAGATTGGTGATCACGTCAGGCTCTGGTTGTGGTTTCACATACGACTGACACCATCACAGTTCCCAAAGGGAGCTGCCCTGTGCTTGGCTGCTGTGGGATCCTGTCTCGTGCAGTCCCCTCTTGGCCAGCTGAAAAAATTCACCTCCTCTTCTTCTCCCCTTCTGCACAGGAAATGGTGAAATGATGACTGGAGTCTCAAGGTGCCTTTAGGAATTGGACATTTACCTCCTTGTCTGAAACTAATCATTGCTGACACCTAGTTGTTGCAAAGAAAAGACCTACCTTTTTGCTCTTCTGCTGAAATCCCAAGTCACTTTTTCAGTATCAGCAGACTCAGAAGGAACAGGTTCAAGGTTTGTTTGTCTTAAATTTGTCTCAGGATTCACCTGTTCTTCCTCTTTTCTTTCCATATGTAAGCAATCATGTCTGTCTGGATAGTGTGTAAACATTATTCAACAGATCATAATTTATTCAGTAGTGCTTTGAATTTGTTTGTTTTTCCAGATGATCTGACAATGTTTGAATACAGTATTCTGTAAAACTAGCAGGAAGGCTGGCTTTTACCTTCTACTGAGCATTTATAACCTCCTTCTCTGTAAATAGACCTCACAAAAATGAAAAAAATGCTAATACTGGGTAAGAATGGCAGAATGGAGATTAAAAGCTGGATTCCTTTCTCAGTGCTGCTCCAGAAGTGCCGAATTACTGACCTTGTTATGTGACTGATCAGAATGCTGAAAGTCATATTAGTGCAGAAGAAATAGAGAATAGTTATATTTTCATTAGAAACATGTGTGTCTCTCATTATTGACTCATTTTTGTATTGTGATCTACTGAAGGAGTTAATTTGTTTTCTGGAACAAATTCTGAGTAACTGTGACAGGAGAAGGAATTACTTTGATGAATGTGCCTGTCTGTCACAGGTTATTCAGGGCTTCTGCTTGAACAGTTAGTATGAGTACTTGCATACATGTTTCAACTAAAATGAGCTGTGATCAAAAACTTGATCTTTGATAACTTGGCTTAGGTTTTTGTCTGTGGCCTTAGAGGTGAGGACAGTGACAGGGACAAGTTTGCTTCAAAGTGCTGTCAGAGTCATCTGACTGCAGATATACTAGAAGTGCAGCAGCAGGTTTTACCTTTTAACACTGGCAGCTAAAGTCTGATTCAGAAGGAAGATCGACAAATAATAAAAAGGCACAGAGAGATCGTGGTGCAAATAAACCCACCATAGCTGAGGGAAAAACCTATTCTCCTAAATACAACAGAAGAGAAGAAATGCATGGTATCTTGGGATAAAGAGGCAGGTAGAGTCGCCAGTGCACATCAACAGTACAGCATCCTTTGCCCTTTTAATTTCAGAAACTTAAACAGAGTGTGCTACATGGTAAACAAAGATCATTCATAGCTCCCAGGAAAGATAAATCTCCAGTGTTCCTTTGGAGTTGGATGGAGGGTGTTTGTTATGATAAGAAACAGGAATACTGAAGCTGATAAGACAGATTTTGGCATGTGGAGTTCTGTGACCTAACTCTGTGTTTGTAACATATATTATATCTCCAGCAGATTAAACTCACATCCAAATTGTATTTAAGCTGTTGAAATCTCAAACCTGGAGTCATGCTGACTATATGTTGAACATGCTGATGCTCCAGGTCAAGGATACATCGATATTAGAACAGAAGCTTTTGCCAATGTACATAAATATCAACTTGTTCAAGCTCGTTCCATGTGTGCTCAAGGGTTGCATCAGTTTGGGTTTTTCTGTGTTTTTTTTTCCATGCTGCAGTGCTTTACTCTTGCACAGTGCCTGTTTCTGAACCAGACCTGACATGTTACAGTTTCCCACATAGCAAGGCACTGATACTCAAACATTAAAAATCCTAGACAATCCCCTTGTCTAATGACTGTGTGTGTGAAAGTTGTCCTTTTTCTCTCAAACGTGTCAACCTAGCCAAGAAAAAAGAGTAAGATAGCACTTTATGATGATTAACAAAGGATGTCTGAGACACTTCACTCCAGCTTCTCACCTCAGTCACTGCTGACTACAAAAAATTGTTAACTCAGCAGTCCCTTAACACAGGAGTTAACAAAAAAGTGAGGAGGAAGAGCTAGGAAACACTATTTTTCTCTTTCAAAAACTCATTACAGGTCGCAGACTGTATTTATTAGAAATAAATTAGTTCAGCCTAGAGATAATAATGAACTAATAATGAACTTCCCCATAGAAGCCTGGCAGAGTTCAAGAAGCATTTGAATGCACAGGGTGTGATTCTTGGGGATGGATGGTCCTATGCAGGGCCAAGAGTTGGATTCGATAATCCCTGTGGGTCCCTTCCAACTCAGCATACTCTGTGGTTCTTTGAAATTTGTAAATTATTAGCAATAACTACATTGGTTTTACTGTCTACTTTTAATTTATGTGAAGGAAGATGAGTCAGAGTATGAATGCAACCCTGTACACACGTTTTAGTTAATATATCCTTTTTAACAAAGCTGCCTTCACTGACCTGCTGTGAACTTTTGGATCAACTGTATCCATACCCTATGTTGTTTTAACTCACTATCTGAAATTTAAGGATAATTTTTCCTTTGTTAAATCTTTTCCAGAATGCCCAAGGAAAACATTATGCTTGAGCCAAATACTAAAATCTTTGAAGTAAAAAGCATGCATTTCAGTTGTTGGTGGTTTCTTACTCCTGTTCTTCCTAGTCTTTCAACATAGATTATTCAATCCAATGAATTGTAGTGGGTTTTTTTAATTCCTTGTTTGTTGGTTTGATTAAAAAAATGGGAAAGAAGGCATTTGAAATCTAAACTGATGAGATGTTTTCTTAGTATAAGACCTGTACAATATGATGTACCTTGTGGCCGTATTCTTGCAGACGAAATATGGAAAGTCCAAAGGCATAAAGGAGGTGATAGGAATTTTGGTTTCAGTTTTCTTATTTTGGATGTAACTGCTGTATTTCAGGTATTTTGAGGTTGAATATTCCTCAGTTTTTAAAGTGAAAAATGAGGTTCTTTAAAATGCTATGGCTATTGGTATGATGCTAATTAATTGTAGTCCATGATACTACAGTTGGAAATCTCAATTAGGTTATAGGGTAGTTACCAGATGGATTTTGTGAAAAAGCAAACCAAGGATGAGGACTAGGAAGGCTTGATTTGTTGGAATGCTGCCAATGGTACCCTGAGGATCAGCCATAATTCAGGTGAGTGTGTTGTCTGCCATCATGGGGGCATCCATGGTCACTATGTGTGACTATCACTGACAAATGTTCACACTTCTCCAAAACAGGGGTGTATTTGAAAAAAAGAAAATAAAAATTTAAAAATTCAACTACATAGAGATCAACAGAGAATTTATAATAGTAAAAAAAGCAGTGATGTCAGGCATGATTTGCAATATAACAGTTTCAATTACTCTCCTAATGATGAGAAACTGTTCCTAAAGCATGCAAGCAGACAGCAGGAGTAGGGAGTTTTCACTCTAAGATTTTTACGTGTTGCTTAGTGTCTTGTTCTTTTGCCTGCCTTCAGTCATAGAGGACCCTATTTTGTGGAAGATATTAACCAACTGTCAGATAATCATAGTCCTAGTTGAATAAAGGAGGGGGAAACAGAATGGTTAAAAGGAGCCATTATTGAGGTATATCCTTAATGCACTGTGAGTAGCTGATAGTGTTACTAGTCATTCCCTTTTTTATTTTCATGAAATATTGAGCAGAATCAGTCACACAGCAAATAAACACTTAGAGAACTTGGGACTTTTATTGCACTCAGTCTATCCTAATATATTGTCTCCACAGCTTTGTCAGTAAAAGTGGTGCAGACGCCTTGTAAAGACTCACCCTTCTAGTGACTTTGTAGAAGAACTTAAATAGAACAGACATTAAAAAGAAAAAAAAACACAGGAAAGAAAGATGCAAATCCTTTTAGAACTCTATATTTGTCTTTGAGCACAAAAGGAGTCATGGGCCATAATGATTTTATTTATTGAAGTGCTGCTTTTATTCTAGTTTGGATTTATTCATATTTGGTTATGAGCATATGAGCAGAGGCTGGTTCTCTAACTCTCTTACTCAAAATGTAAAGAGGAATAGCTGCAGCATGTGATCAGTTGAATTATGTTCATGTAAAACTTCGGTGAAATGGTTGGCCTTGTGGTTGGGAAGACCTCACACTGAGAGTTAGTGATAAAATTTATACCTGAATTTGAATGAGCTGTGAAATTCTCATATATATATACAATGCTTTTGTAATTGAGAAAGCCTGAGATAATGGAAAAATTATATAGCAGGTCAAGAACAGCATTCTATCATTTTTCTGATCTTGTCATGTCTATGACAACAAAGAATAAAAAAGCTTCTGTTAAGACACTTGTTCTGTTGTTAGTTCTCCATGGCCTAGACTAGCAAAACTACTGAGGTAGTAACCATATTTGGGTAATGGCACTGACAGCAGAGAGCATTGAAAACTACTGGGAACTCTCTTTTTTTTTTTATGTTTTAGATGGGAAAAATACATGAGCAAGACATATTCAGAGACTTTGTACACTTTGACCTTTGGTCTGCCTACAAGGTTCAAATGCCTGTTACCATATGAGATAGATCAGTCCTGGTTTCCTTTGTACTTTCTATTGCACTTACTGTAGAATCAAAAGTGTTTGCCTACTCAAGCTGTTCTGGTAGAATTTTCTTTTTAATTAATTTGTTGAAGCATAAATTTTGTCATCAGCCTTCTTCACTCCTGTTATGGAGCACTTATTAAAACTTGGACTCCTTGGCATTTTTGCCTTTCAGTATATGAAAGTCATTACACTGACATTTAATCACTTCAAGATTTCCACCCTGATTTTTCTAATGCTAGTAGACTGACATTAGAGCAAAGGTATACTCTTCAATTTGGCTTGCAAATGAAGTATTGGAAAGTCTGATGAATCAGAATCCTTAAGCACATAGTTAATTTGAACTGATGCCCTCTTGACTTCAGAAGGAGTGCACCCATTTTTAAAATGTTTCATCAGGTCAGTAAAAACCATCAAATGTTAGCCTTTTATGCATTTCTTTCTGATTAGAGCTTTGGAAGAAAGATGACTGGTATACGATTATCCAATAACCCTCATGTCATTAAAAGGAGCTGCACTGCTCCCACTTATGCTTAGAGCTGAAATTCTTTCAAGATCACTTAAGCTGTTACAGGTGGAACCTGAACATATGGGGAGAACCAAAGAGATGGAGTCAGGATCTGATCTGTGTGAGGTGGGGGGAAAATAATGTTTTGCTGATAGGGACATTGATGGAACACTGAGAAAGGGAGAGATAAAAATGAAAGACAGATTTAAGTGTTTGCAAAGAGCAGGTGGAAAAGAAAGGCAGAGAGATTTAGAAAATAAGAGTTCCAATTATAGCATTTCAGCTTTTCAGCATAATTGAGTAGTTGCTGTGTGAGTAACTATTGAAGAACAATACTGCAGCTTACAAATACATTCATTGCTTACAAATCAAGGAGAAGTTGGATGCCTAGAAGATAACTAGAACAAAAATAAAAAGTGGTCTGGTGCACTTCAGAAATTTATATTGGTCTATTTAACCAGAATGAGCAGTTGGTAGAGATACCTGAACCAGGTTAATATTTAAGAGAGCATTAGGTAATACACTTGAGGAGTCTACTGTAAGGAGAGTTTGTGTTCTCTGTGATGTATTTTCCCACTTCATGATCAGTTATTCTGCAGTCTGTAGAGCACTCAGTATAATTATATATCAGTAAATAGTTTGCTATTTAATTTCTAGCACTTTGATGTCCTCCTCAGCAAGTATCATGTTCTTACCTGTAAAAGAAAGAAAAACCAACAACCCATGATTAATTGTTTAGGGGTTTTTATGCTTTTCACATGTTAGGGTTATTTCACCATATGCTATGTTTTCTTTTATCCAGAATTGATTTGTTTGACTTTCTTATGGAATACCAAGATCACTGATGATATTCACTAAGCTCTTGGAGTAAAGTGTGTTGCTTCTTTTCACAGTGGTGTGTTAAATCCTTATTGTGTTAAACCTTCTATTAAAATTGACTTGGTATTCTGTAGCAAATTCTAAGAATGAAGAAAAAGTTTCAGTATTTGCAGGATTTTTATCACTGAACTATTAACATTTTTAATTTAATTTCTAGTGGGGATTTAGAATACTTGTGCTTCTTTTGCTGCAAGGCTTGACATCTACCATATTTCTTTCTTTCCTTTCTCTTTCATCTTATTTGAAAGTGAGCTGAAGAATTGCATAAAGTACAACATAAACATGCTTGCTAGGCTTTTACTGAAAGAAGTTTGTTTTTTTTTTTTTATTGTACAGTGATAATTTGGAATTTTGAGTGAGAGATTCTGAAGGTCTTATGACTTACCTTCTTCCATGACTCTATCCGCTCCTGTATGTGTGAAGATCTGGACTATATTTTAATCAGAGGTAAGCAGGAGTGAAGTGGCAATTGTGAAGTAAACAATTGCCATGTTCCTCTAATGACCGTGGCAATTTAACACACAACACCTTCAACAAATAAATTATCTATTCAGTTCCTCTAAGAAGAAACTGCTTTCTTTTTCTTTGTTACTCCTGTCACAAGTTATCTTGTTTTCTTGTAGTGATTCTTCCTGACTAATAAGCAGTGTTCTGACGAAGATCCACAATGATGTTTAATTAAACATCTGGCAAATGTAGACAATACTAATTAAAACTCTTAATAAATGAGCATTTCAGCACTCAGTTTGGAAGTGTTTGTACTTTTTTTCTGACATGTATCTTCTTTAGTACATTAGACTTTAACCTCTGTGTTTAGATTAGACTGTATCCAGCACAGCTGAGGATATAGCTTATGTCAGTGTGGGAACTGTGTGACTAAGAAATTTTATACTGTGAAAATGCATAGACATAATATTAACATTCCTTCACTGCAAAGCATTCCCGCTGTCAGAAGGGAATTCTAAATTATTATCTGAGTTATGTGGGATGAATGGAATTATTTTGTTGCATTTTTTGGTTTTGGTGCTTGTTTTTTTAAGAGAAAAGAGAAATAAAGTATGCTGGAATACTTGAGTTATAAATGACAGGGTAAGTATACTATAGGTGAGAATAAGCCAGTTAAATCTGATAGATATAACAGCACTTCTTTATTGTGAAAAATGGAAAAAAGAAAGTCCATTATTTGAAGCTGCAGCCTCCAGACCTTAGCAATGATCTACTCAAGGCAACTTAGTTCTTCAGACATTGAATTGAAGGGTTTGTTTGACTACATTTGTCTGTATAAGACAGAGGAGTGGAATATAGCAGAGGGAGAAGAAGCACTCCTAGAGTTTAGCAGATTAAGTGACAGGCAGAACCTTTAGAAAAAGTCTGGATGTTAAGTGTTGTGATGAAGAAATTTCCAATTGGTTGTTTCATATTTTGCATGGAGTTCAAAGAAATGCTCTTGAGCCAGTGGTTTCCCACCAATGCTGTTCTCCACCCCCCCCTTCACTCTTTCCAAGACCAGTCATCATGTTGTATTAGTTTGTCCACCAATGTAAGATTCATTTCATTGGGAGCAGGTAATAAAACTTGACTCATTGTGTAATTAGATTGTAGCAATATGTAAGATGTTACAGGAACTGAATAATTAAAGTTGCATCCCACAACTTTAGTGAAGTTACAAACAAAAGTATTTGAGTGATTTCTTCTATCTGCAGTGATGTTCTCTACACGTCACAAGGGGGTCTCATACAAACACACCCTTTTTCAATATGTACAAGTGTAGTTTCAGGGGTTTCATCAGAATGCGTTTTGAAATGATGAATATTTTTTATATCTGTGTCAACACAAATGTCTTTGGCTTTGATGATGTTATTCTCACAAATAAATCCTTGTTCCCATAGCACACAGGTATTAACGTCAATATTTTGCTATTTGTTTCCATTTTGTTGGGCTCTGCATCTAATGGACAGAGTATAATTCCATTGGGACTTAGTCCTAATGCAGTGATTGGGTATATGATGAATCCCAAAGCATTGTGTATGTTAAGACAAAAGCTATGGCCTTACTGTTGATGGAGTCATAAGTAAAATGGACTGAACCCTACCAGGACCGTGTTGACTTTCCAGCCAAGTGACTGTGGGACCAGTCCCCTTTAGGATTGTTTCTAGTAAATTAAATGATCTAGTAAATTAAATGATCCATTAAATGCAATTGAGCTTAACAATAAAGGTATTTTTTTGCCATCTGCAGCTAGTTTGAGACAGCTTACAATAAGTAGCATGTTCAGCAAAACCCCATTCAACCACTGTAAGGTTGCAAGGGTGTAACTGGTCCCAGTGACTGGTACATTTTTGATTCTTCATTTAGCATTTTGTCTGCCTCTTTATGTTCTTATTTCCACTCCCAAGGTTTGCCTTTCTGTAAGAGTGAGTATAATGGATGGGAAATGATAGAAAAATCTCCAATATCCTAAAATTCCCATTAATTGTTGTAACTCCTTTCTCGGTTGGGGCATTTGCAGCTCTTTTGTTTTTCCTGAGGTATCTGAAGGAATCACTGTACTGCCTGCTATCCACCAAGTACCTAAAAATTTTACTTCTAAAGAAGTACAATTTGGTCCATGATATTTTCTGTGTGGTCTCAATTTCTGCTTTATTTATTGCTCACCATACTACTCCTGCTGCTTTCCCCACCTTCTCCAATCCAAATATCATTGGTATGTTGGTACATTTTCATGTCTTGGGGGAGTAAGACTGTATAAGTTCAGCAAGTGTGGCATGAGTGATGGTGGCTGATTGTTTATATTCTTATGAAAAACTGTTAAGACATATTATATTCCCTCTCAAGTTAAAGCAAACTTCTCTTTGTCCTCCTCCTTCAAGGGAACTGTAAATAACACACCCTGCCATCCGGGGGTGTACAGCTGCTTGCAACACAGATGTTAAGTTTGCAATGTTTGATACAGCAGCTCTTAGCAGGACTGTGTTATCAGTTGTTAAATTCCACCTCTTTTCTGGTGATCAAACTGGCCAAGCAGGTGAGAAAATGGGGAGTGGATTCTGGAAGTGATTTGTCTTTTCTCCACATCAGCTGTGATTTCTGAAATTTCATTTCACACAGCAACAGAATTTGGATATTGCAATACATCAGTAATTTTTGTGTCAGATGGTACAGGGGCTGTGTGCAGTACCCCTAGAGCAACCTCCCTGTTTCTGTCTGAGCCAAAGGAACACACTCTGCTAGTCACCAGGTACCAGGTTTATCCATTAAAACATCAAAACTGAAAATATTGGCATGATGGTCTTTAACTGTGAAGTGAGCAGTTGCCATGTTCCCCTCATGACCATGGCAATTTAACACACAACACTTGTGCAGTTCACACTGCTCACCTCAGCTGTTTGCTGTCTGGATCTCACGCCCTGAAATTTGTGGTCTCGTATTTATTAAAAATATTAATTGTCCCTGAGGACCAATCGGGGTTAAAATGTATGGGCCATCATCACTTATCCACTGATCAGCCTCCACTTTCTGGAGAGGCAGGTCCAATTGCCTTCCAGACATTACTCATTTCTTCACTTAATGGCCTGCAATTTCTCCCTGAGGGGAGGAAGAGGTTGCTTCCCTGTATAGGGAGTTGAAATATGCTTCTTCCTTTCACTGTTATCTTTTTTTCTGGAGTGCTTTAGTCAGACTGAAGGTAATACCAGTAGGCTGACCTTGAATTGAGGGTCTGGGAATGCCTAGGGCTGATGCATCCTGCCATTATTCATTCCTCTGTTCTTGAGACTCTGTTCGAGGGTTCTTACGTTTTTTTACCTTTGGTCTAGTTTGTGTTTCCTCTTTCACAGGTCTGTCTTTGTGATCTCCTCTTGGGGGCTTTGTTTTTCAGCTGCTGCATTGTCCCAGCTCATTTCATGGCTGTATTTAGCAATGCTGTACATTCATTCTGCACATTTAGGAAGTTGTTTTTATTATATCCATTATCACTTTTAATTTCATCCTCTTTTGAAACTGGATAAGGTTTAAGGATTGCCATGGCTCCTCTAAGTAGTGGTTTTAACATTGTGAAATGTACTGTAGCAGATAGTGGGACACCATGGGGTCCTCATTCATGTGTGATTGTATGCACATGGCTTTTGTGACAGTTGTAGACCAATCACTTAGAGATTGACCACAGTCACCACAATCTGCTGAAATGCTCAAATTATTTGTTTCAGGATGCTTTCACAAGTATAAAAACAAACAATCATTTAACTCCAAAGAGGAATCCAATAGCAAAGCATAAGGGTGTTCAATGCATAGAACCTAAAAGAAGGAAACAGCAGATTTTTCAAAGATAGTTTGAAACAAATGATTCTCTCTTCTCCCATCCAAGTTCTCTAGGCTAATTCCGGGCCTATAGGCAAGAATTTCCAAATGAAAGATGAGCACGAGTTCTCTTCTGCCTTATGGAAAAAGACCTCTAGAACTCTATCAATATTATAACCTTGCTGTTGTGGATCAGAAGTACTGTCACTCTCATGAGTATTTCTACTGTTAAGGGAACAACTATTTGAAAGACTACATCTGCTACATGAAGAGCAACATTTGGTGAGTACTGATAAAATTCAAGGTGTGAACAACTGGGACAATGTCTATGTTGGGTTTTACAAACTTTTTTCGTCCAACCTATTTTACTGTATTTAAATTTGAACTTTTCCTTGCCTAAAAGCAGAAAGTTAAGTGCAATTTACCTATGATAATTTAAACTATACTGGTAAGATGTGGGTGTCACAGGGGCAGATGGCATTCAGAGGTAGAATTAAGCTGTAATGTAAAGTCAGAGTGCTGGAGTGAACAATATCCATATGATGAGGTAGGCTTGGGGATTACCCTCAGAAAAGGGACACTGTTGAAATGACGGAAGGCTATGGCCAAGAATTGCTCTTCCATCAAGGCAATCCCACTGGAAGTTGTGGAGGGTAGTTCGTGTGATTCTAAGAAATATTCAGCACATTCTATGTTATGATTTAAGGGAATCAGGTAAAGAAGAGTATGATGTATGTATTTTTGTATTTGACTCTTCACTTTTCAGGTGTGAGTTACTTTAATTGGCTTCTGCTTTAGATCCCAGGATGCAATGTTTTGCCCTGTCCAGAGCCGAGTAAGTAGTATCGAGAGTACTGACTGAACCTGAACAAGTTGCAGAACTCCACATATCTAAAGGCCGGAGGTTCAAGGCACACCACAGCTGATTTTTGAGCAGAACCAAGCTGGTTCCACCTGTGTTAAGCCCTTGTCTGGATCATTATTTTTCCTAACTTAACAAATCCTAATCACCTTGTATCTTCCAACAGGGTCAGGGAGTCTTCGTAGAATGGTGGGTGTTGTATGTGGTAATAAATATTTCTTAGTTTCTCTTTTAATTTGGTGAAAGCTATGCTCATGATACTAGTAAATTTCAGATGATACGAAAGCAAGGTGAGAGAAAGATTTATTGGGATTTGGGTGCTGCTAGGAAAAACAAGCAGGAGCTGAAACTGTATGGAACAGGAGCAAAACATCCCCCAATGCATCTCTAAAAATAATATTCTCAATTGATGTTTAGAAGCAAGTAAGATGTTTGTTTAAATGTCAGACAAACAAATGAAATGACTGTTTCCTTAGGTAGTATACTTTTTAAAATAAAGTGAGAAATGTGAGGGAAGGGAATCAGAAATAGCAATAAACTGTGAAAACTCCACAAATGGCAACTTAAAAGATAGATTTTATATAATTCAGTATCTTTTTTTCCCTCTGTTGCCATTCATAAAAACAATAATAGAAATTGAGGCAGCTTTTACCCATTTATTGATGGAGAATTTTCAATTAACTCAAATATCAAAAACACAGTTCATTTTCTTCTCGAATTCCTGACAGTATTTTTCCTCTGCCAGTTCCCCCCTTTTGCCCTAATTTGATGTGGAATATATGCCCATACATATATATATATATATATATGGGTTGCTTCCATTTTATCCAGATTTGAAATCAGATGTGATCTGGACACTCATCACTTTTGAGCATCTAATGTTGGTGAGTTGGATGGTGGTCTGTCTCACACTCCACCATTACATGGGAGGGCAACATATAGTGATATGTTCAAGCTCAAACAGCTATGTGCAACCATGCCGACAGGCAGTTCAGTGAGATTTGAAAATGTCTGCTGACATGCTATCGTACGCCACTTGTATTGAAATGTTTCCCACCACCATATAACATTGAGGTTTGTAGTACAAGCGCAAAGGCACAAACGTAACAAGCCTCAGACAGACAATGAGAATGCTCGCCAGTGTCCCATCCATTGTACTAGCATGGTATTAGTTCAGTGAAATTCCCATCTGACTTTAGTCTGTGCTGCACATCGTGGTGAACATGAAAAAAACAAACAACCCAAAACTCAAATAGCGAATCTAGAGACCTACGCTACGGAAAGAATTCTTTCTGGCTCTGTCTGGTCATGATTACCAGTCCTCCTGGATACTTGATTTGGATAAGTCCCACGTGTATATGTAATTTCCTAGACATGTGTAGCCACCTAGGAAAGCTTGTAAGAGGAACAAGAATTCTTAGCACAAGGAACTCTTCTATCTGCTTATACAATTTTCTATATAAACTCATTAGTCTTCATCTTGAAATAATAGAATTTTCTTGCTGCTTTCATTGTTCTATTTAGAAGCCTTTTCCTGAACTTGTAAAGACGCATTTATGGCTGATTTATTACAATTTGATCTTGTGCTGATAATATTGCTCCATTTAATTCTCTCTAATAATTCTAATCATCTTTCTTAGTAGATATTCCAATTAAAGTTCAACTTCATTGAAACTGGTTGACCAGAACCGTATACAATAATCCTAATTAGACCTTTCGTTTCCTCTCACAACAAATGTCTTTCTTCATGCATTTGTGAATTCATTAGCCCATTCGTGGCTTCAGCAATCACTATTCACAGCCACCTTCCAGTAGCGTGAATCTGTTCTTCCTAATATTAATTCATGTCTCATTCTATCAGTTAAATCAATACAGTAATTTGATGCTTTTATAAGATGTTCTTGTCTTTGTAATACTGACAATACTGTACAACTTTATATTGTCTGCTAATTTCATCGATGTTTTTCCTTAAGACCTTCTAGTAGCTTATTAAACAGGACTGACAAGATGCCTAGTAAACTCTCCTTATTCCATGTCTGCTTAGTCACCATAAGCTATTGTTGACCCCTCTAGCCACATCCTTATCTGCTTTAGAAATTGAGTGCTAGCACCTGGCTTCTCCACTTTTAGCAAAACTTCTCTGCAGGGATAATGAATCAAATGCCTTATTTAAATATCTGATGAGTAATATTCTTCTGTCTGATAAAGCAGATAGCTTTTGAAAAGAGATATTAGGTTGGTTTTAGATGATCTACTCTTGATAAAGCCATATTGTAATTTATACTGCTTTCCATTTATCTCAGCGCCCTTAGCTCTTCCTTCAGATGGTGTTCTGGTTATTTTTTGTAAGTCAGTTTACTAAGTCTAGTGATTCTTGAAGTTGTCATTGTTCTTTTAAATGCAGTTTCTACATTTATTTTTCTCCAGTCATAAGATACTGCCCCCCAAAATCCTAGCAGTTGGACTTTCAATTTCATTTGACAGTTTCATATTTTTGTATTCCAACATGGAGACTATCCAGCCTGCCTTATTTTTGCTTTATGAGGTATTAAGAATGTTAACATTTATTTCTCCCTCTGGTGTTATAATTTCTGATGCACTACCTTCATTTTTACTCCTTACTCCACTAATGTCCTCATCATTAACTTTATAGAAAATGGAGGCAAAATATGTGTTTAATATGTGGATCAGACCTAGAGTAACGTTAATCTTTAATAAAACCCTACTTAATAGTAAATTCTATATTTACACACTGTTTTTTGTTCCCTATGCTTCTTTATTGGTTGTAAAGAATTTTTGCTGATTGTTTTAATGATAAATGTAGTCTAGCTCAAGAAATTTTCACTGTTTTCCTCTTTTCTACATCCTGTAACTTCTGAGGAACAGAGCTCTCTCTTTGTTCTTGATATATTTGCATGTGTACAAAAGCTGATTCACTGAAGGAAGCTCATAAGCTTTTTCTATTAGTTTCTTTTCTTGCATGCAATTTGAACTCTAAATAGTGTCTGCCCTTTGATTAAAAGTAATTCCTTACTTTCTATGTTTTAAAAGCTTTGCATTCCTGAATTCACTCTTTAGTTAGTTTCTTTAGTTCCTTTCTAAAATCCCAAACATTAGTCATAGGAAGGCCTGTTGTGTTTCTTGCAGTTTGATAAAGACTGATTCAGTTTATGATCACTCAAGCCAAGATTATTTTCTATGAAGAGCTGTTCTGTAAGACCTTGATTCTTGCCAAACCTACATCCAAAGCAGCATTAATTTTCATTGGTTCACTGGGTATTTATTAAAGAAATCTGTCTTATAGCAGGTTCAAGACTACTTAAGCCTTCAGCTGTTAATGATGGCATTTATATTGCATCCAAGTTTGGGAGATTAGTTTCCCACGCTTACACAATCACTACTCTTTATTTCTCATAATCTTATAGAGATTTCTCTTCATATTCTATCCCAAGCTTAGCATTTCTGTAACAGTACTCTAAAGCCATCTCTTCTGGTGCTTTTCAAATTTTATCCTGAAGAGATTGTGTTTTTTCACCACAGGATTAGTTTTCAACCTATGGTCCGCAGGCCCAGGGAATTCCAGCATTTATGTCTTTAGGATGAGTAGAGGGTAATTAGAAAGGCAAGTTTAGCATCAATAGGCTTAAACACCTAAATTCTCCCTAGACAGCTTCATACTGTTGTCTTACATTTCTATAACGATACAAAGCTGCCCAATCACCTCCGGATTTATTCCTGTCCTTCAATAATTGAAAGGTTTATCTCTTTTACTCGAATCACAAGTAGTTTTTTTGGCCTGTTTCCGTTTCTGCAATATTCAGCTACATTTTATGCTTGATGTTAGGCTTGCAAGAACTAGTTTTTTGAACTAGTTCAAAAATGTTTTGAATGTTTTACTCAAAAAGTAATTCAGTAGCGAATGAATCTTTTTTTTTTTCCTTTGAAACCAGGAAACATTTGGGGTTTTTGTAAGCTTTAAGCATTTTGTCCAATATATTGTGTTGGACAATATATTTCTGAAGTAGCACATGACCAAACTCTCCTTCAGAAGTCTGTGCTTTGCTTCACTACCTGAACACTAATAAACTGACATTACAAAAGGCTGTAAAGTACCGAAGTATTCTCTGTGACAACTGTGCTTTTAAAGTTTAGGAAACAATAGCAGAGCTAGATGAGGTTAAAAAAATCATCATAATTAACAGGAAAAAGAAAGAAACAACAATCCTTCAAGAAGCCAGAAATAATTAGAGAAAACATTTTAAAATGACACTATTAAAGAGGCTGATTTAGAATAAATATCTCTTCCTTTCCTTGCAAGAAGAGAGAAAATTTCACCTGTCGTACTTTATTAGGATGATCAGGAGTATATTGCTGCAGAGCCATCAGGCAGGACTGCAATAACTCTCAGTACACTGGTCAGTAATTACTACCAGCATCCAAGTATGAAAAGCTGTGTAGAGAGAACTGCCATTTTCTTCCATATGATTTGCTACCCTGTATGCACCTTATTCTCAGAATTTCCTATGGTGTTTCAAAGGCACCTTGTGACTCTCCACAAGGACAAACAAATAATTTCACCCCCAAATAAACAAATAAATGGAACTGTGTGGAAAAGAAAGTTTTCTACTGTCTGATGCAACTGCAAGTAGGTTCCTAGACATGAAATAATCAACAAGATTCTCAGGAAATAGAAAATTTTTAGAAGTCAGTATTAATAACAATATTAATATAATTTTAAATATTAACAAATGCTCATGTTGGGCAGCTGACTGCACTAGTATTATTTTAAAGCTAATATGAAATAGGCTACTATTTTAAAACTTATGACCTAGTGTTTACTTTCTGTTGTAGTATCTAGCTGTTTCACTTTAAGATCTTCTTGACTGATGATAACTTTCTACATTTTTTCTGTCTGAAGCCATAATTGACTTAAGTGTATTTTCCAGAAGATATGCTCAAGAAATGAAAGATTAGTAGCCATGAGACCAACTGACTTATTCAATATTTTTTCTTTACAGATTTTAATCTAGATATTTTATAACTTGAACACTAGTCTTAGGTTCAACAGAAGTATTAATGCACAGGGTTAAAACTTTGGCTTTATAAGTTCTTTTTAGTCTAGAGAGACAAAGCTTGAAGGACATGTGTATTTAGTTGTTTGCAAAATTAAAAATAGTATTTCTCATTTACAGGTGGGAAAATTATATGCAAACATTTATAAAATGTCAAACGGTACATTTGAGTCCTACTGAAAATAGAATGGCCTATTCTGCTTTTATGAACAAGATATGGTATTTCCTTATTTGTCCTGACCAGCAATTTCAGGGTACCATTTTTACAAAACCTAGTATAAAAGCTGTAAAAAGTATATTTTTTTTATGTAAAATATGTGTATTCTATTATTAGTATTGGTATTACTATTTCCTCTTCCTTTTCTCTCCTATTAAACTGTCTCTTTATCTCAACGCACAAATCTGACTTTTCTTCTCCCCCAGTTTTCTCTCCCATTCTTATGGAGTGGTGTAGAGGGATTGAGTAGTGAGCAGCTGTGTGGTACTTGACTGCCTGCTGTGTTAAACAATGACAAGACTTCATGCTAATAAGTTCACTGCTTACTGTAGGTGTTTACTTTTAAATTTTATTCTATTTTTTGCATCCAAGATTATGTTCTGATATGCATGGACTGTTGCTGGAACAACTGTATCTGGAATGAGAACAGCATCCTTCTAAAGACAATCTTCTAAAGAAACTGTGTTTAAAGAACCAGGTTTTAGATAATATTCAGTTCAAGTGTCAGAAGTGATCAGAAATAGAACCATCATTCCAGATCCTAGTAACTATCCTTGCACAGTGTCAGGAGGGGTATTCCATATTTATGGGATTTTATAGGCCCCTAAATGAGTTTAAAGTGTATTAATGAGAGCTTGTGTTTCTTAGTATCATAGAATCATTTGGATTGAAAAATACTTGTAAACTCTCTTAAATTTATTTTTGGGAGAAGAAGAGAATAAGGCTTTTACAGCATTTTGTGCACATTCTAGTTTTTCTTCTAGCAACTGTTCTCTCTGCCTAGATATCCTGTGATGAGAACTTTATGGGCATGCATGTTGAAAGGGATTAAATATCTCCAGCATGCTTTCTGGCTTTAAATGATACTGTTCCATGGGTGTGGATGTAGGTGAGGGCAGATCTCATTCATAGCTCTGAAGTTACTGTATGCCCATAGTGCAACGCTTGTGTATTTTGGAGGCTTCAGATCAACTCCAAAGAAGGATTTGTGAAATCTTTTAGGCAGTATCTTTGTAATTCAGTGTTGGATCCTATTGGAGTATGTGACGGTCTCAAAATAATTTTTGCAATGCCAAGAACTGCTTTGCTTTAGGTTCAGCTGGAGCTTCTCCAGAATATCTACTACCTCTATGGCAACTGGAAACTATGCTTGGAAAATATTCAGCAAACTGCAGATTGTTTTTTTTCTGACAAAAAAAATCAAGATCTGTTGAAGCTCTGACAGCTGTACGTTGTCATGAAGAAAATACTCCAAAGAAAAAACAAATGACCATTAAACTTCATAGCACACTAGTCTAATGATTAGTTTTATTTTATACACCTTTACTGCCGAGATATGCTGTTGCATTTACCATGAGCAGTGACAAGTTCATTTCTCTTTGCAAATCACTCTTGAAGCTTCATATCTTGTCTTCTACTTTGAGATCAAAATTACCATTCAATGTAATAGGATGAGAATAATTTTTAAAATAATATTGGACCTGAAATAACTAGGGAAATGGTAGATAACAAATGGCTGATGGACCACAATGAAAAGGACCTTGCAATGCGTAGCAGTTGTATCTCAATGTCACTGCTAGCTTTCACATATTCGTATGGTGTCTGTGAGCAAATAATTTCATTAGCATTTGGAATTACCAGTACTAAATACTGTTCTTTTATATGCAAGTTTATTGGGAAATTTTCCTGTGATGTATTAGCTTCATGGCATGTAGGTTAGCTTGGCTGATTTTTCTGCAACTATGGAAATGAAACTAATTTCGTCATTCAGATTAATAATAAACTGATTTCATGTTATCTTCCTACTTCTCTGAAGTGCACTGAGTCACAGAGAAAGTGTTACTCTGAAATACTGACATGTCTTTGGAGTGAATGCCAGAAATATGAGCAAAATCTTTCATGCTAAGTAACTATTTGATTGTCAGGTATGCAAGGACGAGGTAAGCGAACACAGGACTACCATTCCTGATGACTAGGAAAAGTTGTTGGAGCAAAACAGTCATGTAAGCCCTATAGATTTAGGGTCTAGAACTAGCAAAGATCAACCTTTGTTGTCTTTGAAAGATGGTTTTCCACTCCACTTCTTCGCTTCTTCCTTTTCACTTCTTGTTGCCTCTGCAGTTCTGCCCTTCCCTCATGCCAGCTTTGGTGCCTGTCAGACATTTATGGGAGCTGAGTTCCATAAGCCAGGAGAAAACAACCCCAGTCCCCTGTTTTTTAGGAGATTGTTTTCTTCTAGGTTAATGTTTCAACTTCTCTTACATGGAAGGCCCAACAAATTCCATGGCTGGTTCAAGGCCGATACAGGTGCACAGCAGTTGGGGTGGTGCAGAGGGAGGAAGCAGCGGTATCATTGCCAACTGAAGATAGTGAGCTGCTGCATGTTAGTATCATCCAGTTCTATGGTGTTTTTTTAGAATCAAGAGTGAGAAATAGTTTTCTTATGTGCTTCCAGTAGCCCAAGAAGAGCTAAGCAGCTCTAATAGCTGGCAGCAGCTCCATTCCTCCAAAGTCAGAGAATAAGTATGAATACTTCAAAACAGGAGTTTTGGCTGCCTCTCACTTCTCAGCTCTAGAGGCACTGAACTATTGCCAACTGAGGGTACCACTCAAGGAATTTCAGAAAAGCTCTGATAAAATGGAATATCTTTTCCAGTAACTAAGTATATGAAACTACACTGCTGAGGCAGTTTCAGTTGAGTTCAGTCCTTAAAATAGTGTATAATATGGTGGAGTGCAATTAAGTCTGTTAGCTTTGATGTAGAAGGTAAGCCCCAGGAGGAAAAGTAAATGATAGTGTCAAGTATTAAGATATATTGCTAAACAGATAATCCTGAAATTGAAATTCGTCCTTATGATACCAACACTATGTTAGAGAATATAATGACTTCATACTTTTGACCGAAACACTCAGAGAGGCTTATGGGTTCTTCCCAAGAGGGGAATAAACTGATAATGGAATCATATTTCTTTCCCATAATCCTGATCATTTCAAAGAAAGAAAACTCTGCTGCCCTGAACACAGTGTGAAAGAAACAGTGAAAAATAATTTCCTTTTTCACAGTTCAGAGCATCTTTCCAGCTGGTATTTTAACCATTTTTTTTTAGTTGTTTGGTATTTGAATGTTATGGTTTTTTTGTTGCTTTCTTTCTTTGTAGCTATCTGTTTTAAGAGGTCCCAGAGAGCAGTCCTTTGTTTTCTAGGCTGCTCATCCAGAAAGTTATGGTCAGCTGAATTGTCTTCTGCAGACAGAAAGTCAAAAGACTTTCAGCTGAGTAGCTGAAAAAAACAGTAAATGCAGTCACAGTGCACTTTTGGGGAGGGTAAGGAAGTGAACAAAGTGTTGGTCTCAGTCTAGCTGGTGGCTTAGGAACATATGATTAAAAATATCTGATAAGGAAAGTAGAGATCTGAAGTCCTCAGCAGCCTGTCTGAAGATGCTAAGTAAATGTGAATACAGTTCTGGCAGCAGTGGGGTGACTGCTGGTATAAGTTCCCAGTGGAAAAAAGGCAATTTCTTGGGTATTTTTAATGCTGTGAAAAACACAGATTTCACAAGAAGGATATTTTTTATAAGACTGTCATGCAGACTTGAGTATTCCTAGCCAGTGATAAAGTTGGATAGTATTCAAAGCATACTGTCACGAAGTGGCTGCATTTCAGTCACAGTCATCATTCCTGTCTTGCACTTAGCCCTCTACTCATAGAGGCTGTTTTCCTGCCTGTTCAGTCTGCTTTGTATTTCTTCTCTCTAGGACAGAATTTGAGCTGAGTTGCATCCATGTCTTCCATTTTTCATGGGCACTAAAAAAGGATGAATAAATAAGCTTAATGCCACATGCAGAATGGATGAAGCTCCTCTGTAATTAATGCACTCAGATTTCTTGTATTTGCCCCAGTATAATGAATGTGCCCTGGAAAAAAAATTTGGTCTCTGAAATTGCTGCAAGTTCTTACCTGTTCCAAACAGGGATGAAAACGCTGAAGAGAACCTCTGTTGACTGACTTGTTGGGCTTATTTAAGCAGGGAAAAAACTGGGGATAAAACCAAACAAAAAGAAAAAAAAGGGGAGTAGAAAGAAAATGGAGTAGCTGAGACATTTCTGAATACCTTTCCTAGTAATTCAACTCTTGATTGGTGTCCAGTATTCTCTGAAAAAACCTTTTTGATAGTTTTAGGGAAAATCCTGTGTAAACTGATTGGAACATTCCAAATGAGAATGGTGTATCAATGTAGTCCTTTATTTTTGGTTTCTAGGAGCTTTGAGAATCATTCTTATGCTAGACAGACTCTTTAGAGAACTTAACTACTAAGCTCTTTGAAAATCTCTGCTGGACACATGCAAGTGACAGTTTATTTGATGGCTGTAGAACCTGACCAGATGTGGATGAACTCAAGTCTTTGAAAAGGTAGACAGTGGTGAGTAATGACTCCCCTTTGAGGTTTAAGAAGCACTAGAATTTATTAGTGCAACAACCAAACTGATAGTTTTTAGGTGGACCTTTCTCCCATCCCCAAACTCTCTCAAGTTTGTTTAAAATTGTTTATTTAACTACATCTAAACAAGATTGTTGAATATTAAAAACAAAACTCCTCCAAATCCATCAGTCTGTGTAGACACTCAAGATGGGAAATTTCAGCTAAAATGATAATACCAATAAAAATTATAGAAGTAAACGAAGACAGTGATTTTACTTAAACATGTCTAGATCTGCTTCATAGCTGTGGTTTTAAATTAATTTCTCAATGCAACTTTTCAGCACTCAAGAAGCCAGAAAACATTTTAGTGGAGCAATAGTGAAAACAAAATTCTGAAGACTTCTGTGGAATACTTTGTATTACCTTTTTAAAAATTAAAAGATGAGAACTGTATTACTGGTTTTGTACTGTCCAACTGTACGTTGTAGATGTAGTTTTATTGTTGATGCTTTTTAATCAAGTTTTTTCCTTTAGATAATAAAATATACATAATTACATTTTTGTTGCCTCTGAAAGAGATCCCTGTATTGCAGGATGTCACAGGCTTTGGGCTTGGTTACAATATTCTTGCTAGTACAAGGACCTGGATATTTATCTGACTGTTAATTGATATCCATTTTCCATAAAGTGTTGATTTACTTCATTGCATGCTTAACAAACTTGAGATTAATCTACTTTATCCTTGTAACTCAGTACAGGATATCTGCATTTTAAGCAGGAGAACCAGGAAAGGTTTTATACGAGTATGACAGTATACGAGTATAATGTCTGGATTGCCTCTAGATGGCAGTGAGGCACTGCCTGTTTCACTGTCTCTGGAAAGAAAGGCTTGCTTAATTACAATCTCTGTTTTCAAAGCATTTTGGATATATCTTGAAATCTTAAACACTGTATTGTGATGAGATATACATGGTTATACATCAGTGAGTCCTGGAAATGCAAACAGATGTACTCTACGACACATGTGCTGGGAATGTGACTGTGATCAGTGGTAACACTGGTGGGTCCATCGTAGATTTTTCTTTTTTTCGGAAACCAATGGCTTCAAAAGGCTTCTTTACATTTGTGCATCTTTTGTGTGCTAATGTGGCTGCACAATAGCACAAATTTCTTTCAAGGTGTTTATACCAAAACCTGGTCTAGTGAATGGCATCCCTGCCCACAACAGGGGACTTGGAAGGTCCCTTCCAACAGGAACAATTCTATGGTTCTAGGATTCTATATGTGGGCTCAGTGCAATGGCGGTACTTGTGATATTCTGTTTATGACTGCTTTTATCACTTGAGCATGAGTAATGGACCACAGTAAATGCTGCTAATAAAGGGATCACAGACCCTTTAGTAAGTCCTTGCTGCCTGACAGTATTAATTGTAAAGTTGACGAGATGGAAATTGGTTCGGCAATTGTAATTCAGGCTCTGATTTAACAATGTGTTTAAATCAATTACTTTTCGCATGTGCTTGTGTTGGCTGCATTTTAGCAGTGTAGCCACATCTCATCTGGGGAATGTTTTCACTTTTATGAATGTCCTTAATTCCAACCTAGAAAAGTGCTTTTTGTGCACACACAAAGGAAAGCATGTCCTTAAATGCTTTACAAATTGGAACATACATTGCCAGCTTTGATACTGTGGGTTAAGAGAAAGAAGCACAATTTTTAGCTGTATGGGTTCCACAATGATCAACAGAAATATGTTTAAAAAACTGTTTTTGCTATGATCAAAACACACATCCTTCTGAATATCACTAGTTTCCTATTTTGGGTAAAAATGCAAATCAGTTTTTTAATTAAACAAGTGACACTTTTAAATCTGTGTTTTCCATGGCTAGGACTAACATACACCTCTAATAGCTCATCAGGAAAAGGATAGCATTAGAAACATGGGGGATCTCAATTGCTTAAGAGTTGAATATGCCAATAGAAATATTTTGTGGATTGTACCAAACAACGTAAAATGTGGAGTGAGCAAACAATTTTAAACTGACTGAGAAACAAACTGTATATTTAGTAGAGGTTTCCAATACAATATACTTTGGTATTAAAATTTAAAATTATTCTGAATGCTTTTCTTTTAGAAAACACTGTGGCAATCAAAGACTTAGCAGCTTGATGGATGTGAATGAATGAGGCTCATAAATTGAGGTAGTGCAAGTGGGATCATTACATTAATAAGAATGAGATTATCATAGTGTTAAATCCAACTATACATTTAAAAGTACGTACTGGGAATAAATGCATAGCATGTAATATGTCTTTGTCTTCTACTCTCAGCCCAGCACTACCATACTACACTGCAAGTATGAACGTTGGTAGATTCTGGCAGTCTCACACAAGAAGCAGTTTTCAGAGGTAGGTTTATTAAATGTGTTGTCCCTTGGCTTAGTAAGTGGTAAACAATTTCTATAGCAAATGTTGCTGAATTATTATAGTCTTTTTAAGATTGGTGAACTGATTTGAAAGAAGAAAAAATCTCTGTACAATAACATCCCCTCATGAGAAGTATCTAAATGAGAACCCTCTCAAAAATCCTTTTCTATTCAATGGGATTGTCAACCAAAGTTGATGAAATGTTTGTCAATGCTGCTTTAATCTAAGATTACATTTAGTTATTTTGATCTTTCCTTGTAGACACTTAGATGCACATCAACAGGTAGATGGTAGTGAAAAGTTAAGATATTGGAATGCTGGTTAAAAAGATTTTAATTACATATATGGTCTTCAAAATATGCTGGTTTAGGGATATGGGTTAATTCTGGTAACATCTGAGTATTTTTGAGATTTCAAAGTTCTTTTGTTACGTTTGACAAGAAAAGGAAAACAGAATGGAAGGAAACAGAAATACTAGTTAAAACCAAAACAGCCCAAAATCTGAATACTTCTCTTTGGACTAAAGACCCTGGGACATGTTGCAATAATATTTGAAATACTTTGGTTTTATCCCAGTAAAGGACAAAAATATATTTCAAAACTTAAGCTGATGTGTAACGCAACTGTCTACTTAAAGCTAGGTTAAGATTTTTTTAAATAAATTTGAGTCTGCAGATTGATGTTATCCCCTTCAATGTCAACTATTGGGTTCTTAATGCTTGCATCAAGAGGTACTTTTTTTTTTCATCTGAGAATTCAGCAAAACTGATGACTGGTGGTCAGTACTTTCCTGCTTTGATAAACTTTCAGAGATGAATCATTCAAATGATTCTACAGGAGACCTGTGTTCCTGAGCCTTCATTCCTTCATTGGTTGCTGCTCCTTCTTTATTATCAAGGCCTAGGTGCATGAGTAATGTCAAATTTGTGTTACCTCTTTTTTACTATTTCTCAGACTGGCAAATGTGAATGTTTTTGTTTATTTTATTCTATTATTTAATTTATTGTTTTTATTTAAAATAAAGGAATTATTTCTTAATTAAATAAATGTAAAATCCTTTGGGGTTTTGAGGAATGTGGCATTAGCTTCGTGTTTTTGCTGACAAAATATATTCATATTTTCTTTCTAACTAGAAAAATCCTGCATTAAACTTTCCTTGAAGGAGTGTTCATTCTTCCGCATTAATCCAAGTGAAGCAGATCTTAGGAGATCAGATGAAGTTGTTAGGTTTTGACACCTATTTAATCTAAACCAGAACCTCAGGTATAGCCTCTGGTTCCAGTTCAAAATCAGTGCTTTTATAAGAACAGTCTTTTCATATTTTTTTTCTGTTTATTATATACTGAATACCTTACTGGTAAAATAGCCTAATTGTAAACATAACCTTCCACTTTACAGTCTATCACCTTAATATGAGAAGAAAAAGGATATTCCATAATGTGTGATAAGCAAATAATTGTAACATTCCTAAGTTCATCCACCCGTATTTTGTCTGTTATGTGAGCTTACTAGAGATCTGTCCCTACAGCACTCCAAGAGAGCCAAAAGATTTGCTGTCGCTGGTTATTGCCTTGCTGTATATATCCTGCTTTTTGTTACAGCAGAGACACCAATGGGTCCCTTCTGGGTTTGTGAAAAGAACAGCTCTACCACACAAACCACATTTGTCTTCCTATCTTCCAACTAGTAGCTAACAAAGAAGCAGCTCCGCAAATCGTGTCTCAAGTGAAAATTGCATTTTGATTTCACTATTTGAATTGCTTAGTAATGTTTCTTCAAAAGCATCTGAGCATGTTAACTGCCTAGCTCCTACTACTTTAGGTGTCTGCTATGTCTGATTATTTGTAAGGAAATTCTCCAATGAATAAATTACCAGAAGCATTCTTTTGGAAAGGAAAATAAAATCCTTACATTTTCTTTAAACATTTATATTCTATTCTGAGTCTTGTAACTGCAATTCTAAAGTCAGGATGAGAGTCTAGGTAGGAGTCTGGAGTGAGTGTTGGGTTACTTAGCAATACTTTCCTTCTATAGTTACAAACAATTCGGCTGACAAGGTGAACGTGTTAAAAAAAAAAACCAGCAAAACCAAACAACCCACCCCCCCAAAACAAAACATCACAGGAAAAGGTCTGGAATCCATCCAGAGTTTTAAATTGCTATTAAAAAATTTAAATGTGTTACACCAGTGATATTTTTTCTTACTAACTGATTGTGATACATGGATGTGTAGGATGTTGCCCTATAAGCTCCTGGTGATGTGGTTTATAAGTCTGTCAAGTTTTATTTAAGCCATGCTGTAGCTCATATTTTAACAAAACATATTTAAAATTGTGCGTATTCATGCCTTTCAGGTATGTCTACTATTATAGGGACTGAGAAACAGGATAATTAGTCCTTACTGAGCATAGTGATGACAAGTTAGACTGATCATTTAAAAGTTAGTTTGGGCATTTCTATATTGCAGAAAGATTGCCAAAGCTTACTGAGAAGGAATTGAAGCCTGTCTTTACCCCTTCCTCCTTCTCCTCTTCTTCATTGGCAGTATATGCTTCAGTAGCTGTGACTCAGTCTTACAACTATGCAGTTCTGTCCTGCCTCCTCTCTGCCTGCATCTGTCTCAGGCTGACACAGTCCTGTTCTCTTGTTCTCATTTTGCACTCTATGATTTCTTTCATTTTTTTAATCCCTTGCTTAGTGAATGAGATAAATGCAATCTCAAGGTACCGAAATAAGCACTGGGCAGATATTTCTCTCTAGTGCTGAGATTTCCAGAGTAGCTCGGTGTTGCGTGTCCAGCTTTCACTGGCCTTTGTACCCAGACTCCCATACAAACCTCCTTTGAAAACTCCACCTGGAATTTGTATGCTCCCCTAGTATTCTGCAGTCAGCAGGTCCCTGAAGGACTATTTCTCACTGACAAATGGTGCAGCCCCTAATCAGACTTCTCCAAGGGTAAAGGTGTTCCCATTCAAACACCTTCCTGCTTGCCTTGGTTTGACGGTCTCTTAATCGTGCCACTGTGATTCTGTGTGGAGTCACGCTCCAGAGCAATCTGATTTAAACACCAACAAACAACCCCTACCATTAAGTTGTCTTACTGCATAATGGCAGGTGCATGCCTTGGGCCTGGAGAGAGCAGGTGTTCTCTTAAAATTGCTTTGGTGTTGGAGAAATTACAACATAGGACAATATCCTAAGATGTTTCTAAGAATAAAATGGCTGCCTGTGATAGCTGTTTACAAGAGTGCTAAGCATAGATTAAATTCTCTTTCTGCCCCAGTATGTAAGCATAATATATTATTTCAGGAGAAACTTGAGGACTTTTTATTTTAATTTTGCCTGAGCATCCTGACCCGACAGGTGTTTTATTAATGTATTTCTGGTGTTGGGGGATGAAATCAGATTACCTAAAGGTTTTTCTGTTTGCTAAATCTGGTTAGAATGATGATAACACAGACTCTGTGCAAGAAACATTGTGATGATGACATAATATATGTCTGAAATGATGTAGTGTTTTCACAAATCACAAGGTGAAGGGATAGCTTATCTTCAGATTTTAGCACTTGCTGCTGCAGTATGAATTATATTGTATAATCTTTACTTCCATTCTGAAAATTGTCAGCAGTCACATATATTCAATTTAGGGAAAAAGCATATAAAGTAAATTGGGTTAAAAAAACTAACTCTGCATTTTGTAATGTTGATTTAATAGAAAGCAACCCGAAAAAACATAGTAATGATAGAGCATACATGTTAGTGTTATATATAAATAAATGTCAGGCATAAGTTTCCTTCTAAATTTGTCTTAAGAACTGAGTGAGGAGGGATGTCCCCTGTGACAATAAGTACAGAATATCTGACAAATGCCTGGCAAACAAGAAGTTTGTCAGAAAGCAGGTGATAGGAAATCATGTAACATTCAACACAGATCTCTCTTGAGTAATCTTCCCTCATTGCTCCCCACCAGATCAGTGCAGATGAGAATGATCATAATGATGGACATTTTAGGTCCCCCTGGAGACAGAGGGCTGGGAACTGGAGAAAACCTACATCTGTGAAGTTTCTAAGGAGCATGGGGAAAGTTCAATAAAGAAACTCAGTGAAGAACAAAGACCAGATGGTGCTCTGACTACCAGATTCAGAAATTGAAGGTTTCTCTGTTTAAGTAAAGGTTCCATTCCTTTATGCTAATAAGATACAGGAATAAGTTAGAGTTTACAGTTACTCAATACAAAGCAGATAACCCTCTCACATGTTAATTGTCCCACTCTCCTTCATCTTAAGAGTTTCACTGTAGTGCTGTTATTGAGATGAATATAAGGTGTAAAACCATAAAGATCTCATTTAATCATTAAATATGAGAGGCTGGTGCACTGGTTTTTGCATTGAATTATGATAACAAGCATAGAGGTGATAGTTTTGACATGTCTGGTAAACAGAGAAATATTATATTATTGTTCATTATCTCATTAATTGTAAAGATACTTCTTAAGTGTGGTTCCCATTTTCCCTTTGAATTAATGTTTAGCTAGGTTTAACCAAATACATGTTCTGCCCAAAGATATTGTATTAAGAAAATAATAAATTATGCTTTTAAATTACAGTAAACCAAAGATTAATAGAAAGATCAATAATTTAATTTTCAAGTGTCCTAAAGATGTCTGTAAAATATATGTTTTCTCATGCAATCTGATTTGTATATTTAGGCAATTTTAGGGAAGATCACATAGTAATGCCAATTGCTCTATCTGTATGAATAAACATATGAAGACATGGTTTTGTAAAGGATAGCTGCTTCTAAGGTTGAGAAAGCTAAACTCTGATCATTTCGTATTTACAGAATGCATCCTCTTAGGTCTACAGTCAAAACTGTTAGCAAAAATTGTAGTGTTTATGCTCTTTATATGTAGTGGTTATATCTTCTGCAGACTTCTTGAGAGCAGGAGGAGAGAGCTGTCCTAGAGGGGAGAGAGAAGGGACAAGGGTCAGCACCACAGGAGTAGTCCACTTGTTTAAATTACTGTTTTTAGCAATTGAACACCAGGGTCCTGATAGCAACTCTGGGGGTTGCAACCTCTCCCCTGCCCTGCTGACTTGTACAGTATTTCTAATTCTTTCAAAGTGTCCTTAATACACACACACACACACACACACACACACAAGACATATTCTAATGGTAGCTTTGTCCAAATTCATGATTACCATGTTCTCATAGACATGCCATTAGATTTTTATGAGAAAGGTAAAGTTGAAGGGTGGGTGGCTAGTGATGGAGTGGCTGACCTGATGGCTGGTGGAAAGTGTGAGAACACCTATTAGAATGTCTGCACCTGAGTGCTGCTCACATCTGTGAAATTTTTAAGATATATTCCAAATTAGCTTTGTGTGAAATATGATTCTGAGGTGATTCAAATCTTGTGGACCACAGCAAAAAATGGCCAATAAAATGGTAGTACTAGTAAGAAAGAAAGTTACAAAATGATTTTTAAGAGCATAACTCAACCTGAAAATAGTTCTTACAAAACCACAATTGCCTTGTACATGGTTTTTAGTTGTAATGTCTCAGAATAATTAACTCAGAGTATTTTTAATATACAGAAAGAAATAAATTAATTCTTTGTAACCTTGAAGTTTTTGTCCCAACTATATGACTATTATTAGGCTAATGAAATAAAAATAGAAATTTTGTGGTATTCTACACATTGTTTCAGTTTCATTTCCTACCATTACTAAAAGGAGCCTAAAAGAAACCAAAATATGGTTTGGTAACTACCTGGATTTATCTGTGCATTGAACCAGGCATGTATGTGTACAATTCTGTTAATTTTTATGTGAAATACTTGGTATTTATATTTTTTATTTATAATTACTATACTTTGTCATATAGTGAGGAAATGACATGCCAAGGTTCTTCTTTCCTTCAGTTCTAGCATTGCAGATCTTGTAATGAAGATAGATAAGCAAGAAATTCTTATAAAACCCTATAGATTCTGCTCATGGAGATTTGGTTGGTAAATTTTAAAGGTCCCTTATATAGAAACTGTAATTACCTGAAATGTCAGGTCTTACCTGCATTTAGTTCCTATGGGGCATTTGAATTTCATGAAGTAGGTGTGTTTTTTATTTTGCTCAGGCTAAGCATCCAGACAGGTTGTTCTATGTGCTCCAACCACTGCTTGCAACAGTGAAGTTGTGAAGTTTGATTAACAAATCTTATTTAAAAAAATTACATTCTTTTAGAGTAATTTTTCTAGTGCCATTCAAAGGAAGTAATAGCACCTAAACTGATTGCATTACTGATAATTTTATTGGGGTTTAGAATTTGGCAACTCTGTGCATGTTTCTGCCAGCTAGGTCTACAGACCAGGTTGTTTAAAGAACAACATAGGAAAAAGTCACTCTTCTTTTTAAATACCTAGGTGTATTTTCTACAAATAACAAGCTTTTTGTTACAAGTAACAAGTGTAAAATAAAAAACACTAATTCTTTCTAGTTTGTCCTTCACTATGCAGCCAGTTTTCCAATGGGTTATCTTTCACACAGCCACAGAAAAGAAAAAAAATTTCTTTGGTTGGAAAATATGATTACAAAATCAGAAAAAAAAATGGCAGAACTAAATCATGGATTTGGTCCTTTTTTTTTTTTTTGGAGGGGGGTTGCAGAGGGGCAAGACTTCATATTCTCAGTATTTCAAGTTGGCAGCATCCTGTTAAATTGTTTTGTGAGAGCTAGGAGTTTGTTGGTTGATGAATGCATACTCTGTACTGTGTGATACCATGCATATAAAATGGTTTATTGAGCAAAATAAGCAATTCTCTGCAGTCTCTGTCAGACAACTCTACATTTCTCTGCAGTCTCATGGCTGACAGCTATGACCATCAAAGTCTACTTGTGCATTTTCAATGCCTTCTCTCCATTTCATATGATTTAACCCTGAATACCTCTTTAGTAGTGCACACCTGTCACTTGTTTTGTTAGTTGGAATTTTTTGATACTCTAATTATGTGGTATATTAGACCCAAAGTATATTTAACAGTAATATTTAACTGTGAAGCTTAGGCTGCCATAGACCTTTTACTCATCTCTCTAATATCTCATGTGAAGCTGTCGTTACTTCCTAATTAGTACACGTATTGGGAGGACTCCAGCAGTATGTGCTGTTTATTTATTGCCTTTAAAGGAACAAAATTTATGCAATTATTTTCATCATCTAGTTTTCTTATTTTCTGAATGAAAAAGTGGCACTTACAGAAACACAGGGACCTTAACTTTTAAAAAGTTATATTCTTATTTGATAGTTTTTGTCTCTGCTAAGTGCATCCTTTTATTCAGTCCTTGCCACTGATTTTGTGGCTTTTATTTTCTTGTCTCAAAATGAATAGGAAGAAAAAGTGCGAGATAGCAGAACCATTGCAATTTCATCTAATATGTCAAGCTGACTTTTAGAATTTAAAATGATCTTGTTTTTCTGGTGCACAGTTTTTAACAGGATAAGATTTCTGCACTCTTAGAGACTCTTACAGCATCCTTCATTAGCACTAAGTATACTGAAAATAAAAGGAATAGAATCTGTACCTACTTCAATGATATCTCTGTGATTCCATGCTCATTATTTTCCAAATTTGAAGAGGGTCAATATTCAGTTGAAGGTGAGAGGCTGATCAAAATCAAGATAATCTTTTTAAGGTATCCAATAGAAACAATAGTCTGTTGACAACTACTAGGGAATTTTGTGATAATGAAGTAAATTCAGAAGTTAAAAAATGGTGCACAAGGCTAAGCATGTTGAAAACGGTTGTATTGTTTCTTCCAGGGCTGACCACCTTCACTGTGGAAAACTCTTCAAAAAGCTTCTCTTATGACTGGCAGATTTCAAAACAGTTTGAAAAAGGGAAAACTGGTCTTATTCCCAATCTACTTCAACATAATTCATAATCAGATATGTTCCTTGCTTTTAAATGACCTTTTTGCAGGTTGTTGAGTTAAATACAAACCCAGAGTCCTTGCTGAAGAGGAACACTGCAGAAGTACAGAAAAAGTGACTGTCTTTCAGGTAGCTGTGTAATGGTATCCTGGATTAGTATCAACAGGAAAATGCCAGCAGGTGACTGGATCACTGTTCTATTTTCTTTCTTTTTCTAATGGTATTAGGAAGAAAAGGTTTCATATTACAAAATTAATTAATGAGTGAATCAGCTTATTTTTTTGGTAAGTTTACAGTGCATTATGTTTTTCCATTAGTAAGATATTAAAATTTTATAATTTCTATTTGAAAATCTTCTCAGCACCCTCATGCATTAAAATCCAACTCTACTTCCCCAATAAAATTGTTAATTTGTGACTATTACGAACTTGTACAGCATGGATCAATATTTATTTTTCAAACTTCTTCTTCAGACTGGACTTCTTACTGGACTTATTAAAATAAAAAATCTAATTGTAGAAAAAAATCTTTGTTTTAATTGAGCGAGAAGGTGCTTGAATCTTGTTACTGTATTTTGAGAATTTGGAGGCTCATATGAAGTCTTAAACAGATTCAGATTTGCCTAAGGCAATAAGTAATAATTTTTATGGTTTTCAGTCAAAGAATTCAACACTACGAGTAAGAACATTTCAGTTATTCCAGTTACTAAAAGAACAATTAAGTCTTTGAGAGGTTCACAGATCTTGGCTCCTAAAGACAGATTATTTAGACCTATTTTGATCACTTTGATACATAGGCCACGTGCACAGAATCAGACTATCTAATGGCACTGCGGGATCTGACAGGCTGGCTGCAATTCCTTGCCTATGTGGAAGTGTCTGGGGCGATAGAAGATGCCCTAAGGGTGTCCAAGACATTTGTGCAGAACTAGAAAATATGACACAAGACCAACAGAAAACCCATCCTCTTCTAGCATGTCAACTGAAGGCCGAGCTAAAAGCCCTAAAGCATCTGAAAGGGTACTAGATGCCTATGTATAAGTAAGTGTATCATCTCCTTCAGAGTTAGAGAATGACACAGAAGCATAGAATATGCTAAGTTGGAAGGGACCCACAAGGATCATCGAGTCCAAGCCTTAGCCCTGCACAGGACCATCCCCAAGAATTATACCATGTGCCTGAGAGTATCGTTCATGAACTCTGTCAGGCTTGGTGTTGTGACCACTTCCCAGGGGAACCTGTTCCAGTGCCCAGTCACTCTCTGGGTGAAGAACCTTTTCCTAATATCCAACCCAAACATCCCCTGACACAGCTTCAGGCCACTCCCTTGGGTCCTCTCACCAGTCACTACAGAGTAGAGATCAGTGCCTGCCCCTTCTCTTCCCTTCACAAGGAATTTGTAGACTGCAATGAGGTCTCCCCTCAGTCTCTTCTTTCTTCATTTCCCTCCTTTGGACACTCTCTAATGGCTTACTATCTTTCTTATATTGTGCTACCCAAAGCTGCATGGAATATTCAAGGTGAGGCCATACCAGTGCAGAGCAGAGTGGGACAATCTCCTCCCTGGACTGACTGGCGACGCTGTGCCTAATGCCCCCTAGGACATGGTTGGTCCTCCTGGCTGCCAGGGCACTGCTGACTTATATTCAACTTGTCATCAACCAGGACCCCCATGTCCCTTTCTGCAGCATTGCTTTCCAGCATCTCATTCCTCAGGCTCTTACTGAAGCCCTGAGTGGATAGATAGTGTGGTTTTGAAGATTTTGTTTCCATGCTTCCTTCCCTACGCTTCCCTTTCCAAGACTTCTTCTCATTGTTAACCTTTTTTTTTTCTTTTTTTTTTTTTTCTGGATGTGGCATTTTGTCTTGGTAGACGTAAAGATATATATTTGGTTTGATCTAAAACATTTATTTTCCCATTTTTTCCATTTGTATATATCTTCCAAATTCTGAAAGATAGTTTTGTTCATTTGTCCATTCACTGAACATGAACCCTGCTCATAATTGTAACTGTGGAGACCGCCCTGTTTTGTGTGTTTTGATTGTAATAAGTTTAAATAGACAACCTTTATGATGCAGCTGTTGGATGTAATCATGACTGACTGCTCAGAAGCACAAGGTAAAAGCACAGAAGCAAAAGTTCTGTTTACGGAGAAAGAGAGTCCCTAAAGGAAACTCAAACATTTGCTGGTGCAGTGGAAGGTGCTCTGTTTTATGATATGATAATGAATAAGCTCTCTCCAAATGAGGTCCCTGTCTTCCCTATAATGAGCAGAGAGAGCTTAAATAGCCAAGGAAGAGTAGATGACTGTCTCCCTAAACTAAGGTTTTTTTCTGATCATAGCTTAATATTTTAGTGCATTTTCCATAACAGAACGTGCATTCTAATTAGAAACAAGTTGCAACGAAAATGTTTGAAATAGAAATATTTTATTCCCTCCTGTTTTGGAGATTTTTTAATGATATAATTAAAAGAAATTAACCGGCACTCATGACGCAGAATTTGGTCTACATATCTGCAAGCAGAATTTTCAAATCAGCTGGCTGACTGGGGTAAGGATCTCACATGTGAATTCCACATGAAGTGTTGCTTGTTAGAGCTTTCTTGGTTTCTAGTGTCACTTTTACAATGTTAGCTGGTGCCAACCTACAACTGGAGAAATGTGGATTCATACAAGTTTTATGGATTAATCAGTATAAGAATCAGTACCTCAGAGACTCAGAAATGTGTGCAAACTCTGCTGTTCCACTGCCAACAAATCTCAGACAGGTATTTCAATTGAAATTCTTGTGTGGTTTCTTTACCACTGAATGGCTAAGCAGTAAGTGAGAGATTGTTGCAGAAGTAAAAGTTGTTTGTTTTCAGTGACAGTGAAAGTGGGAAAGGAGGCCACAGGGACTGTTCTAATCTCTCCTGCATGGTTATGGTGAATATATCCATTTTTGTCTCTTTTATTTGTTTGGGTTTTTTTGTCCACCAGAAAAAACAAGTGCTTTATTTATTGTCCTGTTGTTTCCTGAATTAAGTATTTCTCCTACGGACCTCTTAAAGGTAGATTAAAAAAAACAAAACCCAAAACCCCTATTGAAATTCACCTTGCTTTTCCATGATTTTGATTTTTAATGGAAGTATATTACACTAATCAATGCAAAATAAGGAAAATGCTAACATTTAATGTATCTAATAATCTACAGATGGAACAAATTTGTCTGAAATTTACTCTGTTGTCTGTTTTCTGCTGTTCAAGAGTTGTACATAACAGACATAAAACCCCTGCAGTTAAGCTATGTTTGCTTTTTTCTCATGAGAGGAAGGTAAGGTTGCCGGAATGTATGAAGGGTTTCCTTTGCTTCACCTGCTCTTTCATATATTTCGTGGCACACTTGTGCACCCCCGTTACCCTTTGCTTCCTACCATCTCTGCAGACTAGCTCTGCTGAAGAGAATAGCTTAAGTAAAGAAATATTTATGATTGATGATTTATTTTGCTGCCTGCCTTCAAAACTGAAAACTTTGGTATCAACAGACAGAAGGAGGAATATAATTATCTCTTTAAAAGAGACTTGCAAAGTGTTGGCCCTTTTTCAACATGGATATGTTTTCATATTAGTCTCAGTGGAAAGAAACAGGACAGTAGCTATGCCACCCCAAGGTAGTGATGAGTAGGAAATAGAAAAAGTAAAATACATTTGGCTAAAATTTCCTGAGCCTGATGGGGTAAAAAACCACTTGCACAAAACCCAAGTAAATTAAAAATGTGATTCAAATTACTTTAGTGAATATTAACTAAAAGGATCTTAAGTGTGAAGGAAATTAAGTTGTATTGAAAGCATATTAATCAGTATTACAAACAAATCTTCAGTATGTTCCTGTTCCAACAGTTATATCTGTGTTCTTTCACTGGAGGGCTGCCCAAATTCTGACTTCTTAAAACATGCATTTTCTAAAATTCTAGCCCAGTTTTACCTTTTGTGCACTGAAAACTAAAGTACAAGAAGCTTGTAACCACTATGATTGTTGAGATGATTATATGAGTTAAATAACTTTGTGATTTTTAAACCAATTTTCTTTTCTTAGGTTGTCAGAAGCCTGCCTATTTAAATGCCAATCTAATCCACTGAAGCTGATTTTGATACATGCCAAGGAGAACCGAAATCCTTGGATCATTTAAGGTAAATACAAATTATGTAAGAGATTTTCTTTATGGTCTCAAAGGAACTGTTTTCAAACTAATTTTCTTTCTGAGTACCTGTTACTTTGTAATCTCAGAGTATCCACTTTATATTCACAGATAGTCAGCACAAGTGCTCTAAAACTAGACAAAAGAATGTCTTGATGCATTGCAAAGATCTGGAATTGCTGTTTTAAGCACAAAACTCATCTTACCCTCAACAGAGGACCCAGAAACAAAGCTGCATAAAACACAAAACGGCACTGCTAAACAAGTGTGCTATCTTGGTGTGGTGTGGGTCTGCTCCCTGGCCCCTGCTTTCACTGAGCAATTGTATTGTGATCTAAGATCACATGGGAGCCACGGGTCCTCTTTGTGCCAGGCGTAGTACAAACTTGTAAGTAAAGGGACAGTCCCTGAATGAAGTGTTCAGGTGTGCTAGGCTTTGCATTTGTGCTACTGGGACCTAAAAATATGTTAAGCTCTGTGTTTATTTACCTGTGTTATCTGATAATATGCAGAAGAGTCATCAAGCGAGCTGTTCGTAATCTTTCAGACAAACCCCTGTGTTATCATAATAGCAGCAGCTGCAATAACACTGAAATGCAAATAGTGTCCAAAAAATCCTATTTGCTGCCTCATTATCTGGATCTGGATCCAGGTTGGTTTTGTGATTTGTCTTCAGACTCTCTCAAAATATAGCTGTAAATACATCTGTATCCTGTTCTTAGGAAATGTTTCTGTATGATCTTGGTTCCCTTTGCTTAAAAACCAACTTCGGTACAAATATCTTTGATAATGATGCTTAATGTTTTTATACTGCATAAGAGAAAAATAACGAGGCAACCTCCGGAATCACAGCATTAGCAGCAGAACTACAGCTTCTGTAGAGTTTGCACTTTCTTTGTATTTGTGAGGGGCCTTTGGTGATAATCTTTAAAAATTCATTTTAAGCACTGTTTTCTTCACCATGCATTGCTAGGGGCTGAAAACTAAGTTTTGGAACTATCACTGCTATCCCACGCTGATTAACCCCTTCAAGTAAGAGAGCTTATTCATACAGTGTTAAAAAGTCTTGGGATTGGTATGGTTTTTGATTACTGTTGTTTACAACATTTTCATTCTTTTTACTTTTCCTGTTTTAATTTTGTTTTTCCCTTCACCTCAAATTTTAGCTTAACAGGACTTAATGCAACTTGTGTGTGACACATACTTGTCAAGTGAAGTCAAGAATTTTCACATATAGGCAGGTGATACAAATGTCTGCCTGAAATACCTATTCATTCAAATTTCTTGGGAATATAGTGCAGACAGAATATCGGGTCAGGTCTAGTTGAGACACTAGGCAGATTTTGATCTCAGTTAAACATGTGTGTTTGAAACTGATGTCAGTGGCACTTATCTCAGATTTATATCCATGTAATTGAGAAGAGCATCTGATCCTCTGCGGCTGCTCTGTCCCCCGAGATTTTCTTTACTTATCTTATGCATTAAAAAGATTGTCACTGTTTTCTCATATATAAGCTGTTAGATACATGTTATATTTGCCATTTTTGTATCAATCTTTGCTGTTCCTAACCTGCTGATTATTGTAACTTGTCTTAAAATTTTTGAATTGCAGTCATAGCAAGTGAGAGAAATATCAGGATATTTTCATCTAATCCAATGAGTGCTTACATTCATTGCATGGCAATTACTGCCAAAAAATGGATGGGTTGAATTCTTATTATTGTTACCATTTCCATGTTCAAAAATATTCTGAAGAGGAATCAGAAGACTTTGCAAAATAGAGTGGTATGTGAAAGGAGTCCCTTTATTTTGAGAGCCCTGGATCAACATTTCTTTGGTGTCTGAAGGCTAGGCAAGCTGTGAGGGGAAGGCTGCTCAGCAGTCCAGTCCTGGTTGCAAGTCTTTTGCTCTGCATGCTTTAGTGAATAATTCAGTCATGGTGGGAGAAGTTTCCAAATAAAGTATAAATGATCACTTTCTGTGATGCTTTTGTAAAGTCCGTCTTTGCAGGTGGAGTGGACTAGGCTAGGCCTTGAAAGATGTTGAACCATCTTTTCCTCTTCTACCAAACATGTTGTGATGTGACTTTGATCCATCCACTCTGATCTTAAAACACCTAAACTGAGTATTCTAGTTACCATAAAGTAGTGCTAAAACTAGCAGAGGATGATTTAATTTTCAGAATGCAACTCAGTTAACTGGAAATGTGAACTGTCTTCTGGACTGGCCAATTTATCTCCATTTTAAACCAGGAGCCCAGACTGTCTTGGTTTCTAATCTGAAATATGTTGAATTTTAGATCTCATGTCTCAGTGCTTTGTGTTAAAAAGAGACTAATATGATATTCTTTTGTCACATATAAAATGAAGGAAATACTTTTAAATTTGTGGAGACATACATGCACATGAGATTGATGGGGCTATTTTCTTCAATTTTACACTAAGTGCTGGAAGTATGTACTTTCCAACTAAAAGATTTTGTAAAGATTAAAGCTTGTGGAATATTTGAAAATGTAAACCACCAAATAAATGAAACTTTCTATTATGCTATTTTTGTTACTTTTGTTTTGTGGGAAAAAGAATTTGCTAATACTGTGAACCAGGTGAAGTAATACAAGAGTGGTTTTCAGTACATTGATTTTGCTTTGTGATAAAAGAAGTGCCAAATGGTTCAGTGCTCCTAGGTGTACATGAGTCACACTTCTGTTCATCTCATTTTGAAGTGAAATGCTCTGGAAATTGAGTATATGAGCAATGCCAGATAGTCAGGAAGATACTGTTAAGAATAAAATAAGTTGCTTGAAATTAATTATTTGGGAAGTGCTTTGCAAAGCAGAACTGTAAAGGAGGTAATATTTTCAACTGGCTTATTAAAATGTGACCACATTATATTAATCAGAGAATTAGTGATTAATGTCCCATTTTATTTTCTTATAAGGTACAATATCTGAAAACTAATGTACACCTATCTCCAACATACAAAACCTTCAAACTACATCTTCTGTGAAAATGTAGTTTAGTTACTCATTAGGAATTTCATCTCTTATTTTACTTTGAACATTGATTTCACTGTTTTGAGTTACCTGATGTTCCAAAAATTGTGTATTTTCCAGCTGAACTTAGAACTGAATCCTACAGATTTGCCTTTTCTGTTTGACAATTCTCCCTCAAATGGATTTTTGGAGAATAATTTTCAGTTCTCATTTAAGTTGTTTCTTCTATCACTTTTTAAGATGTCTGTATCCAAGCTAAAAGTATAAGTGCATAGAGGTAAGATCTCTAATAGCATTGGAGTGCCTTAATGTTTGAATAGGTTCCTAGTGCCTTATTTTAAAGAGATCTGAGTCATCTGATTCCCTTAATGATTACAGACACTGAATATCTAAACACACCAAACAAACAAAAAACCCTGCCCCTTACCACACTGTCTTCATGATATTAGACATCAAATCCTATTTTAGAAAAGTAATTTGGCCTCAAAGTAATTTGCATTTGTTGTACCCCAAACGCCTACATAACTTCTGCAGTTCAATGTGTATTAAATGGATATATATTATACATACATACTACGATACATCTTTTTGTGGAGACTTTCCTCTGGAAGGTTAGCAGGGTTGGAGATGTGGAGTGCTCCCATGGGATTCTTGGTATGGCACACTAAACAGGCCCCTGAGGTGCACTGGGTGTATTTATCCCACATTATTAAAAGTCACAGTCAGTGTGAACTGTACACTGAATAAATTTTGCTGTGTAAAAACCAGAGTGTTTCTAGGCATTGAACAAAACCCCTAGGGTTAACCAAGCCACCAAAGTGGGAGATCTCAGCATTGCAGTTTGAATTGGAACACTTTGAATCCTTTGCTCCAGATCAATTTGTACCTCCACCTGTACTCAGGTACCAGGGTGAGCGGAAAAGATCAACTCTACTGTATTTGTCACTTGCACTAGGAAGGACATTGCAAGCTGAGGTACCAAAAATTTGCGGTGTGCAAGTAGTCAGCATTGCCTAAGGCATTGCTCCAGGATGTGTGACAGTAGAGATACCAGGCTGCAAGGGGTCATGCTGTGCTGTGCTCAATTCTGTCTTCAGAATCCTGTGGTCCATTTGCTATATATTTACCCTTTGTGGTAAATTGTGCAGTACAGTGTGGAGCAGTTATCTTTGGGAGAAATCATTATACTCTGAGTCAAAGTCAAATTTCAATGTGACTGGCAACAAGAGAAAATGTGGGTTCAATCAATAGCCTCCCTGTCTCCCCATTTCCATACCAACAATTATTCATTGTGGACCTAGATTCTCTCTGTTTCTCAGTTAATTGAAAACTGGCATTGATGTTTCAAAATACTGTAAGAGCTAGTATATAGATTCCCTTGGATTTTTATCCTTCCTGCAACTGAATATTTCAGCCTTCAAAAATTTGTTTTGGCTTTTGAAGTAGGGATGTCATATTATTTTACAGTAGTGAGTGTTTCTTCCCACTTGCGGCAATGTGGAAGTCACCACAGAGACCAAGATTGTTCAAGTGTTCAGCAAGAAAAGCTATATCACATTCATAAATCTTTAAGTCAAATCTGAAATAAAAGTTGTGCAGCAAAACGGAAAATGAATTTTATTTTAAATCGAAACAGGGATCAGCAGATATAGCCTGGGATTTGGAAATGATTAAGTGTAAGATTCAGTTGAGAAGTTCCACTTTTCAAGAAAATATAAAGCAAACATTCTTATTATGCCTGACCTATAGATCTTCACTGTGTTCAGAATAATAAAACGACTGATCTGATCACATATTGATGCAGAAGATCTTGGAGCATTTTTACTGAGACACAAGTCAATAATAGATTTTGTGGTTTTGGTTTTTCTTTTCTGGGTAGTTCATGTTTTAGTTTCAACTCCTCTCTCCCTGAATTCTAAGACCTATTGGCAGATGTCGAAATGTGCCGAAAGCTGTATTTCACCTTATTGTTGCTCACATCAATGAAAATATTGTGTAAATTGAGATTGCAGTACTGAAGGTACTTGTTTTATTTCTTATCTTGTAGAGTCATGTTCAGTGAAGAAATTGAGGTTTAACATCCTGCTTTGCAGACGCTGCTGAGCTCTTTGGGCTGGAAGTCAGTCTAAAGAAGACAGAAGTCCTCTACCAACCTGCACCTCAGGAAGCCTTCCATCATCCCCATATCACCATTGGCCAGTCAGAGCTTAAATCAGTCCAGGAGTTTACCTACCTAGGTAGCCTCATCTCCTCAGATTGTAAGATTGATGGGGAGATAGACAACAGGTTAGCAAAGGCATGTAGTGCTTTTGGAAAACTCCATAAAAGAGTATGGCGTAATAAACACTTGAAGAAAAGCACCAAGATCAGTGTTTACAGAGCCATAGTGCTGTCTACTCTCTTATACGGATCTGAATCATGGGTCGTCTACCGCCACCACCTGCGACTCCTAGAACGCTTCCATCAATGCTGCCTCTGTACAATCCTAAACATCCACTGGTCAGATTATGTGACCAATACATCTGTTTTAGAACAAGCAGCAGTCACTAGCATTGAGGCCATGTTGCTGAGAATTCAGCTGCACTGGGTAGGGCACATCTCCAGGATGAAGGACCACCGCCTCCCTAAGATCTTGCTTTAAGGTGAACTTGCCTCTGGATGCCGCAAGAGAGGAGCCCCGAAGAAAAGATACAAGGACTCCCTGAAACAACATCTCAGCCTCAGCCATATTGATCATCATAACTGGTCTACTCTGGCCTCAAATCGGGAGACCTGGAGACACACCATCTATAACGCTGCTGATGCCTTTGAGAACGCACGCAGGATCACTCTCGAGGAGAAAAGACAATGCAGAAAGAATCGTATCCTGCTGAATACACCACCTAAGGACTCTTTCTGCTGTGCCTTTTGCAATTGGATATGTCTATCTCGTATTGGCCTCATAAGTCACCAGCGTGCCTGTAACAAACATGGATACAGCCTTCCTAAATCTTCGTTCGTGAAGCCTAGCCATGATGATGACTGAAGGTCCAAGTGTGCTTGTTTTGTTTCTTATCTTGTAGAGTCATGTTCAGTGAAGAAATTGAGGTTTGGAAGGAAATATATTGAGTAAAGTATGTAAATCCAATGTCCTAAGTGGATATAATCAGAAAACTAAATTAACAGTGTTTCTAATTGATTCAATGTGTACTTGCACTTTTCAGCTTTGAATCTGAGAAAGATTTTCAAAGCCTGCTTAATCCTATCTTCTAGAGACTCTTCCCTGCACCAGGTATTAACCAGACTTTCCCTTCATGGTCTTGTCTTGTCACCCAGTACTTGATTTTGAGGTTTGGACCATGGTTTTCTCTCCTGCAGATAAAATAACTTCTTCTAGATCTTCTCCAAATTTAAAAGTCACACTACGGGTGTTGCTGTATCTTGACTAATGGTACAGGTAACTTCATTGCCTTTAATTCCTATTTTTCTTTACTTACTTTACTGGACTAAGGAAACAACTGATAGTGTGACTTAGGGTATATTGAGATGATAGGAAAGGTATTCTGAGCACTAACATATAATCCTAAAATAACCCATACTTACTGTGCATGAATTATGCACAGCATAAATTCCAGTTGGCAGTGTGAATCTGGAAAAACGAATATGACGAAGAGTAACATTTGCCATTTCCAGGTGGTGATGCTCATACTTTTGATGTGAAACATTGCTTCTTTTACTCCATAGAGGAATCTGGTAGATTAAAGCATCTTCTCAGTCAGCAACCAAATACATGACGTCTATTAGTCCCAGTCTTCATCTGTCACTGGGGCTTTTCACTGGCTAGCCCCTTCTCAGAAAAAAAATTATAAGGAGCTGAGGTTTGATTTGTAGACATACAAATACAGACTGCATGGAGAAGCTTTTCCCATGGGGAGACAGTTTTTCTGGGAGGTGCGTCAAGGACAGTAATTTTGACCTTTGGCAGCAGGAGACAAGATTGCTTCCTGTGCATAGGATCCCTACGCTTTTCCAAAATTTCTCCATGCTTTCTCTCCTGCCTTTACTTTTCCTCTTGTGGTGAATTCTTGTAACTGGAACTGCATTTTATCAGCTGTTGTGCCCCACTGAAGGGAAGTAGGGGAGAATTTTTAGCTCCTATTTCACCTAAGAGCTTGGTGGGTAAAATTCTCCTTGCTCTGGCACTTTCCTGTGAATTGAAGCAAGGCATGCCGCATTTGATATTACTTCCATTAAGCTTTGCAAGATTTAAGGCAGAATCACTGAAGCAGTGATCTCTGACTCTGAAGAAAACTTGTTCAAGTCAGAGCTCTCCCCAAGAGCATGATACATAGATTAGCAGATATGTCAAAACTGGCTTTAGTCCATCATCAGTCTTCCTAAAATTTACTTGTGTGTTATTTACCTTTCATTGACACATAATAAATGTATCTCCACTGAACAATATACCGGAATTTAAAATTCAGAAAATAATGATTTCAGTCATCTTAACCTCAACCTGACATCATGGGAATGTAGCAGCTTGGAAACTGTGTATGTGTGAGATCTAATGTTTAGTCTAGCTGTGTTGTAATAATTTACTGAAACACCAATGTTTGGGGTTTCTTTTCTGCAAAATAAAGAGCTAATGGTAATGTAGTATCATAGAAAAGGAAATCAGAGATACTTGTTTTACCTTAATCTGAAAAATAATAATACTAAAACATCCTCCTGCATTAATTCTGCATTTAAGAGACTCAAGCATCTGGAAACGAAGATGTGCTAGTGTTAAGATTTCTTAATAGAATTTGGATCCTGGAGCTGGGAGGATGTGAAAAAATATGCTTAGCTTAGCTTCATGATGGATGGAGCATTTATTATTAATTAATGCTTGGGAAGATAATGGTGTAATGATGGCTTGCAAAGATCAAAGGACATAAATCTTCCAGGTTTCAATTCACATGAAATTTATACACACTCTGAACTTTATCTGGAGAAGTAATGCTATGAAACTTGGTACTGAGGTTGGGTAGGGAATTCTGAAAGTAATTCTGGAGATAATATTTCAAGATAAACTACTGTTTGGAATAAGAAGAAATATGAGTATTATGTTAACCTTGCTTTGCAATGTTCTTCATCAAATTATCCATTTATTACTTTTGCTGCAGGCATTTTCTTCTTTCATCTATACCCAGATACCTCATGAGGAATGCTGCTGAAATTGAACTGAACAACCTGGTCTGAAATCAGTTTGACTCTCCACTCTGAATGGCAGATCCCTTCTAACCTTAATTATTCTATAATTCTATGTTATAGTGATGAGAGATCAGAACAGGACCCAAATAACAGGCAATGTATTTGAAATTTCAGGTACACTGGAAATGCAAACAGCTGCCACTATACAGGCAGAAGTAAAATTGTACCTTCTAGCATTAACTGACTGAAAAATCTGATGAAAATCTGCTTTTGTGAGGAATCAAAAGAGGAGAAACAGAGATTGAATTAGGAAGCGAAAAATCTATTGTTGTGATACTTTAATCCATTGAAATATGTTGTTCCAAAAATATAGTGATAAAAGTCCAGGAATTTTATTTTAGGAGGAATTAGGTGCTAGCAGGTACTTTCTAAGGGGCAGGATTACACTGGCCTGGAGAATGGCAGCAGGGCAGTCAGCAACAAGTACCCTGGAATGTTACATCAGTGATTCTGCACACCACAGCCCCCTGTGAACCACCAGCACTGCTGAAATGTGTTCTCATGACTAGGAGTTCAGCTGCTGTCTCTAGGATGCAGATAGGTTTCAGCTGTGATTTCACATCTCATCCTTTTCTCCCCTCTTCCTTTCCTCTTGACTGGTATTGATGCCATAGCTTTGTAAAAGGTAATTCCAGTATTTTCTTTGCTCAGCCTGACTGACTCACTCATTGGTCAGTAGTCATCAGCACCTGTGCTTTGTGCACTGAACTGAATGACCTTTTCCACCTACTCAGGACAAATCTTTTTTTTCCACAGCAGAGACAGGCACTTTCTTCATCAGCAGTGAACATGTCAATTTAAAGCTAAGTGGGAAAACTGAACTCTGGCATCCTAGTTCCAGCAGGCAGTCTTAATTTATATACCAGCAAGTCTCATGGAGTTACAACATACTTTTATTCGAACAAAAATGAATAGTTGCCATAGTTACAAAGAAAATCACAAGATGCTATGCAAAACTGGGAAATAAAAAGCATTATCATTAAAGGACAAAAATGCCAATGAGTCAGAGCAGCCCTTTTCTTTTGGTAATGTTTTAACCAACAGTGTGATGACATCATGCCAGTTGCTATTACAGGCAATGAGAGATCTGACAGAATATTGAACCTTTTATGGAGTGAATCCATAAACATATAGCTAGTGCATTTACAAGCATGCCTCAGATGTATTCCTGGCATTTGTGTAGAAACAGTCATTTGCAAAGAAACCAATGCCTTTATTCTTTTTCATACAAAACACATATGATTCTTTGATGCTGGAAGAAGATGAATCCATGATAGGTAGTCAAGATCATGAAGAGGAGAATCAGCTGTCCAGAGGAAACTCTGAACAAACTTGAAAAGTGGACCCATCTCATGAAGTTCAACAAGTCCAAGTGCAAGGTGCTGCATCAGGATCAGGGAAATCCCAGATATGAGTACATACTAGGAGAAGAAGTCATGGAGAGTAGTCCTGTGGAGAGGGAATTCAGGTGTTCTTGTAGATGAAAAGCTGGACATGAGCCAACAGGGCCATGGTCAACTGCATCCTGGGCTGCATCAAAAGAAGTGTGGCCAGCAGGTCAAAGGAGGTGATTCTGCCCCTCTAATCCTCTCTGTGAGGCTATGTGATATAATCTGTATGGTGGCAAGTTTTTTTCTCATATGACTGGATAGTAGGAAAACCTAGATAGAGCTATGAAAATATTTCTGTAGGCAAAAAGAAAGAAAAAGCTTAGAGATGCTACTTATGGTGATTATCTGAGATGATGACAATAACTACAAAGAGAATGCAGTTCTCATTGAACAGAACTGGTCAGGAGGATGATTTCATATAACATCGTTTGTCACAGACTCTTACATTTAGTATCATTGTGATCACTGGCAAGGAATGTGTAAGTGGATGCAGCTGAACAACCATCATAGGAATAAAATAAATGGAAACATAAATAAGATTATACAGACAGATTATAGAAGTAGCACTCAGAGAACATGAGGCCATTTCAGGGAAGTTACATGAGTTTTATGCGTTGATGTTTATTATGGAAGAAATTAAAGAGTTTGCACCCTGTAAGGCTCTAACAGAGGAAGAGAGCAATCAGCATAGGACGTGTTTGAAAACACACTGACTGCAGAAGAAGATGTGGTTCAATTAGATGGAAGGAAGCCCCTCAAAATAATCAGGACTGGTTTATATTCACATAGAAGTTCAAATACAGCTTAAGCATGAAGCACCTTACTCTTGTAGTCACCTTTTGGAATAGCCCTGGTATCCAGAGACAGAACAACAACTCTAACATTCTAAATAAAAAAGCTTTGGTGGGAGCAATGTGGGAAAGCACAGGCTGGTCATTCTGATTCCTGTACTGGGCAGATAGAGCAGAAGCTTTGGTAAAGGGCAGGGTCTGACAGAGTCTGGGTGGGGCGGTGCTGGAGTTCAACACAGCTCTGTTGGCAGACGTCATGACTTTGTAAGGCTTCTTGGAGTCCTTTTGGAGCAGCAGCTAGCATATTGATGGGATGGCTGGGTCTTCTAAAACAATGTACTAAAGTTTCCAAAAGGCAAACATTCTCCAAGGGCACTTAAGGTATAGGTGGGGCAAGATGAAAGACCATAGCATGGATTAGTCATTGGCTGAAAGATAAACAGAAGAACGACGTGGTTAGAGACAAACAGTGAGAAAGTGTGTGAGAGATGATACTGTGTTATTGAAGGTAGTAAGGGGGTTAGTGGCAGGCAGAGTAGACTCATAGAAGGACTTTACAAGATCCAGGTAACAGTGAAATGATAGGCAAAATCTAATACAGCTAAAAGTAAAGTGACCCATTGGGAAAAACAGTATGAGCTTTGCATTAACATGGTGGGCTACATACCTACCATTTCCTAATGTTTTCCATTGTGATTATCTTAGGTTTTGCCAGATTTAAGTGGGATCCATACATGTTTGTAGTGAAGGACAGAAAGTCCTTAAATCACACTTTTTATATGTACATTTCAGGACAAAGAGATAATTCTCTCAGTCAGTCCACAGTCATTTCTGAGTGAGAGAGGAAGGTCTTGAATTGTACTGTAACCTGTTCCATTAACCGAGTAGTACAGCAGTTTCCATTTTTAGATCACTTCACAGTGTGCAGCAAGGGAGCAATTTCATTACCTTCCCAATACAATCTGGGCTTGACTGTGTATATGGGCTTTTTAATTAGCCCCATCCCCCGCACACATATTTATGCAGGCAAATTTATTCAAGAAAACGCACTTTTGGGTACATATCCAAGTTTTATGCATAAAATAGCATTGGATGTGAAAGAAAGCAGAACCATTTCAAATTATTATGTCATCCAGACAAGAAAGAAAACAATATAATGCAGAAAAAACCAAATGATTGAATATTCATGAGAATAAAACCTATTTAAACCAAAGTCGTTACAGTCAATCATTTATAAGCAATCCACAGGTTGAAATTTGTTTGCCGTATATATATGATAAACAACTGTAAACAATAAAGTAAAAACCAGTCAAATAGCAGACAATTTAACAGTAGCAAAAAAAAATAATTTAACAGCACTTTTTTTTTTCTGAAATTCTCTGCGCTACTTTAATATATCATGGGTCTAGAATATTACTTGCAACAGAGCCTTGTTTAATACATACGAGATCTTGCTCTGAAATCCAAATTTCTGATGCCCCTGGGTGTTGCTGGTGTTGGCAGGTACCTGTGTCACTGATTATTATAGCATAAAATAGTCTTGCCTCATGGCTGATAGCAGGGGCTGGGGACATACGTGACTTATTTGGAGATATAGTCCGGCACATTAAACACCTCAGATTAATTCCTTGCTTGGCACTGCAGTTCTGTCTGAGCGAATTTTGTTGCTTATCATGCAAATCATTAAGGAATTCTGTCTGTCTTCTATAGAAAAAAAACATGACAGCTAGAAAACCCATATACATAGAAGCTATGATTGTCTCTGCTCATGTAGGAGAATCAAGGCTAGAATAGGAATTGCTTGCCTAATTTGTTGGGGTATAGTCTTCTGTCTAGGTCTTAGCCCCTCATACACAGCTTTTTTCATATGATTTAGAAGCTTTCATGGTTGGTAATATCCCTCACATTTCCAGCATATTAATTATCTACATACCTGTGGCATTGGTACATTAAAGTACTACATACAAAATAGTGGCAAATTTGTAATGGGAATAATAATAATATAATATCAGAAAGTGGTGGTAATAGAAAGATGGATATAATGACAGTAAATGGCAGATATTCACAGAAATTAGAGATTCTTCTTATTCGGAATTATTTGACTGGAAACAAAACTGTAATTCCATGTCACCTTAGGCTTGCTTGGAAAAGTTAAAATCTTTATCAGAAGGCTGTAAATAATATAGGCACAGATGTTGCTTTTGGTTGTCTTCTGTCTTCCTTACAAATATAATGATATCCATTTGGTCAGGGATCAGAGAAAATGCAATGTAGCCGCTCATCTACCAGGGAGCCCAAAGTAGGGGAAGGTGACTGCTTAGAATTATTAACTACAAGAGTCCAAGCCAATTATTGTTGAATTAAATTATTGAAAAAAATATTGTTGAATTAGAAACATATGTGAGGGTGTAAGCTTTTTTTAAACAATATAGTACAAATACAAGGGAAAAATTTGATTAATCATGCATTATCTCAAGACATATTACATCTAGCTCTTTACCAAGTGTGTAGTATTGTTATGAAGTCGTTGAATACTATTAATATTATTAGCTGACAAGCCCCTAAAGCCATCTAACAGTGAAGTTTCTTAGATAAATTGCATTGTGTATCCAAAATGTGCAAAGGTAAACTTCTGTGTATGATGTTTTTAATTACAATAATATTTTGCAAAACTAGTGACTAGATAAGATTTCCTTTGATTAAGAGGACTAACTGTAAATGCCAAACTGTACATGCCAAACTACTACAACAATAATTATTGCAATCTTGCACTATTTTCAGGTCTTGGAAGGAACAGTTCCCAGATATTTCCAACACAGAGCATCTTGGAATCAACAGCTAAAAAACCAAAATGGTAAACCTATTACCTCCATCTGAAATTCATTACTTTTCCTTAATAAGATATTTTTTTTATGATTGTTCCCACCTTTAAGGATAGCAATGAATTTCCTAAAGGCAAAATTTACTCTGTATTTTTGTGTAGAAACTCTGTATTTTATCAGTCTAAAGAACAGAAAGAACCTCAGGCTCATTGGATCTTGAGACTGCCATATGAAAAAGGACAAATAGACTTGGTGCAGACCTTCGAAACAGATAAAAAGGTGGGTTTGTATCAGGAGAAAGTTAAAAACCATATTAATGCTTCAGAGTGTGCACTTGCTGATTGATGAATGTGTGTTGATACTGAGAAAGACTGTAGAATATAAAATGCACTTAAAGACTATATTTTATTGGAGGTGTTCTTTTTTTTTTTAAGATCTTCCTCTCAGTAAAGTAAGACTCATTATTTCAGTAAATTTTGTTAAATTTTAGTGTCCCTTCATCTATGTAAGTGCAAGCAAACTGTCAAATAAGTGTTTATCTAGCTGTAGATCTGTTTTTATACCTGAGATGTTTTGATTTTATGTTGTGTAATTCTAAAGAAATTGCTTGATGAGCGGTATGAAACTTCCAATGTTTTCCAACGTTTTCTCTCTTCCTTCATCAACTTCTTAATTTTTGACAGATTTTTTTTGTTGAGATGTTCTGCTTTTTAAGAGTCATCAGATATTTCTTTTCTTTTGTCTTAGTTAAGAAATGGTTATCGTTTCCACTGAAACAGGCCAAACCATATGTCACTCACTCATTCCCCCCTCCCTCTGTCCCCGTGGTGGGCTGGAGAGGAGAACTGGAGGCACAAAAGGTAAAGATCACAGATTGTGATAAGAAGAATTTACTGGAAACAGCAACAATATTAATAACAGAGTGTACAAAAGAGGCAAATGATTCACAAGCAACTGCACACCACACAGAACCCATTGATACCCCCACTGCTCCCTGCCATGGAAGAAACTCCTGCAGGTCCTAGTCATGCTCCTCCTGGCTACTATTAAAATTAACCCTGTCCTTGCCAGAACCAGGACACTTCTATTTTAGGATTTCCTGTCCTTAGGAATAACCAGTATAATACACATAATTCCATTTAATGAAACCTGTAGTAGACAATAGCAGGCATTTGAGGATTTTGTAAAACTGCCTTTCTCTTGAGGTACATGGATGTTTTTGTATGTCATATAAATGGCACATTCTTCAATATTTAGCTTTTACTTTTTGCCTGTGTCTTTTCTCGCTTAAAATTATATTAACTATCTGCTTTGTTAGCAACTTTATCTTGGCATGTAGAGTTTCTTATTCATACAGATAAAGTATGCCAGTAGTGGGCAGTTTTTCTTCAAGAAATTCGTACAAATTCTTTCATGTTTTATCTGTCTTTGGAAGCTGTTTTCATCATTTGTTTTGGGGGCTTTTTTCTGCAACAAGGCACTCAATTGCATCTTGGTTTTGTCTCCCTTCTACTTCCTTCACATTTCCATAGTAAAAAACTACTTTGCACTCAAATATTTATAACTTCTGTTATAGCTTAGTAAGGAAAGACACAAGTAAAGGCTTTCTAAGTTTCAAAATCTAAAAGTTTAGTGCATGCAAAAAAAAAAAAATATATACAGGAAATTGGCCTTTATATCTGCAAAGTCTGCTGTCACAGTATATCTTAAAACTTCCTTGAAAGTTTCAGAGCCTTTATAAAAGCTTTAATTATGACTTTTAAAGTTACAATAACTTTTACACCTACATAGCTAACAGTGGTGTGTAGAGTATATGATGGTTTGGAGTATGCCTGCTTCACTTAACACTGTACTGACACTGTCTCAAAAGGTTATGTATCTTAAGGCTTTGACAAACCTAATACATACTTTCAGTTTGAAATATGTGCCAATGGAGTTCGTTGATGATGTTTTGACATGAAATACCCCATCTGTAGATTACATATTCATTAGACACCATGTCTGAAGAAAGGAGCTTTAAGCACTGACTCTATTAAAGTATCAGAGTAGAACCTGAGTCATGCTGTGAAGGAAAATGTAATGTCCTGGAGTGACTTCTAAGAGGCTCAGCAATGGAAAGTGTTTATAGACACCCTTGCTTGGATTATTCTTCAACTTAGATTTTTATTTTATGCCAAAAATCAGTTACTATGATTTTGGTATATGTGGTACCATTCTGAAGATCAAAACATGGCAAAGTTGCTGTGAAGCTCACATAGCTGGTCACTGGAAAAGGGTGGGAGGTAAAAAGCCAATGGATGTACCCTCTTGCCTGCTTGCTGGTATGGGAAACTCTTAGGTACTTTGGAACTTTACTTCCACACGGTCAAATGAATGCAAAACTTTCTCCTTGGATACCAAACAGCTTCAAGCTCAATAAGTTCAACTTAACAGTTAATTGTTCTTACATTCAGGTGCACTAGTAAATCCATCAATATAAAGATACTAGACTGTTCATGCTTCAAAGGTCTTCTGTCTCAATTAAAATGCAATCAATATACTCTCAATCTCACTTGCTCATATGCAAGTTATCAGCCAATTGTGTATTCACCACTGTGCTCTACTCGAATAATTATTTTCCTGATATCTCAACTTTAAACCTCTAAAATTTATACTGAATTTTCATAGCAAGACATCCTTTACACAAGAAAACAAAGACATTGAAGACTTCACTGAGACTAAACTGTAAATAGCTTCCTTTGTGGCTATGGTCAGTAAGATAGAAAAATGTCAATGACATTTTAGAAACTCAAAGCTACAGGCACCCTGTACTACCAAACCTGCACATGTGACTTACGCACATGGATTTGACTGTTGTGCAAGCTAACAAAATAATTCACTTTGCTACCGATGATCATGAGGTAGATATGGAAGAGTGAAGATATAGAAGAATACAGATTTCAACTAATGCATAATTAAAATGATTGATTCATGATCAAGAAACTGTTTTCACTCCCTGCCCTGAGGAATCCTTCCCCAAGTATTACTGATTCTTGGTTCAGGCTTTGACTTCTTTGCACTGCTCTGTTGCTTTAATATTTAGTGAGCAAAGGGCTGCCATTGCATGGGATTGCATACCAAGGAATCATCTTGCTTCAGGTCAAGGGGTCTCACATCAACGGGATGACCTCTGTTGCCATCATAGTGCCCATGGACAACTTCATGATCTTCAATACCTCTATTGAAAGAGAATGGTTCTGCACTTCAGCCTGCGCAGAGGGGTGATTTTTAACCAATCTAATAATCCTTCTAGATGAAAACAAATGAGGAACAAGACTAAAAGCATACACAGATGTGAGCATTAATAAATTTTTATCTTTTTACATATTGATGTATATATTTTTATGAGGGATGAAGTCACAAGTATTTTGTCATAATTAATATTGTGCTCCAATTAGGAGTGATTTCTCCAGTAAGTCCAAGGGGCATGTGGATGACCCCTCTTCAAAGATGAGATGAACTTACAGAACTGCTGATCAAAATCCTGGAGAACTGGGAGACTCCTGGGGGACTGTTGTGTACCTTTAGGGTTTTAAGAGTCCACATGTTACCAACCCAAAGGCATTTTGTTGCCTATAGATTTCTATAAAATAATAGAGGTTTTTCCCTAGGGTATTGCTAGATTAATTCCAGAAGTACAAAACCAAAAAGGTGAACAAATTATTTTTGCAAGGGCTAGAAAACAAACAACAGTCTTCTGAAAAATCCAGGAATACTAAATTACAATTAGCAAAATGAATACGTGTGTTGACTTATCTTGCTGGCTTATAAGTATCTACTTTCTTATTGACTTACTGCTGGCCCATTTGAGGGCTGTCTTGCTGCTACAGCAATTTCATTCCTTCGTGGAAAGGTTTCAATATCCTTTCTTTTGTTTTAATGTCACCTTGCTGCATGACTGACCAAAAAGGTATCTGGTGAGAATGAGGATGTGAGAATCTGGGCCACAGTAATATGTTTTTTACAGAGTGTAACTTTGAAAAGGACAATTTATAAAATATAACATTATCTTTTTGTCCATGATTCATGAGGTATTTCCAAGTAGGAAAACACAGGTGAGACAATTTTTTGAATAGTGACAGTATTATTGACTACTGTGCATCAAACACCCAGTGATCTGTGATTTCCGCTGTGGCATTTACTGCCAACTTGCCAGAAATTGCATCACAGTTTTCAAAATATGTATTTTTCTTTTCATAGAGCAGATTTCTCAGGAATGCATTTACTATTTTTAAAATACTTTAATAGCAAATACAGCTAGTCAAGGATGAAAAAAATCTCATAAAAATGTGGTGGTTTGTTTTATTCATTTATGATAGTATCTTACAAGGTACCATGTGTATTCCAGGGATTTTGGAGATATTTTGTCTGCTGACACTTTATACATTTAAATAAAAACAATTTATATAAGTACAGTCAATTTCCAATTAACTGTGTTTCTGAAAGTATTTTTAAAAATCTAGTTATGACTAATGTGTTGAATATATTTTATAAATGTTTTATGAATTTCTTTTCTGAAATGATTGTAAAGTACATAATTAGATATAATGTATACCAACAGGGAAACTCTAACTGCTGAATGTTAAATAATTTCTCATTTTTTAGTTACACTTTTGACACTTAATTGACCTTTCAAAAAAGAAACAGTGCATGCATAAATGTACTTAAAGTCTACTACTTCTTGAAGTAATGGTTTTTCTCAGCTTTGATTGAATTTAGAAATACACAGTTAGCAAAATTTTAATTGCTTTTATATTTGTTATATATATATATATATATGTTAGGGTTTGGACCTTTTTTTGTTTTGTTTTGTTTTGGTTTGGTTTTTTTTTTCTTTTTTTTTTTCTGTTCTTCATTTACAAACAAAATTGTGAGAGGAGTATGATTGGGGCCATTCTTACAAGCTGTACCCACTGCCTGAATGTGCCTAGGCATTTCTTTGAGCTCTGGGCGGGCACACTGGTTGTGGAATTCACATTTCTACACCAAAAATGATGTCTGGATTAATGCAATAATCCTGTCTTCCAGAAATTAGGTACTGTAGCTGGAGTCTGGGGAGAAAATACATTCATATTGATAGCTGAATGTCCTGGTTTCTGCCAGAATAGGGTTTATTTTTTGCAGTAGCTAGGAAGGAGGCATGGCCAGGACCTTACTGTCATTTAAGACCACATCATGCCATTGCCAGGGGCAGGGAAAAGTGACTCTCCCCTCTTCCTGGGAGAAGGGGTTCCTTCTGATCGAGATAACCTGGGGGAGGAACCCATCTGGTATTGTTTGTTGTCATGGGCTTTCCATGTGAATCCTTTTCTTTGCTTATATCTTTTGTTGTTAATATTGTTGCTGTTACTGTTCATTTTCTTATTTAATTGCTGTTTCCAGTAAATTGTTCTTATCTCAACCTGTGATCTTTGTCTTTTGTGCCTCCATCTGGAGAGGGGTACGGGAAACAGCACATGGTTTTAGTGGGAGTACTAAATTGGAGAATACCAATATTAAATCATGACACTGAGCTATCCAAGTACGTTTTATACATTTGTCTCAGTACAACTGAAACTGCATATCTACAGGTTTGTAGGGTGACAGTATTGTCTATGGCATTTTTGGAAGTTATCCACATTAGTCATCTGAATATTTATGTCTGTCTTTGGATGCCTGTGTTTATATTCTTAGTGTCCTGCAAAGTTTTCATTCTTCTAGGGGAATTAAATAATGTAGCATTTCTGAGTATTGCTCCTAAACCTTTCATGCTGTTTTGGAATAATTTGTGTCCATTTGGTGGATTTTACATAAAATGTCACAGTTGCATAGGAACATATTTTCTAGCCATAGATTTTAATAAATGTCTTCTGATTCTCAGTCTAGAACTCTTGAACCTTGTCTCTTCCTGCAGTCTTTCTTCCACCTATATTCAGTATTTTTGTTCTAGTGAGGTCTATAATTCTCTATAAATATTATCTATAAAACTACTTCAGACAGTTCTTTACCAGTCAGTGATTTTTCTGCTTTATTTTCTGTTGCTCCCTTTCTTTGTTTACCTGCAGCACTAACCTGATCTGAAATACAAAGCACAAATTATGTGGATTGTATTACATTTGACTGGTACAAAATGAGTAGAGAAACAGAAATGATGAACGTTTCTGGTTTTGAAGAAACAGAGCATGAGAAGATGGGAATGATCTTGTTAAATTGTTTTCAATATTAGTTCCATTATTGCAATTGACAGCTAATTCTATGGTGATACTTTCTCTTTTTTCCTACTGGGTATATGGAACTGGGAAAATATTTAACTAAAACCTCTTAGAAACTTCATGGAGAACATAGTATGTTTAAACTTTTCAGGCACTTCAGCCACAAATATATATCATCTAAATGTGTATATTTTTGCTTTCATATTTTTTTAAATTTTATGCTTTGTTTACATTGGGGCATGAGTAGAAATATAGTCTTTTGTTTTTTTATTAGTCGTGCTTTACAGCCCCTTTTATTTTGAAGGTTTTATGTTAACAAGGTTTTTAAATAGTGTTTGAAATACATTTTATATACAGTGTCTGAGATTACAGGCAAATTTGCTGAAGCGTTTACAGTGTTTTAAAGTGATCTCCAGTAAAAATGAAGGAACCTGTTGCTAATGCTCTGTGGTTACAAAACTTATGTGGAAATGGTGGAAGAACTGGTTTACTGTTCTTGATCACAGCAGGATTTATGTAATATTGATAATTTTTTTATAATGCACACTACAGAAAAAATTCTTGGAGGACCCCCAGTTTCTGTCAGTCTACGTGCACTGAACAGAGGCCTAGTCTAATTCCACTGTCTGGCTGAGTTAACCTGTCATTCTTCTATGCAAAATGCAAGACCTTTAACAGGACTTATTGATCCAGACGTGCTTCATAGAAATCTGTGGTCTCATCTTTTGTTTGGGCTACCAGTTTCAGTCTCATGATCTGAAAGTACACTGAGCGTTAATATCATACTATAGTGTCTCATCTTGGTTCAGACAAAACTGTCTAGGAGTCAAGGGGTGTTTTTTCTGGCACAAGATTTTGCAATCTTTCCTTCTGAAGAGTTTATGTTTTCAAGAATTGTTATTTTGCTTTGGAAATTTCCTGATCAACTCTAATCTTACATCATTTGGATATTCTTAAAAATTCTTTGAATGAAAAACAAAAAAGATTTGTTGCACACTGTTTTAATTCTGAAAAAGTGAGATAGACAGTAATACCTGGACATAAAGATTTAAACTCACCATCAGTGTGTAGTGGTCCATTCATTCTAAAAGCTTCATCCATCCCTTTTATTTATTTCAATATATGTTTCATTCCTGCTTGCAGAAATTGATATTCCAGAGGAAATTGGTTACTGCAAGTATGAAGCTATCTGAAAAAAAAAGCTACATCAACTGAGGTAGAATAATCAACTAAGATACATAATTTTTTAAAATAGATTCTTGCATCAATTATAGCAAGGGCAACCTCTGGTTAGAGTCTTAAACAGCTCCCTTTATCTCTCTCTCATGACAATGAGAAAGAGAGGAAGATGCACACTCTGCAGGCTAAAAACATTTTACAGAAAAGGTAAAATAGATGTGACCAATCTTGCTACATATACCCGTTTTCACAGAGCTAACAGTTTGATACTAGTAGTACTTAAATGCTGTCCTGGCTTGTTTTTTTCTAAGTGAAGTTTGGAGGGATATTCTACACTGTTTGTTTTAAAACTTTTTCTATGTGGGAAGCTTAGTTGCATTTTTCACTCCTGTAAATTATGTTCTAGAACTATAAAGCATACTGCTGTGTGAAAAAAAAACCCAAACAAAACCCTCTTGTTTTTCTATGTGGGCATTTATGAAAATATTGTCTTGGTGTTCATGATGTAAACTTAAGAACTATTCTGACTTGTGTAAAAAGAGATCAGCCTGCTCTTTTGACTGCAATCATTAATCATCTTTGTCTCTTTTTTGGAGTGTAATGCAAGACCAAAACCATCCCTTTCACTATCATGTGGCAAGGTACAGGAATGCTCTGTATTTAAATGAAGCATCTGCTTTTCTAGATAGATTCTGTGAAAGGAAAAATTCTGCCTGAATATAAATTTTCATAACATAGGGAATTGAGATTCTGTAAGATACTCTAGAAGTAATTCTAAGTGTTGTGATTAAGACTGTTTATAATATTAAAAAAACCCGACAAAACAGGAAGTAATTTGTCTTGTTTTACACACACAATGGATATTCTGCAAATAGCTGGGTTTGGAATTTTAACATATACCTAAAAGAAAAGCAGAATAGGATTTTTCTGAACCTTCTTATCGTATCTTTGTTTAAAGTGTAGCTCTGCTTACAAAACCATATTCATATTACATCACAGAAGAAGGACAGAACTATAGATGTATTCTTAATGACTGTTTGGATTTCTTAAAAATTAAATCTAGATTTTTAAAAAATTGATAAATAACAATTCACGTGTTATAAATAGCAATTTACCTCCTGATGCAAAGGGAAATAAATTCCTTGTTTTGTTTTGTTTCTATGTGTGGGTTTTGATTTATCTATTAACTGTCTTTATCTCAACCCACGAGTTTTCTCACTTGACTCTTTCAGTTCTGTACCCCATCCTACCAGGGGAGCGAGTGTGGTGGTTGGTTGCCAGCTGGGGTTAAACCACGGCACTGAGCAGAAAGCGAGACTTGAAGAACAAACTACCTCAAAGAATTTAACAAATGATAACAGTGGGATGAACTATACTTACAAAAAATCCTATTATTATTCTTCATATATTTTGTTGTTTTGCACAAGGCCGTGTTTCCTCAGTTCTTTTTCACATTAAAAACGAGACAAACATTAAGATGGAAGCTAAGCCAAATCCTGGATGCTGTGCAGTGTAGCTGCTTTCGATTTCCTGAAAGGGGGAGACCCCTTACCCTCTCCACTCCACTTCTTGTTTATCTTAAACCTCCATTTAGGAAGCATTTGTAATAAGTATTACATATTGCTCCATTTTAAAATCAAGTTAATTAGGGCAAGGGATGAACAGTCTTCACACACTAACTGAAAAGTTCTTCCCCAACATGTTATTCTGATGCTCTCTGTATTGAAGCTGTGTTTTCACACTCCTGTGGGCTAGACCTTAAAAAAAGTCATCCTTAAAAGCCTTGAAGCCCTGTATTATCCTTATCAGTGAACTATTTCATTAACAATGTTCAGAGAACCTCTCTTAATCAAAGGTACAGGGAGAAACAGCTCTGCTAAAAATCCACCTTTGGGCTCCAAACAGATAGCAAGAAGCAATCAAAGCGCAAGAGGATAAGCTTAGTCATTGTTACCCTGTTCTTCAGTGGTTTCTCTACAGTCTTTATCTACCATAACTGAACTTGCAGACCCTAGGAACTGCTGTGGTTAACTTTGGTCCTACAGACCTTGGGTTAACCACCCCTTTGACCTTCAGCAGCCAGAGATGTGCAGCAAATGGATCTGTAATGAGCCATGGCAATGGGAAGATGCTTTCCGGGGCCCTCAATGACTACAGCAGCTCAGACGGAGAGTTAACAGGCTCCAGTTTGAGTTCCTGGTTCCCAGTCGCAGCTTAAAATTGCCTTTTCTAAGCAAAGTACTTAGATTTAGCACATGACAATACACCCTCATACAGTAGCAATAGTAAACTAACTTATCATGCATAGCCTATAACACCACAAAATATGGCTGCTTTTTCATCAGTTATGAAACGCAGATTCATACCCCCAAAGAAAGGGTAATGTGTAACTGGTCAACCAGCCTGCAAATTTCACCACAGTTTATCCAGCTTCACAAGTTTTCTTCATTTCTCTGCATACCAACTGTCCAGTTTGCCGAAATTAGAACAAAATAAGGACAAATAAATTTCTAGGTATTTTTATATATATATTTTAATTTATTTAAATAACATTAGGGAGATATATAGGGGACTGTGCAGGCAGTTGTGTGAAAAATTTATGTGCTTAATTTATGTGTAGGGTTTGTTGTTGTTGTTCCCCAGCTGCACATCTATTTCACTTTGGGTGCCTATGCTTGCAGACTTCCAATAAATTCAACAGTTTTCTTTATTTGTATAAATACACCTCAGAATGGCAGAGCAATTAATTTCTATAATGGGTAATTGATTTGACAGAAAGTTGCCTAATGATAAGGAAAACATACATCACTGGATAAAACCTATACAGCAAAGTGAAAACATTCAGTCATTTAGCATAATCACTGTCCTGAATTCTCATAATACTGCTCTGCTTATAGATCAGGGCTGTTATAACATCCCTTGCCTTCTTTGGGTCCAAGATACTTCAATTTTGTCATATGGAATCCTGTATCATATCTGTTTTCAGCCCCACTCTACACATGATAAAAAAAATTTGTATCTTTTTTATGACAAGTCTTTCTCTGAGTTTACATCTTTACTTTCTTATTTGGGTTTTTATGTTCCTATGAGAGCAAAACTCAAAGTTGACTCTTCAGGAAATTGTGCCCTTGCTTATAAAGCAATTTAATACAAAAGTAATCTAAAATTTATTATTTTATTCACAAAATTTATGTAGCTGCCTGGTGGTTAGTCAGGACAAGATTAAATCGCTAGGCAAAAGTCCCAGCGGTGTGAGTGATGACAATGTAGTTGAGGTAGTCATTGTATATCTCTATTTATCCTTAATGAATACCAGGATGAACTTTAAAGTCAGGTTCTAATAAAGTATTAGCCACAAAATAACCCAGCAAGAACAACAAAAAGGAGACGAAGGAAAAACCCCAAATTTCTTTAACACTATTCAAGAATGTCAGAGGTGTTTTTCATTTGAAATGGCAGGTTGGCAATCTGTAGTTCATTGCTGACAAGCAGAATTGTAAGTATTTTAAAACTAAGCAGATTTTGAAATTGTTGATTCTGTCTAAAACTCAGTCTGGTTTGTCTGTAGCACTGAATAAATTCATTATTTACTGCTAAAAGCCATGTAGACTGACAGTTATTTTTATCCAGGAAAACTACATCAGAGAAAGGGAGTGTTACTCTTACCAACTGGCTTTTTAAGTACTGAAGAGAAAAGAAAGTTAGAGCTACAGTAAGTGCCCTGCAGGCAAAATGCAGGAGGTTTTTTATGGCTTGGAATGGTGGGTGTAACCTGAACTGTAGGACATAGTAATGGTGGGTGTAACCTGAACTGTAGGACATAGTAAGACAGAAGAATTGAAAGCTGGGGTTAGCAATGGTGTTTTGTGACAGTGCCTGTTGACAGATGCTCTAGGGCAAAAGAAGGTCCTTGATCTAAAGGTCAGCTGAAACAGGAATGTCTGTATTTTCCTATCATTTGCTTGTGCAAGATTTGGCATTTTCCTTCTCCTGTAAATCTAGCCTCCTAGCAGAAGTCAATACTTATAAATATATATTTAATAAATATCAATTAAAATGTAAATCCAAATAACTGAGAATTCAAATATAGCTTTACATAATATATGTAATAAAACTATCAGAGATACATATGTATCCGAGATACATATGCATACTATTCAAAGGCCAAATGTGTTCTTTTATTTGCCTGAACTAATTAGGAGACAACGGAAATTACTACATAGGTGCTTTGAAAAATAATATGTGTTCGTTTATTGTTACAGTATTTCTTATGTGTGAACATATTGGCTTTATAGTTCTTTATATAGTGATGACACGAAGATTTTTACCTCTGCCTCCTGCTGTGATATTAGATTAGAAGCAAACATGAAAGGTATCTTGTGGGGTAGGTTTCAATAAAATTGGAATTATGCTATTTGCTGGTAAAAACTGATAGAAAGAGGATGGATGCCATTTATGACCTTTTAGTTTGTAACCTGAGGGCTGAAAAGAATTATTTCATCCAGAAAAAGAGAAGTAAAAAGAAGATAGAATTAAATGTTTTAAATTTTGATTTGAACTATTATATTTAGAAACTTACCTCAAAATAATTGACACCAATTTTAAAATCTCTGAAAAAAAAAGATAGAAACTGGAGAAATATAGTCTTTGTGGCTGAAAATCAATTTATTTCTTTTGTTTGTTCTTCTTTGTTTTGTCAATTGATGTCATAGTATAACTGGTACATGGTCAGCTTTCTGTCCACCCTATGGGTAGTTGTTAGCCTGTTGGTTCCTTCTTTCAGGCTTTGTAGTTATCATGCACCTATTAGTTGCATCTTCCCTGGGGCAGCTCTTGAATTGTATGGAAGCTACAGAATTTCAAAGGTCCAGAACTTCATGGATCGTCTGGGTTTTTTTGTTTGTTTGTTTGTTTTTTTCTGCTCTGCCCACCCTAGTAATATTAGATCTGCATTCTGGGATGGGCAAAGACTCATCACCTGTTTCTGTCCAGTTGGAAAACAAAGTTTTTTTTCTTGTCAAATGAAGGAGATACGGAAATATTCAGGGAAATTAATATTTTTATTTTTACTCTTTGGGTGTTAAACTGTCTCATCACTGATAAAGGAAAGTAACATATGATACATTAGTAAGAATACGCACATTTCTTTGTGTTTACTTGTGCAGTCATGAACAATTACACCAAAGCTCTTGATGGAAAATCTTGTTCTGAGAAATCATTATTAACGATTTGTTTCACTCATAAAGAAAAGGCCAACAGAAGTAAATAAGACTCAAAAAGCTTTCTGGCTTCATTTGAACATTATATTCACCACAAATTAAAACTGCTAAAAGGCTTATCTGACATGATGACAGTAAGTAATTTAGATTGTTTTTGTTATCTGTATTGTATTTTACTCAGTGAGCCAGACCCTATGGAAGAAATGAACAGTGTCAACAAGTCACGGATCTCAGCCCAACCGTATAATTAAAAAATCTAGTGAATTGAAAAACACCCATCTTGATTGTGTGAACAAGAATAGCTCACTGGAGTCAGTGGAATTACAACAGTATAATTCTTAAATTTATGGTAGAAGGATGACACTTCCATACAAAGCTATACAATACAGGAAAATTCAATATAATTAAAAAATAGTACCTTACTGTTTAACTAGTACTGTCAATTCAAAGTACCAATCTACTCCCAACTAACTGAAACTCCCCAAATCCAACTATCTCCATGTCAAACAAAAACCCAAACAAAACAACAGAAAAAACACAAACCAAAAGAAAAAAAAAAAAGAAAGATGAATTTTGTAGTCTTATATAGTTACAGAAACATGTATGTTAAGAATTTCTGATAACACAAAAAGACAGAGGAAAATGTTGGTAAGAATGATGCAGATTTACCAGCAGACTGGAAATGTAACATCGACTGTAAAACAGCAGTGAAGGGAATAGGGAGATTTTAAAAGCAAAATTTTAGTGGAAGTCTGTAAAGAATAAAAAGAACACTGATTCGTATTAGTGATGTGTTTAAGAGAATATTTGGCTGAGTAGTTTGGCTTTCTGTGTATGTTGTCTGCAACAGATTCAAGGAACGATATACGATGAGGCAGAAGCTGCCAAGTGCAAGCAAATAAGTAACATTAAGTTGAAAGAACATAAATGTGTTTGTAACTCAAGCAAATAGGCCCTGCTCTACCAAAATATTTTGGGCTTTATCTGTTCTATGAAAGATGAACACTGTCTTTGTGCATTTGTTGTTCTTAAAATTCAAGTTCTTCTTCAACCCCCTTCTGAAATTCAAGTTACGTTGAGATATCTGTTGTTGTAGTGACTATTTACAGCAAGAGAACTGACATGTTTCTTTTGAGAGATTCACAAGTGTTAACATTCTTGTTGCTTAAATTATCATATGAATAATTGCACATTGAATTAAGCTACCTCTATAGAATGATCAAAAATTAATTGAATGATAGTGAAGTTATATCCTTATGGTCTTTGCTAGGAGTACTTTCAGAATTAGGGATTACTGAAAAATAGCAACATAAAAACAAAATGAAAAAGTCAAAGCTGGTAATAGTGATGGAATAGATAGTTGATTCTTATGCACAATGATAAAACAGAAGAGAAATCTCACTTTGACTGCACTGAACACAGCTGATCTATTGGCCATTATTATTATTAATACTAATATATATTTTGCAGTCAGAATGTTTCTGCAGCCTATAAACAATTTATTCTTTCTCATTAACATATGCTTCCTTGCTGCTGTAAGAAATATTGAAAAATTTTTCTCTGAAGTCAGGTACCTTGTGTAAACATATCTGAATGTGTTCTTGTAAAGCTAGAATGCAGAATCCTGTAAATAAGAGCATAAATATTGCTTGTAATGTTTCAGACATTCTTATTTAACTATACACGTGCCAGGATATATACTACTTTTTAACTCAAAGAACTCTCTCACACTTGTGTGCTGTTTTGTGTGTCTGTGTGTTTTGGTTTGATTTTTCATTTTCTTTTTTTTTCTCTTTTTTTCTCTTTTTTTCTCTTTGAAATTTTGTTCCAATGAATGTTCTGGAAGGAAGGTATTCAATTAAAAAAAAAAAGAATCCAAAAATAGTTTTTAATCTGACAGATTCTACTTGCTTAAATCTACTCCGGTTAAAAATATAAACCCCCTGCATCTTCTGTGTGTGTGTGTATTCTCTCCTTATATGTTTACAGAAGTGATTAACAATAAACTGCTTTTACTTTGGTTTTACTGTAGCAACATTAGAGAGTATACTGATATTGGTATTGCTTTCTTTAAAGACCTTAAATGAACTAATTACACTGGCACCATTTCTATGCTAATTTACCGACATTACAGGCATGAAATTGTTCAACTAGCTATTTTAGGATTCTCTTTTGTAAATTTGGGAGCAGTGAGCAGGTGGTCATATCAGATGTGTTCATTTTGCAAGACAATACAGTGTTGTTATAGAGACATTTTAATAAACTGCTAGTAGATTGCACTAGATATTTATTGAATGTTATAGACACTGCAAGGTCAGCAATATCTCTTATTGATTGCAGTAGCTCATCTCTGGAAAAGATGGTGCAATAAAACTATCTCTGTTTTCAATGCCTCCAGTAAGTATGTCATGCATTTGGTGTTATTTCTTTATCTTCATCAGCTGATAGTTACAATTAAAATTGCATTTTGCATTGGAATGTTTTTCTCTGAAGCATATTATGATTTAACATAGATATTTTTCTCATATAGGCTCACTAATTGTATAGAAAATATTATTATGTCTTATCACTAAGCAGTAGTTGCTTGGTAACTTCCTCAATCATGCTTCATATTTTTTCTCAGACACATTTTCATGTGTCTTTCTGCCAGATTTAACAACAATAAGAATGTTTTGAGTAAGAAAAACTTTTGTTTAGAGGAGCTTCATTCCTTTTCACAAATCTGAACATACTGAAAGTCCTTCCAGAGGAAAGAAAGATAATATTAAAAAAATTAGTGTTAATACATAAATGAATAGTGAAAATAAAATTTTAATTCCTTATACATCAAACTTTTCTGAGATTACTGCACAGTAATAAATATGACTATTTTGCCATAAATAAGAGTTTTGAAATGGGACAGAATTCCAAATTTTAGAACGATACATTTTTTAAATTGTTACTCTGCCTTTAATACATGAAGATATCCCACAAAGGAAGAAAGTTTCTTTTTCTATTCATTGACTTATTGGAGACAAGGCTGAGAGACAAGCTTTTCCAATCTACTGTACTTAGGTGGGTTTTGTATGGCACTCAGCAAATCCATTTTCATTCTCAGATAATGTTTTGAGTTTTACAGCAGGGCACATGAATGCACACTTGATGATACAGCTAAAGGAAAGATCTTGGGTTCAAGGTGAGAATACTAAAAACAATCCTTTGTATTATATTAAAAGATATCCAAGGAGAAATGATTTAATTTTCAAAGGAAATACTATATAATGCATAAAATAAGTAATAGAGACTGGGTTGGGCAGCTATTTTTTTATTTTGTTGTATGTCCTGGAGGTGTGAAGAGGAATTGATACCTTATTTCAGTTTCTTCTTTCCTTTTCTTTTTCTCAGTGGTTTGAGAGAAAGGTCTGCAAGAAGATGTCAGATATTCTCATAATTTCCATGCATCACAACTAAATGGGAATGAAAATTTTTCTTATTAGCTAATTGAGATGCTCAGCTGCACAGAGTCACTTTTAACTACTTGGGTTAATCAGCTTCTTAGAGTCAACCTAGATTAACTTTATAGGTAGAAAACTGTCCAAGTCAGTATTGAGAACTAATTAATGTAAACATAAAGGACGCAGTAGATACAGGGAAAAATATTGGTATCTCAGTATTTTTTCTTTTTCTGTGGCATCAGCAGTCTTACCACTCTACTCCAAAAAATTGTAGAACTCCATCTGTCCCTGTGAGCCAAGAACTTCGGCAAAAATTATGGAACAATTTTTTTCTGACTGTAATATATGATGTCACACATCATATATGATATATATATATATATATATATGATATTACTTTGCTTCAGTCAGATGGTTCGGCGTCTGTGGCTCTATCCTGAGCAAAGCTTCCAGAATTTTCTGTGAGTGTAGGACAGACCTCTAATGCATTGTTTTAGGCATCAGACAACTGTTACACTATCTGAACATAAGGTTCTTTGATCGGAATGGCAATCTTTTAGACTTGGGAGATTCAAAGCTTGTTTGGTTTTTTGTTTTAGTGAAAACATGAGACACGAAAGCAACTCTGGGACTGTTACCATTGAACACTTGTACAAGAAGCAAGAACTCAGCAAAATAGTGGGAAACTGGGAACTCTTTGGGGCAGCCTCTGCCTGTACTATGGTGACTTGTGAGTTATGTTAACACTGTCCTTTCATTTCTGAAACGACAGCCAAAATTAAAGAAAGTCTTGACAAAGGCGTATTGCCAATCTTGTATCTTAATTCTTTTCTGCTTTTTGACCATGTTTCTACCACAAGTGCTACTGCTACACTTAGCCTTGCCTTTTTTAACCCAATAAATTTCAAGAATTTGTGGAAATAGAAAGAAAGTGCTCCACTTAATTGCTGAAATACTGAAACCCTTATAAAACAAAAGTCACTGTTATGCCCTTGACCTGAATTCTTTGTTCAATTCTAGTCATATAGATGAAGTCTAGACAGCAGCTGCTGGAGTAATCAGAAAAGTAGGGTGGTCATTTTACCAGAATGCTGAAAGACTCTCTTTTTCTGTCTAGCTCATATATCATATAATTGCTTGCTAGAAATTTATCAAAAGGAAAAACAATTCTGGTCAAACGCCACAGAGAAATTGCCCCAGTCAAAGAGCAAATACACATGACACAGAAGATCAAGGACAATGAAAACAAATGCAGCAAAAATTAGAATAGTAGGGACCTGGCAGCCATAAGAAGAATGAGTTTTTGAAGTAGGTTTTCATTTAAGTCCGTTTTGTCTGTGTCACCTAACCTCTTTAATAAGTGAGCCCTTCTAAAAGGAACTGGGCTGTAAGATACAGATTGCCTCAGGAAACAAGGAGTTAGACATGATGACAGTGGAAGCTGTTTTCATAGGTTTATTTTTAATATAGTATCTTAAGCACCTTGTACCATGCCTGGGTATTATTTACAGGTGGCTGCTCTTATTCTCTTTCAACTCAGATGTATGGCATGCCTTATATACAGTAAAATTCTAGATGTTGTCAATGTGGCTGCATTACATTACTTCAGAGCTTATCTTGCTCCAAAAGCTTGTAATTCAGACTGGTATATTCAGAACGGTTGTTGGATTTGGGTGTCTAAATCACATTGATGTTGCACATAAACATCAGTAGTTAGATATATTGGTTTGAAGTCTGCACTCCTTAGCTGTGAATAGATTTGTGATTTAACAGTGTAATTTGGGATTTTGAAAAATGGTTTTCTGATCTTAGTTCTATATTTCAGCTATATTTCTGTTATATTTCTGTGTATTATTAACATTGCCTATTAATTGACATAATTAAATAACATACAATCACACTGATCTTACTTCTTTTCCTGAAAATAAGGAGTTTGTTCATGAATTTGTTATATTTCAACAAGAGGGAATCAGTTTTCCTTGGAAGCTATTCCAGTTAATTGACATGAAAGGATCAAGATTCACTGCATTAGCTCTTTGTAATTTTCATTACCTTTCACGCTGCTATTTTTTCCGTTTCATGACCATAAAATCCTGTTTTATTTTAAGAGGGTCTGAATTTTAGAGGGTGTTTCTGGTATAAAGCATATAAAACATAAAAGTATTTATTTACCAGAATTAGGTTCCCACAAAAGTAATGTCTTTGACTTGAATAAGACTATTTAATTGAACGACTGCTATTTAAAATCAGCAACATGGACCAATTTAATTCTATTTTCCAGGTAAATGTGCTGTTATCATGGATTGTCGCTGTGGTCACATAAAGAAAATGGTTATCAACTGCTTGTATATACTGCTTTCACATTTACACAGAAAAAGTGGGATGAAGAAGGATCTGACAACTAGAATGAAAGGTGTCTGCTGATATAAGAGATAAAATCTTTTTCAAGGAGGTACAGTATCTTCTAGGTTTCAATCAAATTTAATTTCAGTGTCAATTCATTAAAGTGTTTTATTTTCTAATGTCAAAAAGGGTTAATGAACAGTAATTTTGCTAAAGTTAATTGCTCTTCCATACAATTTTTCAAACACTTAGATACAAGAGAATTCAGGATGAGACCCTACACTTAGCAGGTAAAAGGGCAGAGATCCCAGTCATCATTATTTTATTTCTTGTAAGTTAATTTTTCCTGTATGTGCAGCACTTAGGCTGAAGCTAGTTGTAAGAGTCTCTAATTGAACTTCCTATTCCAAGTAATCTAACATTGAAAAGTTTCATTTTTCAACTAAAGCTTACTTCTGTCTCTGTGTTTCTGAATGAAAAGAATATGTTTGCTCTCCTGCCATTATCTGTGTGCACATATAAGATCAGTTGCTGCAGCTTTTTCACTTGGTAAATATTCTACCTCCTCCACAGGGGCTCAGTGGTAGGATGGATCATGCTGGTTTGGCAGAGAGCAGCTCCATCTTCCCTCTCCTCCATGCACCTGACCGAGGCCAGTGTAGCCTCCTTGGCGACTCCAGTTGCCTGTCTACAAACCTTCATGTCACTCATCTTTCATCAGCACTGGTTTTTTATTTAATTCTGGTTCATGGACAACAATTTCACACAGTTTTGGAATTGGTGTTAATCTGTAGTTACTTAGTTTAGTAACCAGTCCAGAAGCACACATATGGCCAAAATTGATGAATATTTCTGATTAAGGCTGTTTTTAATCATGTACCTTCAATGTATTCTATATAGCTGCTTTGGACTCAGAGGTACATGATAACTAGTATCCATGCAGCTATCAGAACTCACATAACTCCTAACTCAGGACATTTATCATATACACCTTACTTTTCCTTTCTTGTAGTCTTTTGAGGATACTCAGATCTGCAGCTGGTTTAACTCTTGTGTCAACATTCCTTAGATTTTTTTACTCTAAAATGACCAGTAAAGATTGTGTTATTATTTTAGCGGCACTTTTGTGATTTTACTTATGAATGAAACCAATCACAGTTTTCAACTAAGATATTTTTTCCTCAGGAAAAAGCACTGAAAATAGAAGTCCATAAAACCTCATCTCCATTTTTTTCCCTGTGTAAATAAAATGTAATTCTCTATGAACTTCTTCTAAAGCACTGAGAATCCCGTTAAAGTCATATAATGTAAGACAAAATATGGTAACATTATTGCAATTGAGGCAGTGATAAAGATGTCTGAAAGTGGCAAAGATGAAAATCCATGAAGCTGCATAACTTTTCTGTTATTCTCTGGCGACATCTGCGTGTATTTGTGCCTGTGTATATGTGTGGCTGTATACATACACTGATAGTTGTGTATGTGTGTGCATGTGTACCAAATATCTTACAGTTATTTTTAATTTTTTTTTCCATTTTCTTATCCAGGACACTTTAAGATTATTTTATCCATTTTCTTTCCTCAGTTCCCTGTTTACTTACATCACAAAACTTTCAAAAGATATAATTCTTTCCCTTTGCTTCTAATAACTGCTTGTAGAACAAAGCTTCACTGAGAATGTGAAAGTGCCTTGAAATAATCTAAAAGGAAGAAGAAATCAGAATAAATGTAGAATAGCAGTACAATGTATCAAAGTGGCTGCAAAAATGTTTCTCAGGTAAGCTATAATTCTTTTGCTGTTGTTAATTCTGGGTAGTCTGTTTGCATAAATTTGAACTACATCAACTAAACGCACTCACATATATTGGTCACTTTAGTCAGAACTCATGATAGGTTTTTTCTGAGTTTAAGTTGCCTTAGAGAAAACAAATGGCATCTAACACAGACGAAAATCCAGGAGAAAAAAGCTACAAAATGGAAAAACTTCTAAGTAATTATTAGGTCATAAATGGTTTGCACTAGCTCACTACATTGAGAATAATTTCTTTTTGTAATCAATCTTTTTTTGCTAGATGAAATAATCTAGGACACAGAAATGACATCTGAATTTTTTTTTTACTTCTAAAATACAATAGATTGCTAACAAGATCAAGTAAAGGTTTGATAAATTGAGTCATTATGTTATACCTGTGACAACACAGGCAATGTGCCTCTGAGTGAAAGCCAAATTGCTGAGTGCTTTCTTCTGAAAGTGAAGAATTGCTAACAGAAGTTTTACATGGCATTGTTAAATTTTCTATTGATATCTTGTAAATAAGATTCAAGTCTAGACAATGCTTGTTTGCTTTGCAAATGTATGATTTTGCAATTAACATAAAAATGAAAGGCTTGTAACATACCCTGACTGAAGGAATTGCCTTCTAGGCACTATTGCCTTCTAGGCAATAGTTTAAAACCTGATTAAAAAAATAAATTCCAAAAAGTCTCTGTTAAAAATGTTTTTGTACTACATTTGCATTTTAAAAAACTTTAAGAGACAAAATATTTTACTAAAGCTGCAAAATATTACATTTTTGCTTCTGATTATTATAGCAATTCACTACAGAAGCAAAAACTGAGTCTTGAGTTGTCATTTATCGTAATGAAAATTTATTATGAAACTGTTATATGTAAACCTGAAAAAGTCTGAAGAGGGATTTGTACAGGACTGAGGCTTTTTTCCTACTTTAATGAGGTTACAAAGTCAGAGCAGACAGATAGAAAGAAATTCTAACATTAAAAAAGTACTTAATATTGGAGTTCAAAAAGTTGCCTGAGTCAAAACACTGTGGTTTGAAGACTATAGCCTGAGAAACTAAGAGTCACACCTCTAAGGTAGAAGGAAAATTACTACAAACTTCAAAAGGGCTCAAAACAAAGATGTTGAAGTGGGACCTGTAAAAGAACATAGGGTAGCCATGGCTTATTATTAGTGGATACTGCAGACAATTCAAATTTGGCTGCACATTTAGTCAGTTGCACAGGAAAAAAAAGCCTTCCATGTTTATGTAGCTCCAAAACCAATGTCTTCTCAATAAAATATTAGAATTATTAATTCATTACCATGAGATATTAGTAAAACTACAATCTTACTCTGGGAGAAGAGGTAAATACATGTGTTTGTGTGGTAAATTTAAGCACAGTTATACTTGGTGGATAGACTGGAAATAATTCCTTGTGATGCAAGACAGTAAATCAAATATTTTTAAATAAATACTATCTGAATAAGTTGTCATGTGTTTATACAGTACAATAAATCTCTTATCTTCTTTTGCTATATTCAGTACTGGCCACTGTTGGAGACAGAATACTGAATTAGAAAGTCAATGTGGCAAATCCTGTCTTAATGTGCCCATTATGCAGCTATTTTCCCAAAGCACGTTATTATTGTTACACAGCAGCCAGTTTTGATTATCATCTAGAATACAGAAAAAGGAAAAAAAAAAGAACGAAGAAAGATTTCCTTCATATGATTGTACAAACAGTATACAGCTGTTGATTAGCTATACATGTTGCTTCTTCGAAGAGGAGTGTAGAAGAAATTGCTTTAGTATTTTGGGTGATTTACTTATACTGATCCTGGTAAGGTCCATTAAATACTAGAAAAAACCCAACCTGATGCATTAGATAAATTTCTGTAAATGTAATGAAATCCTGTGCTAGGTTTGTTCATGTAACAGTAAACTAATTGCATTTAGTCAAACATTTGCTTTGGGTCTGGACAAAATTAAATTAATTCCCCTAGCTGTGAACTATAGGAAAGCAACATATAGTAAACTGCTCAAGCATTCAGATTATTGACTCAAAAGGCAGAGTTACAACAGAAATGTTGATATATTAGTAAACGGAGTAATTAGAAGAATTACATTTAATTTGAGGAAAATGAATTTTTGGTTATACATAGCAGTTAAAGTAGAAGAATAAAACAATTCTTAGAGGAGGTTTATTTCCTTCTGCCTCTTGGGGTTTGACTCTAAAAACATGAGTTTGCTCCTCAAATTCCACAGGATGGCTGACAGGTCGAAACTAAGCTGAGTCAGAATCTGAAAGAACAAAGAAAATGTTTTTTGCCACCCTACGGGTGGAAAAATTTAAGTGCAAGGAATCTGAGATGTCTGAGACAAGCACCATTGTCTACACAGGAGGAAGCTTTCAAATAGTTGTCATATGCACATGTCGAAGAAGATCTTGAGCCATGAAGGGGTTGTGAATGGACGAGAACAAATAAAAATATTTGGGTCAGATTTTGAGGGCAAACCTGTTCCATTTTTCAGTAAAGGTTTGCATCAAGAATAGGAGCAAGGCAAGATATTTCTACAATCTCCTGCTCTATTTCTGCTCTGAGCCAAGAAGAGGTGCCAATACAGTAGCACTGTAGTTGCTACCCAGAGACATGAATTCAGCACCACTGTGTCTGTGGGTCCCAGCTCTGCGCTACCAATATTTATTGGAGTTTCTGTTTGGGATTGAGTGAGCTTGATAAAGAAAATTTATTAGAGGCTCATATCTGATTTCATGATTAGGGCATTAAGAGATGAAGACTTAGGGACATTTTAATTATTAGTACAGTGTCATAAAAAGAGACTGAGAATATCATCTTCTGAGTGCCCTGTATTTGTGAAAGCCTGAATTCAAATACCTTCCCTCTGCATGCAGTAACTCGAGATCCTGTGATAGTTGTTCTTCTTCCAATAACTTTGTGAATCTCAGACCTCTTTTCCACTGATTTGCCTACAAGTGAGCTAGAAATAAGCAAATATTTCAGAGAAAGATTAAAAAATTAATAATCTTGATATGATCTGAGGTGATTTTTTTTAACTACTGCACCAAAAAAACAACTTTTCATACAACCAAATTTTAGTGTAAAGAATATCTGCCTAAGTTTCTGAACTAGAGGAACACTTATTCTCCCTAAGTCTCTGATTTGAGTCCTTTATGGTTTAATCATAATTTCCTATAACTTTGAATAAAAAGAATAGAAATGCAAATGCTAGAGATGAATAGAAGATTCATTTCCAAAATATAAGTCCAGCATTCTCACTCAATTTAACTTTAAACTACTTTACTACTGGTATCCTCAGGCTGACTCTTTCGCACTTCTTATTCTTGTAGATATGGGGATTTTACTATTCATAGCATCCACCCAACTAAATGTAATCACAGAAAGACTGTCAGCATCATCACTTTTTCATTTTTGTGCACATTTATTTGCACCGAATCATAGACAGAGTAAAATACTGGAGGACACTTCTGTACTAAATGCTACATGTGTAATGTTTAAAGGAAACCTTGTAAGCAAGGTTAACAGCAGAACAATATCCATTTTTGAACATCATACGGAACACTAGGAAGCCTGGTAAAGATCTGGTCGATATGCAAGAATCACTGGCAGATTAAACAGAAGTGGAAACAAAAAGAGTATGTTTATCATGACACATTGTGTTTTGCCACCTCCTGACAGGATCATCACACAAATACTGAAACTCATTAATTGAAATGGTATCTTAAAGCAAATTCTGGAATAAATTTTTACTTATGAAAACTAAAAGCTGTAACTGGTTACAAAGTACAGTGTATCATACTTGTAGAATTTATACAAAGTTTAGCATTTGTCAGTTTATCTACATCTGTTTTAACTTCCATTTATTTAAGCTGCATACTTTATGACACGTAAATTAAATAGCTGATTCACATCTGGATGAAAAAAGTGCATGTAAAATTATTATCTGTAAAAGAAAAAAAATATTTCATTTATTTTATGTAGGTCAATTTACATTGTTCACTGCTGCATTTTCTAGAGGCAACAGCAATTTTGTATACTATAATATAAATTCATAAGAATAAGTTGTTATCAGAACTGGACCATTCAGTTCAGCCTGTAAGTATATTCTATTTATTTTGACCACACTCCCCTATTTTTTCCTCCTGCACATCTTAACACAGAACTCCTGAGAAGCTGTTTCCTTACAGTCTTTTTAACTGGTTTAATTTTTTGGAACATGTTTGAAACTTGTGATTACAGTGTTAATAGACTTAATCTGTAGTAACTAAAAATTAATTTTTTATCAATTTAGTGTGAATTAAAAGACTTTGTTACTGTAAAAATAACTGTATGATGAAAATCAAGCTCCTAGAAGGAAAACCAGGATCCTCTACCAATTTCAGTAATTTATATTGTTTTGGTTTTGTCTGTTTGTTTGTTTGGGTTTTTGTTTGGGTTTTTTTTTTTTTTTAGTTAAGCAGTGCTAGTATACCAACTATTCTTGTTCAGAAAGGAGAAAAGCTTTCAGTAAGACTTGAAAAGCCACAAGAAAAGATAGAAACCAAGCCAGAAAGGACAGAATACTGACAGACAAAACAAAACAGAACTCTAGTAGCCTGAAAACAGAATGTGTGAATGAGGCTATAAGGTGAAAAACATAGCTGAAGCTATAAGTACTGCAAATAGTCTGCTGAAGTTAACTTTGAATAAGCTACACAGAAAATAAAAAATGGAAAAAAAGATAGCTGAGAAAAGGGTCATCTTAGAATCTGTTTAGTAAATTCTGAGACTGAGTAACTCTAAATGAAAACAGCATTAAAATGATGTGGGAGGTATATAAGAAATGCCATGCAAAAACAATCCAGCCCTCCATCTACTCTAGTATTCTGTTTTTAGCAGTGACTCTTAGTGCCATAACATGTTTTAAAGAAAGCTAGAAGAAGACATGTGGTAAGCAATTATAAAATCTGCCCTGAGGAAAAAGTTTCTTTCTGCAACCCATCAGTTAAATGTTTGTTTATGCCCTAAGGCATGAATTTTAATATTTCCGCCAAATGGTTTTGTTTTATAAGCTCTATCTTTTTATCATAAAAATGTTCATTTTAATTATTATTATTTTTAATCCTACTGACCCTCTGGAAGCCAAAGATGTCTGCAACAATAAATTCCACGATTGTTATTTATTTATGTGACAGAAATGTACTTTATGACTTTAAAGGGCAGCTGAATAAGTGTATGCTTCCGAAGACTTACTGAGGTCATTACTGACAAAATAGAAAGGTGAGAGGAATTAAGAAGGCAAATGGTATTTAAGGGAAAGAATGGGATGTAATGAAGAGAAAATAGATAAAATAACAGCAGTTTCACCAGACAGTTGTCATTCATAGAGTCCTTGTGACTGCCACAAGTAAATGTGATAAACATTAACAGTAACTAGCCATTAGTTATAATTGGTTTAGATTACATGAACCCAAACTTTCTAAGGGTCAGTGAAGATGACTTTATTAAAAGCAAAACTCCCAAGCCTCACAGTCTTAAATTATCTTTAGAATATCTGCAGCAACTATAGGAAAAGAAAAGGAGGCTTGTAGCTCCTATTTGGACAGACTAATTTCTTGTATTCATAAAGCTCACTCAATGCATACATTGTAAGTAAATGAGGTGAAAATATATTCATGGTTTTAGGAATCTGTTTCCTCAAGCTGCTGCATTAGAATAAAAAGTTTGATCCTGAAAACACATGGGCAGCAAGACTATCTATTCACCTGACTTTGTTTATACATTCAGATCTTTGTAAACTGCAGTGACATCTACAATGAAAATATCCCAAAAAGAGCCATTTATGAAGGGATTTTGTTACTGTTTTAGGAAGCTATATGCAACACAATTCAAAACACACTGCATTGACAGAAAACTATTAAGAAACAAATAAAGCCTCTCACATTCTCAGTTTCTTAAAAAATACAATATGCAAGTATTGTGTTTTCTTTTCAATACCTGAACTCTTAAGAGGTACTTAAGTTTTTGTAGTAGACAGGAAATGCTCATATTTTCTATTTTTAAAATGAAAAGTATGATTAACAGATAACATAAAGGTATGTGTGTAAAGGAACTTTCAGGTATCAAGTCTCACAGGAGTTCTGAAAAAAAAGTAAGACCAAGTAATTCTATAGAGACCACACCCACCTAATATATTCTGAAATACATATTGCTTGCAGGAATCCCTCACAACCCAAATGTTTTATACGTCTATAAAAAGCACAGTGGGAGAAAGAACAAATTAGAAGAAGATAGATGTTTAAGACAGATAGGAGGAAACTAATACAATGACAAATAAAGGTCTTAGCTGTGGCATTTAACCACAAAACTACAGTGGAGATAATGAAAAGCTATATTGCTTCTGGTGATGCTTAGGGAGCAACTAGATAAAGATAACCTTCTTGAGTTCCTCATGCCAAAGAACTGTGCTGCTGATGTCAGTGTTTTAAATGGCCTGTATGGCCTCCAAGCTAGTGACCTAAGAAGAAAAACTGCTATTTTGCCTTCTGCCCACTTTCTACAGCACTGCCTATCCCCTGGCTGCTGAAAGAGGAAGTTCTTTATTTATTCTCAGTACTCCATTCAAGATATAAATAGCTACTACAGAAGATATTCAGAGGAAGAAGGGCTAACGAAAACTTAAAATATTAAGTAACTCTGCATCCTTCTCTCCCAGTTCCCACCTCATGCAATATTTCAGAGTTGGAAATATTTGAAATTCTCTTAGCAATTCCATCTGTTCTCCTATGCCAAAATCAGACTGTGGCTTGGAAAGATCTTGTAGTTTAGACTGTTCTGATATTTGAAGGACTTACCTTGGTTGCTAACTGATCCTTATTCCATTTTTATTTATCCTGGTAACAGATAGTACTGAAGTGTGTATAATATGGGTTCTTTTGTGCTTATTCTTTCATTTTCTGTTTTTCTCTCTGATTGCTTGCAGAGACATTTCTGCTGACTACATGACAGCTAGGAATACTTGTCATTTTCTTTGTTTGTATAACATTTCAAAGGACTTTAGTAAGCAGGTAATTTTTTATTCCTTTAATTGTAGCATTCATTTAACTCAAGTTACATCAACAGTTTAAATAATAATTGAGGTAAATAGTATGATCTAAGCCTTGTTATGGGTAGACTTATTGCTTTACCTCAAATTTTTATACAGCATTGGGTTTCACTTTGTGAGACAGATTTATTAGAAAAGGTTTAGCTGTGTAAACAGTGAAAGTGAACAAGACACAGACTATATCCTAAGTCTGATAGATGTACAGTTATGAGCTATCATCTGTATTGTCTTGCAGTTCAGTTAATTGAAGTTCATTTCTAATCTTGAGACCTCTTTGGCTCCTGCATCTAATTATAACTTTAAGACCCACTTGCAATCAACTCTGTTCCCATAAACATAGGGAGAGTATGTTAGTGCAATACAGAACTGTACAGGAGGAGGTCAGGGCTTTTTCTTACCCCATGTGCCAGCTTTTATCATCCTGCAATATGCATTTCTTCTATTGTTTGTTTGCAACTGACAAACATAGGTTTTCACACATATCTGGATTTCTTGATGCACCACAATATATTTTTTCCCAGGTACGTTGCCTCCACTTTTATTCTGAATATGACGGAGTAAAATTTCAGTCAAGTTTGCTTTGAAATGTCAGAGAAAGTTAAATAAATTGGGAACTTTGAAACACATCTGTGCTTCCCATATATTGTAGCCTCCTAGCCCAGGATTGGGAACCTACCTCTTGCTGACTGGTTGTAACTCAGCCAGCCAACGTAATAATGCAGTGGTTTAGGGTTGAAGAGGTATGACATGTTGTGAAGGAATCAGATGTACTTACAATGAAATTTCTTGTAAACCTTTAAAAGAAAAGGTGGAGTTTATTACTTGGACAATGTGCATGTACAACACAGGACGGATGACAAAAATATTTTTAGGGTAATACATGGATTTGCAGAACTACAGAAGAAAATGCCACCTAATTTTCCAGAGAGAATGAATGGGATTTAGGCTGAGAAAATGCTTAGAGCTGGCTGTGCAATGGGCAGTGTCACTGAGGTGGTAAGGCAACATAACCTTTGCTTTGCAAAATTATAACTGGAGGCTTGGGTGAGTAGTTCACTTTCAAATCTAAGAGTATTTTCTAGTCCCTTTCCCCTCTACTCTCTTTGAGTTCCTTTGAGGCATTGTTGCCTCTGTGGTGGACATGTGGGCCTTCTCTTTAGTGCAGTGTCATCACTGCAGCAGTGATGACACTAATTGTATCAACTCTGAGAAAAAGACATGACTCCCGCCCCACCCATGTTACGCATATCATTACTTACACAAAAAAATAACAAGATTTCTCCTATTCTTTCCCTAAAGAGAGAAATAACTGTTCCTCAGAATTTTATGGCTGCTCACATTCCTTCTCAAGGGGGTGCAATTTATACATTAACCCTTGATTGAGGCCATTACTAGAAATCCAGCCATATCACAACAACCAGGGATTTTGTTTCCAAAACAGCAGCCTGTTAACTCTGTAAACTGTGAATGCCCTTAGGGATTAATTTACTTACTAGCTTAATAAGAAGGGTGTTTTTGAGCTTTATTAAAAAAATATCCAGTCAGTTTTCAACAAATGATAGAGACTTTTAAATAGTCATAAATATGGCACATGGCACATAAATAGGCCAATAAAAACATTCATCTTTCTAGCAGAAGCACTCAGCCTTCATTGAAATACTGTTCTGGAGACTGTGAAAGAGATGTTATGATAGCAGGAAAAATGGAATTCTGCTGTGTCAGTTGTGATATAATCCACAATAACTGTAAAGTGCTGTTTATGATGCTACCATCAGCTGCCACTTTGCAGAATACCATTAGAGAGTGATATTTACTGTAAGAAAATATTCAGGAAGCAGAGTCAGTTTCAAAATAAAATCAATGATAGCTCTCTTTCTTTAGATGTGTCCAGTTTTGAGATGTAATTGTATCTATTTTCACTGGAATTAGCTATGGACAGGGAGCATTCACTGTATATGGCTCTGCCTTAGGGTATTATACAACAAAATATAGTGGGCCTGGAATGCATGGAAATATTGGTACAATGTTTAAACAGATAACAACATTTGCAGATCTGTTGGGACTATGGTTTAGGTGCTGTATTTATGTCGTCTATTGAGTAAAGTAATTTTTGACCACTAGATGGGACTATGCAACTTCATGCAATAGTATTAAAAACAACGTTTGAGAAGTTTTTTTACTTGCAATTATTGCTTTTCTTTCCTCCTGTCACTTTACTGAAAGAGAGCTTTGTCCCCAGCCTTTGAAAAGGGTGAAATCAGCAGAGCCTCTAGTAAATAAGGATCTCTGTAATGCTACTGAGAACAAAAATATAACAAACATTAGCATCTATCCTAATAAAAGATCTAGCATGCATAAAAAACAGTTTTAAAGTTGTAGCAAATCAGCTTATCGTCTGTGGATTCTGACATTGCAATCATCCTTCTTGACTATGCACTGCTACTATATATTTCTTCTTCATCATCTTTTTCCTTGATAAGCAATTATCTTAGCTGCTAACAGCTGAGCCTGACTCTCTAAACTATGCATTATACACATTTCTTTCTAATCTTAGGATCAACCAGGGTTCTGTGATACTTTATTCAGATTAAGATGCTGTAAGAAGTAAAAGAAATGAAAACCAGTTATCGCTTTCCCAGCTAATTCATTGCATTCATCTTTAGTTTTCCAGTGATTAGATTTACAGTGATCTGGAGGCTGAAGCAGTAAAGCACTTTCTACTTTGATGAACTCAGCAGGTTTTATTTCATTTTGAAACAATGTTTGGCAGATGGAAAACTGATCTTGGTTAGCTATTGTGATTTTAATGTTTCTTGTTTTTTGTTGGTTTTTTGTTTGTGTTTTTTCTTTTTCATTTTGCTTGTTCTCAATCTTAGAATAGTAATTGTACCATGGTTCTTTTCATTTGATGTCTAAAGATGTTGACTTTAATCAGAATAGGATAACACATTTAAATCCCAAGGCTATTTTAATCTGGAACATTCAGGAAAGGTCTTGAACATGTGGTAGGAGTTGTTGCTGAATTTAGTTTTGTTTCATGTTGGAAATGTGGATTTCAGACTGTGACTACCTTTTAAAAAACTAGATAAAAGCAAACAAAGTGCAACTTGTTTTTTTGTTTGTTTGTCTGGAATATTTGATAAGAGTATCTGCAGCACACTTAGAGCTTTAGGATCAACTCTAATGAGATAGTGATTTTACTCAACCAGTCCTTTTGTGGCAAATACTATTTAATTTACTAATATATCCACAATATATCTAATCTTTTACCTTTTCAGCTCAGGCACTGAATGCCATCAAATTTTTTGTTTATTGTAGCCCACTGAGAATTTGTACTCTGAAATAACAAGCCAAGGGATCAAAACAGTGTTATTCCATTTTACCTAGGCAGCACAAAATAGCGACAACATAAATCAACACACTGAAAAACCATCCAGCTGACATGCGCATACATTGTAGAACAGTGGTTCCTCATGGAAATGACTTGGTCCACTGTGATTACTCAGATACTCTCAACAAGATAAATTCCCATGTTCCAGTAAACATCCTTTCCCTCCAGGGTCCAGAGATGTCTCAGAAACACCTTACAGTTATTAACACAGATAGCCAGAAAGAGAGGAGGCAGAATGATCAGGTCGTCATTTACTGTTGCCAGGAAGAGGTTATTGACTAACAGAATTGATGGTTTCTATTTCTTACAGCTGTGTAAATGGTGTGTGCGTGCCTGTATGCAATAGATATCTAGACAGAGAGATACAAACATGTATTCTGTTTATTTAATGACAAATTAAATGTGGTTGTAATATATTCATATATCTTTGAAGCCAACTGTTTTAACCTTGGTTGATTCTCAAGTTTCATTGTGGATGAGGAAATCTGGCAGGGTTCTTTGGCATCTTCAGAAATCTGCAGGTACATCTGACTCAGCACAAGATAACACTCATTGTGCGTATGAAGAAAAAATTAGGCTGTTCATGGAAAAGTACATGCACATGTAAATATGTATGTTCTTGCATATTGAAAGCTACTTCTCCTGTCACTGTCCCAGATGCGATCAGAAAAGTTCCTGGTGTGTTGAAGATACCTTGAAACAGAAGTTTCAGAAGTTGAAGATACCTTGAGACAGAACTCTTTCAGCTGTAGCATCTTTTTGTTGGTCAGCTCTGCATATCCTGCTCCATAATTGGCTTCAAGAGCTTGCTTTCCAGATATACCCCACCTACTGGTATGCACCATGGAGAAGAAAGAAAATACAACGCTGTAATTTCCCAAGCAATAATGCCTGGCATTGCAACATGTGCTTACCTATTTCCCATTTTTTTATCACTGACTAAAAGAGGGAGGAAGAAGGTCACGTGTGTGTGCAAAGGGAAGACTGCAGGGTGACATTGTTTCATATCTGAACAGGGACTTGGTCGGATCTATGTGAACTCCTAAGATTCAGGAAGCCAGACCAGTTTTGAGAATATTCTTCACTCCTTCCTTGAGCTTCATGAAGGTATGTGAAAAAAAAAAAAAAAAGAAAGCTTTCTCCTACCCTAAAACATGCTTTCTAGAAAAATTTTACAGTTCTTTTCTTCAAATATTAGCATAGACTTTTACAGTTTCCTCCACAGAGATTATGACTGCGGCTCCTGCTGTTTACCTAAAGTAGAACACAAGTATTGTCACTGTTTTAGAAATGAGAGACCCTATTCATTCCTAATCCTTTTTTTTTTAATGTATGCATAAGAATTAGATAAATGCCAATAAGAGGAGAAGGTGGATACTGGTGTGGTGGTTTGGTTTTGGTTTTGGTGTTTGGTGGTTTTTTATATTTTTATATATATGCTTTCATTCATGCAGTCATTCAGTGTGCATTTTTAGAGAGACAGTTCCCTCAGGCTGCCATTGGTCATGCTAAGGCATATCAACAAAAGTGGTAGAATGTGCACATATCTGAAGGTGAAAGAATGGTAGAAAAGCATGACTACAGACTCGGTGCAGCTGTGGAAGAGGTGTATCTGATAAATTAAAGCATACTAAGGAAAATGTTAAGTTGAAGTGAAGATAACATACTTGGAAAATCCTCTATGGCAAAATGAGCATCCAGGCCATATTAAACAGACCATCAGGTCTCTAGTTAGAGATGTCTGAAAGGAACTTATTGGTACAGTCCTTTTCTCATAAGGCAGCCCTGGAGATGTGTGGCCTATGCATCACTAGCACTAAGGAAAATGAAATAAAATAAAAGTCTTTGACCTTAGTCTCTCCAAATAAAAATAGTTTGATTTTATTATTTACAGAAGGTCACTGTTAGCTGAAACTGACTATAAGCCACTTACTACATTGCCAAAAGGTGCCTGGCAGACAGTCTGTAGTGAATAGAATCATCGTTTTCAGCTGCAAATGCATGCTTTTTCAGAAAACAGGACCTGAGGAAAAATTGGGTAGTTTGAGATACAGATTCTCAGGCTACTTGACAAAAGCAACTGGGTAAGACTCTAGGGCTAGGTTCTATACCTGGCCATCTGATACAAAGGAAGCAGGCAGACCTGCCCTGCAAAGACAAAACGAGGGGTGATCCCCGGTACTACCACCATGATATCCTCTAAGTGGTAAAACAAACCATTATCCCTAGGTGATCAAGTATTTTAGTAAAGAGGATTCTGTTGAAAGATACCTGAAGAGCTGCAGAAGAATATCACAACAGGGAAAAAAGAAGGTGATATGGAGTTGGAAAGATCTTAAAAAAGTATGTTTTATACACCAAGAAGATTGATACTAAAGAATTTATAATGTTCCTTTTTCTTGCATCAAGAATAAGGGAGAGTTTAAGTAGTTTAAGAACAACAGTTCTGTAGACAGCTCCAGGAAAATGGCTGCTTAAGTAACACATGAACAAATGTATTAGCACTTAGAAAAAAAATATTAAACATCCCTCTTTACCTTGCATTCATTCTGGGCTGCTGTTCTCTCTTCATTGTTAGAAATACATATTTACAGATAAACCTGTGCTGTGTAAATCAAATGCATCTTCATCAGAAATTAACTATATTGTATAATAGTTCACACTGGAGTTTAGGAGACATGAGATGAGCTATTTCCTGTCTAACCTATTAAAAAAACTGTTCAACTCTTACTTTAATATTTTCCTTGGTGCTGTCAAATAGCAGAACAGCAGAAAAAGGGTGTGTGTTGTTACCTTTTGGCAATTTTATCAATCTAAAACTGCAAAGTAGAACACTTTCCCCTGTTAAAAACTGGTATCAGAGCACTTAGGGATCTGCAGTTTAAAGTGCAGATAAAGTAGATATGAACTGCTGAACTAACCTCTTATGGTCACTAAGCTCATCAATCCAGAAATACGTGTACTCCAACTCAGAATATTCTATAAATCTACTGAACTCTCCGCTTCCTTGTGGAATCTTTGGAAGAACTAGATAATTGAGGTACAGAGAGCCTTTTTTTTTTCCTTAATAAAATGGGAGTCTGAGCGACGATGAGTTTTTGGTATTCCACAAGCCTTTTGGGATGACCCTCAAGGTTACTAATCCCGGAAGATGGCCTGGCATCTTAGAAAAATAGGAAGAAGGGGTAGTGTTCGCCATGTTTGGGAAAAAAAATAGGTCCTCACCAAATCTTCTCCAAAGGTTTGTTTTGTTATAGTCCCTAAATCAATACCTGCTTTTATCTTTGGCAACATTAATTTTCAGGATTTCTTCCTGCTCTTTCCAAAATGTCAGGCTCAGGCTGATAAACTGTTAGATGAGCTCTTGCAGCTCTCTCTGCAGAGGAGCTGGATAACATCTGGAAGACAATGGGTACTCTATTTTAGGATTGCCAGGCTGCAGGGAGTGTCCCTGAGGAAGTCTTAAAAAATGGTGTACTGTCAAGCAATGCAAGCCTGCCTGTGACTGTCATGTCTTGGATAGCTGAACCAGCCTTCCCAGCTGGAAGCTTCCACCTGCAGCCTTCCCAGCTGCAGCTTACACATTTCTCTCTAAGGAATGCTTCACAGAAAGATAATTTTACACTGAATGCCCAAACCATCCTGAAAAATAGGCTTTGCATAAGTTGATTGACATGCATAAGTCAAGCTGGGACATGGGGGATCACAGTAAATACAAAGGGATGTAATGGTCATAGACTGCAGGCCTTATGCATCCCAAAGGCACAGGTGGACTGTCCTGGGACAATTCAAATCACAAGATTTGAATTTGTGTAGCCAGGGCTACACAGTCCTGTGGGAGCACAGAGGGACCAATGTGGTCAGACTCTTCTGGCTGAAGTCTCAGATACAAGGACATGTGCCTAGAGAGAAGAGCAACCACCATCATGTGGCTGCAGAGAGATGGTACATACATACGGTTGTGGCAAGTGACATTGACTGGACCTTGTCACAGCAAAGTCTGGTCGGGTTGCTAATTTCCAGATGAAAATCTCATTTTGTTGTTGAGAGAGTCAGACTTGAGATCTAAGCAGAGGGAAATGTTGTCTGCAGGCTTCAAAGAACTTGGTGGGTCTATGAGTGGACCCATGTGGCTCCACCTCTATAAACTCTTGGCTTTAGGGTGAGAGGTAGGATCCTGCTGCACTCATTTTGTGCTATTCTGGCAGTAGGGCATGGATAGTGATACTGGTGTCAGTAGCCATACTGGGCTGTCTTGTGAAGTATGCCTTGAAAAATACAAATGATTGCTAGTGCAGGGAGTGATCTCAAGTGCCAGGAGTAGTCCTCTATAGAATAATTTAAAAGACTAAGTGCTAACTAACATTCGTGCTCGGGCATACCAGGATGCACTTAAGCAGCTCACTGTAGATGAGAGATCTGGCACTAAAGACACTGAGAGGGTTAGTCTAACAAAGCAATATTTATGCAAGCTGTAGTAGAGCTACAATGCAAAACCAGAACTGGTAAGCTAAAAGATACCAGAGCCCTGAATGTTAGAAAAAAAAAAAAGGGAAACAAACAAAACTCCTTAAAGACCTGAATGTTTGAAGTGAGTGACTGCAATTCCAAAATATTAAACCAAAAACTACACTTACTGCCTATAACTGCTTAGTTTGTTTTTGTTTTTGTTTTTGTTTTTTTTTTCTTAAGAAGGCAGATGACGTTTATGTTGACTTGATTTACCCTTAGTGATTTGGATAATACTATGAACATGTCTCAAGGTTGTTCAGATCTGCATATTTTGATTAGAGACATGAATTGATACTTGGCTGCACCTTTATAGAATAATAAAACCATTTGTATTGGAAAAGACCTTTAAGATTGTTGAGTCTAACCATAGCCCCAACACAACCAAGTCCACCACTAAACCATGTCCCCACGTGCCACATCTCTATGTCTAGAGACGATGACTCAACCACTTCCCTGGACAGCCTGTTTTGATGCTTGACAATGCTTTCAGAGAAGAAGTTTTTCTTAATATCTAATCTAACCCTCTCTAGCGCAACTTGAGGCCATTTCCTCTTGTCTTATTGCTCGTTACTTGGGAGAAAAGACCAACATCCACCTCACCCCAACCTCCTTCAGGTAGTGATAAAGTCTCCCCTGAACCTCCTTTTCTCCAGGCAAAACAACACTAGCTCTGTCAGCTGCTCCTCATAAAGTTTACTCTCTAGACCCTTCACCAGCTCTGTTGCCCTTCTTTGGACACCCTACAGCACCTCAATGTCTTTCCTGTAGTGAGTGGCCCAAAACCGAACACATGATTCAAGGTGTGGCCTCACCAGTGCTGAGTCCGGGGAGATAATCACTCCTGGCTGCACTATTGCTAATCCAAGGCAGGATGCAACTGGCCTTCTTGTCCGCCTGGGCACACTGCTGGCTCATGTTTAGCCACTGCTGACCAGCACCCCCAGGCCCTTTTCTGCCAGGCAGTTTTCCAACCACTCTGCCTCAAGTCTATAGCGCTGCAGGGAGTTGTTATGACCCAAGTGCAAAACCTGTCACTTTGCCCTGTTGAATCTCATATAGTTGGCCTCAGATCATCCATCCAGACTATCCAGATCCCTCTGCAGAGCATTCCTACCCTCCAGCAGACCAACATTCCCACGCAGCTTGGTGTCTTTTGTGAACTGACTGAGGGAGCACTTGATCCTTTCGATCAGATTATTGATAAAGGTATTAAATAGGACCATCCTCAGTACTGAGCCCTAGGGAACACCACTAGTGACTGGCCACTATCTGGATTAAACTGCATTCACTACAGTATCATTTCATTCTTTGATCTTAGCATTTATTTTTTAATTTTTTTTAAAATTATTTAACTTGCCTCATCTCTGAGAATTTTATGTTAAAACTCCTGTGCAGTCAAGACTTAATAGGAGACCCAGGCAGTCTTGTATCATGGACAATGTGCCCAAGAGTAGATATGAAAAGAGAAATGATAATAGAAAGAAAAAAGGATTATTTATTTGTTATATTTTGGTCATCCTGCTGCAGAAAAGTTATATTTATTCTTCTCTGACCTAAAGCAATTTCTTTGGTAATCAACACTGAGAAAAAGAGCATAAGGCAACCATGAGCAAAGGATTCATGTGGTAGCACAGATGTCATTCCCAGCAGGCTTTCAGTGAGTGAAAATTGTGCTCATCTTTTATATTCAAGAGCAAGCTCCTCTAGCTTAACCGCTCAGATATTTGCTCTTAGTGTCTTACGTAGCAAAATAGTGACTATGATGTCTAAGAAATGTAATCACAAATTCTCTGCATCAGCAAATTTCCTTCTTTTTGAAGGAGCTTATGCATTTTTTGTTCAATACTAAAACTGTAATAACTGTTTTTAAATAAGCAATTTATCACTGAGAAAAATGACAATATTATTTCTTAACAGTGTTTTATGTGTGTTCTTAATAAAAGTTCAGATCTTTGATTTGATGAAAAAACTAATACTTAACCCCGTGCTCACTAATGAAAGTAAAATGACACCTAAAAATTGCTTTCTTGAATTCTCACAAGTTAAGGTTGTTTTTTTTTTTTTGTGTGTGTTTTGAATAGAGTAGAATAGTTCATTTCTGAAGTCAAGAATTTTTCTTTAATGGCTTGATTATAGCCTATGAAGACTCCTGGGATAGAATTCTAACATAACGAGGTTTGTCCTTAATATATTCAAGCCTCATCAATTTTGCTTAAATGATATTCAAGCATGAATGTTAACTAGTAGAACTGTAGTCTTTGGATTTGTAATCACTGTGGAATCGTGGTGGAATAAGGAAGATGAGATTCTTTCATGGTTCTGACTGCATTGTTCAGCAGGGACATTGGGCAGATCACTTTATTTAATAGAGACTGATTCTGAAGTAAGTAAAAACAGGAGGAAAAGGTCTTCCCAAGAACTTTTTCAGCATGTAGTTTAAGGAAGGGTAGTTTACTTGCTATGATATTGCTCTTTCAGTAGCAATATTGTCTCCTGCCTGCCTCTTACTGCAAAATTACGCAGAATTTGAGGAAGAAACAGAAAGGCATGTATTCATAGCAAGAAGCATAGCTTTGTGCTTTTTATCATCAAAGAAGGAGCTGTTGCAGGATCAATCCAGAAAACTGAGCCAGCCAGTGCGCAATGGGCTGTTCTCCAGATATGGCTTCTGTTGTGATAAGTATTTTCATATTCACATGGCTTGTTATATATCTGGATAGACTTAAAATGTGTAACTGCAGTAAATGCTGTGTACTGTTGTGTGATTTGTGTAAGGAGGGACTCTCTGTGAAGGATGAATAGGAAGAGCTTCTCACTAGTGTAAACTAGGAAAGTCCCGAGTTCCGATACGTTCTTTCTGTTTTGACATGCTTTTGTATTTTTGGGGCAGTGATCCTTACTACTTGTTCTTTTTTCATAGTTGCTAAGCTGTTGATAAGCTGTTAGTCTTTTTATTAGACCTTCCTCATTCTTTATTAACAGTTTGATCTTGTATAGTTTTTAGTTCTAGACACTTTTACAACAGATGAGTTCAAAGAGCACTTCTCTGCATCCCTGCTGCTCTCCTGAGGTACATCTAGCGTGTAAGTTGGCCTGCAGCTTCACTCCCCTTTGAGGTATATTGTGGAGGGTGCCAGGTGTGAGGTGCTTTACGTCTCAGAGACTTGCTTTTTCCTAGGAAAAGAAGTATGTTTGATCAAGAAGGATAATTTCTGAACTATTTATATTTGAGTTTAAGTTATACCATCCAAAGACATGTTAAGATACAGAGAACTTGTTTTCTCCATGGCAGTTTAGCATCTCAGTCTAAATCTTCATTCACCATTAGTTAATGACTAGAAAACAATGCACTGTGTGATATCATGATATAAAGACTTCCTCTTTTGACTCGTACTCTAACCTATACAGTCTAAATCATTTCCTAACATGTCTGATATAATTAGGCAGTTTGTGTCATGATTTCTGACTAGAAAAAAGTCAGGAACGAAAGAAAACTCTACAGAATATGACATAACATAATTTTTTTACATTATTTCTTACTGATGACATAATGGAAATAAAATGATATGGGGAATATAACAATAAAAGTTGAGAGCATACACAAAAAAAGACCAAACCCTAAACACAAAGAAAGGAGAATTCTGTGAGAAAAGATTGAAGATATAATGAAGGAGAGGTCAGATCTCAACACATGAACAAAGAGATGTGTGAAAAGGGCAGGAAGTCAGGAGATTATCATATGGCATTTGTTGCACAGTAGGATTTAATTTGGGATGTGTAATAATCTGAAATCGGTGATAGTAAGGCTAACATAGAGGCACATCAGAAATGCCAGTCTACCACTGTCTCTTTGGTATAACTTCGAAATTTTCAATCTTAAAATACCATGGCCTAAATCGTGGTCTGTTATGCCTGTGTACCCTCTAGCAAAAGCACTTGAATTCAATGAAATTACACTGGTTACTAATCAGAGAAAAAGCCTTCTGGCTTGAGATCAACATGATAAAAAAGAAAAAAAATGACTGTCAGTTCAGAGTACGGGAAAGCATTGAAAGTGAAATCCTCAACCCTAGTTTTATATTACCAAAGAGGATCTGTGAGTATTGTTCTGATAGCCATTACATAAGAAAGAAGGACTTACCTGAGGATATAATTCTATTTTGTGTATACACAAATCTTTGACCTTGCTGCATTATTCACTCTTTGAAACTGAGGAATTCCAAAGTACTACATTATTTATATGCCACTATTTTATTTTTATTGGTACTTTTCTCTCAATGTTTTTTTAAAGTCAACACAGCTAACAAAACCATTAGCTATTAATTATATTTCTACTAAATATTTGTGCCATAACTGAATGCTCTTAGGGGTGTCATTTGAAGAATTGTTGTTGTTTACTCTGTTTTTCTTCAAATTTGCTAAAGGTCTTTTTCCAAAGGGAGGAAGTTACTAAGAATTAAGTTTTACCTATGCCAGAAAAGTGAAGCAAATGCAAAATAAGGTATTCAAACTGTGGTTGATAAACTCACTGGTCATAATATCAGAATTAGTTGCTACAAATGTGATATTGCAGTGTAAACAGCGTCAGAAACTTTTTTTTTGCAAAACAGTAGACAGAGTTTGTCTCTTACAGCAATGTAATTCAGAATTACTTTTTAGAAATGCCAAAAATAAGACCAAAATTCCTATCCTTCAGGAACTTAGCTAGCGTTAGAAAGAGGATAAATATTATGATTGTCAATACCTTCCTTCAGAATTGGAATGAAAATGCATGCTTTTCTAAACTCATGTAAAAGTATTATTCAATAATGACATAGCAAAAGGTACTGCCACTGCCCGCAATTTTATTTCTTTTAATCTGAAGATTATCAAAAGCAAACAACAAAAAAACCAAAACCAAAGCCCAACACATATTAGATATTGTATTTTCATCATTTTACTATTTGAGAAATGAGTTCATAAATGGATTCAGATCTCACATACTTAATAAAGTAACTGTAACTTTTCAAAGTAACTTTGAAAATTTAAACAATATTTGGCATTTCATCCTTTATTTAAATAAGGGCTGACATTAATTTTGGATTGCTAACTTTTCCATATTACCAAAGCTTTTTTTTGAGATGTAAATTTCTTTGCAGCTTTACTTAGCTGTGAAATTTCCTCGATAATCTTGAGGTCTCTCTTATCTTTCAGAGCAGCTGTATGGATAAACCACTGGGAGAATACAGCAAATGACAGTGAAACACTGGGCAAGACTTGTATTAGAGTACAAACAATAATATGTTATTATTCTAGATGCAAACTACTCTCTACTGCCAGTAAGTCTAGTAATAACAGAGAACTATGAGCAGTTTGCCAAATTTGGATCATTAACCCCCTCCAGCATCTGTGTTATTACATATTACAAAGTAATTACATTTAAATTATTTCTCAAATGTATTAAATTAGTGTAAATTATACTGACAAAGAGAAAATGGTTTTCTCTTAGTTATGTTAACATACATCTAAAACCAAAATATATAAGTAAATATCTCTTTTTGAGATTTAGGTTTCACTAAGTAGTTTTACTGACATTCCTCAAAAATGCCAAACTTAATTCCCAAATGCCAAATTCAAAGGAGACAAGTTTTCTTCAAATAGTTAACATCCTTATTAGATAGTGCTTCTCTTACTCACAGCATTGTATGAAATATTAAGTGCGTACTTGAAAAAGTAAACTACTGGGGACTAAATATGTAATTTATCTCAAAACATAATAAGTGGCAAATTTGACTTATTTTGCTTCCTTACATCTTTAAACCTGAGAAAGTCAAGTATGTGACTGATTTCTTTATGGGCTTAGTCATGAAAATATCGAAATAAGTATAATGCTGTTAATTTCAATCATTCTATGATTTTACTGAAGGCTATGTGAAAGGTATTTCAAAATTTCCAGAGTGGAAATTTTGAAGTACCTTTGGACAAAGTGGCGTAGATTCACTTAATGTTTAATAATTTTATGGGGAATAATACAGTTAACTTGAACTTTATTGGGGCCTCTACACAGCTGTGCAAAAGAGCTACTAATGGGTCACCAAAATTGCTTTAGGTATTTTTACAGTAATTAAAAACAGATGGTCAATAACATTTTCCACAGTGCTACAAACTTAGTAGCTACTGCTTGTGTAATGAAACACTGATTTACTTATTTATAAAATGATTTTGTGATTGGATAAGGACAAAAAGAGGTTATAGGAAAATACTGATCTCAGTAACATAATGTTACTCAATTGAAAACAGTAGCTAGTCTGGATTTACAGCAGGACAGAAAATAGCATGTAGCTCACAATTCCTAACTCTTAATTTTGAGAAGTTTTACAGAGAATTAGTGTCTTGGTCCAGAAGTTTCAGAAGTATTCTCCGCAATTATTTGCACTCATAATCAACTTTTTCTGCATACAGTTGCTCCTGCTTCCTCCCCTCACCCTGCTTTACTAACATTTCAGATTAGATCAGTTGGATAGAACTTGGTGCTAATAATGCCAGCGTCATGGGTTCAGTCTCCTGGATGGTCATTCATGTAAGAGTTGGACTTGAGGATCCTTGTGGGTCCCTTCTGACTCAGAATATTCTGTGATTCAGCCTAACCTATATTGTTGTAAGAGGAAACTTTGCAGATTTGCATAGGTCTAGCTGTGCTTCTCAATTAGATCAATACACCTACTATTCAAGTTGGTTCATATCAGCCCTGACTGAATAATTTTAGAGCTTTTGACATAATTGGTATCCTCAGGTACTACAATGAGACAGGTTGTGTGTGTTCCACATCAATGAAGAAGTGACAAATTAAGGGATATATCTGCAGCAATGTTTAGTTTTGAAGAACTTAATTTTTAATATCTTGTCTTTGTCACAGAATCTACGTTCTCAGACTGGTAATCTTGTCCTAAGTTTCTTCATTGTCTAGGAATAGCCTTCCAGAGGCTATCCCAGAAGCCAATTTATGGAGATGAATTGGTAGCTGTAGCTTGTTTAGCTGTTAGTAAGCAAAGTTGCAACCCATACTTTCAAAGTAGCTGGTGTATATGTAAGGAAACAAAGAGACAGTAAGGTTCTGTAATCCAGGGTATTTGTGGCTTCATGTCTTCCTCCAGGGAGATTCTGAGCAAAAGGTGAGAAGAATTAAAATGGCTTGGTCTATGATAATTAAATGAATGATAATTAATTAATTTTAAAATTAATGATAATTTTTATCATTATCCACAAATAAAAATGAGACTAAATGGTAAAGGAAGGAGATGTCATCCCTTCCTTTTTTTTTCTTTTTTTTTTTTTTTTTAATTTAATATTTAAAACTGGTTTTGGCTGAATGTGGGTTCTCAGTTGGGACCAACACAAAATATCTACCCTTATGTGGTCTGGATAACTGCAGTGAGTATCTAATGGCATTCAATCCATAAAAAAGATGGAATGGTGCTAATGGCAATCATGATAATTACATTCAAGGTGTTAAAATCTATTTCAGTGATGCTTTCTTGTTAATGGAATTGATCTCGACCCTTCTCTTGCAGATATCCCTGCGCAGAATTGTATATAACATTAATGCTGTTCTCAGCATATGTTTTGGTTAATTCTCCAGTAGAACATACACCTTTGGAGATACACTTGATGCAGTACATGTCAAGATAAGGAGTTAACTTGAGGTAAGATAACATATATCACTTCTGTGTGTGTGTACATAAACATGTGCCTTCCTTTAGCCCAGTAAAATCTCTGAATCAGAACCCAAACCCACATAACTCTGCATCTCACTGTGGAAGATACACCTAATTTACCCCTTGTCCTTATCACCTACAAGATTTGTCTGTACAATACTGAAGGCACCTTATACTACAGAAAAAATGTAACTTCTAAGTTGTACTCAACAGCTGGACTATGTGCTGTATGCAGATTCTTATTGAATGTTTTGTTCATTTCAACGGTTGTGAAATAGATGTGTACAAAAAATGGGGATTTTCTCTAGGACATAGTTGTTGGCAAAACATTTTTTTTTAAGAAAAACTCAAATTGTCATCTCATAAGCTTTACCTTCTACTGCACTGACTTATTTTTTTGTTTTCAAACCATGTTTCTGATTCATGTCACATTTACGTAAGTCCAGCTAAACAACTATTGCTAAAAATACTGCAGGGGAAGAGGTAAAACAGTAAAGTAGTGCCTCATGAAACTAGTAGAGCTGGGTAAGGCTTATCTGTACCTTGTACACTAATAGAAGTAATAAAATGAGAAATATACATAGCAACATTTTTCCTAGAGTGGCTCACTGCAGTATCATTAATTTTCTTTTAAACTGGTGGAGGTAAACCAAAAGAAAAAAAGATTTTCTCACTCATGCTAGGAAAGAGGCCCAGATGTATTTGGATCCTCCATCCTATTCTTTCTCTAGTTTCTTAGTACAAAAAATGTTGTCTGTGATTTATACACCAGGGTTTAAAGTAAAGTTATAGAAAATATACTGATGTACCAATTAATATGTTTTATTATTATTATGGAAATAACACGGGAAGGAAAATAGCAAGTGGCAGAGTTTTAGAATTACTTTATTATTTCTTTCTATAACAAATATTTCCCTAAAATATCAAATCCAAGGCAGTGTCTTTTCCTATGGATTTTTCTCAGATCGGTTTGACTTTGGAGTCTAGGAAGGTTTAAAGTCACCTTGAAGTCTTTCCTTTTTAAAGGATCTTTTGCCTTTGTTTTCCTTGAAATTGTAGAAATGCAATTATTTTTTGAGACTGTTTCACCTCTGTAAAATTCTTCTGGAATCATTCAATTCATGTGAAAGTAATTGAAGACATATTCAGACAGCACACAGAGAAATTTATTGAATCAACTTGGTGTCCATTGGAAAAAAACTGAAGTAAACCAAAGGATAAATCATGATGAAAGATCTGCATTAGAGCTTAGAGGTAAGGAAACCTCTCTAGACCTGCAAGATGAATTTAGTGCATCAGATGTTCCTATTTGTGTTTTTCATGTTAGTTTGTATTTTAAATGCAGTTTATCATTTACCAATGGGTTTCAGTGTTGTCATTTTATTTCCTTCCTTGAGACCTGTTACTGTTCTTGTTAATGTTCTTGTTTTTCTGAGAATGAAAATTGATGTTACTATCATTACCTGATATCTAGAGGTCATCCTTTGCAGACTCAGAGTTGATGAAATCAATTTCTAGGTTCTGCTTTATAACAGGAGCAAGAATGTAAAGAAATAAAAAGAAACATAACATGACCTGCATAATGTTAGTTTTCTGAGGTGTCTTAGAAACACTTTTCTGCAATCACTTTCAAAAGACCCTGAAAATATTTCAAGATTTGCAGCAGACTCTTCTCTTGAAAAACATTCCACCTACCTCCTCAATTTAAAAAATATTTTTATTGTTTTATTTTGTGCTGTTGTTCAAAGTAGTAACTTCTCAGTGACAATATTCAATAATAGTCTACAAAAACCATTTTAAAACATAAAAGTTAATGTGTTACTGTCATGAGTCTGCATTAAAGTGATCTTTTACTTCACTAATCTGTGTATTGTTAGAATGCTTTAGCATAACGAAGACATAAACGGTGCTGGAATCACATTGATTTCAAATGAAGGGATGGTAACAATTCATGCAGCTATGAGTTACTTTTCTACATGGAAGTTTCTAGGTAGTGAGCTGGAAAAAGAATATTACAAGTGATAAATAATGAACCTGAGAACCACTCAACCATCACTTTATTTTGCAATGATAATTTTCTAATAAATAGGAGTTTATAATGCCTCAGAACTCTTCCCAAAGTTCCTTAAGACATCCAATTATTCAGTATAATACTTTATTCAGACACAACTAAATTCAAATGTGAAGGTTTGTTTTGAGTCTGTGGAATACAGTAATTATCTTGTCCCTTAATTTTCTGAGTTTTACTTCATTTACTTATTAGCTTCTACGGTCATGCTAAAAAAATAGCGATGGATATCTACACAGTCACTTTCACTACACATAATTCAAAGACTACAATCAGAAAAACAGTTCTTAATGGTAAATTAACACTGAAGTACAAAACTAAAACTAAGCCTGGAGACTTTTCATTATTAAATTCCAAGAGGAATGAAAATAAATAGAATTGTCTGAAATATTGTAAATGCAAAATCTGAAGGAGGAGATTTTTTTTTCTGTCAGAAACTACAACACAGTTCTAGTAAAAAAAATTGTGATAGTAATCTACACCTTCTCTATTGGAGGTGTTTCGAAGCTAGAGTTGATGCCCACTACTTTCTCAACCCATCGTTTCTTGTCCTCTGGCCAATGGAACATGTGAAGGGAGGAAACCAGAAGGGTGAAAACCAGAATCCAGGCAACAAACTGTTATCTTTCACAACCTAGTAAACAGGAATGTTGCCATGTCTAGTTTAAATAAACAGACATTGTATTGACCTGACAGGACTTGGGACTGATTTTAACTTCTTTCAACAATTTTCTAGAGTTGAGTCTTGCTTATCTGCTTTAATTCAAGCTCATCATAAATATCAAACATACGTAGGGAGTAGACTAGCAGGTTTAGCATGACAGGTAGTATGGTAGCCCAGCAAGCAACAGTGTTTTGTGCAAACTGTGACAGTGGGAGGTTATTCTGCAGCTTTCAAAATTCATCTGAAAACCAGTGGGGGAAAAAGAAAAGTAGGCTGTGATGAGAAAATATTTAAAAATAGATTCAATTGGATCCAAGAGTAAGGAGGAAAAAAGCCCCATACACCAGCATTGTGCTGCTCCTGGTGAATAATTAGGGGGGTTGGTAACCCACAGTGACATTCACAGGACATCTCTGCCTGGAGAAGACCAGGAGTCACCAACCTTCTGACACAGGAGGATGTTGAAAACAAGAGCACAACATGAGAGGAAATGTATAGTAAGTTTTCTTTCATGACAGTTTAAAGCCTTTTACTATTGTTAGTAGACTATTGATCTTATTGTATATAAATGAAAACTATTGTACTTTGATTGGATAATTTGGATGTTAACTGAGCTAAATTTTTCGCTCCACTTACAAAGCGTATTCTACTTTTGCCAACAAGATATAGAATTCTGGTAAAGTCTTTGTGGAGACAGCGCTATCCTGAGACATGCTGAAACGTTTCTCTCACTCTTCCATTTCCTCCCACTTCTGAGATCTTGACTATTGGGCAAAGCTGTGAGTGAACTGGATCGAGAAGCAGTGTGTGGCATAATAGATCCAAAGCCTAAGAGAGACTCTGGCGCTGCAGGGATGTACGGTACAGTTCTTGCTGTCAGAGGGGTCTCCTGATATGGACAGTGGGATTCAGAGACTTGTGCGTTGCTTAAAATATACTTAATGCTTGTGAAAATATCGTTTTGGGGAGGTTTGTAATCTGTATCCAGGAGTTAGAGAAAACACAACAGTCTTTGGAATTAGACAGTGGAAGGCTGAGGAACATGGTTACATTGTTTTTCAGTCTTGGTTTGAGAAGATACAGAAGGGGACACAGCAAGGGCAGGAAAATGTAATTTTTTGCTAAATGGATTTTGGACTGTAGTTACTAGAGCATAAATGTTTGACAAGTCAAGTGGCATACCTTTTTTTTTTTTTTTCCCAATTCTTCTGTAGTTAAAAAAAGAAAAGAAAAAAAGTCACATTTACTTCTTTTGAATTCTGGAGAACCAAGAAGATTTTAAATGCTTGTACTCCACTTATTTTACCTTTAGGTTCGTGTAGGAATCTTGGACTGAACACACTGTGCCTTGTTTCCTGCTACTCATTCTATACGTGTTACAATCCTTAGCCTTTGAATTTTTTGCATCTCTCAAAGGAGAATCCTACATTCACAGGCTTTTGTTTTAGGAATCCCCTGATCTTTCAAACATGCCCAATTGTACTTGTCAACCACCCCTCACACCACCACATTTTCTCCTGAATGTCTTTCATCTTCAGTGATATACTCAGCGCTAACTGAGTAAACAGTGCTCTCCAGGTGGAAAGGGAGCAACATGTCTAGCAGTCAACCTCACACACCTCTTTAAAGCTCATGCAGTTCAAATACTTTCTGTAAAGCATTTCTCAGGAGGATGCACTCATGTCTGTGACTCCATCCACCATGAAATCTGAATGAACATGTATGATGTGTATACTGCATAATGTATTTGGTTGTCTGCCAAAAGCAAAATTTGGTAGGTGTATTTAAAGTGCAGTATCCCCTTAAGCTATGTGAGTTGCTAAAAATCTGTCTGTCTAACTTTTCTACATACATGTATTTTGACTCCTTCTAGCAAGAGAGTGCTTAACATAAGTTGTGTTAGAGACCTATACCCTCCACTGAAATATTTTCAAATTTCCTGTCCAAAGGAGCACATTCATGTATTAACATATGTAATTGTCACACAACTGATCTTATGGATTAGTGAAAAAGGAGCATTTCATGGTATGCTCTTTATAATAGTGTTTAATCAGAAGCCTTCTCTTCAAATAGACCAGGATTGATCCACTATTATTATTCATCATCTTGAGATGTAGAACAGAAGATGTAGATGTAGAACAGATGTAGAACATGGCAAGAATAGCTATGTAAAACTAAAGGGCTTAGAAAAGCTATCCCTCCTCAACACCAAACTTGGTTTAACAACAGCTGCTGGGTAGCTGGATTGCTGGTTTATTTTTTTTTAATTCTTTTCTGGTAGTGTTACATTTTGAACAACTGACCTAGACCAGAAATTTTAAAAAAAATGTTCTATGAAAGACACTTTTAGTGGAGGAGTCCTACATGAGGCTTTAATTTCTCAGACATGTAGGGGAGTGCAGAAATTGTTTTTCACTCCGATTCACAAAACGATGAATAATAACATACTCTTCCATGACAGACCACTCCAGAGGACACAGTGCAGTATGCTTTCCTGACTTCTTCCTGTACCTTTTTCTCTCAATGTCTGGAATTTTCCTGAACTCCAAAGATCCATTTTTAATTATGGTAAAGAAAAAAAATCATGAAACCTGAATTTGTGAATCTCATATTCCTGATTATAACTGGAATGAGACAAGGCAACTCTTTTAGATTGTGTGAGTAGGTAGTTCAATAACATACATCTACAAAGGACCAGTGTGGAAAAAGAGCGTATGTGAAATAGGAGTCAGATGCTGTAAGCCTGTTGGATCAGCACAAATAAATTCTATTTTTCTTGTTGTATTAATTGAAATGTAGTATTACGAAAGTATCAGGATTTTGCATGAAGGAACATGTTCCTATCCATTAACTCCAGGGAATTAAATTTAGACAAAAAGTGAGGGAGTTCATATTCCCCTCATGTTTTCAATATGTCAGTCTTGAAAAATGTTTGTCTGGGATTTGCTGTCAGTTTTGATCTAAGTTGGTTAGAGACTTGCATGTCCATAACTGCACAGAAATTTTTTAACCTTAAATGATTATATAAGATAATAACTATTATTTCTTGCACTTCTCTAATTTTTTAGAACTATGCTAAAATCATCTATATAAACACATTCCAGAATGAAAGATCTAATGCAGAATTTCAGCAATGATTAAATCATAAGATTCTGGAAAGTGGTGTTTGTAATGGAAATGCTGACATAACATTAACAATAAAAGTGTGTGTAGTCATAATGAAGAGTACGATAATGGGTCTGATAATGAGTTACAGACTTTTTTGTGCAGTAGAAGTGATGGCAGGACTAATTTATTTAACTTTTGTAACTGTAGATTAGCACATACATTTATTCAGCTGTTAAAATTCACTTACAATTGTTTTAGCTTTCTAAAATAAAGTGTGTTTCTATTCCAAGATTATAATGGACTTGCTAATGGTGTATTGACTACTGTTCCTTATCATCTGTCTTGTGGAAAGGTGATTATTACTGTTCACTAAATATTTCCCAGTTTTCAACACATTCACATAAAATTTCTTTTACTAGGAATTCATTCCATTTGCACTTGAAGATAGTTCCAGCAACAGCTAGTGTCTAATAAAGTTATTTTTTGTATAGTGTAAAATTGCACTTTCAGGGATTCATCAGAACTTAGAACTTTTTCCTTAACTTGAGATTTATCAACACATCATCAGACTTGAAATTTAGGTGCTATCAACTCAATTGATAAGGAAAATCTAATATTAAATTTATTTAAAAACAAAATGGTGGTGGAATGTCTCATTGAAATTAACTGTTGCTGAGAAACTCTTGAGAAGAAAGAGTGAATAAAACATAATACACAATTTAGTTTTCTATTTGTATTCCTACATTCTTATTACAAAAGCCAGGAACTACATAATGGCTCCAAAGACAGGAAGCTTCCAAGCATTTGGTTCTGCCAGATGCAGTGCAAGAAGAAGAAAATGCAAGAACCATCCATTTCCCAATTATTCAGTAAGTTCCTGGGATAGTGTCTGCTTTTATCAGAGCTCATATTGCCTTCTTCCACCTGAACAGTCCCCAAAATTTTGAGAAACTACTCAAATGCATGTGTGTGTTTGAATCACTGATGTCTAAAGTCAAGCTGTACCTTAGAAAGTGACACTTAGAAATGAACCGAAGCTCCCTCGAGTCAAAACATTCATTCCTTATAATTCTACTGTTTTCCTCAATTCATGTGCATAAAATCCCCTGTTCGATTATCAAAGTGGGGCTGAACACAGAGACACAATTCTCATAATATTTTTAGATTCTCATAAACATATTGATTTATACTGGGAGAACATTGTTTGAAAGCTTTAACAGTCCAGTTCATATTCTGCTTAAGCTATTCTTTAACTTTCTGATGGGCAGCTTTCAAAAGTGCTCTGAAAGAAAGGATGAGAATATAGTAGAGTGTAAAGCATTAAAGGTTTCAGTTATAGAGAGAATTAGTTCAGTGTTCAGAAATTTTCCAGATTTCTAGATGGGATGTAGAACCTCTGATCCAACCAAAGGAAACTCTCTGTCATGCAAGTTGAAAGTCAGCTTTATCTATGATCCTTCACTAAAAACCATTCCCAGTTTCTGACCTCAGTTCCCATGGCAATCTGTGAGAACTCCAAGTTAAGAGCTAAAAGCTTTGTGCCCACAGTTTAAACATGAACATTTGACTCCAAGATACTCTCTGTAGTGACTGAGTTTTACTTTGTTACAGTGCTCACGTTCTGAGATTTCTTCACAGTACTGAACTTACTAAATAGATATATTCTTTTTCTTTTCTTCTTCTATGTAGGGATCATCTGAGACTGTGGTGTAATCGTCTGTATCTGCATCTGTGGTAAGCTTACACAGATTTTTTTTTCTTTCTTAAACAATTTTTTTCAATTTAAAACTTAGTGAAGGGAATTGTGATGTTGTGCAAAAGATAGTTCCTTATGTTTAATCAGCTGTATTCAAATAATTCTAATCAGTACTGAGAAACAGACTGAACAGTGGTTACCATGTACTTCTACCCGAGAAATATTGAAAAGATATTAAGATCTGTGTTCAAATCTTACCATATTAGTAGACACTAATATGGTCACTTTCTGATTGCCTCTCATTATCAGCCCACATAACAAACATATCTAACATGTGAATATAAAATCTGCAGATGCAGACATTTATGAACAGCAAGAGCAAACAAAATTCACCATATGCTGAAAAGTTTTTCAAAGACATTATTTAGAATTGAGTCTTTAATAGGCCATTGTGCCCACAAGTTTGTGGTAACTGAAAAAACAAAATAGGAAGTATCAAATGAACTAAATCTACACTTAGACACATTTTTTTTAAAACCATACTGGTATAATGTGTCATTTCACCTGCACTGTGTAGATCAAAGCTATTGATATATATTTAATCCTTTATTCTCCTGTGAGCAAAAGTCATCAGGATACCACTTTGAAATTCATAACTTTCTACTCTCTAAAGAGATCTTATTTCAGAACTCTAATGTGCCTCCTCCATATAAAATGATTTTCATAGCTGATTGTAATACTATCATTTGACCTCCTAAGGTCAGTCAATCAGTGGGGTGGTGTCTGATTCGACTTCAGAGACGGCAAGATTTCCTAGCACTCAAGTTTTTTATTACGTTAGTTTGAAATGAGGGATTCTCAGGCATTAATTATAAGCTGTGTGGTCTCATATACAAAGCATAAGGCAACTAAAAGGAGCAGACTTTGGAAAGGAGCACAGTGAGAAAGCTCCTTAGAAGACAGAGGTTTTCGTAACTTATCTTGCAGCTCTGGAGCGAGATCCTAGCACGGGAAAACCCTGCAAAGCATGAACTATGTGGGGATGTGTGGTTACGCCATGCATTATTCCCCTAAGATTTACAATTCTTATGGCAGTAGATTTTACTGCTGTTATAAGGAGCAAGTTACTCCATATAACTTCTTTTGCCATATGTTATATACATCACCTACATCCCAACACGTCTCACCATGCAGAACTGTCTAAGCATGAGGGAGATTTTAAAAAAATGTGGAAATAATTAATTCGAGATTGTCCTTATCTGCTCTTGCTATTTATAAGCTTTTTATTCCATGCCTCAAAAATTTGCTTTGTGTCTTGATTGACTCTTAAGAGGAAATGATGCAATAGAGCAGCAGTGCCAACACAAAACTCATTAAAAACCTGGTCCTTAGGGACTGAAGATAAAGGTTTGATTTTATGGAAATAACTGAAAATGCTCTGCAAATGTTCCATGGACTACAATACATTACTCCACTACTTCAGTGCTTTTACAATGCAAACAGATCTTTAAATTTCTCTTATTTTCCATGGGAGAAAGAACATTATCATTCCATTTACAATCTGGCAAAGGGGAAAAGACAAGGAAGGTTTAATAATGCTGTGCATTTGCTCCCAACAAAAAAAATAATGTAGTTGGCTCATTGGAATGTTAACAAAAATGATTATCACAGTTGTCATTTTTAATAGGAACAATACCCAGGTCTTTGATCTGTGGCATGACATAGAAAACATTGTTGTATTACTCTGCTGGAAAAATTAATAATGCATGTTATGGCACAGCATGTAGTACTGCATAAAGAAATTATTTTGAGAACCATTTTAGTCAGCTGCTTAAATATTTGTGTTTCATGCTTTGATGATACAATTTTGCCCTGTGCCTTGTTACCAGAAAGAGTTAAATCTTATTTGCTTTGTTGCTTGCATTCATCTCTGTCTCTACTAACCTGATTTTCACAAGCACTAAAAATTTATGCTGGATGGAGCACTCCTCTCTGCACATCTGCTAACTTGTACCTGCATCCACCGTGATACATGAAGACAGCAGACCACTTCTGCAGTGCAAGGAGCAGGACTCCATGGTATACTTGAGGCAAGTATATCATATAAGGTCCAGACAAATCTGCTTTTTAAAACATTGTTCACAGTCCCTCTGAAACCGCGGAGCAAACAGATACTGGAGTGTTTTATTTGCACAAAGCACATTGAGTACCCAGAGAGGATGAGTCAGGAATTTCTTCTGAGTTATTTTGAATTACTTTATATATACATATATATATATACTTTCTCATAAACTTTATTCTATCCTTTGTCTAGTGTAGCGTTTTCTCATCACAGTATATTATTCTGCAAACACTGGGGAAAAATTGTGCACTATCAAGGGAGAGATAAGTTCCTTGAAGATGGTCAGATCTTCTTAGCTTCCATTCTTTGCGAAAAAAGATCAGGAATAAAACCAATTCTGTAGACCAGATTGCTTCCCAAGCCCCATGTACAGCTAGGAGTTTTAGACAAGCTTTCTCTCTTTCAGAGGAAAATGTTTATATCAACACCTAATCCGTCGTTTATACTCCATTGTTTTGTCAGGAACTTCAGACAGAAGGGCCTCTATGTGGCATAGGAATGTTTGGTCTACAGATAAAAATGTGTCTGAAATTAGAGAAAGTGCAGCATAAAGTGTGATCTGGGAACACCTTTGAGACTGATTTATAAGCAATCGCATCTCTGTAGGCACGTGTCTCCTGTGTATCAGAGCTTTGAGGAACATAAATTGCACCAAATTTGGAGAGGTTCTGTTTGGAAAATCTCAGCCTGTTCCCATGGACCATCTGGCTATGGAGTGAAGGTTTTTTAAAGCTTTCAAAAATTTGGTTTATTATGGTATGCTTTTAAAATGATTGTGGTAAAATGATGAAAGTATCTGGAAGGTTTTATCAAAGAAATCATGTGTGCATTGTCAGTTCTGTGATGAGAGAGTAAATCCAGCCTGGGCAGATCAAGTTGTATTGAAGTCAGACTTTGCACTAATTTCAAAGCAAAAAGGAGACCATCGAAGACTGCCATCAGGGCAGGCACAATCAAAACATTGCCATAACAGAGAAGTGCCACAGAGTCTGTGGAATATTTGCAAAGCATTTTCTCAGTTATTTTTCATTAAACCAAACCTCCCTTCAAATCCCTGAATACCAGTATTTTTGTAATCTTTTGTTACCACTGCTGCTCTCCTGCTCTCAAAATCTGTATAGTTCAGTTTCGTGAATGACAAGTGCAAAAGAAAGATGCCAGAGGCATATTTCTTGCTGCTGAAAGAAGGAATTTGTGCTTCTACATTACAACTGTCAGCCATGAGCTGTTAGCAGGATGCGTAAGAACCACGTACTGCACCACTGCATGTAGGCTGCTCCTTTACAATACTTGAACAGATCAACCAGGAATTTAACTGCTTAAACAGACTTCCAGCTACCAAGAAAAGCAACTGTAAGTCACTACATAGATAACTATATTGGTCATAAATCATAATATATGAACAAAATTAAAAATCATCTAAATTAAATAAGTATGAGAAGTTGTTAATTGGGCACATAAGAAGCTTATTTAGATCAACAATGCATAGAAACACTTTGTAACTTAGAGAAGAACTAAAATGAATGAAGTTGAATTTCTCCAGGGCTTACAGTTTTATATTTTCATTATTTTGTATTTTTGGAACTAAGTGGAATACTGTTAACAAGTACAAATCCTACCTGCTTACTTCACTGTAAGTATCACTGAAGATTTAAGTTCTAACCCAGTATCATCACACATCTAGAATAATTTAAGTCCTGACAAACCTTGAGGGATCAGTCCTGCAACATGGCCTTGAGTACATGTATTGTGGATCTCCTACATCCTGTAAAGAAGTAAAAGAGGAAGTGCCAGTGGCCAGGAAATGTGTCATAGAGGTCAAAAAGAGAAACAATGTTCCAACACTGTGAGATAAAATTAAACTTAGAATATACACATCCAGTGTGCTGACAGCCCAACAAAACAGGTAGGCAGAACACTGATCAGAATATTCTGAGCATTTTATCTGTGACAAAAAATCTAGATACAATTATCCTGACTTTTTTCCCCCCTAATAATTTCAGTGCTAGTTTCTGCATTCAATATTAGTCCTGCAGCAGAGAAAGTAGGCCCCATAATTTGTCTTTCAGTGTCCAGTTCCACATAAATGTTCTACCACTAAACTGCCACTAAACTGCTTGCTGCCGCATGCAGCGGAGATGCTTATTTTGAAACTTTGCATACATACTGCAGCTATCTTTTAGCTTAGGCAGCAATGTAACGTGTCTACTCTTTGCTATGGTAAGTAAAAATCATATAAAGAAAATACATACTGCTTTAGGAAAAAGTTGGTCTTATAGAGAACCAAAAGTAGCTGCAGTAACAACAGAGCCAGAGACCTACTTTTGAGACAAGATGCTCTTCAGTTAAGCATAACGACAAAAAATTGTAGGTAAATACCTTAAAGCAAAGTTTAGTCAGTAGCATCCTGCATTTGAAAGTCTCACTATGTCCCTTGCTGGTAAGTTTTTTGTCATGCAGGATAGGTTAACAGCAAGGCAGCTAATGGAGAATGAGCAGCTGTCACAGCAGTTTGCAGGCTCCTCCCTCAGGAAACATATGAGAGCTGCATTTTCTAGGAACTTCTGATAGCTTGGTGCTGCCAGTGAAAGTCAACTGCTGGAAATAAAGAGATATAAAGAGAACCTCCTATCACCACAAGGGTTGTCAAACACTGGCCTATGAAGGTTCTGGGACTTCTATCCTTGAGATGTCCAAGGGCAAGTCTTGACTGGACACTATGATTCTAAGATCTTCCAAACTGATTACTGATAACCTAACACTTAAAATATATTGAGTAACCCCCACTGTTTTGTCTGGCACCTAAAGGATTTATGAGATCTTAAAAAAAATGAAGACAAAACCTCTACTTTACTATCTTTCTGAAGTATGTCCAATTGTTTTTGATGCAGTAGCATTGGAGATTTTTTTTTTTGGAAAAGATTACTGTAATGGCTATGAGAAAATGTGTTTGGCTAGAATTACTCTGTTGCTATTGAGTGCTAACAAGGTCTTTGTCTGACCAGAGATGTGCCCTTTTGTGTTTTACAGCACCTGAAGTAGTTGTGCATCTAATGTTGTTGAGTTCAGTAGCACACAAAATTGATACTCCTGGCACTACATGAGTTAAGAGTGAGGGAATGTTGTTGTCTTTTTTATTCCTATTGTTAGAGGAAGTTGTATTAAAGAATATAGAAGAGTGTGTGGGTTTTTAATACTGTATTTTATTGATGTTTCATACAGTAAAGAACAGTCTGATAACTAAACAGAATTTATAGAATTAGAAATGTAGCAAGCAGTCTTTTCTGATTCTCACTTTTGTGTTCTGTATGAGTGGCACTGAGAGACTTCAGGCCAGCCTAATGCATTACTCACTGAAGAATCTTTCCAACAAATAAATTCAATAATGAAGTAGTTGGAAGCCCTGTATATTCACATTTGTAAATGGGAAAAGTATCCACAAAGGCATGTTATTATTGATTTTACAATAAGCTGCACTAATTAACTAACTAACAGGCCAGCTGGAAGTCAAAAGGGATTTTTTTTTTTTTTTGGATGCAGGTTGATAGAAGCAACATTACCAGTGGAAGTATTGGAATTTTGTTTTATTTCAAAGGCATGTGCTGGGAAAATAAACGAGTCCAAAGCAATTGTGTAGCACGGTTTTCCAAAAAAGGCAATAAATAAGGTGAACCTCTACAAAGAATCTTTTCTCTGCAGAAAGGTATGTGTTTCTACCTGACTTGTTTATATTAATTTTATTTTCTGGGAATGCCATCCATTATTTTGACATGCTTTATGGTGAGTAAAAATCCTTGATTGCAACTGCATACCAAAAGAAGGAGTTTTGTTACTTTTCACAAAAAAACCTATCTTCAGAAATGTCAGAGGCCATTTAAATGTCATTGTTTGAGAAAGTACTTTGAGAATGTTCCAAAATGAGCTTTTTTGGAGGTGTCAACTCTTGGAAAAAAAATTATCTGTCTAGCTATGTTGGATTCACTTCTATACAGGTTTCCTTGTATGCAAATAAGAAATATATTAGACGTGCTCAAAGCTAGAAAGCTTGGACAAGTCAGAACATCTGAGCATTTCTCACAGAGAGAAATTCACAGGTTACTTCACAAGTAAGATTAATTGGACTTATTTCAGTTTGTCTGCTTTCTCATGGATAGAAAAATAGGATACAAAGATTGCTGGTAGTTTGTTTGATTCTTTTTTACTGAAATTTCTATTATAAAACTAGGACTCTGAAGCCCAGGTACTGAACCTCTATTATCTTATAAGTGTATAGCCTACAAGGCATTTTGGAAAAGTAACAGAAAATTACTGGTTTGTTTTGTAGTGTGATATGTATTTATATATCATTCTGGAGACCTCAGCAACATTTCAGATGTTTCTTTATTAATATTTAGGTATTTCAGTCCATAAATTTTGAGGTAAGATATGAGAAACACCATGGTCCTCTCGTTCTGACTTCCTTTGCCACAGAAGATATAGAACTTTTGTGAACGATATCTGACTGGAAGATCCACAGTGATCAGTAGTCACTGCTCCTAGAAAAATACCCTGAAGTCTTGAATCTCATTTTCATTTATGAAAAATGCTTATTAAGTTATCCCAATGGCTAACTGCACTCTTTGTTATAAAAAAAGCAAAAATTTTTAATAACATTTATTAAGTTTTAATCCAGAACTTGTACAGATCTCTTTATATCTTAATTTGAGAAATAGAGGAGATAGATTTAAGAATATGGTTTCTTTGTCTTTTATATCTAGGTTTTATGCTTCTTTGCAATTAACTAATTTGAATTAACTTTTAAACTTCTCTATAACTCAAAGATTATGATTATTTGATTGGTTTTGGCAATTCATCTGTTTTTTTTTCCAATTTATTGTTATTCTTTCTGAAATGTGAAGGTCATACCTGGAACTAGTGCTCTAATCCACCACAGTATACACAGACATAATATAACCTTTCTTCTACTACCACGGCCTACATGAAGATAGAGGGAGCAAATAATCCCAGGATAAAAACTGTCTCTGCCACAGTCCTGCAGGTTCACTGTATGATGTGGTATCTGTAGAAGTGGAGAGTTGTGCCTAATAAAACCACTCACTGTTTTTCAGAAAATTCACTTATATTCAGGAAACGGTGTTAGTGGACATGTAGAAATTCTCTGCCCCCAAGAAACTTCGATGAAACATCCAAAATGTCCTGAACCTTCCTGAAGCTCCCAAGAAAAAGTGAGAGCAACAATTATAGGCAAGCTGCAGATCCTAAGGAAACTATGGACATCCTATTAGCACAGTGCAGAGATCCTCCAAACTAGCTGGGGGTGGGTATGTGCTTCCAGGCAGCTGCATAAGTTGTAGTCTCCACCAAAATCAACAAAATGCTGTGTGGAGGGGTACTTGATCTGCTGCCAGTGCCATGTACTGAAACAATGCTGCACTTCCAGAACAGGGACATCCACCTCCAGTCATAGTTCTGGCACTGATGTCACAGTAGTTGTTGCTTCTGTTTTTATTTGGTTTGGATTGGGTTTCTTTTGTTTGTGGTATTTTATTTCTTAAATTTTATTTAAAATTTAAGTATTATAGCCACATCCTATGACAAAATACATCATTGGATGTAATCCATATATATAGGATGCAATCCATATGTAATCATATATAATCCAAATGATAGTGAACTGAATAAGATAGTGAACTGAATAATCCAATAGTCTCTAAAACTATCAGTTGATTTTCTGAATAAGCATAATTTATGGACCTCAATGTTTCCTGCCATCCCTCTTATTGCGCCTCAAAATGAAGCTAAAACTTGCATAACTGCAAAAAAGAATTACAGTTCATAGACTGAGACACTGACTGTACACCTAATAACACACACTAATGAATTTAATCTGATCAAAAAATATTTCTGAGCTTGCTTATATTTTACTGTGTTGACACAGTTTCAGAGAGTAGGGGTGCCTGTTGCTGTGTTAGACTTTGTAATTACTCATCTCATAGCAACCAACAAACCTCTAACTGATTATGATGATCTATATGTAATACTTCTGTTGCTTTATTTTGGCTGGTGATTTTAATTTTTGCATCTACGCTTTGCTTTCATTTGACCATACTCCAGATGCAGTGAAATCTGGTTATACTTTTCAGCTGCAGGACAGAGCAATATGAAATGTATGTCAGGAGTTAAATGTGAAGTGAAGAAAAACATTCAGTTGTTTTATAAGTCAAGATTACAGTAGCTGACTCTGCACCATATTGTTTGCTTTACCATTATTGCAATCTCTGTTGGCTTTCTGCTTTGGGGGTGAGGGGGTAATAAGAAGCAAGTGTTGACCATTGCCTACCAAAATCTCCTTTGCTGGAGTCCTGACAATATGAACCGAAAGTGATATAATTGATAATGAAGGAACAGGGAAAATATGCATTCTTTGGCAGGGGTTAATTGAATTTGTCCTTTTTGCTCTGCTGTACATAGTTCCTAGTTTCATGTTTCCTTCCTTTTTCCCCAGGAGGTATGAATATCTCCTAAGGGACACTGCCTTGATGGCATTACCTAAAAAGCTTCTGGAATTGCAGGTAGAATGTATGTTAACACTGCTCATGCTTTCCTGCAAACAGAGGCTGCTGTTTTGACAGAACTTTCTGTCTCTCCTTGGTCAGGCCAGTATTGTTTCCATATATATCAGTTAATGTATGAGCAGACTGTAATGCTGTCCTTTATTATTTCTTGGAATAGATTTTCTTTTCACATGTTACCACGATCCTGTATTGTCTTCATGTTCTGCAAGGGTGTAGAATGTACGTTTCTTCATAGCTTGTTTCTTGATAGCAGATTTCTTCTCTATGAACTCTATTGTAGGTTTTATTGATCCTAATATTTGATCTTCATGAATTCATCTGGAAAATATTAAGAAAGGAATGAAAATAGCATAATAAGCAGAGTTGTCCAACTTATCAGGTTTATAGTAAATTTCTTTTTCAGAAAGGACTTAGACTTTCAACTAATTTTCTCAAACTTTTCTTTTTTTTTTTTTTAACAGAAATCTCATAGCCATGAATGTTATCTTTCCATGGTAAAATTTGCATGATAGCATTGGAGTTTTATTTATTTTATGATTCTGCTGACCAGGCAATAGATATACCTTCCTCTCAGATATATTTCAGAGGTATTTAACACCACAGAAATGTCAACTATAATTTTTTTCCCAATTTAGAAATGTGTTATCACTGTATTTTAATTTCTTCATGTGTATAAGCTCAAAACCCCCCAGCAGTGCCTTTGAGTAGTTAAAGCAGACCTTCTAAGGATAAAGTGAAAACCTGTCTTTTAGGACAAGAACACTGTGAATTGTCAAACTGGATCTTGCAGTCTTTTTGTTAAGCTGGTTGTGATTCTAATAGTTATATTCTGTTAAATACCCACTTAAATCAGTTTTATTCTTCTGATAATAGGGATACTAAAGATACTAAGACTTGCTGGACTAGAGGTTGAACCAGATATCTGTTTGCATGATTCCTAGTTCTCACAACATTCACCATATATATTTTTTAACAGAAACATGAAATAAATCACTGACTTTACCTCCAGTTGTATTAAATTTGGGACAATTCAGACAATTTTCCTACCTACTATCCTTCTTTTCACATGCAAAGTTTATGCTTATTCTCATTCCATACTAGATAAGAACAATAGTAAAAGCTGTGTATGTCTTAAGTCATTATTGTTCTAGTATGTCAAATAAAAATTCACAGACCCTGCTGACTTGGTGATAGAATGACAGATGGGTCATTAATGCTCCTAATAATATATAACTTGTCATATTTAGTTTTGAAAGTTCAACCAGTTTTGGTCTGTCTTTTTGCCTTCCTGACAATGTTAGCTCTGATATAGTTCTGCATTCTCATGTCACTTTTCATTTTGTTATTCATCTTGGACCTAATTTATAATTTAAAAACCCAAAACATTATTGATTCACTGACTTATTGATCTGTTCACCAAGTGGTTTCAAATGAAGCCATCACCCTCTTGACCTCTTTGCATTTGCTATCTGCTTTGCTTCCATTTTACCAGTCTGGATACTGCAGAGTTTTGTGTTTAAGAGTATGAAAAGAATTGGATATGCAAACAGTAAGTATGCTGTGATTCTCTACGCTTTTCTAAGACTGCTCATTTAAGCATTTAAGATTTTTCTCCTCTCCCGGATAGCTGTGTTGGCAGAGATGGTTGATTTTGTACAACTGATTTAGTATCAAAGCCCTCCTAGGGATTAGTGTCACACAACCTCTGTATGGGTGTTCAGCTCCTCTGCAGAAACAATTTACATTTCCCTTTCATATTTGCAAGGTTTACAAAGATGTTTTTCTTGTTTTTATTGGTAGAAAGATAATGAGATAAATAATTCTATGTATTCCTTAACAAGGTAAAAAAAAAAGAATTTTTTTTTTTCTAAAGGAAAACCAAATTTGTTCCTGTGGTCTTCCCTCATGTTTTTCCATCAGAAATAACTACAAGTCAGAGTTCCCAGTTTTGCCGTTAGCCTTGGAAGAAAATATTTTTTTTTAAATGAAACTGCACAGTAACCTGCAGTTTCTGAGCAAGCCCCTTCAGAGCAAAACAATTCACTAATTACTTAGCAAATATAGATCAAAATGATCCAAAATATAGATTTAACTCAAATTTCAGTGCCTAAAATAATGAACAAAAATGTACATATTTATTAGGAAAGCAATTCTTAAAAATAGGTTTAATTCTTTGTAAAAAAATAGAATATTTTTTAAAATGAACATACTTAAAATGGGACTTTTTCTTCCTTACTAATATTTTTAAAATTTGAATACTGTGATTTTCTTCTCCTATTTTTTGGAAGTTATCTCATGTTTAGTGACTGTAGCCCCATCTATGAGAGAAAAAACATAAATAGGAAAGCACAAAAACCTCTTCTCCATATGCATAAATGTTAGATACTTTCTGAACTTCCATTACTACTTCTTTGTTCATTTCATGGGGAAAAAAAATCATTTGACAAGGTCCACCATCATACTAAAGACAGCACCTGGAGTTAACACAGTTATTGTGTATCTGAAAATGTTAGTACATCTACAAATGCTAGATGGAACCAGGGAAGCTGAATGTAACATTTTGAAGAGTGTGTAGCATCCTGTTCTGCTTGTCTGACTGTTCCGGCAGGATTTTTGATATCAGGAAATTCTGAAGAAGGTTATGTATGGGTTTTGACCCCAATATTAATGCATCCTGGGAGAGTTGGATGTAACATGATCAATCATAAAGAGATAATAATTTTATTACTTTTACTCATTGCAATAAAACCATAAACAATGGATAAGTCTTTGTATTGGGCTAACAGTCAGTAATCTTTTATAACATTTTGGTGTAATTTGTAAGAAAAGTGCCATTTGCCTTAAATCCTGTAAAAGGATTTGGCATTTTCAAGTGATTGATTACACACATACCTAAGAGAGAACATGTAGTTTGTTGGGTTTTTTTACTTTCTGTTCTCTTAGAATGAAATCCTGTGGCTGATTACATTTTAGGAATCTCCATTTGGGAAATAACACTGCATTCACTTAAATCTCAGATAAATGCAAGATTAAATCCTAACAGGTACTTCCCTAAGGGGGGAATTTTTGCAAGCCTGTTGAATCCTCAGGTTATCTCACCACTTGGTATTTCTTAGACCTAAGTAATATTTTATTTTGCAGTTTAGAATATAGTAAATGAAAACATATTTTTTAAACTCTCAACTCTGTTCTAGGATTTTAACTAGTGAACAGTGCTGCTGTGATTTCTTTTTAAATATTTCTTTGGACTATAGCTGGTTCAGGTATAGATATAGCATTTGCTGCTAAAGATTTATATGTCTAAACCAGCTGACAATTTAGAAATTTTTATTTTATTATCATTCAGCTATTCAGACTACGCACAGTCTTCATCAAAATATAGGCAGTACAAGGGTTAAAAAAGTTAAAAATAAATTATTACATGGAAATTAAATTAGATTTCATGTCAGAAGATTTGTTATTACATTAACAAATTAAATGACATTTTAGTTAGGGAGGAGTAGAAAGTTTTCATTGGAATCCAACACCAGTGCCATAAACAATTAACAAGCACTCTTCTTATTCCTGTAATTAACTTCTTTATCTTGTGAGTTTATCCAGAATTTGTCCTTTTCAAACTTCCTAGGAAACCATTTCTGAGCAGGAGAGAGTTTTATGTGTGCCAGTGTATGTATGTTGGAAGGAATGAAGAGAAGAAACTAGATAAGAGGAGATGACCGAAAATGGATGAGAATATAAGTATGGCTAGGGAATGCTAAAGGATCTCATATCCATTTTTGCACTGTAAATACTACACTAGACATTGTAAATAGCTGCTCTATCTGCAAATAACTTAGTGAATGGTTCCTTGAAATCCACTGTGCTTTGCAAATCTGCCTTGTTTGTAAGTGCCTATCATTTGTCGTGGGAGCGACTGTCACAACAGGGCTATAGGCTGAGACAATCTGTGAGCCAAATGCTGCTGTTATACACTTTTGTGAAATTTAGCTTAGGTTGCTCCTATCTGATCACCACAGAAGCCTTTCAGGATGGAAGAATTTGCTGGGAAAGGGTCAGCAAAATACTTGCAAAACAAAGTGAAATGCATTAAACAAGAACAAGGAGGAAATCAAGACTGTGTAGAAATTGTTGAAAGCCAGTAAAGTCTGAGGGGAAATGAATTTGCAGAGTAACTGCCATCTATAGTGCCTATGTTTTATTGGAATAGTCATCATGATGTACTGAAGGAGGAAAAGTCAGCAATTTTTGCTTTGTTTTTTTTTACAGGTACTTTTGAAGATTATGTCTACCTGAGACTCATCTTAGAAAGTGTAATTCCTAGATTATATATGAGGGTGTATTTCTGTAGCTGGTTATATGGATTAGAAGAGTCTAGGACTTTTTAAACAGCCTACCTGAAAATATGCTTTGTCAAACAAACATTTTGGATGTCAGTTTTTTACTAGCTGATTAAGGAGAAGATACTGCATCTAGATTCAAATTCTTTTACTTAAATAAAAAGCATTAGCATAATAAATCAAGTTGTTTGATGTAGCAAGGTGAACAAGTGTATCTTTCTCCTTTCATACTGGTTATATATCTTAATTCCTCTTTGTAAATTCTTTAAGTCAACACTACCAAATGGGCACAAACACAGATATAGTGATTATCTTGCAGAGCTTCACTGAATCAAATAGAGTGAAATCTGTGATATCCCTGTTTTCTGGAGGTGTACATTGCACGTTCATCATAAATTAGTTGTGTTAAGACAAATGAGATATTTTAGGTTATTGATATGCAGCCAGTGTCATAAAAGATGCACAGCGAGAAGGGCTAAGGTTTTTCTCCAATTCACCTCAGAAGACTTGGGAAGAAATCTTCTAGGGAAGAAATAGTTTCACTGAGGCCCTATTTTCATGTGAATTTTTAAAGCCACGTGATCTCTCATCTAAGCTGGAGGTAGTAACTAGGCATGCCACTTCCATTAAAATGGAGAAAATGTCATTAGCTGAAAGTTTCATTTTGAGGAAAGAGTAGAATATAGGAGAAAGTACAGAAGAGATAAATCTAATATATGGGGATTTTTTTGTCATCTAATGGCTAGAACTAGTCCAAGAGCTGGCAGTCACTACTGGAGAAGGAAAGTAAATCAAAGAAGATGGTAGAAGTTACTACATTTGCAGTTATTTATAACCTTAGAAAATGGAAAACCTCAGAACTTGGCCAGAAACTTAGATGCATAGCTTAAGTTTTTAGTGTGATATGCCTCACCTCTGAAATAAGTGTTTAGCAACTGATTGTAAAATAAAATAATATGAGTGGGAAAAATATTTGCTACTTCTCTGTGCCTGGGGTCCTAGTGAACCCTTGTTGTAGCAAAAATTGTTACTTATGTGCAACAACATATTCATATTCATTGCTAAACTTCCTAGCTATAGGAAAACTGGATATTAAACTGAAAATTTTGATACCTGCTCTACAAGGTATCAAATATTTCATTTAACTAAAATTTGAGTGTCATATATTTTCTATTATTTATTATTAAATTCAAAATTTGTATCTTTACAAACAGTTTTGTTTGCCTTAAAAAATACATTCAAGAATATCTTTGCATATACATGGGACTGTCAGTTTTAAAGCACAGTAGTTTAATAGTATTACAAGCTTTTTAAAGTAATCTTCCATGCTCCTATGTCACCTACAACCTGAGTATTGTCTCTTGTGGAGTGCTCAGTGGGAAAGGAAATTTTGCTTTGAATTTTTCCTTGAAAACCCCTCCAGTTTCCTGACTGTATTCTCTCTCTGCAGGTGAGAATTTATATTTATATGCATCATAAACCATAAAAATATGATTTTTGTAAATCCGAGAGGTTTATAAACTGAATGTCTGACTACACTTGTTAACTATAAATTTTGAATGATTTAAAAGGGTAAGTGATCATTCTCTACTGGCTTGCAGTTTTTAGCATGGTCTTACTGACATCTAATACTTCCTATCTAGTAAACACAGACTGCACATTTAGTAGGGGTTTTCTATTTGCCAGGAAGAAAAGAATCATTCTGACTCTCATCTTCCTTGACCAGTTGAGTTCTGGAGGGATGGAAAATGAGAACATAATTTATGTAACCAGACTTTTTTAATCGACATTTATAGCTCTACCAAGGTAAGGATAACAGTGTGAGTCTATTATATCATCATTAATAGTAACAGGTCATCCTTCAGAGAAGATGGCTACAATATAAACTATCTGTACCTTCTCACATTGCCAAGAGAAACCAAACCCTAAACTGAATAGGGCATATGCTTCTGTATCCTTAACAGGCCAAGGAATCTCACAGGGAGAAAAAAATCTGCCTTTAAACCAGTGGTGCAGCTGTGAGCTTCTCCTAAATAACTATTACCTACCAATACTTAACCAATCTTAATGAGCTGTCAGAGATGGAGGGAAGAGGAGGCCAACATATGAGAAAGTTAGTAAAAAATGTTTTTGGTTGTTCTGTAAACTGTCAACAAAGGCATAAACATTTTTATAAAATAATTTTTTGTTTAGGCGTTGTAAGATGAGAGATGGCTCCAGCTTAGGCTTGCCAACGTTTATGGAAGATATTTGGGTTTGAGTTTAGGGCCAATAGAGGACATGCCGCACACTGCGCAAAACCTGTGTGATTCTTTCTCAGATATTATACAGTTGGCAAAAATTTGTAATTGATTTGTAAAAAGATATATCTACTAGTTAAAATGAAAGTCTACTGAATGTTTACGAGGTGATTCTGTCTTTCTGCACTGCTCTGGTGATACTATACCTGGAGTGCTGCATCCAGCTCTGGGGTCCTCAGCACAGGAAGGACAGTGACTTGTTGGAGCAAGTCCAGAGGAAGGACAAAAAGATGATCGGAGAGATAGAGCACCTATCTATGAGGAAAGGCTGAAAGAGAATTGGGATTGTTCAGCCTGGAAAAGAGAAGGCTTTGGGAATTCCAGACTTCCAGTACCTGAAGGGAACCTACAAGAAAGATGGAGACAGACTTTTTACAAGGGCCCGTAAAGACAGAACAAGGGAAAATGACTTCAAACTGAAAGACAGCAGGTTTAGATTATATATTAGGAAGAAATTCTTTACTATGAAGGTGTTTAGGCACTGAAAGGTTGTCCAGAGAAACTGTGAATGTCCCATACCTGGTAGTGTTCAAAGCCAGGTTGGACAGAATTCTGAGCAACCTGGTCTAGGGAAAGGGTTCCTCTGCCCATGGCAGAGGGTTTGGAACTAGACAATCTTTAAGGTTGCTTTCATCCCAAACCATTCTGTGTTTCTATGATTTATGAGCTATTTATAAAAACATCCCAGCCACACATGGAAAAGAAACAACAATGGTTTGCATAGCCCTTAAATATACAAACTTCTTGGATATTGTTTTCCCTTATTCTTGTGTCAGATAGACACAGCCTTCTGTGACACAACAAATGAAAATAGGGTAAAGAAAGGGCTTTCAAAGAATCTAAGTAGACCGTTTTGATCTATACAGATACTGTTGGTGGAAGATATGGCTGAAGAGATATGACTGAAGAGAAAGAAAAGTATGCAATGCCTTGCCACAAGTACTGGAGGTGACACCTTTTCAGATATACTGATGAAGGAGGTTTCTCGTGCTTCCAGATAGGTGGATACACTGTTCTGCATCTAGTAGACACATTTCTGAGTTTAGTTTAAAGCATTAGATTTGTGACAGCATGATATTCTGTCTTGGCTAATTTTCCTTGCGGAGAAGGCAGATGAATCTGAACTCAATATTGTGCTACAGCTGGTGCACGCTGTTAAATAAGGCATCCCTGGAGTCTCTGCAGGACACCACATAGTGCTGTAGTCCTGTGTTTTCCCTTCATCATTTCTGGGCTGAATGACTTGCCTTTCAACAAGCTGCTAGATCCTATTACTGTGAGGGTACAAAACCACTCCCTAGTAAAATGCTGCAAGGGAGGAAAGGATGGAGAAAAGTCATAGTGGAAGAGGGAGTATCGAGGTGTATGTACCTCTTAAGGGTATAGATGTTCAAATATTCCTGCAGGGTTCCAGTCTCCTTCATCAACTGTGTTGCAATCAGATGCCTTCTCCCTTCCGGATCCATCCAGGATAGATCGGATGATGGATCATGACTGTTAATGCTGCATTGGCAGAAATGTTAGCACAGATGTATAGAGTAAAAGCTAGACAATTGTTTGCCTCATGGCTTGCCTTTGTAGTAGGTTATGTATTCACCATCTGAAAAATCATACCTGTTCATAACAATTAGGAAAAAATGTAATTTGGCTAAAAATTTTTCATATGTATTTTGAAAATTTACCCAATTTTTATTTATTCCTTCTCAAGCAAGTTTTTCTTTTTCTATTGAATCTACTTAGTTCTGCTCCTCTTGCTGTGATCATGGGGCTAACTGGGACCAAAGAAACATGTACAGTAAGTTTTGAAGTTATTCAGATTTGTGGATTTTTTTTCCCCTGGGAATTAACCAGGGCAGGTGCTGCTTTTCTTTGTCCAAGGCACCTGAAAAAAGTAATGTCTCAATAAGGCTGAACATTTCTGATTTTACTTCTTTGCTTCAGTGACTATGATGTTATTTCATTCTGCTATGGGTATCATGATACACATGTGTACATATGTGTGTAGACATGTGAAATTATCACCGAATATTCCTTTTTTGACTTGTTATAACTAGAAATAGAAGTCAGGACAAAACTATTGGTTCAGTTGAAGCAGTTTTTAGTTCAAAAGGCAATAACATAAAGAGAAGGATCTTTATTGCAGGATGTTTTGTTTAGGTCACTTCTTTTAGCATTACCTGGGCACATCCAGGAATTGCCAAACTTGCCACCAGCAATAGCATATATTCTTCTCTTCCATTAAGGTTGTTCTGCAAACTTGTTACCCAGAATAACAGAATAAGAATACAATTGGAAGAAATTTTTTCACTGCTGTTATTGCAATTTTTGGGAGCTTTTGCAGTCATTCTGCAAAATTTGGAATAAAAACACTTTGGGAGGGTTGACCAAAGCTCTAAATTCATTAAAATATGTTGCAGTCTTATTCAGCTCAAAAATGTTGATTACTGGACCTAGGAAAAAATGCATGTGAGAAAATTATTGGCTCTTTTCCTAGAATCCCATTTCTGCTAGCTGCTTCTGATAGTGTTTTGGATCTACATTATGCCCAACTGAGACTATTAAGGTGAGGTCTATACCTTGGTACATAATGTATTGAATATATTTATCATTTAAAAGCCCTCTACATATGCCAATACAAAAAATTAAACAGTAACAAAATAAAGTCTCATTCTTTCCAAAGGGAGATGAGACCAGTGTTTTTGACAACATCTAAATGAAAATAGTAGCTATCACTTAGTAGAATATTGTTATGCAAGCTGTAAGAAAGCACCTCTTTACATGGACTGTTATGTGTAATCTCTGCTCTGTGAATATACATTCTATTTTTACTCTATTCTTTGTAATAAGAATGCAAGTAGCGAACCAGAAAGTTTTACAGGTTTGGGTTTGATTTTTTTTTAGTTGAATTTGAAACATGCATTAAAAGAAGATAAAAATTGTGAAAATTGCCTTTAAATTCTGACATAAACTGAAGGAGTCTAATTCTAATCTCACAGCTCTATGTTTAATGGATAAAAGATAAGTGGAATTTATAGCATATTTGAAATTTGTGTATATGAATATACATATATAAATGCATGAAATCGCAGAAGATATCAGCCAATCTCACTTAGAAATCCAAGCTAGAGGAGACAATTAAATGCCACAGCTGGATGAAAGGAAATAGATATGTAAAGTGGGCTAGCCAAACTTAAACAGGCTAGTGAACACATTTTCTGGGAAGAAAACTCGACAAAAAAATATCACCCCTCAAATAAAGAACTTAATTTTTACTAAGTAGGTGCTACTTTCTTATTTCCACGGAATCAATAATAATTAATTCTGTCTCCCACCCTGCTTCTTTCTGAAAACAGTCTTACAAGAATGGGTGTTTCTTTCAAGGTCTACCAAAAGATATTCACTTTCCAACCTTTACAACACAGAAAACAGTATTTCTCTGTGGGCTCTGATTTTAGATGGATTTTCTATTGGAATATCCAGTGTTTTTTAACCTCTTAGGCTACAAAAATTGTTGCAAGAGCCATTTCCCTCTTCATGTGCCCTGACCAGCTTTTAATTATCTAGCTGGCTACTTTCTGTCTTGCTTACCATCTCCCTGGTTGTCATAGCAAGAGAATGTGATTTCCAATTAATATTCTTGAGGTTTTTCTATCATCATGCCCAGTGAATGAAAAACTTCTAAAGAATACTAAAGAGTCACTCAATGACTGGTTTGCACCTGCATGAAAACAAGAAGTCATACTCTAGTGGTATGAATCTAATGCAACTTCCAAAAAATTGTTTATAATTCCAACTCTGATAACTCTCCCTCTGGGATGATTAGAAGGGAATAACTGAGTGCCTGGATTTTTTTTAAATCGATCTTCAGTATCTGTCATGTTATTGCTGTAGTTAGACAGTCCACCTCAAAATAAGAAAGAAGTCACCTCTCAGAGGAAGGCTGGAACATGAGAAATGTCATCCCAGAAAATATTAGGATCCTTACAGAAAGTGGAGCCCTAAAACTGACATAAGAAAACTGGAGAATTAGCAAGTAAAGCTCCTAAGCCAGAGGCACAATAATAATTCTTAATAGAAAAAAGGACCAAATAGAATAGTTAAAAAAATTTATGATACGATTGCCTATAAAAGAACCATTAAATCTGAACAAGAAAAACTCAGCTCAGAAGCTTGGGTCTACCCTTATAGAAGTACTAAATAATGACCTCATCTACCAAAAAAATACATGAGCTTTTGGAATAAGACTATATCATTGCAAATACCTATGATGTTAGTCCTTAATAGTGGTATAAGTCAGGCATAAACCAGGACAAATGACATTATCAGGAAAACACAACAGATCATTAACAGGACTGTAACTTTGCCGTGTAAAGGACACTCCAGCAGTCTCTTCTACTGCATGAATTACAGCTGATATTGCTGCAGGAAGTATTGAAAGGTTTTATGCTTAGTACCATCTCTTGTTACTAGAAGGAGATGATGGTAGTTGAAGTAATTCCCCTGCTTAGCCAGACATAAGAATATTTTCTATCCCCTCAAGCCATGTATTTTATGTATGATTGGATGAGGATCTTTTTAACTAGGTTGTGTCTTCCACCTTTAGCTTTATACATACATTTATGAATTGTAGGTTCTGAAAGGACAGAATCATACTCCATGTTATGGCCTTAACCCAGTTATTTTTGTTCATTCAAATTTCATGAAAAACTCTCCATAATTTCTGGAAGGACAAATTTTACTTGAGATTTTCAAGCAAACAGTAAAAATTTTAAAACCCCAGCTGATTAATCTTCTTGTGAAAACTGCATTGTTAACCCAGTTGTTTTTATTGTTAATATTGATCCTTTTCCAGGATCAAGTCCCTTGTGTTGAGTAAGGATTGAATCAAGTTATTTGTGATAGAAGAAAGAAGCCAAAAAACCTGGAAGGTGATTTGCTTCATTCATGTATTTGTTTAAGTATCAATACAGCAGATATAGTGACAGTACTACACTGGTTCAGTATGAAGTAAGCTTTGTTTAAATCTGAATATAAGAGAAAAAACTGACTATATTTTATTTGGTCTTGAGTCTTTAAGCTGAGAAAGTAATACCAACTTCTGCTTTGTGCAAAGTCTTATGTGACATTATGGACACCTTTGTGAAGATGACCGTGTATTTATAGTAATGATAGAATTATTTAAAGTTTTACTTTAATTAATTGTGGCTGATATCAAAGCACCTGCTCTGCAAGATACTTATTATTGTCATTTTTTATTGCACTGAATCTTAGGATACTAAATGTATATAACAACTGTTTCAGTAATTATCTAAAAGGTGTTTAGTAAAATGGGATTCTCAAATTGCTAAATGTGTCAGTGAGCCAGAACAAAAGGCATGGGAAAGGAAATGAAGGAGAAGACAAATTTTGTGGGGAGTTGCTGCCTCTTGAAAGAAATATAAAATGGTCTCCAGATTTAAGTATTCAGGGGTCAACTTTTGAATGCAGTTTGGGTTTGTTTGGGTTTTTTTCCCACTATTTCAGTGGGATGTAAAATATTATATCTTTTCAAATAAACTACCAAATATTCCTCAAGACATAGTTATCAGGCACTGTGGACCTCATCTCAGATAGGATTAATGGTCTAGAAATCAGCTTGCCCCCTAGTAACTCTCTCCACTGATCTAGTCTCTCTGGAATTAATTTTTTATGGTCAGATTAGAAAGATTAAAATAAAACAGAGCTGAGTGTTGAGTGGTATAATTGCTGTAATATAAAGGAGAGTATTTAAGCCCTTTCATTTCCCTAAACAACTCATTGAAACACAGTTTTAATGGAAAATATGCTGGAAATATTCTATCCTATTTGTAAAACCTGAATTCTGTCCTCCTAATGAACAGTCTCAGTTCATCTGAAGCAACTGTCAGCCCTTTACTGAAAGGATTCCCTCTTTGAATTTGCAATCTCTTTTAGAGATGGACTAGTTGTTACACAGATGGCACTGTTATTGCACAGTCCCATTTTAGTAATCTATAATAGCCATCTGTGTGCTCTCAAAACCCTACCAGATAAAACCCAAGTATTTCTACAGTCTAAAGGTGTGTGGTAATGTTTTAGGGTGGATTAAGATGAGGATTTAATGGGAACATAAAATTATGTTATTAGAAGAATATTGACTTCAGAGGAACTGCTTCTATGTATTGAAAAAAAGGATCCAGACCTTCACATTAACCAATTTGAATGTTTTTTGTGCAACCAAATTTTATTTTGAACTGATGAGAAGCATTATAGCAAATTCTTAAATTATAATGGATTTCTAAGATTCCTTAAAGAAGGCTTTATAATTTCATAAGGACTAAAACTTGTATGACTCATTGGAAAGTTAACTAAGCTTAAAAAATGTAATTTTTAGAAGGAAAAGAAAATTTTGATCACTTTTATAAATCTCTATCTAAATGGAGATTGGGACATATAATTGATATTTGCCCCCAAAATTTAATTTGTTTTCACTCAGGTCTACAAGATGAATATAGACTGCACTTACTGTTTTGGGCTTCATTTTTCTTTTCTTTTAGCCATTAGTCCCTTTCCTAAAATAAAACTAATTTTAAGTTTAAAAGGAAAAAACGAATCACATTTTCACTATCCTGTCAAACTGTGGGTATTTTGCCCATTGGTGAACTTTGTACCTGTACATTCAATAAATTTTGATATTCTTTTGTTTTCTTAGCTGAAACATGCTGTTAAAATGGCATAAAACAGAGTTAGAGATGCTCGCTTCCTGTTGCAAGCTACATATTTGGGATAGAGGACTGTAGTTTGCTATAGGTACTCATATTGTTTCAAATACCAAAAGGCAGTGGAATCTCCACTGCAGAATTAACTTAAATAATTACTAAGACCCAATTCTACCTAAATTATGAGTTTACTTGGACACCAAGATCTGCTTTTGTTGCTCAGATCAATGGGTGCATCTAAGTCTACATTCCTGCTGAAGGCAGTCAAAGCCATTAAATGGTTTTCAGAACATTTTTCTGCAGTGTATGGTGATAACAAGCTTAGTGCCTACTTCCCTCAGGGGAAGACAGTAAAAGGAGAGGGGAATTGTCCTTGTCCCTTTCCTGTATTTTACTGCCTCACTGTCTCAGGTTATTCCAGCACAATAGCAGTTTCTGCAGGGTGAGAACAGGATAATGAGGGAAATACAAGGTGTCTCAGTTCCTTCTACCCTTGCTCATAAAGGAAGAGTGGGTTTTTTTCTTCCAGACAGTTTGGATGTGTAGTTACCTTCTGAAGCCTTTGACTTCAGTGTGGTCTCTTCTGAGACTTCAGATTATCAGGCCTTGAAGATGTCTTTCTACATCTTTTGCAAAGTAAACAACCCAGTTTAACTGTATCTGGGTGGTTGCTTATTTTTATGTATCAGTTGAATTCCAGAAATTGAGTAGTTCAGAAAATAAAACATGATTGTTATAGCTAGATGAAGTAATGCTGAATCCTCTTAATGTTGTTTTATGTCTTTTCATGTAGTAGTGAACTCAGAGAAGTTAATTTCTGTTGATGTTGCTGTTGCACATCATATTGTGACAGTGTATCATGCATGTATATTTGTTTCTACGGCTAGATTATACACCCAAACATATATACATCATAGAAGTGACATCAAGGTTTTTAACACCCAGATCTACTGTTTTCAGAAGTGAAACACAGATCAGTTATTAAAATTCTCTTATTTTGTAGCTTTACCATAAAACCAGAAAAAATATTGGCAGCTGAAGATATTATTGGAAGCAGAAAGCACCGAGTCTGTTTTCTGAGCACAGAGGATGTAATTCTTATGAGATTACTTAGGACATTTTTTTCCAGACAGTAAAGAAATGAAAATGAGCCATGGACTAGTTCTCAGAGAGATGTGATTGTATGGTCTACAGCATGCCACTACAGGAGAATAAAGGTGTTTTCTCACATTAACGTAGAACTTTCTATAACTTGATAATTTACATAGTAGAACAGATGTTGCTTTTGTAAAAGAGTAGAAATCCCATATAGTCATAAACTATATTGGAAGGTCAGACCAGGGCAAGCCCCAAAGGTGTCTGAAGAGTCTGGTTGCTTGTGGAAACTGAACCTGCCATTAATCCTGTCACAATCTCAAATAATGTGAAGCTCTAAAAACCTTTCTTCCAATCATAATAATGATGCTAGAGTGATAGTAACTTTCTGTGCAACAATATATTGTGTAATTTATTTTTGAATTGATGATTGTGACACATAATTTATTTTAATCCCTCTAAAAGGTAATCATATTTAAGAATCGCAACAGGATTTGAATAATATTCAGACATCAAAGTGAAATTTCTATTTGACCATAAAATATTTGTTGCAACTGCTGTTATCCTATTTCAGTACCAAAATTAAAAAGCTTCTGTTTTGCTTGATTACAGAGCTATATGTATTTGCAAATTTTGTTGCTAGTAAGCAGGAGTAAGCAGATGAACTTAAAATAAAAATAATGTAAAGGATACATTTCGCAGATTATTTTGATTTTAAGATCTATAGTAGAAAAGACAAGATGTGAAAGTGAAATTTAACTAGCTGAAAATTTAATAGCAATACACACCTTTATTAAGATTTCTGTATCAAAAGATTTGTGGTCTGTAGCTTCAGTAAGAAGATAGAAAAAGTAAATCACTCTGTTTTCAGAACATTTTGATTTTACTGTTCTGAGAATTATCAGCCTTATTTATGGGTAGTATTCAATTTGATTTATTAAATGATTCTACAAATAATGTTTTACAGTGTAATAAAATCATAGACCTAAACATTAAGGTGACCTTCATCTGAAATATGCATATGAAATGCTCAGTTTATATAAAGATAGCCATTATTTTTCTTTAGCTACATTAAATAAATAGTTTCCATTTATAAAAATATTGGTGATCTGCCCCAATAATTTACCCAATAGTGTAACACCTAACTTTACTCGGTAGTAAAAACAAAAATCTAAACCATGTAAACATGGTCATATGGCTGTAATGATTTGATAATACAATATTAAAACAGCTGAGAAAAATTGTTTCCTGTACTGAGATTATCCTTCTGAAACTTCTGTCTAATACACTTCCTTTTATTTTACTATATTTTGCACTTTCATCTAATCTTTTACTGTCCATTTTGTGACTTGAATATATTTATCTGGTTTTTTTACATCACCACAGAACAGTAAAATTTATGATAATCATTAACATTATGGATTCCACTGTAATCTGCTCTTCACTCATAAAATACTATGGAAAAGAATTTTGTTGTGGATCTAGAGCATAAAAGAAAAAAAAAAGATGAGAAATAGCATGGTGAATTGAAAAAAAAAAAGGAGAAATGTCTATTGGGGACTAGAGTTCATCTTCAAATATTTCCTCTGGAACAGTACTGCTCTAAGGATCTCTTATCTATTCTTGTGCTCCAAAACAGTACTATTTGTCAATGTATATAAACTCTTCAACTTTACTTACTCTGAGGCAAATTACATGGGCTGGCAAAGCTGCATATTTTGAGTTTTATACTTTATTATTTGGAAATGCAAAGAAATGCTACTATCATTTACATTGGCAAAAGTAAGAATTACCTTTGGAGAAATTATATCTACACAGGTCCTCCTTTCTAATGGTAACCATTCTCTGATTCTGTGATCATGATGTAATAGGGAATACTTTGGTGAAACCTGTGTGTTTTCCCTTTGGAAAATGCTGATTGATTTACCTTAGAAATAATAATTGGTAATTTATTTTTTATAGTGCCTTTTATTTCAAACAAGCCTTTCAATATGGGGAAATGCTGCACACTTTTTGAAAAACACCTGTTCTTTTTTTTGATGGAGACTGTGAGGAAAGTTCAGAACCATAATATTTTTGTCCAATTTAGTGAATGAATCAAACAGTTTTCTTGTTTAAGTATGATTTTAAGACGTCTATTCTCTTAGAACCATATTTCCAGCTTAGGAGTGGATTTTTATTTTTTTTCAGATTGCATAGACTTGTGCTCTTTGTTCTAGTTTTCTTACAGTGTAGAAATGGCTTTCTAATTTCATCACATTGCTTTAGAGAAGATGATGTCAACTCAGATACAAAGTAACTTCTATCAATTGTGCCTTAGGGAGATGCAATTTGATACTGAATTAACTTGACTCATAATATACAAAGAACCTTCTTTTAGAATGTAATATGAAGGTGTTGACAATATTTGCCAAATTACAAAAAGTACCCAACAACCCACAAAACCCCCCACTTCAAAACACAGAAAAAATTAATTTTTTAAGAAACTCTCTTCAGTGTTTCTCAGGGCAAGTTCCTAAGCAGCTCCCAGTCACCCTGTTACATAGCTTTGCCATACACATAAGATCATATGGAAGCTTGTCAACTACCTGTAGTATAAACATTTACATTCAGTACCCAGGAGAAGTAGAATCCTGGTGTTCTGCTTCTGGGGAGGAGGTTGATTCTTTGAAATGATAGACATTTAACCTATTTGTACAGCGTGGAGTTGTCAGCAATGAGCCTTGTTTCCAGGTTTCCACCGCTCCCATTCCGTCCCCCTCTGTAAGTACATAGAAATGTAGAATATAGTTCACAGTCAGCTTTCTAGCAAAAACTTCCTTTGTGAATTAGAAAAGCAAGAGCTGGCTTGTGCAGGGTACAAGGTACAGTAACGGGAGGAGGCAGCTATTCAAGTAGTGTAGGCTAGAGAAGGTCTGTTAATCAGTCTAAATATTAATATGGAACTGATTACCAATGCAGTATTCAGTACTTGTACTCAACCCTATCATTTGGGGTGCAAATGATAGCAACATCATTTTATTCAGTACTAAAATGAAGCAGTTATTTGATAGCATATCAACACAGAGCAGGATTTAATAGGAAATAATGAACCGTGCTACAGTCAACACTTTAAAATAATATCTGTAATTAATAAAGAAATAGAATTATTAGGAAAGTCAACATCACCTGTTAATCTAGTGAAATTCTTTGATTTATATATAGGGAAAACACTTCAAGAAATAGACTTGCCTTTGATTATACTATTGCATAAGACAAAGCCCCAGCCAACAAGCACAGTAGAAAGTAGAGCACTAATAAAAATAGTCAAGTAACAATAAACTGTAAAGAATAAGAAAGAAACAGCAAAATACTTGTGTAGTAGAAGTATTTTCTCTGTGAACACAGACACTGAAGTAATTACAGGAAAAGAAAATTCCATTAAGCCAAGAATTGTCTTATGCACTCTGATATTGCAGAAACGTGAATATTTTATAATTTTGGCATGCCGATAATTTAAACCCCTCATTTTCTTCTCATAATCTTGTTAAGCCTTATTTGTTCATCTTTTAATTCATTCTATTTGGGTTATTGCATAATGGCAGCAAATAGATAACAAATAATGTGAATTTTGGTCCTTTTATTCCCATTTTTCATATTTAGATCCTTCTAGTGTCCTCCTTTGTCAGCAATAATTTCATTGCCCTTGTTTCATTAATTTAATTTTTCATACTTTTATGAAAGTAATTAAACAAGGATTTTATTAATTCTCTATAGGATCTACTTTACCTTTCAAAAGTTCTGTCTGGGTTAGAGCTGTCATATCTCACCCCTTGTAGGTAATCACCATCTGCCCTGAGTTGTTTAGGCTTGGATTCAATGTGCTGCATCTTGGCTTTCTTATTATTATGAAAGAAATTTGAAGGAGAAGTGCTGTTAGCAACCTCTTTTATTGTGGTTTGTTTTTGCTTGGGGATGATCTTTGCTATCTCAAGTAGGAGTCTATTAGCAAACATGGTTTAAAAAGTAATACCAATAAGGATAAACTGATATTAGTATTTTGCTTGCAGCGCTGATCTTAAAATCTCCAAATTATCCTGCTCCTTCACAGATAGCTAGGATATCTCAAAACTGTTGAGACAACAGTGCTGACATAGTCTTACATGGCCCAGAAATAAACTGTGTTCTGATGGAGAACAGAAAATACTATGTGAAGAGGTATGTCTTAAACCTAGGTTCTACAGAAGACTGCAAGAAATTTCCTACTGAGATTTAGCACCTCCAGAAGACTGTAAGAAGCAATGTATACCTAGTCATGCCCATGTTGCAGCCCACAAACCCTTTCAAGTGGTAGATGCCAACCTACCTTACTTCAGAAACTGGGAGTGAAGCAGGGGTGAGTGGGAGAAAGAAGGTGAAGAGGGAGAAAACGACTTTCTTTTAAAAGTGTGTAATTCTTAGACATGTTTGGTTTTGTTTGGGAGCCTAGAGTTTGGAATACATATTGAAGTAGAGTGAGGTAAAAGACCTTTTCTGTATCTTGTGTGAAGAAATTCAAACTCAGGTTTGTTACGTCAAAGCAGAAAAAATGTTAAAATTTTTGGGGCTGAAAGAGAAGAGCACAATTAAAAATATCTGAATATCCTGGTAGTTAGACAACACAAATGACAGCTGTATTTATTCAAGAGAAACATGGAGAACATCAATTTGGAAACTGTGCACAAGCTCATTGAAAGATGGCTAAAGTTTATGGGATTAGTAGAGTTAACTTGAAACGGAAACTAACAAACAAAAGACTGGCAGATACTTGTGTAGGTATATCCTTGTGATTCATAGGACACTTTTAATTACAATTCTCATGTAGCCATCAGGAAATTGGAAAAGACAATCTGGACAATGCAGTTCAGGTACAGTCCCCAAGTCTTTTGACATTAGTCAAGATTAGGGAAAGGTGGAAACATGCAAATTGATGAGGGATTTGAATACCTATTGCCTCATATTTGGTCAGTTTAGTCAGTGTAAAACTCCAGTGTATGGTAGTTTGTCCTGCTGGTTCTGTACCAGTTGTGTTGTAAACCTGGTAGAAGGTTTCACAGCTGTTTCAAAGACCAAGCACAGTTTTCCTACCTTTGGAAACGAGGGTGAAAAAGGAGACATTCAGAACTTTGTAGTCTGTTGGGCCTCTTGTCCAACCTTTCCTGGCTGTGTTTCTAAATCTCCTATGTTAGATATAAATTTAAAATTATCTAGAGGGAAGTCAACATTTTCTTTATATGTTGGCAGATAACTCCTACTTACTATTAAGGATGGCTTAAATTTATTTCCGTCAGTTTTTAACAAACACAGGAATCATTTGCTGTAAAATTCATTACCTTTTAATTTAAATCAGTGAAAATAAACGTGTTTACATTATAGCACACATTAAAAACCTTGGGGAAGCAGTTCCTAAATTTTGAAAAGCTGCAACCTGTCTTCAATTTGATATTAAAATATATATTTAAAAGCATAAAGAATTCTGCAACCTACAACAGATTAAAAAAGAATGATTCAGATTAGATATTTTAACCATATTAGTATCAGAATGTTTTATGTTTTTTTGCAAAATTTCAGAACTCTAAACTAATCTGTTAGAATATTAAGACTTTGAATCACTCAAGCTTAAAATTTTAAATTGACATTCAGAAGAGTTTGAAACAAAAATAGTTCACTCCATTCTCAAGAGCAATAACACTTAATACGGAACCTTTATTTGCTGTTGGCATTACACTAAAATACTTCGAGTGTGATTGTGATCCATGGAGGCCATGGATGGGCTTGAAGGTTTTGCAGTTAATCCTCCTATGAGGATAACATTCTGCCCTGCAAATCAGCACAGATTCACAGACTGGTAAATACACTAGGCTTTCAAAATAAAATACATTAAAAATATAACTCATAGAGATCACTATTTCTCTAAATATATACCTGTATTTCTAATTATATTTTACATATTTCTAAACTATTGATTTACAGGATTCTTCCTCAATCAAAGGAATTCTTGCTGTCAGAAAATACACCTTTGACACTATGTGAAGTTCACTAAACTGGTTCAAGCATCCATTTTTTAAAATGTGTTTTGCTGAAATAATAGTAAACATTTGTGATTCTGCTAGCAGAAATAATGAAAGAAATAGAAAAAATGAGTTGCGATTATTCCTTCTTGATTTATTTAAATGCTGCTGTCATAGTGATCTTCAAGTCATGCTTCAGAGATAGTTTTATTGCACTGACTGCTTCTGGATTTATTTGCTTTCAGCTTCTAGCTCTGCTGCTATGTTCTTTCCTTGTAAGCACCTGCAAAAACCTGCAGTTGTGAAGCAGTATTTGTTATTCATGCTGTTTGCTGGGGCAAGTGGGACACAAGGAAGACCATAGGTCACCATAAACCTTTCAGGTCAAGCAGTTTGGATTTCATAATCCCTCAGGGCTATCATCCTCCTGCTTTCTCAACAGCTAACAGCGTATCATAAAATGTCAGTGGGTTTGGTGTCAAGAAATGAGTAAAAGCAAATACAGAAAATAAATTTACTTCCTCTTTAATCTGAAAAAATGTTCTGAATATTGTTGCAGTACTGCAGGGATTGTTTTAATTTTTTTTTCATTTGGCCTTATCAACAGTCCCTGAGGATGTGTGGGCAGATCCTTGCTGACTAGAATCTAATACCATTCAACAAGAACATGATGCAAAGAATCTATTGCAGATGACACAAAACTCGGAGGAGTTGTTGGACTCCCTCAAAGGCAGGGAGGCCTTGCAGATGGACTTTGACAAATGAGAGGACTGGGCAATCACCAACCATATGAAGTTCAACAAGGGAAAGGACTGGATTCTGCACCTGGGTTAGGTCAACCCTGGATGTACAGACAGACTGGGGAATGAGATGCTGTAGAGCAGTGCCATGGAAAAGGACCTGGAGGTCCTGGTCAACGGCAAGTTGAATATGAGTCAGCAGTGCCCTGGCAGCCAGGAGGGTCAACCGTGTCCTGGGGGGCATCAGGCGAAGCATCATGAGCTGGTCGAGGGGGGGGGGGGATTGTTCCTCTCTGCTGTGCACTTGTGTGGCCTCAGCTTGGATATTGTGTGCAGTTTTGGGCACTGCAATATAAGAAAGATACTATAAGAGCTGTTGGAGAGTGTCCAAAGGAGGGCAACAAAGATGGTGAAGGGCCTTGACGGGAAACCATGAGGAGCGGCTGAGGTCACTTGGTCTGTTCAGCTTGGAGGAGACCGATAGATATTAGAAAAAGGTCCTTCATCCAGAGGGTTGTTGGGCACTGGGACAGGCTCCCCAAGAAAGTGGTCACAGCACCAAGCCTGACAGAGTTCAAGAAGCATTTGGACGATACTTTCAGGAACATGGTATGACTCTTGGAGGTGGTCCTGTGCAGGGCCAGCAGTTGGACTTGATGATCCTTCTAGGTTTCTTAAAACTTGGTATATGCTGTGATTCTGTGATACTACATTGTTCTTAAAGCTTGTATTTTGCCATCTGTTTTTATTATACATCTATTTGTGAGTGGCAGCATCCCTTTCCACATATTTAGTGACTGTTTGCAAAGCCCACAAAAGCCTAAGAGAAGTATCCAGAAAAAAAGCAAACTACAATAATTCTGAAAAGACCATACATTGGATAGATATTTGTAAAGGTAAAAACCTTCCTGTTGTATCTTCTTCCTGCTTTCATATTGATTTATTTTTCATTATTGTTAAGGACAGAGAGATTCAACACAGAAAATAAAATCACAACATGGAACTCTAAGCATGTTCATATCAGAGTGTTTTGTGAACATGTCAGTCTTCCAGCAATGTGACTTTTTTCTGTACATTTATTTTAGCCACATTTTTAACATGGTGTCCATGTTAAAGTAGAAGTCTATCACCTGTGAAGCACCAGCTGTTGATATTTTGGCAGTTGCATGGGGAAATTTGAGCCATTTGTTAAAATATGTCCAGCAAGTTATAGCAACAGTTAGGGGAGCAAGAGCACTTTTGTACAAAAATGCAAACGTCTTATCATTTTTCATGGCAGCTAACAGAGCTATTTTCTTTTACCTTGACTGGTAAATGCTACTTAAATTAAGCAGAGCAGTAAATTAGCTTCTGGCATTTTGCATCCTGGACAGCTGTAATGCTCAGAGCCACAAAGATGACAGTTAGAAAAGAAATTACATGAGTAGTATGGTAAACTGCAGGAGGAAAAAAGAGTCTTCTTAATCCAAATAATTTATCCATAAAAGATTTCATCAGGCTAATATTAATCAATGTTCAAAGGAAATGTACCTTCTGCTTCCCTGAAAAAAATCTGGCCGAATTGTTATCTGTTCCTGGCATATTTGCATCATATCTCATGCTAAAGTACATTAGTCTATGTTATTCACAGATTAAGTCAGAAAAGTCATTTGTCCTGCCATAAAGACTATAAAGTACTATACATTCTTGAAGGGAATTAATCCAAAAAGTAGTTAAAAAGTATCTTTAGAGAAAAGAAAATACTTCCTATACAATTGCATGGACTGATAAATCTATTATACCCTAAGTTTATTCATACTCTTTTAGAGAGGATTTTTTGCTTTTAGTTGGTGGGACTGTATTATGCAAATAGTGTTTTTGCTTTACTATCTTTGTCTCAGTTTCCTGTTGGAAAATTAAAGATCCTACTTTTGTCTCCATTAGTCTCCAATGTTAAAAAGAGTAACAATTCCAGTACTGTGAATTGGCTTCAGTTTCCAATTGATAGATAATATGGCACGAAGAAGAATGGATATCTTTTATAATTACCATATTGAAGAAGTCAATTATTGAGCCAGATTCAAAAAAGCCCATTTACTTTTACCTTTCCTTCTGTTTCAGTAAAATTGCATATTGTTGCCTTACAGTGGTTTATGTCTCTGTGTTTCCATAAATTAGTTTGTGCAATCTCTCCCTGAGACCTGAGGAACCATTGTCCTGTTTTTGTGAGGCTTGTGAACACTGACGCTGAGACTAGGAAACTTGGTAGAGCTGATAATTGATTATTTGCCCTGTAAGTAAACATAAACTGGGCTAACATTGAGTCGGATGGGTAACTTTTTTTGTATCACAGCTGCACACACCACTGCACAGTAGGAGGAAAGGGAAACTTGTCAGCTGCTCACAGGTTAGAAGCAAAGAAGGGTTTTTTTTTTTTTCTTCTCATAAGACTGACAAATTGTTAGGGATTCCTAGTACTGAGTGTGAGATGAAGACTGGTGGGTTTGTGTTGGTTCCTCCTGTAACTCTAAACCCCTAACATCAAACCCAAACTTTTAGAGCACACATGTATGAGAGGGAGGAAGGAATGGTGATTAAGATTACAAATTGTGGATATACAGCTAGAGAGGGAAAAAAAAATTATATAAAGAACAAAAATAGAGTGGACTTCTTGAAGTACTTGAGGCCCTGTTCCCTTCCCCACTCTCATGTTTTCACGTATATTTATATTACTAAACATTTACGTCCCCCTCATCACAGTTAATAAAATACACTTTGATAAACCTGGGATCTACAGAAAGTGGCAAAAACATCAATTGTAATTTTCCACAAGATTAAAGTGGGAGAGATCAGACATTCAAACAACATTTGCGTTCCTGCAAACCTTACCTCTGAGGTCAAAAAGATGACTAGGAAAGGCTTTTAAACCCAAGCTCTCTGCTTTGATCAGTGATCACTTGTCATATTTTCTCTCATATGCAAAGAACATAAGTGATACGCCCACATTTTAATTTCCATTCTAAAAGTTCTGTCTGTGAAGATCTGTAAAGCACTTCATTTCTACTAAGTTATTATAAGTAAAATTTATATTAGTGTGACCATAGACAATTACATCTTATAACTGAAATAATTCTTCTCTCATCTTAATGTTTGCTCCTTTTCCTTCAATATCTGCATCTTTATCAGCTTCTCTTTCCAGTTTTACTTCTGTAGACTAAACAATCCAGGTTCTTTTAATTTATTTTTCAACTAAAGAAAAAAATTTCAGAGATCTAATAATTTTATTAGTCCTGCTATGAAAACCATTCCAATTTAAATTTACATTTTTCAAATAAAAAGGGACCAGAAATATTCACAATATTCTGAGTTTTTTCCAGTATGGAAACTGATTCTGAGCTAAAGGTAATTTACCAGTAGCTTTGAAACAATAAGTCTCTTTGTGTTCTTGCATTTGTTAAGTTATAGCATTACCTTTCAGTCCTTTCCTCATATTTCATGTCATTAAAAAAAGGAATCAAAAAAGCATTTGTTTCCCAACTATCCTTTATTTTTGTTTTCTTTCTTTTTGTGTTTTTTCTTCTCATTCATAATTCTAATATTAAAAAAAAAGCAACGGATGTTGACTTTGGTAAAAGATGCCATCACAGTGCCACCGCAGTTAGAGAGTATGTTATAGAGATAAAAATAAATTTGCTATGATCATAAATATGTTATTTGTACCATCTACTGTTAAATATTATGAGTAACTTTGAAAATAAAGGTCAAGGTTTCCTATATCTATAAAATGTCATAAATACTACATATAAACATAGCTTAGAATGTTACTGTAATAAAGTATATCTATTAATTAAATGTTATCCAAATAAATGTTATAATACTGGAATATTTATTTTAAAAAAATATTTAGAAAGCTGGTATATCAAGTGTATTCTACTGATCTGATACTGCCTATGGATTTAAGTATGTTGCCTGTGGCCATCCTGCAGCTTTAGAGGAAAATACTTAGAGATTATAAAATTGACTGTATGATGCCATGCCTTGATTGTACAAGAGTGAGCAAGTAAGAAAGGGAAAAGGAAGGAATTTGATCACAGTAGGTTAAATCTCTATTACATGTTTTATTTTTCTTACCAATTTAAGAGTTAACAGGACAAGAAAAGCAATATAATGAAAACATAAGGTTTTATGTTTTAAATCTATTTAATAACATTTCTGAAAGAAAAAACGAACAAAACACAATGCAGTTGCAACAACTGTTGGAGGAAATGACACAGTATGTATGGAAGATAAGATGCAAACTCCAGACTTAGGCTTTGATCATGTTTCCTTTGGAATCAACAGTTCATTTGATGATACAGATACAAGTGGAAATGAGAGGGAGATATAAAATATTTTCAGCTATGAAGAATTTACTAGTCATGATGACAGATTCTTTATTGCTACTGACAGAAACGCTTTTCAAGATATTGCTAACGCTTTTCTTTTATTTCCCTGTCAAATACTGAACATGCCTGTTTCAGCATTTCATTTGATCATTGTTGTTGGATGTTCTTAGTCATAGATTATTCTATATAAATTAACATGGAAAATCCAATATTTATTTTTAGGAAAAGTACACCTCTGAATATCCCAGAGAGACATTGGCAGGGAGTGGTGAAGGTGAAGAATTTGCTTTTCTGTGAAGGATGACTAAAAGACCATTTATGTTATAGTGCTATTTTGAGCAACATGTAAGTGGGACTGAACTAAATCATAGACTTTTTGTTGACCTATTGCACTGAGATGAAATTTATCCAGAGTGAAGATCTTCTGCAAAAAAAGTCAAGAGCGACTGCATAGTTTAATATGAAGAAGCCATATTCAGATGTGATATATTCAGTGGATCTTTGCTTCCCCAGTAGATTTCCAGTAGCTAAAATACAAGATTTCAATTTAGTACAAAGCATTTGAACTGCAGTCTTTTTTGTGTCACATCTATCACAGAATGTGATAGATGAAATTTATCAGGATTTATCAGGATTTATCAGGAAACTACAGGATTTCACACTGAAATCCTGTAGTTCCAATGCCCCTAAAATGGGCAGAGACACCTTTCACTAGACCAGGCTTTGAAAACATACAGGAATGGGGCAATTTTCTGCTAGTATTGTGCTTCATCTTCAGTCAGTTGTGTAAAAAATAAATCCAGATATGCTAATTAGCTGAAGGTAATGACAACTGAATAGGTCACTAACCACTGAAATATAGTCTGAAATTTTTTTAAAAAAATTAATAAATCATCACACTTTGTCAAATCAAATCAGTCACTGTAATAAACCAATGACAGTGCAGTGCACTGATGTATAGAAAATACTGAGTGCAAAATATCACCAGTGATTAACTACCTATCATTGTACCACAGACCATAATTCACCTTTCTGAGAAAGCAGTTATGACACAACATAGTATAATGAAGTCTTTCAGCAGGTGCCATTATAATGAGGAAAACTGACTCGACTGAGTGTGTGCATCCAGTGAAACTTCTATCACTTCTAAAGGCAACAGCTTCCTATGATGATTGCAGCACTTTGGATGAAGTTTTCCTTCATTTTTTGGGACTATCTCTGTTGAAAGCCAAATTATGCACAAAACAGCAGCAGAATTTTTTCTGTGCTTCTCTTGCAAATATGAAGGTACTTTAGCCTCTAATACCATGCTTTCCCCCCTAGTTTGATAAATAACTCTTCTTCAGTATTTTTAATTATCAGAATCAAATGCTGGTCATGCTCCATTCACTATGTGTTTCACCTATTTGTTATGCTATTATATTCTTTTTTTCCCTGTACATCCTAAAAAAAGTAATTTTGGGAAATGGATTCATTAATAATTGCAATCATAATGGTCTAACTTTAATATCTTCAGAATTGAATGAATAGCAGTTATATTACTTTTTAATTTACAAGCTGGATATCCAGGGAGCACAAGGAGGTAAAATGTTTTTTAGAACTTAAAAATGGGCTCTGGATGCTTGTGAATACAATAGTAATAGTAAGGAAAGGATTAATAAATCAGGTAAAGTACAGTGTAACTAAAAATTTATCCTGAGAGTGGTAAAAGTATATGTGACGTCTAAGGATGTAGTCTTGCAAGCTGTGACTACTGTGACAACATAAATTTTATCAATAGCAGAGCAAAACTTGGTGTCATACACATGCATTAACAGCAAGAAAGAACAAAAGTGGCTAATGTGCAGTACTGTTTTTTGTGCCATCTGTGACACGGTGTCACCAAGCACCTGCCTTGTACACAACAGGAATGTACATTTGCATTAGAAGACCTAAGTGTCAGTTCCCTTGTGCTCCTGGAATCTTATGGGCAACAAGGTAAGTCTGTGGTTTGCCCCTTTCCATTTCGCCCTTATTTTGTGTCTAGAGGTTTCCTATATAAAAAAACGTGCCAGTAATAAAGTTGGGTGCATTTTTATCAGCCCTGAAAAACCTGAATTGGTTGAATTCAGTGTGGTGATTTCATTTAAAAATAAAATGCAGATCAGGTAATGCTCCCCAGTCGTCTGTGGAAATATTTTCTTAAGATCTAAATAAGATTTTTAAATCTCATACAGAGACAGTCAGTATGACTGGGCAACTTCCAGCTGTGATGTTGCTTCTCATGGTCAGCTCCGCAGTTCTGAAGGAATGAGGTGTAAACCAACAGTGTTGTATGCTGCTGGGCACCACCAGTCACTGTAGGCAGTGCTCCCCTTGTAGATAACTTTCAGACAGCATAGAAAATGTTGGAACATAGTTAAAAAAGTGGCTGGTTTATGAGAGCAATGGCAGAGATTGCTAAGCATTGAACCCTCCAGCTAAGAGAATAGTTTACATGTGGGAATTAACATGGTATGTCTTGGATTATTTTAATGTATAAATACCTATAATGACAATCCTAACTCTCTGCTGGACCTTGCTAAAACTTGAAGCTCCTGACCTTCTTCACTGGATTTATACTGTTTTATAAATGACAATTATCCTAAACAATGATTAGTTTGAATGGTTATTTTGGCAGCTTTGTCTAGGTGCCAACTACTATGATGGTTATGTGTAATTTTGTGGTTTGGTGTATTGAGCGTGCTTGCATCCAGTAATGGCTGAAATTAACTTCTGTTACTTTTGCAGGAATTAGGTTTCTGTAACTATTCCTAGAAAACTCCCATGGCATAATTTCTCATTGTAAGAAAAACACCTTTGTACACTCTTCCTGTAGTTTTTGTCCATTCAGACTTTCAAAAGCATATGCTTTTGGTCCTAATGTTCAGTTGAAGAGAAAGAATGGCGAGCGTGAGATATTTTGCTACCCTCAATACCTTAAAAATAGTCACTTTCCTACCTTGACAACACTGATTTACCAATTAATGGGCCATCCTCTTGCCTTTGTATGAAGCCATTTCTCTCAGCTCCTGCTGAATTACCAGAGGAGCTGTATAACTGACTGCTGTACACTGTAAATGTTTACACCACTCAAAACTCTGTGAGAACCACCAAATCATATTAGGACAGCAGTCCCTGGCTCTTGATCTGTTCCTGAGGCAGATGACCTATTGCTCCCAATACGGACAATTTGACAGCTTGAGACTGTACAAATCAGTAGCCTCTGCTGGACTGATCTGTAACCCTCTAAAATACTCTGCGCACACTTCTTTCAGCTTTCATTTCTGCTGTGTGGGCACCACTGAGCAGCTGGGTTAAAAGGATTCACACAACCCTTATGTCCTCTTGGTACTTCCACTGAAACTCAAAGTAGATATTAAGTAGTGAGTAGTTACAGTTGACTTAAATCAGTTATCTACAGGCCTGATGTCTGGAATGGAGAAATTGAAAGTGTCTTGGAAATGGAAATGGAAGAATACAATTCTATTTGCTTCAGCAATGTGGAAATATGATGTTCTGGAGGTTTCATATCCTTTCCAAACCCTTCAATTAGACCTGTAGTGTTCGTGCCACTTTGGCTCTTGACAGTATATTTATTTTATGTGCAAACAATTCACTCATCACCTAAATGACCACAAAGTACAGTTGTTCTGTAAGTTTGTTTTCAAGGGATATTTTGCCCTCTTTCCCTCTGTTTTTTTTTTTTAAGTGCAGACAGCTTTCAAACGTGCTTGTGCATCCTGCCTGCCTGTTCAAGTGCAGCTGCCTTGGCTGTAAATTCCTCCTCTGATATTTGCCTTCCTGAATATTAAAAGTGAAGAATATAAGATGTTGCCTTCTACTTCTTTTGCAGCATTGACTGTGCCCAGTTCACTGTTTGAATTCTTCTCATTTGTATCCTAAAAGTAATGGTATTATATTTTATAATTAATGTTGACAAATTCAATAGTGCTTGTGGCCCATATCCAAAACTATCTTTTCTTAAGGCTGGAGTTAAAAATTATCGTGTCTAGCTAGGTCTCTAGCCCTGAAGTTTGTATTTCACTCTTGCCAGCAGTGTGTTTTTTATATGTGTCCATCTCACAATTTGACATATCACTTGTAAGGCCTTAAAGATATGTCAACAAGAAAATCAATTGAAGACAAGTTCCATTAACTGAATAAGAACGGATGTGTACATAAGGTAACTTATTCCTCATTAAAGGAGAAAGTGTATGACCTTTGCAGCACTTAAGCCTGAAACAGGTGATAGGTAGATGGTGTGGAAGATTATCTTTCTATAAGGCTCTTGCCTGAGCCATTTGGAGTTAGTTGTTATGCAAAAGTTTGTTACATACACCTGCCAGCTAATGCTCAGTAGATCTTTGTCATACTACAGGTGTGACAGGTTCTGACAGAACCTAGTTGATTTAAATAATAGATTTGTTACAAATATAGAGTTTTCCATGTTTAGCTTTTGAAATTTTTTTCATAACTGTGAAGCAGAGACTTGCAGAACTGCACTGCTAGAACTATGCCCTAAATTATCTTATACTCGCACTACTAAATAGGGACTAGGTTAAACTGCAGTAATCAACAAGATTGTTTTTCTGAACTAGTTCTCAGTGACTTTTTGACCTTTCATTAGTGACCTGTGGTGACTTAGACACACTCCAGTGAACACAGGCCACTCCCCACCAAAACTGTCCATTTTCCATGGACATTTTCTCACTGAGTGTATATTTGAAATAACTACCAGTAGGATTGTGTCTTGCAAGGGCAACTGGAAAAGGTAATCACGCTGGGCACCAATGGTCATCATAAGTTTATAGACATCTCTTTTCGCAACTGCTCTACCCTTCTCTTTTGCTGTGTGTTCTTTAGCAATACTCAGCACAGAACTTGAAGATTCCCCACAAATATAATCCCCACAAATATAGTAACTACAGGCCCTTTAGATAACAATAAAGCTTTTTAATCTGTCTTTTCTCAGTTTGTGCCCTCTGGAGACGGGCAATGAAAAAGATGCACCACTTCTATCAACCTATTTAGAAGAGTCTGAAAGCAGATAGCATTTTATCTGCGTGGTAGCGTATCATCATTTTCTGCCTTAAATCTTCTTTGAACTTACCAAAGACTCTGTCAGCTTCAGTTCTTTTGGTTTCTTTCTTGTCCCATGTTAACCTCGTGATCTATAATTAGGTCTTTCAATTTTTATCCAGGTTTGAAAGAGAATTATTTTAAAAGGAAAAATCAAAAGGCAAACACACAAGCTGCCAGAGGACTTAATGCTGTTCTCAAAAGCTTATGATTTTTTTAAAAGCTCTCTAGCATTCATGATAGGTTTTTTTCAGCACGTTAACAAGACCAACAAATACAGTGATGGTAACAACCTAGAAAAAAAAAAAAAACCACAAACCTTTTCTATGACATTCCTTTAGTGCTGTAGAATTACTTTCATAGTTACAAACCACTATTTTTTTCCTCTTGAGTTTAAGAATTTATAGCAAGCTATCTGTAGTTAATTCGAAACTTTTGGATAAAAATGTATCTTAAAACCTCTTATACATATTTTGAGACATACCTATTATATGTGTCGACCACTTGGGCTTTGATTTTGCCATTTAAGTGTTCATCACTCAGCTCTGGCCACAAGTGGAATACAGAATGTCAGCAAAAAAATGACTGCTCTGAATCCAGTCTAGGTTTGACTTAGAATAAGCATCTCATTTTTCACTCTGTAGCCATAAATTTCACTAACACATCTTACAATGTCCCACTTGAGTGTATTCCAGAGAACCTTTTTCCTAATTTTCTGAAATCTTACCTGAACTCTGGAAATTACTTATCTGTGGAGGACTTTAGTTTTGACTCCCAGTAGATCCACAGGAAATTGCTAGGATTAGTTCAGGCAAGGACGAATACTTCTGTCAGTTCAGGAACTATATTTCTTTATTTGCTGTGTCTGAAGGCAAGGGCAATCTCATTCTGTACTTTGACTTTACGTACTGTGAACAAGAGGTGATAGAATATAGCAAAAATTCTACATAAAACATAAATTTCAGTTGCTATATATTAGATAAAAAAGAGATATATACTGCAGATTTTTTACTTAGGAAATAATGTCTAAACAGCAGCTTTTCAAGTTGTAGCTCCAAAATTAAATCCATTTAGAGTGCACTTATTCTAAATAGAAAATGTTTTGTAGATGCAATTGTTCTGTTGCAAGAAATCACATCCATATTATTCTTTTTCTGTGTGTAAAGTACTTTATATAACTGTAGTTGTGTAATGAAGTAAAGATTAGTATACTGCATATATGAGACTTGTACTGTAATTGCAAAGAAAAAATACTTTCCTTGCATTCAACCTAACATTTTCTGAAGTTGTCATTTGCATTTATGAAGTCAAGCCCAAAATGTAGAATTTTTTGCTTTTTGGAAAATGTTAACCTAAAACTGGAACACAGAAATTAATTACAGTGTGCTGTGTTGGAGTTTATATCTGGACAGCCAGAATCAAAAGATCTTTTTTAACTTCAATTATCACAATTCCAAACTGAAAAGACAGGAGGTTAAGAAAGATTTTAGTAGTAACATTTTCTACATAAGATGAATGTATAGCATAGTTCAGAAATCTGTACTAAAGGGCTAATCTTCTGAGTGTCAGATTAGTTAGAATTATTTAACATATTCTATATAGCTGAAAAATCTTTTAAACTGGGATTCAACTGTTTCTGTTATAGGATGTGTATTCATTGTTGAGTTAATCCTTGGGAAGAGAATTGAAATCTTCACTCTTTTCCGTTTTATATCAGAAATCATATCATCATTAAGTTGCAGAATTCACCTGTCAGTCACAAGTAAATTTCTTATCAGTTTTGCTTGTTAATTACTCTTATTTACTTCTTAAATAAAGAGATGAGAGAACAAGCAAGACACTGAATATAACTTTAAAAGAAACCCCTTACCATGCATAGTCATGTGTTGATATTTAACGTAGGAATATCAATTTAAATATGGATTAAAAACTGAAGTTAGATTAAGGACAGTCCAAGTGAAATAATATTAAACAGATGAAGGTTAGAGAGCACAAATCATCCTAAGGAAAAGAAAGGGCAAGAAACTTGTTACAAAAGAAAAAATGGAGGAAAAGTGCAGTTGTAGTTAATCTGTTAAAACTGCGTTAGCATTGGACTAATTCCATAAGAAGTGAGTCAGAATTTTTGATTTCAGTGGGAATAATTAGGTGAAGTGGGTCAAGAGCCTGACTTGGTCCTATACTGCATCTTAAAATAACTTCAGCTCTCAGTGGTGGGTTGATTAGATTTTATGTTAAGCTTTTTGCTAAGCTTTGCCTTGGTCTTTTAGGGGAGTGTCAAGGAGGTGGGAAAGTAGTAAGAAAAGTACTTGTGACATTAACTGTTCAAGTCAACAGGCTAGTTTAATGTGATGATTCAAAAATATGTAAAAATCTTGAAGGACAATAACAGAGGTAGATAGTTACAATTTTTTGAATTACAGTAATATTGATCTGAAGGCTTGTACACGAAAGTTGAATAATATTTTAATGATAAATGTCTTGTGTTAAATGTTACAAAAGACAGAGGCAACTATTATAATGTTATAATAGCTCATAATAATCTCTCTTCTATTTTGTGCTCCATCCTCCTGCACTAATTGGTGAATCCCTGAGCACATATCTCCTTTGAGAGCATTCCTTGCACCAGCTTCAAAGTTCCCTCATGACCTGGAACAACAGAGATAAAGAGCACCTGCTGGGTCCTAGTCCCATTGAGTAAAGAGGAGGAGTGGATTACAATAGCTTCTTCATGGTGAGACAATCCAATCATAAAATGGGATTAAAAGAAATGAGTATGAGCCTCTGCTGATGAATCTCAGCATGCTTTACCTTGTTGGAAACATGTGTCTTCTGATTTTGGTTAATAAGAAAGTTGACAAACTCCTTCTATTTCTGACCTCTTCTACAGCTGTTCTCAAGTGTTCAGAAAATAGTTCAGGGACATAGACATATTTATTTTCACCTCCTATGAATAGATAGATGAGGAGGTAATGTTGCCCTCCATTGTTTTGACTCCAGCTGAGGCACGGTGTAGAATCTCCAGTTATTTGGTACTCACATCTTGGAAGCCCTGTTTCTAAATCATATATGTTGTCTGTATTCAGGCTGAATCTTCTTGCCAGTATTTCTTATCATGAATAGGATAACTGCGATGCATGTATGTAATTCAGACAGGACAACCGACAAAAGGGAACTGAAAAAGCATGCCTGGGTCTTTTGTGGGTTACCACAACAATAAGAAGCTTTTCAATATAATTGCTGGTAATGTTTAAAGATTTTGTTAATTTTGACCTTAACTACAGTTACGGTTTTTCAGTGACACAGAAAAACCCATGTGATTTTAGCATTCTGTGAAATATACATGTAAAATTCTTATAGGGTATTCATTAGTATCAAAGGCTCTCCTTCTGGATGAAAGGAATGATTCTTGAGTTCAGGTAAAACTAAAAGAAAACACAAAAAAAGTTTTGATTTATTTCATGGAACTTTGATGTCTTTTAAATTACAATTAGTGTTTGTAGAAAAATCACAGCTAATATCTTGCGCATAAAAAAATGTGGAAATTCATAAGGAGTACAGAGTGTTTGCAGTGTTTGGGCAGAAAATTCTTTACAGCTAAGCTGCTACCAGACTAACCCTCCTGTTTTTTACCTTGTTGAACTGCGCATACCTGTGTGTTGATCATTGTACTAATTTGATTAGGTATACGAAAGTCCTGAACCCTAGCTCTTCACCTCATCCTGTATTTTTGACAATCATTGTCAGACCATGAGTCCACAGTTCACAGCAACCTTGACAGCCCTAAAAGTCAGTACAGACATGTAAGTCATGTCTTTCTTGTGCACAGTATGTACAGAGAGCGTTTGCTCCTGGGATTGTTCTAAAAACAAAAAAACCCCAATGTTAGTGCTGCTACAGGGCTCAACTGTTGAGATGCATCTAAAATGGTTTTTCTATTGTCAAAAACCATTTTGGGCTATATTTTTTCAGTTTTGTAATCAAACAGGCTGGTTTCTGTACAAACAAACAAAACAAACAAACAAAAAACCCCACAAAGACCAAACCCAAACCAAATCAAAACAAAAAAACCCAAATCAAACCAAACTAAAACAAAAACAAAACCAAAAAAATTAAAAAGCCAAAAACTAACCAGATATCCTGGTTTCCTCCTGGTAAAACCAGGAAAGAAAACCAGAAAGAAAATCAAGAGGGAGTTACTGTTTTATTAAAAAAAATCCTGTACTCATTTAAGTCAGTTTTGAATCTATGGTTCAACAGTGAGTAAGGATCTCCATATTATAAAGGTGATTACATTTTTCATGAGTGACAAAACCAAAAGGATGTCAGTATTGTTCTGACAGAATGGAGTTGTTATCACTGTATTCCTATTCCAATTTGTGTAATTATTTTCTCCTTGCATAACTTTACCTGCAGTTCCAAATAGATCCAACGAATAGATGCAACCTTAATTCCTATTACAAAATATTATTTAAGATCACTGTAGCCCCTGTAATTTATCTTAAAACTAGCAGCAGTTCCTGAGTCTGAAAATATTTTTGCATGGTATACACTCAATTTGTGCTTTGAGATCCTTGTCAAGTGATATGTGTATATGACTATATAACATTATATGTTAGATAAAGTGGGGGTTTCTAGCTAAACAAGTCAAATGGCATAAAGTTAGCCAAACTTTTGCTAGGAGGAAAGGGATCAATCCAGTACTCTTTAGATCTTTTTTTCTTTTCATTCACCATTCTGTCAGTTACTCGATCAGCACCTTTTGCGTAGATGCAGGTAGGAGATGGAAAGGAGAGAAAAAGGTTGGCTAAAGGGAGAAATTCTGTTGTAGCCTAATCCTCAGCTGGAAGAAGTGTAACATTCATGAAGTCAAATTGTACCACAGAAGAGAACCACATTCCTTCCATCACAAGAAACATCTCCTTCATATCTCTTGCCTCTCAGGATGGGAATGCTACTCTATAGTTCTACTTTTTTTCCTCATGTTACACTGGCTGTCAATAAAATCAATGAGATCCCCGAAAAGCACTCTGTGAGTAAATGCTTTAAGATAGAGAAAGAAGAAGTCAGGAAAAGTCAGACATGTATTCTGGGTTGCTGACTTGAAAACCCCCAAAATCTCACATTTTTATGTACCTTAAAGGAACAATTGAGGTAATTTTTGATAACAAGTGTCTTATATCAGACATGATGAATTCAATCAGTACTCCCCCAAATCAAGCAAAAGAAAACATGAAGATCAGGTTTGCTGATAGGATAAAAGATATCTCAACTGTAAAATCAGTAATTCTACAGGATGAAAAGGTTCAAATGGCACACCACCTTTACAAATGTGGATTAAAGATGTGCTGTCATGTATTTTGCACTTGCTGGAAAAGCAGAGTTTTTCTTTTTATACTGTACAACCTAGAGAATAAAAAAAAAGTGGCACCAAGTGCTTTCAATGCTCCAACTTGTCAGTAAACATTATCGATAATCACTATTTGTATCAGTGCAAATGAATGCCACTTTCAAAGCTAGATTATAAATTTGCATGAAGATTATACAATTTGGGTGAAAAATATAATCTGTCTTATTTTTCAGAGATTTTAATATGTGTTACCAACTTGTCTATTTCTAGATTTGAAAATCAATTTTCGTGAGTTTTGTCTGCAATTTATATAAAATTTTAATTATAAAATTTTACAAATCTCTGTTTCTGTATGCCTACCCTGTTCTCTCTAAGTTTATATAACTTATGTCAATGTAATTATTCCTTTGGGTTAGGCATCTTTATAGGCACCAGCTATTGAACCAAGATGTTACCATTATTCTCCCCATGTAAGATTTTCTGTTTTAATCATACATTTGTTTGGTTTCACTCTTTGGATCATTTGGATCATATATGCAGTGATTTCTAAAATTATAATTTTACAGATGCCAAAAGTCAAGGCTTTCTCATGGCACAAAACCAATAAAATAGTGATTACTGAGACAATGAGCATAGTGTAATGCTCTGTGTCCAGTGTATTTTAATTACCTGTTAGGGTAATTGTCCTCTGCATGTGATAAACACAATCAATATGGGTGCTTTTCTAAATTATTTGTCAGTTATTGATAGAAGAATGGAAATATGAATCCTTCTTGTGCTGCAAAGGATGATGCACATCAGAATAGGGACACGAACAGTTGACTTGCTGCAGTGGTGTCTCAAACAAGCTGGATGATCAACCTGACTGTAAAGGTGCCTGAATCAGTGACTTTAATTATTGCAGTTTGTGAGGCAAACAATGAAATATCAGATATTCCCATTAATATTCTGATATCCTGGTTACCTAAGCATGACTTCTTTTGTTCTTTTACTTTCTTTTTTTAAAAATTTTATTTAGCATTACAAGACATTTCATGAAGTGGTGCTATTAGTCATTTTATTAAAGTCTACATAAAAGCATTTTGATGTTTGGGCTTCCCACTATTTTGGTAACAAGGTACTTGCTTTGAATTTCCAGAACAATTTCAGTTCTTCATGCCCAATTTATACTCATTTGTTCTTGTCATATTACCCTGGCTATGAAATAACATTTCTCTTTTTTTGATACAGTGCCTCTTGATATGTCTGCAGAGGGCAATCATACCAAACCTTGAACTTCTGGCAGGCTAAGAACCTGATTCTTCCCTCCCATAGTATCTTTCTCTGTCATATCTATATCTTTTTTCTGTATCTGTAGCAAGAATGATCAGAAGACGCATCTGTGAAATTTGAAGGCCCTTCTGTGGTCACAGAAGTGCTTCTTTTTCTCTGTAGACATTGAGAAACCCTTGCCCAGTCTCCTCAGAAGGATGTTGTTCTCTCTGAACGTGGTGTGGGCGTGCTTTGGTGCTGAGCAAGGTAAGAACTCTGGCATAGTCCCACAGCAAAGAAAATCTTGTCCTCTCTTACACCTGTGATGTAATAACTAACAAGTTTGGATGTTCATAATATGGCCCAAATGCATAGTAAGACGGTTTAGCTTAAAACCCCACAGTGTTGAATATTCTGACCTGAAATCCTGCAAGCAATGGGAGCGTCCTGAGCCCTGTTGATTTTTATGTACCTAAATTGCTGAGTTATAACTTGCAGGAGAATGGGAGTTTTAGAATGGAAGTAGAACATAAATTGGTGTTATTAATTTCCAAGACAGTCATTCTTGTACTGGGCATACTTCTTTTACAGTTGCAGAAACCTATCAGCTGCTTAGGTTCAGGTTGAGTTCATTTGAATGGTTTGAGTGTCAACATGGGGGAAAAATAAGGTCTCTCAGGAAGGTCTACCAATAGAGACTCTCACTCAGAGACAGAAATACTACTTACAAATAGAGGTAGGGGTCTTTAGAAATATATCTTTGAAATAATTTTCAACACAATATGAAGAAATTGAACAAACTCTATTTATGCAAATTGCATATTATTCCACATAAACATTATGTTTATGTTACACCAATGAAGACTAACTGTGGTCTCATCACTATACTGGAAATTTTGACACTGATTAGAGTAAGATCAAGATTTCTTTTTTTCAGCTGTCCAGTCTAGGTTCATTTACAGCCATTGTGAGACGACAGATGCTCTCACCCTTCCATTACTTTGTAACTCTCATCATGTGATTGTGACCAAATTACTTGAAACTCATGTGCTTGTTCAGAGGTTATGCATGGCAGTATCCTAGACAAGTTCTGTGGATACAATGAAGATTTGTTATGCATCTACATATATTTATTAAAAAAAAAAATTAAAATGTTAGTTAACAAATATACCTGAATATAATTTTCCAGGCTTAATTTTCTAAAAATTAGCATGGATCATGCATAGAATTTTCAAAATGAAATTCTTTAAAATATTTAATTTTAAAAATTAACATTAACAATAAAATGACATTTATAAGATGTTACTGAGGGTTTTTTTATTTTGTAAATTAACAGGGAAAAAGTGAGAAAACACCTCTCGGTTTCTAATCTCTCAAGTCTCTGAGATGTCTTTGCTAGTTTAAAACAGAAAATTAAAATAGGTCATTAAATGATCTGTTGTTTGTTTGTGTTTTTTTTTTTTTTTTTAATGAAAGCTTTATGATATTCCATGAAAGAAAAAAAAAACCACTGAGGTACTTTACTAAACATTCAGAAGTGTGGCATGAAATAAAGTCAAAGTTGTACCTGCTTAAATGTTAACGTAAGAATGATTGTGGTTGTATGTAATAACAGCTGCGTAGGAAGATTTTTTCCTTTTAGTTGATTTCAAATAGGATCTATAAAGAGTAAAGCTTCATAGCAATGTTCATCTATTTTCCTTTAATTTTTTTAGAAAATCGGTGGCTTAATTTTATAAGATATTGAAGGATATATAAAACTCTCACCAACTCTTGATATTTTCTTCTGCCATTTTAGAAATGAACTGTAATTCAGGAATAATAATAATGATAACAACAAAAAAGTTGTTTTGTGAAATTTTTGGAAACTTGGTGCAGTGGGCTTATTTTATGTCTTTTTTTTAATAACAAAACCAATTTGGACACGTGGAAGCAAAATAAAAAAACTTTAAGGAAATAAACTTGTTGAGGAAAATCAGATATAATCACAGAATGGACAAGGTTAGAAGGTATCACAGGGGATCATCTGGTCCAAGGTCATACTACAGCACATCGCATAGGTTTGAGTCCAGATGGTTCTGGAATATCTCCAGTGAGGGAGACTCCACAACCTCTCTGGGTAATCTGTTCCAGTGTGTGGTCACTCTCACAGTAAAGTTCTTCCTCATGTTCAGGTGGAACTTCCTGTGCATCAGTTTCTGCCCATTGCCTCTTGGCCTATAGCTTGGCACCACCAAGAAGAGCCTGGCTCCATCCTCTTGGCACTCCACCCCTTAGATATTTATGCACATTAATGAGGCCCCCTCTCAGTTGTCTCTTCTCGATGTTGAACAGGCCCAACTCACTCAGCCTTTCCTCATAAGATAAATGCTCTAGTCCTCCAGTCATCCTCACTGATCTCCCCCGGACTCGAATGAAGAATGAATGATTTAATGGCAAAGGAAATAGAGGATTATAATGGACGTATGAAAAATGCTTTTGTGATACACTAGAAAATGGAAAAATAAGACTTTTAAATTTGCATTTCATTAAAATGAATCAGTATATAAAAGCACACAGTTTTGAAGAGTACAAAAATAGAGTTTTCAACAGTCTGGTTAGCCTTGTTTATCACAGACATACTGTAATATCACCCAGTGACTGGGGAATTCATGATACTTTATTCTTCTATTTGTCATATTTATTATGACATAACTTTGGAAGTGAGATCATAAATGTTTCCTTTACCTACTAAAAGACATCTCTTTGTTTTTTATTCAATAACTATGCTACCATTAAAACAATGAAAAGCCCAATATCTGTGATGCATAGATGAATATGTACAATAAAGTATGCACCATGAATTATAATTTACTAATCATACACCAAGTTGCTTTTTAGGATAAAGTTTGCATCAAAGCAGAGCCAAGGTAAGGATAAAGTGTATGATCCATGGGTGAACTCAAATGCAAAAAAAAAAGAAATAATCCCAAAGCAGTTATATCTGAAGATGCAAGAATGAAATCACATAAAAAGTATTGCTTAATAAAAAAACTAAACATCACATAAGCAAGAGACCATACAGTTTATTACATGGCTTTTTAGCAGTAGGATTCCTTAAAAGATACTATTATTTCTATTGATCTATTTCTGTTTAAAAATGTAATGTCACTCAATATATTCTAGATATCTGTAATCTTTGTTTCAGGAATTGCAATACTGGAGTAGGTGGTCCAGGGGTCTGTCTAGCCTAGTATTTTCATCTGACCTTAGGAAGGATATTATTTACTGTATCTATAGCTACAGAGAAAAAAAAAAGAAAGATAAAAGAAGAAATGTGAGAATTTTTGGGTTGGTTAATCTGAAAGAATTTTCTTTTTTTCCTTTCTGTTCCTCTAGGTCTTAAACTCACTTCTACTGGATATGAAGCTTTTAGCCTTTGTTCTGAAGTTTTATACATATTCCAAAATAAAGTTTATTGACACTTGTAGGAACTCTGGATGTTCATCAGATATATATGTTCTTTCTGGATATCTAAGATTTTGACCTCAATAGCTTTGAGGGACAGTGGCTTCTATTCTACTATGTATGTTCTGCTAAAAAGTATTTATGATTAGTTTGCCAGTCTTTAATTGCACTATTTCCTGGTTATTTATTACAAAAAATGGAGATGAGAAGCTCCCAACTATTTCCAGACTATCAGTTCATATGGTTTTATTGTGATGGGTATAGCTTTAAATCAAGTAACCTTTTCCTATCCTTTTTAAATGAAACAATTCCAACCTTACTGAACCTTTTTCCATCCATTTGATAATTTCTCTGAACTTTTTGCAGAGATTTGAACTCCCATTTCTGAACATCTGCCAGTTCTTTAGCATTTTTTTTGAAACACTGTGATGAGTGCTGCACATATTATTCTGGAGGAGATGGCATTTTAGATGGATATGTGGTAATTTCTTGACTGTAATGGTACATTGAGAAATTGATGGTTTTTATTTCCTCCTTTTCTCTTTTTTCATTGTCATTTAGTTTAGAAGGCACAGTCTAACTTTTTCCAAACCCTGTATATGAGTACCAAACAGAAATTGAAAGGAGATATGATCACTCTTTTTTATTTTCTTTCTCCATATCAGTGTTGAATTCAATTACTGCTGTCTTTGAAGTTTTCTGGCCCAGCTAGAAAGAATATCCTCTCCTTTGACAAGTAATTTAGTCTAGGGAGAAGTTCTGGGCTGGTGGCTGGGGTAAGGGCTTGCACTGCCTTCCTCTGGCAGAGTGGAGCTACACAAAGGGTTGGCAAGGACAGATGCCAGGAAAGCTTCTCATTGCAGTCACTCTTAGACCCTTAAGTTACCTGTTGCTGGTTAGTGTGACAGTCTCTAGTTTGCTGCCCTAGATTAAACCTATGACCAGGGCTCCGTGCCCGTGATAGGGGAGTTGGAACTAGATGATCTTCATGATCCCTTCGAACACAACCTGTTCTGTGATTTGAAGGGAAAAAGGAATTTTCCCTTTTGTCAGACTTTTTTAGCCTATAGCTTTTTATATCATATTGTGTCAGGCATCATCTGGGGGTTTTCTTCAAAAAGTTCCCTTCTATTACAGAATCTCTAGATGTAGGCAGTATCCTTAATCACTGCAGCCTTCCTCCTCTGGTGTGTTTTCATTTTAAAGGCCTTTGATCTTTTGTATTAAAGTCTCTATTCTGTGATCAGATGCTGAGGCATAATTTGTGCATTGAAGGGTGTTTTACATCTTGTGGATGAGATGCTGAAGAATTTTGTGCTGTCTGTGTATCAGATGTATACCTGATTAACTTGGTGGAAGTAGCCCTAAAGGAACACTGCTTTGTAGTCCGAGTTCCTGAGTATGTGTGGAAGGGGAAGAGGGAAAAGCAGGAGAGGTGGAGAGAAGAGATTTGGAGCAAATGTGAGCGTAACTGCATTCTTAAGGTTGAGTGTTTGCTGTGTTAAAGGATGTGGTCTTAGACAGGAATGCAGCCTTGAAACTTGTTCCTTGATTTTGCTTAAAGTAAGTAGAATATAGACTGAAATTTGTCCCTTGCTGTAGCCCGTGTTCTAGGCTGCAGAGTACCTTTTCCACTGTCTAGTCCACTTGCTTCACAAACATTATGTGGAGTTGGCTTCCAGCTACACTCTGTGATTTTTGTGGGTTTTGAGACTCCTCTTTGTCCTTGTGATTCTTAAATTGAATTTAGTACACTAAGTCAAAGATATAGAATTCATTAAAGGGAATAAGTAAGAAAAAAGAGATGTTTCAGTGCTGTGGAATTAAAACCCCTCTTATATTCGGATCTAAGATCTGTCTCAAATATAAAGGCTTTGCATAATAATGAATTCTCCATGAATAATCATAATCAGAAAATATGCCATGGAAAATGGCATACAGAGCAAATTTCTCTACCATTTCCTAAAAATTTGGAGATTATGTAAAAATGAAGTGTAAAATTTGGGCTCCTATACAGGTTCTTTCAAGTAATTTCTTCACTGCTCTTTAATGTTTTATGGTATAGATGACCTTGGGCAATATTTTTTTTTTAATGTAAGGATAATATTTTAAAGATGTTTTACTTTTATTTGCCATCTGTTTATTTCTAGACATTTGGACAGAGAAGCCAGGATGCTGCACATGTGGTACACACAGAAGCCAGATAATAAAACAATAAAACAAACTTTCCTTTTTTTTTTTTTTTTTTGTTTCTTTCTGAAGGACTAAGCAGGTCATGAATTCTAAAATCTAATCTTCTATAAGTGTTAGTAATGAGACAGTGCAGCTGAGAGGCATGGCTTCTTCCCACAAGGTTTTACTTTCATAATGAATTAAGTCATATGAAGTGTGGAATCTGAGATGAGACATGAAATTTTTAGGTGGTGCCAGCTGGCATAGCTCCATTAAAATCAATGGAAAGATACCAGTTTTTACCACCAGCTTGTGACTCACTCCTAGGGGAAATAAAGTAGTTGATATAAATGTTTCAGTCATGAGCCTTTTAGAGTGAACTATTGACATGGCAAGGACAGATGCTGGTATTCAAAATCAGAGGTACTTTGGGATATTATATTCTGGATGTGAAAGAAGCCACAGGTTTTCTCTCTATCACCCAGTATTGCTTTGAACCTAACAGAAAATAGATGAATGATGTGAAATTTCTTAGGGCTGTGGATTAAACTGGGGCTGCTGCAGAACATTAGGATGAATTCTAGCTTTTCTTAAAGAGTCAGTCAGAGAAGGGGAAAATCAAATCTTTTCCTCTTCATTCCTCATGAGACATATTGAATTGTACTACTGAGTTCTTTGTAGCAATATGACTATTGATAGATACTGTAACTACTAAATTCAGTAAAACAACTTATGCTGATAATATTCATGTCACTTTCTGTCTTTTACTGTAAGATGGGAGTGGGATGTTGTGTTCCAAAGTGAATGTGGCAATAGCAAGAGCAAAATGTGTGAGGATGCATGAACGGGCTTGGAAAGAAGAGGAAGCAGCTATGGATTTTTGAAGAACCGGTTTCAGATTTTGCAAATTCCTACTATGAGCTCCAAAAGCCACCAAGCAAGCAAAATCTAGAATAAGAAGCAGAAACATAGTTGATTTATCTACTTTAACTTTACGCTTTAACATTAAGATGATCAGGGAGAAAAAAAGCAGGTAAGAGGCAAAACAGAATTATCTTGTCCCTTCACTGGAAAACTGCAATAGACCTTTATGAGTCCTGCTTATACAAGATGTGAAAGTGGTTTATTTCATGGACAGCCTTATTTCTCTGTTTACTTTACCCTTGGATCAGTGCACAAGCAAGTTTCTCACTTTGGAGTTTTATTCATGAAGCTATCATTGAACAAACTAGCTCAACTGTTTTCCTTCCAAATGAAAAAGGGAACAGTTCTGTGGTCTCAGATTTACCCTCTAGCTAAGTCATCTGAAATCTCACCAAGTTACAACTTATATTCTACCCATTTTAACTATTACAGTGACAATGAATGGACTTCTAGCAGTTTCAAAATATGCCCCATTAACTGTAATATATGCTAAAGTTTGTTGCAGAATTTTAATTTTCTGCCTTTCAGTACAGCTGTACTTTTTTCTATAAAGTGGCTTTTCTGTTGAAGAGAATACTGGCACTAAAACACTAACAATTACATTTTTCCTGAATTCTTAAATTTATTGAAATCATAAGTTAGGATCATAGGATATTTCAGACTGGAAAGGACCTTGGGAGTCATCCTCATGCAATTGCCTACTCAAAGCAGTATCAGTTGTGGAGTGAGATGAGGTTACTCAGGGATTTACCCAACCAAGTCTTGAAAATCTTATATGTGTAGTTGCAGAATCCTAGGGTAAGAGGGGGACCCCAAAAGCTGACTGCACTGGAAGCTGAATTGAGCCTGATTGGGAATGAATGGCAAAAACACGCCATGTGACTGGGCCAGAGACCAGTCTAACTGGTCTATGTCTAACTTGGCATAGATTACCTCAGGAGAGGGCATTTACATGCAAAATGCTCACTGAACCTGACCTGATGTGACCAATCACAGCCAGCAGCACTCCACCCTCACCCTCTGTCCACCGATCAATCTTGCTCTCAACTAAAAGAGGAACGCCCTTCCTTTCAGAAGTGAGAGAGAGTCCCTTTCCCCTGTGTCTGGCAATGATGTAAGATGGTATTAAATAGCATTAGGGTTTGACCACTCCCACACGACTCCAGGCTCTGCCCCTTCATGGCTACTATGAAAAATTAACCCTGTCCTTGGCTGAAACCAGGACAATTAGAGCATCTCCTGAGGTCAGCTACAGTTCTCAAGCATCATGAGCATGTGTACTCTCTCCCAGTGACTCTTCAGGCAGTCTGCAGGACCATGACTTCCTGCTGTTGCTAGACAGTGTGGCTGGTGGACAGGAAGAAGTAGAGTGCTGAATTGGTCAGCTAGTGTGACCTTGTGCATGTGTGACTGAGTATGTGCCCAGTGTAAAAGTAAGTTTTAATATTTTTAATACTCTTTCCATGTAATTGAAGTATTAGAAATAAGATTAGCAATAGTAGCTTGAGATCAATTTTTATACGATCAGGGTCAGTTGTCAACCCACTCAGTCACCAAGATGTGCAACTAGATTTATCAGTACCCAGTTTATCTGATTGTCTTGCTTGCTTTTGGGCTTAATTTGTTTTGCTTGCTCTCTTCCACCGCATCATTGAGCGTGGTTGTATTGTGATCATTAATGAGCTAGTAAATGTCCGTGAAGGTAAGCAATTAATATTTGTGATGCTGAGTGTTACACTAAGAATAAGGCAAAGGATTCAAAAATAAAATGAAACTAAGAAAAGGCTTTATATAAATTTCAGGACATCTGAGGATGATTTACAAGTCCACATTCACTGTTTATCAGGACTGTGGACCTAACTGGGGTACACTCTACATCTCATCAAACTCTTGCACTTGTTTCCTTTTCTGGCACAGGAGGGTATAGGCTAGGAGATATGGCTGGTGCTTGCTTGAATGTGACAGGAAGCTGACAGGATGCTCTTAAGCCTGCTAGACAACTATTCCTGCCTGTCTTGTTCACACTGTTCAGTTATGTGGCCAGTAGACATGCCCCATAAGGGAAACAGGTTAGTGCACCTAATTAAAATTGCTAATTTAACTGAGCAGTCAGAAATATTCTTTTTCCCCTACTGTCTTAAGTCATGTGGGCAGCTTCTAAAACACTTAGCTAAATGACTTTTTCTTTAACAGCATCTCAGAGAGGTAGTAGTCCTGGTTTTCAAGATCCGTACAAACTCGTCAAATATATTCCTGTGCTGCAATAGCTGAACAAAAGCTAAGGGAAATGGAAAAATATGTAAAAGACGTTTTGAGAGTTGGAAGCTAGACTTAATTCATGCAAGTAATACAAGTTTCCTCAGACTGTAGTGACTTAGTTTAACTGGGATTGGAGAATATTTCTTTTTAAGATATAAACTATCGTTACATGAAACTTTATTTCCTGGTAGCTGTAAGGAGTGTACCAGCAGTGATTTTTTGTCAACTGTCTAAGAGGTTTTATTTTTAACTACCTGCTCATTCATCACAAGACTATTCACTGGAAAAGGTGGCTGTAAAATTTTTGTGATCTCTCACATTTATTTTTGTTCAATGATAGAAATAATTAATTGTTTTCATGAAAGATTCAAGTCAAAATATGTATTGTGCAAGCAGAAAGGTTTCTTATTCAGTTCTCTCTACATTCCTCTCCTCAGAAAAAATCCAATTTTGTAAACTTTCCAGTTAGAAACTTTCCAAATTGATACAACTCTGAACAACACGTTGCTTTGATAAATATCTTATTAATGATAAGAACAATGTAGGGACTCCTGGTGTCAACAAGTCTACAGTCACAGGCAAAAAAAAAATCATTCTGAGCAAATTCATTACTACATGTAGGTCTTCTAGACTGACACTGGAATCAGTGTCATCCATTCTTCAAAATTCTGCTAAGATTTTCTTCAAATTAGATAAGACATGAGTCAGGATACACTAGTGCAGATTTAACAAACATTTAGTTATGCTATTTACTTATGGAAGTTGCTAAAGGGAAACCTTCAGAGATGCAGTATGTCCTCTCGTTTCAGTTCCAAGGAACAGGAAGCAACTCATGCACAACAATTATCAGTTTCATAAAGATAATGAATTCATACTGCTTGTAAATAATAATTGTGTACCAAATGCAAAAATATACAGAAGATTAAAATTTTGTAAAAGCACTGACAAGATCACTGAAAGAGAAATATAATTCAGTTTTCTAAGCAACATTTACAAGTTACTCTTTACTTCAATTTCTTTTAGATGAGATAGCAAATAGTAACCTCCCTGAGATAGTTAGGTGTTATGATACATTCATCATGGCTAGGCTTTGCGAATGAAGATTTGGGAAGGGCTCTACCCACGTTTGTTACAAGCATGCTGGTGGCTAAAAAGGCCAATATGAGATAGACACGTGCGACTGCAAAAGGCACAGCAGAAGGACTCCTTAAGTAGTAAATTCTGTGAGACACGATTCTTTCTGTGTTGTCTTTTCTCCTCAAGAGTGATCCTGCGTGCGTTCTCAAAGGAAGCAGCAGCGTTATAGATGGTGTGTCTCCAGACTTCCCGACTGGAGGCCAGAGTAGACCAGTTATGATGATCAATATGGCCAAGACTGAGATGTTGTTTCAGGGAGTCCTTGTATCTTTTCTTCGGGACTCCTCTCATGAGGCAGCCGGTGGCAAGTTCACCATAAAGCAAGATCTTAGGAAGGTGGTGGTTCTTCATCCTGGAGACGTGTCCTGCCCAACGCAGCTGTGTTCTCAGCAACATGGCCTCAATACTTGTGACAGCTGCTTGTTCTAGAACAGATGTATTGGTCACATAATCTCACCAGTGGATGTTTAGGATTGAATGAAGGCAGTATTGATGGAAGCGTTCTAGGAGTCACAGGTGGTGGCGGTAGATGACCCATGATTAGGATCCATATAACAGAGTAGACAGACAATGGCTCTGTAAACACTGATCTTTGTACTTTTCTTCAAGTGTTTATTTCGCCAAACTCTTTTATGGAGTTTTCCAAAAGCACTATATGCCTTTGCTAACCTGTTATGATACATTAGCAGATTACAAAAATAAAATGAGGAAACATCTCATTAATCCTGTAGATTAGTCTGTGTGGAAAACTTCCTCATTGCTCCTGTATTTAGATTACATGTTCATCACTATCCTAATTCTTTGAATGTGTACTGGATACTTTTAACAAGATACATTAAGCACAAAGTTCAAGTAACACTATTTTGGTAAAAGTTCTGAGAAGTGCTTAGAATTTTAACTCAGTTCTACTGTGTTTGTACTACAAAGCCTTAAATCCAGAAACAGCTTCAACACATCTTGACTTTATGCAGCTGGGGGCAAAGGTTTTGTTCTAACCTTCTGTTAGCCTCATTTTGGTACCATATCGTAGTAGATTATGTCAGTCTCGAAGTGTAACCAAAGTGTCATTACACAAGCTAGAAGTCAGCCAGAGTGAAGTGGCACTCTGGCATGCCTCTGCCATCAAGTCTTCATTTATATTTCATTGCCACAAAGCAGATGTTGTAGTCACATCTCTGTCATCAATTCATAATTAAGGGATCCCCTTAGCTGCTAATCTAGAGAAGTTTTATAGCTCCTTTGCACATTTATAATGTGCAGCATATCAGGATAAAGATCATAATGTTTTTCCAAAACAGTGCTTAAACACTTTAAAATGGGCAGTGGATATATTTTCTCTAGTCATTATCTTCTGTCAAAAGATATTATAGTTCTACTACTGTATTGTAATACTATTTTATAATGAATATAATATCTACAACACTCTGCCAATACATATTTTATGAGAAAAGCTCATATATGTAGTTCTTTTGTCCTGTAGAAGCATAAAAAAATCCCCTAGTTCAATATTTTTAATCTGATTCCTGATCAATAAATAAACTGCATTGTATCTCACAATCCTAACAAAAGTAACTGTACTCTGTAACCTCCTTGCAGCAGAAAAAACTTCCTCTTGGAAATACACTAGTCTTATAAAGACAAGGAAATGTTTAATAGGAAATGTAAACATAATCATAAAACTGTGAAAAATATGGGAGTGATTTGTAGCTTGTATGCATGAATAGAAATTTCCCCTTATTCATACAACTGGCAGTATTTCACAGAATATACCTGTCCCGAATTGATGAGGTTTCTCAAGCAAAGTTCCCTATTTGCACCAGTTCTTGTACCAAACCTTCCTCAAACTCTTGACAAATAACTAGCTATAATCTACATGTCTGTTTAGCAGGCTTTTTATTGATGTTCCTTCTGCCTACTTTGACTCACCAACAAAGTTTGTCAAAGCAGTGATTAAATAAGTTACCAACTAGCAGTACATCCATATAGTGAAACTCCTTGTGCTGTGGCTAATTTCATTCATTCACAGTAAATTTATTAATCTGCAGTAATTCCTCATCAAAGTCATCATGGAATTAAAAGTAAGGATAGCTTTGGTGAGATCCAAAAAAATGTTAGGACACCTAACCAATCATGAATTTAACTACACTAATCAAAGTAAATGTTAAAACTAAAGATGTTCACAGAAACATTTCAATTAAAAAAAAGTTTTTTGATTTACTGTACTTCTAGGGTTGCTGTAATTAAAAATTAAGAATAAAGTGGCTAGTAATTACTATACTTACATTATTCCTACCAATGCACTTGAGTAGGTTTCTTTTGACCATGTCCTCTATTCAGCTACCTTCCCTTGTTGCTTTTGATAATATTTAGAGTGGGAAGATGAGAAGAAAACAAAGAAAAATGGAAATCAAGAAAATGAAGACAAGGAGGACTCACATATAATGCCTGATAGTGTTTTCTGACATTTGAGCTTGGCTAGACTTCAAAGCAATGATTTCTCTGTAGAAATAAATATTTGAAAGTCCCATTCCTGCATACACTAAGTCCCTAATGATGGTTACCATAAATTTATTTTATCTGATTTAACTGAGCACTGATCCTGAGTCATATCCCTGGCAAAGGAGGCAAAATTATCTAATTTGTGGCTGCTTTCATTTGTTGCTATTGGTAATTCAATGTAGGCTGAAGCAATCCTGAAAGACTTCTATGTAATTCTCTAAAATCTTGACTAACTTAATGACTGGGGACTTGAGCAACTGCTACAGAGCAACTGTTCTCTCCTTTGTGAGTGCATAAGCCAAACTATAAATGAAAAGCTGAGCTATGAAATTGCATTTTTCTCTCAGAGTAGCCAGAAACGTTAAATGTTCAAGTTCATATAATCATTATGTGTAATTTTAAATACAATAAAGCAGATGGCTCAGAACAGAACAAGCTTCTTTTGGTTGTTGACTTGATAAAAGAAAAATGTCATTGATATTAATGCAGTAAAATTTTAGCTGTGAAATTTGATTCCTTTGTTGCTTTACTACTCCCTGCAATTAGGAAAATATTTCAAAAATTAAACTGTTGTTTTGTAAGCTCTGTTGCATTCCAGCCAGCTGATGTGTACTTCGACTCTATGATTAACAAGTTCTTGTTTTTCTAGAGCACAGATAGCATTATTTTTAGAAAAGTAGTTGCCATTAATAAATGTTCCAGAAATGCTGATTCCAATGTTAGCATTTCTAAAGAGTGGAGATTGTCTTGAGGTAAAACTACCTTTGAACTTTAAACTTGATAGGAAAATTAATAGAAAATATTTTTGCTCGCATTTCATCCTGAAATCTGATTGTTCAGTGTGTTGATATGAAAATTTAGCATCAGCTTCAATTTTTACTTTCCTTTTTTTCAGTTGTGATGTAATCACTGTACAGATCTGTTAGTGGAAAGGCACAAGTTTAGGTTTCTTGTGCTCTCAGAAAGAATGTAACCTTGCAGCTATAGCTGAGCAGTTTCGCTCAGTAATTAAATGTCAGAGAATGGAGGATACAACTGAATATCAGGTATCCTTACTCTATAAAAAAATGGAGACCCTCTCTTATTACCTGATAAGGACTTGAATGGAAATACATACCCTCATCCAAAGATTTCTGAAACAAGTAGCTTTCTTTGGATTCCTCCCCTGCCACTTGATGATGTTTTGTCAATGAAACTGTTCCCTTGTTCCACATGATAAAGACTGATGGATTGCTGTCTTTCACTTACTGAGAAAAGGCCTTAAAAAAAGGCCATAAGCAGTTTGGTTTTTTGTTTGTTTGGTTGCAGTTTGTTTTGCTTTGTTTGTTTGTTTGTTTGTTTTGAGATGCATGTATTTCTGTGAGGGGAATGACTGAATTTTAAGTTATTTAGATAATCATGATCGCACATAAGACTTAAAGTCCTTTGCAGTTTATGGAATATTTCTATTACCATTTCATAATTAAGAGAAAAGGGAGTGGGGTGATTTACTGAAGGTTACTCTGAAACTTAGTGGTACTCGTGCAAAAACAATCCAAGGTGTGCAGATTCTCTAGATCACACTAAGTGAAAAGCAATGCGAGTTGAGAATACCTTGTTTGTTTGGTTTTTGTTTGTTTTTTTTGTTTGTTTTTTTTTCCACTGAGAAATATGTGTGCTATTAGAAATACTATATACAAATCTGATACCTTCACAGAGGAGTTTAAACTCTGCATGGACTACATGAAGAGAAAATGATAGAGAAACTAAGAGCAATCAGCCTATTTGATTTTATGTCAGTTCCCCAGATAGCTATTTAGAAAGATTGAGACATATATAGACATACAAATCTCTCTTTCCTAAGAGAATGTAATTGAGGAGAGTATCAATATATCATAAACAACTAAATAGACAGCCTATTTGTGGTAGCTTTCAGTCATCACTTTCTTAAGAAAAGAACTAGGTTCAACAGGCCAGCTGAAAGCATCCCGTCTCAGGGGAGAAAGCTGAGGCAACACAATGGATGAGAGCAAGTAAATAGATATATAAGAAAGAATGAAAACAGGAAGTTTCACTGTGTGGAAATGTGATGTGTTTTCCCTTCTCTTCAAACATAAAGGGACAACAGAACTCTGCTTTATTTCTGGGAATGTCAGTGAGTTTATCTTTGTGTTTGACAGCCAAATCAGTACAATCCTTTTTATTACTTTACATCAACATACTCCTTGAGGAAGAACCTCTGCTCTATTAGATCACTCAGGAATGCAGCAATGGGAATAAATGCACCATAAAGCTCAGCCATGTCCTGCTTTAGATCCACAGGGTCTCTCTGCAGCTCTCACCCAGCAGCAGATATGAGAAAGCTTGACTCCTCTAGAGCCCACACAAGGTGGACAAAGATTACCAGATGAGCAGCTGTTTTTCATGAGATCTATTTATACGAGAACATTTTTCTCCTTTCACCCTTCCACCCCTGCCTCACCAATTCCACCTCAGGCAGCTTTTTCTGTATTTCAGGGCTATTCACTTTGGTTTTCTTCCTTCAGAAGATTAGAATGGACTGCTGCTGACAAGTGAATCCTTTGCAGATCTTCTGCAAAGTGTGGGTGCTGTAGTTATTTTACCATTGCTAGTCCATAGGGCTGTTCCCAACTGAGCCAGCAACAATCAGGTCAGTCTCTTGTTTTCAGTGCTGATTGTGGTAGAGTAGTCAAAGAGGGCTGCTGGGGAGTTCTGGATAATGAGAACCTGAGTGCTTGGTAATAGTGTAGGATTGGGATCCTACATGTGCAGTAACATATATATGGGAGATTATTGTAGCTATGGCTGGCAGCCATCCATTATGGTGGCTTGCAACTTGCTGCTGAGAAATTGAAATGTTAAGAATTTCTGATTAAATATGAAATATAATTAAATTTCTTCACAATATAGAGTGGATCACTCTTACTAGACATGCTGGTGCTATTGGAACACCAGTTTTCTAAGAATATGTTAGGCTAGTTTTATGGCCTGTGTCTGTATCACAGAGACATAGAAACAAGGCAAGAACCAAGATGTGTTTTTTCTGCAAATATTTCATGAAAATGTAGTTCTGTTTCACAGCTTTATACATAGGTTGTCAGAGTGATAGAGAATCAGGTGAGAATGCTGCTGAGGCTTGTGGTGACAACAAAGAGAAGCAACAATTAAGGGACTTTTTACTCAATAATGAAGGAGGTGAGCTAAAATAGAAACTCAGGACTTGTGGATTAAATGTGTTAGAGTTACTCAGTTATTATTAATCTATGTCTTTGAAAGCTGAGAGATCATCTTACATTTATATTAAAGGGTTTGTTACACTATATTTAAAAAGTCATGCTGTGTAATTGTGAAGGGAAGTAACTAGAAGAAAATCACTCATAAAAGAGTATTTCTGAAAATAAACCTGTAATGGGCACAGAAAGAAATTCTGTCTATTTAATGAGGGGGAAAGAGCAGGGTGGGGGAACAGACTCCTAAAATGAGAGTTAATAAGTGAAGTTATACAATGAACTGATTTTTATGGCTCAATCATAAACCTTTGAAGGCAAGGGTTTATAAAGAAAGTGCTGACACTCAAACACTGTATAACATTCTGTAATGGCACCAGATTTCTGGGGTTTCTTTATAAATATATATATTTTTAATAACTAAACCTTTTTGAAAAGAAATAGTATAGATTATAGTAAGAACTACTGATGGAGAAAGGTAGCTTTTTCTTTGCTCCAGTATAATAGGTGTCAGTACTAAAGATTATTGACTTTGTAGCAGCATACTGTAAGTAATCATAGTAAAATTCTTGACCTTCTGCTGTTCAGTTAAAACCTTCAAATTGAATTACACTTTCAAAAATACCCTTTTTAAAATAAAAGCTACTTACTCAGTTACTTTAAATAATTCTGCTGACTATCGATTTTTTCTCATTATGTTCACGTTCTTTCCTTCACTCACAAAAAATTACTTTTCACTTCAGCAGTGAAATATCCATAAGTACTACATTTCTTAGAGATGAGTTTATGTGCTTTTAGATAACCATAATAATTCCATCCATGCACCAAACTTGTAATATTACTTATAGTTGTAAATCCATGATTTTGAGCCAGATGTTACATGCACAAAAACACTAATTTATTATTATGAAACTGATCTGATCTTCTCTCCCTTGAAAAAAAATCTTTCTGATAGGTAAGGATTTTAAGATATAATATCACTTTCAACAACTGTTTTGTGTTTTTTTTTTGGTTTGGTTTGGTTTTTTTGTTGTGTTTTGGTTTTTGGTTTTTGGTTTTTTTTTCAATGTTGCACATTTTTATCTATTGTTATTCTATTATTGTTAAGTTATAATTTAAAAAAACTCACAGTCTATTATGAATAACAACAGGTAAACTTGTTCTCACCTGCAAAGTTAAACCTGGGAACTGTTGCAGAAGCTCCAATCCAGTAACTCCTGATTCTTGACAGCCTAAAGCCTTCCTACGAGTAATATGGGAAGCTGTGCAGAAATAAAGAATCATTATCATCCCTTCATCAGCCCTTGCCATCCTTCTACAGTAATGGCTGATTACATCCAGCTTAAGATGAGCATATAATAACTTTTTTAAAAGCAAGATGGCTCCTTTTAAAGAAGGAACTGGATACCAGCATTCACTGAAAATGCTAAAAGTAAAAGCATTGTACATTTTTAAAATTACCTATTTGCATTTCTCTCTAAAACCTAATGTCATAAAATGGTGCAGGTAAAGCACATTTTTACTTTCTTGCCTGTATCTGCTTAACTAATGCAATGACTATGTGAGTTTTAGGGGACTGGAACTTCTACTCCAACTACTGGAGGCCGTGCTATTTCAAGGACCTGATATCATCAATTCCAGACTGTAAGTACCATCAGTCTTTACAGACAAGGCTGTTAAAGGTCTCATGTCATATGACTTCAGGGGCATTTGTGTGCTAGACTGAACATAAATGATTTAAACATAATCCTTTTGTGCTGATGCATTTTTTTAAGCTATATGATCATGTGGTACAGCATCTAGAAGATGGAAAAAGAATGTTTAATAAAAATTAAGGGTTATCTTCTACTGACAGTAAGTATTGGTAGATTAAGCACTGTTGGTTAAAACAACAGATTTAGAGTAGTAAAACAAGGTTTACCAAGAGAACATGTATTCTAACAACTGTGGCTGTCTTTGAACCAGCAACCTCTTTGAAATTGTCTTCTCTGGAGCTAAGAAGAGGAAACAAGAGAGAATGAGTAAATTCTCTAATATGGTGTCAAGTTTGAAAAATTTTTTTATGGTCTGTAACTGTCTCTAAATGTCTTTTTGGACAAAAGAGGTTTGCATATATCTGTATAAACATATGTTTTCCCTTATTTTTTTCTGTGAAAGAGCCGTGAATGTTTATTCCCCTAAGAATTTTCACATACATAGAAAATTTTACTTTATTTGTTTTTCTCTCTTGAAATTTCCAACTGCTGCTTCCACAAATCTTATGAAAAGATATCTAGCATGGTTGCAAAGCCCCCCAGGGTGGTTTCTAATTTTTCTGTGTTTATTTCATCAAAACATTTTTGCATTTGATTTTTTTTTTAACCCAGTTTTAAGGTTAAAAAAGTTTACTTTTAGTATTAAATGTCTAGTCTAGATTCACATTTCTATTTCCAAATCAAATACATAGGCATGAGTTTCAAATTGAAGTATCATTGCAACATTCTGTCCTTATTTAAGCCACAAGATATTTTGGGCTGATGTGTTGTTACCTGAGAGAAAATAAAGACATTTGGTGGTTAATAAGGTGAAGTACACAATTGATTTGATTCAGCTCCTGCAATGTCAGCTTATTCTGTAGGATATATTGAAGTTTTCCACAGATATAGAAAATTGTCTAGGAAGAGAAATAGACAAGGCCAAAATCTTCTCCTGCTTTTAAAGACTGGTCTAAGACAAGTGGCACTCAAAAAAAAAGAAACCATAAGTTGAAGGTAAAAACAAATCCAAGTGGCTTGTAACAAAAACAGTACAGTTCAAGATGAATTTGTAATGTATCAGTCATAATGTCTTTGGCCCTTGTTATCTCTGTGCTATTTTTATATCCTTGTAGAAGAAGACTACTCCACTATCTCATAATATGGAGTAGAGAAGATTAACATATGGCACAAGGGTGGCTGTGGAAATTGTAACCTTTGAAATGGTTTTTCTAAGGCATGTCACATCAGATTGGCCAATTTGTCTTAAGAAGGTCTTGGCTCTGTTAAGAAGCAAACTAGGTTATGTTGAGAAACAGGCCATGCTTTGTGTTATAGTTTTAATAAGTGCTAAAATATACTTACCAATTAGGAAATTTTAGCTCCTTATCGTGTCTGAAATCCTTTTTAAGGTAGCAGGGTGATGAATGATGAGGGGATTATTTGGCTGTTTTCTACAAAACTGAAATTTTCTTTAGTATTGCAGCTCTAGATAATTTTTTGTCACCACTGATCTCTTTCCTCACTCAGAACACTCTCTTGTGAGTACTTTCTTTCTGGTTGTGTCAAGCAAGCAGGAGCCAAACAAAAGCCACAAGCTTAAATCTGTAGCATGTCAAAATGAGAAACAAGATTAAGTGTTTGGTGCAGATATGAGGGAGAATAAAGACACATATTTTAAGATTCATGCATATCATAACCTCTATGCAAAAATGTACATTAAATGTGTTTTAGAGCTGTAGCTAGCCATATCAAAGTATCTGTTCAAGTTAGACTGATAAAGTGTTTTAAGTGCCTGGCATCACTGAAGTCTGCTTTTGACAGAGTATGAGATTTAAAGACTGCTTTTCTTAATGATTTTTGTGAGGGTAAGTCCTACATTTTTCTTAGAAACAGACTTTCTGGTCAGTATTTATTCTCTTTTTATTCTACTGTCCAAATGTTTTCCCTCTTGATGGAAGTTTTGATTGCATTTGTGCTCACTCTACTGTTCTGTCATGATAAGTGGAATTAGTGGCTGTTTTACACTGCTGTAGTTCAAACAATTATATTCTGTGAGCTGTGGGTGTTAGTAGAAAGCCAAGAGTAAAGAAGTGGCTCAGGCTGGGCAATTAAAGTATAACAAACTATGAAATTTATACCACTTTTAGCTAGTGAAGCAGGATTTCCTGTCAAGATTTTTATACAGAAAAAAAATTAAAATAACACATTTAGCTTATGATTAAATGGTTTTAGAAAATTTATGAAAGATGAAGACACTTAATTCACCTTGTTACTGAAAATTGGCAGATCTCCTATTTTGAAAAAAATCTCTTGGATCATTATATTAAAATCATGTTGCCTATATTAGGCAAGTTGTCAACTTAACAGAGGCTCCTTGCTTCATTATTGTTTCTTCTTTATTATAACAATAGACTTTAAAGTGTTGAAAATGAGCCAATGTTAAGGTCTAATTTCCTTTTAGTGGTATACTGAAGTAACAAAAGCATTTTGATCTAGGTTAAAAGTTTCTCTCCAGACTAAAATCATGTTAATTTCTTTTTTCAATGTAGCTTCAATCTTTATAAAAAACTATCTATTAGCTGTATGATTACATAAAACCAAAACCAAACCAAAACCCCAAACCCCACAAAGATAGCCAAATTCAACCCTTGCTACTCCCAGAAAAACTTGCCCTCGGTGCTCAGAAGACACAGCAAAATCATTTATTCAGCTTGATCATGAACAGTAGCCTGGATTTGTCCTGTGAGCAAAATTTAAACAAGTATACATGAGTGCAATTCCTTCACACCCTGCACCCAGCTTGATTGTTCCCTCTAACCACACCACCCCTTGTGATGTTTGCTGCACAATAATGCTCACCACCAGGTATTATGTAGTATCCAGATGAAATCTACATTTAGCAAAAAAATGCTGAACACATAGGAAGAGGCTTTTCTCCTTCAGTCTTAAAAGTACTGGACCAAATCCTTCTCCCAGCTGTACTGTGTGAGCAGCATTCATATGATGAAGTGAATATCTGAGCATAGTTACTTGATAATGTCTTTGAACAGGACATAATGGGAAAAAGAAACTATTTGGAATAAATAAGTCTTGAAAGGGCAGAGGATCGATTAATAATTCTTTTAAATTCTTTTAAATCTTCACACATAAATGCATATAAAGCAATGCATTTGGGGCTTTTATATTGCTAATGGCTTGTTTTATTTAACTGTTTTCAACACCAAGTTCTAAAGCAGTAATTAAATTTATAAGCCAAATTCAGTCATTAGCTGAATGCAGGAACCACTTCCAAATTTAGGGCCAGTACAAGGGCTTTTCTGTGTTTCTATAAGTGTTGGATTATGAATTCAACCTCTGTATTACAATAATATTCTGAGGACTGATTTTTGTCAAAAAAATATTTTATATATGTAGTATTTATGTATATAACACCATGGCATTTCATTAGACTTGTAGCCAGTACATAATTAAGGTGTCTGGTTGATTGAGAAGAGTACTGAACTTCTGGAAAAGCCAGTTTTCCATTCAACCATACTTAAGCCTCCTCAATACATTGAAGATGTGGTTTGATGATTGTAAGCAACCTTAAAGTGTAATTGTCTCTTCTTCCCCAGTGATAAACTTTGAAATACCTTGCCATGAGAACAGAAACTGATGTAACTTTCAGAAATGTTTCCTGGAAATTGCTTTATTTTTGATTCTAACTAAAAGACAAGAGGCTAAAAGAGTTTCCAAACACCTTTGAAAACATGTTGGAAGTGACATTCATGCCACGTTATCGAATATAAAAGCAATACAATGTGATCCAGTTGTGACTGAGTAGTCAACCAGAAAGGTGGAAGAAGCCAGAGGTAAGTACTGGAATTGTCTGAAAATCAAGGGGTATTTTATGTATAAATGCAATCACCCAGGAGGCAGGGGAGAAGGAAAGCATGGATCGTTTGTGCAAAGTGATGACCTATGATGAGGAACAGGATGTTTGCTCCCAAGTTTGCTTGTGAACTATAGGCCAGAAACAGTGAAAAGATACAAAGTATTCATATGCAACCAACAACATTTACCCTAGTCAATGTCATGTTAAAATTAATATTTTTTTTATTAATTGAATTGTAGGAAATTCGCAATTAGTGTACTCATGTTAAGTTTAATACTATTTTGTTATTACAGGCTATATAAATCATATTTATACCGCCACTTCAGTAGGTTTCTGAACCTACTGACTCTCCTCTGCTGAGGAGAGTCTTGCAGACTTTTATTTATATGTATGCATATATGGAGAGAGAAAGAAAGAGCACATGCTTGTCACTGGGAACAGTTCTTTTAAGAGATGTTAAACAAAAACTTGGCAAGTAACTTATATGTGCTAGACAGTTATGTCTCTGCAGATTGTGGAATGGCTCCCAAGCTCAGGTCTCATCATGTCCCACTCTGCTTCTCAAATTGTATCTCCTATTTCTTGAGTTTGTGAAAGCTCTGTGAGTTTCTGCTCACACGCTACAAAAAGCTTTGTGAAAAATCAAGCAGAAGCTAATATTATGTATTCTCTCTTTGGCTTTGGATTTGCCTCCCCAGGAGTGGTTAGCCTTGGGGTCTTGAGTTACATTGACATATAATGAATGATGCTAAGCTTTTTATTCAAGATGTATCCATTTGGGGGCAGAAGCTGTAGATGATGTCCCTTATCTAATCACTGTCTTGTTTTGCAACAAGAAAGCACTAAAACTTAGTGAAATTGTAAAATGTACTCTGTGAATATATGCACTCTAGATTTCCCTATAAGCTTCATTTTTAAAGGATTTATCACAAACATGTAGGGTGATATTGCCTTGGGTATTGATGTAACTTTCTGAAGTGATGGACAATAGAGCTAAACGGAAAATGCAGATCTTTATTGTTAAGAAGTCTGTGTTTTAGTTAGATTTAGTTAGATTTTTTTGTTTTGTTTTGTTTTTTTTAATTACAAATCTGAACAAAAGGTCAGTTCACACATTGTCTTCCATAGGGTTTCCTGATATTTTAACAACTGATGTGGAACTTTTTAGCTTGCTGGAAATACCTGCAGTGAATGACAATGGCTTGCGCCCTAAGCTGCAAGGCTACCTGGGCTGCCTGAGAGCACCAGGAACCAATTAACCCAGGAGCTGGGCACCTAAAACAAGCTGACATCTAGGGCTTGCTTTGGAATTTCTTAGACGCTGACAATTGAGTTGTTCGGAATTTACTGCTTAAAGGGCACTCAGTCACCAGCTCTGAAGCCCAGTTAATTAATTCCTGTCGGAAGAGCTTTACCCTGGATGCCTAATGTCTAGTTATACTGACCTTTAAAATAACATTGCAGCTGAGATATCTACCTAATAATAGCACCCTGTGTCCTGCACACCAGCTTTCAGAAATAGGCACAGCAGGCTTCTCATACTCTTTTCCTTTTGTCCAAGATTGTCATACTTCTTGCCCTGCTTTTATTCAAAACTTTTCATCTAGCCATAGTGCAGACACAGCTATGGCTGAGATCACTTACGCTTTTCATGTTGCCTGTGGCCTCTTGCAGACATAGTCAATACCTGCTCCAAGGACTTCCCTGTGCTTGTAATTGCATTGTCATCTGTAAAAAGTTTTTTCTGGCTGAAGTGAATTTCTCACTGCTCACAAGATTTTCACCTGTTATAGCAGTATATAGCTCTAGTCTCATAAAACTGATTCACAAGGCATGCCTATAATCAGATCTGTAATGTCTGATTTGTTTTTAGCTTTCAGTACAGACCATTTGTAAGACACAAACATGAGGTTTGGTTTTAAGAGCAGATTGTCCAAACACTTCCTCTCTACATTTGTCAGACACTGGTATCCCACTAGATAGCCAGGTAGCAGGGAAGCAGAGGAGCAGCAGCAAGTCCCTCAGCACCTCACTCACAAACAAGCTGCCACAAAACTGGCATTATCCAGGTTTTCAATATCTGCAACTACTCAGGCATTAAAACCTCTCACAAGGCAGCTTCCTGTGCCCTGGGTTTCAGAGTTTGCCTCTGTGCAGGCTGCTACTACTCACACAGCTAACAAGCCAAATGGTATGCCTGAGAACTCCGAGACAGTGCAGGTCAGTTCTTCAGCAGCATCCTACTGCCACTCCTGTTTGACAGGGTGGGAAGCACAGGAAGACGTGTCTCCCTGAACACACCATAAAACAAGTTGTTGGGAACCTGGGAAGTCAAGGAGCTCCACTTTTAGGGAGTGGTTTCTAGCACGGGTAGGTTGGTGACCGGCAAGAACTCAGTCAGCATTGCCTCAAAAATTGGAAATCAGTTGGTTCCGGCTTTGTTGAATCAGCATTTCCAGAGGAAAGCTGTTATGTCAGAAGATTTTCCACCCAATATAATGAGCAGAACAGTGAAAGCAGCACACATTGTAGGAGGAGATTTTGAAAATATCATTGACTAAGTATTAATTTTCTATTGTAACATATTGAGTATTGATGGCATGTTTCAAGAGCAGAATGATGCCCAAATGCTCAATTGTCTTTGGAAAGTTACATTTTTTTCTCTGACTAGCCCAACCTGAATGTCTGGTACTGATGTTGCATACCTAAGATTGCCCTTTGGAAAATAGTCCCCACATGTGGTTTGTACAAGTTTTACTACAATTTAAAGGTCACTCCTTTTTTATTTTTCCCCTCCTTTTTTTCCTGCAACACTTTTATATTATTGAATTATAATATTTTAGGAAAATAATTTTATATTGTTCTAGTTTATATGCATGCAGTAGAGTAAAATCACCACTTGAAAATACAATTTGACTTTTCTTGAGGCATAAATCTGACACTGTCCTTCAGAAAATGTGGACTTTCTTCAAAGGTACTACAGTCGTCTGTCTGAACTAAACAAAATAGAGAGATATAGATATTTTTAAAACACGCTTTACAACTAAACAAGCAGAGTGCACTTCAAAATCCAATGACATTAGAAATGTCATTTCACAGTTTCAACCAGGACAATAATTGTTTCTTAAAAAAATGGAGACAAAAAGCAGAAAATAGGAACACTTTTTCATCTGAAAAGAAAAAAAGAAAGTGACATATTTTGTTTGTGTTCGAATTTGCAGGCAGTCTTCCTGGCACATGCACATAAATGGTGAAAAAGGAATAGAAATAAAAGAATCCAGCAAAATGTGGCTTTGCCACTGGCTTTGCCAGTTGTGTTTTACCCTACTGTATCATGATAATATATAGCTAAAACTAAAAAAAATTGCTAGTGCTAAAATTCAGAGAACAGGGGTGACAAGAGGAATGTATTGTCTGTTTTAAGTGTTGACCTTCTCAGTCCCATCAGCATTTTACCTGTTCTTAATGTCTGTCTTCACATGAAGATGTTTTTAGTTATGACAAAAAAATTCCTTGCAGTCCTTTATAAAATTTTTTCTTAAAGTCTATTATTCTATGAATGGAAACTCTGCTTTTTTCAGAGTGTGAAAGTTGTCACATAATTTTAAATCTAGGTATAATTACTATCCCAAATCCTAACCCCACTTACAACTTTGGTTTTATTGTTATAGTAGATTTAGGGATACTTACCACAAAGCTCAGATAGCAGCTCATGCTTTGGGAAGAGAGTGCTTTAAGGAATGAAAAAGATTAAAGGAAGTGTTCAAATGCACCTCTGTGTGGGGGGTAAAGCGATTCATGCTACATTATCAGTCATCTTCCATGCTGCACATTATTAGAAATATGGTAGAGAAAGTAATTTGTCTTAAATTCCTAATATTTTAATTTACTGTCCATGTAATATAGGTAGCTCAGAGACAGACTGTTATGGTACAAATATGCTGATATTTCTTTCTATGTTAAAGAAACATAAATCTTAATTTTCAGGGAAATCATGTTTTTACCAGAAATTTGTCCCTATGGGCTAAGTACTGTCACAAATATGAAGAGTAGTCTCATTGCACCAAAGAATGAATTCTCAACTATTTCACAGGGCTGTGAAAAAAATGCAAGAGCTCTTGAACTGGATCAAAACAATGGTGTCTAATATAATTTATTTGCAATCATTCCATCTCTACATGTTTCAGAATTAAAACAGCACTCTCAATTTCAGTCATTTATTCAAGCATTGTTGAGAGAGCACTCATTAAAAATGAAAAGTAGGCAAAAATTTTAACGAGCTCTTTCTGTTGTTTTATGAGCTATGTGAGTCAGTCAGCTATACAGCATATGTAGGGCACAATTTTTACAGTGCACATGGCACTAAATTGTTCAGCTGTACAACACCTCTAGACAGCACAGAACTTGGCAAGAGGCCAAAGCATCTAAAGGGGTTTATGTGGGTGCTAACCTCCTAAAATGAAAATTGCTCACTAATGCCTCCATTTGGGAGATGTCTGCCTTTCTGACCTGGAATTTGCAAGAGCCCTGGTATGCTCTACGTACATGTTCAGAACTGCTCAGGAAGAATTATCCAAAACCTGACCAGAGAAGGACTGCAGTCCCTTGAAAAAAAACAATCTAGTAAGTGTTTTCCAAAACAAATGGATGCACCAGCAACTGTCACACAGTCTGTGACTGATGCAGTGTTGCTGGTATGGTCCCACATGCTGTGCGTGACTGGTGAAGCTGCAGGGTACCGGAGAGCTGCACTGCAGCATCTCCTCAGTCAGAAGGAATTCAGCAGCCACTCAGCATGGAGCAGTCATGGCGTTACCCCTTCTGGAAAAAGAGAAGAAAACAGTGTCTGTAGACCTTCACTCTAAAGAATAGGATCTAGCCTGCATTCAAAATGGACACAGTCTCCATACTTGAAGGTACGGAAGGAAGTTAGATATACACGAGTTCATTAGTTTGCTCCAGACTATTTTCTCCTTGTAGCTAATGCATCAGGATTATTCTCAGCAGGTGGCTAATTTCTTTCCATGCTGCCTATAGGAAGCCAAGAAAGTCTTTGAGTTCTCTGGATTAGAATCAACTAGCACATTTTCAGTTTCATATGTGTGATCTATGCTTCAGACGTATAGTTTTGCTTAAGGTAAGAGGGTTTTTTTTGAAGACAGAATCTGAAGAGGCTGGTGAAATAAATGCAAAGCAACCACTTGAATTACATGTGATGCTGTATATGTCTTTCAAAGGCTTGTAGAGAACACCAGTGCTGAGGTTATCAGTCTACTGTTTCCACCCACTGAGAGCATCTTTAAATTCTGGTGACAGAAAGTGAAATAGATACTGCAATTTCTCTAAGGCTAGTGCTTCTGAAAAAAGCCACTAAACTACCAAGAAATAAAAGAATTTTATAAGATAGCTAATGTCTCATGCTTTGCATGCTGTACAATCGGACAGGTGTTTTGTGAAAAACCCCCAGGGAATGTCTGCAGTGATGTAAACAGGAAGGAGTTTTCATTTCATGAATCACTAGATTGTCAGTGATGCATTATACCTTGTCACAGATGTTATGGAGCAAAAATGAGGTATTGCCCTGAATTTTACACTGCTGTGACTAGAAAATTAGAACCTGGGGATTTAGCTGTAATCATCAATGGCAATTTTGTTAACTACAATTATTACTACGAGCATTTTCGAGACACTTTGTTTATAGCTTTTGTAACTAGGTATAGCGATTAATGCTTTAACATCTTCTCAATGATAACTACTCTCTTCTTTCAAAGACAAAATATGATAGCACTGAATATCAAGCAATTGCTTTATTTGCAAAATAATTACAGTAACATATTACTACAAAGAAAGATTTGTGAGTTAGTCTCTGAATACTAATAGATAAAATAGCTCTTAAATATACGCTGTGTGTAGTAGTAGGTATACTAGACAGTTGGACATTTCTTTATTAGTGACACTATGAGGCAGAGAGCAGTTTTGTACCTTTCATCATGCTCAATGAGACATGCCAGTAGAAACTGGTGGAGAAAGTTGAGATAGCCAAGATAATGACATATCCTTACCCTTCTTAGCTCAGAAGAGCAGAAGACTAGAGGAATGCTGATGTAATGTGTACAAAATAGCATTCTTCAACAGTTTTAAATACTGATGTATTTAAATATAGAAAGAGTGTTGCATTGTTGGTGTTTAGGTTTTTTCTCCATCTTGGTTGAGAGATATCTCAGTGGCAGAATTACTTGTGCAAGCTTTGAGGAAACTGTAGTAGACTTAAAAAAAAATTATGTTCGTGGCCTTTTAAAGTTCATTTTGGTTTGGAATTCTTTTATTCCCTCCCAAAAGTCTTTCACTGAAGCCAATGTGTCAGCCTGATGTTCACAAGTTGGTATGCTACCTTGAACTTCAAAGATAAATCTGTTGTAATATTTTTACATGGAGTGTTTTTACCACTAGCTAAATATAACTTATCCACTTTTTTAAAATGAGATATTATGCCTGAAGACATTGCATATAGTGAATATGTAACCGAACTTGGAGTTTATTCACTTTGGTGTAGTAGAATTTTGCTATGTTTCCAGCTGTTACCACTTTGTGGGAGTCATTTCATATGGGCAGAAAATATAGCAATCACCTTTGCAGAAAATATTTTTGACCTTGTGAATTTCCAAAATTTCATTCCATTAATTTGAAAGCTAAGATTCAGCATAGTGAACATTGGGCAATCTGTAACACTTAGTCTACTAGCTCAGCAAAACACCAAATGAATTCAAATTTGAAAAGGACTCTCCATCTGTAGCAAAAGCATGTTCTCAATTACATATTGAATTAAATAAGAGATAGGAATATTTTTGAAAGCTTGAAATTTATGGTTTCATTAGACTGAAAAATTAAACCTAAAAATGTGTAAAAATCCACATTAATCATTTAGTTTTAGCACATAAATGCAAATGGCTTGGAACTGAGTTCCATTTCAGACTGTAAGTAGTAATTACCTAGTGACACCTCATGAGCTTCATTAGAACCCTGCTTTTAATGAAAGTGGAGAACACTAGGGATCTGCACAAATAAGAGGATTATGGTATTTAATCAGCACAAAGTGGTAACAATAAAGCTTCATTAGATAGCATTTCCAAATATGAAATCCAGGAAGAAAATCTTAAATGTAAGTAGGTTAAATGATCATTTAAAAGTATTTTATTTAGTGAATTCTCTTTTCTTCTGCTCATGAGTGGGTTGATTTTTATTAGTTTGGTACTTGACACAATCATATTCAACACTTAGTAGATGGAAAACTCTTCCAAAGTGCTGTTCTTACACGATGCCAACCTACAACTGATTTTATTTATTCATTAGTATTTTAGTATTTGCTATCCATCATTTGTGATATTTAATGACTGCTTCTATCACAAAATTATTTCTGGTCCATGGTTGGCCTATCTATTATCCACAAGATGTAAGTTCATATGCAACTATATATACATGAGAATTCATATTATGGTGGAAGTCATAATACTGAAGACTCCTCTTGACAGGTATTTTACATTGGTTTGAATTAGTATTTAAAAGATAAAAGACAATTGTCTTCCTTAAGCACATGTCAGAGGACTTTGGTGTGCATACTCACTGTATGCAGATATGAAGTCAATGGAATTACAAAATTGAAAATTATAATGAAAAGAGAAAGACCTACTTCTCTCTCTGCGAAGCAAAATTTTGCATAGGAGGAGTCTCTCTACTGCTATTCAAGCTTCCACGTGTAATACCAGTAAGTAAAATGGTCAAATGATTTTCTATACTTCTTTCCTCTCTTATACTAGTGAACTCGGGTTCTGTATTTTTGCTGATGTTTTATTTGCAATCACCCCTAAATGTATTACAAATATTCTGATTGTGTGTTTGTGAGGGATGTTCTTCTGAATACAATTTTATGAGCTTGGTTAGTATCCAACACAGTATTTGGGATAGCATAATCTACTGTGAAGTTTTGTTCAGGTAGAAAAAATGTACATTTACTATTCTTAAAAAACACCAAGACCTTAAATTTTTCATTCTTTGTTGTACACTCTCATTATGTTCTTGTACACTGTCTTTTTGTTTATAACATAAAATTCTATGGAGTGTCTTATTCCATTGCTTTGACAGTTGGCTATATCTCATCTTACAATATCCTCATCACTGTAGCTTTATCATCTGTGAGTTTATAACTAGGCCAAGTGCTACCTTTCTAGAGTCCTCTTTCATCTGGTCATATGCAGATCCAAATGTTCTGGTTTTTTATCTGTCATGCAAAACTTATGCTTGTACAAATTGGAAGGTTCACTAAGAAAAGTGCTTAAACAGTTTGGGTAACCATGCCTAACTTCACAAATGGTCTACACAAGATGCACTTCAGAAAATGCATGTAATTATTGCACATCAGCAATTGCATTTTTAATCACCCCAAATGTCCAATTGTGTGTCTTGAACCTGCTGATCTCCACATGAATTTGATAATTGAGGGTCATTTCAGAAGAAAATTATTTTAAAATTACATTTCTCAAACACAGACATTTTATAATTGCAAATGCCCATACAATAATGAAAGTCAATGATGATTCTTGAAGAATGATTTTTCTGGTTGGGCAGATGGAATTTTTTATGATTTCATATATTTTCTCATTAAAAACTAGAATTTTAAGTCATTGCTATTGCACCAATATGTAATCTAGATGTTCTCACCAATAATATGTTTATGACTCTATTTTAAGTTCTGCATTAATTCCTCTTCTACACCATGAGTTTCACTGGTTTCGGTATTCTGAAATTCCCCTTTTTTCTCTTACATAGTATAACAATTTTTTTATTATATGGATCTTAATAAATGCATTCAATTTAAAATGTCATACTTTACCAGGGGTCATTATACCATGCAGTTATAGCCTTAATAAAGCATTAGCACTGGTGTTTTTCTCATGAAATTTTCGTACAGACATTTTGGAACATGTGGATTTTTTTCATCACTGTTACCACTTCATTGCAATAAAAAAGTATTTTCTATACTTTTTATATAAAACTTGCTCTGTAGGTTCTTGTTAACCTGTTTTTCCTGGAAAGGAATAACATTTCTGTAGCATCCAAATTCGTCATACCTAGACTGAAGAAAAGTAACATTAAGGTCAAACATACTTAGGTCTGTGTTGTCTCATCAGCAAATTATCTCAGAGAATAAGATATTTTAAAATAATCCAATAGCAAATAGAGATCATACAATAGTTTGGGTTGAAAGTGACCTTTAAAGGTTATCTAGAACAACTACACTGCAATGAGCAGTGACATCTTCAAATAGATTAGGTTGCTCAGTGCCCTATCCAGCCTGACTTTGGATATTTCCAGGGATGAGGCATCTACCACCTTCCTGGGCAACCTGTTGCAGTGTTTCACCACCCTCATTGTAAAATTTTTTTTGTTATGTGTAGTCTGAATCTCCCCTCCTTTGGTTTAAAACTGTTACATCTTGTCCTATCACAACAGATCCTGCTAAAAAGTTTGTATCCATCTTTTGTATGAGCCCCCTTTAGGTGCTGAAAGGCTGAAATAAGGTCTGCCTGGAAGTTTCTCTTCTCTCTCAGTCTTTCCTCATAGGAGAGGTGCTCCATCCCTCTAATCATCTGTCTGGCCCTCCTCTGAACTCACTCCAACAGGTCCTTCCTGTGCTGGGGACCCCAGAGATGGATGCAGTACTCCTGGCGGGGTGTCATGAGAGTAGAGTACAGAGGCAGAATTGCCTCCCTCGACCAGCTGGACACACTGCTTTTGATGCAGCCCAGGGCATGGTTGGCTTTCTGGTTGCAAGATTCTTCTGGAACAGGAAGAGTGCATGCACATCATTTTTCAAGCATTTCAATCACTCATAAAATCTTCTAGTTCAATCTGTGTAAAAAAAATAATTTGTGCTGAACCTCAAATTACTTTTGATTTCCTTGAAACCTTTTTTGATTTAATAAAATGTTTATAACAAGTAGCCCTTACACTGAGAGGAAGTAGAAAAATCTCATTCTGGCACAAAATGATTGCCACGTCCTTATCTTCTTTGACATTACTGGGGTCTGTAGGTCAATCCAAGCTCATTTATTGCTGCAAGAGTTTGTAACTGTCCCTAAATTCTGAACCTGTCCATCATAAGAATTTTTGCTACCTAAGAAGCAGTGCCTTCAGGCTTTCAGAACAAATACAGCTGTTTCATTTTCTGGCCATCTGTCTAGACTGAAAACCAAAAATAATAAACAACCCACAGCATCTGTGTCATTCAGTACCAGAGCTGTTAATGACTGAGGGTTAAAGTCAAACCCCAAACTTAAAGCCTTTCTTTCTGGTTAGAAATGACTGTTTAGCTGGAGCCAAACCATTTATTGTTGACACTTATGTCATAAAGTAATTTACTAATATTAAGGTTTTGGAAATGATTGATGTTTCACATTCAAAGTGTGAATATTCAGAAAATATATATGAAGCTCTCAGGACTGACCCTGGAACTGTTCAAAAACAAAAAACCTAAATTCATTTAATAATTAATCCTCAACAATAGACCTGAGGGGATGTTAATGGAAAGGAAAGGAAAGAGTGACAAGGAGTGGAGAACAGTATTGCCTTTATCCAGCTCAGATGCAGCCAAAAAAAGTACATCAAACCATTGTCTTATATGATCCCAAGGATATTTTTATGCTCTGCTGTTCCCTTATTTAAGCACAGTAATGCCAGCTAATTAAAGACAGTTTATAGATAATTTTAGATATGAATTGAAATTGAAACATGTTCTCTTGTGCCCCAGAAGTAATATAAATCTCTTGAAGCTCTGGGCTAGGAAATATTATTCTATAGATGACGCAGCAGAGGGTAGTGTTTTATGTTTTTTTAATAAATCTCTGAAGTTAAGAAATACTGGACCAAATTTATACTCATTCTAAAATGTGAATCTGACTTTTTTATCTCATTTACCCTATTTACCCTCAGGTTGCAGTGACATAAACACACTCAGGGTGTAAATTAGAGAAGATTTAAACCTATTACTCTTTTGAGCTATCAACTTTTGGCTTAAAAGAATTTTACTCACTTTTGAAAGATTTAATTCTATATTCCCAAACAGTTAAGTTGCCATCCAGTCTAACACAGTTTTATTGGAATTATCACAGAAATTAATTCTGTTAATTTTTTTTCTTAATTCCATTACCTGTGGCAATTTAATTGTAACAGACTTTAAGCAGTACTTTAAGATGAAAATTCTTGTGATTAATTGTTTCTAGAACAACCCTTGGCATAATAAATATGTAAACATTGGATATTTCTTTAGTATGACTGCTTTTATTAACATTACAAAAATAATAGGATAAATTAAAGATCAGTTTAAACATAGATTAATTGAAAACAAGCAAGTTGTAATGCTTTAATTTGGAAAAGGCAGTGCAATTAAAACCAGACAGCTGTTGTGGAAACCTTAAGGTTCAATAGGAATAGCTATAAATCATGATTTATAGTGAGAGCATGCAGTTACTTGAAATGGATCAAGCCTGAATTAAACTCGTTCCAAAAGTGCACTTTATAAGTTCTTTATCTAGCTTTATATGATCTGCAAAATGTCACTTAAAGGGTGACCAGGGATACAATTTGTACTACCCGTGAGAAAACAGAAACAAGTTAAAGCTCAAGAGAGTGTAAAGCACGTTGTATGTTCCAGTCATCCATTCGTCCTCACAATATCTCTATAAAGTCCCTTTTCACTGCACCTATTTTTTTTTACACTAGCATTGGACATTTTATTATATTTCTGTGGTTTTGAACTTCATGGGATCATATATCTAGGAGCAACTTCGTAGGGAAAGATCATCAATATCTGACCTTGCACCACAGCAAATGAATGTTAAATTATCAGTGTCTGGGACAAACTTGGGCAATAACCTCTTAACCTTGTCATGAAACTGTAGAAGCAGAACTTCTGACAGATTTTTTACCTCCTGATGCTTTCAATGTCCTGTTGGATGGTAGCATATCTTCATTTCTAGAAGGCCCAAGATATGAACTCTTCAACTCCTACTTTTTCTACAACTTTGCTGGAGTAGAAAAGATATTCCACAATGTCACAGAGATTGTTTTCTTTTATGTATGCCAGAAATAATGACAACCAGCAAAGGAGACTGAGATTGGTACCTGTAACTTCTTCAGTTGCTGGTGACTTCACAACAGGTACGCTGTTATTCAAAAGGTAACTTACACAAGTAAGATAATATCCATTTTAGTAGAAATTATTGTTTAAGTCAAAACCACACTGCATTAATTTTCGGTGTCAGCTGTCTGTGTCAAAATCTGATTGAACAAGGCTACTGTGGGACTTATTTTGATGCCGACAGTCACGCAGTATTACCACTGGTGCTACAGACAGGAGCACAAGGCAGATGGGTGCTGTCATTTTCAGAGCCATTAGTATTCCAGGAACTGAGAAAGCACAGAAAATAACCCAAAATATGTAAACACATAAAAATGATTAAAATTCAGGAAATTATTTAAACAAATAAGCAAACAAGCAACAGAAATAAAAACAGAGCTCAAATATTGAGCAGCATGCTCAATTCCCTAATCTGTTTTCATAGCCTTTTAGGTCTGTAAATCCACAGTAGGAGACACATAGACACACATTTCAAAATTTAGTTACACTTGGTTAGAACTGTAGTATTCCAGAAAATGGATAAACCTACTGCATAAAAAAATGTTTTAATTTTTATCCTCATTATTTGAGTTGTAAAATGATAAGCATGGAAAGATGTTGTGTAACGGCTAGACAATTTTAGGAAATTGAAACATTCTGATTATGGTTAGGAAAAGGAAATTGTTGATTGCTCAGATGAAGATTTGAGTCTTCATTGAGAAATGGTTATCAGATCCATGGATGAAGGGAATATGTGAGTGAAAGTATGGGTTTAGGCAAGACAAATGGCTCATTTTATTTCACTTTTGTATAAAGCCAACATTCAAATCATGCTCTGTGTGAGTCTGGGCTATGCATTCTGAGTTTCTTGCAACATGTTGTGGTGGCTAACAGTCAAACTCCTACCTGACTCTTTGCTCACTTCCCCTCCTCAGCAGGAGAGGGGAGAAAAGAGGAAGAATGGAAGGGAGAAAGCTCATGGATCAGGATGAAGGCAGGGAGATTTCTTACCATTTATGTCATGAGCAAAACAGACTCAACTTGGAAATATCAATGTAATCTCTTGCTAATTAAAATATATATTTTTTAATTTAGGTAGTGGGAAATGAAAAGACAGATGTCAAAGTAACAACTTCCCCCCCCAACCCCACCCTGTCCTTCCTATCCCATGCTCGACATCATTCTTCCATTTCTAACTCTTCTAACCCTGCTCCAAGTGGTGCAGGAGTTTACAGTCAGTACATGGCAGTTTCTTTGCTCCTCTGTATTTCTCCTTCCTCCTCACACTCCTCTGCTCCAGCATGGACCCTCCACATGCTGCAGGGGATATCTGTTCTTCCATGAAGCTCATTCTCCTCTGACTTCAGTTTTCTCTCTGTTGTTTTACACTTCTTTTTTGTTCCCTCTCTGTCTGGTATTTTATGAATTTTTTAAAATATGTTTTCCTGGAGGTGTCATCAGGTTGGCTGATGTGCTCAGTTGTGTCCTATTGTGGGTCCATTGGAGCTGATTGCATCTGGCACAGGGCAGCCCCTGGCCTCCTCCCACAGAGGCCCCCCTACAGTCCCCCTGGCTACCCCCTTGCCAAGAGCTGGAAAATTTTGTAAGATTTTAATCATGTGGGAAACCCAGCTCCTTTACAATTTTTTTGTTTCTCTCTCTTATACATTACAAGAGACCACTTGCTCTGAATTGACTGAAAGTTGAAACTGCAAAATCATGATGTCATTGGTTGAAAATTAAATTACATGGTCCAGAATACAGCTGTGCCACTAAGTCTTTGCTTTCAGAAAACATAATTTCTTTTATTCTTTAGCACTGCTAATTGAAATTTTCATCTTCCCTCTCACCACCAAAGTTATTCTGAAATCTAGCACTGATTAAGAAGAAAGAGTCTATCACCTCTGGAAAACTTAACTTTAAAGCTTCTAATTTTCAATAACTGAGCTGCAATTAACCAATTACTTTTATTGTTTAGTGCTCATACTTTAGCAGCTTTTCAAAACGCTGTTAAAAAACATCAGTTTTTTATGATCCCACAGTTGTAAGACAATGCTATTTGCAGCTTGGCGAGTATTTAATATTTGGTGACTGAGGGATAGATTATTCTTGAAAGCTTTTTGGTAGCATTTTGTATTTCCTGCCATTAGCAGTGAAGTTGTAGTTCTAGTCACATCCATTTTGGCATAGAAGTCTTTTTTTCTAGGTCACCTGTGTAGCAGCTATTAGAAAAAAAAATCTTGGATTTCAGTCAGTGTGCTAAGTATTTTGTCTAAAACAGCTCCAATAGTGCTAAACTATTTTAAAAAAATTCAGCAAAGACATATTCAACCACTGACAAATGAAAAAATACTTCACACAGGGGGCATAGAGGAAAACAAAGTGCAGAAAAGAAGCAATCAGAGGGGAAAGCTAATACAGGAATGAAATAAGAAGAGTACTTTATATGCTGGATATGATAAAGGCTGGACAAAGCAAATTAAATAACTTCACTTGAGTAACCTCCTCTCTAAAGACATACAAAGCTGTCAACAAAAGAGAAAATGTCACCAAATGTCAGCAGCAGAACAACCACAAAATAAATCAGAACATTTTCTTTGAGATAAAAGCTGCATAAACTCCATGAAACTTTCCCAATCAAGTTCTAAAAGGAGAAAAAACCCTTAGGGAGAAAATGTCAATGCTAATAGAAAGTCAAACAGAAAACAACCCAATTGGGACAGAATGAAAAATAAATTCCTAATAAGTAACATCGAACTACAGACTGACCTGAATGAATGACCTTTCACAGGAGCTTCCAAATTTAGAGCAAAAAAAATTCTGAATTAGAACATAAGGCAGTAAATTGTGTCATGAAAAAGTAGATGTTCTGTGGTAGTGTGTCAGTGGAAGTTATGTGCTTAGTACTTTTCTTTGCACTTTGCACTTTGCATCTTTCCCACAGTTCAATGATTTAGTTCTTCTTTGGCAATGAAGAATAAGTTCAGTCCCTTAATACAACAGGGTACCCAGAGAGCATGAAATTTGTTTTCATTTTCTTCTGCCTAAAGAATATTTTCACCCTCATATGTTTTTTTCAGACACTCCCCTTGTGTGTTCAGAGATAAAGTGTCCTCATTACCATCTTCTGACAGTTTTGTCCCTTGTATGAAATCAAGACCTTTTTAGTACAAACTATGAAACATTCATAATGTATCAGCCAATCGATAGTTTTGTGTTTTATATATCCTATATATATGCACTGTATACAACAGAGGGAAGGAAAAAAGATGTAGGTAAAGGGGAATTTCGGTAGAAGAGATGTACTATTTCAAACTAATGTAAGATTTTGTTTCTATCAAAAAGGAAAGAAACCAGCTGAAATAGATGATATTAGGTTTAATACTACTGCCACAGAAACAATGGCAAGATCACGACCCTCTGGGCTTTGTGTCTGAGTTTAGTGACCTGTTTGCAGCATCATCATCAACATCTAAACAATATATTATATGCCTCTACTGGCTCTAGAGATGCCAATGTAGGTTCTAGAGGATTTAAGAAAGAACAAATAGAGGAGAAGGGTAAGAAAAAGAAAGGAAAAGTAAGAACCAAGACTCTTGCATCAGCATAATGCTTGAAGTAGGAAATATCTGTATTGTCCTGCCAGTGATTAGAGCAGGAGTAATAAACCTAAAATTTCATGACTGGTTGTACTGGATTTGGCTGAAATGGAGTTAATTTTCTTCACTGTAGCCCATATGGAGCTGAGTTTTAAATTCGTGACTAAAATGGACACCAATGTTTCAGTTATTATTAAACAATGCATACTGTGATATTCCATGCACTTGAAAGAGTGCATGTCTCCTCCTCTTTCCCTTACTGAACTACTGTATGCTGCAAAAGAAGGGCTCCGCTAGGCCCTCTGATGCCCAGTGTGGTAGTACAAAAAGGCACTAATGGAATGGCAGATATTTAAACAAAACAACTGACAAAACTTCATATATATTTACACCTAGAGGAAATCCTTTAAAAGAAAAGACACTTCAGGAAAGAATATCTGAGAAGGAAAGAAACCTAAGCAATAAGTGAGGTTCTTTGTTTAAGGAGTACTTTAGTGCCTGGTAAAAAATCTGCATTTCTTTATGGATGCTGAGATACCTAAATCCAGCAGAAGGTTTATACTTGCATAGAAAGTAGTTGCTACTGAGTAGTGTCCTGATTTAGATACCTCACTTAAGAGATGTAAGACCCTTTCTCCCTCATCACTTCCTCCTTATCAGCCTGACACTGGGTTTTCTGATTCCTGTTCCCAGGGTTGAGACAGACCGGATGAGACTGTGAACCCCATAAAATGACAAAGTACTTGAACCCAAGTTACTACCACCTCTCAACCTCCCTCTCACGAAGGTTCATGTGTGATCATATTGATAATCAACCGTGACATCAGAACAGAGTGAACAACTGGCCTTGCCATCATTTCCCCTACCTTTGACTGATGAAGGATCCAATTCTCAAAGACTTATGCTCCATGAGTATAATCCCAATGAACTCAAGAGTAGAATTTATGCTTTTGTTTATTCAGTATATGGCCCCTTCTGGCTTTTCATCCATGGAAAAATGCAACCAAATAAAAGCATCCAGAATCACAGAGGTCCTGCTCTCTATGTCGGTTTTCCATAGTGTTTTTCTAATCCAGCTCTCCCATTTTTGTTTTATTTTCATTGAAATTACTGGGCAATTTAAGGGGTGCTTTTAAGTCCTGTTATTCATTGTGAGATTAGTGTGGACATTCAGACTCAGATCAACAAAGTACACACCTAGGGATATAGAAAGTTTATGAGCTCTGAGGATCTCATTCACTAGAAGGGAGGAATGTTAACTGGTGCTACAGTAATTAATGGTTAAATTACCCTTGGGTAGTAGGTAGTAGGTAGCATAACTTTACAATCTGGTAGCTTTAAATTTCACGACTAATTGTAGCAGTGGGAGTTAGAATGCAGGTTGAAGACATAATGAAATTACCACAGGGAGGAACAGACTAATGAAGTGAAGTCCAGCAAAAGTTATGGCTACATTACTGTCAACTTGAAAATCTGTAAATAACAACTTTGAAAACCGTTGAGGGCAGTAGACAATGGATTTTATGCGTATATAAGTATGAAATGTGGATTGGGAGGAATAATTGGGTTTGCTATATTGTCAAGCATGTACTTGGGAAAAAATCACTTGGTCATCATTTAATCTCCTTTGCACACCTTTTTCATCTTATTTGCATTTTTAATGCAAAACCCAACAGAATATATCTTCAATCATACTGAATTGGTTTGTGTCAAGTATTTGGTGCATATACAACTTCGTAAGTCTTCAGCAAAAAACTTCCAGGAAAGCATAATAATCTCTTTATGATTTTGGTACTTGGAATTTCAATGTCAAACTTTCACAGTTTTATTAAGAATTCTGAAATCTTGATTTATTGAATAGTAATTTCAAACAACTTTTTAATGAAGTAGACTGTTTTAAATCAAATTATCTTCAGTTAATAAAATACAGAGGAGTGAAACCAGCGTTTTAGAAAATGTGGCTGAAAACCGATCTCTATAGGGGTCTTTTCTTCAAGACATTATAATAAGAATTTATAGACTTATTATTTATTTTTCCAAGTTCCTTTTCTGAGAAAATGTCATATGAAGATCAGGTATGATGTTTTACATGCTGTAGAAGCTTGAAAGAATGACATTTCACCTTCCAAAGGAGGCTCCAGCCTCTACTTGTTACATAAGCTTAAAAGCATTTGATGGGATTCTACCTCTATAACATCATCTTCCTAGGTACTGTGGGGTTTTTTATGGATTATCACTTGTATCAGCTACATCAGCTACATCAGTTTCACCTATATCAACAATATTAGTTTCTACTTTACCCAGACCTTTGTATTGCTTAGCCTGTGAATTGTGCCAATAGTGGAAATTCCCTTAGTTCACTGGTCAGCCTATGCCATCAAATCAGTCCTTCTAATCCCAATTCTTTCCTAATATCCTGTTCTTTTTGCTGTTAGTGAAGCCTGTTAATTCTTGTCTGGTATGTCACTCTAATGCAGGAATAAATTATTTTTCCTTTGTTTCACAGCATTTATCATAATTAAAACCTATCCCATGTCCCCATTCAGTAATGTAAGAAAAAATTATTTTCTCATTTTTCACAGCCTTTAACATAATTGAAACCTATCCTACTGTGAGAGACTGAAAGGGTTAATTGATTAAACATTGTTAAAATCACTGAAAGACTTTTGTTGACTGTAGCAAACTACGAAGAGAAGCAATGGCTCACCACAGCCCACCCCTTCCTGAATATGCTGTAGGGGTAGATATAATTTCAGAAGAATTTGTAACAGAAAGTTAGGAACTCGATTTTCATTAAGAGGGCTTTCTGCCTAAATGATAAGTCTTCTCAAAGGCAGTTTCAATGCTTTCTCCCCGCCCTGCATAGCAAGAGAAGTTCTCAGCCTCTCTCTGATATGTGAGAGAGGAGAAAGAGCCCTAACAGACATGCATAGAGGCCTTGGGAAGGTGGGGCAGAAACAGAGAGGATAAAAGGGGCCCTGAGGGGGCAGGAACTCACCTTTTGCCCCGAAGACCTGATGCTCCACATTGTAAAAAAGTGGTCCTTGCACCTGAAATAAACCATTTTTTTTAGTCTGTCCACTGCCTTGGTAGTCTTGGGAAGAATACCTGTATATGTTTACCTTAGAATACCTACTAATTTTGACTATCAGGGGAACTTGAGATAAGATAAAGGTGGTGCTAATGTCCATTTACCCCAGGAGAAGAATGTACCCATGAGTGTGAGAGGCTGGAATGCTAATGGCTCAAAAAATCAGGGTGCAAGCTGACAATGTGCAAAGTAACCACTCAGGTGCTGCAGGCATGCACAGCCAACACCTCAGGCTACAAGCTGGGTGTTGAACAAGGTAAAGAGAGAGGCAAATCCTTCAAGGTGAACCAATGTTTCTTTGTCCTTACACAAATGACTCAGCTGTGATAACTCCCTCCAGTGGAAGCACTGAAACATTCATGGGTGACCTGGAGATATCTCTGCTGTTGGACCACAATGGGTGCCATAGGTTATAAAATCCAAGGGAGATAATCCCCTACCCCAATGTAAGAAAGATGGAGTTTGAATGGGGAGGGGGAAGGGGGGAAATTAGCTTTACAGAAGACCTGGTTGGCGAAACTGCATTCCTGACTGATGGCCCATCTGAGACTGGAGTGAGGGAGGAGGAGTTTTGCTCTGTTGCTGCCCTCCTCACAAAGGGGAGAACAGTTTGGGTTTCTCTCTCGAAGGGGTCTGTGTGTGCATTTGGAAAAAAAAGCCTTGAGGCAGGTTTCTCTTGCACTTGACCTGGTCATTCCTGACCACTTGCCTCAGCTTGCTTGCATGCTGCCCTTGCCTCCAGCCCAAACCTGCTGTGATTTCATTGGAGAGTTTTGTGCTCATTGGGAGAAAGGGAGGAGCCTTGAAACACTGTTAGCCGAGGACAACAGTGAGTTCTGTAGGGGTGGACTGCTTTTCTTTTCCCCTTCTTCCATTGGGGGAAGGTTCCCATTTTTTCAGCTTCTCCTGTGATCCGAGACCTCCCGCGTAGTGACCGCCAGAGCCCAACAGTGCCCCCTGCAGGCCACCACAGAGCACTGCAGGCTCTGCACCTCCAGTGATCCAACAGTGCCCCGTGCCAACTGGGATTAGAATCGCGCCAGAGGACAGAGAAGTATTCAGACCGTGTCTTTTTATTTGAAGGGGACTTTTGGGTACAGGACTATTGTCTATTTGTTTTTGTGTGCTGTTACTGTCTTTGCCAACATACATACATATTTTAATAAAGGGTTGTTATTTCTCTCCTAATCCATAGTTTCTCAATTGGAGCCCCTTAATTTTGTATTTACAATTGCTGAGAGAGAGGAGTTTGGTCTAACTCATAACTAATACTCCTTAGCAAACATTCCAGTCTCTTCAAACGGAAAGAATGGGTCGTAATGGACTCAATTGTGCTGATGTAACAGGAAGCTGTAATGTCTTAGAAGGTGTCAAAGGCTCAAGAAATGTCCTGTGATCCAGTATTACATCATTGTAAAACTCCTTGTCCCAGGGGAGGTACCAGGGCATTTCTACCTAGTCTAAGCATAATAAAATCCCTGTGGGCTCTGCGTTTCATCGAGGCCTTCCCTCACCTATGGGCTTCCCTTGACAGATCTAGATTGCAACCATCACTTTGACAAGACTGGAACCCTCACTACCCAGAAAACCAGAAGAAGAGGATAAGTGAGACACCACTGGAATCCACAAACTGGTGATATTTCTCTACTTAATCATTCCCTCTGTCACATTCTTTTTCTCTCCACTCCTCTCTCTTTTTCCTTTTTCTTTCTATCTCTCTCTACCTCATATTTACTGATAAATATAAATCTATACTACTGACTTTGGCATATGGTCTCATTTGCAACTTAATTCAGGCAGAGACATCTCTCTAGTAATGTTAATAACCACATCTTAATACCTATGTCCCCATTCAGTTTTGTCTTTAGGTTAAAACACTGTCCAGTCTTGTCTTCCTGTCTTTTCTGGTCCTCTGACCACCTGTTGATAATCTCAAAGCTGTATTCAGCTAATTACCATCTTTCTAGGACTGCAGTAACTAAGTCTGCTCAGTTCATGAGGTCTGTGACCATGATAATTAGAGCAGGGAACAGGTATTTAGACTGAGATCTGCTACCTAGGTCATTCTTTTGCATCTTTTCCCCTTTACCCTGTACGTATTTAGCTGCTGTTGGACAAGAATAATGTCTTGCATCAATTTCCAGTTCTTCACCTACACATTGTCCTACAATTTAGATGTCATTCCCCTTACCTTAGTGTAGATTCATTAAGCATCACCTGCCCCACCATCCATCCCAGTAGTGAAGTCATTGAATAGATCCTAACTAAGTATAGGCTTCTGTATATCCTCCAAAACACTCTGAATTTCATTATGTTAACTGCTCTTGGGCTAAGGTCATCCAAGTAGTTTTGCACTTACTATCTAACAATTAAATCAGTTGGAGCTTTCTGGCTTCTTACGAGCCTACATTATGATGTTGAAGTATATGATACGTATTACTTCTGCAGAATGTTTGTAAATGGTTTGCTCAGATTTTTCTCAGAACTAAGCACAAGCTGGCTGTATCACTTTAGTTCCATTTTACTTCCTTCTTAGGGTTTTTTTCCATAAACACTACACTTACTACATTTACTAACATTAGTTTTACACTTTTCCAGTATTTTGGTGTTTAACTCCTCCTTGATGATTTTGCAAAGAGAATGATTCTATGAGTTTTCAGACCATCCTTTAGGTATCTCAGGAAGAAGTCCATCAAATCTCAAGGTTTTGAAAATATATGATGTGGAAGTTACTTTGTAAACATTTTCTTCCCTATTCTGGGCTGATACTTTCTTTGTTACCTTTGATTAGTACCAGGTATAATAGGAAGATATTCAGAATTATCCAATATTAAATATCCTTGATAATACATTACAGTCGTGAATCTGAACCATGAAACTTGGTTAATAATTTGTGCTTCATTTCCAGTTTGAGTTTTTCTGATTTGAACCTCTAGTCATTAATCCTCTCTTTGGTGTAACTCCTTTGCTGGATTAACTGGCAGTCTTTTCTTTCTGTAAATGCATTTGTAAGCTGTGATCAATTCAATTTGCATTTCACCTCTGAGAAAACTGTCTGAATTCTTCTTGCAAATATCTGTCTCCAACAGGATACCTACATGGTTTTATTCACTGTTTCCTATTGATGTATGTTCTAGGATAAGGTTAATCAGTTCTATGTTGGCTGTTAAAGGGGTGGTCAAGGTGCTAAAATGTGAGCGTATGGGGTTAAAAAGAGCTGATTGGATAAGGTATGAGGTTTGAAGATAAGTGGTGCTAAAATTATGAGAGGAAAAGCTAGGAGAGGAGTAAGGCAATTGGAATTCCTATGCTGAGTGTAAATAAAGTGTAAGGATAAAGATTTTTTTTTTCTTTAATATCTGGCTTGGCTGAATTTTTTATTATGTAGGTAATACCTGTTAAAAAAATGAGATTTCTTTAACATTTCAAAGACTTAAAAATTAAGTGTTTTCTTTTTTTAATTTAATTTTCAGAAAATGAATGAGCCTGTTAGAAGACTTTGTTTTGACACATATCCCTGAAATATAATAATTCTCAATTTCCTTATTTGTGGTTTAATTAATAAAATATATAGTAAGAAAGCATACAGATATAGATGGCAAACATATAAAAGCATAAACCAAGCCTGAAAGTTAAATTCCTACACTCAAAATATATGATGCTATTATGATTTTAAAGGAATTCTTTTAATCCTCTCCGAAAACCTTCCTTGTAGTGTATACATTTAGGTGTTGTGTACAGTCCATATGATGACAACTTTGATTTCATGCAAATTTAGAAAAAATATGGTGCCCTAATTTAGGATTCAGTATATATTAAGAAATTAAAGAAAATAACCCCTCCCCCCCAACTTCTTAGTCATTTTCAGTGTCATAGCTATCTCCAGTTCAGTAGTAACTCAAACTATCTATATTTTAATTAGCATCTTAAGTCACCTTAGTGTAGCGTAAGTGGTAGCAGTGCAAAAATACATGCAGAACTACAAATGAGGGCTCAATTAATAATAGAAAAGAGTTGTATCAGCCTCTCAGAGTACTTGCGGCTCTAGCGCAGTACCAGGTTAATCAGGAACATGCATTATTTTCCTACTGGCAGATCCTTTTTGAATTTCAAGTCCTATTTAACCTGAGGTGGACACTTATGTGTGTACATGAGAGTGGAGTTCTCAATGAGGTATAACTCCTCCTGTTTCAGAAGCTAGTATTGCACTGAATACAAGAGCATGAACAGTCAAGCACTTCACTAATATTTACACCTCCATTGGCCCTCAATTTCTGTTTTACTTTATTCTACCATCGACCTTCTTCATACAATAAAACACATAATCAAAGCAGGGAGCTCAGATAAAAGTGAAAAAAGGCACTAGAATTTCCACTTTGTGTGGACTCTTTTTTCCTAACAAGCTTAGTCTTTGATCATTTCCCATTTGATCAAAAAGAGCTTTGATGTTCTTTGAAGAAGTACTGAATTACTGGAATAAAGATACAGAATTTGATTCACATTTTCATCCGAAGAAAATAAACGAAAGAGCTGGACTAGTACTTTGCAGTAGATCTACAAATAATTGGAATTTCTCCCCCCAACATAAGGAAAAAAGGAGTATAATCTAGTTACAAGCAAAAGTTAAAAGTGGGAAAGAAAGCCAAATGTATGGCATATTTGTTCTAGAAAATATGTCTCTAACTGCCAGTCAAACTGTGATAAATATCTTCAGCTTGGAAGGAAATGTGTGCTTATGAATATCAAAGTGCAAAATGTATTGCAGATCCATGCTTGAACAACATTTACCACAGCTGGAACGATTTACTGTAAAGAATGCTAGAAAGAAAGGAATAAATGGCTAGAAAAAAGTATAGTTTTAACCCTCTATGTTGTATGTAGTGTTGCATAGAAAGTGAGTTGGGTTTTTTGGATTTTTTTTGTCGTTTGATGATAAAACTTATGTTTTTAGGCCTTTAATGAAATACTTCTGTTTCGTTTTGGAGTGTGGATGGTCAAGGGTAGCCAAGAAATCAAGCCAAATTTCAAATTACAAAGTTTTCTTTTCTTGTTTTTGGCTTGTTGTTGTTTTTTCCTTCAGTTTATTTGTTTTGACTTCATATATAGCCCAGTGTTAGGAAGAGCCAGAAAGTTCAAATAAAAGCACTGAAAAGACTGAAAGTTGCATTTAGTCAAGCAAAAGACTGCTATTCATTCCAATTATGACATATATATTTTGATCAACTTATCTTTGTTGTAGAACAGTTATTTAGAAAATACTTTGTCTAGCTTGTACATATTAATTTAAAGGTGCAATAACTTTAGAAGGTAGTAACTGATTATTCCTATTTTCGGGAGAACATCTACAGTGTTGAAGCTATGTTTACCCTAAAGAAGCTTTCATGGTAATCACGTTTTAGATCTCTATGATTTGATTGAAGTAATGTTAGTATAAGTTCTGGTACTCAATCTTTTCAGCAAAATCCCTTCCTTCAATAGAGATTTCAATATGAAGATGAGAAGTCTTCATAAATTCCGACTGTTGTTGTAGTGTGGTAGAATCAGATTTGTTTTAGAGAGGTTGTATTTGTAAGGTTAATTTGGCTCTGACAGTAAATATACTTAACCAGGCATGGAGAGAGGCAAATGAGATCCATGTTAAACAAACAAAAGCAAATTTGGGAAAGAAACTCCCAACAAAAAAACCCCAGACAACCAGTTCTTGAATATATGGAAGACAAAGAGCAGGAAACATACATCCTGAGAAGTGAGGAGAAAGATGCTTCATTTTCGAGGAAGAGTGCATTTGAAAACTTGTTTTCTTGGTCCCAACAATGCATGGAACAGAAGGGCTCAAAATAGAAAGAATACAGCTGACTCCTACACCATCTGCTTAGCAGAAAACAAATTATTAAAAGCAACCTGAGATAAAGACTTGGAGTATTTTTCAGGCCTTATAGGCCTTCTAAGAAGGCAATTCTCTGGTTTTTTTGCAGACTTACTTTTCCATTGATGTAAAAATGATCCAGCTGATTTCTTGTTTAGCTATATTTGCTGTGAACTTTCCTTTTGTTTTGTAGTTTAAAAAAGAAAGAAACAAAAACCTAGGCAGCCAGACTTAGGGAATATGAAATAAAAAGAACAATCAACAGTAAATGTAAAAGGTTAGGGTGAGGTAGTAGGAAAAATGCCATACAGAATAAAAAAAATTATATTTTCACAGAAAATATTTGTTACTCTTTTGGGGGTACTATACTGACATGGTAACTACTTTTGCTACTTTCTCTTGATAACCCATAAATAAAGTTTTGTGTATGAAAATAAATTTTAGAGAAAAGGACAGATACAGTTGACATTTCAAATGGTAAAGAAAACTCTAATAAAACTGAAAGAGACTTTCTGGAAAGATATTTTACATGAGAAATTATTGAATAATGGAGTTGAAAATTATAGGAAAATATAAAACATGCAGATTTTAACTTGCAGTACAAATACAGTACTATATAAATGTTTTCTGTGTCATTGGGGCTTTTTAATTATTGTATGGAGAATATGCTTAGTCTTTGATGCAAATCCCATCAGAGTTTATTTCCAGTTACTTCAAAGGATTCAGGCTAAGCTATAAGCCTTTGGCCTACATCAGACTAACACTGATAAAGGAAAAACTTACCCTAGGTAGATCACTTAAGGGTGAAGACACAGATGGGAGAGATGTCCTGTACCAATGAAAGCTTCTGAAAGGCTGAAAAGCATGACTAGCAAGTATCTCAAAGCCGGTAACGATAGGTACAGATGCAGAAAATAAGTTACTTTCAATGTTTTGAGAATGACAGATGTTTTTAATGGTGTCATTCATCCTCAAATGATTTTCTGTGGTATTGCGGTCACTCTTGTAGCAGAATAGAAATAACATTCTATTATTATATTTGCATAAACATGCCTTAAATTGCTATTATGTCTCTTTTCTGCTACAGCAAACCTATAAAAAAAGAATGCTGTCCACATTCTTATTTCAGTACATATTTATTTTCAGTTTAGAAACTCATAATTTCTTTCATGAAAGAAAAAATGTTTTGTTTTTTTGTGACACAAAACTTATAATACCTCTCACAGTTAGACACTGTCCTTGCAGTTGTGCTTATATGAAGCAACACTGATGCAATTGCTGCCATGTTGAACATAGATATATTTTTTCTTCTGATTTATGTCTACAAAAGTGTCAGCTATTTGACTCTCCTACTGTATTCAAAGTTATCATAGTGCCAAATTCCAAAGGCTCCAACTTCTTGTTACTGTCCAGTCCAATTTATCAAGCACACTGAAATGACAAGTGCAAGACAGAAAGTTCTTGTTGTCCTTGGGCTGGCAAAAAATGGTCTGGTCATCTGAAACTCAGAATAAGGTTTGTAGCTGGATATTACAGTTTCATTTGGTGGTTTTGTTTTTAAGCAGTGAATTGATTTGCATATATTTTGATCCATAAACAAAGAAAACAGTTTTATGCTGGAAAATAAAGGAAAGTCCTAGTATATGCTGAATGACGATAAATCTGTTCAATTCAGCACAAAGTATGTATCACAGATGCAAGTATTTTTGGTTGGAAAACTCCACAAAAAACATTTTTTTTTTGTTGCCATGTCTTCAGTTCTCTGAGCTATCGCTGACTAATTCCTTGAAGGTAGATCAGGAAGATATAGAGACAGGTTTATGTGGTAACCTATAGGAGTAAATAAGTGCAGTCATTGCCAGGTTGGGCTGAAACACAAAAATTTACATTTTTCAGCCCCTATACTAATGAACTGTCTAGGTCCACACACCTATTTACATTTTAAGAAAAAATCCACATCCAACAATAAGAAAGGCACTAAATAAGACTCAGAACATGATCAGGTAAGTGCTTGAGTGCCTGATATGGTGATTTTAAAAGTTCAGCTAAGACATGCAATTGTGTGATTCTGGTGCAGTGCAAAATGAAATAGGTTCAAAAAAAATGTCCTCTGCGTACAAAAATCACATTCCAGGTTTTGGAGATACAGGATTCCCCTTCTTTATTTGAGGAAAAGGTTATCATATAATGGTTTAGGTTGGAAGGGATCTTAAAGATCATCTTGTTCCAACCTTCTTGCCTTGGGCAGGAACACCTTCTACTAGACCAGGTTGCTCAAAGCCCCATCCAAACAGGCCTTGAACACTTCCAGGGATGGGGCAGCCACAACTTTTCTGGGCGACCTGTTCCAGTGCATAACAGTCCTCAAAGTGAAGAATTTCTTAATATATAACCTAAATCTACCTTCTTTAAGTTTAAAACTGTTGCCCCTCATCCTGTCCTATTACTACACTCCCTGATAAAGAGTCCTTGATAAACAATGGTTGTGACTTTTCTTGTGTAAGGTTTCATTATGCCTCTGGCACCCAAGTGGGACACAGAAGTCATCTTTTCTTCCTCTTTTCTTCCCCTTACTATACAGCTGAATGGAGAATTCAACATACTAAGCTGAAATACTGAAACTGGAAAATTAATAGAGTAAGACAGGTATTAAGTTAAGAAAAATTGCAGATTAATTCCCCCCTGGAGTTTAAAAACAATTAGGGACACAGCTGTGCTCTTACGTTATTTTCTTTCTGTTCTGTTCCTGTAGCTCTGCTAGAGCTTTTTACTGTCTCTTGCTACTGACTGCAAGGGAACTTTCAAATCTGACCATACATTGTTGAATCTCACTAACAGAGATTTGTTCTTTATAGCTGAAACCCACATACTTTCAAGTGATGTGTATACACGGAAATGAATTACTGTACAAATAAAAATAATTCAGACATTTTTAAGATGCTTGAAATTGGAAGCTCAGAATGGATATAATGAAATTGTGGGTCTCCTTTGTAAAGAAAACACCCAGATGGGCTCACCATCTACGCTCCATATGGCACTCAGTCTCTCTGCTCTGCATCCCACTATGCTCACAGTATAATCCATATGGACCTTACTTAATTGGTTTCCTGTTCTTGCAACATTGACTGTCTCTGTTCATAGCTTTCTATCAAACATCCACTTACTGCTGAGAGAACACATTATTATGTGATGATTTCCTAGACTGATGGAAACGTGAGAGCATTAATTTCTTTGTGTGTTGATCAATGCTGTAGCTTTGGCCATTAGTGGCGAGGTAGAGTACACACACATAGATCCAAGATGCACAATTTCATCCAACTTATGAGTGCTCACATACACCCTCTAAGGACAATTAGCAAACATTTCCCTGTTCAATCAAAGTGCTTCTAGGATGTGCAAGCAACAAAAAGGAGGCCTGGGAACTTGGGAAGGCCATGAACAGGCATCAGGTGGCTTTAGGAGAGTTCCTCCAGCTCTGAACTGGGTAGAGGGTTTAAGGGGAACTCTGTGACTGCTAGGACATCAACTGCACACTCACAGACGAGGGACACAAAAGACAAAGGGAGTGCAGGTGTCACTGTATCAAGATTTTCAGTTTTCAAGGCTAATTAGCAGTGCTTGTACACTGCAAGATGAATGCATGTGATGCAACTCTAAGGCCAGTAGCAGGTTTACAACTGCAGATTCCAGATCATAGAAATTCTTAACTTTAATACTCACTAGATCTATTCCTAAAAAATACCTGAACAGCTCATTAAGTATTGACAAAATTTGTAGCAGTTGATCTCAAAATCACATCCTGCTACTGTTCCTAAGAAAAGGGGTGTGACTCTATGATGTTATCAAGTTGTTTTGAATGTTACATTCAGTTCTGATTATCCTGTCTCTAAAGAGATTAGGCAAGAAGATGCAATGATGAAAGACCTTAAGAACATGACACAGATTAAAAAGATAAAAATGTGGAAAAAGAGATAGGGAGAAGTTCCAGTAATGACTGTATGGTAGAGATGCAAAAGGATAAAGTAAAGGAAAAGGTCTTTTGATGTACCTTTTGTAATAGTGTACCAGGCTGTAGTTCAGTAAGACTGAAAGTGAAGTGAAAGAAGGGAAACACTCTATTTTGTACACATTGCAATTATCCTATGAAACTCTATCATTAATTATTTTTAGAACAAAGAGAGTTGTGGTATTCAGAAAAGAATCAGTAATACAGATGGTGAAAACATTCAGAAATTTGTTACATTATATAAATTAACTATAACCATAGATTTTTAGAAGTTTTGTATGTGAAAGTATATGTCTCATAGAAATGTAGCTGGTAAATAAGATTTAGGATTATACTTGTCATATATATACATACATTACACATACACATACACACACATATATATAAATATAAGCATTCATTGCCTTATAAAAACCCCTAAGAGTTTTTTGACATCTTCCTTGAACTGTCCGTAGTAATAGGGAGCATAAGGGAAGTCCTGGGACTGATGACACAAGAACTGAAAATTCATAAAATAGAGGCATGGTTAAGGACAAAGGGAGAAATCAGCATCTTTTTTTGGCCGTCAGCATCTCTTCTACATAGTAAAGCTTATATAAGCTAAAATGCCTGTGATAAAATATACTCTATTATATCCTTTATTTTTATTGCTGTCCTGACACCTAAAAAACTCAAACTGCTGATTGCATCTGGTTCAATGACAACTTGTAACACTTTCTTCCCCTTGCACTTTCCCTTTCCCCTTTCCCCTGCCTCTAAGAATAATTTAAACAAATTAGCACTAGAATCTACATCAGTTTCTCACTGTATTAATTTTCAGATATATTATATTCATACCTATAGATTTACAGATGTAGATATGTTTGTTTTTCAGGCACCAAATTTGCTTGTACTGTGCACACAGCTCCAAGTGTACCTTGGCAGCCAACGTATATCACCGTTGCTACTACATCACAGAATCACAGAACAGCTGAGGTTGGCAAGCACCTCTGGAGATCATCTAGTCCAAACTTCCTCTCAAGGTGGGGACACATAAAGCAGTTTGCTCAGGGTTGTGTCTGATCAGGTTTTGAATATTGCCAAGGAGGAAGACTCCACACCTTCTCTGGGCAACCTGTGGAAAACAAAAAAACCCAAACACCTTTTTCTTGTGTCTAAACAGAATTTCCTCTATTTCAGTTTGTGCCTTCTTGTCTAGTCACTGGGTCCTACGAAGAAAAGTCTAACTCCATTTTCTTTACTTCTACCATCAGATATTTATAAACATTGAAAAGACCTCCTCTGGGCCATTGCTTCTTCACGTTAAGTAGTTCCAGCACTTTCAGCCTCTCTTTGTTATGACAGATGCTCCAGTCTCTTACTCATCTTTGTTGCCCTTTGCTGGAATCACTCCAGTATGACCCCATCTTGTACTGGAGATACCAGACCTAGGTACAGTACTGCAGATCCATCTTACTAGAGCTGAGCAGCCCTCCACCTTCTGGCAATGTTCTTCCTAATACAGTCAAGGAGGTTCTTGGCCTTCTGTGCCACAAGGGCACATGGGTCTCAGTTTATGTCCAACTTTTCCAACCAGTCTGCAGCCTGTACTGATGTAGGGTTATTCCTATGCAAATGCAGGAATTTATTTGTCTCTTTGCTGTATTTCATGAGATTCCTGTCAGCCCATCTTTTTCAGCATGTTGAGGTCCCTTTGAATATCAGCACCGCTGTATGGTGGTTTATATCACATACCAAGTGATTATATCAATCACTTCTCCCAGTTTTCGTATAATGTTCAAACTTACTGAGAATGCACCCCTGTCCCATTATCCAATGGGATAATGATGTAAGTCTCAGACTGTTGCTGCCCTCCTGTGTTGTTTCTCCAGGAGATACTGAGGTTATTCAGGTTTCTCATGTGTATTATGGCCTACAAAATTGAAATTATCTGAAGGCTTCATCTACTTTTTCCTGATCAGGTGTTCTGCAGCAGACACACACAACTATACCACCTGCTTTGGTCTGACATCTAACCCTGACCCATAAGGTCTCAGTTAGCTCATCATTCATCTGAAGGCAGATTTTCACATATTACTTCTTCACTCCCATAAAGAGCGACTGTTCCTTCATGCCATCCTAGCCTGCCCTTAAATGTCCTTAAAGTGGGACATGTCTCCATCTATTGCAGCACTTCAGCTGTGTGATTTCTCACTACACCTCTATGATGACTTCATAGCCCTGCAACTACACCCTGATTTCTATTTCCTCATTTGTTCCCCATGTTGCATACATTAGCGTATTAGGAACTTCAGAGAGGCACCAAGCTGTGCTCATTTCCCAGAAAATGTACAAGCGTTTTCCCCATGATACTGTCTTCTCTTGCAGGTACTCATTTATTTCTGTGCATATGCTTGAAATGAGCTCCTTTCAACATTGTTTTCTTAATAATGAGAATGCTACAGTTCTCATCACCCTGAACCCTTTGCTTGCCAACCTAGTCTACCATTTCCTCACTTAATTGTTGGTTGTTGACTCCATGCCCTGTTTCTACTTTAAAGCTCTTCCCGCTTGCTTGCACAGACTGTTGATAAGAATCCTTTTGTCCCACTTTGAAAGGTGGGCCCTATCTCTTCCCAACAGTTCTTATCCTTGGATAGTCCCACGGTCACAAAAACCATGTGAATATTTCCAACACTAGCCACGCAGCTGGCTGTTGACCCACGCAATAAATGGATCACCACCCGGATCAAGGAGAAAAACTGATGCTGTGCAGTATGCTGATCCCTTGTCACAACTCATTTGTGCAAGACAGACCCTCTGTCAGTGCACTCCTCCTGCAAGCACAGAACTCACCTCTTGCTACCCCAGCCTCAGCAAGAGAGCCCAGGCATCCCTGCAGCCCCAGACCTGAAGAGATGCATCTGCACTGGAGTCAAGACCGCAGATGTTCTACAGAAAATGCTCCAGTGGCTGATGGGCACTGAGCCCCTCAGTGTGTCTCCACTGCTGCTAAACAGCACATGTGCTGTCCCTCCCCAGAGGGTCTGCCCCACTGTGTACCCTTCTACATGTACAGCTGCCTCTGTTATATGCAATAACCCATGACCAGAGCCAATGACTTGCTAGTCTGAACTAGCAGGTTCCTAGATGTTCTTTGAAACTCTGCAGTGGTTTTCTTCTCCCTGCTTTATTACGGTGTCAGAATAATTCTTTGTGGTTTGACAGAAGGGAACTGTACTGTTTATTCAACAATAGATTAGGTTGGGAGAAGGAAAGGTGTGAGGGCAGGAATGGGTACACATAATCTCAGATATGAGAAGAATGTCAGAATTAATAACTTGACCAAAGCTGGGGATGTCTATTAACCTATTCCACACCAAGGAAGAAGTGACCTGCACAGAGAATAATCGAAAAGGGGATAGCAAAGATAAATAATATCTTTGGGGTTTATGTATTTGTTCATTTATTTTAATTTTGCCTTTTCTTAGTCCATACAGGCTCATATTTTAGTGTATAGCATGTTTTCCTTTACTGTAATTTGAGATGGAGTGACAAAGGATTAATTTACAAGTGGAGAAAGGGCCCTTAAAATGTTGTTTTGCCAAAGGCACCAAGAAGTATTTATACACACTGATTAGCAGCCACTGTCTTTTTAATGAGAAATGGGATGTCATTTGTCATTGTAGCAGATTCTGCTGTCATTGTTCTCTACTGTATTTTTAGCAACTCCGTTATAAATATCTGGATACAACAAAGTGAATTTGGGATTGCTCCCAAATGAGGAAATGTTCAAAAACCTCTGCCAACCCCCTAAAATGGTTCTCTCTTAGGAATAGAGAGCTATTCTAAGTTTTTTTGTAATGACTACATCCTCTTTCAGTAACATATAGTAACACTATATTAAAAAACTTTATTTGATTCTAATTAATGATTTTAAATGTAAACATTGCATTAAAAATAATAATAAAAAAAATGTAGATCTACTCATGCAATGCAGGTGGTGGGGAGAAAAAGTTCCATGAATGTGGAATCATTTTACGTGTTATGTAGTCCTGACTGCTACCAGGAACAATGAACGAAGCCCAGATTCCCAGAGTAATTTTTTCCCCTCCGGATACATTTAGGCTCCTTTTATTCTAGTTAATGCATCATGGTTCCAGCTATTTTGAAGTAGATGAGAATTTAGACATTGATGCTAATAGAAGCACTATTGGACACTGAGTAGTAGAAATATTCTGGAATATTTCCTCACTGTGCATGTTGCCCAAAAGTAGATGACTTGGACAACATTTCTATACAATGGACACTGTTGACTTTGCAGTAAAATGAGATGATGGTAACAAGTCTGCTCTACTCATATCTATCACAATATAGCTCTTACCATCAGAGTTTCTAACAGGTCTAGTATTTGTGTTCCTGACAAAGGAATGAAAAGCTCAGTTGTTTACCTGAGCACCAGGTAGAACCGTGACTTAATGGTAGCCCTTATAATTTAAGAAAGCACTGATTTTATAGGTTTTATGAACTTTTAGTTTGTTTGTGACTTCTTTTTTACCCCCCCCTCCAGGTTTCCATTGCAACAAGATTTTGAAGCAATTACTTCATCATGAAAACAAAGACTTCAGAGAACAGGAAACATAAGTAGTACTGAAGTCCATAAGTCTGGTGTTCATGACAAATGCTGAAAATTTATGAGGAACTACCTCAGTATATTGTAAGTTTACCATCTCTACTGTACAAATGAAGGAAATATGTCATTGTTTAAATGATGCAACATACTGGTGTTTTATCTTCCTTGTTGTAAAAATCTAAATATAGTATGAATTTTAACAGGTCACAATTCTGATACCATGGTTAGACACATATTTATGCATATTGAGACTCAGTGGGCCAAAAGATTAGCTCAAATACCAATCTGAGGTGGGATTTTTATTTTAACATCAGTTCTAATCACTGATTTTCAGACTTTAAAAAAAGTCTAAATGGACATGGATTCATGTTCTTGCTGCATACATATTTTGGTAAATGAAAATTTATTTACTTTTGCCTTGTTATACAGCACCAAAGATGATAGATATATATTTTTCTTTCATATATGTTTGTTGTTAGGGGTAAGCTTCAGAATTTTCGTGTTTTCTGCATATACTAGTTGTATGTGATGTAACCATACAAAGTTCATAGAGATGAAAAGGGCAAAATGATGGAAATACTTTAAGCAGCTTTAGTGAATGCTGTAAAACTACAGAAGTTAATGGCTAACCAACATGATATCATTAGTTACAACTCATTGAAAGAAGTGAGCCAGACCAGCAGTAAATACAGGAATTTGCTCTTGTAAGCAAGAAACTTCTCAGCAAAACAGAGCTTTCCTTAGCTTTAATGCCAGCACAGCAGAATTTAAATTGTGCTATAAAGGAATTTTGTGATTTCTTCAAGAAGACAAATATACCAACCTCAAAAAGGTAAAGTGGACTGAATGAGTAATATTTAGATACAGATCGTTATGCTTTTCAACCTAGTGACAGGTTGAGAAGTCTCCTTCTTCAGAAGGAAGGTTCTACAGTGGGAGTAGCTTTTCTCACTATGGGCTCCTCATCATTCAAAATTAGTAGGTGCTATTGCTGGATTTTCTTCACAGCTGTTGAGAGCATGAGGCAAGAATGCAGAAATTGCTATAACTTCAGGTACTTTCTTGAGACATTTGAGAAGCTGGGCAGAGCAAAGGAACTCCTGTATGCATAGAAAGGCTAACACAACCAAATTGTGGTAGCCATGGTACTGATAGGCTGCCCCATCTTTGATAAAATGTGAAAGAATTCTAGTTTCCCCTCAGGCACCATACAGTGGGCATTCTCTGTAATGTTAAAACAGTTTTCATAATGCAATAAAACATAATTAACCAAATGAATTTGGCAACAATTCAGATGTTTCTCAATAGTTTGCTTTGTTCATTAGTATGAAAAATCATGGCCTTTACCACATTTGCATTCATTTTAGGGGAATGTAATGAGGGAAAGTTGCAAGAAAACAAATAAAAATCGTCTGTATAACAGTGCAATAGCAGTTAAGAAATACAATAAAATGAACAAAACTACCTAGAATTATATGCTAATTAGAATGATGTATTGTGCCCATAACAACACAGTTTGATCTAAGATCTTGCTTACTTACTGGTGAGCACAGACTGTTGGGCGACAGGCAGATAAACTTTTTAGATCTATCTGCCAAAGTGGTCCTATTCAAAGTGCTTTCATATGTGATGTTCAACTTGTCAACTGAATCAAACATTTTACTTAATGTTTAAGCATCAAAATATGTGCTTTTTTATTGAGCATGGAGATCCCTTATTCCTCTCACTGGTAATAATTATTCTGTGAAAAAATATTATTTTAACTTTCTCTATAGGAACAGAGTCTGGAAGAAATTAGCCATTGAGTCATTGAATGCAACATTGCAGAGCTGTAGGCAAGTATTAAATACAGTGGTTTCCAATCCCTTTTAGCAAGGTACTACAGCTGCCACCTCTTCATCACAAGACTGTAAAAAATATTTAACTTAGTTTTGGCTTGTTTTTTTTCCCCTTCATCACATAGACAAAATCAAAATATTTTATTGTCATTGCTTATGGAAACATTGGACCACCTGTTCTTGAACTAATCAGTCTGTCTTAACCTTACTGACTTCAGAGGTATTAGTCGGAATTAAACAGTATTTCATGGTGCAGTGTGTCAGACCACTGCTGATAAACCATTAGAATATTTTTGTCCGCACTTCAAGAAATATGCAATGTAATACTGTGTTTCATAGAGACTTTGCAATACACTGTAGCACTTACAGTTCCACTTACAGTTCTGTGAGGGAAAAAAAGAGAAAAATGGCCTAGAAACATTAAAAGAGTCTGTTTTACCATAATCTATACTATTTATTTTTTTATTTTTCTGAATCATCTGCCACCCTTTAGCACTGAAGACTTCATTAAAGTGTTTTTTTGTCTATAGAAGGAACTTTCAGTCTATTTTATTTGATAGTTAACTAAAGCGTATAGTTTTCTTTACTTTCATGGTATATTAATTTCCCTTATAAGGCCAATCAATTTTGTTAGCACTAATCAATGTTACATTACACCAAGAGCTACAAGTTGTTCCCAAGCTATGTCTCTATGAACTCTGCTACCAAAATGGTCTTTCTCAACACTGATTTGGGCCAGAACACTGTGAACTCAGAGACTCCTATTCAACTAAGGCAAAGCAAAATTTAGTAATTTTGCCTACTAACTATGTAGGGTGAACATTCAAAGCCAGCATTTGAGACTGGCTGTGGGGTTCATGAACCTTGCATGAAGCATGGTGGTCCCCAGTACCAAACTGTTTCTAAGGAAAATTGTTGCACTAAGGCTGCTGTAAATTCATCAGCAGTGCCCAGTATTCCGCTTCAAGATTGAGGGATTCACATAATGCAAGGACCTGTGCTTCATGTCTGTCTCCATTAGAAGACTAGAATGTGGGATCATTGAAGGTGATGCCCAGAACAAATGGTGTAAATTTCATTGCACTGGGAACTGGGGAAGCTCCTCAAAAGTAGAGTGAAGACTGAATTTCTTATTAGTATTCAAAATCCCAGAAGGATTTTCAATGAATGAAAAATAGATTGCTTTTAGGATAATAGAAAGTGTAGACTTAAGGATCAGTTATTACTGGGAGATAATTAAAGAGGTGTAACTAACTTCATGATTTACGAAATAAAAAATAGTTATTTTCTGGAGAGGAGTGGTACAGATCTCCTCCCTCTCCATGTCTGTTAAGAAAAAGGGGGACACAGAGACAAGGTTCCTATGCAGGAGAGAAAATGAAGAATTTTCTTGGAAAATCTTTTGTTGTTTTAGTGAAATATCTAAATAATTTTAATAATGTCAGTAATTTCCATGTTATGTACGTAGCAGGCTTGCTTGGATCTGAAATGAGGAAAAGAGTAAGGACTCAGACTAACCTGTGACTTAATGCAGTGATGCTCATGGTATTTACTTTGTAGGTCAGAATCACACTTGGAATTGTCATGCTTTGCTCATAATAGCAGCTTAAATCTCTTACATCTGTTTCAACTAAATATTTTTCCTATTAGTTTACAGATCACAACAGAGTAAAATCTGCTCATTCATCTTTGCTGGAGATTTTCCACCTTTGGTAAGTAATTCAGTATGCGATAAAGCCCCGAAATTGCTTGACTTGAACTTTCAGCTTCCCTGAATTAGGTGGAGCAACTCTTATTGACCCTCTATTTCTTCTGATTCTTCTTCCTGTCTTGCATCACTTCTCTTTTAAAAGTTTCATTTCACGGAGAGTGGAAGTAATTTTAAATCATAAAAATGATTTCCTAACTGGCTCTGGCAGGCATGGTGTTTTGGGGGTTTTTTTGTGTGTTTTTTTTTTCCCCTTAAATTCATGTATCTCTTGAGCTGTGCAAAGTAAGATAAATCTTTGAATGTCTGTTCAAAATATACACTAAGAAATTCTATGGTCCTGGAGTTGCATGGCAAAATGGATGGACACAAGAATGGAATTTTCTCAAATTAATAAATATTTACAAATTTACTGATCTAGAGCTGAGATCTGAATAAAATTATTTAATATCTAACAAATAATTTTTGAGAGACAAATCTCTCTGGCTTTAGAAATGCCAAGGATGAGAATTAGAATTAGAATTATCAAATTCTTTCAGGTAAGAGAACAATTTCTACTGATATTGAGGTGATAAATACATGGAAATCAATTCCAGAGCTTATAGAAAATGGTTAAGTTTAGGGGATTAATACTTTGACTAAGGTATAATAAGAATAATTTTGATCATGTATTTTTTTTACAAATGCTAATTTCTCTATGACTCAGCAAGGAACTCACCTTTATTTGCTCAATTTTCCAATAAAAATTGATGCAAACTCCTTTTGTTCACACAAATATTTGGAGAAGAACTTCTATGTGTGTGAATAAGGTTACTGGAGCATGAATGATCTCTTCTTTTTTTTTGTGCAAGCAAAGGTATTCATGCTGAAATTTCTTAACTAGCTCCCCAATATAAAAAGGCTTTGTGCCTTTTGAGTTATGGGTTAGCAATCAGAGAGAGACAGAGTGTTTTAAAACATAAGAAATAAATAAGCTGTTGGTGTGAACTAACGTGAGCAGAAAAACTGGAATTGAGGGATCACGTTCAGTTATAGCAAAGAATAATCACTAAAAGAACAGTACTGTACTCCTGGGAGGAAAACCACTAGGCTGAAACATTTGGCTCATCAACCTCACCTCAGTCCCTGGGACGGTGGTAGAAAACCCAATCCTGGAAACCATTTCTAGGCACATGAAGGACAAGAAAATGAACAGGAATAGTGAGTGTGGATCCACCTAGGGGAAGTCATGTTTGACCAACTTGATTATGTTCTACAATAAAATGACTGGCTTGGTAGATCAGGGGAGAGTAGTAGGTGGTGTTTTCTAGATTTCAGTAAGGATTTCAATGCTTACAGAGAAGTTGTTGAAGTATGGGCTGGATGAACAGACAGTGTACTGAATACCAGCTGAATAGCCTGTCCTAGGGGGTGGTGATCAATGGTACAAAGTCTGGTTGGAGGCCAGTAAATAGCAGGAATCAATAGTTGGTCCAATCCCATTCAATATCATTAAAGATCTGGATGATGGGGCAGAGTGTACTCTCAGCAGATTTGCTGGTGATACTGAACTGGGGAGTGTGGTTGATACACCAGCGGGTTGCACTGCCATCCAGAGGGACCTTAATAGGCTGGAGAAATGGACTGACAGGAACCTCAAGAAGTTCTACAAATAGAAGTGCAAAATCCTGCTCCTAGGGAGGAACATTCCCATGCAGCAATATATGCTGGGGACCAACTAGCTGGAAAGCAGCTTGGACACCCAGCTGAAAAGAGATAGAAAAGTACACTTCCCTGCCCTTTGCACTTTTGGCGGACAGGTTAATAGTGTCCTGGGCTACATTAGAATGTTTCCAGTAGGCCGAGAGAGTTGATCTTTTCCTTCTACTCAGACATAGTGAGGTCATGCCTGGAGTGTTGTGTCCGGTGCTGGACGCCTCAGTATTAGAGAGATACAGAACTACTAGAATGAACCCAGCAAAGGACCATAAAGGTGATTACACAACTGGAGCATCTGTTGAACAAAGAGAGATTGAGAGAATTGGGACTGTTTGGCCTACAGAAGATAAGGTTCAGAAGGGAATTTATCAATGTTTATAGATATCTGAAAGGTAGGTACCAGATTCTTTTTAGTGGTGCCTAGTCCAGGAGACAAAATGGACACAAAATGAAACAGAGAAGATTCTGTCTGATCATCAGGAAACACCTTTTTTTCTGTGAGGGTGACTGAGCACTGGCACAGGGTGTCCAGGGAGGATGTTTGAAAGCCACTTGGACATAATCCTGGGAGGCTGGTTCCAGGTGGCCCTGCATGAGTAGGGAGTGGTTGAATCTGATCTCCTGAGATCCCTTCACACCTTATAGGTCCCTTCCAACTCAGAATATTCTGTGAAACCTGAGAAACCTCAAAGATTCTATGATTCTGTGATCCCCCCAACAGTCCAGAATTTAAAACACAACAGACACATACCTGTAGCAGAATGTTTGAAAAAGTATCATTGATGCATGACATTCCCTTACAGTCACTGCAGGATATGAATCCTTACCCACAGTGGATGTCCATACAAACAGTACGCTCAGTAAATATATATTACTGGTTTTCAATCTGCTTATAATAGCTCTTGCTCAAATTTTTGGAGTTACAAAATTATTGAGACTGTGTTTAGAATATCTGTTTTAGAGTAAACTAAATAAAGGAAATAAAATACTTCACAATGTGTCATAAAAAAAAAAAAGATAAGCTTTATTTTTTTCTTCAAAACACCAACCATATGTATTTTTGGTTCAAGGATAAAACCCTAAGATTAAAGATCTAGGCTTGGTATTGAAATAAGTAATGTCAAGCCAGGGAAAGTGAGGAAAGAACAGACTCATTTACTTGCATTTACATCAGTCTTCAACTTGGATGCCTGTGGGATCTGTACTCAAAGTGTGATTTTGAACTTCCCAGTCACAGCTAATGCAGCAATAGAGTGATCACAACTAAAATATAAATTTTCATAATTAGCAGCATCTCAGTATTCTGAAGTATCACCCTTTATGCCCACGTTTTAGATAGGAGAGATCTACAGTAATTTCTAACCATATCATGGCTTCTAATGCAACTATAATGAACAGAGATGAAGGTATACATGAACTTTTTCCCTACTGTTCTCAGTTCAGCTGTAGTCCTTTCCATACTGAGGACAGTCACATTGAAAAATATTACAGTTTGTATAAAAGTAGACCTGTTCTTTAGGGCTGGTAAATTCCTTTCTTGTCTAAGTATGCATTACCAGATGAATATTAACATTTACTATGTGATCTGTAAATTTGTGCTTATACATTTAAGCTTATAAATTTCTGAACCTGTAAAATGTGCAATAAATTTTACAAGATGAAGGTTTTGGAAAGTGAATGTTGGAATATCTTGCATACTGTTGTCATAATCAAGATATTCTCATGCTGTTTCAATTTGTCCATATTGCAAAATGAATTATGGATAAATTTACATTTCATTGAGACCCTTCACACATATTGAGGCCTAGGTCAAGCAAATATTGTGATGGTATAGAACAGTAGAGTATATTTCCAAGGGCTTTAAAGCTCCTTGCAATTTACATAATTTGCGTAACTCATGGTCAAAATTAATGCAAATTAATATAACATTTCTTTGGAAAACTTACACTTTTTTACAGCTGAAATCAAAATTTGGGGGCACTTTAGTAGAGATCAGTAAGAGTCAACAGAGATTATAAGGTGAGCTGAGGCAGCCACACCAAGCAGCATAGTTGAACAACAGGCAGGGCAAGAAAATCTGATCCAGCAACACAGTTGCCTGCCTGGAGTCAGCAGCTGTCATGTAGTGTTCTGGTAGCTGGCAGCAGCCAAAGGGTAGATGAAGCAGCAATTCATCGCAAGACCTTATTGATCTAAAGAAAAGAGTTATCCAAGGTAGTTAGATAAGCCTATGAGACTATGCAGTAAACTGACTAATGGAGAACAACACTGTGACATACATGCCATGAAGATGTCACAAAACTGCAAAGGAACAGAGGCTGTTGCCTGTCTCTTTGTTTGTAAAATGTGCAACCTGCATTCCTTAAAACGCGACACAGAGGGACCACATATTTATGTTCCTTATGTGTCTGAATCCTTGATTATGTGGTTCAGTTACTAAAAATGACAGTACATGTTCCTTTCATCAAATACTACTACAACTCCATTAAATGTTCTAGAAATCTCAATGAATCATTTCTGAATTCCAGCTGAATTCCTCTGAAACATTCCTGTTTCAGCTACTTTACTGTCTCTGCTAGTGTTTCTTTTGGGGTCACTGTAGAATCGAGGTGTGGGCTGTCTGCAAATTCTACCTGTCTATCTGCTTATTGCTAAGACTTGGTTGTCACCTACCTCTTGCTTTCCTCAAAACCCCATCTTCAGGATTCTGTACCTCAGAGAAATGAAGAGTAACCTTTCTGATAGCTGTAGTCCTTTCAAGTTCGTGATTTATCTGTGTAGAAATGAACTGGAGCTTCACCTTATAATGGATTTCATACTTTTGAATCTCTGTTATACCATGAATTTTTTTATGTCTTTATCAGTTTTCCTTGCTGCATGTTACAATTTGTTCTACTGTCTGCTGCAGTTCTGCTAAATTAGGAATTTGCTTTCCCCTGCTAAACACAATTTCAATAGTGATGTACTGTGCTGTAAAGGCAATGCCCTTAGGTTTAGCAGAACTAAACCCTTCCAACCTCTGTAACCTTTTGAATTATCTTTTAACTGTCTCGATTCTTTGTTCATCAAGATCTGTTCAATCACAGATATCTGTGATGTTAAATGCTGAAATACAGACTCTCCTGAAAAAGAAGCTTGAACAGTTTACAGTAGACGATGATTCTTTTGTTCATTAAACTGTGAATTAAAACCAGAGAAAACTCTTCTGGAGTTTAATGTCCTGCAAACACAGAATTAATGTACATTTATGACATATTACACTATTTCTATTAACTATATTACAAACTTACACTAGGATTTTCATGTTGATTCTCCAAGAATCCACAGAATAATCAAGGCTGGAAGAGATCTTTAAGATCATCTAGTCCAGCCATCAACCCAGCAATACCACTGTAACCCCTAATTCACTAAACCATATTGCCCAGCACGAGATCCAGATACCTCTTAAACACCTTCAGGGCTTGTGACTCCACTACCTCCCTGGGCAACCTATTCCAATGCCTGACTACCCCAAATATGAAAAATGTTTTTTCTAATATCTAACCCAAATCTCCCCTGGCTCAGCTTAAGGCCATTTCCTCTTGTCCTCTCACTACAGGCATGGCAGAAGAGACTGGCTCCAACCTCACTATAACCTCCTTTCAGGTACTTGTGAGACTAAACCAACACAGCTCCTTCAACCATTTCTCATAAGATATGTCTAGACCCTTCACGAGCCTTGTTGCCCTTCTCAGCATATGCTCCTGCACCTCAATGTCCCTTTTGAAGTGAGAGGCCCAAAACTGAATGCAGTGCTTGAGGTAAACTCAAAGAAATCTGAATAATATACAGCATCAAACTGTTTTATCTAGTATCTGTAAATATGGGCTAATTGTCTAACTATAACGGACTTCAGGATCTCTCTTTGTCTTTTGAATTTAACCTGCTTGTAAATGCTTAGCATATTTATGAGCTTAGCAATTAAAACAAATATAACCAGATTCATTTTCACTTTTGCTTTTAGGTTCAAGGTCATGTTATTCTTTAGGAAGAACTATTTTTCCTCTTGCAGTTATTTTGGTGGGGATTCTAATGACCTTATTTTCTCACACAAAAGCTCCCAGCTACAATTTCCTGTCCAATATTCAATTTGGTATCAATATCCAGCCTATAATTCAGAAGTGTTCCCTCATGTGTGGGGCAAGATGTCAGCCCTCTGTCTTCCCTGCTTTCAGCTTTTGAAGATTAAGGTTCTCTCTAGAAGTCCTTTCCAGATTTATTTTTTTGTTGCCATTTTTCTCTTAATACAGAGCACTAGTACGCTGATATTTAATATTGTCAACTTGAAAAATATTATAAAATGGTTAAGTTCATAGCCTCTAAATATGTGTGTTGGATGGTTGAATCTATGCATGTTTCTACAGCTAATGCACTTTCTGTCCATCACAGCTTCTTGCAGTTCTAAAAGATTTCTAACTTTATATTGTCTTTCCATTTTCCAATTTCCCCTTGTGATAATCTGTTTATCCAGTGTAACTGCATCTCAATTTTCTTCTAACATCTTTTTGACATGTCCTTATTGCTTCTCCTGATCTAGGTTTCTATCTTGTAGCTGTCATTCCAGTAGCTTTATATCTTTGATTCCAATCACTTTTTGATCTGTTCTAATAGAATCAGTCAGTATGCCATAATAACATGGCTGACTTGTTAAGTGACTGTCACTCAAACATTCCTCAAATTTAGAGTAATGAAAGCAATTCTGTTCTTTGAGAGGTGCAGGTGATGACAATGATATCCTTCAAAAGTTTCACTTTTCTTAGGAGTGCTATATTTCTCTTGCACATTTTCAGAGGCATCTTTCATTCCCACCCAGGAGGCACTGAGTGGTCAATGCCAGATGTCCTGCCTCAAAGGGGTGGCCAAAGCACTTAAGTACTGGAGCACATGGGTTGTATTTTCTGTTTTCTTGTGGGACCTGCCACTGTCATGTGAAGTCAGACTTCCATAGGACTCTTTGGTGGTAGCTATTTAATAATTTCCTCTCTTCCTACTCTCCCTTCTTCTTTATCTTTCCCCCTTTTCCTTTTCTTAATCTCTTTTCTGCCCTTACTCTTTTCTTAATCTTTTCTGGGTAACTTAAAACCGGTGAGTTGGATTCTGCTAAGGTGTATGGGTTGGCATGTGCTGGCTCAGTGCTTTGTGGAATGCTCTGCTTGGCTGTATGTTACCCCTTTTAAACTTTTGCCAAAATGCTTATTTTCTCCCATATTAAAAGTGTATCCTTGGAAAACTTGTCAGTGTTCTCTCTTTAAGCTATGTCTGGCTATTAAGAACAGAGGACTCCCAAAATATTCAATGGGCAAATTTTGTGGAGTCTTGTATATTTTTAAAAGTAATACTACCAGTTAAACTTGTGGCTTCAGGGGTCTTACAAACTGTTGAACTGTCTCTCTAATGAGACTTCCCTTGAGATAGTTTTTTTAGCTTTTTTTCTTTTCCTATCTGCCTTGCCCCTATGTCTTTTGTCCTCAATGCTCCAAGTCTTTCTATGGAGCTGGTTTATGTCTGTATATACCAAAATGACAATATTGTTCATTTCACAATCTAACAGTGATGTTCAGCAAAACCCAAAACTATAGTCAGAGCTCACCTTGATGCCAGAGCCGTGATTGCCTGCAAGATCACACTTCAAGGTCACACTGGGTTAAGGTCCAAAACCAGCTCAGAGTGCAAAGGCAAATATTTATGCCAGGAAACCTCCTGGCTTTCATTTCAGATGGTATGAGGTGCTGTGTTGTCTCTACCCCTATTTTTTAGTGTAGACATTTAGTGAACTCTGTGCAGCCAAAATGAAGTATTTGAGAAAAAGTTATTAGAAGTTATTAAAAATTCAGAGAGATAAGGTGGGATTACTGTTATATAACAGTGGATGTTTCTGTTCAGTTTGCTATTTTGGCTCCACTATGAGGAAGTGGATCAGATCACATTAGGGATGCCCACAGGTTTCTTTGCCGACCTGAGGTGAAAAGAATTCTCAACACATAAGAGATTGAAAGTTGCTAACAAAGTATCAAAAGGGCCATTAGTTAGGCTATTAGTGTCTTCATTCACCTTTCACCCTGAAACCCTCAGAGATCTTTGGGTCTAACCCGTCATCTGTGAGGTCATTTGTCTGCTGTGATGCTGAATTTAAGAGTGCATGGAGAGGCAAAAGTCTACTTTTGTTTTCTGAGTTAGCTCTGAATGAAGCTACATCCCAATGGTACCTATAGGCAACAACCAAAAGCATGACGAACATGTTCTGAAGAAAGCTTAGATCTAAGGTAAGGTGATCTAGAGGAGGTAAAAAAATAAAGTATGGAAATGTGTTCATTGTTAAAAAGGTTGAGTTGGTCACAGCAAGCCTATAATGTCATATATTTTACTGAAAATATTGCTCAGTCATGTTCAGAGAAAGAATAGTTTAGGTGAGAAGACATCATCAGCAATGTTGTATAGGATCTTGTTACCTTCCTCTTCTCATGAGCTGCAATTTTCATTGGCTCATGCATCCTCCTCAACATTCTGCAGTGGACAACCACTAGTCTGGTACAAAGGTTCCCGGAACATTCCATGCAAGCAAAGCCTGCTATGACTCTTAGTGACCCTATGGTACCCACAGGCACTATGATGGGGAACTTGAACAGTCTGTGCTGGGTTTGTCCTTTTCATATAACTTTCTGTAGGTGCTGTTGGGCAGCATATAGGGCTTGATGAATCTTTTGGTATGACTCAGTACAGTTCTTATTTTGTTTTGCATAATTGTTAGGAAGAAGAGGAGATGCAGGTATCAAGCTGTCCCCTTCTGGAAGTTACTTTGATATTAGTTTCCCGCCTTTGTAAGAGGTGAGCTCAGTGCATTACTTATGAAACATCTGTAGTATACTGTATGATGTCGGTATGCTTTCCTTCTGATGCACCAAATTGCCCAGCTTTGTCAATTTTTTTTCAGTCTGGTCATTTCATAATTTAATAATCTGATCTTAATGAATTTTAAGCCCCAGGCTTAAATGATTTAAGAAGAAAGTTATTTGAATGACGTCCACTCATCCATGTTGGATATAAGCACTAAAAGCATCCTAAGGCACCTAGTCCTGTTGCAGACCTATTACAGTGTCGCATACCATGATTCTGTGGTGTATCTTCCCATCTCAGTTACTTCTTACATTTCCAGATGGTGATGGAGGAGGCAGCTCAAGACAGGTCTGTATTTTTGTCTGTGAGATTGTATAATATTCAGCTTACAAATATTAGAATATATATGCAATTCTGAAACTATAAAGCAAAAAAACAGGCAGAAATAGGGAAGTTATGTAGGTAATTCAGGAAAGAAATAAAATGGTTCTTGGTTACCTTTGCAGCTTAAGTTCTTGACAAGCTATTCTGTGAAAACAGTAGGGAAGTTTAGTAGACAACAGAGTTTATCTGAAAACACCGACAGTGAAATACTCCATGCTTCATCTATTGATTCCCCCATCTACTCATGTGGTGATTACTGTAGCATTTCCTTTGTCACAAAACATGCGTCACAGACTTCCTGCTGAAGAAGTTGCATTAAAATGGCAACATGTACTGAGAGACATCAGAACAACTTGCAGCTGGGCAGGTGCTGAAACACTGCTAGGGTATAATACAGCATTTCTAAAAGGCTTCATAGCAATTCACTTGTGGATTCAGCCTTTATAACTACAACATTTATCCTGGAGTATTCAAATGATTTCCCCTTAGGCCTCTGAACATGTCTAAATATTCGTTGTGAGAACACCTGACTGGAGTGTTTTGGCTGTTAGTGGTCTTAGACATACCACTAATATCTCCTTCCTCATTAGACACAGGAGATCTATTGCACTGGAATCTAGATGATGAAAATCACTCTTGTTTGGATTTGCAAAGTAATCAGTTTTTGCCATGAACATGTTTATGAAAAGCTCTATTAGGCCTCTTTTACCTCCTATCTCTAGGAAAAAAGTTAACTTTTCTGAATGACCCTCTGACCTGAGATTAATTATCACATGGGAAGATGATGTCATCCTTCAAATAGGTAACATTTTTAGGATATGTGTGAAACCCAAACAGCACTGGGCCTGTTTGTCTCACCTGCTTTAATTTTGGGTGCCCTTTTGCTGATGACCTGCACCTGCAACCTTAATTTTCTTGGTTGCGGATTTCTCTCTTGCATCTCTCGTGGGCAGTTCCAGTAATGTTAGGTAGGACCTCTTCAGTGCATCTTTTAAATGGAGGAAGTGATATTGACAACAGATGTAAATTCTTGTCTAATAATGTCTAATTCTTGTCTAATAACATAGCCAAGTTTCCTCATATTTACCGTAAGCTTGGAGTAAATGCATGCATTTGTTCAGTGGATTAAAAGATGCTTGGTAATTTGTTCAGACATAGGAATGTGATTATGTGCTTGATGTATGTCTCAGCTCAGCGAAGAATATAATGCACCATGGCACGTACATGGCAAAATCTGAGAGGCCTGATGGTGCCTTGTAACAAACCTGCAGGAAGGATGCTCAGGTTCTCAAGTAGTAATTATGTTGTGAATCATCCTATGCAAGGAAAGTTCTTTATATCTAAATCAAACTTAAGTTTTTAAGGATTATTTTGGTTATCTGCTACCCAAAGTAGATGAGTATCTACCTCAGCAGGTAGACATTCAGTAGGATCATTCTGAGTACTTCTAAAGGAGAAGAAAAATAAATAAGATATCTATGCTTGGAAGTGTAGATTTTTGATCTTTGATGTGCTGTAAAAGAAGTTGCAGTTGTTTGTTGCTGGGTGTACAATGCTGACTGATTGCGTTATATGACTGCTGCAAAGCTGGTCGTGTAGTTTTGCAGAAGGTGACTAGTTAAATCACCTGCCAGGATACACAAGTAAGGCTCTTGTGAGACTCATGTCATAGTTAGGGCTTGAAAGGGGAGTAAACATATCTATTGCAATGAATGCAACATAAAATACAACCACTTGGTACCTCTAGGAAATTCTAGGTGAGGCATTTACTACCAGTAAATGCTGGAATTAAGCTTAGGAAGGTGAAGGCTGTCAGTCAAGGGTTATAATATAGGACATATTATAAATTGCTACTTGGAAATTGGCTGTGCTATGCATGGTTACTTTCTCCTAGTGGAAAAAATAGAACTAAATTAAAAAAATGAGCACATCTGAAAGAGCAATACCTGCAATGAATCGTAGAATGACAGAATAGTTTGGGTTGGAAAGGTCCTTAAGGTACCAACCCTCCTGCCATGGTCAGGGATGCCACCCACCAGATCAGGTTGCTTAGAGCCTCATCCAACATGGTGCTCAACACTTCCAGGGCTGTGACATCCACAACTTCTCTGGACAACCTGTTCCAGTACCTCACCACCCTCACAATAAACCATATAAACGTACCCTCTGAAATGAAGCATTAAGTTTCTTATTAACAAGGTCTGTTTCCATATGGCTTAACAGGATTACCAAAATCTTTAAAGAAAAAAAGTGTAAACTGGGCTATTTGTTCAGAAAGACACAGTGACATGTTGCTGTCTCATTGCAGGCAGTGTAAATGCTGTTTGTTTTCAGAAATATACTTCTTATTCCATTAGCATGTAGAGAAATACAATTTTATCTCAGCAAAAGCATTTATTAAATTATTAGTATATAAAAATAAAGAAATAATAAGACCTATGGAAAAGGCTTTATGAAGAAAGGATTTAGAACAGTGTTTGGATAACATAATATAAATATAAAAAAACACAAGTGTATGATAAACTGTGGGAAGCCTATCATCAGGACTGAAGGTATATTTACATGTGTATGAACAACTCTGAAAGTCCAAAGACATTTTCTTCTACTTGTGACAAGGTAAAATTCTGTATTGCTTACTTATAGAATAGGGTTTAATCTAAATTAAACTGAGAAATATGCAGGTGGCCTAAATTTAATTTTTGACACAAATTTAGGTGGAATATTAGATCAAGAGAGCTATTTGAGCCATCTATTTTCCTTTATCATTTACCTGGGAAATTTCTATTACTGTTTCTATTTTAGATTGCATATTTCTCTACGTGTCTGTGATTAAGTATCTTCACATAGTTTGGAGTTTGACCAACTATAGAGTTAGATGACAGCTATACTCCATTACACCTGAACTGTTAAATTCTTTAGAGATATTTGGCCTTCAGGAATTCTCAGAGCGGGCACTTCACCAAGTGACCAGAGCCAAAGTGGAGGCATCAGATTTTAGTTCAGAATATATACAAAAACATCATTGGATTTTTTTAAAACAAGAGTTAAGAGTACATCCCTGGAAAATAAAGTATTAGGTTTTAGACCTCCTCTGCTTGAATAAGATGCTTCTTCTCCTGAGAATGTTGTAATCACTAGGCTGATATGAAATGCTTTAATTTCACTGTTGAACTTGCAGCACTAGGCAGCAACAATGAGATTCTTAGAGTGAAGAGAGTCTGGGGAGGACAAGATATAACCTGGGAGCAGGAAAGAAAATTTTCTGATTCCTATTTTATATTAATGCATTCTGCTGGTTTATTTGATTTGCTAGTGAGTGGGAGAGTATGTGTGTGAGGCAGAGAGACAGGGGAGGACATTTACCTATACTACCCAGGATTTTCAGGGAGTTTTAAGTCAGTGAGTTCTGATAGATTTTCCCCAAACTGATCTTTAAGATTTTTTTTTCCCCCTTGAGATTAGGCCACTTTTATATAGTTGTATAAACTGCAGAACATGAGGAGAAGGGCTGCATTTTTTATCCCACTGGGAGCCTGAGTTTTCAAACACGCTACATCTAAGAAGACAACATCCCTTCTGACTGCTGGGTTTCAGGGCTGTGTGAGACAGTGTGACAGCTGCATCTCTGTGCAGGACCCTCCCTGGTGCCCACAGAAGTGCAGTGCAGAAGGCCTGTGACCTCTCCTATGCAATTGGTTCTTCCCTCTATCCCCACCACACAGCACAAATATTTGTTGTACAACAAATATTTGTTTAGCTTGAAATAGTCGGTTTTATCAGAAATTGTAATGCAATGTAGCCAATTCAGTACATAATAATCTAAAAATGCTAATCTCATCTCATTTTCTCTTTTAGAAGGATGATATCCGCACTATAAGTATCGAAACTACCAAACTGTTAACACAGCATTTAATGCTAGCTGTACCTTAAATGATCATTTACTGTCAGGGGAACCAAATTATTTCTAATTGTAAAAGACCATATAATTCTAATGTGTTTAAAGTAGTGAATGACAGTAAAGATGCTAACTATGTGATTAAATAGATCAGTATCAACACCATTTAAACCTTAATCTTATCATAGAATCACAGAATATCCTGAGTTGGAAGGGACCCACAAGTCCAGCTCTTGGCCCTGCATGGGACAGCCCTAAGAATCACATCATGTGCCTGAGAGTGTTGTCCAAACACTTCTTGAACTCTGTCAGGCTTGGTGCTGTGACCACTTCCTGGGGAGCCTGTTCCAATGCCCAGCTACCCTCTGGTTGAAAAACCTTTTCCTAATATCTGACCTAAACATCCCTGGACACAGCTTTGTGCCACTCCCTTAGGTTCTGTCACTGGTCAGCAGAGAGAAAAAATCAATGCCTGTCCCTCTGCTTCCCTTCATGAGGAAGCCATAGACTCAGATGAGGACTGTGCAGTATGTGGTCTAGACGATTTCATTGAATCTGAGGACATATACCTGTTAAACAAGTGCAAAACTTTTTTTTTTTTTTGATGAGGAGTTTCTGATCAGGTTTGGGAGGAAAAGAGCAAACTTTCCCAGTAAGGTGATACCATTCAAAAAGACAAAGAAGCAGATCTGAAGTCCTGGGAGGACCTTGTAAAAACTCTTGGCTTTGGAATAAACCAGAGCAATAAACCAGAGTTTGCACATAATGCCCATAAACAACTTCTAATAAATGAAGCATTACTAAAGTCACATTTTGCATGGGAAACATGGAGGAAAACTGGCTTTATTAATTGAAGGAGTAACTGGGACTTGTGTCTACACTAAGAGTTTTCTTCAATCAAGGACAGAGGCGGGGGAAAAGAAGTTCTCAAGCAGGATAAAAAGATGAATTAATGACTCAAATATAAATCTTGAGTTGTGGCTACAGGAAAAGGGATTTCCAGTAGGTGTCTTCTTATCTTTAGGCCCATCAGCCTTAGCGTCATCAGCTTCGCTACCTTCAGACTGCTCCTCTCCCTCTCACATGTAGGATGCTGTTAGATTGATATATGGCTCATATAGCATCCATTGTAACAACAGCCTCAGTCAAATTTCTTTAAGGCTTATCTGCATCAGATATGACCTTTATCCATTAATATTGTTAGTTCCCATGCAATGATGGCAATTCAGTTTGTTCAAATGGACTGGTATTTCTAAAGCTGGAATTTTAGCTGTAATATAGATATGGCAGTTGTTTTTAGAATTACTTAGATGTATGTTTCAAATCTGCTTTAGGTATTTCATGAATTGTCTTTGTAGAACTCAAAACTAAAAAAGAGGAAACTGTCATAAAGTCTCTGTTCAGATAATTCTTCTAGACAAAATGATTTTCAGCTTCTTGTAATATCAAGAAAATATGAAATATGTCAGCATTAGAACAGACTAGATTTATATTTTTTATTTATTTATTTAGAAAAGTTATTTCAACCACTTGCAAAAAAGCAATAACAGGAATGTCCACAGCCTGTGCATATATGGTGGATTTCAAAGATTATTTCATATTGGCAGTTAATTTTCCATTAATAGATTGGTGTCTGACTTGAGTGATTAGTTAACAAATGCAAACTCTTTCGCATTATTTAGGTCTGAAATATGAGGAAGGAGAAAAGTTGCAAGGGAGAAAAGCAATGATGGCTGTGTGGGGGACAGAAAGTTAAAGCTAATCTAAGTATCTAATAGTTGAGTGGCACTAGATCATAGCAAAATGTCTCTGCCATGGTGGCAGAGATCCCTCCACAGCAGTGCTGATTTGATACCTTTGACAGTGTGATAGATAGCTTTGCAACAGACTCTATGTTAGTTTGCCAGGAGATGATGTCTAGTTCATGCCAGACATTGGCTGGATTGGTTTATTAGCTAGGGAGCCCTCTTGGTGTATTTTGCTGTCTTACAGATATAGCCAGTCTATTTTCTCATGCAACAGATATGAGGAAATAACTCTTCTGTTGATTTGTTTCAGATTTGTACACTAGTGTAGCAGCAGGCAGAAACTCAAACTATAAAGCTGGGAAAAGATCCATAACTAGCAATTAGCAGTAATTGTGATAGCTATAACACATTCATATCACACTGGGTTTGAAACACAGTTCTTTGTCACTTGAGGGCATTTGAGAAAGGTGCAAATTATTTTTCTGCTGTTATCCCTTTTCAGTACTGTAAAGTATTTGGAAGATGTGAACAAACTACAATTGCAAGGAGAACATTTCCCTGGAGACCTGTTCCCCAACTTTCTTTGTAGGTCTCATGCTAGTGGAATATGAGAAAAACAAAACAAAACAAAAACCAAAAAACCCCAAACCAACAAACTCATGGGCAGTTTTCAGGGATTCTGGATTGTTGTGAATTCTTGCATGAGGAGCTGGAAGCCAGCATAGCTTCTTTTTGTTCTTTTTGTTCTTTTTCCTTTGGCCCCAAGCTTCATATTCCATGTTGTACCTAGTTCCCCTTTACTGTATATTCAGCACTGGGGAGGCTACACCTTAAATCCTGTGTTAAGCTCCGGGCCCCTCACTACAGGAAAGGCAATGAGGTGCTGGAGCTTGTCCAGAGAAGGGCAACAAAGCTGATGAAGGGTCTCAAGCACAAGTCTTATGAGGAATGGTTGAGGGAGCTGGGGCTGTTTAACCCAGAGAAAAGGAGGCTCAGGGGAGACCTTCTCATTCTCTACAATCTACCTGAAGGGAGATTTTATCAAGGTGAGGGTTGACCTCTTCTCCCAGGTAAAAAGTGGCAGAATAAAAGGAAATGGCTTCAAGTTTTGCCAGGAGATATCTAGATTGGATATTAGAAAAAATTCCTTCACTTTAAGTGTTGCCAGGCATTGGAACAGGCTACCCAGGGAAGTGGTGGAGTCACTGTCCCTGGAAGTGTTCAGAAAATGTGTAGATGTGGTGCTTGGAGACATGGTTTAGTGATAGACCTGGCAGTGCTGGGTTAATGTTTGGACCTGATGATCTTAGGGTCTTCTCCAACCTTAATGATTCTATGATTCTATTATTCTAATAAAGAAGACCCTTAAGATCTACTTTAGCACTTTTCATATGTCGTTGAGCAACACTGTGTAAAACTTACCAGATAAGCTATAAGAGCACTTGTAGGAACCAGACACTCAGATATAAGCTTGGTACAGAAAATAACAGAACTTTTTAAGTTGATAATCCCTTATAAGCATTTGCAGCTAACCATAACCTCATGTTACTAGTGCATTGACTAAACATATTACTGAGTCCTGTTGCCTTTTATTTTTTCTATTAATGACATCTAGTCTTCTGAATAGATCACAAATATTTCATAAAATATAAAATCTTTAGTGTCTGTAATTAGTAATTTACACACAATATATTAACATTTAACATGCAAGAAACTTCTTTGACTAATTTTTAACATATTTGGTTACTACCATCTTATGAAGGAACAAATTGTTACATAATTCTGCTAATAACACTGCCAGTGCCATTGCAGTGAACATGAATACTTGTGAAGTTACAACCAAATTAGAAATTTACTTTAGATATTTAGAGAAATCTTATTATGTTTGCATAATTTATAACCCTGGATTTCCAAATTATTATTATTTTCTGATATTTAAATCCATATTTGATTCTCTGAAGAATTGTTCTGTTTAATATCTCAAGTCACTTTCATACTAGTCTTTGAGGATTTTTCCACTTACCAATTTATCTTGTTAGGTTATTTAAAATCAAGCTTTTAAACATAGATATATATTTAGTACTTGTTGAGAAGCACCAGGGAAAAATTTTGATGTTAATTTGGGGGCATTTTTCATACTTTACTTTGTTCTTGGTTTCTTGTTTTCCATGATTTTTCATCCTCTTCCTAAAAGAAAAAAAATACTTCTATCTCGTTCTGCTCCTATTATGAGGTTAATCTCTAAAAAAAATATTTTTCAGCAATAGATATTTCTTACAGGAAGGTATCTAGTGAATGTAAATATTTGCTGCTCAGAAAGATGTTATGAACCAAATCTACTTGGACCATAAGGAGGTCCAAAGATCAGAGTTACAGAATATATGCTGATACAGCGTCATTATATCTTACATATGCAAATTTAATCTTCAATTTAGAATGGGTAAGAGGGAAATAAAAGAATTATTTTCTAATGATATAATTAAATATCTTAATGTCAAAACAAATGAAATAAAATTCAGGCCTTCTTTACCAAAATAAAATTAATTTCAAGAGCATATCCTTATTGACAAGATATAAAGTATTAAAACTAATACTGTGAGCACATAAGGACCCTTAGAGAAACTCAGTCCTAAAAACCACCCTCAATTACAGTGTAAAGAAAACTTCCGCACAAGACAGAGAGGAAATTTTGACCCATCTGTAATGAATATAATATGGTATTTACAACTTCCTCGTGAGGGGAAGAGGAAGGGTGGACACTGATCTCTTTGTGGTGACCAGAGACAGAACCTGAGCGAATGGCCTGAAGTTGTGTCAGGGGAGGTTTATGTTAGATATTGGAAAAAAGGTTCTTCACCCAGAGGTGAAGAACAGGCTCTGGAACAGGCTCCCCAGGGAAGTGTTCAGGAAGCATTTGGATGATACTCTCAGGCACATGGTGTGACTCTTGGGGATGGTCCTGTGCAGGGCAAAGAGTTGGACTTGATGATCCTTGTGGGTTCCTTCCAACTTGGCAGATTCTTTGATATCAACCAACTAAGAATCTTTTTCATTTTAATTTTCTCTTGTTTTCTACCACCATAATAGCTTACATTTAGTTTCCTGCCGAAACTAATTTAAAGTCAGTTTTAGGGCAAACACAACTTTTCTTTTTGGCTTATAACAGAAAAGCTTCCTCCTAAACTCTTCAGGTGATAATTTTGGGAAAATAGTGCCCCAAGAAATCTTTGATAGGTAAAAACTAAAGTAAATGAACAACTGTTGATTTAAGCTACACTTAACTTTGGCAGCTTGTTAACTGAGATAGTGCTTATACTCTCTCAGCCTGAAACAGGGGTGTTTTGATTGTGGCAAGAAAGCAAATGACTGATTTAGCAGTTCAGGTAAGTGTGAACTTAAGCCTACACATGGAATAGATATGGAAAAATTTATTATTTAAAAATAGTTTAGTCTTGGAGTTTAGGAAGAAACTTGAAGGAGTGTTATGGATCTGACACAGAAATGAAGAAATGAAATATGGTACCTGCAAATATGCTGTTACTGAAAAGACAGCCTTGCTGTTATCAGTTTATCTTAAAATTAACCCAGATTAAGATAAAATTTTTGTTTTGTCTAGAGTATCCAAAATAGGCAAACAGTTAAGAATATTTATAAAAGACATAGTTTAAATTGCTTTAAATAAGAGAAAACAAAGATTTCCTTTCCTTTCTTCCTCCTTCAGATGTTTTTTTTCTTCTTCTAGCAAAAAATTTGTTAAGGTTTTCTCTTCGAGTGTATATTACATTTCAAGTCACATCTTTTAGAGTGTTACTCTTTCTAGCCTGTACCACAGAACACTCCCAGAGGGTACCTCCATCTGGTGCCTCTGTTAGTCTTTATAGACCACCACTCTTGAAATTTTCCACAGACTTCAGACAGATTAATTCTTTTAATCTTGAAATTCATCTAGTGGACAGTTAACTGTTCTTCCTCAAAATAAACTGCATTTCTCTGTTTAGAACAGTGGCTTGATGCAGATGCCATCAAGTGTTTTAGATGTTGTTGGGTGTCTGACCCAAGCTCTAATTGATGACCCAGAAGGGCACAGGTTTCGTATAACTCCTGAGAGATGGCGAGACTTGTGTTTCTTGGATACTTCAGGGCACTGGATTCATCTAAATTAAGACTTCTAGGTTGTTTGTTTGTTTCTTTTATTTTGGCTGAAACTAGATGTGACTATAAAGATGCATATCAAGCAGCAGCAGGTTTTCAGTGATTGATTCCCCAATTATTTCTCTTTAAGTATATTATAAGAAAGCTACACATAAATGTGACACAACTAAATAAAATCAAAGGGTTTAGGTAAACAGACTTTCATACTTCAGAATTAAGGAGCACTCTGCAAAGCAGAAACAATGGCTGTAGCATCTGGGTAAAATATGACAAAAATAAGTCGGCAATGATTTGTTTGTTTGTTTGTTTTTTTAAATAAATATCTGTGCACCTTTTTACACATGTCCATTAATTTACTATCAGAGGCTCTTAATTTATTTGCAAAGCATACTGTGAACTGTCTGAATAACTATCTGAATAACAGATTTCTATGGAAAATGAGTTTCCAAGATGTGTTACAAGTATTGATTGTGACTGACTATGTAATGTCCCTTTTCGTGTTTGTTTGTTGTTTTTTTTTCTGGAAATGACTATCTGATTTTCTAAAATACAGTACATCATCTGTGTTTGATAATGTTACTGCTGCAGTGCATGTTTCTCTCATGCTTAGAAAGCTTATTCTTATGTTCTGTGTGTTTCCTACCAAAAATCCTCCTAATTAGTTTGTCTACTAATCTGAAAGAGTAGAAAATTTAAGAAAACTTGGGTTTATATGCAGATATTTCACAGTCTCACTGGTTGAAGGTGAGTTGCAAAGCTTCCAGTTTTTGTTCAAAGTCTGCATTTATCCAGACAGTGTACTTTAGAGATGTGGCCTTCTTCTATCTATTGGTTTTCCCACTGTGGGAAAGATGATGCTGCAAGACAAACATTGTTTGTAAGTCTTGCAGGCCTCATGAGATGTTGTAGCTAGCTTAAAACAGCTAGTTAAAGTAATCGTAATGGATTAATTGTATGGATTAAATCTATTAGTCTCAATTTTAGATTAGTATTATGTAGATCCAAAATAATCAACATAAGCTATTTTTTCAGTCAATAAGGAGAACTAGGCATTTGCAGGGTGTAATTCATCTGACATTTTGGACATCCTTGTTAAGGCGAATTCTAAATGTGTCTTCATTGGTTATGAAGGGAAACCAGATGACTAGCAAGACAAAAACATCTAGATTATAGAAGTATATATTTGATCAGATGTTCAAGTATTTACTGTGGGTCACCCACAAGTTTTGAATACTATATTTTAAGTTTTAGGTTGATTCATCTGTATTTCTATTGGTTATCTCACCTGACTGTTTTAAAGGCCATCCCTGATTGACCTATATGCCTGCAAAGCAATAATCAGTAAACGCAGTGTCCATAACTGATTTCCTTTTCCATCTCCCTTGTATCCTTAAATCAGAACCAGTAAAACTAAAGCCACATGCATACTTTTTATGCTTCAAGCAATGTTACTCAGTGTCACAAAAACAGATTAGGAATATTTGTACTTCTTATCCTATGGTCTTTTTTCAGATGTTAAATCATCCCTTTTTTCATCTCTTCTGTTGAATTGTAATTGCATGTGTTGCATTTGTATTCAAGTTATATTATAAAGCAAGACTGCAGAAACAACCCCAAATCCAATATAGGAATTTGAAATGGAAAAAAAAAAGTTATTACTTTCTATCTGATTTAACTTAGAAAATTTATTGTTAGTGCAAGTACTTACAACAGAAGTGTAAAAGCAAAAGGGTCAGATTTCAACCTGATGCAGATCAAGGTATATATGTCAAAGTCAGTGAAGAACGTAAGTCTGATCTAACCAGAGGTATGGCCGTTGTGTGGAAGTATTCTGAATCTTTTTTTTTTTTTTGGTGAACAGTTGCAATATAGGAATAAGAAATCAAAGATTTCTTAAATCTTGAAGTTAGGTTTTTTAAAGCTCGAGTTTCCATCTGTTTCTGTTGCAGTCTTATAAACTCCCTAGGTAAGGGCTGAGCATTTGAAAGATTTTTCATTGTCTCATATTTTCATTTGATCCTAAAGAAAGCCTTAGGTAAAAGTCTACTATGTTATGGTTAGAAAAGTCAAAATTCAGAACATGGTGTTCATCTTACTCTGGCTTTGCTCTCTTGTAGCTCTCCTGATTGCCATTCTGTTCTGATTGTCATATTGACTTCTGATAAACCAGCTGTTACCTAAGTTTTTTCTTTGATAGGCAGGGACAGCAGGGACTGAAAATGCTTCTTCATATAAAAGAGAGTTAAAATGGAAAAATCTCAGAGTCAGAGGGAAGAAAAGAGCTTTATTCATTCTCTTTTCAACACTGTATTCCAGTAGACAGACAGCAGATAGACAGACAGATGGACTGAGAGATTCCTGACAAGCTGTTCTCCAATGCTTAGGGTCCTTTGGAAATTTATCCTTGTGCTTTTTAGAAAGGATTTCCCTGTGGTTCCTTTATGATTCCACAATCTTTCTGGCACCCGATATTTCTCTTTCTCCGAGGGCTGGCAGGTAAAGAAGTGAGTGTGCTATGCAGCAGTTTTTTATAGATTTGAAAATTATGATCATGTCTGCTCTGGGGGGAGTTGGCTTTTTTGGTTGTTTGTGTTTTGGTTTAGGGATTTTGTTTGTTTGTTTGTTTTCCCCTGAGCTTAATAAAACCTTTTTTTTTCAGTATTTTCTGGCAGTTTACATATTTTTTTATTACTAATTGTTCTTGCTCCTCTCATCTGGCCACTGCCTACCTGAATCACATTTTTTCCTCACTTGATGGTGTGTTTGCATCCAGGTTAAACTGATAGTGAATGGAGAACAAGATTACCTAAAGGACATTTTGTTCTATGTCCCACTATAATTATACCAACTTGGGCAACAAACACTCATGACCTAATGTCTTATTGATTCTGATATTCTTGAAGCACCCTTATTGCTGTTACACAGTAATGGAACCTAATAGTTTTAGAATCTTGTAGACACAAATATGTAGTGTGTATTTTTGACAGATTAAGTATTATAACTGCACATACTTGTTTTTTCCTTTATGTAAGGATAGGTCTTGTAAGGATTTAAAATGAGGTAGGCCATATGGCTTTATGTTTTATGGGATGCAAAAGAAGAGAAAACGTTTTTGCATCCCCACTATCACAACCCTCCTTCACCTTTCTCAAGGCCAAGTGACATGCTGAAATGGCAAAGGAAATGCAGCTCCACTTATGATTTCTGTACTAGGCATATGGGTGAGAACATTACATTCATGTACAGAAGAGGGTTGCTCCACTGTACTTTGCTTCTGCTGTTTCATCTACTATCCTTGTCCCTGCTCTGTGCTGAAGGAAAACACACCTAGCTTGCCCTAGAAGCATCAAGGAATTTACTTCACAAACTAAAGAATAGATTTACATGGCATTTTGTGAATTTGAATCTCAAAATGGAAAAAAAGGTTATACACAAGATACTAGGAACAGTATGAATATTTGCTTCAGAGAAAAAAAAGGCAGAACAGCAACCTTAAAAAATCCTTAGGGACAAAAGATATGCATCTCACATAAAAATTCAAGATTCCTTTGGAAGAAGTTCTAGCTGTCTAAACAAAGTTTGTTTCTGAAATATATCTCAGTAAGTAAAATTCAACTGGTTAATTATAGAGAGGCAAGATCTCAGTTCCAACGAGATTAAATCCTTGACACCATATCTGTGCATCTAAATGTGAAGAGCTTTCTTTAACAAGAGCAAATAATATGATTTGCACTGTTCTGACCGGTACTGACTTGATGAAAATAAGTGGTTGTACTTTTGCTGCTGAGGCAAGTAACACTTTCCTCATATTTATTCATTGTTTAACAGTTTGGTAATTAAATTTGTGACTCCAGGAAATGACTGTCGTGAGAGTTTGATATGGAATATTAACAAAGGAATTAATTAATAATTAAATAAAATTCCTAAAAATCAAATAAAATCAACAATTATAGTAGTTTTTCCACTGTCATATTCAACAGTCCCTAACAAGTGAAAATATTCCTTATTTCTCTGTATAGATATATCTCCCAACCTCAAAAACAGTGGAGAGACAGTTTCTACAGGTTCACTACTCCCTTGCACAAAAGGGTAAATGATGAGCAGGTAAATCTTTTACAGTGTACCTCTTAAATAAAATGGTTGACATTTTTATGTCTAGGGTTTTCAGGATAAAATAATGTGCATGCATGTGGTGTGACACAGTTACTGTGAATCTAATGTGTCTGACTTACTCCTTCTCATGGCACATGTCTGGACTGTACATTCACTATAATTAATAAGGATCTTGAGTGTATCAAATTATTTTACCATAGATATGACATTCCAATTCTTGTGTCACTTTTTATCTATTACCTCCAGGAATCCAGGAAAACAATCAAACTGCAAGATGTCCATAGAGTACAGAAAATGCACAAAGCTTTCAAATTCTCTTCAGAAAAGAATTCTGCACTACAGGAAAAAAAAACACAACAAAATCTTATCTGTCTGTGTAATAGTCTTACTCATCAGGAAAACATTCAGAGCCTGTACAAAGAACATAATGTATAACTGGTACATAGTACAGTATTCTATTTTAGTCCTGGAAACTGTTGTGAAAAATTTTGCCTGGGTGACCTTTAAAAGTTCAGTTTCTTGAATACTTATGTATTGATCTTTTTCACATAACTTTGTCATAGTAAAAAGAAATCCACGATCACATATACTTTGTCATGAGTCAGGAAAGTTAGTAATAACCTTTGAGAATGTATTAATAAACAGGTAATATTTTTATCTATATTTTAGCATGGATAATTACAACAGATGTAATACATTGTAGTGGGTTTGTAACCCTCCCTGGGAGGGAAACAGAACTAGGATAGGTCACCTGATGTATATTTTACCAATAAGCTATTCCATACCATGTTACGTCAGCTCAGATATAGAGATGAGAACGAAAAACTTCCTTCTTCTCTTCCAGGATGGTTGCGCGGAGGAGGAGGAAAACACCTTTCGTGGGGAAGCAGTCTTTGTTGTTCGTTTTCCCTGTGTGTATAGTGCTTACAGTTTTTTTTCTTCTCTGTGTAAATATAAAATCACCTTTCTTAGCAGCATCGGTTTTGCAAGTTTTTTTTTTTTCTTTCCTCCTCCTTCCCTCCTCCTTCTCTCTCTGGGGGGGTTGGGCGGAGTCTCGGTGGACACCGAGCATTCAGTCAAAGTACTGATAACGTACATTCAATTGTAATATTAATTATCCATTTTTTTCCCAGTGTATTTCACAGCAGCTTGTAAAGCTCTGGATTTTTAAAAGCTTGCCTTACAGAAAAAGATGCATTTTAAAGTTGTGTTCTTAGATTAGTCAAGAAAATAGAGGCAAAGAATCAATGAAAATAAAAAAATCCCTTAATCACTCTTGAATTTTCCTACTTGTTAGTTATATATGGGAGCTTTAAAATAATTTACTTTCAATATTATACTGAGAACAAATGGGTTAAATAAAAAGGACCAAACAGAAAAATATTAATATTTATTTTTCCTGCATTATCATTAAACTATGAAACATAAAAATAAAACTAAAATCTCCTATGCTTTTACCAAAACCATAATTTTTCATTAAAATTGTCCACAAATTTCAGTTAATTCTCCTTTAGCCTTTTTGTATACCTTAAGCAACTGCTGAAGAGCTCTGAATTCTGGGACTTTCCAGACCTATAGCTGAGGAGAACAGTGTGAAGAATTTTCTGCTATTGTGTGGTTTATAGGTAGACACAATATTTCTTGTCTTTGATCCTGCTGTGTTTAGCAATCATCTTGTTATTTTCTATGGTGCTAATGTTTACTCCTTTTGGTTTTATTCATCAGGACTGTTCTGGGCCTCACATAAACAGTCAGGAGGGCTCTAAATACCTGACATCACCTGGTGACCTCCCTGAAGCTGACCATGAAGAAAATTGTTGGATTTCAAAGGAAAAGATCTGTTCTCTGGTTGTGGTATGAGCCTTGCTGAATGAAGATTCACAGAATGAGAAAGGGATAGTTTATGTTCAAATTACCCTATGTCTGAATTTCACAGAAGATGCTTTTTAATTGTGAGCAAGTTATATGAGTAGCAGCTTCCATAAGGTAAGCATAGTTCTGATCTGTTAGCAGCTCCCTTCGACTGATTCTTTTTTTAATGCTTAGCAGCAGAATGAGAAGATTTTTTTTATCTCTTTCAAAACTGCCTAATTTGACAGAGAAGATGGATGAAACCAGTTTCTGTTGCTGGTACCCTATTTCCCACTCAAACATCCTCACTGAACAAGAGTGAAACGTTAATACTTGATATTTCCTACTTGTGCTAACAGGTTACTGAGGGAGCAAGAGCTGCCTACAGTGTTTGTGGAATTAAAAAAAAAAAACAACCTAAAAATATTACCAAACCTAAATGTTTCAAATCTAATAACCTGAGACACAGCTAAGCTGTTTTCCCACTTTGAAGGGGGAAGGGAAACAAGCAGTACTCCATGTTGCAACAACTACCAATACTAAGCTGGCAGTGTCTGGTTAGAGAGTCAAGTGCAGGTTATCCTGATTATCTTGATTGTGATCTAGAAGGCTGTACCAGAAAGGACAGAAATATTCTGGAAGACGCATCTTAATGCCTGAAGTGTGTTTCCTACAGTGTGAATTTTAAATTGTAAACTTAGAGTTCATTAACACATTGTTATCTTGAGATAACCAAATTTTCTGAAGCTAACCAAGTTCACTACAGTGGGTTCTGGTTAAAGGCCCATTGCAATAAAGGTGAATGGCAGATATTTATCTCTGATTTCTATAAGCACCATACTGCCACAATTTCCATGGTACTTACCAGTGTCATGACACTGGTTGACTGAGAAAATCAATCATAAGGAGGCACTCAAAATTCAAGGCAATTACAAGACATGTCTGACTTGAAGAATTTTGGCCTTATTTGCCTGGATAGATTTTGGAAAACATTTTTGGGGAGCAAGCTATTATATGACATTTAAAAATTCCAACATTAGAAAGATATAATGCCTGTGAAGGCAGCTATAAATTGTAAACTGAAAGATTAAAAGTGAGTAACTCATAAAGTCTATAAGCTATGGAAAAGAGAGCAGATAAAACAAACAGCTAACTCAATTTGATGTTACAGGTGAAAGTCTACATTTACAAAGAGGCTCCTTCTGTTGCTTTTAAGCAGACTCTTTATTCCCATCAGGTGATGAACAACTTAGGGAGCTTAGGTTATGGGCATAATAAATATTCAAAACTCTTCCAGAATACATTCAAATGATAAAGTTAAGAGTACATGCCTAGGAATAATTTATAATCCTTACATCAGTCAGAAAAATATAACAGCAGCACAAATTCATTATGCACAGGAACAGACCAGCATTTGACAGCTTTCCACTACAGTTTACAGGAAAAGAAATCTTACTGTGTATTTCATAGTAAATGCTCTCAATGATATTCATGCTGGCAAGCTGTAAGTTAGCACGTCATTTCCTTGCTTTCTCTCTTTGCAAAGAAAGAAGAAAACTGCTGATACTATACTGACATAGTGTCAGTTTTCAAACTATTGTCTCCACCTCTGAATGATCACATCTCTAATATCCTGAGAAGGACACATTTTCTTGCTAAGTATCTTGTATCCTGTTGGTGTTAAAGGAAGAGCCTGGCAACACTGAAGTGTCATAAGTTTAACAACAGGAACTAATTAATGGTTTTGATTTCCTACCTGGTGAACAACGACAAGTTTTTTTAAATTTTTGCATCTATGTAAGATCTATTGAAAGCCATACAAAATGGCTGGAAAAGCAGTTCATATGAAATTTCTGTATAGGCAGAAGTTCTTATGGTTCTTTAAAATGACCTTCAAATTTCAATAAAACCATGTGGTTTAGATGGAAGAAATATTTTAGGGAAAATAAGCAGAGTACTGACTGATCATGGTTTAGGTCTATTTATTCTGTATCGAATTAAGTGTGCAAACTCAGGTACAGTTATGGAGGCATTAAGAGAGATGTGAAGATAATTTGTAGGCTCATGCTAGCTTGCTACAAAGTGAAAGCAAAAAAACCCCAAAGATTCCTAGTGTATCCCGAGTGTAAAATATTTACATTTAAATAATGTAAATACTGTATTGTTAACCACTAAAGTATATAGCTAAACAAAAGCGAAAAAAAAATCATAAGAGAAGGTCAGAAATGTTACATTTGCAAAGGCAGACACTTAAAGGATTGTATTTTTGTTTTCTTATGCAGCTTTAATCCTGAGTGAGACAATACCCTGTGGTGAATATATGTGATCCTGAAGTTGAAGATCATGTCATATTGCATAAGCATAATGACAAAGAAATTACAGTTTGCCAAGGAGGTGTAAATCTTTCATGTCTTAACATTTGAGATTATCAACCTAGATAACCCTAATTTAAACTATTTTTGTATAAAGATTATGTAATTGATTAAGATTGACATTTAATGAAAACCAGTTGAAAACCTATGAGTGTGTTTTCTCTAATGTAATGTAGAACTAAATTAAATTTACAAGATCTGAGCATCTTGGGGGAAACATGGAATTCCTGTACTATGTTTATTGATGTTACTATTTTTGTGTTGCTGTGTACTTGTCACATTAAAGCATCCAGTATTATTCTCTGCTTTTTCAGAAATGCTTGCACAGAAGGACGTTGGAGTTTATGATGCAAAGGAAACTAAACACCTCTTCCACTGGGGAAGTGAGGGGAGGGAGGTGCTTTCTTAGCCTGAAGGTTTTTCCCTGTCAAAGTTCACAGGCTTTGTGTAACTAAGGAAATGGATGTATTAGATTGTCTTGAAAATCTCCTGTCAGCTTTTTGTTTACTATACAAATGGCTTTTTACAATTTCAGAGCAGAAAATACATCAAATTTTGTTAAATATAAATAGTAGACAATAGAGCCCTGATCTGATCTGTCTGATCTATGCTTTCCTGCTTTTTTTATTTATTTTATTTTTCCCATCTTCCTTGGTTCTCTTTCTTGAATCCCTGTTATTTTTGCTTCAGAAGTAGTATTTTGATTCAGAAAGTATGATCATTGTTGACAGTACAGACTGCTGGGTAACAGCAACAACTGTACCATTTCTTCCTGCGTGGACACGATCCCTTGTGAGGGTCTTAATGGCTGCAGGAGAGCAGAAGGCAGGCTCTGTCCCATCAGCTGTCTTCACCTAATGGGGAAATGTTATATTTTTTTATGTTTAAACACTGGAAGTACTTCTAAACCTATGCATAACACGAATGGAGAGGTTTGAGAGTAAATTTCTGGTTCTAAACTGTGCTTCCAACCATGATTCAATTAAAAAAAATATTATAGTGGTTTAATCACAGAGCCTGTACTTTGCCACTATTACAAATCTAAAAATCTCTTCTCTCATATGTTGGGGTTCTATATTACTGCTAGGACAAGCCTCAACAGTTCTTGTCAATTGGTAACAGTTTACTATATTTATAAAAAAATATATGTACAGATTGGAAAGCACTCTATTATTATTGGCACAAATCTACTAGAAAAATTCAGGTAAGTGCAAGTTTGGAAAGTCATCTGCGTGTGTTGACATATTATAATGTGACAAGAAGGAACATTTCTTCACCTGATGATGTTCATCCATATATGATGATACATGCAATTAATGGTATTGATAGCCTGGATTTAACCTTATTATATTTTGACTTTGAGTTACAAAAACTTTACCAGGTTGGTTTTTTTTCCAGTTTAGGTCAAGCTGTTTGATCATTAGACCTTGTTTCTTTAAAATAGCTGGACCATTTTTTAAAAATTAAAATAACAACTGTGCAGTGCTCTAATACTTCTAACTTTAGGCTTCTGTGGACCATAGAATCCATTTTTATTCCAATTTATGAGCATAATTCTCATTAATTAAGGTTTCCATTTGATTTCTAGCCTCTTGTTTTATCTAGGACCCAGGCCTTGCTGAAAAGTTTTAGCTTAGAAGAATAAAAATATGTTTAATGGAAAACCTTATTGTGCTCTTTCTGATAATAAAATTATTTTGAAAATAAGAATAGTAGGCAAGCTATCTATCTTTTTGATCTTGCAGTCCTGAACCTAGAGAGTTAAAAATGTTGTATTTAAGGTACTGTATTAAGGTACCTTTCAGCTGTTTAGCTTTGCAACCTGAAAATATACTGTAAATATCAGTTCCCTTAATTCTTCCGCCTAGCTCTTTTAATTATACCACGACCAATGATTTTTATGTAGTATTTCCAGTTAAAACTTCCTACCTGTCCAACATTGCAATTTTATATAAAAACAAATAATTTAAAAGATACAGCATTAATTGTTCTACTCAGAATGTCATGTTCTTCAGTTCCTCAAACTCACGTGCAATCACTCCTACTCAGGAACAGAATTTTTGCTTGTCCAACTAACTAGATCTCTGCGTACAGCAAAAGGTAGTAGCACACAATGGCATGTTATTACAGCAGTAATAAGGTCACCGGATTTTAACAGAACCAAAACAGACACTAAAGACATAATCATGACAGGAAACATGCTTCTTGTGTCTTCTTACATGGCAAGGAAAGCATCTTACTTAATATGCAAAATAAACTGTCATTCCAGTGTTCTGTGGCTCAGAAGTCTAAACTTTTGAATTGTTTTCGTCAGTACAGAGCAATCTTTTTTCTACTTTCCAGGCCGTAACAAGTTTATCCTCTGCTCACTTGGTGCTCTCAAAAACTCAGATTTGTCTGCTTGCCTGTGTATATGCTTACTGTATCTTGAACTATTTTCTTCTGTGAGGGCTCTTCTAGGTGGGAAACAATCAGAATCATAGTGATTGTTCTCTCCCATGTTAAGCATATTCAGCTGCAAGCCTTCTACTGCACTTTTGCCCTTGGAAAAGTCTCATAAGGTGCAGATTATTTGGGGAAGCTCACAGAATATTTGCTTTTACCATATCAGGGTCTACTTCTACATCCTTTGAAGAGTGGTGGTTGAGTATGCACTGTTTTCTCCTCCTTCGCTTCAGCTAAGGTAGGACTACACGTATCTTTCTGGGGATAAATCTTACTACAATATTTTGGACTTCATTTCAGGATCCTAATTTTGCATCTCATCTATAAAAGCTGATAGCAAATGTGTATTTTCTAGGCTTGTGGATTGAAAAAAACCAACTGTAACAACCAAAAGTATCTCCTGGCCTTAAGGTAAGAATACAAATTCCAATAAAATGAGTATTATTCCAAGAACTCATGCACATGCTCATATTGTTTAGAGCCCTGTTTTTTTAATCTCTATTTCTCACAGCATAAAGAGATACAATTCATACTCATTTGCTTCTGTATTTACAAGATACAGCCTAAACTCTGAGACTAGAGATGTTAAGTGCTGAAGATGGCAGTGAGGAGCAATGAATAGTTAATCTCCACTATAGCTGGTGAGACACTCATTTAGCAGGAATTACTCCTTTTGAATCTTATATGCCTTCTACTTTCCACATCTGTTATTTTTATTCTTATTGAAGGTAAAGTAATCCTTTTTGGTATCCATTGGAGAACTTGAGCATTTTAATGACTGAGCTCTTAAGGAGAAATTAGACTGACTTCGCTCACCAGCCAGTCATCCTTGAAATAAAACCTAATAAAATAAATTTTTCTCTTGGAAACTAGAGTAAGATGAACATAGCATTCCCTTTATATATTCAGATGCTAAAGAGAACAGAACCTTTCTAATGTGCCAAACAGCAAAATGAGCTCAATGAGCTGATACTTCTGTAAGCATTTTTGCCATTGCATCAGGAAATGGTTGCTATGGAGCGAAGGTCGCTGCTAAGGTGACTGTAACGTAACGTTTCTTTCTTTCTTCCTTTATTTTCTTGGAAGACCCTATGTTTTGCACTTGTTGAAATGGTAACATTTTATTTTTCTTAAGGAATGACAAGTATTCCAAAACATGCAGTGGACCTGAATTAGTGAGAATATAAAATAGTAATTACTACCTCATTGAAAACATATACAAAAACTTCCCATTCACTGTAATTTCCAATAAATTCCTCTACATTTCTTGTTGCCTATTTGATATCATAATTACCTAAAGATAAAATTATTTTCCCTTTCATCTCTTGATCTGCTTTCCTTTCATATTATTAAGCATAATTGCTTATATCCAGCTCCTACTGGCTAATGTCAAGAAACAGTTTCTGATGTAGTGAAAATATGAGCTACTGTTTTGCTGTGAGTGTATTATCTGAAATATGATGATTGTGACAGAGCTCTGGTCAGTTTTCCATTACGTGCAATGAAGGTGACCTTGCTGTTTGCTGTGGTATGTAGACCTTTGCAGTGAAATATGTTGCAGATATGTAAAACATGTTACTACTTGGAATTTTGAGTCATTATTCTGTTTTGCTTTTTCTTTTTTTTGAACTTTCTGTTGCAAAGAGATAAGTATTAGTAGGGTTTTAATTTAATGTATGTGCATTTTTCATGTTACTAACACTTAATATTTAAATGTTCCTTATTGCATGTAGAAAATTATATAATAAACTGATTAGAGGTGACTATTAATTTTTCATGGATTGCATGCAGTCATCTAATGAATTTCACTTAGCAGAAAATTCTCAAGTTTCTAGTTCTTTCAGTTTTTAAATGACCCATTTCAGGATGGAGTAAGTCTGTACTCCTGTATGTTTCCTTTCATGACTCATTCCAATAAAGAAATCAGATTAAGAAAACAGAAGCTTATGAAAATAGCACCTTCTAGAGCTAAGAGTAAAAATCTCAACTTCCTAGAAGTGCTCTTCCAGATAGTTCTATGCACCTATGAATATAATTAAAGCTGAATGAATGAAACAGTAATTTCTTATTAGGGAGGTTTTGTTTCTTTGTTTACTTATCTGTTTATTCTCATTGACTGCTCTGAGAGTCACAGGATGTCAGGAAGGATATATAACAGACATATACCTATATATATCTCAGGATATAAGGAAGCTGCCACACATGGAATTCAGTGGCTCCTGAAAGGAAGGTATTACTTACCCGAATAAAATTTTTCTAGGCATTAAATACTCAAGGAGCCTGTACCACCTCTTTCTATTTTTCAAATTACTTTTTTCCCCCTTCTTTTTAGAATATTGGTGTTACTTGGAAATGTAAAAGTGGATCAACACTAGGAAAGACAGTGGTGCAAGATGTTTGGCATATGATGAGTAAAAGTACCCATCCATAGCAGAAAGCACAAGTTTGACTCTGTAGAGGTGTTTCTCTTGTTTTGAACAGGTATGTGGGGCATGAGTAAAGAAAAAGGATGCAGATAGCATTCCATCTTCAAATGTCATAAATCAAATATATTGTTTCTTATTAGTTCCAGAGTATTGTCAATCAATCAAATCTTCTTTTAGGGATGGATCAGTTTTTATTGGCATTATGGACTAGCCAGCCAGAAAAAATATTACTCAAGTTTACAGTGCTCTGTGTGATCCACTGCTAGAGCACAACTAGCACTGCTGCACTGTTGTAATAATTTACTTAGTGTATTTTTAAAAATGCAATTGCATAGCAATCTGAACTGTGGGACTATATCCATTTTATCAAAAAATCTTTACTATGCAGAATATTTTTTTCAGTTTTCATTACGATGGGATGTACCTGTGTGTACACAGACATAGTGTATGTGTGTGTCTGTGTATGCATGTATGCCGTGTGGTCTACATGTAAATGTCTGTAATCTCCAGTAAATAACTGGAAAAAATATAATATTATTTTTTCTATGTCCCCTCAAAAATATATTTGCATTATGAAACAAGCTGTTCATGTTAAACTTAGCACAAATTAACTGTAACCATTCCTCAAACACAGCACATCCGCATGTACTTCATATTGCTGTGGTTGCTGGTATTTCTCTCATGTTGTAGTCTTGATCTCCTTTTCTCCCCCTCATTATTCCTTTTATTAAGTAGCTTCAGAAAATCTTTTCATGAAGCAGAGGCAAATGAATACTTGATCTTGTAATCTTTTAGCAAAGAATTTGAAGGGATTACTGAAATGTATTTGATCCTTTTTGTGCTATTTTTTATGTGCAATAAAAGCATACATAACCTTCCAAATATTTCTGGACAGCTCCCTGATTTTAGACTGCCATCCTGCATTTAGACTCACTAAATTCCTGATTTTAAAACCTGAGCTGTAGGCTACAATATAAATGAGTATGCATGTATAATATTTGTATTGGTCTCAATATGGAGAAGATATAAATATTTTATAAAATAGACGCATGAATTAAAAAAAAAAAAGCCAGTACCTTTCCTTTTTTTTCATATGTGGAAAATACTGCGATAATTCTCAGCTCCCGATACATTTTTCTTCTTATTTTTAGTATTTTTTTCCCACAACATTTTCGAAGAACTGTTGCTGATCTATTCTTATGACTTAAATATTTGAGAAAAGGGGGGAAGTCTTGAATCCTATGGGCTGGTCCAGTGCCATTTCATTTTACCACACATGTGATGCTTTGTAAGTTAAGGCATAACACAATGTGACTGCAGCTGGATGTAGAGGTTCTCTGGACATCTTGAAAAGAGCTCTTGAAGTCAGTTCTTCTAGTCAGCCCTCGAGAAAGAAACAGCACTGCCTTTTTGGTGAATCACTGCGGGCCTAGCAGCCTGGCTGAGGGGTAAGGTTAATTAAACAGGTCTCATTGCTGTGCAAACATGTCTATCTTCTTTCTGGGATCCAAGTTAATAAGACCACTGAGTATATGGCTGTGCTGTACGACATGTGCAATGCTTAGTGTGACATCTCTACATGGTGATGCCTTCTACAATTCAGAGATGACCTGAGGCACAACTCAGTTCTTAATGCCTTTTAGGAAAACTCCAACATGCTATTGCTTTTCCCTGCATTTCTCCTTCCAATCTTATCTCCTTTCTACCTCTGAAAGTGACTGTATGTGTATTCATTGGCAGAAAGGAGATTAAGTGAATCCTCAATTTTCTCTGATTTTTATGGGACAAGTAAAAACCAACTCAAAGAGTCAGGTGAAGATGTCAAGAGATAAATTTCAGCATTTTTTGTTTCATTTTATATCTTGTGAATATTTCTTGGTAAAATGTAGATCCAAATTTGTAATGGAGAATTTTGAGGAGACATTTTGAGTACCATCTCTGTTCTTTGTAGTCCCTCAAATGAAACCTTGGGGAACAATTTTCATAGGCAAATACTCTTACTTTCAGATCTCTCTTCACTCTTTCCCTTTGAAATATCTAACTCTGTGAAAATTTGGGTGTACACTACTGTATTTCTGTTCGTTATAAAATGTATCTGAGACACTTTCTCTGGTATGCTAATTTGTTTAGCTTATCTTTCTTTGCATGCTCCTTTGCATGTATTTGTCTGTCCAGGTCAGCAAAGTCTTACAAACTCCTTCATGGAATATATTGATTATACTGTAGAATCTACAGTTTTAAAATCCTTGAGAGTTTTTATGCCTGCAGAGTTGAAACTTACCTTGTACATCCAAGATCTTTCTCAAATCAGAATTTTAAATATAATGTCTTTATTTTGTGCCTTCCCTGTGTGTTCTGTTTATGAAATAAGAAGACTGAAAGCAGACAAGCAGGTCAGCTTCCCTAGTGAAAATGGATGCTTTACCTTCTGAGTATATAGTATTTCTTAAAATATTTTAAATAATTATAAATACATAAATTTAATTTAAAAAATTCCTTGAAAAAAAAAGGTTTATAATTTAGTGTAATTCATTTATGAATTTTTGGCTATTATCAATACAATTGTATAAACACTAAGGTTACAAAAATAATTAGTTTCTTCTTTTTGCCATAATCATACCTTAATTCCTGTCTCAATGGAGCAAAAATAATTTGTGAAGATAAGAGGACGTTGTCTGTCTGTATAGGTGAATACAAAGCTACTTTAGCTCATCAACTGATGAGACGTACTGTAAAGTTTTGTTTCATTTATAAATAAAATTGCTTAATTCTTGTCCCTGCCTCTGCCTCCCTAAATGACATAGAGTACTCAGGAACAATACAATACTATGCTGCTGTTTCAGTCAGTCTTGCCCTGAGCTGGAACTACTTCAGGGAGGCAGATTATTCCTTTAATCTTTAGCTACTTGTGCTGGTTTTAGCTGGGGTATGGTTAATTGTCTTTTCAATAGCTAGTATGAGGCTGTATTTTGGATTTGTACTGAAAACAGTGTTAAAAATCCAGGTATGTTTTAATTATTACTAAACACTGTTTACACAGAGACAAGGCCTTTTATACTTCTCACCCCACCTGCAAGGAGGCTGGGAGTACACAAGAAGTTGGGAGGGAACGCAGCCAGGACAGGTGATCCCAACTCACCATAAGGATATTCCATACCATGTGGCATCATGCTCAGCATATAAAGATGGATGAAGAAGAATGAAGGCACATTTGAGAGGATGGCATTTGCATTCTCAAGTAACCCTTATATGTGATGGAGCCCTGCTTTCCTGGGGATAGCTGAACATCTGTCTGCCCATGGGAAGTGGTGAATGAATTCCTTGTTTTGCTTTGTTTGTGTGCATAGCTTTTGCTTTACCTATTAAACTGTCTTTACCTCAGCTTCTGAATTTTCTCACTTCCACTCTTCCGATTCTCTCCCCCATTCCACTGGGGAGAAGTGGGATAGTGAATGCATGATGCTTAGTTGCCAGCTGGGGTTGAACCGTGACACTGCTCTGCTGGGATTGCTGTCTACAGGTCTCATGTGCAATACTGCCCACTGCAGAATGAATGCATATGAAATGATTCTCTGTACGTGTCTCACAGTCCACTAAACAACCATAAAATGACATTAGTTTTTCTTCATTACCAACTCAAATCATATTCAAGTGAAAATATTATGAAAAATCATTCCTGATTATCAATTTTCCGACCCATCTACTATAACCTGACTTGGAAGTTTTGTGCAATTGATGTAGGGTTTGGGGTTTTTTAAAGGTAGTAGTTTCTGATTCAAGCAAATAGCTCCAAGAAAAACTCTAAAGATTCCTCCCTCTCTCCTTTGCTTTGAGTATGATAAAAAACTTTGAGTATAATTGTAAATGTAAATGTTTACTCTTTAGTCATCCTTTTGTATGTCTTTGTCCTTGTGTTATCTTACATACCTTCCACAAACTAGCTTTAGGTTTCCTTTTCTAGCGTACCATTTGCATTATGAGTAAGCCCTAAGGAGAAGGTATTAAGATAAAATATTTTCTGTGGTTTTGTCCACCTCTTCTGTCTTTTCATTTATTTAGATATTTAATCTATACTTCCCGTTTTGCCTGAGAATACTTAAAATATTACAAAATCCTAATGTCTGCTTATTAAAGGGTGTGATCTTCTGTCCTGTTCTACAAATTGGCAAATGATGATCTTGCATGAAGGCCTAGTAGACTTCAAATAAACAGACAGTGACATTTTACTCAATGCACATAGGTAGTTTAGTAACCCTGAGATTAGGTCAGTTGATTAGAGCATAGTACTATTAACACTAAGGTTGTGGGGTAGATCCCCATATAGGCCATTAACTTCAGAGTTGGACTCGATGATCCGTATGGGCTCCCTCCCACTCAGAATAATCTGTGAAGGTGAGGGAGAATAATTCTTTCATTGACTGAGTACTACACCAAGAAAGGAATTTCTGTAGACAGCATAACTTGAGTTGAAAACAATGCACTCAAATACATACAGCCCTCCAATGGTAACCATCAAAAGTTTTACATTTTCCTAGAGGAACACACATAAACATAGGGACAGATTAGCCTGGGGATGGATAGAGGAATGAGTAGAAGATGAGCGACTTTATAGTATCAAGTTGAGTTATGCCAGATAATGAGTTTTTTTTTGTTTGGTTGGTTTTTTGTTTGTTTGTTTTTTGTTTGTTTTTGTTGTTGTTTTTGTTTTTTAATTGGTGATTTATTCATTTTATGAAAAGAAAAAAAAAAGGGATAGGTGTAGCTTGCTGCCTTTCAAAACAAAAAACCCCTACTCTGTTTCAAGTTGGAAGCAGCATACAGCCAAATATTCCAGTACCTGGGAGAGAAATCCTTAGGTAAGATTCTTGTGCAAGGAGCTGGCAGCAGGAGCTGCAGGGGTGGCCTCTGAGACCTATGACTACCCTGTGCCAGACACAGCCCATCCCAACAGACCCACCACAGGGCACAACTTAACCTCTCAGCCACACTCATGACATTTCTTGGAAAATGCTCAAGAGTCACCAAAAAGAGAGAGGAGGAGAGACTAAAAAGTTTGATGAAGACCACTGTCAGGTGAGGGGGAGGTGTTGATGTAACAAACCAAAAAAATTAATTTAAATTTCTCCAGGTTGAACCTATTCTGACCAGAGCAATAACTGGTAAGTAATTTCCCTGCCTTCATCCTGACCCACAGACTTACTCCTTCACATTTTTCCCATTTTCTCCCCTGTCCCACGGAGAGTGGGGAGTGAGTGAGTGGCCAGGTAGCTACTTGGCTGCTAGCCTAGGTGGTCATGGACTCAAACTAGAGCACTGTATGGAGAAAAAGCAGTTGTAGAAATATATGAGAACAGCAAGGGAAGCTGGAATTTGCCCCACTCCCTCCTTTTCTATAAGTCAACAATAAATCAACAAATACATCAGGTGAAGATCATCAGATTTAAAAGGTGCTTGTTGGTTTTTTCAGGCAAAACCAATAGAATTGATAAATATTGCAACTGGATTAGATAATATACACAGTTTTGTCTTCCAGGGAGCTTCTCAGTAATTTTGGTGCATTGGCCAAACCAGATATTTTTGGCAGTTCAAAGAAGGGCCAGCTGAGCAGTGGTGCCAGCAGAGCAGTAAGTGTCACTTGTAGTTGTCATTCTTATTACAAAGCTGTTGGTCCCTCAGGAGGCCACTGGTGGACTTTAAAGCTGCCTTAACAACTCTGTGTTACTCTCAGCTTCCACCTTTCCACATTGGGTTGCTTAGTGAATACCATCTCTCTTTAGTATTTTATGGAAGAGGCAAGTTTATAACACTATTTTGTTAAGAGACCAAAAATAGTACAATTAATGTAAATGTCATGATTTCTTAGTCACTACTTTTTTTAATATTGGCACAATAGATTTGCACTTCTGTTTAATAGATGAAATGGACTTAATGCTGCCAATTTTATAGCTTTTATTAATTGAATCTAAAACATGTTAAATAAACATATGGTTCTTTTCAGCTGTCTTTTATGCAAATAACAAGTAGAAATATTTATTTGTTTTCCCAGATATTAAATTTCTCTTGGCCAAATTGTGCCTGTGGGTATAACCATGCTGAGGGTGTTTAAAGTATGTTTTTATTTTCTGTAACTATTAATGTATTAGGGAATCTAGGGAAACTTGCCTGAAGAAATTTTTCTTTATAGTGACAGGAACAAACCCCAATTCATTGAAAGGATAAAACAAAACAATTTTCATTGTCTAAAGAACATTATAAATTAATGAAACTCCAAAGAGCGATCAGTCATTTGTTTCAAAAAGTGTTTGCTTGGATTTCTCATTAATAAAATATGAATTCAAATATGAAAGTTGATAAAATTGATTTTGTACCAATCAACACATATTGCCTGCCTATGGCACTAATATTATGCTGATGTGCTCAGTAAGAGTGGTCTGAGATCAATTTGAAAACACTTAAAGCAATGTTCATGACTTTCAGCTGTGATGTTTTCAGACTGTTTGCTTTATAATTAACTAAGCCAAAAAATTGTATGAAGAAAAAAATATTAAACTATGCAGATTTTCTGAGAAGGAAAACAGAAGATTATTAGCACTAAGGGTATTCATTATTCATCTGATACAACAAATTATGTAATTCTTTTTATACGAAAATGCAACTATGGAAATGGCTTTAAGTTTTCTGGAATACAGAAACGTCTGGATCTGGATGCATTTGGGCTATATTTAACTTGGAAATTGGTATTTTCTTGTCAACATGAACATTCAGATTGATAATTTTTTGTTTGTTTACCATTTTTTGTCATATTTATTTTCATTTGGACTATAAGATCTTTATGATCAGCACCATGTCTTCACATACTTTTGTATCAGCACAATGGTACTGTTATATGGATGAGAACTTCTGAATTCACTTGTAAGATCTCATTGTGTAAGATCAATTACACAGTGATTGTAGTGACTGTTAGCAAATTCCAACTTCCAGGGATCTGGGAAAGATTTTATTTTTATGTTTAATTTTAACCACAACTGAGGAAAAAAAAAAAGGCAATGTGTAGTACAAAGGCTAATAATTAAACTGATGCCAGTTTAAACACTGAAAATGTTTGTAGAAGTCTAACTGCTTGATGAGGTGATGCTCCCTGGCTCATAAATGTTTCAATTTATAAAAACCAAACAAACCCCAAAAAACCTCCATGCAGGAAATAACACTCCAGTACCCAAAAGTTCAGTAATTTCTTGTAACTAGATTTTCTTAGAACAATTAAATTATCCCAGAACACATATTTGAAATTACTAAGAAATATCTATAACCCAAAAAGCAAGACAGCTGATGCAGCCTTCCACAGGGACCCAGAGCAGTGCAGAACAATCACATGTCTCCTTTGTGTTTACTCTTCAAAATGTTAACAGGTCTGACAGGGACTTAAATATTTAGAGTAGAAATTAAATTTTTATAGTTACTATGGGGACTGTGGGGAAACAAGTAATAGCAACCTTACAGTAAAAACAGCTTTAGAAGACAAGTGACATTTAGTTCATACAAGGCAGCATATGCTTTGTCTCCTTCCTTCAGCTGTGGAAATGCTCAGGCTTTGGCTCTGTTCCTACAAGATGATGGCTAGCCTCAACTTCGGGTTCTGTTCTCCTTGTTTACTGAAGTAAATCTGGAGACATCTCATTTATCAGGACAATTGCCACTGATTCATATCAGTGTAGAGTAGCAGAATTGGGAATTTACTTAGGTTGCAGTGCAGGGTTCTTCAAAACATGTAGAATGAGACCCTTAATTTGCCATATGTTTGAAACAGCAAACTACCACCAAGGAAATTAGCACACATCTTTGTAATTTTTTTTTTCTTGGTATAATTGCTGATTTTTTTTCTCCCTCTCTTGTCATAACTTGCCTGTACAGATCAAAGACTGCATAAAATATGGACAATATGCATAGGAACACCAGAGTGAGAACATGTTGAGGTATACAGCTGTATGGCTGGGACGGACCATGGGTCATGTGGAAGGTGATGCCTCCTGGAGCTCATTTGTCTACAAGGCTGTGCACAAACTCCCACCTCACAGTGGGGCGCAGCACTGTCCCTCCGCACAATGTCTCTCCCTCGCTATAGCTTTACCAGTGTACTCCTTACTCTACATCTTTGGAACAGCATGCAGACTCAGAGAAGATCAGGAGTTGAAGCATCAATTCTGTCTGGCCCATATGCTGGAAAAAAGGACAGGAAAAAAGACAAGGCATGTTATCCTCCACACCTGAAACAAGCCAGCCAGGCATACTGCGGTTCAGATTTGTGAAGGCATTCTTTTCATTAAACTAAAGATAAGCAACTCATAAAGAACAAATGTACTACAGAATTACAGTCTTTTATCTTGCTGAATTAAAATTGTTATTTATGTTTAACAATAATCAAAAGACACTGAAAGCACGTAAGTAAATCATACTACAGTTGTAGATTACTTTGGTTTCTAAGTTATCTATAAGAGCCACTTAGGATGTTAAATCATATTATTGGAAACTTTGTTAAACATCTCCTTATTTTCAGTTAATGCAGTTACTTTTATCCTTAAAACTACCATCACGACTGCTAGGTGAGTTATAAGTGATATATATATATATCAGATGGGGATTGTAGTTACATGCAGCTGAATCATTAACAGTCTAGTTATTTATCAAGAGCCAGATTCTATCAAGAGCTTAGTCACTCAGAGTGAGGCTTTTAAGTAGGGATAATTTGGGACTTGGTGCTTCTGTGGAGTAGGGTGTTGGAGTAGGGATACCATTTGTGCCCTGCACCAAGGGTAACACCATATTTAGAGTGCTAAAGAAGTAACATCATGAATTATATGTGTGGTTTAGGTATTCACATAAACTACGAGGTTTTATTTTGTATTATTTATTTTATATAATAACACTGCATCTGCTATGAGAACACGGTTGCATGAGATTTTCTGTGTTTGCTAATTATATGAGATCATCGTCCTACTCACACAGGAAAAATTAAGTTGTGGATCAAATACATTTGAAATAACTTTGGCTTTATTTAGAACATTTTTCCTTGAAGACACATCTCATATGCCAAAATCTGTTCTTTCATTGTTTGCAAATGTTATTTATCACTTCTATGAAGGTTTTGTCCTAAACAAAACAATATCTACGTATTGTGTTGATTTTCATGGATGTAAGCTCTTTATAAATATTGCAAATTTATTGCATAGTATCCAAGCACATAGGAACATTGACAGCTTCTTTTCAAGAAGGGAAAACTGAAGCATCTATTGACAAAGGCCAAAACTATCAAATGGCATCTGAACTTTCCATGCTTAATTTGATAAACCTACTCTTGTGTTGTGGGCATGTAGTATTTTTGGGGATTTTTTTTGGGGGGTGTGTGTGTGTTTGTTTTGGGGAGGGGGGTATTTTGTCTTTTTTGTTTGGTTGGTTTGTTTTGTTTTTGTGTTTTTTTAAAATTTTTTCCCCATTGATAGGTTAACAATTCTGCAGTGCTGCACATGTTCAAAATTGATCCTGGTTACATTTGGATGCAGTCACGAATACTCACTAATTCTACAAATGCAGTTCCAGATATCTCATACTAGGTATATATAAAAGGAGGAAGACAAGATTAATGATAATTCATGTTCCACTTGCTAAGCATCCTATTCATGGACAAGGTTTCTGTCTAGTTGTCTATACTAAATTTTTCCTAATTGCAAAATAGTCTCTTTTCCTGTCCTTGCACCATGAATTCCCTCTCAGTCACAGCAATGACTGAAGTATAGCTAAGATTGTTCTCTAGCACACAAATAACATTCATTCTCAGAATTCTGTTTTTCTGAAGTCATATCCAAGTAGTTAAATTGCAATTAAATATTTACAAATTGCGAGTGAAAAGCAGCTCTCAAAAATGGTATCAAGTCACCTCCTGGATATGAACTTTATAAAAAAAACATTATCATCTAGAAAATTATATGGTAAGTTGGAAAGAAAAAGGAGAGTAAGGAAGGAAGGACTAGAGGAAACAAACACAATTAAAGAACAATTAAAAGGAAGAACAAGTAAGCATTATTCTTTAACAATTTTTTTAAAGAAGAATTAAAACTGATGTAAAACACAGCACTGTCTGTGCTGTCTGTTAGCATTTAATGTGCATCATCAATTTGCATTTAGGCAGCTTTACTCCATGGTAGAGATTGCAGCTAGCTGAAAATAAATAAATAAATAAATAGATACAGTTAACTAAGGAACTTAAATAATAATGTCATTATTTATCAAATAATTTGACAAATAGTATTTTGACTGCTGCAGAATTGGTTGACTATCATAAGAAGTATTTGTTGAATAAATTAGTCAATAAAAAATGACAAAAATTTAGTGAGTAACGCATTTGATAAATAGTATTTAGCAAGCTCAACTGCATACATAATTTTATTTTCTGAATCCTGTATTAAGTAATTTTCTTAAAAAGCAGAAATAGTCAATTTCTTTTCCCTCCAGCTCTCCTATGGTCAAGTGGGAACTGCTGGTTTTGTTTCTTGCAATACTGTTCCTCTACTTGTACGTGAATGAAACTGAAAATTAGATACTTGCCCTAGGAAAAACATATCTGATAGAGTTCATGACATTAAGGTGTGAGGGACTGGAAAAAGTTATGAAAAAGTTATTAAAAAGTTATAAATGGCTTAAAACAATCCTGGGTAGGGAGGGGGCAGGACAATTTCTGCCAAGTCAGGATGCTGCACTGCCTGATCATAAGCCTTGAGCCACCAGTGCACCACTGGTGCAGCTCTCAGTCACTGGCACATCCAGGAGTGCTGCCCCATCCCCCCTGAACCTGGAGCTTTTAGTCCAACACCATGTTTGCTGTTGATTAAATGTGTGTTTTAAACTTTTGTCAAGTTCCCTTATTTTCCAAAGTTTGCCAGTAAAGTGTGTTATTTTGATCCCCTGAGAGGTGTTGTAATGTCTCTCCTGTGGGCGGTCTCAAGGTATAAATGAACTGAAGGCCTCTTTTAACGGATCCATTGGACGAGTTTTGGGAGCCTTATATATTTTTAATGTAAAACCCTTTCTATGAGCTCATGATAAGAGCCTGGGGTGTTACATAAGGACAGGAAAGTTTTCATCTTAGGTTTAAAGTTATGGCAAGTTTTTGTAGTGTTCCACATGTTAAACATAGTGGAAGTTGTTGCTTAAATTCAAAATCCAATTTTAATTGCACCTCTTTTCTTTTTGGTAAATGCACCATGATGATTGTAGACATATGCAGACATACTAAAAGCACTATTTCTTACCATAAAAATCAAACATTCCAATACAAACTAGAAATGAGGATTACATAAAAATAAAAAAAACCCAAAAACTCTCATGTTTAAAACTTACTTTATTTCAAATTGACAGTTTTAGTGTCTTTAATTCAGTAGAGTTTTAAGCTTCTTCAACTGAGTAGGTGATGAACTTCCATTACTCTTTTCTGTGTGTATGTGTGTTCTTTCTTCCTATAACCTGAGAATTACAAGTATTAATTCTCTCAAAATCTTTAGGAGCAACCCTAGAAAGAAAAAAAGAAGATTATGTTGGTTATTTGAAGTCATACGTCATCTTCATTCTCTCTCTATGAGATATTTCAAAGATTTTTCCAAGACATTTTAAAATCATCTCCAGAGGGATGTTATTTAATGCCCTTATGTAGGAGGTCAGTATATCTGGCTAATACTGTTCTCCCTTTACTCTTCAGATGTCCTGGTTAGTGCTTGCAGGTATAAAAAATATGAATTCAGGAAGAGATGTAGATCAGAAGAAGAAAACAAATGTCAAGACTGAGAGGCCCCCTTGGCCTTGCAGAACTTGAAAGGGAAGGGCGGGCACAGTAGCAGAGATTCTCTGTCTGTATAGGTCCTCAGGCACCAGCGGTTCCTTAGTATGTGCTGTACCCTACCTGAACCTCGTGTTTTAATTTTTCTGCAGATTGAAATATTTTGCTTGCTAAAGTTTTTTCACCTGATAGAACATATCTGAATGAAACCCAGTGGTTTTTGATTTAAGACAGGACAGACAATGTAGTAATTGAAATTTCTAAGGAAGGATGGCACAGCAGGGGTTAGAGATGAAAAGGTGTTTTTGAGGCCTTGGGCTGCCAGTGTGTCTGGCTTAAGCTGTAGCTCCCTGTGGGCTGCTTGAGACCCTGCAGAATGTTCCATCTTGTTTTACATTCACATCTTCTTAGGAAGAAATTGTATGTGTAGGATCATGCAATGGTACTGCTGGATTCAATTTGTATGATATGATGAAATTTCCAGGGGAATAAACACTTTGTGTCATCTTATACAGAAGGAGTTCAGTTCTGACATTAACTGTGGAAGGATGAAACTGTATAAAGAATCTGTCAAAAAATGAGTATATTTTGCTGTACTGTAGTGATATAAGCAGGATGAATACTGCCTTCATTGCAGTCAATGAGATATTTATGCTTGGTTTAGTAAAGTCAGGAGGTCATCACACACAGAGTCAAATCAGATGTTAAAATAAGCCTTTGTCCTTTGGATTCAGCAAATATTTTAACCATCATCTAAGTTAGATAAAAATATTAACAGTGTGCATTTAAACATCTGCTTGGATAGTTTAACTGTTAATATAGAATCATGTTGTAGTACTCCAGACTAGTGAATGTGGAGTGAAAAGTCCTAAGAGCAACAACTCTTAATTTCTTTGTGATACACAGAAGTATATTTTACCAGTTTCCTCATGTTAGCTTAAACAAAATAGTAAACAAACTAATAAAACCAACCAAACCAGATAAACATTAAATACAATACCCCCAAATAAACTATCTAAACCCTACCTTTACTCCTTAATCTATAAACAATGCTGCATCAGGGAGCAAATGAGAGAGCAGCTGCCATTAACCCTGCACGTGTTAGCAGTATCGGTGTATCAAGCTGCTGCATGTGCTAAAGCTGCAGTGCTTCTGGCATAGGTCCAATCAGGTTTAGAGTGATGACAAGGGGATTCACTGGCCTGCACAATTAGATGGCTGCACACCTTTCAGCTGTCATCGAATGTAACAGCTCTGATGAATGTCACAGTCACATGCAAGCTTGTGGGGTGTGTTATCTCACTTTCCCTCTCGCTGCATATAGAGCACATGAAGTGAAAAATATCCAGAGGACCTCTTTGAGTACAGAAAAGAGTCACCACAGTGTTACTTTTTTTTTCTTTTTGTTGAAGCTGCAGGGTTAGGATGCCTGTTTATTTCAGTGAAGAAACTAGGGATTTAAAATAAAACCTCCTTAAATTTGGTGTCTTAATTACTGAGTGCATTCACGTGTCATTTCTGATTTAACCACAGGTAGTCCGCCTTCTAGCTGTCATGTTGTGCTTTCAGGATAAGCTATACCAGTTTAGACAAGTATGTTTTCCTCATGTTCAGCTACTGAAATTTAGAAATGAAGTAACGGATTCAAACCAGTGAAAGCTGTTTAATTTTGTTAATGAAAACTGGAAGTGTCCCACATGTTATGGTTTTGAAACTGTCATATCCTTGCCCAAAGCTGAAGTCATAAACTGCACAAAATGTACTGTATGGACTTTGAAAGGGAGCCACTCTAATGCAAATAGCATATATATATGCCATGGCCAGACAGCAGGTAATATGTTTTTATAGCCTTGTCATAGAGACAAAAAAAAGTTAGACATTAGTTTTAGACATTGACAGTGAACCAAGGACTGTTGCTATCAAAGTCTATGTCAAAACTTCCACTAAAACTTCCAGAGCAGAGTACTGACATCTTGCAATTCCAGAACAAATTTCATCATTTTGCTGTTTCAGTTGCATTTTCCCCCTAATGTTTCTGCACCTTTGATTATAAAGATCCACTGACTTTTTCTCTCTCCGTTGGTTCAGAAAAAGCATCTTATTAATGAGAACAGTAGCTTTGAGTTTTCAAGCATAGTTTTTCGCAGTACTGTTCTGAACCTTTTTTAAATTATACTATTAAAGTTTGTGCCCTGACTGTACCATGCCACAGAGAACTCAATTTGTTTTACACACAGGGTGATGAGAGAACATTAAGAAGGAGATATGAAAGCTTGTGAGCGTCAAGACCAAAAAAAGGGAGAAAAAAGTGACACGGGGTAGTCTAATGGAGGAAGAGTTGAAGGAGTGAAGGGCAAAGCATAGACTTAAACCAAATGGAAAGAACAAGAAGAAATAGGAGAGGATATGTCAGAGAGGCTACCTTTAATCCCAAAATACCAGCTAACAAATTGAGTTACACTCTACACTTACATGGAATGTAAAAACGCATACATGTAAATATTTTAATGCATGTAAATACATGTATTAAGTAATAATCAAAGAAAAACGTGAGTGCATGCAAATAAGTAAAAATATTGACATGTAAAATATTTACACTGACTCCCTTTCTGCATGAAGAGGGGAAAGAGAGTGAGTGAGCGACACAGCATGCCTTACATTTCTCATATGAAGATGAGCACATTTTCAGGGAGTCTGTTGACATTTGTGCAAAATTGTTGTTTCATAGGAACAAATGGAAAGCACAGATAAAAAAGGGGCTTAGAACTGTGCCTCTAGGACAGTCCAAGGGTTGATTTGACCACATATTATAACATTTAAAAACAAGTCCAAAGTGATTGCTCTGTTATTTCAAGGCAAAAAAATTAGATTTTATTACATGAAAAGAAAATAATGCCAGGGTAGTCATGCTAGTAAACCAAACACTTTCTGGAATATCTGCTGATGCTCTAACTGAACAACATGAACTCCCCTGTAGATTAAAATGTAAATTTTATTGAGCAAAATCAGCAATGCATGAAAGAGTAGGCTTTCCACTTTTTGCAGAAACCCTGCAATTAATCCCTCAATACCTTCAAGCATCCTATTCTTACCTCCCCATAAAATATCAGAGTGTGGTCAGCCCTTTCCAGTGTTAACTTTTGAACTGGAGATGTCTTCACACTATCAATTGTTGGTCTAAGTGATTTTGGTAAATTTAATTCGAGCCTATCATCCTGAAACATTGTGGGCTCAGCATGATGGGTTTGGCTGGAGTAGAGTGGCTGGTATGGGGCTGTGTTTTGGATTTATGCTGAACACTGGGTTGATAATACAGTGATGTTTTTGTTACTGCTGAGCAGTGCTTACACAGAGACAAGGCCTTGTCTGCTTTTCATGCTGCCGCACTGGCAAGGAAGTTGGGGATACATGGGAGACTGGGAGGAGACACAGCCAGGACATGTGACCCAAACTGACCAAAGGGATATTCCATACCATATGACATAATGTTCAGTATATAAAATGGGGGGAAGAAGGAGAAAGGGGGGAATATTTGGAGTGATGGTGTTTGTGTTCCCAAATAATCACTACCTGTGATGGGGCCCTGCTCTTCTGGAGATGACTGAACACCCACCTGCCCATGAAGAGCAGTGAATTAATTCCTTGTTTTTCTTTACTTGTGTGTGTAGCTTTTGCTTTCCCTATTAAACTATCTTCATCTCAACCCACAAGTTTTCTGCCTTTTACTCTTTCATTTCTCTTCCCAATCCTGCTGGTGGGGGAGTAAGTGAGTGGCTGTGGGGGCTTGGCTACTGGCTGGGGTGAAACCATGACAACTCAACAAGACCTACTCAGTAGCTACTAACAAGGAAACAGGTCTGGTTTGTGGTCTTTTAAATACATGAAAGTTAAAAGAAAAAGCCAGTGCAATCACTGTAATGGCATAAGAGTTGAGAAATATAAGACATGTACATTGACAGCTTTCTTACTATTCTTAAGTATGTTTAGAATCAGAGATTAATTTGCTACTTCAAAAGTAGCAAACTTTTATAAAAAGTTTACGAAAAGGTGTTTCTTGCATTTGCAACTGAGAGCCCTCCTGTTGTTTCTTATGGAATTTATTCTCATAGTAAGGGATTATAAATAGGTTATTAATATAAGCATGAAACATAGACCTTTTGAATTAACAGAGATTGTCACATTCAGATATGACATTTGCCGTTTTTTCTGTTTTATTGGTATTACCCCAGGAAGTGGAGACCATTTTAATTCTGAATACTGACAACTAGTGGAACAGAGGTGAATAATGTATTTCCTAGCTAATCTGAGTGAGGAGCTGCAAACATGATGCACAGTGTTTTGTTTTCTTACACAAGATCTCTGGGTAGACTGGGAGATGTCATAACTACCAAGCTAAGGCAGGTGGTTATACTCCCTAGGTTCCCTCTACAAGCAAACTAGAAAGAGGAAGATCCTTTAGATGTTAATCCAAGGAATATTTCTTGTAGGTTCCTTAATAGTACAGTAAATATCTCAAATGACTAGAAAACCATTAGAAAAAGTACTTAACTCACTTAGCTTTTTAGTTTGGTACCCAAAGCCAGATGATATGAAAGCTCTTGCATTATGTGTAAGATATTGGATTCAAATCTGACTAAATTATTGATACGGCTTGGATCCAACTCACTGTGAGTATGTGTGTGTGGGGAAGGGGCCTAAGGCCTGCTGAGAGCACATGGCCTGCAGCCAACAGCGCCAGGCCCCAGAGAGCACATGGAGAGCTGGGAGGGCTGCAGCCAACACGGCTGTGCCCGTGCAGAGCACACGGTATCACTGAATATAGCTGGGCTGTCAGTCAAGGAAGGCCGGCCTGTAGCCCACCCACACCACGCCCCTGGAGCTGAGATGGCTGCGGCACACTTCCCTCTGGCCTAGAAGGCACTGAGTGGTCAGTGACTGGATATCCTACCTGGGAGGGAAAACCAAATAGTATAAATACAGGAGGCTCCATATGAGTGCTCTCTCCTTTTCACCTCCTGTTCCAACCTGCACCATGTGCACCACTGAATCATGTCATTAACTACTTTTCTTTCCTCACTCTCCTTCTCTTTTTCTCCTTCTTTCTTTACTCTTTTAGTCTGTTTTCTTCTTTACTCTTTTCCTTCTCCTGTGGGTAACTCAAAACCAAGGAACTGTGTTTTGCTAAAGCTGGCATATTGATTGTTTATAGTGAGTGTTTTCTGTGGAATGGGTCTTTGTGCTGGCTGTTTTAGCAAAATATTTTTCTTGGTTGTATTTTATTCCTGTAAAACATTTTGCCAAAACGTCATATTTTTCTCACTAAATTAAAAGAAATTCTCTTAGATAAAGCGTAGCTGCGTTTTGTCCGAACACAAACTCGAGGCTATAATGAACCAAAAAGCTTTTAAAAAGTCTTAAATAAGTTTGGTCATTCTGGGCAGCCTACGGCTTAAAATCCAGAGTGTACCATTATGCTATCTTTAAAACGTTGTCACTGTTTCACTCTTAAGGCATGGACAACAAAAGCATAGGTACAGATGCAATTTAGTGTCATCATACTCTGTGTGATCCTAATAGTAATATCTCTGTACTCCAGATGTGTCCCCACAGTTTTGCTAGGAAGAATTACCAATTTTGAACGGCATGTTAAAAAGCCATCTGGACACAGTCCTCTCTAGAACCACTACCTCCACTCTAAATGGCCCTACTTGAGTGTGCGAGGCTGGAGTCAGACAAGATGATGCCCAGAGGTCTCTTTCAACCTCAAAAATGTTGTGATTCTGTGATTCTTAATTTCATGAAAATACTTGTCATTCTCATTTAGATGTTATGAAATAATAGTAATTTTGATTATATATTAAAACACATCACGTGACGACTCGTTCTGGGATTCATAAGACTACAAAAAACTCCTATAGCATTGTTTCCCACTATGTTTTGCTGCTAACTGCAGGTCACTAAGGATAGATAATGTCCCCGTCTACTGAAAAACAATGAGGAAATGTTGCATGCACATCTTGACTGCTTCTGCTAAACTACATGCAGCGCTACAGGCTGGGGACAAAGTGGCTGGAGAACATCCAGGCAGAAAGGGACCTGGGAGTTTGGATTGACAGGAAGATGGACATGAGCCAGCAGTGTGCCCAGGTGGCCAAGGAGGCCAGTGGCATGCTGGCCTGTATCAGGAACAGTGTGGCCAGCAGGACCAGGGAAGTGATTCTTCCTCTGTACTCAGCACTGGTGAGGCCACACCTGAAGTACTGTGTCCAGTTCTGGGCCTCTCAGTTCAGGAAAGATATTGAGATGCTGGAGCAGATCCAGAGGAGGGCAACTAGGCTGGTGAAGGGACTCAAACACAAGTCCTACGAGGAGAGGCTGAGGGAGCTGAGGTTGTTCACCCTAGAGGAGGCTCAGGGGAGACCTCATCACTCTCTACAACTCCCTGAAAGGAGGTTGTAGCCAGGCAGGGGTTGTTCTCTTCTCCCAGGCAACCAGCAGTAGGACAAGAGGGCACTGTCTTAAGTTCTACCAGGGGAGGTTTAGGTTGGATATTAGGAAGAAATTTTTTACAGAGAGAGTGGTCAGACATTGGAATGGACTGCCCAGGGAGGTGTTGGATTCACTGTCCCTGGAGGTTTTCAAGCTGAGATTGGATGTGGCACTGAGTGCCATGGTCTAGTAGCCACGGCAGTGTTGGATCAAGTGTTGGACTTGATGATCTCAGAGGTCTTTTCCAACCCAGTTGATTCTATGATTCTATGATTCTATGTCTGATCAAGCATTGCATTATACGTTAACACCAGCTTTTAAATAATTTAATGATAATAAAGTTCACTGTATACTACAGAGACTGAAACATTAAAATTAAAAGTATTTTGTACAATTTGAAAATATTTTTTGGGCAATATTTTGAATTAAATGTATTAGATGCGTGGTAGTAGTTAATGCTAACATCCTAGCATGAGCAACCAGGGGAAATAGAGATTACATAGAAGATATATAACTGTTGCACAAAGCTATTTATATTTCTTTCCAGAGTCACTTGTAATATTTATTAATAATAAAACCATTTTTGAGCCATTTTTGCATGTGAATTTGCAGGGGTAAGATATCCATGTTCTGCGTTCCTGAACAGGAAAGTCAACATTCATGGTAAGGCAATAAAATTTCAGTTTTCTAATTCATGGATAAATTGGTGAAACTCATGGCACTGGAGCTTAGTGACTGTGGCTAATCAAGTGTATGATGTTAGAAAGAAGACAAAAAATAGTTGTGCTTGTTAGGTTTTTTTTTCTCTTTGACAGGGACGATACAATATATTCTGACTTCACAGGATAAAATATATTCTGACTTCACAGAAGAACTAAAAAATTTTGAATGATGCATGAAATAAAAAGAAAAATCTGACCTACTGCTTAGAGAAAATGCAGTCAGCATTGTGCTTTCATATTTGGGAGAGATGTGTCTGTTAGCTCTGAAAAATACACTCTGGTAGAACAAAAAAAGCTCAAACATCTTCACATTAAAAGCCTACTCCTAACCCATATCACAATATTTTCTGCTTTCTTTGCCTTCCTTAGGTAGTCAATAGCTTGGAATCACTGTAAAACAGAAAACCTGCTTTCTTACAAAAACTCCAACTCTCCAACTGCCCTTTTTCACCTTGAAAATGAAAGGTAAAATATAGAAAACTTGTTTCAGTTGAACCTTGGAAAAGTCTTGAGAACTTCTAAGTAATTTCTTCAATTATGTCCTTTTCATTTGACTATTTTTTACTTTTTCTCACATTTAAACCATAAACTGGTTTGTATAAAAAATATAAACTAGAGTTAGAAAAGTTAGAAAGGTCAGAAGACAAAGAAAGCAACTTCTCAAGGAAACAGCTGGAGTGCTTTCAGTGGCAGACAATGTTCATGTTGAAAATTTGGTGGCAAAATCAATAGTGGTAGGAAGATTACACTTTTACCACTTTAATGATCATGCATTCAGCAAAAAGTTTAGAGTTCTAACAGAATTATCAGAATGGAGGTTCCTCTGGAAAAAAAAAACAACAGTAAAATGTCTATCAAAGGCTTTGGCTTTTATTTTCTGTACTCTTATATGGAGAAGGTCTGGTTATACATCTATCGGGAAAGTATTATTCGTGATTAGAGACCATATGGTGCAATAGAAACATGCTTATGATAAATTAGATTCAGACTACTAGCTAGGAGTAAAAAGTGCATGGGGCACTTTTCTAATTGGCATGTTTTGCCATTGTTTTGCCAGCAATCAGATTGCAAATTTTCTGTGGCTTGTACTGGTACAAAAGTAGTGAATAAAGCAAAAGAAAGACTCTTTTGGGAATCCAAACCTTGCATCTCTGGGTAGCTTTGAATCAATCTATTCTTACAAGTCAAGCTCCATCCCTTCATGCAAGCCTAGTAAAACACCAGATCTCTATGTACTGCCTTACTCTTGCATCTTTTTCCTGTTCTTAAAGGAAATGTGTACTTTTCTGAATATATATAGGAAAACCAGGAAACATCTACAAAATAATTCAGAAATAACAGTTCATGAAAATTTATGTCTATTTTATAGTTACTCTGCAGAAAAATATGTAAATCCCTTTATGAGAAGAAATCATTGCGGTTGATCTACCAGTATTTACCAAAGAGAGTTGCTAGGAAAAAAAACATTGCTAGAATTTCTGTCATCTCTGATTTATCAAGTAGACTGTGATGCTTCTCAGTTACCCTTAACTGAGAAACTTGTATAATAATTATTTAGGAGATTAATATTTTAATTTTATGTATAGGCACTTTTGCTTTAAGATGTATCTTATAATGTCTATTGCTAATAAGTGAAAGTCCACTCAAAAATATGTTAAAAAGTTGTCACAAATAGAGACATTTTTTCATCTTTTGCTATCTGTCTGTTGGCTGTTATTGTGAGTTTACTTGTGTCTTCTCAATTAGGGCCACTATATGACTAAATATCAAGCAGATAGAAAGTGAGAGTCCTGAACAAGATATTTTGAGAGAGAATTTGGAATAGAAAAATGTAGATTTTGAAAAATTGAACATAACCCTGAAAAATTTCTAATTCCTTTCTTAAACTGTAGGAGGCAAAATGGGGGAAAGAGGCTCAGAAAGAGAGAGAGATACAAAGAGCTTTTGAATCCTAGCTGAAAACTAAACCAAACCAAACCAGAAAATAACATAAACCCAACCAAGCACTCTCCTCAAATTCACAAAAAACACCATAAAACTTTTTCCTAGAATACTGTTTTATTATAGAATTTTCCTAACATTTCATACCAGCTGAAATTCCTTTGAATGTCAGTGTAAACTACAATTATAAAATATTTTTTCTAATATTTCTCAAGAAGAAGTCTTCATAAGCAAATGAAAACAGACGATATTTGTTTGAAGGGTAATTATGTTGCATATGATTTTGAAAGTGATAATAACTACACATTGACAACAATAAATATTTCAGGATAGCCTGTCATGCATTTCAAATTCTTGGCTTCTCTATCTGACACGCGTCCTATTTAAATTAAAGCCGTACAGCAGGAATAGAGAAGTTTCTCAGACAATGTTAATCAGTATAGATCCAGTTAAGTCAATTGACCAGAGCTAGATAGAATACAAATTAGTTGAAGTAATCTTGTTTCTGATTTAGGTTTTAAATAGTTAATTTACAATTCTTCATCTACTGTCCTTGTGACTCTTATTCATAACCAAATTGGGAAACTGTGAATGAATCACACAGAACTCTATCAGATAATCTCCTGTTTCTGTTAGTTCTTATTGATTCAAGTGCTGTGGCAGGTACAGATTCAGACAGTCTCCTTTTTGTCCCCTGCTTGTTTCAGCATCTTTCTTTTCCTGTCATATCTCTTCTCCTATCTTATATTGTATATCCCGTGGCATCTGAAAGAATGAGACTTTTTTTTTTTCTACTGAGCTGCTGTGTAAGTGGAAGGAGTTTATATTTGAGAAGCTCATGGAAAAGCATCTCCAAGAAAACAGAAAATGGAGTAGAAAAGTACTCAGATGATGGAAATAAAACAGGTGGGATAAGATGATGAGTACGCAAGTAAAATATAAAAAGAAAAAAAGAATAGGAAGAAAAAAAAAAACCTAGTATTACAAGGGCATAGCTGTGGAGAAAGCTACAACCTGGAGAAACAGGAAAAATGAGACCAAGTCAGATGAAAGAAGAAAGAGTAGCAGGAGTTTATTTGAGGCTGAATAAAATCCCAAAGTGAACACATTGGAATTGTCTATTCATCCATCATGGTGGATTTGAAAGATTCCTCCTAAAGTATCAAGAATTACTTTGCCAGACTGTGAGGCAGTAAAAGAATTAGAATATAAAAGGATTTCAAGTGTTATTTTTCTCATCTAAAAAAAATAAAAGTAGGTGGAAGGACTGAATAAACTGTGATAATAGATGTGGAGATAAAATAACATTGACTAGATTTTCAAGACCTTCAACCATATATAGATGTTCAGAAACACAACACTGTGAGTGGATGAAGTTCATTTTGGAGAAAAACAGCCTTCAAATTGCCATGATTGCTAAGATCCTGAAATTCAAAGGGTACAAGTTTGCACTCACTACATGATTGTCATGCCTACTCTTAACATACAAAAAAAAAAAGGGAAAAAAAAGAGTCACATGGGACATTGCAATAGATAGAGAATGATTGTGAGGGAGGAAGATTTAATAACACAATATCAAATTAGATGACAAATGTTCATGAAAGACTGGCACATAGATAGTTTTGTGTAGTCAAGAAGAAATAACTGAAAAGTTTACAAACAAGTCCAAAGACAGACCCAGGTGGATAAACAAAGAGAAGAACCAGAACTACATGTGTGAAGTGGATATTATATAGATATTTGAAACATACTGGGCTAATCATTAAGTGGAACTCAATTAGTAAAAATTAAAAAATCAAGAAGCAAGGAGGAACAAGCATTGAAGAGCTGAAAAAAAACCACAGAAAAAAAATGGAATGAAAATATAGAAATAGCAGAATTAGCCTGGATCAAAATAATTTTAAAAAAGGAAAAAAATTGTAAAAGGCATGGCAGGTTGTTTAATGAACAAGTAAGAGATGACTCTATATTAGATTCAGTTTTGGTAAGAATTAACTGAGACTTACTGAGTGAAGATAACGTCTGTTTAGGTGACAGTAAGTTAATTCACAGCTGTGCTGGGCAGGGCATATCTCAAGGATGAAGGACCACCGCCTCCCTAAGATCGTGCTTTATGGTGAACTTACCACCCGCTGCTGCATGAGAAGAGCCCCGAAGAGAAGATACAAGGACTCCCTGAAACAATATCTCAGCCTTGGCCATATTGATCACCATAACTGGTCTACTCTGGCCTCAAATTGGGAGGTCTGGAGACACACCATCTATAACGCTGCTGATGCTTTTGAGAACACATGCAGGATCACCCTCGAGGAGAAAAGACAACGCAGAAAGAACTGTGCCCTGCAGAATATACCACCTAAGGAGTCTTTCTGCTGTGCCTTTTGCAACTGGTTGTGCCTATCTCATACTGGCCTTTTTAGCCACTAGTGCACTTGTAACAAATGTGGGTAGAGCCCTCCCCAAATCTTCATTTGCGAAGCCTAGCCATGATGATGAAGTTAATTCAGTTTTTTTACTTCAGTAGGTGGAAAAAGGCTGTGTGATATAAGGTCTTCAAATTCAAAAGATGATGAGCGTTCAAGAAACCGCAAATTTCTTCATGCTAGAAAAATTGTGTATAGAATATGAAAATGTTATATGCCTGGCAATCTTAATAAAGGTGCATTGTACTGCCAGTAGTGAGTTTTAGATTTAAAATCATGGTTTATTTACTTTTATTTCTTTTAACCAGGTGTGAGAGACTGAAATAGTTAATGGCTTAAACGTTGTTAAGATCACCAAAAGACTTGTCCATTGTAGCAAACTGTGCAGAGAAGCAACTGCTTACTGAAGCCCACCCCTCCCTGAATATACTTACTAATTTGGACTGTGAGGGGCACTTGAGATAAGATAAAGGTGGTACTATTGTCCAGTTATCCCAGGAGGAGAACATGTCCACAGGTGTGAGAGACTGGAATGCTAAAGGCTCAAACTATCAGGGTGCAAGCTGACAATGTGCAAAGTAACCACCCAGGTGCTGAGGGCATGCACAGCCAACACCTCAGGTTACAACCTGGGTGTTGAATGAGACAAGGAGAGAGGCAAATCCTGCAAGGTGGGTTAATGTTTCTTTGTCCTTACACAAATTACTCAGCTGTGATAACTCCCAGGGAACTGACAGAACATTCACAGGAAGCCTGAAGATAGATATTCATCTCTGCTGTTGGGCCATAATGGGCCATGATGGACTCAACTGTGCTGACACAACAGGCAGCTCTAATATCTTAGAAGGTGTCAAAGACTCACAGAATGTCCCTTGATCCACTATTACATCATCCATTGTAAAACTCCCCCCTCCACAGGACATACCAGGGCATTTCTACCTAGCCTTAGCCTAATAAATACATGGACTCTCTTCCCTTACCAGGTAGGTTTCTTCTCTCACCACAACAGACTTCTTCCCTCACCACACGAGGCCTTCCCTCAACACCCTGGGCTTCCCTCCACGGATCCAGGCTGCAACCATCACTTTGACAAGACTACAACTCTCATGCCTGAGAAGACCACAAGAAGAGAATCAATGGGATGCTGCTGGAACCCATGATATGGTGATACTTTTTCTACTTAATCTATCTCTCTGTCACTCTCTTTGTCTCTCCCCACTCTCTCTTTTTCCTATTTCTTTCTATCTCTACTTCACATTTACTGTTAAATAAAAAGCTGTAATATTGACTTTGGCATATGATTTCATTTGCACCTTAGTTCAGGCAGAGGCATCTCTCTAATAATTTGAAGAACTGAATGATAACACCTGGAAATAAGACATTTGGGTTATCTGATTCTGCACTGAAAGCTTATCATGTGAATATCACCACTTTCTTTACTTTGTCTGGGGCATTTGTGGTGGTTAACTATTGTCAGTATAACTTCAGAGTTCTTGCAATTATTTCGAAAAAGCATGCTGCTGTTATAATTGCTAACTACATATCATTTCTCACTGTTCTTAAGTGGAGCCAATTTTTATGACATTTCCGGATAATCATGTCTTAAACCTTTCTGAAGTAAACTTGAATTTTAATAAAGGATTCCTAGCTTCAAAAACATGAACTTTCCAATACACAGATTGAGAGCTTTAGATTTAATGCACTTATTTGTTGCTGAAAGGTGTGAGAGGGTCAGGAATGAAAATACAGATTCTGTGCTAATGCTGGCAGTTTCAATCCTGCATCTGTTGGCATCTCCATATTGTAGATGAACTCTGATAAGTTATACCAATTTGTAATTCTAAAGCAGTCTCATGGGGATCTTTTTTTGCATTTTGGTATGTATCTGTAGTGATATAATCCTGCAGTTCCCTTTTCATAGCAAATGTTCAGACACTTTTTTCACTGTAATTGTCATGCTGTACATGAAGACTGCATTAGGATTTGAGAAAAGGCTGTTGAGTGCATCCTTTATGATAGCTGTCACCTCAGCTAATGTATACTTTGATTCTGTTAGTCCAGGCACTACGTGAAACGGTATAAATACTTATTTGACTTGATTCACATGAATTCATAAGAAAAAGCCTGACAAGTATCTCAAGAGGTCAGTTCCTCTGCTCACCCCAAAGACTGCAAAGAGACACAGAAGACTCCATGCAGAGAAACATACAGTTAAAATTCTGTGTGCCACACTGTTAATATATACTTATGATAGACTCCCTAATGCCTGATGATAATTTTTAGTTGTGATTATACTGTATGCACAAAATGTACAAGACAAAACATTTAAGAGGAAAATTAACATGTTAAGTAAAACGAAGTTGTTTGTGTAATTTTAAAAACTATTGATTATTCTGGTCTAAAGCTCTTTTTCCTTGCTTGCTTAGATTACATTTTACAAGAAAGAATCATACTATTTTTACAATATCACATTGTGGGAAAAAAATCCCTCTTTTAAATTTAGAAAGACGGCATAAACTCAGGGAACAAAGAAACAAAGAAGAATTTATTCAGCATGCTGGGTCTTTCCCCCACTGAGTTTCTGGGGGAAAAAACCCTTTGGCCTTACATCTCATACATTTTATAGTTTCACAAGATCCCACCCTTTTTCAGATAAGTTTAATATATTCATTTTTGCCTAAAAAGGTTTATTTTCTCTGAAAAGGGCTTTCCTTTTATACTGATTGGCTGCAAGGTGTCCACTGTCAAGGATGATGGATCTTCCTTTGTCCTTAGCCCAAAGAGAGAAAAGAACTCTTTTGTACAAAAATGGCCCCAAAAGATTTTAAGAACTCTTGTATTTCCCTTATCCAGATGAAAAAGACCTTGATACTCAAGTCTAGGTTTTTTTTGGAACTTGGATATCTTACAACTTCGTGATACGTCTATAAAAAAATCATATTTTTATTTCTCATAACATGATTCAGTATTTTCAATATAAAGACAAATATTTCAAGTATAGGGAGGGGTTTGATGCTTTGTTTTTATGTGTGTGGTGTTGAACAAGAACACAATTTGAAATAAACTACTGGAAGCTTTCTTCTAATTTTTATATCTATTTACCAATAACGTTTTTACATTTACATCATGGTAGAATATTATTTTAAAGTTATTTAGGACAATCAAGTATCATTGGATCTTTCAAATTTGAAATGTTAATGAATATGAACATAACCATATACATGCCTTAGAGAAATATGCCACATTGAATGTGTTGACCTATCTGATTTTTATCATCAAGAATAGACTTCATCCTAACTTACTATTCATCATTATTTCCATCACATCACAGTTTATGATGAAATTAAGTGATATTTATGTATTTGCTGCTGCATTATTTCATTATCCATCATTGAGTTTTATGACATTTCTAAGTAAATTAATTATACACATCTCCCTGCTCCTCAGTCTGCACACTTATGAGCAGGGACCATTTGAATAAGTGTCTGTATATATCCCGAACTGGAGAGTTGGATTTGAGATACTTTTGCATACATTTGTAGTATGGAAATTCCATTAAAATACCGACAATAAAATAAGGCAAGAACATCTGAAATAAAAATGAGCAGAAAATGTAGGAAAACAATTTAATCATGTTTACTGTATATAATGTATTAGCTTGCACTTATGTTCCATATGATAATGGAACTGCAAACATATTTAAGTATTATTCATTCTGGCCAATGTTAAAATTCTGTTAAACAGAATGATTAAATATTTACTTAAACTGCTATTTTTTATGGCACCAAAATATGATATGTTTGTAACATGTTAGTTACTATGATGTAGTAGTTCTAAAGAATACTCACATAGGAATTAATTTATTCTTCCACTAGTTATAGCACATATTAAAAATGATTCTGCAATAAGTGACATTATACAATTAAAATCATATTAAGAATAATTAGATGGGTGTTGCAATCCAAAATGAATGTTAACTTTTTAATTCTTCCCTATATTTAACTGATTTATAAAGGGAAATATTTCAGTTTACAGTAATAAGGAAAAATATTAGTTGGAACAAATAACAACTATAAAGGGAATGTGATGGCACAAAACTGTATGAGCATTTGACATAACATGATCACTGAAAACAAAATTAAGCACCTCTTGTTTTCCCGAAATATTAAATACCACCTGATCGTTAATTACACACTTGTATAGTTTGCAAAAGGAAATAGAATTTCATAAGAAAAAATCTTTTGTTTCATGTTTGCTGAACATTATGCAGCTCAATATTCCACAAAGCCCTCTGCTCGGCCACTTTCAAGTTTCTAAAATAGTCTTTCCATGAAGATAAACCAGAAAAATTGTGCTCATCTTTCAACACAGAGTTGACCCTTCCTGGCTGTTAGCACTTTTGTGTGAAATGTTGGCAAATAGAATGAACTATGATAGTCTGAGTAAATATCAAACTTTCTTGCTACTGTAGTATTTAGCTTGGAAAATTACAGCCATCTCCAATTTTAAAAATGACCCATCTTGTTTCCCTCCTTTTTGTTGTTAGCTTTGTACTAGTTTCATGAGAAAGAAAAAATAAGGTGAGATTGTGGGAAAAGAGGGATTGGTTTTATTTATCATAATATACATATTTGTAGCTGTCTGTGTACTGACATACTGATTTTATTCCTAGCATAATGTAAAAAGCAGTGGAGATGGTGCCAAAAATGATAAATAAGTTTCCCTTAGTACTAAAGCATATTAAGGTAGATTCATAATTGCAATGGTTTTTATTTAAAAACAAAAATGGAGAAATGCTATACCGCCAGTAAAATTTCCTCTGTGTTTTCAACACTGCTAAAGTCTGTTACATGCCCAGACAGTAAAAGTGACACAAATATATACAATGCCCTCTTCTGGGCCATATAACAGATTTAAACATATTGCATTAAAGCAAAATTGATCCCAATTTTCACTCTCAGCCACTAATAGTTGCATGAGCACAACCATAGTCCTGTGAAGTTCTACATCAAGCAGATTGCATAGATCATTTTCCAAGATGCAAAATTAGATGAAGTGCTGGGTTTCATGCCTTAATTATAACCATATGTGTTTTGGCACTGAAATTTGACAGGAAATTTAAGTACTGAAGTTTAAGTTTAAAATGTAACATTATTCACAATGCTCAAAACAAATCTCTGCATGATGACATGGTAATCATGGACACAACAAACTCTTCTAAAAATTACCTGGAAGGTGGAAGCTTCCATTTAGGAAATGTTTTTTGTATGTTATTTGTTCATTGAGAGGTAAAGATGTATCTCCTCAAAATTTGGTTTTGATACACAGGAGACCATGTATCACAGTGGTCACATCCATAACAAACTGATTTAATATCTTCATTAATGTACACTGGTAATTAAATAATTTTGCAATACTAAGGAATATGAATTGGTCACTATCTGCCAGTCTCAAGGTAATATCTTTTGTAAATTGAGAATGTAATTTGATGCATTTTAAGAGTTTAAATTTTGAGGTGAAATGTAAAGAAATATCAGTACTGATCAAGGAAAATATCAGTACTGATCACGCAAAGTTATAGCTCTGCAAAACAGTTACTTGGAAAGATGTAAGCTGATTATAAAGCTGATGGTTATTTTATATGTTGATAAGAACTTGACAAATAATTAGGGTGATGTTTGGAGGTGTGATTTATTGTCATGATCAGTGTTGAAGATATACAAACGGAGTTCAGTTTAAATGCAGTCTCCAAATTCCTGTGCCAAAATTTGATCTAAAATGTCCATTTGTTCATATATCTGCTGAAGGGACTAAAAAGAAAAAAAATCTCTTGTATTCTAGCTGAATTTATATTCAAATTACATTAGCAAAAGCAGCTCTTAAATTTTAAAAAGACAATATTTGAATCTAATTGTTATGACAGTGATTGGATAGAATCCCCAGAATGCTTAGATGGGTGGACAGTGGCAACTGTTTGTACTTTCTAAAATTTTTATTGTCCATGGTTCCTTAAAAACTCTGTTCTGCAATGGTTAACACTCATGGATAAGTATTGGGAAATAAATACATACTAGAGAAATGCTTGAACTTTAAGGAAATAATGTTGAATTTTATCAGAAGATATAGGCAGCAACTTCCCATTACTCCTTCCTTACATAGATAAGGTAGCACAATGAGTGTACCATCTTCTTGGGATATTGAGAATATTTTGAAAAATATATATGCAAAATATTGATTCCTAACATTTTCAACACAATAGTCAAGGAACGTCAGCATCAAACAGAGTAAAGATGTGAAAACTTGCCTCTTTTTTTTGTTTGTTTTTGATTTTCAAACATAAGACTAAAACTATGTTTAAATATTTTTGTAGTTTTGCCTTAAAGAGACCAAAAGGAAAAAAAAATAACAACCAAATTTAGCTACCTTTGCACCTCTCAGTGCTGCAAGCTGAATTATGGAAAGAATTTCAGTCATAAAAGGAATACAAATTAGTTATTTTTGCATCATCAATCCTACATGTCATCACAATGCGCTTTGCATAGAATCCACCACAAGCCTCAGAGCACATTAAGGTTTTAAGGTAAGATTCGAATCAGGAAATAGGTTCAATATATATGTGAAAATTAGAAAGAGAGCTTTATATTCACTGGATATCACTGTTTTATAGGACCTTGTGCTTAAAAAATAAGTAATTGCTTAGCAGTGACTGGGACATGAGTTTAGACGAAATAGCAGTGATCATTTTAGGGACCTAAAAGAAAAGGAAATGGCATTTAGTGGAGAGCAGAGTAGGAAAATATGTACTCTTACATATGTACATAATTTTGCAACATACGAGTGACAAATGTGTTTGTGCAACTGGGACTCATTTTTGTATGAAAATAAACCAGCCTAAAATAATAATGAATTCAATGATTAATGCCCATGTCTTTGAGGATGACTAGACCTATTGTTCCAGGCACAAACTTGAGCTCTTAGAGGAAAAGCGATTAGTGTGTTGCTTTTTTTCCATTGTTGATTTTTTTTCTGCAATGCACAGGAACAACAGAAATATAAGCAAGCGGGACTGCACCTTTTTAGGGGAAACTCCACTTGCTTAACAGAGCACAAGGAACTGCATCTTTTGTGATAAAAAAAAAAAGAAAAAAAAAGAGAAAGTATTCTAAGTAGGTTCAGGGGCATGGTTTACAAAACAATAAAAAAAAATTCTAAAAATAGCTATGCCAGAATTTGGGTAAGCATTTTAAAGAATAAAGGAAAAAATACTTTCAGCTGTAAATTATAAATACTTTCTACTATAAATTATGACACCTTCATATTTGTAAAGGAGTAAATATGTAGGCAATATTATTTAAAAGTATTTTTCTCACATAATTTTGCAAAGTGTATTAAGGGACTGGAGCATTTCTCATACAAGGAGAGGCTGAGGCCTGAGACAGTTTAGACTAAAGAAGAGTAGGTTCAGAGAGATATTATAAATGTCTACAAACACCTGACAGGGGAGTACAGGAGCCAGAGCCAGTCTCTTCTTGGTGAAAGGATGAGCGGCACAAACTGAAATATTTCATTTAATCAAAAGAAAACCCCCTCAGTTCCTGTAAGGGTGATTGAACACTGGAACAGGCTGCCTAGGCTTGTTGTGGAGTCTCCATCCCTGGATCTGTTAATAACCTAACTGGACATGGCCCTGAGCAACCTGCCTTTGAGCACACTGACCTTTCTCTGAGCAGAATATGGGAGTAGAAAATCTCCCAACCTCAGTGATTCTGTGACACATTTTATATTACTGTATATGAATAAGTATTCTAAAGAAGAAATTGTTCTGGCAGAAAAAACGTAGAATTGACCAGACTCCATTTGTCATACTTGCCAGTTAGATGAGTTGCTTTCATTCTTTTTTTTTTCTCTTGCTTGAAACTGGCCCTGCCCTGCCAGTGATTGCCATGACAATGAAATTGTCTGACATGTCTTTTGATTTACTCTGGCAATAAGCATACAAAAAATATTGCACTCTCTGCACAATAAACTGTGTGTGTCTGTTGGGAGCCTTTGCATAGCTAAAACATTATGGGCTAAGTCAGCAAAGGACCTCCAACTGTCAGAAAAAAGTGCTGTATTGGAGGACTTAGTTTTCTGCTGGGTACAATCCTCCTATGAACAAGCTGTTCAACGAAATTATAGCTTCATACATACACGAAAAAGTCAGATCTCCTGCTAAGATAAATCTCTATCTTATCTAACATTTTGATTGGAAGAAAAGAGTTGTTGTTCTGACACAATCTGCTAAACTATGATCAAAACTAGGGATTAACTGACTGACCGGAATGTCACACTATATATAAAATATGATGTATGAATGCTTTTTAAATGCCTGAAGTTCAGTGTTTATGCACTCAGTTTTTATCACTGTTCAGTCTTAATTCAAGAACACATTTGTATTCAGGAACACATAAGCATCTGAATAAGTTTCGCCCTAACACATCAGAAAAGTCAGTTATAAGATGGAGCATAAACTACTAGGCTAGAAGAAGAAAATATGATAATCAGATGAAAGAGATGCCTCTGTTTGACACCAGACTGTGAAAGAATGAAAATAGACATTGTAGTCATACTGGAGACATAAGCCTGCGTAATTTTCTAGCAGACCAAGATTCGTATGTGTGTATGTGATTGGTAGGAAAGTCTGTATTCCTTAATGTATCATTTTGCCTGGTACATCTCATTTCCATTGTTTTGCAGGTCGGTGTGTGACCTCAGTGTATTTTGTGTCAAGACAAGTGCTTATGTAACATAGATGTTTGCAATTCAAGGTAATGTTTAGTAGAAAAGGCTACATTACCTTAGCAAATGTGACAAGACTGTGACATGTGCCCAGCACATAAATGTTTATCTGTTGTGTTTTTAGAACAGTGGCTGAGGCAGGTCAGCTAAGACTTTCAGTAGCGAACAATTCCTATTTTCTGGCATAGGAGATATATCTTAAGGTAGAGAATGCTACTCCTGAGCAGTATGGCCAAAGCCATGTAATTTTTCTACACTGCCTTTTTCTTCCCCACACAGGTCTCAATACAGCCTACCCCCTCATGCACTGCTACACCCGTGTCTTCATCCCTCTTGACACATATCATGATGTCCTACTGTGAAAAAACCCTAATACTGAGAACTCCAGAACTTCACCTTCCTGGCTTGAGTGATTTGCCCTAAGAGTTTCAAATTGCAAAGGAGGCCCAGCTGAAAGGCTGACAGCCTCTGTTCATGACCTTGCAGGGGCTCCCGTTGTTGATGGTCCACATTCTGAGATTAACATTGTCCTGAAGATGCACCTTCAAAGGATGAAAAGGAAGGTGCTGGGGAGCAGTCATCTTTTACACAGTGGCTTACCATCACCCATACTGATGTGCCTGACAGTGTTATCAGCCCACAATCTCAGATCTGGTAAGAAAAAAGTGCCTTGAAACATGTTTGAAAGTGCTAGGTTGAAGCAAAAAGATAAGGATACTGCAAGATCTTGTCACAAAATGGCATTTGAAGACAAACTTAATTCTGATGCAGTTTAAATTATAGCAACTGAACTGTATTAAAGTTAATTTTGAGTTATTATAGTTTAAATTCTGGCTGCCAGAGGATGGAAGAGCTACTTTTCACTGAAGAAGCAAGAATTTGCTTTTATATTTTACCTGAATGATGTAATAAGAATGACTTAATAACTACAGACTGAGAAAATGATATATGTTGGCTATGACTCAGGTAAGCTATTCTCTGTTAACTGAAAAAAAGCTCATGTGAAAATAGATCCCTTTTCAGTTGGTTTTACATTGTAGAAGTGTACTGAGCGTTCTACAAGTGCCCATTCATTACATTTACTGTCAAATGTTTTACATGAATAATTCACAGCAAATGATCTCCAAAAATTTAAATCTACAAAGCCACTGGGTATGCAGAAGCAAAGCTTTTATATTAATTAGAAATAGATATAACTTTTCCCCTGACATGTAGGGGAAAAAAACCCCAAAGATAAGAAATCTTTTAGAGTCTAAATAATTAGTACTTATCAGTTATTTACTAAAATGAAATGTGCTGTCCTAGCATTGCCACTAGCACTAGTGTCCTTAAGAGTATGGTGTGGTCTAGTTCTGATGTGTAGGAGTTTTCAGGGTCCTTCGTTATGGTCTTATGTTGTCTCCTAATGGGAACCCAGTCAGTCAAAAAAACAGATAAAACTGGGGAGTACAATGCTTCTTTTTCACAATGATACATAAAATATTGCCTTAGTGTGCAAATAAGCACTTACAGCCATAACCTGGAATGCAGGAGAGTTATGTCTTTTTACCCTATTGCTTATGGGGAGTCACTCAGTAATGCTTCAGCAGTCTGTAATATTTTTTTTTAAAGTTGATTATATTGCTTTTTTTCTCAATTTTAAAGGTTAAATAATATTTTGGAGTATGAATTCTCCTTTTTCTTCTCTGTACTTGAAGCATTCCTAATATCATTAGCCCCAGCTACTATTGGTGATATCTAAATAATTTTGTGTGTGATGTTTAATGTCTTCACTGCTCAGTGGTTAGCAATGTATGGGATTTTTGGTCCTTGTAGTCTCTGTCCTTGGGATGGAGCTACAGCACAGGCCAAGGAAGCCCCACTGTAGACATCAGGGACAAGCTTGTACCAGGTTTATTTCTTTCTCTTGTCAAACAGAAATCTCCCAACACTAGATGAGGAGGCATTGCATTCTTCATCCTTCTCACTTGCATCACACACCCATCAATTTCATGCTGTGACAGTCTTTTCAGAAACTGCCTGTACAGCCTTCACATTATTTCATATACGTTCAATTGAACACATAGACACACATACACAAACACAAGTGATAATCATGTCTTAGGAGTATTGCAGGAAATTTGGTGTTAGATACATTGAATGCAGCCAAGCTCCAGGATTTGTCCTCAAAGCCAGAGGCTCCCAGCCATATGTGTCTACCAGCTTTTTTTCTTAACATGATTCATGTAGTCATTGGTGTCTTCTAGCACTTAAATAAAAAAAAAAATAATTCACCCTCTTGCTTAAAATCTTGCAGAAAATATTGCCATGAGGAAGACTTTTCAGTTTACAGAATGGCACCCAGCTCTCATACAGGATATGGCCCTTACAAGTGAGCCCTTCAGCAGTGACATGCCAAACATCATCACTGTGCTAAGCCCAGTTCATTGAGTTTACTAAGTGAGGGAGACCGTGTCAGGGAGAAATTTACACCCACTCAAACACATATAGGCACATTGTTTGTGCTCAATTGCTGTTCAATTGCATAGTTACCAGTTTTATACCCATCACCCAACCAGTTAATGAGACATTGCCATTTCAAATGGGGAAAAGAGGAATCGTTCAATAGAAAACTAAGATATATATTCAGCCCTTAGATGCAGAGACTGTATTACATACTGGATATGGTAAACAACACCCTATACTAAGGCCTTTCTTTAGTGCTTAGAATACCTATGAAGAGGGGAGAATGGCTCTTTGTTATTTTGAGTCTATTGTGTCAGCCTTAACTATTTGCTTTATAAATATATGGTAATCTATACATACACTACTGTACAAGTATATATTAAAGAAAAAGGGGGGGGAAATTAGAGGACTCACAGCCACCTATTCATAAAGATGAATAGCCATTTAATTTGCCTTGTGATTAGAACCTTACCCTCAGACCCACTCCCTGCCCCCACCGAAGTTCTTTGCATCTACATTTTGTTTGTGGTGCTTTTGATTTAGAATATAAGTTCTTGCAGAAATTAACTTATAACATCTTGCGTATTATGAGAAGAAAATTGTGGGGTTTATTATCTTTGCTTCTACCTTAGGACGATAACAACATAAAACTTCAATTTAAGCTTTAGTCTGAGAAGGGCTGAGCTATCCCACTGCTTGGTAGGCTACTAGATATTTTGTAACAGGGGGCCTCCAACATCACCTTGGATATTTTAAAGGATAACATTTGGTTTGCTCAGCCTTTCAGAAGCTACACCAATGTATTAAGATATCTAAGAAGTAGCTGAGTAGCTGCCAGTACTTCTGAAGTCATCATTAAGCTGCAACAAGTCATTCAGACTCTGCTATACTTAATATTTTGCACTGGCCAACTATTTTCCTAATCAGTAACCAAAATTTGCTGCCAGAGGCAATTGTTCCCAGCTGTGTAACTGATTCCAAGGAATCAGATACAGTCAAAAGTAACTCTGTGTTCAAAAAAACACCTTTGTAATTAATGAGTTGGAAAGAGAAGCTGAAGTGTACCCCTCGTTATGATAGTACAAATGTGACATCAACAGTAGCACATATAAAGAATCACTTCTACTTCCACAGTTATAACATTTACAAGCTTTTCTCTGAACTTTAAAATCAAATAAAATGAAATATATGAGAAACATAATTTATTGCTTACTCTTTTTAATACTACCTGCCAGATACTAAGCAAAGTAAGAGTTTATGTAGCAACTGCAGTTAAAAGGTTGGGGTTTCTTGTGTGTGAATCAGTGCATTCTTAAAAGAGCAGCTTTTTCTTTCAAGCCCACAGCGTGAAGGAACATATTACTCAAGCACGCAATGAAATGTCTTTATCATCCGCGGCTATTCTCATTAGAACAAAGAAAATATTGTAATTGTCTTCAGTGAAAACTCAGTTGACCCTTTGCTAGCATAGCATCTATTATGCAGATCCCAATTATGTTTCTGTAGACTTGATTATGCTTTTTATAATATTTTAATAGGGGTAAAAACTTAGCTTTCAAAAGTGAAAATTCTTCATTAATCAACCCTATTCTTTAATAATTTGTTTGCTACTTACATAAGTATTTACAGACTCCAGAGCAATGCTTTGGTTGATGGTGTTATTTCACCCTTTGTGGAGAACCATTCCCTTGAGTCATGCGGTATTAATTCTGATATGCATGAATGCAACAATTTAAAAATGATGTAACAAGAAAAATAATTAGTACTTTATGCCCCATTTGAATTGTCAGGGTGAAAAAATTTAACCAGGGAATGGAAAAAAAACCCCTTTAATGAGAAGATTTAACAAGCAACTGTGAGCCAAAGTCATTGTTTTCATTTACGTATCAGTTTGCATTACTCAAGCAGCATTAGGAGAAGAGAGACTTACCAGCATAAATAAATTAATTAAAACAGTTATAAAGATAGGAGCAATAGAGAAAATATATATATTTAGCGAAGATTAAAAAAGTAGAAGATGTGTGTAGACTACGATATATAAGAAGGCTGATTTTTCTAAAAGAAATTGATGGAATTGGAAATAAGTGACCAGTATAGCAGATGTGATTGGTCTATAGATATAAGAGACTGGAAAGAAACAGTCACACCAATATTTAAGAAATTGGAAGGAAGCATTTGAAAGCAACTAAATGTCAGTAGTCTGTTGAATCATCTTTAGATGTAAACCAAATGTACTTTCTTAAGCAGAGGATGTGAAAATATTAGCAGGAAAGAAAACAAAACATATATTTGCACTGAACTAACTAGTTATTAACCAAACCAAGACATGTCTGGAAAAATGTAATTCGTGCACATTAGAAAAGGAGTCGGTCTTGATGCAAACCTGGGAAGATATTGGATATTTTGTGTCACATGATAACAAATGATAACAAGAAAGATTGAATGATCACAAATGCAGAATCAATATTCAGTTTGTCAGATAAATGGTTACTTCCAGGCATACTAAGAAATGTAGAAAACCAAACCTAAAATGGCAAATGTTCCTACCACTTCTCCCTCCTCTCCTATGCAATATCCTCTACACTACTTTCATCAATTACACAAATGCTAGGAGATGGTTAATATTGTCACACTGGGACAATATAAAAGTGTTAATATTGTCACACTGGGAGCTCCGATCTCTGAAAGGTGGAATGACACCACCAGCCAGCAGATTGAGGGGAGTGATTCTACCCCTCTACTCCACTCTGGTGAGACCCCGTGTGGAGTACTTCATCTAGGTCTGGGGTCCCTAGCACAGGAAAGACATGGACCTGTTGGAGTGAGTTCAGAGCAGGACCATGGAAATTATCAGGAGGCTGGAACACTTCTCATATAAGGAAAGGCAGAGAGAACTGGAGTTGCTCAACCTGGAGAAGAGAAAGCTCTTATAGCAGCCTTCCAGTATTTAAATGGGGCTTATAAGAAAGATGGAGATAGATTTTTTTAGCAGTGCCTGTAGCAACAAGACAAGGAGTAATGGTTCTAAACTAAAAGACTGGTAAATTCAGACTAAATATAAGGAAGAAATTTCTTACAATGAGGGTGGTGAAGTACTGGCACAGGTTGCCCAGAGAGGCAGTAGATGCTCCATCCCTAGAAACATTCAAAGTCAGGTTTGATGGGACTCTGAGTAACCTGGTCTAGTTGAAGATGTCCCTGCTTATTGCAGAGGGCTTATTCTAGATGACCTGTAAAGGACCCTTCCAGCCCAAACCATTCTATGATTTTATGACACAGTACCTGGATAGTGAGCAATGACCTGTATTCCAGTCCAAGCAACTGTTCCTAACATTGTGCCTATCACTGGTATTACAGATATGGAAATAATTCTAACAGCAAAAATCCTCACATTATTACTTTTTCATTGATTACACTGTCTAGCATGTGGGGTTTTCTTGTGGATAATCTTGCAACTGTCTTTATTATGGTAGGCTTTTTACTTCATCTTTTTTACTTAAGTAATTTTTTTCTCTGTCTTATTTCCAAAGACAGGCATACTCTGATTATATCTGAATGCTAACTGTAGCTAATAATTGTACGTTTAAACAGAAATCGGAACTAAGGGTCTACCTCCACACAGAAGGTTGAAAATTAAAAAGTTTGATTCTCTACCACTCTGTACAGTCATATAACCAAATTGACACTTCCAGAGACTTTTGAAGACTGACACCTACCCATCTTATTGTCATCATGTCCAAGAAAATGTTGCATAGAAAAATTTCTGGGGCACAAATCAAAACATGCAGAGGATTTTTTTTCTTTCCCAGGTGTCAATATATATCTATACATAATGAGAAAATCTTCTTCCCTGTTCTTTCCCTCTTCCCATAACAGTATTTTATGTAATCAACTATATTCTTCATTTTAGCACAGTGTTAACAGGATTTTTTTAATTAGTTATCAATATTTTTCATTTCATGACCCTCTAATTATTAATACTTAAATGACATCAGTGATAACTCATTTACCTGTTGCTCCTTTACTGAACATTGAATTCCACTTCTTTTTCTACCTCTATTTTTTGTCTGTCTTACGTATGCACATGCTGGTTTTGAAGATATAATAGCTAGTTTATTTAATTTATTGATTCACACTATTGCGACATCAATGCGAATTCCACAATCACAGATCCTTACAGATAGAAAGAAATTAATCTCTGTGACAGTCATGACTATTATCATTACTGACAGTTTCAAGAATGCCTGGTAGAGCCACAGAATTTTGATCTTGCTTGAGATCCTCTTGAGAGGAGTGGTGCTTTTTTTGTGATTATGGGTAATGCTGAGAAGCAAATGCACCTTAGTAGCTAATGCTTATTTATTCCTAGTAAAAAAATAATTACTTTTGCTATGTTTTTTATTCTGTAGGTAAGCATTACCTACTTGCAAAGCTAGTCATATGTTTTGTGATCTGCCACATATAACTTTAGAGGTGAAATAAATAATGTGGCAAACTGGACCACCTAAAGTTTTCATGCAGTCACGTTGTCTCACATTGTATTTTATTTGTAAATGAAAATGTTTTTACACAGTGATTACTCTTTGTGAGTGATTTCAGCAGAACAAAAGTAGGTATTGTGTTGATATAACTCCACTGAAGCATGAGGTGATTTGAGACTTTTGAAGACGCAACTGGGAGACTGCCTTTAAATTCACATGAGTACAGTCCAATGTAGCCTTCAGGCTGAAGAATATTGCAAGTATTATACATAGCCCACAGGACACAGTAAACTTGCATCTTTTAACTGCCTACTGAATCCTGACCATATATAATTCATTCATTACTGAGTTGCAAAAAAACATTTTTATATACAAATATTAAGAGCAATTATACAGAACCACAACCAGGAGATAGTGTTGACATCCACTTCATTGTGTCACAGTGCCTTAATACTGCTTTAAATACAGTCTGATTCAGATTTTATTTATACTATCTAATGACTCTCTCATTCTAGTATGACTTTGAATTCCTGATACATTTTCATACCATTTTGAAATTACCTTTTCAGAAGCTGAATAAATAGGTGCAACCACCTCTACCAGACTGGAGGGGGAATAATCACAACTAGCTCCACATTCCCACTACTCAGCTGTGCATTTCTTAAATTCATGGGGTGCTATATTTGATGAGAAGATGGAAGCAGTGACTGGTGATATATGTTCTACCACTTTATTAAAGTTCTCAATAGAAAACAATATATTTGGGCTTTTAGGGAGCAGGAAGCAGCCAAAAATAAATAGGCAGGGATACGCGAGAAGGGCCTCCCTCCTTTGCCTCCCCTGCCCCCTAGCAGCTGGCTAAACCAGTCCAGTTATAATCTCCAGTAAGTCAGCGTAGCTCAGGCCTATGCTAATACGTGACCAAATAACCTAACCACAGGGCTGAGCTGTATTCCAGGGTAAATTTCTCTGCTGTGGGAAATGCTACCTTTCAATTAAGAGGCTGCAGTGTTCATTGGAGCAAGGACTAGAGTCTGCACATGAATCAACCTTTTGTTTCTCCCCTCTCCTTTCTTTTTGTTCCAGTGACTATTTCATTACTTTCTGGTAGGGAAATTAATTAAATACCTTCAACTGAAGAAATTTAGAGCAAGAGAGATATGTCCCTGACTGTCTGGTAACATTGCAATTAGGGCACTCTGCTGAGATGGAAAATACTTTCATCAAAATGCAATCAGATATGGAAGAGACATTTACTGAGTCCCAGCTGAGCACCCTGTCAGTTCTGCAGCTGTGCTCCATGGCAGGAGTGGACACTTCTCCGTGGTTTTTTTTGCAAGGGATTCAGATTGCTTTGAGCTCATCTGCAAGATCCTACCCTGGAGGTCTAATCTCTGAATCTCGCTGTCATTGAGATGCATCATAGACAAAGGCTAGCTTTACTGTAGGCATTGCTGTTCATCCTGAGCAGCAGAAATGCCAGCATTTCAGAGCTTTGCTGGGTGTTTCGATGCTATAAGTTCCAGTGACTTTATCGGGTGTGTGCCAGTGCACCTTTCTGAGCTAGAGGAGGAGCTGCAATAACGTTCTCTTCCACCGTACACTGTAATGTGCTGGGCATCATCCTCCTCCCCACACAGAGGAGCAACTAAATGTGGTCTCTGAGTTTCCAAGGTTTGCTACATAACATACTGCTGTTGACTGCCATTTCCTATTTTATGCAGCAAGTTACATGGCTGAAAGACAAGACAATGTGGCCAGGTTCAGTGGGTAATCTTACACTTTGCTTTACCATTAGATTTGCCATTACCTATCTATTTTGGGGAAAAGGATTCATTCTGTGCCACAATAGCACACCAGGCAGGAATATATATGTGTGATCTGTAATTCAGATAAAACTCTTCTGCCAGAGAATTCAAAACAGTTTCTGTTCAGTCTGTATCAAACAGATTTATCAAGTATTTTATTATTTTTTTAAAGGGAAGGAAAGAAAAATTAGGTCAGAAACTATGACACGTAGTCAGAACAATCAGGAGATTCACTGCAAAATGCATCTGTGAAAAGCATAAGCAAATCATGGCCTGGGGAGTAGAAATAAGACATCTGTTTAATGTACTGGTGACCTGACAGTTTGTAGATCTTCCATTTTCCTTGATGTTTAGCAGTTTATATTTTAAAAAATCTGAAAAAAATACATGAAAACTTTCTGGAAAGGACTAACTCATAAGATTGCTTTTTCAGTTTCTCTCTTAAGTATTCTTTCCACGTCAGTGTGTTTTCATGCTTGTCAGTATGTGACTATCTGAAGGGCTCCTGCAATGCTGAAAGTGACAAACATACATCTCCATAACCAAATCTCACTGCTGGTCAGAATATAGCATTCTTTTTCCTTTCTATCATTTTTGTACTCTATGCCTTAGCAAGACTTTGAAAACCACACCTTAGCTCCCTGTTGTTGCAGTCCAAAATTTGGATACCAACAGAAAAAGAACTAGTAGGATTAAACAGGAAACCTTGGGCCACAGGGGCTGGGGAAAAACCCACCATCTAAAAGACCAGACAAGATCCATTGACCTGCCTCCCCCACCAGGATGTGGAGAGACTTTGCACGATGCTATCAGATATACCATTGTTTTTTCCCCTTCCTGTGTAATCCTTATTTCGGGAAAAGCTGACCACCCTTCCCCAGTATAATCTTGCTTACTGGAAATATCAAATCCTTTTTCCCAAAAATGTAAATACTGGATCCAAGAAATGTAAATCCCTTTTTTCCCTTATGCCACCCCTGCTACTGGAAATGCTAACAGATTGTGGAATCCCCTATTTGGCATAACCCTGCCTCTTTATTAGCATGTTAAGCCCCGAGACCCTTAAATAGCAGTTCGCGTATTCAGTAAGGTATTCCAGTTTTTACCCCTGAACTGGGATGGTTTTAGCGTTATTGGACCCTTACACTCTGTACCAAGGGGCTCTCAAGGAGTTTCCCATGAACTTACATCATTCAAATGAAATGGTAGTGGGCCAATAGTTAACCATTTAGATTATACACAAACAAATTATAATTTTCTATAAATATTTTTCCAGATATTGTTCTATAGATGTTGTCAACCAGAGTTTGACAACATCTGGCCACATAATGGAGACCTGCAGCAACATAAGAAGTAAATAAGAAGCAAGTTGGTCAGCTGTGATGGTTTTCTAATCTGTCCTTTATACCTGAAAAGAGGGCATCTTTCTTGGAGGCTGTAAAGCCCCCTACAAAAGGAAATCTGTTAATTGTTGTCAGGAACCATTGATATCTGCTGCAAGTTTTTATTTTTCTACTTTAGTCCTCTTTTCTTTAACTACTTTTTGTGGTTTTGTTTGTAATTCTTTTATATAATATTCCTTTTTTTCTTTATGAGAATTGTTACAAAATTTCACATAAACTTACAAAAAGTAGAACAGAACATTCCATTATAGAACTTTTTATATTGTTTTATTTTATTTAATCTGTTTTAATTAATTTAATCAATTAAATTCATTATTGACCTGTAGATGATTTTTTTTTACTTTACAGAGAAAACAACAGCTCCAAGCTTTTCCAAGCCTAAATTACCCACTGAATCCAGTCCGGGATAGGTGAGCAATTAGACAGTGATGAAGAACATTAAATACTATTTGAAGATCAAGAAAAGCAAGGTATAGTCAAAGGCAAAAACATTGCTTCCAACATTTTTCAAATGTTGGTATCTCCCAAACAAGATCACAATGAAAAAAGAGGACAAAGAGGATAATCCGTTATATAATTCCTAAATGTCCTATGTAGGTATTGCACATTTGCATTTGAACTATGTTAAATATCTTTAAATGCATGCAGTTGCCATCACCTTATAGGTTTGAAAGTTCAATGTATTAGAACTCTTTGAAAGAGGTAAACCCCAGATTTTGCTAGTGGGAAAAACAACATGTGAAGGCTCATGCTGCTGCATACAATAATGAGAATTTAGACACGGTGATATTTAAAACAAAAAATAATTTTTGAAATATTTGTTTTACTTCTATGAGATTCTAATATTCATAGCCTTTTTTGTTTCCTCCTTCATAGGGACGGTATGCCTAGACATCAACATGCCAAGAATTAACACATACTAGGATTGATAATTTGACCAGTTAATATTAGTGCAGTGGGAAGAGCATTAATATAGTAGTTAATAGCCTTTAAGGAAAAGTACTAGACCATTAATCTCTTAAATAATTCACTCTAATCTACTCTACACTTATCAATAGTTAGGACTAATTGTCCCATGTTAACAGTTCTTACTGAAAACCATATCTTTGAATGAGTGAGGAAAATTTTCCTAAGAGTTCAATTCTTCATTATTTTTTTCCAAGATTTTCAATAATATTTTCTTTTCCTATGTTTTAGAGGTGTTTCAAAATCATTGTGAACACATTTAAATACAAAGTACTCACAAGACATTATTTCATAGAACAGAGCCACCCTTAATGCATGAAGTGTCAGTTTGATAAATAATCTGAAGTGAGTGATTCAGATCTTTTTCAAATTGCTATCTTAATCGTTGGTCAGACCAAAGCATTATAGTATTCTAGTAAATCTTCTGGTAGTCTTTTATAATATGTGTCCGATTCAGAGCAAATCTTGTTTTCTTTGATTTCCGTTTTTAGGAAGACCAACTGATGCTTAAGACAACCAAGGATTAAGAAAATGCAAGTTAAAAAAGAGAAAAAATACTCCTGTGAAAGATGAATTCCAATACCATCTGCTCTTCAAGCACTTTTAGACTAGAGAAGTTAAGTAGTGCTGGCAGTCTGCCCTGAAAGTGATCACATGAAAGCTATGAATAAAGCAGGTTGCTGACATGATTGGGTAGCAGGCCCAAAAGAAAGAGTTAATGGAACTTTCTGCTGTGTTGCACTTGTACAATTGAACCACAGACCTGCTCTATATTTCTAAATAGAAGTAAAAATTTGTATACATGCATTATAAAAGAAAAATATTTCTAGTACAGTATTATTACTCTGTGTTTCTCTTGTTCAGCGGAACTTGTGACCACACTAAGAACTGGTTTATGATTCGCTTCCTTTAGGTTCCCTGCTTCAAGTTGCTAATTACTTTCAGAAAATGCATTTAGGAAAATTAAGGTGCTTCCTGTTAGGAAGCACCAGGCACAATTCTACAACATGAATTAAACATTAATAGTATAATCTTTTTTAATACCTGTTCATACTGAGAAAAAAAATCAAATAAAAACACATGCTTTCAGTCAGAAAAATTATTTCTTGTCCATGGCTCTGAAGTACTTTATTAGAAAATCCCTCTGATATACGACACATGGGACAAGAAGCAGCCCTGTTCCACAATCTGGTTTAGCTTGAAAACAATTATTGTCTGGGCGGGGAGACGTAGCAGGACTACATGTAGGCTTCCTGTCCAGAACCATACAAAGGGGTGTCAGATAATTTCTGCCATCCTTCCACTCAGTGTTCTTTTATATCTCACATCCCTTAACAGAGTTCTGTAGAACAACTGAGGATATTCTTGCTAACTATTCAAAGGGAAACAAGTTCCCGTATGTGTAAGTCCTAACTCTCAGAGCTAGTCCACATTAGAGTATAAAGTTCTAGGTGTTAATTACAAATCACATGCAATGAAATCAAGTCGGTAGTCAGACCATTAAATCCCCTGGAATATTAATATGTTAGTACAGGATATTTGTGATTCTTTTGCTGCAATTGTTTTGGCTCTCTTTTTTCCATGTCATTAAACAATAATATTTGAAAAAATTTTTTTCGTATCTGAAAAATATCCCATTTTATGATTTCTCTTACCATTTCTGCACACACAGACCTGAACTCCCAGGGGACTCCATGAAAGCTTTTTTCCATTAACTCAGAAACACAGTGGCAAAATGTAATTTTTTTGTTATGTTTAAAATGGTACTGATATACTAAAAGAAAAATGACAAGGTAATTACTGTGTGGGAGACAGCCTTCTGTAGCTATGTGGATTTTTTTTCAATTCTTCGATGTCAAAGACTGTGTGTCATTGCTAGATCTACTGATGTGCATTTGAATACTTCAGGAGGAATACTGTATGTTAGCTCAGTTTCAAAGACTTTGCTGAATAGGTACTTTCCCTGCCCACATCCCCACCCCCCGCTCCAAGATTACTGGGAACAGTATTAAATTGTATAATATATAGATGATCTTTTGTTTTATTTATAGAAACCTCATCCTCATCCACCTAAAGAAGAAAGAAAAACAACCAGTTCCGTTATTTCAGATGAAAACTTTGTGCTAGGATACCAGAAAACAGATAAAATACAGTGCATTTATAACAAAGGGGAAACGCAAAACAAACAAGCAAACAAAAAATAAAGAAGCAAAATACTAAGTAGGGCATATAGGAGACAAATGGAGATGAAACTGGTTTGGTTGATTCCTAATGTGGTATCCTGAAAACTGAAAGAAATATGATAATGAAGGGAGACCCATGGTAACCTCAGAGGTAATTTCTTGAAAAGAGGCAAATATCTGAAAAAAGAAATGGATTAAAAATGTGTCAAGAACCAGTTGATTGCTTAAAAAAAGATGTGTCAATCACTGCCTGTCAGAAAAGAGCAGGGTTTAAGAATATAGTTCCTTAACGAAAAATGCCAAAAGAAAACCAACAGACTACACAACAGGCTACTTCCAAATTAAAGTATGTGTTTGTGAGATCGTAAAATTAGAAAATAGAGATGGAAGGCACCTTAAGATTCTGTCTAAGCTATTTCTCCATCAAAAGATATGATCCACTACATCAAAACTGTTCCTGAGAGATAGTTTTTTAATCTCCTCTTAAAAATGCCTGAGAATCCTAAAGTCTAAGAAAAGCATTCTTGGAAAATAGATGAAAATTCTGTGCCATATACAATACAGTCTGCTTAACAATATCCCAGTAATTTACAAAAGCTGTTACCAGAGGTAAGGCTCAAATTTGAGAAGGACTAAGGGAAACATACCAATGTGCTTTTAACAATAACTTTTCCTAGTCTGATTTATTATTTATTTTCCTTTAAGCTTTTTATGTTAAATACAATTACATTGTAAGTACATGTGTTTTTTTCTTAGAAGCAGTACATCACAAATAATGCTTCTAATAGAGATATTTTACTATTTATTTTTTAAAATATATTGACATACCTGAATTCCACTCAAAGATGATTATCCTCTCTACAAGATCACTTGAACTCCTTTAGTTTATTGGGGATGATATTGACTTGCCACTGTTATCAGATTGAAGCAGGAAGAAAAAGGAAGAGTTACTACTTGTTTTCAGTGGAAACTATGTATTTTCCCAATCAATCAACATTTCAGCTCATTTCCCGTAGAAATTAGTTTTAAGTCTCAAACAAACCAACCCAAATGAAGAATTTTTCAAGTCAAAATCTCTCAGATATCTAGCTCAAACAGCTTAACTCTGTTGTTTATTTCTGATTTCAGTCTTATGCCTCAATAATCTAACAAAAGAAAGGACAAAACATATGTCTTGGAGATGCACTTGTTTGTGATTTGCTGATACCATCCTGGTTTATTGATATAGAAACATAATAAGTGAATATACTCTTGTTAAATGAATACTGGGGCATTTGGTCTCCTGCCTTTAAATAAGTAGGCACCAAACAGCCAATTCCTCACTCCCATGTTCAAATCATGAATTTGTGGAGAAACTTAGAACTTTCTTGAATTCAACCAATGACATATTTGGGTTTTATATGAGGAAAGAATTTCACATTATATGAGGAAAGAAAACTAGATTATAGTTTTTGAAAGTGAAAGATCAAGTAATAAAATAATGGAGACTAGAATAAAGTGAAATAGAAAGCAATTTATGAGAAAAGGACAGAGATATAATAAATAATATCAGTTGGGTGACAAACTAGAAGGCTAATGAAAAAAAAACAACAGAAACTAAAAGCAGCAGGAGATATAAGAACTGGAAATTCACGAGATGGTTAGGCATAACAGATGAAAAAATGAGTGTACCTGGGGGAAAGATGACAAAAACTCCACAGTAATCTGCTGCATACATCTCAAAATCTTTGGTACAGAAAGGTGTTATGTTAATTATGTGATCTATATTTATTAAGGTAATTGAAATAGCAGAACCTAAAGGAAGAACTGCCCTGGTGATGTGCAGGTTGCTTGTTGATACCTTGCAGTTGTTTCTCCCAACGTGTGGTGCTGGGGAATAGGTTCTGCAGAGTGTTCTTAACATGGAAGGTCAGCAGAAAACCCTGCACTCCAACTTTTTTTTTCCAATTTGAAAATATTAATGTTACAAAATGCCCCCCTCATCATTTCAGTACTGAGCTGATTAATAAAGTTTCACCTTCCTGCCAAAGCCATCAAAGCTACAGATCAGCTCTGGAGATAATAGGCTGCATGGAAGGAGAAGGAATCAGTCTCTGTGACATTTGAAGCTTTTTTCCTGTGTTCTCCAGTGGAATACTAACATTAGTCAGGGTGAGAGCACAGAAGGCCCTAAGGACAGCATGGAGATGATGGAAAGATAGATCCTCCTCATAGATCCTCTTCCCAGGATACAGAGAAGCCATCTGGACAGTTGCTTTGCTAGTCTTTATTCAGGGAGGGTATATGCACCTCAAGCTCTGAATAACTATGAGGGTTTGCTGATTACAGAACATTTTCTGAGAATAAACACTGTATGTAGAATAATATAGCAATTAATACAAACACAACTGGGAGTATGGACTCGGGCATGGGAAGTCATGGTTTTCAAATGGCTTGCTGATTTTGTAATAGCTGACTTGAAAGTCCAGCTGTGTGATATGCAGCTATTGAGCATTATAGTTATTTGAAAGTTATTTGAATACACTGAGCATAAAAAGAACATGCAAATGAGCTATTTTTTCGTTGTTACATTTTGATGTCTCATATACTGGCAGCCTTCACAAGGATTAATAGGACGTGTTTCGGAATAGTAAATACTGTTTGCTAGTGGATCAGAGAAGAAGACCCCCATGAATAAAAAGATCATGCTTTGCACAGAAGGATGTGTAAGAACTGTTATAGATCCTTTGCATTGTGAAAGATAAAACGATTCAATTTTACTTGGGAAATCGAACTCAGTAGAAAGAATAATCTCCAGTTTAAATATTATTTACTCCCAACTTTCTTAAACACTGCATTACTGTAGGAACCACAAAGAAACTTGACTAAATTGCCTTATCTTTTAGATAACTATAGGAAGCAAAATCCAGTGATGACTGAAATGGTCAAGTATAACTATATATATACAGGGAAAAAGGAATGTTTTGAGTGTTTTTTTTAAAGTAGCTTTTGTTCATTTGTTTTGATTAGAAATGGTAATTCAAGCAACCTTAGACAGCACTCTGAACATAGTAGCATAGTTACTAACTCCTGTAGATCCCGCATTTCAGTCAGAAAGAGGATAGTCACCTGTGAGGAGTTACAGCAAAGAAAGCTATATCTTCTTTCCTCACCCATCTTTCCTCATTCTCCTATGTAGACTGGTTTCAATGATTTGCCTCTGTTCACACCATTGCAGTGAGGGGTGAATTCAGTGTACACTTTAAATAAGAGAAGACATTGCATGTTCCCTAGTAAACTGCTGCCTTTAAAGTTCTGTTTTCCCTAATGGAGAACGATCAGTAGTGAGAGCTGAGAACAACTTCCTTTTAGCATTAGCTAAAGTAATGAAAAATTGTCATTCTTTACTCAATGGCATGATGTTTCTGTAAATTTCAAAGAAAATTAGAATGACAGCATAGTAAGTAATTGCTGAGCTTATGACTGCTTTGAAATATCATTGACAAGTGGTTTATTTCTACAAAGAGCTGTTAAAGTGTTACTCTAATGTATTTTTGAATATTTGAAAAAGGCAGGAGTAGTTATTTGCCATTATTTCAAATGTATTGTTCAGTACATATAATTTTCATCTTATATCTATGGAAATAGAGTAGAATCTTATATAAACTGCCTTCTGTTATGTTTTTGTTTGCTGAAAAGAATATGTTGACAGGTTTTGAAGCTAAATTGGGAAATCAAACCAGTATTTTCCTTCATATATTACCCTTATATTTATTTTCACTATTAATAATGTGCATGTCATACATATATTCTATTTTCTTTTGGAATTATACTTTAAAATTGAGATACTATAATTTAGAAGAATGTAGAAAATAAATTGGCAGGAGTTTCACTGAAACAGATAAGGTTGGTAATAATAATCAGATTTTTTTATAGTATACTGGTAATGCAGAAGTATCAGTTCTTTTTGTAGAATTCTAAGTTTTCCACAGCTTTGTTTTGAACTGTTGTGAACTTTCATTCTGAACTTTGAAACTTCAGGCCAGACTTCACTCCACACTTTCCAGCAACATAGATAACATTGAAGATTGCCATAGAATGGGTTTGGCTGTAGTGGATTTCTTTTTCTTCATGGCGGCTTGTATGCTACTGTGTTTTGAATTTGTGACTTAAGCAGTATTGATAAAAATACAATTTTTAGGCTACTGGTGAGCAACACTTGCACAGCATCAAGGCCTTTTCTTTTTCTCACTCCACCTCCCTCTATGGTAGTAGGCTGGGAGAGGGAAGGAAGCTGGGAGTGGACATGGTCAGGAGAGCTGACCCAGGCTGGCCAAAGGGATGTATCATACAACATTGTGCTCATAAACAAAAAAGAGAAGGAAGGGGAATAATTTGTGGTTATGGCTTTCACCTTCCCAAGTAAAGCACAGAATCACAGAATTACAGAATATGCCTAGTTGGAAAGGACCCACAAGGATCATCAAGTCCAACTCCTGACCCTGCACAGAACCATCCCCAAACATCTCACCATATGCCCAAGAGTATCATCCAAACACTTCTTGAACTCTGTCAGGCTTGGTGCTGTGACCACTTCCCCGGGGAGCCTCTTCCAGTGCCCAACCACCCTCTGGGTGATGAACCTTTTTCTAATATCCAACCTAAACCTCCCCTGACACAACTTCAGGCCATTCCCTCGGGTGATGGCACTGGTAACCACAGAGAAGTGATCAGTGTCTGCCCTATCTCTTCCCCTCACAAAGAAGTAGTAGACTACAGTCTTCTCTTCTCCAAGCTGAACAGACCAAGTGACCTCAGCTGCTCCTCTTGCAGCTTCCTGTTACAAGTACCCTTCTTTTCCTGTTAACAGAGAAGATCTTGTTGTTGGGTACAGGTGGTATAGTTTTAGGAGACGCCACTACTCCCAGAAAGACCTTCTCCTACCTCATCAATTGTCTGACCTTCTAGTTCCAGAAGTTAGTGATTGTCCAGCCTTCTACTTGTTGTAGAAGGTGCTGTCCTACCTGTCAAATTTTGAGAAGGAGGAGGAACCTTCCTCCTGGTACATATGGTGACCACCTTCTAGCCTTCATCTTTAACAAACCCTTGAGTAACAGTCCTTTGACTAATTACCCTGCAGGGTTCTGAGTCCACCTGCTTTTCCACTACAATGGAAGTTCAAGACTCCTGAGAGTCTTCAGACTGTAGCATCTCTGAAAATAATCGATCTCCCTCTTGCTCATTTCACCCAAATACTACAAAGGCTGTTCACTTCTTCCCATAGCTCCTTCACCTGATGACACAGCTCTTCATCCATGGCACACCTTCTGCAAAAAAACTGCTTGTCTGCCCCAGCTGCACAGAGAGGCATCAGGCACTCCTGGCAACCTGTGACCTGGAGAGCTGCATCTGCCATCAGCAGGTCTGGCTGGCTAGAGGCCTCTCACACAGATGGTATAGTTATTCCAGCAGCTACAGAGGATAGAGCTTTACAACGTGTCAGCACCATAACAGAGGAAGCTGAAATTAGTATGTTAACAAGACTGGGGCTGACAGGACTGAGGTTTTTCAGGAATTAGCTGGACATCCACCCACCAAAGACAAATAATGAATAAATTCCTTAATTTGCTCTGTTTGTGCAAATAGTTTTATTTCACTTATTAAACTATCCTTATCTTGAACCATGAGTTTTTCTCATTTTGACCCTTTGAAATCATTCTCCTAGTCAGCTGGGGGGGCTGAGTACGTGGGTGGAGTCTTATCTCCCAACCAGTGTCAATCGCACATATGATTATAATGGGGTAAGTGGAGAAACCAGACCGTCCAAGTGGTCAATAAGATTTTCAGAGAAGTTCTTTGAGACCAGCTAGGGACACTGGAAGAAGTAAATAAGGCTTTATTTGGGCTGTAGATAGGAAAAAGGAAGTATAAAGGGTTTTTTCCTGTGTGTTTTTGAAGTTAGTGATTGGTATTAGGTAAGGACGGGAGAGACTGAGAGAAACCAGGTTTGGGCCTGGAACCTTAGGGAAGCCAGGGTTTGAAGATGAAACACTGGAAGAGAACACAGTTTTGCTCTGCCTCTTTTTAGAAGGTTTCTCACGAGTCCCTCAGGATCATCAGCAGCAGAGAATTCTGAAAGGAAGAGGCAACAGGTGATTGTCTGGGGTACAGACGCTGCTGAAAGAACAAGTTCCTTCTCTAGAAGAGGCAAACAAGCACTGTCAACAGAGGTAGTTATTTACTTGGTATATGGCTAATACTAACCTTGCTCTAGATAAATTTAGGTTATCACATTTGTGAAGATGTTTTTTTTTAATTCCTCTCCCTCAATACTGAAAAACATATACCAGAAGAAAGGGTATGTGAATGTACTGGTGTGTCCAGGTAGATTTTGTTTGTGTGAGTTTATTTTTTTCTTTTTGGTTTGGTTTTTTGGGGGTTTTGATTTGACTTGGTTTTTTTGGGTTTTTTATTACCACTATCCTGCTTTTCAGAGATACATATTGAAAACAGAGAGAAGGAAGTATAACGATGAAAAAAACCCCAAACAACACTACTCAAAACTCAAACAAAGGAAATGCTCTAAACCATGAAAAATTCAAGTGTACCATTTCTCTGAGTTAGGCAAATTGAGAGTTGAATAAGTCTTGGATAACACACAGATAAACAAAAGTTCTGACTATGGTGTTACACCATAGTCATTCTCATTCTTAAAATGGAGGAATGTCCTGAAAGCTTTTGTTTCATCCATACAAGTTTTGATAGTACTATCTTTTTTTCAAAAAAAGTTACCTTATTAATTTATTTAACTTTTAATTTTGGCTTTTTTATTTTTTTTTTTTTTTTAGCAGCAGTTGCAATTTGCAGTATTCAAGAAGGGCAATAATTCTCGTTTCCAGCAAGATGCTAATATGGAACTCTTTCAGGGAAAGGGAAAAAACAAACCCTGCTCTGTTAGAGGTATGTAGACAACCTCTTGCAAGGGTAGTATGCATTGAGTTTACTAGATTTCAGTTAAACTTTTGTGGATATTATTTTTCTGGGTTTGCCTTTTTAATCTATTCCCTTGGTGGTTCATTTTACCGCAGGCAGACATGCATACTCACAATACATTGAAATAAGCTTGTAACCTGTTTTCCAAAATACATACTTTACTGTATTTTTCAGATGGTATGCACCATTTTTAATTTTTGTAATGTCTAGGAAAACTATCAGTAAATCCAAATGTGGCTTAGAAGCATAGAATCATAGAATCAACCACATTGGAAAAGACCTCTAAGATCACCGAGTCCAACCTATGATTGAACAACACCTTGTCAACTAGACCATGGCACTCAGTGCCACATCCAGTCTCAGCTTAAAAACCTCCAGGGACGGTGAATCCACCACCTCCCTGGGCAGCCCATTCCAATGTCTGATCACTCTCTCTGTAAAAAATTTCTTCCTAATAGCCAACCTAAACGTCCCCTGGCAGAGCTTATTCTACTACTGGATGCCTGGGAGAAGAGACCAACCCCCACTTGGCTACAAACTCCTTTCAGGTAGTTGTAAAGAGTGATGAGGTCTCTCCTGAGACTCCTCTTCTCCAGCCTAAACAACCCCAGCTCCCTCAACCTCTCCTCGCAGGACTTGTGCTTGAGTCCCTTCACCAGCCTTATTTTTCTCTGGACCTGCTCCAGCACCTCCATATCCTTCCTGAACTGAGGGGCCCAGAACTGGACACAGCACTCCAGGTGTGGCTTCACCAGCGCTGAGTACAGAGGAAGAATCACTTCCCTAGTCCTGCTGGCCGCACTGTTCCTGATATAGGCCAGCATGCCATTGGCCTTCTTGGCCACCTGGGCACACTGCTGGTTTGACATAAAATATATTTAAATCTTATGAAAGTTCAGGCTTGCACTACAGTGAATGTCTGTATACAGAGCACATTCTTGGCCAGATACACAGCAAAAATCCAGGTTGCCCAATTTAGCTGTTTCATGCATAAATCATGAGTGGTTGGCTCTGCAATGCTCATTATAAGTGTACAATTTAAGGTCTCTCCATGGAATTCAGACTTGGATGGATCTAAAACCATCCTGGCCATATTGGCTAGATATGAGCTCTTTCTTGTAACAGATAGTAACAGAGCTGTTAGTAAAGAGTCCAACCTTATGTACTTTGCCTTTCATTGTAACTTCCTTTATCAGAAAGACTGCTCATCATAACTTACAGCAAAAGGATCCACAGATTAATGCAAAGCAAGAAACTGGTCCTCTGGAAGCACCTACTGCCTTATTGTATGATTTAATTCTTTCTTTCTGTGTTGAAGTAATTGTTGAGGGGGAGATATTTGATTCTACTTTCCTGCATATAGTACTTTATATTTGTCTTTAGTCCTTATTGAATTTTATCTTATTGATTTCAGTCTGTTTCTGCACCATCAAGAACATTGTGAATTCTAATCCTATCCTCCAAAGTGTTTGCAAAGGTTCCCACTGAATTTTATAGGGAAATACTTTATTCCATAAAGAAAAGCATTAATGGAGATGTTGACCACTATCTCTTCCAGTACAGACCACTGAAAATCTCCTCTAATGTAACCTGAGAGTAAGTTATGAATCAGTAAAGTCAATGTTAAAAAAGTAGTGGTTCCTAAGGTTTCATGACTATAGCTTTCCCCATTGTTGTCCAAGTCACTTTTTCAGACTGTGAAACTAAAAAGAAAAAGAAAAAAATACACTGTTTTGATTTTATTTCTTCCTAATAAATTCACTGGTCATTTGACATTTGGACACCTTTTTATTCTATTCAATCAAATTCTGGTCTTTTAAAATTTTGCTTATAGTAGATCTCTAATCCATATAGTTTCACAGGAATGATGATATGTTCAAATAATTTTTACGTCAGGCATTCATTTCTGGAAATTGCAGCTGGATATGTTATGTTAGTTATTTCACTATTTTTAAGATTTAGAGGCAACACAAATTATTACCAGAGCTACTAATTTTCAAACTTGTGTCTTAAGTATGTACTGTATCCTTTGACTGCATTAATTTTCATTGGTTTGAGCACAATAGAGAGACAGACAGGGTAAGTTTATTTCCAAGTACTTGAAACTGTAACCTACTGAATTTCTCTCATAGAAATAACCTTCACTGACACATATCTAGCCTGTTACTTGGCAACCTTGACACATTGGGTATTAGCTGACATCAATGTCACTTTCTTACCCCCCCAAAAAAAAAGGAAGAAGAAGAAAGACTGAGGTTTTTAATAGACAAACCAAAGCTGAGCTCTGTCTTTCCAAACCAGTGAAACATTTTCTTTTTTGACAGCTCATTTTGTCAAAGTCTATACTATTAACAATTATTCAAAACAGAGAATATACCTCTGACATCGAGTCTATAAATAGAGAATTATCTGCCAGCAGACAAAATAGGGCTTTATATTTCATGTTGCTATTAATGTCCAGTAATGCCTTTTTACCATTCTTTTTCTGTGCCTTCTTTTTCTTTGGAAGGACAAAAGAAAAAGAGAAATCTGCAAAGGCTGTCTCTATCGTGTTGGTATGAAGAGTAAACCATATATTCAAATTCAAATAGGTATCATAGCATCTAAGAAACAGGACTATATCTTTTATGCAATAAGACTGAATTCTTAATGAGAATGAGTATTTTCTGAAGTATATCAGAAGGGCCAGAAAGATACTGAAATGTTTTATTCATTTAAATGAGCCAATATACAGGTTATTGTGTCTTTAATCTGTCCCAAGGACAGATCAAATGCCAGTAGTCTTTTTTTTTAAGTGCAATGTATGTCTTTGGGAAAGATGTGAGAGATTCAGTCTCTAAACCATTAGAGAATAAAATTCTCACTATAAATCTAATCATCAGATGAGGAACATCTGATTGAAGAAGACATCTGAAGAGAGACAACTCATCAGCTTTAGTTTAACAAAAAAGATTTGCTTATTATACTCAGAAACAACATACATTATGGAAATCTCTTTGATTTGCTAAGAATGCTTCACTTTTGTTACAGCTTCCAGTCTCACCAGAAAACACTTCTTGTATCTGTTTGATTAACATTCATAAATATATATGCCACCAGCTTTTCCTTATCTGCTGACATTGCATAAAAACTGATGAATTAAACTCTACAGAACATACATAAGACAGGACCTTTACTTCAACCTCATTTATGCTGTTGAAATAGTTGGTGGAGCTAGAATGGTTTTAAACTTAAATGGTGAGTCAAATGGTACTACCACTTCAAGATACCTAAGAGCTTCACCACATAATGAAGATTCAATTAATGTCATCTATTGTCGGGAAATTTACAGCTTTTTCCTTTCAATCCAGAGACCTCAAAGGTAGATTTACTTATCCTTTTTTTTTCCTTCTTTTTCTGGCACTAGAGTAATTTAGGAAACCTGTCATTTGAACTTCAGTAACTGGACTACAGAAAAGCATTAAATAATTTAAATCTTCAAATTTGATTTTCCTTATCCCATCTAGCTGCTTTTGATGCCTTGACTTGATGCATATCACATGTGCTTAGAAGAAGATGGTGGCATAGAAATAGCCTGTGATTACTACTGCTTTCCTCACCTCCTCACTGGTGCAGCTGAGTGACCTGCTGTAGCTCAGAAAATTTCACTGGCATTTATAGCAGTCTTATGAATCTCCCTGAATTTCATAATTTAATTGTGAAAGGACAACTATTCTGGAGAAGAGAGCCATGAGAGCAGAAGTTAGTGTACTAAAAGGTATAGGAAGCTGATATGATGCAAATTTTCAACTAATGGTTGTATTGTGTAACTAATGGTGCTACTCTGTGCAGAAAAGAAAATTGAAGTTGTGAAGCTTAGAAGAAATATAAGGACAGAATAAAATGTGAGAAAATTGAAACAATCAAAATGGAAGCTTTTATGTTCTAAATTGACCCAATTGGACCAATAAGAGGATACTGCCATGGAGAGTAAGAACAAAGTTGTATAATTTGTGCATAGTCAAAGAAGAGGTGGAAACTGGAATACATGGGAAATGATTAAACCGAAAGATCAGAGCTAGTACAAGTACAAAACTTTTCACAAGAAGTCAAGATCAATGAGGAGTGTTGTGTTCAAATGATACAATAGAACTTTTTTGTCTGTGGCAAAGATCCTCAGTTTACCACATCTGTCCCTTTACTTCATTATCTGCTGAGCCAAACAAGAAAACTGGTTTACTTTGATCTGACATCCATTGCAACATTGAAAAAATGGGTACAAAATCTACTACCATCAAAGGTTTGGTGGATGAAAAAATACATGATGCAGAAATGTTAGCAGTTTTGAGGGGTAATGCTTCTGCATGTGATATGGAAGTATAAAGCAATGTTGAAGGAATAACTGACTACTGGAATAATTGTGAGGTGCCAAAACCAAGGACAAAGATCTGCAGACTTAATGAAGGATTGACTGTGCATCATTTTGATCAGGAGACCAGGTGTGATGCTAAGAAAAAGAAGAAAAATCATCCTAGATTAATTCAGAGGTCATCTAACACCAGCTGTGAAGAATACCAACAAGAAAATGAGTATCGATCTTGTGGTTATATCAAGGGGAACGACATCAAAACTCTTTGTGTAGTAGCGAACGTGCTCCTTAAAGACCATTTAAATATTTTCACTCAGAATGGCTATTGGCAGTGATTGAGCATTGAAATGGGCTGCCCAGGGAGATGGTGGAGTCACCATCCCTGGAGGTGTTTAAGAAGAGACTGGATGTGGCAGTTAGTGCCATGGTCTAGTTGACAAGGTGGTTCGGTTGTAGGTTGGACTCAATGATCTCAGAGGTCTTTTCCAACCTGGTTGATTCTGTGAAAAGTTTGCGCTGTTGCTAGTCTTCCCTAGACATCTACCAAGGTTCACTTTTGGAGAAATAAAGTTAGGTTAGGCTGACTGTTGGCCTCAGCCAGTGAAACGATTTTCATAATCTTGTGCCTGATTGAAACCTAGCAAAACCATTAGCTTTGAAGGACTGTGGATCATGTGGATTAAACGCTGCACTAGCAAAAAGATGGGTAGTGAATGGGCACCCTTAAGTCTGTAATCAATAATACATCTAAGTATTCTCATCAAACTCTTTTTCAAATAGTAAGACTACTCTTAAGCTAGAAAAAGGTGTCTGTAAGGAGTCCTTGTGATATGATAAGGACAGTGCAACTGCCATAGTTTTTCACTGAGATATGAACTATGATTAGACCCACAGGAAATCTGAACCATCATCACTTATGGTATATTTTTCACCATGTAATGAATATGCTCTGGCATATTTCCCAGTTGTTACAAGAATCACCTGGTTTCACATCATCTGTTGTTATACGTAACAACATTTATCACATCACAGCTAATAATAAGGCCAGGGTTTCACTACTGAAGGAACAAAAGATAATCATAACAACAAAGGAGCAGCCCTCCAGGTTATGGAAAAGTCCAGGCTGCCACCAAGCCTGCAGTGAACTGAATAAAAGTGCATAAATGTTGTTTTCCAAAGCGTTATCATTCCTGTCCAGTCCTATTGATTTATGAAAGCACAGTGGCAGCTGGGATAACTATCAGTTAAATCCTAAGATTAGTTTCATACTTAAAGATGTTCTGGAGTGCTTTTCTGGACCTGGGCCAGATGCTCAGGATCTTCCAGGACCAAGTTCATGTTTATGAATGCTTCATGAGTGAAGAAAATCATAAAATTTAATGGTTTTGTTCCCATAAAAAGGGAAATATAAAGCACTCAGTGCAAAGTAACCATGTGTTAAGTACTCATAGAACATTTTTTCTTTTGTTAATTAGGCAAAAATTTCATCTGGGGTGGGGCATTTCCTGGCAGCTGATGTTGAGGCAAGAGTCATGGGTTTTAATTGCCACTTAAATCTGGGGCATTTCACTGAACAAACAGGTGGAGCATATCCACTTTGAATGTATGCAAACAGCTTGCTTTATCATAGAGAGGAGAATGAGTTTCTGATTGATTAGTTCCTTTTTATTCCAAGCAGATTGTGGCCAATTGCAGTAACTGCAGATTTTCTGCATTGAATGTTAACACAGTTTACATAGAAAACTAATTCAAAGGAACACTTAGGGTTTTAAAATCTGTAGTAATGTGAAAGAGGAAAAAAATCAAACAAGCAAGCATATATCATTTATAACTCATGTAAATGGGAATTATTAATGGAAATATATGGCTGAAAATGAAAAGAATCTATTTAAATCTGACAAGTGTCACTAGCTCTAAACAAGCAGCCATTTCCAGGCTGACACTTTGTAGGATGTAAGGGTTAGCTAGGAAGCAGCTATTAAAGTACATTAAGTAGTTATCAAGCTACATTCTGTGATCTGGAGAACAACTCAGTAGTTTATATTTTTGTTTTTAACATAAAGAGAAAGGGACAATGCATTTGTGAAATGAATTAAATTTTATTCTAATAATAAGCGGTTAGTGATGAAAAAAGCTTTCTTTCCTCTGAATCAGCTGTCAACACAAAGGTAACTCATGCAAACAGGTCTCAGAGTCAACACATTATTTCATTGCATTTTCTGAGGTTTAGATGAGGTGATAATAGATAATATGTAATTTATCTATATAGATGTGTAAGTGAAAGGCTGAAGAGCACTTCAGAGCTAAGTAGCTGTAAACTGGATCTAAATCTTTATCCTTTTAGAATTATTTTATACTTTTGATTTTCAGTTACTGAAGCCCTTAATTCCATTATCAGTGTGTTAATATGTGAAAATATGTAATTTGACCCTTAACCGTGTACTTTGTGACATGCATCACTTTATTCATGTGAACCAGATGAAAATTTGCAATTAGCTTACAAAGGACTGTGTCTGATATTTATTTATTTTTTATGACTAAGGTAAAACAAATCTTCAAAAGGTTTTACTGCTGTCTGCAATTTTCTTCTGCATATTTTATCTATGTTCTTTATTTCTTCAAGAATAATTTTAGAGCTAAAATGGGAGGATGCAATGCTTCTTCATATTACACAAGAGTATTAAAGGGATGTTATTTTTCGAAAGGAAAGTTACATGGCCTTCTGGTCATTTTGACTGGTTAAATCTGCACTGGGTTTATTTTGAAGACAATGTTAGCCATCACAACTGATATATGAACTAATGTCTAAACTGCAGAGAGAAGAAAAGCAATAACTTACGAGGAGCAACAGGACTGTGGTTAAAAGCAGGCCAAAGTGTGGTAGAAAACTCAGGTGCTGCAACCCAGAGGACCAAGTCAGGAGCACGATGGGAGGTCAGATAAATGGTCAGCTACATGAGGAACCACAGCATTGAATATGCTCTTGGGATATTAAGTAAAAAGGAAACAAGGGGATGTAAACTGATTTTGAGTACAAATAAACCCTGAAAAGACATGAAGCACAGAGAATAAATGATATAGCAAGGGAGTACCAGTGAAGATATCAACTAACAGAGGTGTGCTTCACTTGAAGCCATAGGGCTGTGCCTACATGATGTTGCACTGCAGCTTGCATCATCTCTATAAATGCATCACAAAATAAAATCAGTTTTTAATTGTTGCAATGATCAGATTTTAAGTTCTTTTCATCAAGAATAACTGTTTTTTCCTGCTATTAAGTCTCTTGATGATGGACCTCTTGAGATTTTTTACTTATGCTATTTCATTAGAGGCACCATAGCAGTCTTGCAATGCACAAAATTTAAGTTGACCATGACCTTCTTTTAATGTTTCAGCATAAGGTTCAAGTCTCTATCAGGTTTCAAGCATCTAATTGTCTCTTTCTACTGCACTAATATGTAATACTTTTCTTCAATATTAATCCTTCCTTAAAGATTACCCTCGTAGTTCCCTTTCCAAGACCACTAGGTACTTGCAGGTCTACTTACCTTTTCATATCTTGGACACTTCTCAGGAGTGGCTTATGTCTATTGATTATCTAGGAATCAGATTAAGACAACACGCTTAACTTTGAGAAGGTTAACCTTTCCTAACCCCTTCTTCTGGAAAGTTCAAGTGTGGGGTTTTTTTTTCCTCTTTATCTTTCTTTTTCCAATTATCTATGCACTATTTCCACTTGTCTTAAGATTAGTTTATCTGCAAGCTCTTTCTGCTGCACTGTTCTAGATAATTGATTGTCTTGAAAGGAGTTAAGGAGCTTTATTTCCTGATGCTTTCCTGCCAGATATTTGGCATATGTTACCTTTTGCTTTTGCAGCACTGCATTTCACATCTGTCTGAAGAAATATAGCCAAGTGTTAGAAGACAAAGAGCAATAAGATTTGTGAGAATGCTTTTTCTTGTAATGATATTGCTGTGCAGTTGAATGGATATTACTTTTAATGATAAATTATTTTGAGAGGAGTTTTTATTATATCATTTTTTTAAAATTATTTTTTATATGGAGAATTCTTAAAATAACAGGTCTTTCAATAATGGAAGTCTGCTAAAAGAATAAAATTACAATATTTGTTGTGGCATGAGTTAGGGACATATTTGAACCATATCAACATTAATATATTCATCTCTAAATGTTTATTTAATGAAATGTTCATGTGTTTGTTAGGAATTTTTAGGCAAATAAAGTAATTTTAAAATCTATTATTTTTATTATTTTTTACTGCTGCTGTTTCAAGCATCTGCTTCTGATTATGCTTATTCTTACTATTATTACAAATATATGCTTCAGAAATCATGTTAAAAAAAGACAAAATATGTATGATAAAATTAAAAATCTGTCAAAACAAGAATAAAAGTCATTAAACTTGATATTCATTTCTTAGGCTCTGTAAAACAGTTTTCTTTTAGTGCTTGGTAATTGTCAGTTCTGTGTTTCTTTTTAGAATACAATAAAGCAATTATGGAAATTTTAATGTTTATAAATATTACAAATATTGTCTATATTATCAGTAGTCTACAGCGTCACCCATTTGTAGCATTGTTCAACTGTGATATGTAAGAATGCAAATAGAGTCCTAATGTAATTAAAAAGCAATTATTTTCTGTGGAATTTCACGAATATATTTTTACTCAGACTAAATTTTTGTAAGACTTCAGTAAAATTAATTCAGTCACTGTAAGGTAGAGAAAGGTAAGATTTAATGGTCCTAAGAAATTCTAGGGATTTCTCTGAGCATAGACAGAATCATTGTGTTATAAGAAAGATATCTAGTATTTGATAGGATTTGGTCAGGAATACACTACTCATTATAGAGGAGAGGAAATGGCAAGAGAGAAGTGAGAATTGCAATTGAGGTAGTGGGCATTAATTCAGCTGTGAGACAGATGGATCCATGAGAGGGGGAAGCATAAAGACTGAGAGATCCCACAGACACTGACAGTGAATACAGAACTGTGCCCAGATAAACAAGAGCATGGGCTAAGCAGGACAGGGGAAGTCCTGGCATGAGTTAGGTTGCACAAAAAGAGAAGAGAGAAACTGATTTAGTGAGACACAGGAAGCAAGAAGTTGTTATTCTGTCTGAGCAAAGAAGGAGGAATCTGTCAGGGAAACCCTAGTAATAAAAGGTGATCGAGTAAGAAAATTAAAGAGATGAGAGAATTAATGGGGACTGCGAGAACTGGATATGAAATGAGCAACCTGAAGAAATGAATGCTGTAATACACAGTCATTAAGTAACTATGTGCATTCATTATTAGGTAAGATTATAATAAATAAGATATGGAATAGCAAAGGGTTTTAGTGTCATTTCTGGCAGTGTCTGTCAAGTACTATTCCTTTGGAAAAAAAGGACAGAGTGTGCTCTGTGCTGGAAGTTTCAACATCAGGTGGTAGAACGGTACTAGGATGAGGATGAGGACGGGATGAAAATCAGTGTAAGAGGGACTGCAGGGTAAGAAGGGAGTGCTGTGTTTGGTTAAAGCATTCATTAGAGTTAGCGTTTTTTGAAACATTGCAACAGAAGAATAATAGCCATCAGAGACTAAATAGTATGTAGAGTAAATAGTTTTTTAGGACAAACTTCACTAATACATAATAAGTTAGAAGGTGATCGAGACGGAGAAAAAGCACCACAAATAGTAAACCTCTGCTCCCCTAACAACTTAAGTAGAAAATTACAGCTCTGTGTATATGCTTCTTAGAAAGTGATTTTCTATCAACTAATGCAGTTGCATGACATTGTCTCTCACAGTTCACAAGAAAATCCCACAGTTTCCTAACTTTGAAACAATGTTTTGAAAGCACTTCCAATAGAATGTTTTTCTATGGGCAGCATATAATTCCCTAATACTAATACTACTCAGAATTGACCAGATTTTGTACTGATTCTAGGAAGATGTAATCTTCTGATGAAGCGCTCATAATTCAAAGCCTCAGTCCTGTAAGCAGCTCTTCTGGGATTTTTCTAGTGTAAAGTCTGAGAGGTCTATTGCCTCCTACAATTGTTAAAGAGCATAAGATATATAGTTAAAAATCACCTTTCTAACAGTCATGCAGCTGTCTAAGCCTCTAATAGAGCTATTCAAGAAGCAGCATATAGCAACTTCAGAAACAGTTGGGTCAGCATGGTTCCTTGGGGAACCATATAGGTTTCTGGATGCCCAAAAGAAAAATTGCCACTGATACTAGCTGGCAGTACTTAGCAGAGTTAAGCTATGAAGCAATCCAGCTGTACTCAGCTGTGGTAATACAGTCCAATATCAATGCTATCAAATGCCACTGAAACTGTAAGACTGAAAAAAAGTAACTGTAAACTGAAACAAATAAGACTGGCCAACTTTTTAAATTCTCCTAACTAGGTTAGTTTGCGCCTGAAAAATGCCAGTTTCTTGAAACTAGAAATGAGTTTTTAGATTGAAAGAAATTAAATGTAAAGAACTTAACATTAAACATTCAGTTCCTTTAATGTATAGCTTTTTGTTTGGTTGTTTGGTTCTTTTTCCTGAGGAAGCTGTAATCCATTTTAAGGGAGGATAAATAAGTTTCACCAGTGCCCTTTTCTCATCTATGTTCACATTTTCTTTTCTCAGTAGTATTTGATAAAAAGAAGAAAAAATTAAAAAAAAAAAGTCAAAACCAAAACCCATCCCTTATCCAAGAACAAGAAACCAGCATCAGTCAATGTTCCAAGTGTGTCCTCAAAACCAACATGTGGTCTTTGGTCAGACAAAAATCAGGCTGGGATCCTTCTCAGTAGTTAGTTATCTAAATCCCAGAAAATATTATACATCTATAAATCTCTAGACCCTGAATTGAACTGAAATTCAGAAATCTTCAGTCCTAAACTGAAATTCTAAGCTCACATACACTTCTGTTTTGGTTTGATTTGGGTTTTTTTTGCTTATAAATTCAGAGAAATAAGTCACTGTTTTACCTTCGACTGTGTGAGATTTAAACATAACAGTAACTTCACTCTAAAATAATCTTTTTAGCAATAGATGAGAAAATGAACAAAATCTACATGTTAGCATTAGGCCAGATAAGTGCTACCCACTGGTGGGACATTATGAGTAGCCCACATATGGATAGGGGACTCTCAGTCGAGGGTGAAACAAGTGGGGACCCACACCTCATGGGTGCATGTGGGACATCATGGAGGGGTTTTCTTAGGTCAAAGAAACTCATTTAATAAGACTAATAATTTTTTTGGGGGGAGGCATGAGGCATAAGGCACAATAAAAAATGACAAAAAATACGGTAAAATGTATTTCAATATGTCTTCATATTGAAATGTCAATCATGATACAAAAGAAATAGCACAAGTCTTTATGGGTTTCTAATATAACACAGAATACCTGTTCTCATATTTATATTATACTTTTTAATCATTACATATCTTTTGAAAAGGAACCCAGAAACCATAATGGCAACGTAAGTGCTATTCATTTACAAAAGTGAGAAATAAAGGCAGTCAGGATAGAGACTTCTCATGGTGCTGAATCTATATTTTCTGTATAGATAGGCATATAAAGTCCATCTAAGTACAGGCAATCCTGCACCTGTCTTTAAAGTGAATAGTACAATTTAGGTTCTAGGAATCTTCTGTTCTTAAGTTCTTTTGATGAATCAAATTACCTTTTGAGTTTGTTGATTTGAAAATGTCCTGAGTTATTCCTACCCTGTAAACTTCTTTAATACTCTTACCAATATGCAGAGGGTCTAAGAGTTATTAACAAAAAAGAAGACTTCTTTTGGAAGCTCCAGGACTAATTTCTTACTAACCAAGAGCTAAACACACCATAAAAGCAATCTCTGCAATAGTCAAATTCTTTATTAGTCAAGATTATTCAGAATTTGTTCTGGTGATTCAGGAAAATGGCTGGTTTCTATCACAAAGCCACTGATCTGACACAATACCACTAATGTTCAGAATTGCTGAAAATGACATAATTCTTTTTCCTTAGAATAGCTTTGGAACTGAAGCAAGAGTTTTCACGTTATATAGAAGGCCACCAATCCTGAAAACCTTCAAAGAAACTTCATCATTTTTGGCAAATCAGGAAGCTGCAGCTATTCGCAAAGATAATATTATTCCTATTACTTTAGCTATCAGAAGTACCAAAAGAAAATTATAGTTTCTTGTCTAGGATTAGCACTAATAGAGTTATTGTCACCATCACCAAAGTCTCTGCTTACCATTTGCAGCCAACACAGTTTCAGTTCCCACCAGCTGATTTAGCTGTTTGACATATTTACAGGGATGCAGATGTAGTATTTGGTCAGCCTCAAGAACAACAGGTTTGAGAAGTCTGTGCTACCAAACTAATTAAAACATTGTTTTAGTGGTTTTTAACAGAAACTAGGATAAGGTTGAGGATTTTAATGTACCCACAATAATGAATAGATTGTTCAGATTATAGTATTTTCCAAATAAATACTTAAGAAAGTCAATAAGAAAGCAACCTTTTAAGATTTCTTTTGGCTAAGAGACTACTTTTTAATCATGCTCCTGACTTAGGATATTTTGGCTTGTGTTTGCTAAAGTTCTTTAGTAAAGTAAAATCTAAAGCTTTCATAATCTGCATTTGACCCAAAGAGAAATAAATATGGAAGTGCACCAAAATTAGCAGATGGGAGAATCCATGCCATAATTCCCCCTCTCCTGGGTTGACTTTTCCTATTTTACTTTTATCTCCTCTCTGACATTTTACTGAGATTTGGATGCATTTAGTTTCTTCATTGTAGAAGTAGTAAATATTTAAAATAGATTAAAGTAAATTTCCTAAAAAAATTATGAGCAGATTTGGGAGTGTTGTGGTTTAGGAATGGTACTCCCCAATTTAGTTCTCCCACTGAGACTCTCCAAACCATGCTGCTGTCACTTGTTCTGGCGCCCCTCTCCCCCCCCCCCCCCCCACTTCTTCCACACTCCCTCGCAGGTGGCCAGATAAGAACAATTTATTGGAAACAGCAATGAGATAAGAAAACAGACAGTGACAGCAACAATATTAACAACAAAAGTCTAAGAAAGAGAGAGTGATTCACATGCAAAATGCTTACTGAAACCAACCCAACATGACGGGGCTACCACAGCTGGTGCCACCCCACCACTCGATCCATCATGTTTACTTGACTGAAAGGAAACCCTTCTCCCTGGAAGAGAGGGAGAATCACTTTCCCCCATGCCTGGCAACAAGGTGAGGTGGTATTCACTAACCTCCACGTCCTAGCCATGCTTCCTCCCGGCTATTACAAAAAATTAACCCTGTTCTGGCTGGAATCAGGACAGGGAGGGATGTTTTGGGATAATCCAGGAGGTTATGTTGTTTTGCACAAAAAAGCCCCAAACAACCACAACGACAGCAGCAGCTCCGGCCACCACCAATTGTAAAGTAAGTACATGTCCATTTCCTGAGATCTGCAAGAAAAGCCAAGTGCCATATATGAAACTGAAGAATATTTGATAGATTTGTCAGATTTCATTTAGACTGATCATAAAATGAATATTACCAGACATTATATCACCTTACTAAAGTACAGTATCTGTTCTACTTTTATACTGGAAAAATAATTTTCATTTTGTATAGTTTTAACCTGTCAAGTGATCCCATAGATCAATACAGAACTTAAGCTAAAGGAAAGTACAATCAAACTTCCTCTTTTGAAAGGTTTGACACTGAAAACAGATGCATTTAGTGTTTCAGAGTTAATAAATTAAGACTTCTTTTGAAAGTCAGCAGTTACAGACACATTGAGTGCTTCTGTTGATTTCAATGTCATTGCATTTCTATAGCTGAAATGTTATAATATGCATTTTCAGCTAACACTGACAGGGAGAAACTGAAGGCAGTTTCAGATATGCCATGTCAGAGCTCCTGCGTTCTTGGCTACTTGATGCTGCAGGAGAGAATAACTTGCACGTACGTTGTTTTCATCAGTTCTTGCTCAGCCACTGAATGAATTAGTTGTTTTCCTCTCTAGGAAAAAGAAATTTGTCTGTTATGCTGATTTAAAGTGGACATCTGCAAATAGAAGGACCTGATCTAGAGGAAAGTTATAAAATATTTTTAGTACGCAACCTATCAAATTCTTAAGACATTCACATTTCAGCTCATCTCCCCTTTGTGCGGTTTTTCATTTCACCAACATAAACAGTTTCTTATGATAGGTAGAGAGAAGACTGAAAAAACAACTTGAAATTCTTAGTTATGACAGCATGAAAGTTGCACTTTGTTCTGTGCCCACTTTTTTTAATGCTTATCAGCATAATGTCATTGGTTTCTTATTCCCCTCTATATATTTGTTTTAGTAAATTATTCTCTTTCCTTCAATCCTTGTATTATTAACAGTTTAGGAAAGCCAGCAGCCTTTGAACTCCTCCTTCTGCAGCATTTAATCTACGAGCTATTGCTGATTCCACTCAAATGTGCTGTAGTAGAAATTTTCAAATCAGCTATACCACATTATATTATGTACTAGATGCAATCATCTCCTGTACAAAAAGAAAAGAAGAAAATATCCTTTCTTTAAGGAAGAATTCAGAATTAAATTCCAAGCTTTCTTATACACTTTAGGGTGTGGTAAACAAGAAAGAAGTATTTTTCTAATATAGTTATATAGTATTTTTATACATATACCTGACTAAAATTTGGGTGATTATAGCACTTAAAATATTGGGGCTAAGCAGGCTAATAAAATAACAAACCTATTTCTTATGCCTCATTTTGTGTTCTGGTCTCATTTTATGTTCTCGCATGTGTCTTTTTGAAGTGTCAAAATCTCAGCTTGCTGCATGCAGAGTGATGGTAGTTTCCACATCTTCAGTCATGTCAAATGTAGAGAAAAAAGACGAAACAGTCTGAAAATGTCAGCCTAGTCATAAGACTAGAACTACAGCAAGACTTTGCAAAGACACAACCTTTTTTAAATTTCAACCCAAATTACAAAAGCTATCACAGTACCTTGGGAAAACTCCTGTTACTTTGGGTTATTCATACACACTCATTTTGAAGTGTCAGAAGGGCATTTCCTTACTACATTCAAACAGATTCTGTCTCAAAGAACATCACTAAGGACACATCTAACAGGCTATGCTTCAGTAGTACATTGTAAAGACTTGGAACAAAGGATGTGATGTGATTACTAATTCCTAGTATTAAAATACATTTTTATACATATGTATACTGGCCAAGATCAAGGTTGCTGGCTGGAGTTTAGATCATCTCTTCATTTTTTTGATAGGAAGAGACCTAAAGCAAGCAGATGATTGAGGTGAAAAGTGAAGTGGTTCCCATCCATTTTAGTAGACTCATTCCAACATTCTGATGCATCTATTTGGGGACTTCATAACGACAGTGGTTACATATAGCAGGATATGCCATTTACAGCAAATTTGTTCTGTTCATATTTTACTTCTGCAGGTGCAGAAAATATAGCTTTATTCATCATTATCTCCTATGGTTTTCTGTTTCTTATTAGTGTATAAATCCTTCCATATGGATCTCCTAAAGGTAAAGACTGAGTAGACAAGTCTCCTGTTTGCCATCAAAACTACAGATTTTCCTTGCAGAATGTTTCTCCTTTTCCCACTGTGATTTCAAGACTTCAGCACTATGAGAAACCTATAGGTGTGTTGTTTAAGCTACTGTATGTTTAGCTTTCCTCTTTCTTTCTTACACTTATCCAGCTTCACCAGCCTAATCTCCTGTGTCCTTTCAGAACACTCCTCTTTACTGCCCACTCACTCCATTAATAATATAAAATATCAATATAGTTTGATTGATAAATGTGTACATGAATCTCTAAGCATACCATCAGAGTGGCCAGCTTGGGAAATATGGATTATGAGTTGATCTAAGGTCAACAGGCAGTAAAGTCTTCTGAGCATTTTCCACCTCAGATTAGAATCAATTTCTTGACTAAATAAATACGCAGCCAAACTTCAGCTGACACATAAAAACAGTAAAAAGTGAGAGTGAAGATCAGCACTCTGGAGAAAATCTTTTACACAGTGATCAGATGGACCCCATCAGGAAATAACCAACTATGACACACAAGGTGGCCTCAGCAGGCATATTGGCAGCAAGTGATCCTTGTGTTGAAGCCTACACCTGACAGTTAAGTGAAAATCAAAGTGGGATGTCTGCATCATTTGTCTAATTGAAACAGGCATTGATAGGGGGAAGGCAAAAGATTGTCCTTTTTGAAATCTAAGGGGCAAGAACATTTGTTAACTATATAACTTGTTTGGAAATCTGGAGTAAAATGTCCTGCAAAAACTTTTAGCAATATTATGAAATTGTGCAGAAAACTGTCAAATTTGAAGACATGAAAATGTTAAACTTGAAATAAACCTGACAGTAATAGTGGAATTCAATTTTTCTTCATAGATACCAACAATTAGCATATTAAGAGGGAATAGCTGAGTCCAAATAGTTTGTCTCTTTCAAATATGTTTTCTTTCCACTTTCGAAAAATATTTTCTTTAATGACTTTGACTTTACTTAATTTCATTGGCAATTTTACAAACTTTATAGAACTGCCTTCAGGTAGTACAGGAAGGCCTGATTCTGAGAGTTTTGCCAGATTACTACTTAGTTTTCCTGACACATTTAGAATCAGATAGCTCCTGGCTCTTTCTTCTGTGAGAATCAGAATAAAAATTTCATCACAGTGGAATATAATTAATTTCTCAGCAAAAACAACCTAAAAAAAATAATAATTCTTTATGATTTAGGCATTTTATTAAAAACTGCTAGTCAAAACAATAAATACACATTTGCATTTTTAAACAGGGTAGAGAAACAGACAGTGAAATTTCCAGCTACAACTGTTCAATCAAAAATGCATATTTTACAGAATAGGCCATTCTATTTCTATCTCTGCCTTAGTTCATTAAGATTTTAACCATCATAAAAATAACAGGAAAACTATTTCAAAATCAGCAATATATTTGGATTACACACATACACACACACACACACACACACACATATATATATCAGCAACATGTTGTTAGACCTCTAAGGCTTTATTCTAGTGTCATACAGTTAAATATATTCTACCCTTCCTGGGTGCAGATGGAGACTAGATTTTTTTTTTTTTTTGAATAATGTAATACGAAGTTCATAATTTCTCATCTATATCTTGTAAAGACCACTACTTAAATTTTTCTTTCCATTTCTCTCTGGGTCTATTTCTATTTTCTTTCTGATTTCACTTATATGTAGGTGTTCACACCTCTGAACATCCTTGACATTTCCTTAATATCTCTTTAAAATTTACTTCCCTGTTTCTTGCATGACTATATGTAATAATTTTTCAAGTTACTAGTTGTTCCATAGTCCATGATGTACATTGGGTTGCTTGTTTGAGTTCATATTAATGACTTTTTAATAGTTTTGTCACTTCAAACCTTTCTTTTTACAAAGAAAAATGTCACCTTCCTTGCAAAAGATCTATTTTATAACTACCAGCATTAGGTGGAAAATTATCTTGTGGAATTCAAGTTTTTTAAAACAAATGTTAACACAAGGAACATCTTAGAAATACAACTGTAGAAAAGATTCTGCTACTTAGATTTGCATCTCACACAGATGAACCATACCTCATAAATCATAAGAACTTTTCTCATGGTGTTTGTTTCCAAATGCAGGACCAAGTTGGTTCAGAAGGAAAGACATGATCTGGTCATTTAATCATTCTGTGATAGGGAAGACTAACTACATCCCTTTGGACATTGCTAAAGTCTCTTCTTCAGAGACATTATTTATAGTGACAGTAGACACTAGTCAAACTAAAATGTTTTTCCCTAGACAATAAAAATCATAATGTTTAAAACCAAAACAGATTTTTTTTTTACCTCTCCTTGACTGTTCCTCCTCTGGAGATTTTTTTCTAAGGTTACCCCAATGGAGTTTCTCAGAAGCATCTTCTGTTTTCACCCTGAAAGAATACAAAACGCTTTCTCTTGGAAACCCTGACATCAGACATTAGAGATATAAAAAACAGTCTCATTTTCATCACAAAGATGTTTAACTCATTTGCAACAGTCTGTCTATTTAATCTTCCAACCCATCCTCAGCTTGTTCTCAGCTTTGCCTGATCTTCCAAGCCATTCTAAGCTCTCCACTATCCTGGCTCTTTGTAAATCACTTAGCTGGAACAGTCTGTATCTTGGCTAATCCTTTAAGATTCTCATTCACACATATTACTCAGAATAATCTAGCAGCTACCCCTACTCTTTCTGTTCATTTACCAGAAAGATAATCAAAGGAATAAGACCCTTCTCTTGCCAGAATCTGTTGCTGGGAGTCATCTGTTCTGAACATGACAGATCTTGAATTCTCTATAGTTGCATGTTATATGTGAAACATGACGAATCTGTGTGTCCTTCTCTCATGCTTATTCCTAGGCCTAGTTTTTAAGATTATGTGGGGGCTGTTCTGTTTGACAATGCCAGATTTAAATGGCTTAAAACAACCAAACACCAAGTCTCATATAAAAATGGGACTTTGGCATTGTAATCTTTAGCACTGTGAAACCTAGAAACGGGCAGCTATCTCTCAGAAAGTCATTGGCAATGACGGTATGCTTATTTGTGTTACAGAAGTGGTAAAGGCAGGAAAGGTAGTTAACCTGGACTGGTAATCATAGCAATCATCACTGACCAGAGTCAGTTTGTAGGAAACATCAGACTGTTGTATAAGATTGTGAATGAAGCACTGTTCTTCACTACAAGAACATGAGTCTGTGTAGAGCCTGAAGCCATATGTATTGCTCAGAAAGCAGTGTAGCTAAAACAAAAGGCAGGGGCAGCTACCTCATGCCTTTTGTTAAAGTGGTGGTTGTGGTTCTTTTGCTGTGTAGCCTCACCGTAGGCTTAGGGGATTAGGATATATGGCTGTGAAGGATGAAATCTAAATGTCAAGACCTTTTATCTTCAGATATGAATTTTATGTTTAATGAGTCTCTCCCATGTTTCCTTTTAGTCCCCACAACTCAGGTAGCCTGGGCTACACTTCCATTTACCTCAAACTGAGGAACAGGGTGGCTTACATCTAAGAAACCTCTTAAGCATGATCCTGCAATGTGAATTGAAAATGTAAAAACTTAATGTTTGGCAAGATGTTCAAGTTACAAGATCAAGCTTCTTTTATAGAACTTTGAGTCACTTCCTATAGTGTATGTTAATTATACTTCAAGAACACTTTGTAAATTCAGATCCTGGATGTGATTAATCATGAAAATTATTTGTTTGTGGTTTGTAAAGGGAATCAGAGAACTATCTGCCTTTCCAATCAGCTATATCAAGTCAACAACATTTCTATCTGAGTACGTGAAGCTCTGTTATTGTTCAAAAGGAAGTTTCTTTTTTATTCTCCCCCTTCATAAGCTTAGACATTCTATAGTATGTTGTGCACCAGAAAGTTTAAGAGGAGGTAGGACTTGTGTTTTCTTCCTTGCCTGAATTAATACATCTAAATTACTCTTTGTAAGCTTTGACTCAGGAAAGGCAAGATCAGAACTACATTTGGAAAAACAAATCCATTAATAAGTGACAGAAATCTCCAAAATAAAAGAAAACAGTGTCCCATCACTCCTCCTAAAATATTATTGGAATAAGGTAGCCAAATAATCTTCTGTTTGCAGTCATTCCATGACCATAAGAAAGAAAGAAAAAAAAAAAAAGGGAAAATTTAATATGATTATGCTATCTGAAGAAAATTATATGCTTAGTTACATTAACCTGATATTATGCGAACATTTAGGAAAACATGCTTCTGAAAGATAAGAAATAGATTTTATATATGGTAATGCAGATTTGCTATTTTGCAGCATGATAGAATTGCTTAATAGACCTAGGCATATATAACAGATGTTGCTATGCACTGTCCTTGAGTTATATGACAGGCAAACTCCCTAAGCAAGGCACATATGTGTCATGTCCTGCAGAGTGGAAAATACCCCTGCAGCTTGCTCCAGATAAGGAAGAAAACAGATTTAAAATGTAACTTGCTTTTTTGCTTCCTCCTTTTAGATTTTTACTGTTACATACTTGCCAGAAACACTGATATTATGAGGATTTGATATTTATTAGAAAAATGTACCTAATATTTTGATGGTATTGCACTATTATATTGTATTTTTTACATTAAGTGCAACTAATCTTCACGCAAACTGTTTTCACATATTCTCCTTTTTGAAAGCAACTTGTAAGCTTTCTCTTCCTTTCATTGTTTAGAATATTATTTGTTGGTTAGCAGAATAATAATGTCTATCAAAATTTTAACCTTTCTAATACTTGCATCAATATAAAAGTATGACAGTGAAAACTGAATGCAGATAATTACTAAAACATTGTTTTCGAATGGTTGTTCAGGTCCCAGTTTCAGATTGTCATTCTTCCTCCCTTGAGGAGGTCAGAAAAAGAAACTTGGTATTTCATGTAATTTTTATTTGAGCTCATATATCCTGCAATTGTCAATTAAGAAACTATATATAGAAAATCATAGTATATCTCAAGCTGAAAGGGACCCATAAGGACCAGGAAGTCAAGTCCCTGCTGCTCATAGGACTACCTAAAACAATAAGATATCATTATGATCAACACAATAGTATTGTATCTATAGCACAGTAAGTCATATTAAGTACTAGAAAAAGAAATTGCATAACACATGAAGAATAAACAACTATTCTGCATCAAATTTTCCAGGTTCTCTTACCTTAATTAACCTCCAGGCACAGTGAAAAAGGTAGTTTGCAACGCAAACACTCAATTCCAGCACACAGGTATAACATGTAATACAGTAATAACTAAACATAGGCCTTTATGTACTTTTTTACATCCCTTTCTGATTTTCTGGAATATTTTCAGAAGACATATCTAAATATTTTAGAAGTCATTATCCTTCAAAATTTCTGTACTTATTTTCAGTCATAACATGAAATATATTTTCTTTTCCTCTTATGCTGTAGCTATGTTGTAGTGATAGAATACTTTTAAAGCAACTTTATTCTTAAATTTCCATATGTGGGCAAATTGAAGGGCTTCTTGTTGGACTGTTTTACTGAATCACAAAGTTTATTGCACATACATTCTGTCTAAATTCTGGATCTTTAACAGATTTCCAGATGTCTACTATATATCTTTAATAGACCTCTGGAAATTGGGAGATTTCTGAGGATTAAAGTCTTCAAAGCAATCTTCAAGAGGTTATTAAAAAAAGACCATTAAAATGAATACTTAGGAACACCTGGGAAAAAGGCATTCCTCAACTGTATTTCCTTATGGTAGCACCATACAGCTTAAATTATGCTTTAAACATCTTAGAAACTCAATTCCAAAAAACCCACAAGCTATGTTAGGCAATATATTCAGTCCTTCAGTCTTTTTTTGATGACAAAAAATTTGGGTGTTTATGAGATAAATTAATTTAGAGATAATTTTGGGGGATTGCAATATATTATCAATAAATAATTTCTCTGTAAGGTACTGCTATACCTAAAAATAGATAAATATATGTCAGTGTATTAGGTTTACACATCAAGTTTTGATAGCAGGGGGCTACAGGGGTGACTTCTGTGAGAAACTGCCAGAAGCTTGCCCCATGTCCTGTGGAGCCAATGCCAGCCAGCTCCAAGATGGACCTGCCACTGGCCATCAATGACAGTGGTAGTTCCTCTAGGATAACATGATAAAGAAGGGGACAAAGCTGCTGCACAACAACAGCCAGAGAGAGAAGTGAGTATATGAGAGAAACAGCCCTGCAGATACCAAGGTCAGTGGGGAAGAGGGCAAGGAGGTGTTCTAGGTAATGGAGCAGAGATTCACCTGCAGCCTGTGGAGACGACCATGGTGAGGTAGCTGTGCCCCTGCAGACCCAGGGATGTCCCTGGGAGAGCAGGGAGACACCTTCAGCCCATGGAGGAGCCCCATACTGGAGCAAGTGAATGGCCACAGGTGGCTGAGACCCTGAGGGAAGCCCATGCTGGAGCAGGCTCCTGGTAGTGACCTGTGTACCCATGGAGAGAGGATCCCACTCAGGAGCAGATTTACTAACAGAATTGTGACCCCGTGGGGGATTCATGCTGGAGCAGGCTGTGCCCAAGGGACTGCACCCTATGGAATTGGCACACAGTGGAGCAGTTCGTGAAGAACTGTAGCCTGTGAAGGACTGTCTCCTGTGGCAGGGACCACATGCTGGATCAGGGGAAGAGTGTGAGAAGTCTCCCTGAGGCCAAGGAGCAGCAGAGACAATGTGTAATGAACTGATCACAGCCCCAATTCCTCATCCCCCTGTGGCCCTACGTGGGAGGAGGTAGAGAGAATCGGGAATGAGGTTTGGCCTGGAAGAAGGGAGGAATGGGGGAAGGTGGGAAGGTGTTTTTAAGATGTGATTTTATTTGATTTGATTGGCAATAAATTAAACTGACTTGTCTCCAAGTCGAGTCTGTTTTGTCTGTGATGGTAATTGGTGAGTGACCTCTCAGCGTCCTTATCTTGACTCATGAACCTTTTGTTGTATTTTCTCTCCCCTGTCAGTTTTGAGGAGGGGAATAACAGAGCAGTTTTGGTTGGCACCTGGCATTCAGCTAAGGTCAACCCATCACAGTGAGATACTCATACTTAAATCCGTATCATTCTACTCTGAAATACATCCATACCAATTAACCACCTTGACTTGACTGACAAGGGCTTCATCACACGACAGATTATGAGTATCTCATGGATATCTATGCCATGACAAGCATAACTATATTTTGCTACTATATTAGTGAAAATTTTTCCACCTGTATCACAGACTCCATGTTTTCAGACTTCAAGAATATTCCTCATTTCAATGAAGGTCTTTTGGTCAGAACAGGTGTCCACAACACCGTTAGTCATCCTAAGTGGAATGGTTCTCAGAAAAAATTAAAGCAAAACACTTTCAGTCATTGCTGATGTTCTTGTATAACTCTGAAGCCTGGAAAAATTTCAGTATACCATGGCACAAGAGTCAGGGTTGAGATAAAATAAAAATACAGAAAAAATAATTAATTTAAATAGCATTTTAATTTAATTTTAATTTTTACGGTCTGGGGAAGGGGGTGTTTTGCTGGAAATGAGAACAGAAAATTTGTCAGGTTATCCTTTTACTAGGATTCCTAATCCAGCTGGAGAAGACTTAACACAGTTTGAACACAGTTTATTTTAGTTTGGAGACCTTGTAAGCCTTCCTCATCCGAGGAAACTTGAACAAGTGTGGACGGAGCTTGTCCTCAGAGCTGGATGAAAAGCAAACACAATTTTGCTTTCAGCTGCCCTATCCATCCCATGAAACAATCAATGACAAGGTGAGAGGTTGAATTAGAATTCAAGTCCACTTCCCGAGTCTCTTTCCCTGTGCATCATTCTCCAACTCTTTGATGCTATATGTAAGCCTAAGCACAGGCTAGCGGCAGTGAACATTTTTTTTGGTGGCTTTTGACAAATTGAACAGCTTGGATATGTTCAATGGATATGTTCTGATTTCAGAATGGGAGCTTATTTTTATAACTGTGCCTTCACTTCTTTTTCACATCTACAGTGGCAGCATGGAGTGAACCTTTGCATATGAAATCATGTAATTTCAGTAAACCTATAATTTTTTACACAATCTTTCTGCTCTATGCTTACTTTAGTTTTCTTAACTAGCATTGTACTTATTGATTTCTAGGACTGGAAAGCTATCAGTTGTTTTTTTAGGTTTTTTGTGCTCTTTTTATCCCCGGAGGCCCACCAGGAGCACTGTATTTTATCATCTACATTCTGTTCCATGTGCTAGTATAGCTTATGGCTTTCTATAGAGAATTACTTTCTGCATCTAGGGGAAGAGATAGGTCAGATGCACTTCAGCAAAAAAGAGCTTAGAAAAATACATTTTGATGGGTCAGAAAAGAAAACATTGTAATCAGCAGACTACTGCTGCTGCTGTACCTCTGACCTCTGCCAAAATTCTTGCAGCATCCACCCGAAACCTCTGCAATCTAAAAATATTTATTCTCCACACCACTCATTTTTTTTGGTCTAACTATTGGAATTTACTTATTTTTCCCCCACTAAAAGTGTGAGAAAAATAATATTTAATATACAGCATGTTCTAAGCTACACTTTGAAAATGTAAGCTAGCTAGACTTAAATAGCCCATATTTATGAACTAGGCCCATAACAGTAACCTTGATTCAGAATTGTCCAAACTGTGATCATTAAAAAGCCATAATCAGAGGTGAGGGCATCAGGAATAGAACCATGCACATGTACCTAATACAACTGAGACACTTTTAATTGTTTCAACATCCCTGCTGGGGACAGGGACACCTTCCACTAGATTAACACACTACCATACCCTTCACTGCAACTAGAACACTTCTAAGAGTGTGATGTGTCCCTGCAGTTGCTGTAATAAATCATCTATTTAAATGAATGAACTATCAGGACATGTTAGCTGTATTTACATTTATCAGCATCAAAGATCTTTTCATTTATCTGTGTTCATAGTGAAAATAATATGTTACATTATTCATCTACTATTATAAAGATTTAGCTTTGCACCAACATTTTAAATTCTTAAAAGTAGAAGAAGGTGTTTAAACAGTCATCACCATAAATAAATCAAGTACCCAACAGAAAGCCTGAAGTAGGGGTGAAGTATGACATAATTATTTCAAGCAAACTCTTCAAAAGAATTGAAATTCATTCTTATCTGAAGGTTATTCCTCTCTCGAAAAAAAACAATTTACCTCCTTGGATGAAACTTTGGAGCCTTCCTGGACAAGATAAGTCTTCAAGATGATTTAGTCTAGAACTTGTCCTTTACTATACAAGCTTTCAGAAGATTGTCAAAGTTTATAGCTCACAGAAATAGGACATAGCAGGACTTCTATTGACACATCCAGCAGAGAGCAAATTGAGTGACCCAAGTAGCATCACAGGGGCAGACTGAAAAATGCTTTCTGGTTCTCTGTATTTTGAAAGGGAAAAAATAATAAAAGGTTCTATATCTCTCTTGGTCATCTTCAACTTTTCTGAGGAAAGAGATGACAACTATCTATTGGCATTTAAACTTCCTTGGTGGGAGGGAAGAAGAGATATAGTGGCACCACTGTAATTCCATCCTAATCTCCAACTTTATGTTAATCAACCTTTTCTGTGGTACAGTAGATGCCATGGTAAAGCTTATCGGAATCCGTGATGTTACTCTTTTCGCTTTCTGTTTCTCCTTTCTTTCCTTTTCCTGCAAAATGTCAACAACATCTAATTTTTTCTTTAGCTTTGAAAATGGAAAAAAGAACATCAATAGAAAAACTCTCAGTTATGCTTTAAGTTTTGGGCACATGCATGACGTTACATACTGTAACTTCTGGAGCCACTCTTGTCTAGTCATGACATGTAGAACAATATCTCACATATGTAGTTACTTGCAGGCCCTTTTATCCTGTGGGTTCATCTATTTTCCACAAATAAAAGAAGATTTATATAGTGACATGAAAATTGTCACACAGAATACCTCAAATGGAGTCTTAGCACAGAAGTTAAAAGTAATGTGGACAATATTTAGACAGATAGAAAAATAATAAGTTTTATTTATTTAATTTATCTTAGTCTGTTTTTGTCCATAACTGAAGTTCTCTGTAAGCCATTCTCATCAGTGACTGGCCTCTCAAACTGTGCATTACTAGTTAACTCTAGATTATTATTTCAAGCTGTAATCATGTTTAAATTATTTAGAATTAAATGGAGAAATATTCCAGAAGATTAATATCTATTAAATGGGCAAAAAATTGTAAATATATTCTCTTCTTTTCAGCTTATTCATACTTTTGTCAGTATACTTCACAAGTGTGGATGAGAAAATTTAGACTTTACATGATGTTTGACTATAGTTAGGTCTTTGGGTTGATGGGCATGGGCTTCATTGTCTTTTTGTCATCCTTCATAATTTCATAAATTATGTATCTATTTATTTCTATATGCCTGGAAATGCTTTAAATAATCATAAAATACACTCTTAAATCTCACAAAAATCTGCAAATAGATAAAGTCTTAAGTCCACCCGATCCAAATGACATGCAATATGAATTTAACATGATTTCAAAGCTGAGGTTTAAAATCATACATATAGAAGTATGAATAAAATAATTTGTCCATAATGTCACTGTTTCCAGTGACATTATTATTTTTTGTGTCTTGTTATGATAATTGCGGCATCTTCCTAGGACTGAAAATGTGTTGAGCAAGTAAATCTGAAATTAAGGAAAAAGCAATTGTATTATGTAAAAATTAAATAGAGTATGATAACTCTGTTTGGTCTAACCCAAACAAACTATGGATACCTAACAGATTTAATCAACTCAGGATGCTATGTGGTGGATCAAATTTTTCTGAGATTACAAGAAATTTACTGATAAGTGAAGATGAAAATGTGATTGTTTAAAATTTTGATCAAGAAGCACATTTCCAGAGTGTTTTCTGAATTGTGTGAGAAATTTTACCCCTTTTAAAACAACTAAGAAATGTACCCTGGCCTTATTCATAGAATTGCTTTTGATATGAAAGACAGAACGAAAAAGAAAAGCACAATTGCAAAATATGTTTCATGGACAAAACAATATGGGATAATTTTCAATGTTTATTATTTTTAATTAGAAAATACTGTTTGGTCCCAGTTAGTTAACTTTTTAAATTTTTTTTAATGAACCTGTATCCTATATAAATCTTTATAATTTCCTCTATTGTCTTTGCATTCAACTTTAAAAAAATTATTTTTTTTGTGTTATATTTTCCCCTTGGCTTACTCATGAAAGTTTGATACTGAAATTAATTTCACTCACTTGAAATGTATGCTGTTCCAGGCATTGTAGCAGCATGGAGAGAAATATGTTTTTTGAATTAGCATAGGGATAAACTAATAAACTCAGCAATCTACTTCTAATATGCAATATATTTTTTTCCAAGAAGCAGTCTGAAGGAAAATGCTGTTTCATACCTTAATTTGTCATTTCAACCAGAAAACTTTAATCACTGAACAAGTGCTTTAAGGCTATAACATAGGTGGTACAGTTTGCATGTAGGTATGATGATTTTACAGCTAAGAAACATTCTTTAAAAAAAAAATAAGCTTTGAAACATTGTATATCATCCTTTCTTTTCTCTTCTTTTCTCTTTCTTCTATAGTATGTTTTCAATATCTCACTTCATTCTAATCTGCAGGGAAAGTAGAGTTATTCTGTTAAGAGTAGGTAATATAGACTGGAATAACAAGCAGACTGAGTAATGGTGTAAGAAAATTTAAAAATCAAATTAAGCATTCCAACCCACAGATACTTGTCATCACCTTAAGTGTCTCTGTTACTTTTGCAAAAAGGGAAAAAATCTTTAGAGGAAGGACTTGTTCACTGAATGTTTCTTCCAGTCATGTTGAAGTGACAATGAATACAGGTTGTTGGAGTTTGCTCAAGTCCAAGCTCAACTCCTTACAAGAAATTAAATTCACACATCAAACAAATATTTAGTTAGAAATTTTTGCAAATATTAATTTAATTTAATTATCTATGTGATCATCATGGTTAGGCTTCACGAACAAAGATTTATATATTATATAATAATTACTATAAAGTAATATATACTCTTTATACACATATAAAATAATGAATGTTTTGTTTCAAATGAAGTTCAGCACGGCTTCACCCATAGAAATAGCACCTATGTGACACCTGTTGCAGTCTGTCATTCTGCTTTTTAGGGATGAATTTCTTTCCTTATTATTCCACATATATATCATTCTCAAGTTAAAAGCCCAGGAGGAAATTTTATAGGGTTTTTTTGGTGTATTTTCATCTTTGACTTTAGAAGTATTTTTACAACAGTTTGGGAAAAATTCCACAGTAGTTAGCATTATCTCCTGGACTAAAATTTATGTTATAATTTCTTTTAAACTATAATCTATACTTTGTTGCCCATTGATCTGTCTGATATTTTCCAAAGCATCTGTTAGTATGTAATAAAGGTATGAATAATTAGTTACAGTTATAAAAGTGTGAGACTTCTGTATGTGGGTGTGCACCTATGTACTCCGTGCACCTGAAAGCTATCATTAAAGAACTGCTCTCTACCTTATCTATACTAATATTGTTTGGAGAATTTTTTTCTTCCATTTTAGGCATCACAACCTGGAATTTTTAGATTATTATTCTTGTCTATAATAAAATTGATTTCTGATAGATGTTATTTGTGTCTTGAGACTTTAGGAGAATAATATTTGAATTCCTAGATGTTGTGGCAAAGATTATTAATATATTATTATTTGGACCTCTTTCTATAATTTTGCTTTTCAACAAGAATAAACATCATGAAAAAACAGCTCCAACTCTATATCACTGTAAAAGTATCACATATATACAATCTGTAAGCATAAGCTAGAGTCCTTGTTTATTATATCCACCTCAACATGTTAAATTAAAAGTACTGGGAAATAAAGATTCTGGGTTACCATAGAGTCTTCAAAGTACTTTTTTCCCCAGAGGCAGTGTCTGTTAAAATGGTATCTGAAAATATTTACAAGATGATAAACAAGTTATCATTAAAATGAAAATATTTATTGTCAGCCTGCACTGGCAAGTATCCTTGGACTTGAACCTTCCTAACCTTTAAAGTCATTTAAACAACAAAGTTTTGCTGACTGTAACTCCAGTGCAGCATATTACATATGATTTTGAGTTAACAAACAACCACCTGTTAAAACAAACAAATATATATTCAGTCTTCTGTTTTTATACATACACACACACCTGCGTGTATGTGTGTGTTTGTGTAACAAACCAAAGGATGATACAATTATTGATCTGAAGTCTTTTTGTGCATGGATGAATGAATTTGTTTACACACACAAGTATATTTGTCAATTTCTGTGTAAAAATGTGGATGCCTGGGCCATTATTATAATGAAGTCACATATTTTTAAAACATACACACAGATTTATAACAAGAAATAGAAATATTTCATTCTAAGGCAGCTCGCTATCACAAATATTCTTTTATTTCCCTAGGTGAAATATTCTTTTGTCATGGAAAAGGGTATTTATTTGTAGTTGAAAATGATGTTTCTTTAAAAGGCATTTAACATCACTTTTTCAAAGTACAGAACAGTCTGAATGCAGGGGAGAACACCCTCATGACTCCTTCCTTTCCCCTCTAGAGCCCCCCCACAAAATCCAAACAAAACAAAAACCTGTCATTAAATAAGCACTCAGTAAAACTAAATAAAATGAAAGTGTAATGTCTACTGCGGGATGAAAGAGCCAGTGTAATGATAGTTAAAGCATAATATGTTTAAGCCTGGGGATAAAGTGAAGTGCAGACGTGTCATTTCTTGAATAAAAACAAACTAATATTTCTGCTATACAATCATAGCTGCAAGGTTTTTAGAAGCAGGTAAGAATAAATCAGTTTTTATGTGCCACCCAAGGTCTTTTATCATATTTTCTGGTTGATCTTTTCTTTGGATTAAGAAGCATTTTTGCTCATAAATGCTGTTAACTATTCTAAATGTAGGTTTTACTTTCCTAATCAAGAAATATGATTTGTGAAATTTCTACGTGCCTATTTTTTAAAAATTTGAGTTTTTTTTTTAATTCACACAGGATCTAAAACCACACAGAGTGGTATATCTTATCTTCTGTAACATCACTTCCTGTTTGAAAGTATTCACCCTACTCTTGTATAACTGCACAGCAACCAATATTTTGCATTCTCTCAAACTGTATTATTACCTTTTCAGAAGGCAATAAGGATGAGGAAAACCATTGTATCACAAAGAAAACCACTCTCATGTTATAGGTCTCATATGTGAAAGCTTAGATATGGCTGTGCCACAGGTTTCCTGAGCTATTTGGAACGTGTTGATGAAGACAGTATTGTATTTGTAGGTTTCCACTGAGCAGCTAGCAACCATTTCAACCTTAGAACACGGAGCTGATCACTACATTTTACCAGCAGTTATGATTTCCCCATCCCAAACTGCTAAAGAAAAGTAAAAAGCTGCCTTTTTTGAACTGTGTCAAAAGAAACTTTCATAGAAAAGTTACCCTCTGAGTAAAAGCAACTTGAATACACTTACACGTTTCTCCTGAATGAGCACAAAAGATGCGTCAGACCTTGTGGAGAGGTAACTGTTCTTTCACTCCCTCCAAACATTCACCACTTTATCTGCTTTGACCTTTTCTAGATGAAGTGGTGATTTTCATTTACATTAAGTCTAAAGTAATGATTCTTTACTCTGTTATCTTTTTTTTCAATTTAAGTGTGAATAAAACAGGCAAAAGGACAGCATGTGTAGCCATGTAAAATGCTTTCACTCTGTGCTTGTACTGTTTACACTATCTTATGCTGCCATAATAGGTTCTGTAGAAGTCATCTCAAATAAATGAATTTGAATGAAGGGAGAAATTCTAGGATGAGAAAGACAATGTTTAATTATGAAGAATGCATTCTATTTTCTAGATATGTTTTAATTTTATGTTATGGAGTGAAATATTGTAGTAGAAAACTGTTAGGCATTGTGCCAAGAGAAAGAGAACAGCATGTTCCATGAAGAATGCATCAAGGAAAATTTGCAAGAAGCAAATTATACGTCAAAGTGAAATACTTTCCTTTTTTCTTTTCAAAGGGATACTTATTTTAAATAATTTTATTTTCATAGTGACATTAGCTGTTGAAAGGAAGAAATATGACTGTTAATCAGCAAGAGCTGGAAGCACAATTTTAATGCTCATAACAAATGATATTAGAGAAAACTGGAAATCCCTGTGATCCAGAAATAATACTATATAACATTTAAGTATTATATACATACTTTAAAAGGACAGAAAACTGTAATTTATCAGAGTACTTTTACTATTAAAATGCAAATTATACATTGACAACATATTTAACAGCTCTTATTTCTGTTTAGAAGACAACTGATTGTGTTTATACTGCTGAGGGGAGCTTTTCCAAATCACTGTCTATGATTTTCCTTAAGAATTGAACTAAATAAAACATGGTAGAAGTATTTTGTAAAGTCTAATGATAGTCTCCCATCGTAATTTGTGAACCAGGTTAGATAATTTCTCCCCATTTATTAGTGTTATTATTGTTATGATAAAAGTTTTCCTTCTAAATTATTATGCAGCAGTCTAAAATTGTGCAGAAGTGTAAACTGTAGTTCTATTTTTATAGTAATGTTTTAATTGTCCTCGGGATTTTACACTTGCCTAATTGCAGAGAAAAAAACCTGTGAACAGGCTAAAAGGCAATGTGCAAAGTTGGATCAGCTGGGTGAAAATGTATTTACCACAACTGTCTTTGAATCCAGTTCACAGAAAACATAGACTTTTTTTTTTGCTTAATCAAGTATAGTACCTCCAATTTAAATTTTATTAAATCCTCCAAACTTCCAGGAACAGTTGGCCCAAGAAGAAGCAGAAAGTAAACAAGTGAAAGTGAGCTAGTTCCAAGTTATTTCAATTTCATTCACTTGATTTTCTACAAATAAACATTATAGCTCTTTAAACACTATTATGTGTTATGTAGCATGTGATCTGCATTTCATATTTGAATTTGTAAACAATAACATACATTTTCTAAGTTTACAAACATTGTAGAAATTCTATAAGGCTGTGGAGCAGGCTGGAGACTTCGGCTGCTTATCCAAGCAGGTAAGTGAAATGTAGTATTTGGGCAACACTTGCAATTTTCCCATTGTTGTCAGGAATAAGAGCAGAGAACCACCATACTCCAGAAAATCTTCCCTCAGAGAAAGAAAATTAATAAAGTAAAAAAACCCCAGACAAATTCAATAGAAAGTTTAATAAAATTGACAAAAACATTGAACATACATTACTATGAATTTTATATGAAAATGACATGGCCAAAACCAGAACGTGTAAAGTGCAAAATGTACCCCTGGGCTGCACTATTTCAGACCCTTTCGATGGTTTAGAAAGCAATCAATCACAAAGAGAGTCCCCTATTCACCCACCTCTTGTAAAATTGCACTCACATTGTCTGCAACTGGCAATTTACTCTCTTTTGCCTCATGAGAACTCGAGCACCTTGACTCCTAGATAGACATGAACCCTCATTCAGGTTTAGAAGGAAAAATGATGAGTTTCTCCTATTTATTATTTTCTTCTACTCCCTGACTCCTTTTTTTTTGTTGTTATTTACAGCTTCTTTAGCACTGAAGTCATCCAACTAAAGAGAATCTTCTGATCTACAAGATACAAAACATAATGCTGAGAGAGATTTATAATTTCTACTTGTTTTAGGGAATTATTCATTCTACAAAAATTAGAGCATGCTCTCATGTCCCTCTTATTACCATTGGACTGTATCTTAGTATGCAGTGAAATATAACCCTTTGAAATATTTTTATTTTTTCAATAAATATTATCTGCAACACTTTTAATAGCAATGACAACTCAATTCAGTTTTTATTTTCCTCTATTTCTTTTTTCTATAACTATACTGTCAGCCATTTTACATGGAGATTATTCCATGAAGCAACAGAAATTTTTTATTTTTCACCATTCAACTACACCATTTTGATGAACCATGAAAGGAAGCAATTTATGCCAAATATTTACAACTCAGTGAACTTTTATAGAGAACCATTTTTAGGAATACATCAAACAAAAATTTAAAAGAGAAAACTAAAAGAATGTAGTTTATTGACTTATAGCAAAGTTATTGTTCTCAGTCTAGATAGTATTAGTTCTTTATCCATCTAGATTAGTATTGGTTTGCTGAGTTGGCTACCATTTCTTTAGTTTGTTTTGCTTTGTGGGTTTGGGTTGTTGTACTGGTGTTTTTTCAACAGTGAAATTACATTCTTGCCTGAGATTCTTAGCTTTACAAAAATGTTCTTTTTTTCTGAGTCCTCCCATCATCATCAGGTACTGCTATCCACTGCTTCTATGTAATGGGCTTAATCTGTAGGAAGAGAAGCTGCAAGAGCACAAAACAAGCAAAGCACTCAAAACTGTGAAGGACATGTGGGAAGGGGATTACCACTATAGCATTTGATAAAAGATTTACAAGGTAGCACTAGCAAGGATGCAATATAAGAGCAAACCAAAGAAATAAAAGTGTACAGTATTAATCCTTCGTTAGAAAACCTGCCCAGACATCTAAATTTTAATTCTATGATACATGTCGTAGAATATGCTTCCAGTAAGGAAGAGAATTTCAATGCTACTGCGTGCAAAACTACCACCGTGAAATCAGGGCTACTTTAGCCAGAAGCTAAAATGAATTTGAATCACTTACTAGCTACATTTTATTAATAAAATATGGCCTCCCAGTAATTCAAATCAAGCCTTGTCCAATAAGTAATGTGATTTTAAGGCAGCTGAAGAATTAAATAGAAACAAATCTATTAAAATACATCAAGTATCCATCAAGAAACATACAGTATTTTAATGCATAGTAGACAACTGTACATGCTCACTTGACCATCTTTGGTCAATCTGTATGTCAGTGTTCCCAAGCATATGTCTGTCCTTGCCTTAAGGAAAGGGTGGCTCCAACAGAGCCCTTTGGAAGGGCCAGTCATGGCACCAGGAGCTGCTGAGTGTCTTCAGGGATGGAAAAATTGCTGAGCTGGTAAACAAGATCCAGCCTGAAGGCTGGAGCTCATGCAGAGGCTAAGAGGAAGCACAGAGGATGAGTCTGGCAGCAAGACCACAAAAACAGAGTAAAAAGCTTCTCTGGAGCTGAGGGTAAATGATCAAATTTTGCTGCTGTTCAGTAACAAGTTAATCAAACTGAAACAGAAAAGTAAGTTGCAGTCTACAGGGATGAAATGGGCAGCACATTAATGTACTATTTCTGTTCTGTTTCTTCATTGCTTTAACTTTTTTTGAAAGTTAATAGTCTTTTATTCCAAAATAGAAATGTAAGAAAGTTATTTTTAGTCTAAAACCTTTCGGTCCTTTTGGGGAATTTCTCTAGGAGAAAGTTTAAGCAATTCTGTTCTGCAGCAGTGGCTGAATCACTTTCATAGTTTCTGTGTGCAAAGGTACAGACCAAGGCTACAGCTGCAGCAATGTGCTCACCAACGGATTTAAAAAAAATCATGCTCCTTATGAAATGATGACAATGAAGATAGAGACTATCACAATGTTTCTGTAGGTAATGTGATGCTCAGGTAAAATGACAATTTCACCTTAATATCACAGAACAAGGAGAGAGAATAAAAATCAACTTACTCCTCCCACCCTTCTATTGCTTCCATCTCATTGATATTGTTTCTGGATGGCTAAAATATGATTTGTAATGTTTTCCTGCTCTCCATACTGGAAATAGCAGTCTTAGCACTTTCACTGCCCTACAAATATATGTTTTGTAACTATCACTCTGGCAAAAAGCTACAATATTAGTCCCTTTAATACCTTACTAACTGATTTCAGCTTCTAGAACAGACATACCTCTGTAAGGTTTTTATGCCTTTGATGTTATTTTTTAGCTTGATAACCTCACTTACTTTGGTATTGTCTGATTTCCATTGATTTCCTTCTTATCCTTTTCTAATAACTTCATCATGTTCAATGAAGTTGCCAAGCCTGCTTCCTGACTATTGTTTTTTATCCACAGTAAAATTCACTTTTATCCATCCATTTTCACATCCTCTCATCTTCCCAACTAGTACAATACTATTTTTACCTGTGTTTCCTTTCTGTGCACAAACAGAAATAATCTAGAATTCCGTTTAACAACAAAGACATAAATAAAACACATAAAGAAAGCCACTTGATGCTGTGTACATCCTGGTTGTTGATTTCAGTCTGCTTTTATATCTCATCACTAAAAATTCCTTCTTTTTCTCTCTGGCTCCCTGCCACTTCTTGTTAGAGAATTAAGGAAAATCCTGTCTACTTTTTCTCACCTTTTGAAGAAGGTTTTTACTTTGAACTCCTGACCTCTGCAGAGAAAAATCTCCATCTGCTTCTTTATTTCTTTTCAAATTTTCAGGAATATTCTACTCCAAGTCATCTCCAATTAAGTAGTATAGCTGAGTATCTTTTGGTATTCAACATTGCACCTTCTCTATGGAAATAAAGAAACTTTTATAATCTTGATAATTAAAATTTATCACATTAAAAACCTAAATAATTACCATGACATAATTCTCCAATTGTCTAGTTTACTGTTTTACTGTAACAAAAACTTTGACCACTTGTTCCTTTTGTAAAGGTCAGATTAGGTTATTATTTCCTTCTTGATGAGTTGTGGGAAGTACTATTAATTGCCACCACATCACCATTGTTCTGTTAGGTGCAGTACAGGGAAAGACTGAACCTGCTTATACTCTACTCTTGTTCTTAATTTATCCCCAATCAAATGGCTGTATTTTCACTCAAATGAAACGTTCTCCCTGAATGACTTTTGCCATTGAAATTTCCTTGCTTCCAAATTTATTGTTGGGTGTAAACATATATAAATAGCTTTATTCAATCCAGTTAAACATCTTTATTTCTTGATGGGCCTTTAGGTTTATGCCTAAGATTACAATATCAAGCACGGCTGTAATAAAGAGAAATTCCCTGAATTTTGCTAAAGACACTGATTTGGCATTGATGATAATTGGGGTAAAAGTGAAATTTAAGAAGTAAGTAATTTTATTCTTTTTAAAAAGAACTGATGAACAGAGAAGTAAACAATCTTAGATATTAGAATAGTGCTGCTAAAGTGGAGAGGTTGAGAACATATAGGAGATGGAGATAAAACTTTCTGCAACAGTAGTGCAAATCAAAAACAGAAAGAAAAATAAGCAACAGGATAAATCATGCATACTATGATCTACCTTTTTTCCATTTGCTTGAGCTTAATATTTTATATACCTTCACTATAACATCTCAGGACAACTACTATAGTAAAACTTCAACTGAAACTAAATCAAGTGTAATTTGAAATTCCACAAACTTCCAATTTTTCCTAATAGATTAAGAGCCAAGGAGAGACACAATTTTAAGTTACACAGCTGAAAAAGAGAGGGAGAGAAAGCATATTCAACAGTCTCTCAGGTAAGGGCTGTTAAGAGAGGTAGTAATTGCAGAACAGGTAAGTGGTTCCCTCTGCTGGGAAAGATGAAGGTTCTAAACCTAAAAATAAAATAAAATAAAATAAAATTTGTCAAAGTAGAGCTAAGTTTCTACAATGGTTTTCCTAAGAGAACAAGAAATACATACTGTGCACAAAGGTAATAGGTACAAGGTTATACCTTGCACACACAGAATAAAAATAGCTTTAGGTACAGTTACAATAGCTGAGTTATAAATTTTAAATGATTAATTTTAAAATGTTTTGTGAAGTTTTTCTTATTCTACTCTGACTAATGGACTTTCTAATTAAAACCTACTTTTTATTAAAAAATAATGAAAGGAAGGACTTAATAGAGAAAATTGGTAGCATAGATGTGAGTCTATTAACAGCAACCTGAACTGAAAAAAAATAAATCAACTGAGCTAAAAAAAGATTTTGAACCTGTCAGAAATCTGTCCTAGAGATCTGTCTTGCTACTTTTATTTTGGTGAAGTCAGGTAGTATTTATGACTGTTGTTTCAATTTTAGATTAAATCTAAGTTTCAATCTAAGTCTTATTTTTCTATAGGTTACATTATATGAAAAACTAATTATCACTCCATGATGCTAAAAACCTATTTACTTCTAAGTATATGGAGTTTCCTCTGCAGTTTAAAGTATACTATTGGGCCAGTATTAAACCTTGGGGACAACACTGGTGACAGGCCTCCAACTAGGCCCTGTGCCACTGATTACGACCCACTGGGACCTGCTGTTCAGCCAGTTCCCAATTTCAATTTTTTAGGGTTGTGTGAACATCATACACTTTCATGTCCCTGAAGGCTTAGAGATATTTGGTTGCACCTCTGATCTCCACATTCCCAATTAGCCAGTGTTGTTGTGGTTACCTTGTGATATCTTCCATCAAAATCAGGTCTTGAATTTAATTACATGGAAGTGTTCCAGGCATTGCTTTTTTTCCCAGACAAATGTTTCTAGTTTCTATTAATTTTTTGCTCTTTAAACTGCAGAAACAACGGATGAACAATTATAAGCATTTTATAGAAACAGTAAAGACCTAAAGCATACCTAAATTATTTTCATATGAACATTGTGACATTACAATTTTCCTTTATACTATAATTTTTTTTTAAATTTTCCAGAGAGCATAAACACCTCTGTTATTCTGGTACTGGCTGTTTTTTAAATCTCATCACTACAGCAGTAAAACCATTTAAAATCAGATCTGTTGAGTGGAAAATGTGTTGTGAATTTTTTTTAACGTAAAACCCAGAGTATGAAAAATGGAAAGAAAAGCTTGAAATGACTGCTTACCACAAAAATGCTTCCTATCTTAATTCACTGGTCCTCTGCTGTCTTCAGGCCCACTTTGAGTCCCTTTGGGATTTTGGACTTGTAGACTGCAGTGAATTTCTGAAGTTATGCTTGTTTGTCACATAGGTTGGTTTCTTTTCCCAGTTATAAGGAACATGATTACTTTTAGAGAGAAAAAAAAGAAACCTTTTACAGTATTTGAGTTCAACAACCCATTGCAGAGCAAAGGGATCAGAGCTTTTTTGCTTTGGTGGATGTTACTACATTCTCACGTTTTATAGCAAGTGCATCAACTGGTGAACATCTCTGGTGAAGATTGAATGGAATAAAGACGGATATGCTGAGGACACAAAATGCAGAAATAAATTTATTCCGTTTATATTAGAAGGGTCAGAGTTTTTAAGAAAAATAGCAAACTGATCTAAAGTCCCGAGTCAGTGTCCACTCACTCCGGTGCTGCCCTGCTATTTATGTTCATATAAACTAACCTGAAAAAAATCAGGATCCAAAATCATCCTGTGTCAAAAAGTAATTCAATATGCAACTTAATTAAAAAATAGTTCTATAAAAGGATTTGAAACAGAGAATACGCAAGATGAAAACAGAAGTTCTATTGTTTTATGTACAGATTTGGGGTACTAAGAACCAAGCTTATGAGAGGGAAAAAAACCACAGAAAACTCTTTCAGGTATGGATTACTAGTTCAGGAACATGCCTTTGAAAACTCCAAATCCCATGGTATGATTAATTATTCTGTAGTTCACCATGAAGTGGTTTTAGCCGCTTTAACATACACAGAAGATTGCTGCCTTCTCTACTGAGCACTGCAAGAAGATGAAGATTATGAAAAGTTTCTGAAATACATAATTCTTGAAATACTTGAAGTTAGCAATCATTGCTTTTACTATGCTACTTGGATTTCTGGACCCAGATTAACCTTTTATATCCATTACTCCATGACATTAGATGTCTCCCTCCTTGACATTATAAATCTAGAAGCAACTCATCTTCCCTTTGCCTTTAATACCTGTAGTTTTATGAAGACGAATAGGATCATTAGGAGGGAATTTGTAATTTTCATTCACAGACTAGCATGGTTATCATGAAAGGTCTCCTTTACAAATAAGAAATTCTTTATAGCACTTCCCTAAATTCCAGAAATGTACAGAGTCGACTCTTCTACACAGTTCAATCCAAAGAGTACATCTTAAATTCACAGAAAATCCACAAATAATTTTTCAATTTTTTTTTCTCAGCCTGAATCTTGGCCTAAGAACCTTTTTCCTTTAAAATGGTCTTAAGAAAATAGATTTTTCCATGAACTGGCATGGAACCAGACACAACTATTTCTGTAAAATGCTACTGGACCAGGAAATATTTATTTATTTATAATGAAGTACAATAATTGTTCTGGAATCTACAACAATTATCTTGTCAATTGCATTTATTTAATTATTTTTAAAAATGCAAGTAAATCCATCTAATAAAGAGTAAAAGTACTTGTCAAATATGAATAAAACAAGAAAATCAGTGGAACTGAATAGTACTTGAAGTGAGGCATGTATGGAAGTTCACATTGCTTGGCTTGTATCAAAATGAGGAAAAAAAAATCTCATTGTGGTGATTATCATGTAATGTAAAACTATCATTAATTGATGGGATACAACTTTGAGTATGTATGGAATACCATACATATGGTATGTACTTGTACCATATGGAGCAAGTATTTATCAGTGTTTTGAACGTACCATGAAGACTGATAATTAGAAAAATAAGGTTGTTAGGTACAATAACTTTAAAATAAATGCTTGATTCTAACCTCTAACAATTACACTCAGAAATCGCAGTTACAAAGTCTTTAGTGATTATATTATCAGAAAAATTTCATGAGTCCTGAAAATATTCTCTGCTAGCTTCCTAATATTTACTGTTACTTTTATTTTAAAATATCTTACACACCAAGGAACATACAAGATTCCCTGTAAAACCTGAACAAATGATCTTTTCACAAGGCCCACTCCATTAGCCATGCATTCTACAGTGTTGTAAGAATTGATCCACCATACAGAACTAATATAAATGGCTATTTAACAGAAAGAAGATACTTAGAAAGATTTGTAATAGAACTGGCAATGAACCTCTTTTGTTGAATAGAAGCCAGATAATTCTCTTAGATTTTAATATAAGGTGCAGATTACAACAGTAATTGCATACGTGGCATGGCAGGGATCCCACATACAATCCTATTATTACCTTGACAATAAGTCATTAGCAGTTCAAAGAGAATTCAAAAAATGACATTAAGCCAAAATATGAAAGCTACTTTAGAAACTGGAAAAAGAAAGACACATATACTACAGCTAAAATAGAAATTAAAAAGCGATGGCTTAGGACAATAACATACTGTTATTGAAAGAAGTAAATCTTTCACTGCTTAAGGCAAGGAAGAGATTAAGAGGACCATGTGAGTATGAAGACTGACCAGGGCCCAGGAGAGGAGAAAAAAAAAAAAGTAAAATAAAAAGAAAGAAAATAAACTAAATATGTGGTCATGTAAAATATTTAACTTTGAAACAATCTCTTCAGGAAATCAGAAGAAATTATATCATTTGAGACCTTTAATTAATACACTTTGATGAAAGCACTAGAAAATGCATTGCTTCTGCCCCCCTCCCCTCAAATGCAACTGGAAGCAAGCTGACCTGCTTTTCTTTCTCCAGCAGCTATTATTTTGCACCGGTAAAATATCCCAAGGCCTAATAATAATATCAGAAAGTACTAGGCTGGAGAAATTAGCTGAAAAAAAGAGAGGGAATAGTATATTACAAGAAAATGTTGCTAGCAGATTACCTTAGATACCTATTGCATCCATCAACAAGGTTTCAGGCAAAAATAAATCCTTCCAGTATTTCAGACAAACAGATTTGCTGTTTTGGTAATTATCAGAAAGCAATAGAGACACTGAAAAGAGGGAGAATTCCTACAAAATACTGTTATTTTTGAGCTATTTTCAGCCTGAAGCTTAGAGGACTAAGCACAATGAATACATGCTGATTACTTAACTACATTTTGTATCCTTTTGTAAGTAAAGTCTCTACTGGCATATTGTAATGCAGGTTGTTCACCGAATCACAGAAATGAGTCAAAGGTGATTATTCTCACAAACTCCAAAGGACAAAAAATACACATGAAGCAGAACTTAGCTTCTCAAGCCTCTCAAGTTGTGCCTGCAATCAGCATACCACCAAGAAAACCAACTTAGAGCAGCAGGAACAGGTGTATTTAACACCAACATAGATTAATTGTTAAATAGAAAATTTTCATGAATGTTTTCCCAACTTAGCTGTCATCACTATCAATTACAGCAGCTGTTTACATAGAAAAGCGATAGCAGGAAAATATTTTTAGCTGCCTTAGTGGATACATCAATCAGAGACAGTAGAGCTCACACTATATGGTGTGTCAAGACTTCCTCGTGTACCAGCTTGCCTAATGTCAACTGTTGCCACACAATTGTTTGAGAACTATTGCCGTAGGAAAAAATGCTCTTCTCTTATCAAAATTTCTTGATACCTTTTCTCTTTTAGCACTGATTTTCAATTACATCTCCTGCTAGTATTTCAGTAACATTGTTTTAGTTGAACCACAACCAGTCACAGCATCAGTGTGATATGACTGCTAATTTCAGACCTGTTACGGTCCATTAGTTCTTCCCTATTCTAAATTGCCTTCATTTATGAAAAAGAATAATTCATATAATTTTATTTATCTTAAATGTTCTTATCTCCTCCACAATATCATGGCAGTGTTACCTGTTGTTGCAGAGATGGCCTCTCTTTACTAAACTTCGGGGTAACAAGAATTGTTCTTGATTTGTGAGGGTTGAGTATGCAAAAAATTTGTGATCCTCTGTTACATGATGTTATGTCCCAGGCAACAGTAATGAAGGCAGTTAAGAGATAAAAGAGGAATCTAGAATAAACTTACACTGATGCTTGACATTTTTACATGATTTTTTTGTCACTTGGTTTGTTCATTTATGATATTTCACTGTAATTGTCTAATTATTCCTGTACAGAGGTCCTTCTATCTTCTTTTCAATTGCCTTCACTAAAATTCAATTTCCATTTTGTGGTCAATTTCTATTTTGACTTAATGTCTCTTTCAACGTTTAAAAAACCCCCACAGTTCAGGAGGTATTTATAAAGCTCCATGTACAACAGTAAGGATTTTTCCCTGAGAAAGATCATCACTGATAGGAGATAAACTAAACTTATTTTTAAAGTCACACAGAACTGTGATCTTGGTCTTTTAAATAAGACAGTTCTTTGCAAGTAAAGGAATAGGGCACAAGATTATGCAGTAACACCTACTGCATTTTAACTTAGATTAAGACAAGACATAGCAAGAGGTATTCCATTAAAAATATGTTATCAGCTGTGAAATTTTATTTTTTCTTAAATAGTAAGAGAGAAATCTCTGAAACCAATAACAATTTTCTAGGCCTCAAATTATATGATCATATCTGCATAGAGCAAAGAACGAAGAAGGGATTATATGACCATGAGAAATAAATATTCAGGACTATACATTTTCATAGACAACAACAGTATTTGAATGTGCTGAAGTTGGAGAATGATGAATTCCAGAATTCTGGACTTCTGAGGGGTAGTATATATAAAGACTTTGAGATGTACTAGAAACATAGTTGGTTAAAAGTGAATTGATGCACCGGACGTGAAGCCAGGGAAAAGTATTAAGTAAAGCTTAATATTGCAAGATCAGATGACAGTATATCTTATCAGATCAGCATTTTGTGCCTGAATGTTGCTTGATGTATTTTTGCACTTGAGGATTAGTATCTAAATAAAATGGGAGTGCTTTCCATTTGTGTCAAAAAATGGCACAAAGCAGCAACCTTATGCAAGATTTCTTCCCGGGAAGACATCTCCAATTATGGGATACTTCCTCTCACAATATCCATCTGGGCAAAACATAAACTTGGGGAGTAGATTTTGTAAACTCTCATTGTGTTAGTAATTAGTTAAATAGTTGATTAGGTAAATTAGTTGATATTACAGTGAATATTTCAGTTAGAATTTTATTGCTTGAAATTTAATTCTACTTTGCAAATCTCTTGAAATCACTAGTTTGCCAGTCATTTGAAAGAGAAACAAAACACCAAGTGTAAATGAGGAGTACTTTTTTAACTGGCCAACTACTAAGGAAAGTAAGAATGTTATCAACAGGTAAAAACAGCAAATAAAAATATTAGTGTAATAAAAACTATTTTTCATGTCAAAACTTTTGGTAGTAGGATTTAAAAAACATTGATATAAAATATTTTCAAGTTTTATGTTTCCCTTCAAATCTAAATCAATAATATTTTTTTTTCTATCTTTATTGTTTTGCCCTAGTAAGGTTCTATGATAGCCTCAAGAGACTCAAAAAAAAAATGTGCTCTCCTGGAGGTGATACAACTTGTTAGTCTCTTTTCTTCATAGAAGTTTTTTCCTGCACAAAGTAAACCCCAAAGCTATTTCTAACCTCATTTAATCCTTTCAATACCTTGATAACCTGCCCTGCAGTATTTTATCTTTATCACAGTCATGAAAGAAAGTGCTTTGGTCTGCAACTTTTCATGGGAACAAAATTGCACCTCAGATTTGTGGTATAAGACATGACACTGTAATGTGTGAACCATGAATTATTGAAAAAGTAAAGGAATCCTGAAACAGAATCACTTTTCCAAAGGCAAAACTTCAGTCCAGGTTTGCAGGCTGGGTACCCTAAACATCAAAGCCAGCCAAAACATGACCTGCAGGGAGATGAGTCAGGATATCTCAGGTCACTTCCTGACAATCAAGATTTGTATTGAGTCCAAGTGTAACATGAATTTTTCACTGAGATAACAAAACACATAATTGCACATCCATGCTCAACGCCTTTAAATAACTCTTCCTCTCTTAACCCCATCCAGCTATGGTCCAAGCTAATTATACAATAAATGGAAAAAAACTCCATTAAAAAAATACTCCCCCCCTAAAAAAAGTACACAAAACTCCATATCCCTTCCTACCCTCACACCCACTGTGAGAAAGATCTCCTAGAGTTTTGACCCTACAGTTTTGAAATATTAAGATTAGTAGGTAAACTTAGAGTATTTAATAGACATACCATATATAGCCAAATCCCGTGGCTTGAAGGATGCAGGTGGTCTATGCACTCCTGAGCTGACTGAGAGGATCTGCTCCAGTCCTATTTCCAGGTCTCACTCATGGGCACACAAAAGGTCTGTGCAAACACAACTGCTTACAAACAGATCAATAGACAGGAGAAAAGTATTGGCACAGACACCCACTTAAAACAGAAACTGCATGAATAATCAATCCTTTCTCAGAGCTCTTGTGGGAAAAACCCTTCCCAGATCCCATCAGTGTTTGACTCCCAGGTTCTCCATCTCTCTGGCGTCCTACTATCAGATCTAGTTTCCAGTTAGCCAGCTCCAAGACCCTTGGTCTCCCCACTAACCATCACCCAGACTTCTGGTTGCCAGATAGACTGCCTTGAATTTTGCTACTGAGTCACACATGCAGAATAGAGAGCACATTCAGACAGAGAATGGTTAAAAAGGGAGGTTAACCATGAAATGAGGGCTGATGATCAGTTGCAGGGTTGGTGAGACAAGCACAGTGACCAAGAGCCTGCTTACACATTCCCGGCCTCTTTTATGCCCCTTTCCCCTCATTGCTCTGCATTTGTTCCATCCCAGTTCACTCCTACCTCTTCACTTTGAAGCTTTTTTTTCTCTACTTAAACATCCAATAATAATTTCTGTGCAGTCTTCAAATCCTTCTAAGCCAGAGTGCCCCTCTCCACCCCTCTCCAAGTTTCCCCTAGTATGTCCTGCCCACCTTTATGCAGTCATCCCCTTAGTTTGTGCAGCATTCCTCTGTGGAAGCACCACAACAGGGATAAAGGCTTAGCTCTTCCGGATAAAGACTGAGATCTATCAATCTTGCTAGTTTTAGTACTTGATTCAGAGAGGCTGAGATTCCCAACTCATTACTGTTTCTCTGATCACTGCTTTCTCTTTGTGTCTATTTTGAACAGTTGTTAGTAAGGTATCCTTTGTTTTGTCAGTATTTCTCCAGAACAGAGAACAGAGTGCAGGCAGCCTAATTTCATGGTTTTCTTTCTTTTTAAAGTTCCTTGCATTTTATATAGTGAGGTTTAAAACCAAACTCCCTCAGATTGCGTGATTGATTCATATCTATATGCCACTGAAAGGTTACAAACAGTAGTGAATTACAAACAGTAGTGACAGAAAGAGGTATATAATTCAATATATTATGTAAATGAAAGTATGAGGGACTTGAAAGGCTTCAAAAATCTATTTAAGTAGAAAAAACCTGACAAAACTATTGGTAATACTTAGAAAAATAGCGATTATTTAATAAATTCAAAATCGGCAACACTTTCTTGAGATGGTTGTAATTTCAAATTTGCTATAGTAACTAACAGAAAATTTGATACAAATACTATATCACAGATAGCACAGTGTGCAAACAATCAATGTGAAGGGATTTGCCTCCTCTTTAAAATTTTAAGCATCTTTTTCACTAGATATCATGCTCCTGAGCTAGAGATTATGAACTAACTACAGATTTATTATCATAGAAACATATTTGTAACTAATACAAGAAAGCAAGCTGAAAAAAAACCCCAACTAGTTAAGTGTTAATTCATGTGGAAGATATTAAGGGGTTTTATACATTTGATCTAAACCCCAAAGTTTGGAACAAGAAAGAGAAAGAAAATGGTACTAAAATGAAATCAAATATGGGGTTTTAAGCCTTTTTTCTATAGATTTTTTTTTACTTCTACCTTGAGATGGACTTTTTTATGTGTTCTTTCACCCAACCATAAGGATAACTGCTCCTAATGCTTTTTAAGAACGAGCAATCATTGCCCTTTCAAAAAAAAAACAAAAACAAAAAAAAAAAACAAAAACCAAAACCAAAAGAAAAAAAAAGAAACAGCTTACAAATGCCATATAAATTCCAGTTTCTCCTTTTCCCCCTCCATCACTAGAATCTTGAATTTTTATTATTTTTTTCTGAAAGAAGAAAAGCATCTTCTTTTTAAAACTTACTGTAACGGTGGCTGTTTGGGTTTTTTCAAGTGTAACAGTAATTTTATCAGTAATTTTATCAGTCTTTAATAATGATTCTTGTTTATCAGGCTCATAGCCTGAAGTGCTTTGTGAATTACCAACGTATACCTTGGAAATGCCAAGGGAGTGTCTATACTTGACTTGAACTACTATTGAGACTGGTTTCCAGCTCTAAAATGACAGAAAATTTGGGGGTTTAGATAATATCTAAAAAATTGAAACTGTCTGTATTACCCATATGAAGTAATATGGTAAGATAGGACTAGATCATAAAATACATACCAATTCTTTTATGCCAGAACACCCTTAATCCACAGGCAAAATGTTTCTGTGTGTCATTTAGCCTGTGCAAATGATTTTCTGGCCCTAATGAAAAGCAGTTTCACTGAGATGTGGGATGTTTACCACCATTGAACTTAATGTGAATGCATTCCTGAGGCACACTTTCTGCCAACGTTCTTTTGCCAGTACCCTGCATAGTTTTGGACTTCTATGGTCGAGTATGGTCATTCTTTGCTTCTTTTAGGCTATGCCTGATATAAGAGTGCTCCAAGTTTCGCTCCAAGAAGTCAATTACTCACATGGCACATGAGTTTGTTTCTGCAAGCATGCACGCCTTCCAGAGCATAAGGGAGGTGTATTTGGTACTAATCTGTTGCTCCTGATCCATGTCCTCTTCCTGCTTTGCATCCTTCTCCATCTATCTATCTAGACTACCTCAAGAAATTGAAAGCTATACAGAAGTGGAATTTGTAAATCAGAACAAACACAGAACAGACTACATTCATAATAAAACAGTATGTTCTCTTCTCTTACTGTCTTTCTTTCTGGATATCTGTTGCTGAGACTAGCACAAAGATACCGTCACTCAGTGAATGCCAGCTCATCCATGTAAGAATGAAAAGACAATATAATTTTAAATTATTTTGTCTATATCTGGAAGAAGAGACGAAAATAAAAGAAAGGACAGAAAATTTACAAAGAACTGTGTTTTTGAAGGAGATGCAAATACTCCAGATGAGCATGGTGAACTTTTTCAGTATGGTATTGCCTGCTACTATCTCCAACTTAAAATGTCTTAAGATTATTTTTATAAGACTTCCATCAAAAGATGTGGAAGTGAAAGAAAACACTCTCTTTAAAGTGTGTGCTTTCCTCCAGTAACTACTTCCTAAATGCATGAAAATTTAGAATTCTTATCCTCAAATTCCATCTCTAAAATTATATTTGTGTTTATATCTTTTTCTTAAACGGGTTTAAAGGTTTTATTTTTAGCTGATGATGACTAACTACCTAAAAGAATCATAGGTTCTGCCATGCTGAAGAGATCTCTCATGTAGATGCCACACTGGTTTTGTGAACACTGCATGGACAGTGCCTTCAGATGCTGTGAAATCCTGGCAGCATTTGTTGGCCCAAGGGCTCAGGATTATTTTCACCCATGAAGCACAGTTTGGTACCTCGACTTCACTGCTGTTGCCTACAGAAGTTACCTCAAAGAAGATAAAAGAGAAAGGTTTGCTCAAAACAAGCCTGCCTTCCCATCTGCACAACCATGGACGTATTTCAACTGAATTAAAAGAGATCAGGTACACCTGTAGTAACATAACACCGTTGTTCAGTCCCTCACAAGTCTTTTGCTTTGAAGTTGATCCCAGGTCACAGAGTGAGAGAGGAAGGAAGAGAAATCAGAGGAAATAGGGAAATTATCCAACATGATTAAAAACTTTGTAAAAGAGTGGGCAAAAACTCTTTTAGGGATACTTGATCAGTGTTGAGTCCTTCTTTTAAAATGCAAAGTATTTAAAAAATAGTAGAACATAACAGTAACAGAATGTGATGTGTACAACTGACATGACTGTAGGTATGCAAAGTGTACACCAAAATAAAATATTAAATGTGACCTTTGGGAGAATACCTTAACCAAATAAACATTTGAAGAAAAACTTTAAGAAGTCTCTTAAAATACACATATATCACCATACATTTTCTCAGGTCAAAATTGTGTTCAACATTTGCAATAGCCTTCATATCAATTATTAGTACTGGTTATGGATTTTTCATGTGGAGCGTTACACCCCATGCTTTTAAAAATCAGATCTCAAGGTTAAGCCAATCAGGGAACAGTGTGCTCACATACAGTCCTCAAACTCTAATAAAATAAAATAAATTGCAGAAAATACTTTTAAGACAGTCACTAATAACAAATACAAATAAGAGAGACATTATATTTGCACTGGTTTTCATCTGCAGTGCATTTTTTCCGGTTTGCAGTTTGCTGGGGTTTTTTTCTTTCCTTTCTTTTGAATGACCCTCATTTAAAACTGATGCACATGTTCATTGACAACAAGAAAAGCACAGAAGCAATCCTTTTGTCCTGAAGTATTAAATCAATCCTATGATCTTATAGAATCTTTTCGCTATCTGCACTTCTATCACTATGCCTCAGTTCTCAGGAGATATTTGTGAAATATACCTGACTGATCTTTTTCCCTAAGTTTTATTTTAGTTGCAAGAAGTCTAGTGTACTGCTAACAATGCTAACAAAAATTCTGTCACCAGACTTCTCCACTTGCATTAGCACTTTGCAAGTCTTCTAGCACTGATCAAGGAAGAAGAATTAATTTAGTTCAAATCATGATTATAACATGATTTGTCATACATTAATGTATCCATGATCTGAATGCCACGAATTTTACCAAATACAGTTGTGAGGATAACATTTCTGGGCTTCAAGCTTTCCCCATTTGTTTCCTTTTCTAAAAGTAAATAGACAATTCTACTAAATGCTTTGCTGAACTCATAAATGAAGCCTTATGGTCCACATAACCATTTAGAGAAGTGAATAATTTTATTTAAAAGAGAGGAACCCCAACAAAAACTATTATGCTCATTTCAGTGTGGTTTAATGTCTTATATCTAACTGCAGCATCAAACTCAGCTGAAACAGTCAGAGAGGATAACAAGAGCTTGATACTGATTATTCCTCTCACAGTAATATCTACCATACGAAATCAATGGCCAGGACTCCACAATGTTAATCTAACTATACCAATGGCAACAGTGGTATTTCTTCCATTTTAATAGACAGCTTTGCTGAAGACAACAGGGCTACCTCCATATGGAAAAACATCACTGTCACATAAGATATTGTGCAGTTTCATTAACTGTCAAGAGACTTATGCCCCTACTTACACTGTCTCTTTTTGTTATGAGTAATCATTTGACAGACAGACTACATAAATATGAGACAGCATTGACAACTGACTTTCCTGGTGTGACAGGCTGCATGTTACGCATACATAATTACTATGGACTTGTCAAAGGGAGAAACAACTGTGGACTATAGATAATGCACTGCTAATGATGCATCTCATCTGAACGAATGGACAGGTTAGGTAGGCTACATGTGCTTGCCAAATATCTATCCATTCAGGCAATTAATACAAGATGTTCAGGAAACAGATGGCCAGGCATCTAAAAGTCAAATCAAAATATTTTTTATGGTCTGCGGGGAACAGTTACTGGTAGCAGATTGAAGGCAATTAGCATGTTGTTGGCAGTCTATTCAATCTTCTCTATCATTTCTTTAAAAGACGTAATTATTCTCTGCAAGAGACCTGACTTACCTCTCCATCCTACTAGGATATCTGTACCTGAGAGAAGACCTACAAGTGTTTTCTGTCACACTAAGTTTAGACTTCTCTGAAACACGAGAAGCTACAATAATGGTGTTTTAAGTCTCAAAAAAGTAATATTGTGTAATCCAAGTCCTTCTCATCATGCTGACAGGGGCTTGGATTGTTTTATCCTGCTATTCAATTTAACTTTAATGTTTAACATGGAGAACACTATCATATTCCCTTTTATTACAAGCTAGGTAAGCAAACTCAGTGGGAAGTTATCTCAGTTATGGGTTTAGTCACTTTCTTTATCTCTCAGATTTTTTCTGTTCCTTTTCTCAGGAAGTTTTCAGCTTGTTTTTTGGCAATAGAGTAAACCATACTGGAGTGTAGTGCAGGTGTAGTACTATCTGAATGCTTTATGAGAACTTTGTGTACTTCACAAAAAACCCACCATTTTCTTCATTGAGAATTTTTTACTTTGTCATAATAATGGTCAAGATTTTTCTTGCTTATAATGAAGTAGACTAGAATTAAAATTAGAATTAAGCCTAGTCTGGAAACAGTTCTTACCAAGAACACTTTAGAATTTAGAGAAGAGGCAGAAGTTCTTTCTAGGTGAAGATTCATCTATGTATTTTCCATGAATGAGTAGCTTTTGAGTAATATTAGACCTCATAGAAAATCACCCAAGGATATAAATTGGATGAGTATTATCAATGAGAAAGTGTAAGTTTAGCTAAATCAGTACCTCCATTCTACACAAATAACTCAATCTTCCATTTTACTCATACTGACAAATCACACTAATGTAATGCATTCCAGTCACGTAACAACTGAGGAAAGTTAAACTAATTTGCTCACATGAACTAATCTTGTACAAATCTTATTTTTATAGTACTAATTTTAATAACTTTGTCAGTTATTATTATAAAACAACTTTTTAATACTTACGTGGAATAAAGGCAAGTATGGAGTGGACTTGTTTCGCCTTTGATATAGAGCAAGACAGGACTCAATAGAAATTTTTTAAGGTTTTTTTTTTGTCCACTTGACTGTTGGTGTCTTGAGCATATTGCACAAGAAAGCAATTATAAACTAGAATTACTAAGGTCAGGCCAATCTTATATTTCTGAAAAGTTGAAATAGAAATTCAGAAAGCCTATAGCCCAGTGGACATCTTGGAAAAAAATTGTAAATAGTTGGACAGGTTATAGAGAAGTCTGTGGATCTGAACTTGATATGTCTAATAGTTAGACAGAGAAGTCCTATAATGTAAATAAACCACACATTAATAGGCAGCAATTTTTACTTTCAACATATGCAAAATTGAAGATACAATTACAGCCCCAAATAATCTTTTGAAAAATGTGCAAGTCAGTAGGATGTGTCATTCAAATTTGTGCTCTTGAACTCACTATTTTCTGAAACGTTCAAATAACTCTTTTTGACCACATCAAGCTCGTGACATCTAGATTCTTTATTTCACATTTTTCTGATGTGAACATATTTTGACCCTTTTCCACTATCATTTCCCTCCTCCATTTCTCATCCCTAATCCCTCCATATTTGATGAGGTATGTGACATATATGCCCAGTTAGATACCTACAGAAATTCCTTATGATTCTGTAATCTGTCCATTAGATTTAGCAGTTTTTCTAATGAATTCTTATGGTTGAAAAGCAAAAGATTTAGATTGGTTAGCACTGTAATGGAATTTAAAAAAATAATTAAAAAAATTGAACGTAGCTTAAATCGACATCTAAGAAGAGCATACAATTCAGAAGGTTTACTATTATAATTTAGTTTCTCATTTTATACAGTGTTGCCTCTTTGAGTCCAGAGTAATTTATAACCCATAATATCAAAAAACTAAATTACACGTGGCTCACAAAAAAGTTTCAAGTTAAGTATTCTTATTGAGACCCATATGATGATTATGATTGACACTAAGCAAAGTCTGAAATCAGTGTGGGATACTGCAGACTTTTTCACAGATACAGCCATCTTTACTACGCAGATCCTCAAGTGACCTCAAAGTTACTTATAAGTAAACCTTCACAAATCTTAGCCCTGCTTGTCAGAATATTCATTTTAATCTTCTTATTTTTTTGTTTATCAGTTAAACATACGGAACTCATTTGACATTAAATAGAGAAAATGTAATGTCAGTAATTCCCATAATTTATAAAAGGTGAAGATGATGCAAGAAGACAAAAAAAATGATGTTGAAGGAATGTATTAAATTTTCTGCTCAATATATTTTAATAATGATCCCTAACCTTCCTTTTCCTTGTTTCCATAAGCAGGCCTGCCTAAAAGAGTTTAGACCAAGAAAAAATTAATAACAATGATTAATCTATTTAACAAATGTAACAACTGTTCAATGAGCACAAACCTGAAGGAACCACTTGAATCAGTCACCAATGTTACATAATCCTTTCTAAAATAATGATACTCTGTTTTAAAATCAGGCAGTGCAACTTCCTTAGCCACCTTGCATCACTATGGTTCTCTACATGGTATTATATCAAATGTTTCATTGAAATTAGAATAAAATTATTGACTTTCCCTGTCTAGACAGTCAATCATTTGTCTTATCAAAGACATATACAAGGTTAGTCTGACACAATCTATTTTTGATGAACCAATGCATTATTTTCCAACAATTATTCATTTACAGGCATGACTTGACTACTTACTTCAGTATTTATTCATAAGTCATGAATGCTACAGAGGATAGCCTAATCAGCTTGTAGCTGCATGTTTTTCTTTCCTATAAGCTAGATATTGTATTTTCCTGTCATATGGCGCCACTCAAAATTGGCAGATTCACTACAAATCCTTGCTAATAACTGCCAATTTCACAGGCCAGCTGTTTTAAACTTCTGTGAATAAAGAACGTGTAGTCCATACAATATTCAAGGAGACCCTTTTCTATCACCTTTAAAACTTTTTTTTGATCAAACTGTTTCTTTTATCCACCCCTTTCTTATTGTCCACTCCATCAGTAATATTCTGTGAGAGCCATTCTATCCTCTGTTTTCATTTATTTCTTTGTTGACTATTTCATCAGCATGAGCCAAAACCTTTAAGCACTCTTACCTAATCTGTTGACTGGAAAAATCCTTTCCACAGTGTTTAAGTACCTCACGCACATATATTCTACTGCTGAAAGATGGAGGAATAAGAAGAAAAATTTAATAAACTAACATGTACCTCCAATGTGTCAGAAAAAAAAAAAAATCTGAGAAAGGGGTATTTTCAGCCAATAAAATTAATCTCTCTCTCATTAAAATCTGTGGTGTTCTTTAAGCACCTTCACAAATCTTCATATAGCAGCTTTAATTTCTAAAAAAAAGATCATCCCTACAAAGAGGAATTTGATATGTTTTTATTTTGTTGTATAGAACAAGAATGTCACAACTTTAATATAAGGCCAGAGTTTAAATGAGCATATTTTGCCTTCTAAAGCTCAGAAAGTTTTCCTCTGGGCAGTCTATATGTTAGCTGCATGGTAAAAAGCAATTATGTTGTGTTGCTTTCCTTCCTTCCTGCTCCCTTCTTCTTCTGTAGTTTTCTCAGTGGGTTGAGACACTGAAAATAATCTTTTTACCATCTTTGTAATTTCAGTAGTTATTCATTTTGTGTAATTCCCTTGTATTAGTAGCTTAAATTTTATTGCAGATTGAGCTGTGCTTTGGCAATCTGAGGAATAAATATTGTTGTATGTGATACAACAACCTTTAAAAAAAGCCTTTTTTTTGTTGTTATTAAAGATCCAGTGAAACAAACAAATTTCTTTTGACAGACCATGCTTACTGTTTCAATGTTTGCAATTCCATTTTTACATTAAAAACTAGAGGACAACAATCCGTACAATTCAACTTGATTGGCTTTGTAGGTACAATTTAAGATTCTAACTTCATGAACACTAACAAAATATTAACTTTAAACTCTATATTCTTTGTCAGCAATTCCTGCTCACATAAGGTCCTGAACATCCCTAAACTTCAGTATTGTAAAATAACACATGTAATCTTGTTTCAAGAGACTTTGCCTCAGTAAATATGTCACAAATGTTTTCTTGTTAAGTTTGAATTACTTTAACAGACTTGGCATTTGTTTCTGTTAATCAACATTCATCTTATCTCAGTTGAAGTAATTTAACCTGAGTTCAATTAAATTAATTCTCAGTCTCATTCTTAGAAAATTGTGTTAAAAATTATACTCTGCACAAGACTATTTAAATTGCCCAGAATGAGATGTGATATTTCAATGTCTGTATATGGCCATGAATGAATGTTACATTTGTTTTCCTTACAATTTCTTCACAATTGAGCTTTTGGACCCAGGTATTCAACCTTTTCTCTGTTGTGTGAATTCTTTTTGTTCTGATTTCCTTAGCAGGGACTTAGAAGGAATAAATGCTCACTCTCTTTTTTTCTTGGAAAAATCATCAGTTAGGAAGTTCAAAGTAAGCAAAGAGAAGACAGTTTCCTAAGTTACCTATTGCCTTTATGGAGTGATGTTTTCTACAGGATGTTTTGGATACTGCCACGTTTACATGACCTGACAAGACAACTTGACAAATACTTGGAGAAAAGACACATTAGTGACTATTAAATATAGAAATACCACCTCTGACTGAAAAACATTCTGAACCTTGAAGGGTAGATTAGTACTCCTTGGAAGTATCATCCCGTTCCTTCATCCCGTCAGTGTTTTCTCCTCTGAATTTCTATAACTGGATGGTGAGTGCTGCTATGTATCGTGATAGTTCAATATGATCAAAGTATTAAAAAATTCTGTGTTATAATGATGGATCTGTTTAATAGCATGCAAAGACATTCACCTCTTGCACAAATCTTTTAATCAGCACAACCCAGTCACATTGAGGAGGGTGGGGGGAGGCATCTTCTGCTTGTGCTACTGGAAATGAATGAATTCTAGGTACTGTCTTTAGTAATCACAAATGGAAGAGTGCAAAGACATGATCCGTTCTGTGGTCCACTGTTTACTCTCCCCAGTCTCTATTTCTTGTGTTTATTACTAATCACCGCCTATGTTAGCACAAAATAACTTAAAGGAGCAAAATAATCTTTCCCATAAGAAAATTGCTATGAGGTCATATTGCGATTACAAAATATCCTCAATATATTATGCAGTCACATCTTCTGCTAAATTTGATCTGTAGTGGGTTTTGTTGGTTTGGTTTTGTTTCTATCATTTGGTCTCTCTCTCTTTTTTTTTTTTTTGTTTTTTTTTTTTTTTTTTTTTTTTTTTTTTTTTTTTTTTTTTTTTTTTTTTTTTTTTTTTTTTTTTTTTTTTTTTTTTTTTTTTTGTTTTTTTGGTTTGGTTTTGTTTTGTTTTGTTTTTTTTAAAGAAATTTATCCAAAAGTATACTGAAGCTCTCATCCTACATTTGCTGAAACTTTAACCTTATAACTAGTACTTTTATTACTATATGTTCCAGATATTTGGGAAAATATATGAAACTATGACCCTACTGTCTATATTTACATTTTTGTTCATTTTTTTTCATAGATTTTTTGACCAACAGGACTCAGACATGCATGGTTTAATTTTCCATCTTTTCCTGGATAGGAATTTTACTTTCTTTATCATGATCTGTAATAGAATATTTTATATTATCCTCAGACCACTGCTATGTGACAATGTTTACTAATATATATATATTCACTATGTTCTATGTGTTATACTATATATATTTTAAATCTTCTGCTTGCTTTAGAGGTGAGAAGTTATTTTATACTCAGTTCAATGCTTGCTGTCATAGAAGCAGCACAGAATTTTACCTTGGTTTTTTTGTTATTTTTTAAGTTCTCTTTTCAACAGAGATCACTTATGTTTGTTCCACATTTATGAAAGGAAAACCAAAACCTGTAAAATCTATAAACACTAAGGTTAGGATAAAAGAAAAGTCTAGTTTGCATTAGTTAAGAAAATATGTGAGTTTGCTGCTTACTTTGTTTATTGTCTCATATATAATTTCTGCAATTATTAAAAATAATCTTAAATGTTAAGCCATTCGTATAATTTTAAATAATTGTTTATTAAAAAAATATTAATAATTCATTTCACAGGCCACAATCCAAGTTGTGTGAAACATTGAGTGAAACTCATGTCACTAACTGCTCCACTCAAGAATTTTTCCTCTTAAGATGTGAAATGCTTAAGAGAACACTAAAAGCAACTCAATAAGTACATTTCAATAAAATCAATCTGTTAATTATCTGAGTTCCTTTGAAAATATGGTCTTTGTGTTTTGTTGGGTTATTCACAGAGGCTAATTTTAATCTGGTTTCCTGAGGCTCCTTTTACTAGTAGCAAAACGAGAGACATTATTTCAGAGGACAAATTGGAGCACACAAATCACCCTCTGGTAAGGGCTTTCCACTTCTCTAAGTATAGGGGAAACCTAGGGAGACAAATCTCTTGGGCAGATATGGATACCACTAAAATCACAGGAGTTTGAAATTTGAACATTTTTTGAATTAAGTAATTCTCTTTCCATATAGTTTAAGCAAGATAACATGCTATAGTAGAAAGAATGAATATCACTAAATCATATTAATGTAGAACAAAAGATGTTAAGAGCTATCACTTCAAACTTAATATCTCTTTTTAAATTAGGTCTATCATCTTCTGAAGGAAAGTAAGAAGATGTTTTAATAATTCAAGAACTCAGTTATTCAGGGAGGCTTGATCTATTTAAGTGCTAACGCATTGATGACAAGGATGTCTGTATTTCTCTTTTTTCATCTTCTTTTTTGCCCTGCCTTGACAAGTCTATATATGACTTTCTTCAAAATGATACTGTGAATTTGAAAACTACTGATCACAAATTCTTTTTTACTGCCAGGAGATGGGTTTGTTTGGTATAACAATTAACTCAAAAAAATTAACAATTCATTTTAGCTGCTTAACATTCCTAATTGTTACTGCACATACAGCCTGTAAGTACTGTTACAAACCAGGGGTGAGCAGGGGAGGGGGAATTAAAAAAAATACGGTTGCAAATACTTATCTGATATATACAGGAGCTCAACTCAGTGAATGTATCACCCTGATACTAAATTAATGGCCAAACTTCCAAAAAAAAAGTGACCTAAAATTCTATATTTATGGCAGTCATAATTTATACATGTATTTATATAGTTTTGAGCTGTCCCAAGTCAGAATTTCCAAACATAAGAATACTTCTATGACATTACTAAAACGGATTAGTTCAGAAAACAAGGACATTAACTATTCAGATTTTTTCATCAAATTCAGTATTATTCTCGTAAATTCCTTTTAATTTTTTGGAAAATCTGAGAAAACTAATTACTAGGAATGAAGAGTTCTCTTCACAATGTGGAAACAAAGATTTATCTCAAGCAGATGTCTCCAACAGAGATATTTAATGTGACAAATGTCATTATGATAACAAAAAATTTAGATTCTTAATTTGAATTAATAACTACTGTGACTTGTAAGAAAAATATCGGATATTCATGTTCAGTTTTGGTTTTATGCTTTTATCAGATGTCAACATGTTACAGTGAAAATAATTTTCACTGGATTGAGGTATTTGGTCAAGTTACTTTTCAATAAGCATAAATCTGTTAATAACTTACCTTTAAGAACAGCAATAAGTTTTAGACATCTTAGAAAATCTCCACTCTATTAATTAACAATACTGAAACTCTTAGCTAGACCTTCCCACAGTAAAGCAGATCCACCTTTAACAGTCAACGGCACCAACTGTGATGCAAAGTAATTTTGGTAGTGTGTTCCATACTTTCACCCTGTGTCAATATATGACATTACTTCATGTAAAAGCAAATCATTACACTAAATATATCAAGGCTTGTAGGGTAAAGCAAGATTAATAATTCCATAGTATTTCAAGTGAGAACAATAAAAAACTCTTTAAGTTTTAGCTAATGTGGTCCCCTCTTACAATGAGTCTGTATATCTAAAATAGAACATTTATTGAAAGAGATAATTTATTATCTCTTATTCAGCTATTGAGAATTTTAATTTAGTGGCATAGGATAATTTTCTGAGGCAATGACTCTCTTTTCCAATTCTAGTTTTTGAATAATTCCATAAAAAGATTTTACTACCTGTGCATCAGGATTAATAATTGACAGTAACAAATTCCTTTTCAATGCATACCTATTACGTAATTTACTTAAAAATCAACAAGGATGTATCCTCCAACTGAAGAAATATAGCTTTGCTCCAGGGTACCCTATGCTTAGAGATATGTAAAATATTATCCTTTTTTCCGAAAGGCCAGCTTAACATTCCAGGCATGCCTCCTAACATCTATTTTGCAACAACTGAAAGCAAAGGGCTGCTAATCCAATGATTCTTCTTCTGAACATTCTTTCTAAAGAAAACACCCTACCCAAAAAACAAAAACAAAACAAAAAAACCCTAACCTTATATTTTTATTTTCTAAAATTGAATGACAGGTTTAAAAAAGAAGAAGAGCTGCATAGCTCTGACCTGTGACAGAGTCACATGAAATACTTGGTACATTCATATACTGTAGAAATGTTTCTATATTTTTAGATAGGAACCCACTTTGCCTTGTCTTGTGCAAACTACCTGAGAATTTTATTGGTCTTTTTCAGTACAGAAAATCCCAAAACAGTATATTTGGTTCAGGAATTAATTGTGGTGTTTTATTGTTGTAGTTGTTGAAAATTCTTTATCTACATTACTTTTTCGTCAGTATAATTAGACCATTTCTGTTTTATGTTACTTCCTTTTTTGCTCTACTTCCTGCACTCGTCCCCCTCCTCCAGCTTCCCAATGCAACAGTTTCTGATCCAGAAAATTTTTCACCTTAGATAAATTTTGCAGCTAAATCCCTGAAGGTCTATTTCTAAAACTATTTATATTTATACATTCACTGTGTATTGAGATAACACTTTGAACCATTCAGTTAAAGGCTCCACATTGTGTATACTTAGATTAATTTTGTTTGGTTTAGAAAAGATTAGGTGTGCTATAGATTTCCATACAAATATCCAAAGCTTTTCTGCCTTTTCTTTTGTTATTGTCCTAGTAGCTGATACTGTGCACACAGATGTTTTGGTTGTTGCTCAGTAGTGCTTACTCTACATCTTGGACTTTTTAGTGTCTCATGCTCTGCCAGTGAGGAGATGCACAAGATGCTGTGAGGGATCATGGAGGGCCAGGACAGCTGACTCAGACTGGCCAAGGGATATTTCACACCACAGATCATCATACTCAGTCTATAAACTGGTGGGACTTGGCCAGGAGTTGATGATCACTGCTCATAGACTGAGCATCAGTCAGAGGGTGGTGAGCAACTGTATTGTGCATCACTTGTCATTTTTGGGTTTATTTCTCTCTCTCTTTTTTTGTCTCCCATTTCATCATCATCATCATCATCATCATCATTATTATTACTACTAATATTATTATTACACTGTTCTCATCTCAACCCACAGGTTTGACATTTTTTTCTGATTCTCCTCCCCACCCCAAAAGCTGGTGGGGGTGGTGAGCTGCCAGCTGTGGTTAAAACACAACAATAATATAATTCATATATCCATAACCAAAAAAAGCTTTCCAAGATATGCATTTGATTTGCCTAATCACAAAAAGTTAAAAAAGAAAACAACAACCAACCACCAAAAAAAACATCCCCTCCCTGCCCAAAAAATTCCCCAAACTCAAACTTATGAGAGGAAAAACAGAAGAGTTACTTAAGAAGAAGTGAGACAAAACTGATTTAAAATACGACTTGGAACCTTTGAATCGCTGAGAAGAATTCTGATATGTGACTTTGAATCAGTATATAAAAGGGATATGCTAATCAAGGGCCAACTAGTTGACTTGAAATCTTCAATGGACTACTAGCAATAATAGACCAAGTAAAAGAATTTCAAAAGAGAATGTTAAAACATATCTTTAAATATAAATTAAGACAATATCTTAATTGATTGTTAATGGCTTCAGAATTCTAGAAGAAATTTTCCCTGTGGTTATCATGACCTCACATACAAGTATATGATTGATATATACATACACATATATATGTATACACACACACACATAAGTAAAGAGGGCTTAACAATCCAAATTAACAATAGGAGAATATGATTTGGCAACAGGTGTTACTAATGAGATACTTGTTAGTCTTAAATGCTAATTTAAGACTGTTTTCTTCATCCTCTGAAATTTCTCTCGAATTAAAGCAGAAAAAAGAGGTGCTGTGGACTCGATCCTTGTGGGTCCCTTCCAACTCAGAATATTCTTTGATTCTGCGAAAAAATAATTCAAAAATTCCTATACATGACATATACTGGCAGGGCATGAGAACTTTTTTAATATATATGCAATGTATGTTAATATATGTTAGGAGAGCAGGCAGAGTTAATAGTAATGAAGGAACAGGGACAACATGGATGCGGAGGAACTGGGGATAACTGGAAGTTTCTCACTGCCTCAGAGAATGTGCTATGCTGGTCTCCGTCCTACTACTTTACCACTTAATTCTGTAACCTGAGCACAGCTCCTATGTTGGCTCTGTCTTTTATGTCCCACATACCAAACCAGTACTGGGGCCTGTGTGAAGTCAAGACATTTACATCAAGTCCAAGCAGCCTCTGCTGCTGCTTTTCAGTGCAAGGGAAGGCCAGCCCTTGCCATGGCACTCAGCTGCCCCTGGGGACAAAAAGATTTGAATCACAAGGCATTTACAGGTACAGCTTTGTCCCCATATGAAAGATACTCTCAAAGGTGTAATGTATTGTAGCAGAGAATAGGAAATTATCCTCTAGAATGCTCTGCAGAGTTAATTCTTTCCTGTGCAGGTATACCTATTTCCTCTGCCTCAAAGGAAACACTGTCAAAATAAGAGCCTTTATAGGCAACACCTGCGCAGGGGTCAAGAACTGACAATTCTCAGGCCCTAGCTGCCCCTAGAGCTAATTTTTTTATAAGACAGCTTTCAATAAAACAGATGGTCAAACAGACACACCTAAGACTAAAGAACAACAACTGGGAAAGTTTAGACTTGAAGACCTTTCTGTCAGTAAGATGTAATTTTTTACACATATATTGGTATCATCAAAAGAAAGGATACAACAAGTAATTTTTAAAAATATTTAATGAAATAAGCAAATATTTCAATATGCACGTTTTCCTGATTTGATAGCATTGGTTTCAAAAAAAGACTAAACCCCAAAGGGAAACTCCTGCCAAAGGAGTTCACTCCTTTCAAAACCCAAAAGAAATAAATGCAATAATATGCAAACTTCTTGAAATAAAGAGCAATGCCATGACGTATCCTTTAACATTAACTTTTAATGATGTTATGTAAAATATGCTCACATAAGGTTAAATATCTTGACTATATCATAATAGGGAATTCTGAGATGGGCTAATGCCTTGCTTGAGGTAAAGGGATGTCAATGTCAGAAGCAAAATTAAAATTTCACAGGTTTACAGATGCTAGTCCTACACTATTAGCTCACACTTATATCTAAGATGTCAAGAGCAAAATGACAACCTACTGCCATTTATTGATATAAAAGCCTTCCAAAGTAGTGCAGTTAGTTTGTAATATCATCTATGTATCAAAGTGACCTAAATCACAGTATAACACTCAGTTCTACAGAGAACCATTAATGTTGTCAAGAATCAAGTCTTAAACCTTTGGTACTGTTTGACAAAGAATAAAACATGGTGGAAGGAAATAAATCAAAGAACTATTTGCATCGTGAAACTGAAACCATAATATACCACTTGAAAACATTGTAGAGAGAAAAAAAATAAGACAGCAGAGCTAGTGAAACAACTACCAAAGTAACTGAAAAGAGGCTTCCCCCAAAATGATGCATATAAAGAACATTCACGCATCCTTAGCAGTATCTAGGTACTAAATAATAATAATGCTATAGACTTGGGGGGGGGAAGCATGCCACAGTCTTCCTGTTTTCCAGAAGTGTTAAATATGCACCTTGGAAAGGTATCAGGAGCATCTTTCTGCCTGTTGAGGAGATGCCGAAAATGAGCTCTTTAGATACCTGAAGGAATTCAGCAGTCTATACACTTAGTCCTGACACCAATATCAAGCTGTATCTTGCTGAACTTCAATTTAATATTTATGTCCAGATTCAGAAAAGAATTGATGAGCTTTAATTTCTACAGATTACATTTATATGCTGTAAATAAGTAATCCAACATATGCTTGATTGATTAAAAGCTGAAAAATTGCAATGTAAAAGTGACAGTTTCTTGTACCACATTTTCTTGCCAAGTGAACTGACTACTGTGCAAATAACAGAGCACCCTTTGTGTTTAGGCTTCTATCTGTAGCATATATTCCTTTAATATCTATACCATTCATAGAAAACAGCATATACAGAGGGATTTATATGTATATGTATAAGCATGCATATATATGTGCATAAGCATGTTAATCTCTATATGTATTTTATACATCTGGTGTTCCCTAGTGATTTGTCAGTTTCATAAGCTTTTTCTTATGGTTCTAAGAAACATCAGAAAAAAAGAGACCTGTCATTTCCTTCTCAACTACCTTCTCCCCTCCTTGTGTCCATAAGTAATGCTACAGAGTTCCTTTAAAAATGGTAAAATACTTACATTTGAAGTATGGGAAGACTAGAAGAAGTAAAAATATAAGGTTAAAAAAGGGAAATACATAGTTTTTTCTTAATTTACAAATCTATACATTAATGCAATAAATGAAAATTAAAACCTGCATATTTTTGATACAGAACTCTAAGGCTAGAAGAGGGTGAAACAGAATCTCTATTAGTATATGAAATAATATTAATAGGGGGGGAGGATGTTTTCAGGTAAAATAAAAGAGAACATGTTCCACGTGGAAAATCTAAGATGATACAAAACAGTAATTTGAGTGGTGGTGAGGTTGGAAATAAAGTGCAGACAGAAATATAGTTTATTAATAAAGCAAAGGACTGTTTTAGTATACTGATGATACAGCTGTTTTCTTTGGCAATAACCTCTTTCCCCTGTTTCTGTATTTATTGAAGGGACTGGCTTACCATCAATTTAAAGTAAATAGAGCATTTGATCCTATACTGTCTTAAATGAATTTTTAAGAAATATTTTTCAAATCAGATAATGCATGTAGGTTCACTTCCTAGAACTAAGGAAAAAAAAAAAGTAAAAATAGCCATCAGTGCACTTAACCCAATTAAATACCTGTCCTTTGTCTGTACCTTGTATTAAACAGGATTTTGATTCACCTTTACATAAAATATCTTTGATAGATACAACCAGTTAAGCAAACTAAAACATAACAGAAGATGTGTTTTTTCAAAAGAACACAACTACGAAAGGAGTCCTTTTTTTTGTTATCTCAAACATTATTTCATTGGCACATGCATTCTGTTTTCAGCTGTATTGAAATGAGACCAAATCATGTACCCTGGTACAAAGTTATAGGAGTCAGGACTCCAGAAATGCTTGTTTGTGTAACTGATTACTTAGAGGACCCATTTGTAATGAAAGAGATTTTATCCAGTAGTATGCCACGTCTTTTAATACACTATTAAGGGGGTGCTCATGCCTAAAATCAATTACTCATGAAATTCCTGATTCATAAGACATTCCAGCAAATTTTACTCAACTACATAAACTATCTGTATCTCACAGAACCAGAATATGCTGGAGTCTTACAGTCACCATGGAGAAGAGATCAGTGCCTGCCCCTCTTCTTCCCCTCACAGGAAAGTTGTAGACTGCAATGAGGTCTCCCCTCAGTCTCCTCTTCTCCAGGCTAAACAGACCAAGTGACTTCAGCTGCTCCTTATACAGCTTTCCCTCAAGGCCCTTTCACCAGCTTTGTTGCCCTCTTTTGGACACTCTCCAATAGGTTAATATCTTTCTTAGATTGTAGTGCTCAAAACTGCACACAATATTCAAGGTGAGGCCGCCCCAGTACAGAGCAGAGCGGGAAAATCCTCTCCCTTGACCGCCTGGTGATGCTTTGCCTGATGCCCCCCAGGACACAGTTGGCCCTCCTGGCTGCCAGGGCACTGCTGACTCATATTCAACTTGCCATTGACCAGGACTTCAGGTCCCTTTCCATGGTACTGCTTTCCAGCATCTCATTCCCCTGTCTGTATGGACATCTGGGGTTGCCCCACATCAGGTGCAGAATCTGCCACTGTCACTTGTTGAACTTCATATGATTGGAGAATGGCCAGTCCTCTAATTTGTCAAGGTCTCTCTTCAGGGCCTTCCTGCCTTTGAGGGAGTCAACAGCTCCTCTCAAGAAAGCTCCCTGTACTTTTTATGCATCTCTTTTTTGATATTATATAATAATAATAATAATATTTTTAAAAATACATGTTAGGTTCTGTTTGCCAGCTTCATGAAGGCATTTTAGCTCACAAATTTACTCTCTCTGAATTTACAACTGCTAAACAATAGTAATGTCTAATAACTAAACATTAATATCTAATTAAAATATATAATAAATTAAATAGAGAAAAATTAGAAATGTCTTCTTCTAATCTTCCATTACATCCCTCTCAAATGAAAGCTCTTTATTACATGACGTCCTTTACATCTTTGTACAACCTTGAAGACATGATCATCATGTAAATCTGTTGTTACCTCACCAGTTAGTTATTTAATTTCACTACTGATTGGCTTAGAGAGCTTTTTGAAAGAATGTTCAGAGCTCCCCATCTCCTCCTATATAGATAAAAATCTTACAAGTAGCTCCATCTCAAAATGGCTCAAAAATACTTAAGAAAGAAACCAAAGATGCTTTTGCCTCGTTCTCTAATGCTGGTACCCTAACAGAATACCTTTGGTATCAGAAGTTTAACACTGGAATGATCATATTTGACTTGAATTCTGTATGTCATCTGGGAAAAGCTTAAACTAATTCTATCTTCAGTCCATCAAAAAATTTCCAGAAAAATAGGACTAAACTTTCATTGAGCCCAAAACTACAGACCAGTTTCTTTTGCTGCTGGGATGAGAACACAGGTCATACCCAGGAAGAATTTTGATGGTCTTTATTCAATAAATTAGTTGCTTCAAATCTCACAAAACAGAAGTGAAGCAAACAAATAAAAAATCTCAAAGAATCAAACAACCAAACAACCCAAGATATAAGATTCAAAAAATCGTAGGAGACGTTTTCCAGCTGAAAATCTCAGCTCAGAAAATTCAGAACTGCTCTTCTTAGCCCCTAGCCCACTCTGCTTCCTCAGTCCATGTTTCTAAATATTGTCATGGTGAGAGAGGAAATATGTTACAAAATCCCTCAGCACATGGGAAGCAGTCTCAGTAAGCATATTTTAATGTGAAAGAGGAGAAGAAGATGGTTCCCAACCTTTTAACATTTCCCAACTTACAATCTGACTTCTCTGTACCAAAGAAAATGAATTCTCACACACTTTTTCAGGAATTGGTCAAGACCACTGTGCTCTCTAGATTTATTGCTACTTGCTGTATTTTCTGATATAAAAACTAGACTTCATGTCTGGGAAATTAACATTTGAACAGCAGATATTTCAATACTAGTTAATCAATTAACTTTGGTGGCAAGGAGTGTTCTGGCAAAGAAGAGACAATCAATTATGCTGTCCAACCAGCAATACTGTGTCACTAAGAGCAATTTTGTTCTCTTACAAAAGCTTATATATTAGAAACATTTATAGAATGTTGTTTCCTTTTTCTGTTTCATGAAAGAATTCTTGAGCAAAATAAACTGATGCTATTAAAAAAAAAAAAAGGCAATTTGCAGCTACTCCTCACGTTGCAGTTGCTGGTATACTCATACTACTCTTGTAAAAGAGTTAAAAAAAGTCAACTTTCATGACTGAGGGGTGTTATCAATCTCTGTATTAGTTAAGAGTCACCAGTTGCTTGGGGTCAAATTTATGAATATTTAATACTAAATAGAAGTGCTAATTATGTTTGAGAAACACAGAATTGGACAAATATATTCTGCACAACCATTATAGAAACATAAAACATTATTATAATTGGAGAGATTTAAGTGCTTGAAGGGAGAAAAACAATAAAAAGGGCCAATTAATTTTATCGAATGAAGGAAAAATACAAACAAGAATGGTGATTGCTCAGGGGAAAGAAACCCATCTTTTTGCACAAACAGCTTTGTGTCATGTGCTTAGGAGCCCGGGGCTGCTATTGGACAGGAAGAGCATCCACATCTTCAATGGTAAGAGAAGGCTGGAAACCACATACCATTGAACCACCTAGATACCCAGCCTTTGTAAATAATGATAAATAGGCATTGAATCATTGCTAGCCTTTTTTATGCTGATGGGAAAATGCACAAAATGCCTATGGCAGAATGGCAAGCATTTATAAATATCAAAGGATTGACTTTTGACATCATTACAGATTTACTTCAGAGTAACTGAATGTCATGCTGTACATAGCCTATTTTTGTAATTGTGACAAATGATTCATATATTTCTGTTTTATGTTAGGGAATGATTTCAGAAATGCTTTGACCATAAATTGATCATCTATATTTATGTTAAAAAACAAAAATCATCTCAGTAAATCATATTTTATTATCACTTTTTATATTTTACCTATATAACAATTGTAGTAGAATTACTAATAGATTTTTTATGCTTTTATGTAATAATAATAATAATATATTAATATTTGTAGGACAGAAAGCACACAAGCATGTGTACATAATACAAGAGAAACATCACAAATACCAAGATCAAGTACTCTTGTAAGATAATTTGGGAGTGACACCAGGGTGTATTAATATTTTGAACTTTTCAGGTGGAAGTTTATTTATTTATGGTGTTAAAAATAGTAATACTATCTTCAGTCATGTAGGTTTGCAAACTAAATATTAGCTGAGGATGTTATTATATTTGAGTGCTTTAGTTTGCTTTACATGACTCCAGTTCTGAGTAGATTAGAGCATCTTGGGCACATGGAAAAGTTAAATAAATAAATAGATAAAACTGTAGGCAGACAATGTTATATTTTTCTCATTTGTTCCATCATAGTTGCTGCCAGTCAGCTTCACCTTTGAATCAGTGGGCAAAGTCATTCATTGCTCATGCAGTCAGCACTCAATGTCTTGTACTGAATTGAAAAAAACAGATATATGTCATGAAAAATTATAAAATTACACTCAAAATCACAAAACCATTTGGAGCCATATAAAGAAGACCACTCAGCAAATACTAATACCAGCAAGAGTAGTTAACTCTATATGTAATTGCAGTGATGATCAGAAAGAAACAGAGTAGTACCTAAATTCTTTGTTCAGGATTGACTGGAAATGCCAAGTTATTAAAACAGTAATTCCAGGGTAAATGCATTTTATTCAAAGGATTATCCTTTTTTTGTGCTTTTATTCTTCATCATGTGCAACAAGAGTACCAATGCCATCTCTTCCTGGGCTTAAATAAGATGAAGACATTAGTCTTTAATTTTTTGAAAAGGTAATCTATGGAGGTGAATAAGGCTTTCACGTAGAGATAATCTTAACCTGTTATGGTTATACAGGTACAATCAATTATGAAGAGATGTCCCAAAGTGTGGGCAAAGCAGCTATGTAGTTTCTCTGATTTAAATGGTTTTGCTGAACTACATCGTTTTTATTTCTTCGCTGAGTTATGGCTGTAATTACTGCTGCTTTCTAAATTGTTTGAAAGCATGTCTCACAAGAGAACATGGTGGTTGGCCGTTGCTATAACTAAATTATCACAAGTTCTTCTTTCAATGAATTGACCATAACAATACTTCAGTAGAAACTAGATCTACAATAAATGTTCAAAGAGATGTAATTAGAGAGAATTCTTTATGAGTTATTTTAATGTGAATATTTGGCTACTTCCTGGTTTAGAAAGTGAAGAGATCACATGGAGATACACAGTCAGATACATCAAACTAAATCCCTGTCAGGATTAACACAGAAACCTTGAATTTTGCCCTTGCAGAAAAGGGCAAAACTCTCAAACACTGTTTATAGAGGGAAAGTAGAGCACAGAGAGCTTGTGCAGACTTACTACAGAGTAGTTTACTACACCTGAAGTGTTTAATGAACCACATTCCCTTAGTATAAATCCCCAGGACTTGTTCCACAGGAACTGCATAGGAAGGAGTAACCAACACACAGTAAATCCTCATGCAATTCTTGCAACATAATCACAGCTAATCCTTTAACTGTTCCTTTTTGAAAAATCCTTTAAAACTCACTATGTTTGAAAAAATTCTTAATAGGTAGAAATGGATATACTAGCCTATGACATATATGAAATGTGCGCTCTAGGAGTTTTCCGAGTACTACATGAGACAGAATGTAATTTTCTAAGATGTGCTATAGGAAGTTTACCATATCCATAAGGGTTTTTTCCAAGAAATGATTGTATTTTAAGGATTATGCTTTCAGCAGCAAGTATGGCAAAAAAAAAAGATCCCAATGGTTATAATTAGTTTAAGTGGGAACTGCACGACTGGTTCTCAGCACACAGTAGCTCACTCCTGATAGATGTTGGTCTATAACAACCTTTATAACTGTCCAGAAGAGATCTACTGTGCGGTGGCAGTGTCCACTGAAAAGATTTAACTCCTTCCATAGGTGCAGATGCTACAGAACAGCTGGGGCCAATATCATGGATAAGTTACACAGAATGTGCAAACTAGTATCAAACAAGTTAACTCTAAAGTCCCTACAAAGGCACCTATGGAAGTAAACCAGAAATTACTGACGGAGCAGGTAAAACTAGTAGAGGAAGAAATATTAGAGAAGGTTAATGCCAACTAAAATGAAGAAAATCCCCAGGAAATAGTAAATTGAAACCATATGTGAAAGCACTGCGTGTATTTGTCATATTTGTGCATGGGCTAGAATGTACCATAGAGCACTAGATCTGACACCATTGTAGGAGATAAAGAGATACAGTTCTGGAGATTTAAAAGTCGCAAATCATCTATTACATAAATTCACTGTTTATACCTCTTGGTATAAAACCAACTGGTTTTGTCTCTCTTTCTATCTACCATGTACATAGAAGACCAAGTTCAACTCTTTGGGCTTGGTGCAGTAACATGATTGTGCCTTGCGCCAGCATTATCAAGATATTTGCTTTAATTGACTCTTCTATTGCAGTTCAATTTGTCTTTTGTTTTCTTAGTGAATTAATGATAACTTGAGTTGGAAGAACAGCCATCTATTAAAATATTTCCTATTTATTGTGTGCGACAGACACTAACAGAAGTCTCCGGGGAAAAACTAGGAAGGATTGCTTGCTCAATTGTTGCATCATAACTAGCATAATCTTAACAGAATACTAGCTTAACATATCAGTACGAATGCCTCTAATGGGCAATGAGGGGAGAAAGAGGAGAACACCAGAAAAACTGTCACTTAGTATATAAAGTAGGTATACAGCTGACAATAAAGCTATTCACATTCACATAAGAAGTTCACTGCAGTGGTATTTCTCTATTACAGAGATACTGACAAAGAGATACAAAACTAAATTTCACTGCTAATGTCCTCTTTTTCAGCCTGATGCTTTATTTTCTTCTTCAGTAAGCAAAATTGATGTTTTGTAAAGGAAAAGGCTTTTGGGAAGCAGAGGCATATATTTTTTTTAAATAGCAACAAATGAAGAAAAACTCCCACATTCAGCTGCCTTCCAACCCAAACCATGTTATGATTTTATGCTTGTTTGCTGGAATTATTAGAAAAAATACTATAAATGGAGGTGCTGATTTTCTTCAAAGAAAGGAAGTGTTTCTCATCAGGTAGTGGGAAAAAAGTGACAGAATTATCTGGTCTATAAATTATCCTTAAAATAGCCAGAATATCTCTGTCATCATCAAGTCTACCCAGTCATTTGTACTGGAGGAAAGGGCAGATTCTGAGGCAGAGTCAAAAAAAAAAGCTATTCTTATTTTGTGGATGAACAGTAAGAGTGATCAAAGTGTCTGGGTTTAATAAAAGAAAAAGTTCAATTGAGAAAAATGATAACCTTCTCCCTGCTCTAATAATTTAAAGCATTTGGGTATCCCTTAAATCTTTTTCTGGTTAGAAAAGGCTGAGTTTAGCATGGGCAATCAGGGTAGTATGGTCCCTCTTTTAACATCAGTTGAATCAAAGCTATTCAACAGAAACCAAACTTTAATTTCAAAAATGATAAAAAAGAACATCTCCTTTCAGTTAGACAAAATACAAAAAAACCACTTCAGTTTGAAAAGATGAACTGTTCTAGAAGTATCATCTAAGCCAAATTTCAAAAAACAGCTTGAGAAATTATACATGTGACTGAGCTTGATTTGGACCTTTTTCTGTTTATGTGTATTTACACTCATTGGCCTAAGTGATGACATGAGCTACTCTGTCTCTAACTTTTGGTATTTCTCATATATCTGGCATTATTCAAATTTCATCATAAACAGATGCTAGAGAAGCAGTCAAGCTTCAAATGCGTGTCCGCTGTTTTTCCTTTATTTTGCGTGTTGATCCAGGGGGATGATAGTTACTTAGCATTTTTACATCTGTACCTGTATTGTTTGCATAAGCTCTCACTGAGTGCAAAACACTAATCTTGCTACAAAGTGCTGGCTCTTTAATGATATGATGATGACATGTTGATAAGCTTTTATGAATAGATTTTTTTATATGTACAGTATAATAGCTGCAGAGCACAATTTTCCAGCTTGCAAAGATCAATACCTGTTAAAAGAAAAAAATTTGGGTGCCTTGCACTTCTCAGAAATTCTGTATCCACTACTGTTAACAATTTACACCATAAGGTAAAAAAAAAAAAAACAACAAAAAACCCTCTCAAAAATAGAAAACATGTAAAATATTTATCTGAAATAAGAGGAAACATCAAAATTAAAACAGGGCAATGTAAGAGGTTGAAGTCAAAGTGAATTAAAAAAAAAAAAGTTAAAATTCTTTATAAAGTATAAGAGGAAACAATAATAAAAAACTTATTTGCCTTTTCCTGATGACGAGTTAGTAATGAGACATCTTCCAGCAACGATCATTCTGAATTTTCACTTGCTCTTCTCAGCCATACTTATCTGTGTGCATGACATTCCTTGGCAAGTGTGTGGTTTGACTGCCCAAGAAAGATGTTATTTGCAGTATTTAATAGTGTAATTCTGAGTGGTTGCATGCGCAACTTCTATCATAAAAGTCACCTCTGAGAGGGTTTTCCCTGCAGAAAGATGCAAAAGAAACTGCGAGACAAGAAAACAGCCCAGAAGACTCAAGGCTAATCATATACAACAGTGGAGTTCACATTCTGCGTATAGAAGTAAATAAATAAATAAATAAATAATAATAATGCAAAATTTTCATTTAGTGATTTAAAGGTAAGACCTCCGTCTTTTCCTTGTTATTTAAAATGCACTGAGCACTCAAAATGAAATTACTTATTTAAAATATCTACAAAATATGTATATCTTATGTGTTATTCAGTTACAAATAATATGACTGCATGAATTTCCACATTTAATTTGAAAACACAAATTTGTATAACATCTCTGTCATTATCATACACATATATGGGCTCAAGGCACAGACACCAGAACTTACTGTAAAAGAAAGAATTAAAAAAAAGAAGAAGGAATAATTGAATTTAAAGTATAAAATTTACTCTCAATGAGCATGATTAAAACTCATTTTCTGTAGCCTGCCTTTTCCTTTCTATTATACAAAATCCCATGTCATACACTGTACAAAATCTTGTTTAACCAAATAAAATCCCTTTTTTAAGTAAAACTTATTTATTGGACTACAAACTGAGAAGAAATAAAAGCTGATGTTACTGCTATCTTAAAGCACATAAGAGGTACTCAGGTTCTCCTGTGCTCTAAGTAATTTCCTCTCACTGACAAGATTCCTGTAGACCCAACTGCAAACCCTTTGGTTACAAGTGAACAGTGAGTTAATCCCTCACAGCTCACACTACAAATGGCAAGAGGAGACTCTCAACTGCTTTTCTTGGAGATTGGTATCAAACTTCTGCTCAGTAAGACTGTTTGTAAGGCAAGGTGCTGAATGAATGCAAGCGTGTAAGAACCCAGCACTATGTAAACAGTGATTTTTAGCATTGCCGTATTCATTATGGTCAGCTACCTTCTTTATTTATGCTTCATTTAGCTCTTGGAGTATGCTAACAGACCAAAGGATTTTATCACATCATGCCATGCAGTTGTAGATCTAGTAATATTTCCCTTTAGCTGGGAATTTAAAGTTAATTTAAGCTTAAATTTCAGTTAATACATTGCTTCAATCAGCACTGAAAATCACTTTTATTAGCTTATTTGGAGCTCCAGTGACTTTTCAAAGCTCTTTTTTTTTTCCTATGAATGGTCTGCTTGAGACTGTTGCTGTGGCACTGCACAAAAATCACATGAACTGAAAGGTTTTTCCATGCACTGTTTTCCTCCCACTTTTACAGTTTTCTTTATCTATTCTGACAGGGAAAAAAATGTGCCAGAAAATTCTGTAGGGAAAAGCTAGCAGTCAGATACAGTGCACCAAATGACCACTGATTACAACATAGATACCTATGTGTACCTATTTTTGACAGCAGAAATTTAAGGTTTTTAGAATAATTGAATTACTATATAGTTCTTATGTTTTTGACAGAATTACTACTGTAAGTTTAATATTCAACAGAGACTTACACCCTAATTGATGTTACCTGAATTAAGTTAAATAATAAATGAATATGTCAGCGTTAGAAAGGGAAAGTTGTCAACAGCACTGTAGAACATGATATTGCTAACTATGCCTCTGAGACAGATCTCTACAGGAAAGAAATCACATCAGGTCAAATTAGTCATCAATGTAGTTCAATATGTTATACTGAAAATAGGCAGCGATTTGGAGGAAAGTTAAATAATTTTCTGAAAGCTCCATTTTTCACAGTAATTTTGGTCCCTATCACTTTGTACCCAAAATCATTGTACACACAAAATAAGCCTTCCTTCTTTAATTTAATCAGCTATTAACATCAGAACAGTTCTTATGCTTGACGTAATGGCCTTGTCATGAAAAAAGCATAATGGCTTCTTACAACAGGGACTCAAATCCAGGCCTATTATCCTCTCAGCGTGCATATTCACCATTAAAGTAACACATTGTTTTAGGAAATCTGTATCCTATGTAGTTAAAGCAGAAACACATTTTACCCATAAAAGTAGAAGCACACTGAGCAGATTTTAACATTATTTTTTTCTGAACCCAAGCATAAACACACAGATATAGCAAAACTTTTTTATATTTTTTTTGCACATTTGTGTATACAAGTGCCCTGTAAAAACATTACAGAATCTACCAGTAAGAGGTCAGAAGCTCTACACTAGCATGTTTGCAGCCCACAGTGCCAGGTGCCAATGACCTGCAGGTTTCTTGTCAGCTGTGTGAACTTGAATGTGATACTGGGTGTCTTATTACGATGTGCATTTTAACAGCAGGATAGCAGCAAATGCTTTGACAATGTGGGCACAGCTTGGAAGTGGAGGCCCCAACACTGTAAGCAGCTCACTAATGGTCACTTATGAGTCATTGAAGAAATCCAGCCTTGAGAGCCGGGGCAGGACTGGAGTTGGTTAAAAAAGCAGCAGCTCAGCAAGGGAAATAATAGCTGAGAAACAGCACAAAATAACTACCCTGACAAAGTAACACCCCTGAAAATGCTTAGCCGAGGGACATAATCCAAGAGCTGCAAATTGCCTAGAAACTCAGCTGTCTTTTAAAAGGCCAGATCTCATACATTAGGGGAGAAAAAGCAGATGCCTGATTTGGCTTCTGCTCTTCTTCTTATGAAAGAGCCCTGAAGACTGACCACCTTGATGGCTACAATTGGCAAGGACCATTGCCATCAAAGCTAATCAGCTCTGTGGTATTATACACTAATTTAGGTCCATATTCTGAATGCTCCTCTCACAATCATCTCTAATTTCTTCTTCTTCATGATCTTCTTGTTCTACCACTTCCTCTTCTTCTTCCTCTACTTCCTCTTCTTCCTCCTCCTCTTCTTTGAGGAAATGACAGGGAGTTGAGCTATCATTGAGAAACACATATCAGAGTTTGTTTTTTTTTTCTTTAACGAAGAGGTATCTTAACTACAGATCCAAAGAAACTTGAGAACATTTAAAAAATTGCCAGCACTGGGCATTGTTCTACCGTGATCAGCCTTACATTACACCTGTCACACATTGGTGACTTTATTCTGCTAAATCCTCCTGGAACTTCTCAAATTATTTATTTAGTGCTATCATAACTAATCAGGGGTTTGCTCATTCCATATCTTTTCCGGATCATTAATGCAAACAGTGCATTAAACCAGGGTAGTTCTCTTTGAGACATACTGCTGTTAACATTTCACACTTTTCAAAAATGAGAAGTTATTCAGACTCTTTGTCTCTCAATCTCATCCAGCTTCTGACCTGTGACAGAACATTAGCTCTGTTCTTAAGACTGATAAATTTTTAAGGCTTCTTGTGAAAGACTTCTAAAAAGATTTTTTTGAAAGTTTAGACAAACATGTCTACCAACTACTTCAATCACCATTTCATTGACATCTTTAAGGAATTATACTATATTAAATTAGAAGCATATATTTTCCCCTTATAGAAGCCAATCTCCTTGTAAAATTAAGTATTTCATAATTTTATTTTTAAATTGTTACTTCAACTAAATTATTTAGGGAAGATTCAGTGATTTCTAGAATCTCACTTGCTCCTCTCATAAAGGTAGGTAAAATATTTTCTGCTGCAGAAGCTCATTGTAATGAATAGCTGAGTTTGGGAGTTTTTGGTTTGGCAGGTAGTTTTTTGTTTGCTTGTTTGTTCATTTGCTTGTTTTATAGGAACTCAACCTCTTTCACTATGTTCCAATCTATCCTGTTTGATTTGTAATTTGTTAACAGAAATTCTGCTTTTGATACTTTAACCTCAACTAGTGTCTGATCTTTTGCAACTGGGAAACTGGTATAATTTTTCTCAAAAATGAACAAGAATACTTAGAGAAGATGCATTTAATAGGCATTCATTACCAAGTAGTGCTATTCTCTCTCATTATGTAAAAACATTTCAATTTGCTGGAAGAAAAAAAATTAAGGCATTTCCTCTTTATCTTCTCCTTTTCCCTGACAAGAAGTTGTCAATTTCCTTCTACAAGTTTATTATAAATGAAGACAAACAGAGTTGTGGGATTTCTCTTGGAAAATATTGGTAGTATACTTCCAAGGGTTGCATAGATTGTTAGATGAATAGTGGACAAATTGTATGTGTCATTAAATACCTGGATCATTGAGGGGGAAAATGTCAGTATTCTGTATTTCAACTCTGTGAGCAGATTCATTTTCTTAAACTATCTTTAAAAATTACTTCTTTTTTTTGTAAGGACTAGTGAAATTAGTTGGAAAGAGGAAAAGCAAGTTTCATATTTCTATTGGAAGCAATTCATGAACCCAATTACTGGAGTGCCAGCTCATATCTACCTTTCGAAGTATTTCTTGTCACATGCTGAATATTTCATAACATCCAGACCTGCATATGCATATTTATTTCAAGATGGTTTAGGAATATTATGTCCTGCTAAAATTGTATTAATTCCAATAATAATCATGTTATATATCAGCAAGATAAAAATTATATCTTTCAGAATAGGAAAAGAAGAAAGTTTTAAACATGAAAAAATTTTTGTTAAGGATTTACATTTATCCAACACTAACTTGCAAATTATTTAATAACGAATGAACAATTCTTCACTTCTGCTATCTTGAACATACTGGAACAGTGATCTCACCTATGAGCTTTATAGATTAATTTAATGACTACTGTGGAAATGACAGAGCTGGAGGGCTCTTTTGGAAAAGTCATATCTTAAATATGTTAGAAAACTTTTTGCAACATTCAGGAGCCAGAGATCTAATGTCTGACTTTGTTAAAAAAATCCACTGCCACGAAACAAGTAATTTTATGGTAAAATGTTACATAGTATGGCAATGATGGCAGCATATTTTAAAATGCAAAAACATTTTTCTCTTTCTATTGACATTGTATTGTTAGAAGAGAAAGAGAGTTTTAAGGGCATTTAAAGTTAACATACTCAAACAACTTGTGCTTTCTAGTAGAGAAAACACATTATTATGATTTGCATTTCCAGGTATTTCACTTTTACAATTTTCATGTTTATTATTGAAAATTATTCTGCCTGCTAAAGCAGGATTTTTTTCTAAATTATTTTTTTGTATCCTGTGGAGTATTTCTATGATGTTATGATTTAAATTCTGGTAGACTAAATTTTTTGTAAATCAGAATTTAAAATAGTACAGGAAAAGTAGCATAGCTGAGGTGAAGGCAAATCGAATGGAAACACATATTTGTAGATGTGTAGAAAAGAATCTGTCAGCTTTTACAGAGTTATGAAAAATATCTTGCTACTTATGATTAAAGGGCAGTGGTAAAGAAGTTTAAAAGGGAAAAAATCTTTTATATATATATATGTATATATATATACACAATTTCAGCTCTCATCTCTCTAAAACCTTTCAGTCATACTTGGAGTGGAGTACAGTCTCTGTTTCATTTGACAGGTGTTCAAGAGTTTCCTCTTGAAGATGTCACATATTCAATTTTTAAAGCTTCTACTCAAGCTCCTTTGGTTTAGTTCCTTTCTTTAAGAAAAGCCTGCAGTTATACCTCAAATACTTTTAAATACTACCTGTTTTTTAGAAATTATTTTTCTGATGTAACATCGGTTTACCATCTCTTTGCATTTAATTGAATAGAAGTGAAGCACACAGACTTTTACATCTTTCTTAACTGCTTAAATGAAAGATAGTTCATACTCAAACTTCAGTAGGCCATAAGGCCATGAAAAATTATACAGTGAATAAAATTAAAATCACTGAAATGTAACCAAAAGCTACAGTTCCACTCAGATGAGGAAACACTGCACTGTTCTGTAGCTCATTTGGATGGTGCCAATAGGTAGGAAGGGGAGCCAGTCTATCAGGAAGTCTCAGCAGTTCTCAGGATACGAGGTGAGCTAAAAAGCCAAGTTCAAATCCTATTTCTGATATTTCCGATAATTAAAAACTTTGGGTTTATTCCAACTCAAATTACAATGATAAACTGTAACAATGACTTGTATAAACAGCATTGTAAACAGTCTGAGAGATCTGCTTTACTGGAGAGTTGTCACTAAAAGAACAACTAAGTGCCTTGGCACATGTTCAGAAAAGCACTTACATGAATGCTTCAATCCAAACTCCTGAATCATCTCAATCAATACCTTTTTTTTCCTTTTTCACATTTCTATCACTTTGTGCAGGTTACAACACTATGAAGGCTTCAATTAAAACTAGCCTTTATTGTCTGTTTAAGCTCTGAAAAAAACCCCACTCCACTAGAAAAACTCTCTGTGATCTGATAAGCAAAAAAATGAATTATATTGTAAATATGGATATACGCATAAAGGAAAAATCATGTAGCCTAACAGGTTTTAAAATAAAATGAAAAATTAATAAAACTAATTCCATTTTTCAGTGCAGCTTGATTTGTACACCTCTGTTCCTTGAAGGACAGTTTCCTCAACAGTGACTTAATTATTTTGTCTGGTTAGTAAAATTCATTGTTTGCATGATTGTCAAATTTTATTTGCATTTGATTTGTAACTACTTACATGTGTACTCATGCTTCAAGTCATTTCAATCAGCAGTTGTTCTTAGGAATGACAGCTACAGAGATAACTGTTATATGCTTCTGTTGAAATTAAATAGGATATTTTTAATAACTGCATGAAATTCTGAAATGTAGCAGACCAGCAGTTTTTCACATCTTGAGTCTGCAGAGATACAAGAACAGACAACCACAACAAAAGCAATAGCATTCTGTTTCCCCTCTGCATTTGTTTACATTGAATACATAGCACTTCAGAGGAAAATCAACAAAAAAAGGAAACTGACAGGAAGTAAATAGTCATTTGGATGTTATTCAAATGCACATTCTCTTTCAATTTTTTTCATTACTTGAAGAATTTTCTTTCTCCTTATTTTTGTAAACAATTACTTTAAGGTGTCAGTGAGTCAGCTACAGAACAAAAAGTTCATACTAGTTTTGTTATTCCATACGTTTCATAAAATAATTTACTTTCTATATTTCCAATCACATCAAGTCTCTTCAGCAAATGAAAACTGATCCAAGCCACAAAAGTCAGACATTTGGTAGCAAAGGTTTTGTCTTGAATCTGCCTGAGGTCCAAGCAAAATTCAAACATGCAATGAATGGGTAGTGAACAAAAACCACAAATAGTCAAAAGCTCATGGAAACATGGCATCCTTATTCAGTGGTCCAAAGTATCTTCAGATGTATTCTTTGGATGAGTTTAGGCAGAATCTGCCTATTTCTCATTTATAAGTAATGCCTAATGCTACTTAACGTTATTTTAAACACTACTTTTGCCAAGAATCTCTCTGTCTATCTATCTTCAGAGACTCAGCTTTACGTTTCATGCATGGTCCTCAAGGAACTACTCCTTGGAGCCTGCTTGACTTCTCTGGGCTAGCAGAGAAAGGATCTGGTCGTGCCATCAAAAGAAGCAAGCAAAGAACTTCCTTATATCTACTCTCATACACTCTACTCTCTACTGAGCTAGTTTTAAGAAATAAACTATAAATGATAGATACAACCACCCAGGAAGTGCATAATAAGATGTCCTGGGCTTCTTTTGAAGAGCATGACAGGCTTTTAAAGGAAATGATTGTCAAAGAGGCAAGGAAGTATTCATTCCCTTTTAGGTGAGAGTAGCAGTTCACAGCACCTCAGTATCTCTTACTGAGGTACCCATTCAACACCTTCTGGAAATGCAGGGCATGTTGGAGAAGAATTCCATTTAGGATAATGAAGATTTGAAGCAATTATATGAAATATCTTGGCAAAAAAATGTGTTTCTCTGTTTTTATGCGGAAAAATTATTTGTACTTTTCCTTTTAAAGACCTACTTTTAAAAGTGGTTACTTTGCTTGAAATGTTGAAATGTCTCTTTACAAGTATGACTAAGACATTTCAAAGCTATTGGTGTGAGAAAAATTGCTGGGTATCTGTCTACTTCCTACGCACACTGCCTCTTGAAGATATTAAATGAGAAACAAGGTAAAATAGAGATGTGTATTGTCTCAGTTTACCAGAGCAATATTCAGAGTTGCCTGATTTCCAGCCCTGAAGGTATAGCTTGTGAATTCATTACCTTTGTCCAATTTGCAGGACTATTTGCACCACAGGTTTTGGTTTTGTAATAATTCCTAAAATCACAAATGAGAAATTTAAATTCATACTTAGAAATACTTTGTGTTTGTTTTTTGCATTGAGTTAGACTCTTAGTTTTTAAAATTCCAGTTGCAAGTGAATTCTGATAGCTATTAACAAGTAAAGTTCTTCAAATTTTCCTATTGGAGCTGATACTGCTTAAAGTCTTCATTAAGGGCCTGGGCAGCCTAAAAAAAGGGTCGTGCATCATGTTTTCAGATGACATCAGACTGAGTGGACTGGTCTACACTGAAGGGATGGCATACCATTCAGAGAGGTGCTGGATGGAGCAAAAAGTGGATTGAATATATGAAGATTCCTTATGAAGTTCAACAAAGGCAAATGCAACAAAGGCAAAGGTGTTATATTTGTGATGAGATAAACCCTTATAATAGTACAGGCTGGGGATCACGTGGTTAGAAAGTGGCTTTGTACAAAATAATCTGAAAGCTTGTTAAAGGCAACACATTGAGCACAAGCCAGCAACACACCCTTTCAGCAGTGAAGACAGATCTCATATTGGATTGTATTAGTAAGCTGCAGGGAAGGGACCACTGGAACTAACTATCATGGAGCAGCAAGAGCACCGACTGCACCCACATGGGTGCAGTTTCACAGGACCAAGTAGGACTGGTGGCAGTAACAAGCTCAGCCTAGTGACCATCAGACAAATGTGATATGACAGTTAAGGCTGAGATTAAAGTGTAAGTCCAATACAGACATGAGGACCAGCAGGAAATCAGACTAGACATAGGACTACATGCTCCATAGAAGAACCAGGGACACAACCTGAGCTTAAAGAATCTCCTGGACCAAAAGACAGAGAATTGGTGTGCAGACACTGTTCAAGACAATTAGTGCTTGTGGGTGTACTCAGAGCCCTGACACCCTGAGACCTGAGTTCTGCATAGTAACTGAGTCTTTACAGATTTAATAATTTTTTTTCTAATGCATTTCTAATTATGTATCTATCAATATGTCTATTCATAGTCTCAGATCGGATTAGAACACTTATGTCATGTAAAGTAATGAATTTTATTGTGCTTTTTGGTGGCATGTTGCAGTTGCACAACTTTTATGTTTTTATTTATTCCTGCACTAGCTGATTATAGGATCATTTAAAAATACTTAGATATTTATTTATAAAGTATATTTATCTGTCCATTTATAGTTTATCTAATTTAACTTGTAGTATATCAGTAGTGAATTAAATGCTTTACTCCAAAAGCTGCATCATGACAGTCTGCAGAATACTAAATGCAAAAAAGTGTAGTCATGAGAGAAAATGGAGTATTCTACTATTTCGGCTTCAGAAAAGTAAGGTACATTTCTTGCTGTGTTAAACATTAATTAATTATTGCTTTTCAGCTTTCTAGCCTTTTCTTTAATATAATAATCATCATGTGACAATTTGTAAACCTCAGAAAGAAGACTAAATGTCACAAAAATAATGGTCTTTTATACACGAACTTGGGAAAAGGTAAACCTGAAACAAAGTAATTTAGGACAAACTAGGAAAACCACTCAGCATCAACCCCAGGGATCAATGCTCCATGTAAGATATACAACATATTTGTAACTTTTCAGAATAAGGCCACTTTCTTAGATTCACCAAAAAAGGCCACCTTCAAAACAATCAAACAAGTTTTGGACACAGCCATCCATCAATATATTCCACTCTTTATGTACCATAATGCTTGGGTTCGTTGTGCCACTCAACAACTTAATTCTTTTTCCCTCTTTATTAGAATACTAATCCCATCAGTTCTGCTCAGATTTTGTAAAAATAAAAAAGCTTTTATATCTTTGCCATCTTTGCAGTAACTAAGTATAGATCTAGAAAAAAATTTATACATCCCAGTAAGAAATGTGGAATGGCAGCATTAATTTTTAGGTGACTTGCTCTCTAGAACGTAACACACCAAAACTTGATGCCAAGTTTTTAGACTCTGTTTGTAATCAAAAAAAAAAAAAAAAAAAGGAACAATTAGCAGCCAGCCACCAAAATTAGCCAATTCAGAAGAACATCAAGTTCCTGTGGTAGAGGTCACCCATTAAAAGGGATGTCTTCTAATCCAATGTGCCAGTGGTTATCCTCTTACCCATTTTAAGATCCAGATAGCATTCATTACTCTACCCAGATACCATGTGAGCTCTTCAGTTTCTATGGCAAAGGAGGCCCTGGAGCCCATCAGCTCCTCCTCTTCAAGCTATTCCAAATTTAATGGCCAGCCTAAGAATCTGCAGTCTCAACATAAATTTCAATTTAGCAGTAGGGTACTGTTTTGCTACTAAATACACATAAAGTTCATTATTTCTGTGAATATTGTTACATTTTATATTTCACAATCTTTTTTATTGGATCTCAAACCCAATATCCTATGAAATAAAAAAGCTTCAACAGGTTAAATATAAATATCTCCACCACACAATATCCTGGTTCCTCAGAATTTGCAAGAGTCATTAGGCATGAACAAAGTCTAGAAGGAAGGAACTAATTCCACAAGCTGCAGCAGGAGATGTGGAGTAGTTTGAAAGTGGAAATAAAGAGAATTAAGGCGATAGGGGAATAACAGAGAGCAAAAGAAAATCCTGAAAGGTAATGACCAGATAATGAACAGGTCACCACAGAGAAACAACAGAAAAAGAAAAAAAATCAACAACCATCAGCCAGAAAGAATCTAAGTCTTCGGGAAAAGAAAACTGACAGTACATGAACAAAATTATCTGTGTGAGAAGGAGCAAAGAAATAAAAAGCTCAGAGATGTCTGACTATGGAATAGACAAGAGAGACATCACTATTTGGTTTGACATTCTCACTAAACAGCAAGGAAAAAAATGAACATTTCTGTCTGGGAAAGAAAGAGATAAGCTAGAAGAGCCTCTGTAGATAGCAGCAAGGACAAAAAAAAAAAGCCAGAAAGTAGGACTCTCTATTGGGCATAAGAAAGAGCAGGTTGTATTGAGTGCTGGGGAGAGTGGGGCTGAACTTTTACTGCAGCTCTACTGCATCAGAAAAAGCTGCATTGCTCCAAAAGCTGTAGTTCCCATTTTCTTGTAGGCTTTCAGCAAAAAAGCAGGTAATAAGAGTTCTTTATTAAACCTCCTACTGTTCTCACAAAACATCAGACCTACATCAATTAAATTATGAAAAGGAAAAGAAAGACTATGTCTGAGAAATGTCCCTAGGGCCAGAAAATCCTAATCCTCTCGAAGGGGTGGGAGCCCTATTGCTTTTGATTTTAAGAACAATTTTGGACAAAGTACTTGAAAATGCCAATAAGGAACATTTGTGCACTGGCAGGAGATTAACTCAATGATCTAATAGGTGTCTTTCCCCTCTAGCTTCTATCATTCTTGTTTAAATTGCTCTTTAAATTTAGAGAGTTAAAATTAAATAAAGACAAGCTGTCACACCAGTATAGGCCTTTGAAAAATCTATTAAATACATTCATCTGTTACAGCTCTCTCCATGGGCCAAATCCTTCCTTCCTGTGTAGTGCTGTTAAAATCAGTATCAGAAATTTGAGTAACTCTTTATTCCCTTTCAGGAGATGTAGCTTGTTTGGGAGTAAACTGTCCTAAGTTTTTTAAACTTCAAAAATACCCAAGAGCTTATTGTTCATTATTCTTTATTTGAAGGCAAAAATAATAATAGTAATAATAATAATTATAATTATAATAATGTAGCTTAAAATTGAATTTAACTTTGTGTGGGCCAAATACTGCTTTCAGCTCCAGTGGCATAAATGACAACAGAATTTACTTTGAGCTCCCATTGCTATTTAACGGTAAAAGCCAAGAAAGACAACAGTGATTAGAGGCCCCCTGGAAAGAAAAACTCCAGACATCATAACCTCTGTGCTGTCTCTACAATCTGTATAAGTGTTATTAGAGCAGTGGCTGGTTTCTTAAATGGCTCTGACAGTTGATCTCATCCCTGAGTTTTATTTAATGACTGTTTTTATCACAGAGTCACAGAATAAGTGAAGTTGGAAGGGATCTCTGGAGACAAGCTGGTACAACTGCCCTGCTCAAGTAGGGCCACTTAAAATCAGTTGACCCAAACCATGTCCAGATATCGTTTGATATGTGTCCAAGGACAAAGACTACACAACCTCCCTAGGCAACCTGTGCCAGTGCTCACAAACGAAAAACAATAGTGTTTCCTGAAGTTCAGATGTAACCTCTTTGTGTCCATTTTATCTTGTGCCCTGACAGTGGGTACAACAGAAGATCCTTGCTTCATCCTCTTTAGGTATTTATACACACTGACAAGATGCCACCCTGAGCCTTCTCTTTTCCAGGCTGAACATTCTTTTCTCACAGGAGAGGTGTTCCAGTCTCCTAATCATCAGCCCCTGGACTCTGTCCAGTATGTCCATGTTTCACTTGTGCTAAGGAACTGGGAATTATTCTCATTTATAATCATTCTCCCATCTGCATTAACAAGCTGATCATACATGGACAACTTGTACAGCAGTAATAGTATTGTGAGTGTTCTGACAAGTTCAAATGAGTTTAGAAAGGACTGTTTTGTAAATAAATGACCCTTTGATTCTCTGGGTAGACTAGAAAATGAGCCCTATTTTCCCTTTATTTATCTATATGGAATGTTTCTTTTAGAACTTAAATTTGTTGTCACAAGCTTCCTGGTTTCCTTTATTATTTGTATACTTTTTAAAAGAGTTGATTGAAAAAAGCTCATGAAGTAATCGCTTGGAACGAATAAAAGCCTTTCATTCCTTGTTTTGCAACTGCAGTGATGTCAATTATGTCCCAGAGAGGGGCATATTATCAACCATAAAAGTATAAGTGATCTCTGCATCTCACTTATGAACTAAGCAACAATAAGAATGTTGGGAAAAAAAATTACTCTGGCAGAAGATTAAACCATTTTAGCTAGCAGCATGCTTACTCAGTATGGGGACCATTTCTAATGCAAGGTTTACCGTTGTCAATTTCTAATGCATCCACAAGGATTAGAATACATAATAGCTGTCACAGCAAGACTTCTTTAATAATTATTTTAGTGGTAGGGAAATAGAGTTCTTCATGTGGTGAGCAAGAAACCACTGCTTGCCCTCAAGGAGAGGTCCAACATCTCAATTCAGCATGGTTCTTAGTCAAATATTTAATCATAAGTACATAAGTGACCTCATTGCACTAAAAGGTCAGTCTGCAGAGAATCTTACAAAATTAGAAAGGCTTTGGCTACTTGTGTGCACCCAACATCAACCCAAACCATAATGTCTCCACTGTTGTCCATTGTAAAGAATAACTGATTATATATAAAACGGTATGGTAGGATCCTGGCACGAAATCATGCTCTCTTTTTTAACAAACAAGGGGACTTGGTATTCCATCCCTTCTTTCATTCAGGAACTAGCAATTTGTCAATCAGCAGGTGCTGATATAAATCTTGTAACTGTCCCAAAGGAACAGACTAACAGAGGTTTTCACCTGAGCCCTTAAATACATCACTTCCCACTAGGGTAAAAAAATTGCCGTGTTTATTTAAAAGTGATGTAGCTTCCACTGTAAACCTGATTCCTTTTTGCTCTGCTTGACAGTAAGTCTGCTGCTACAGCAACACTATCCTGTCTAATAAGTGGTCTTCCACTTCCACAAATGTAACTGCTGTGCCTCTTCCAGCCATAATTCACCTCCTATCACAACAGTGTGCAGTGGGTATAGAGTTAACATTAGCTGCAATATAAGCACATTAAGTTTAATCTTAAAATGCACAGAACAGGCCACAGTATGACTGGATTTGCAAGTGTGTGGAGAGAAAAATGCTAAACATAACCCTTTTGTGTGAACCCATACATCGCAAACACTACTCCTGCCTCACAACCAGACACAGCTTTTCTGTGGGAGCGTGAGGCAACCATTACCACTTTCAAATTCCACATTTTTCTGTAGGGGAGAGGTTTTCCTGATGTAAAGGAATTGTCATATTCGAGAGAATTGAATATCATGAATGATCTATGTGAGTCTGGACCACAGAAGGAAGACATATACCTTGGTGGGACTCAAGACCTTCCTTTGAGGAAATTGAGTAATTGGGGAAAGGAGATAACAAGAAATGATTTCAAAAGTCAAAATAAACAGGAATAGAGGTGTATCTATGATTAATTTACTTATTCAGTTGTCAGTCAACCTTTAATGGAGTCAAATGTTGCCAGATTTTCTTCTTGCTTTTCTCATATTTTACTCATTCTATATCTTGGCCTTGTTTTCACACACTTTGATTATCATGAAATATTCTGTTGCACCATATATCTTCTAATAAATGAAGTTACTAGAAATGCTGATGCAAACAGAAACAGGGTAGACATGAAAAAATCTTAAGAAAAATAGTACTGTTAATCGGGAGTGAGAGAGTCTTCAAAAAAGAGAACTGCAAACAGCATACATATCAGATTGCTTTTTTCATGTTGCTCCCTTAGTAGAATGGTGAAAATAGAATTAAGGAATTAAAGCGACCCTATTAGGATGGTCATTGGAGGTCCAAGACAACATACTTAACAGCTAATTTCACTAGATTAACAGGACATTCAAAACATATTTACTGGTTTTGTATTAGCTTCCCTTCTCAGCATTACCATAGCACAGTTAATTTTCAGTGGGATTTTGAATTTAATGAGGTTCTTTAATGAGGAAGCCTATTAACATTCACACTTAGGAATTAAAAGGGCATCCCAGTCTATGAGCAAATGAATCTTAGTCCCTCTGGAAACTATTAGACAACCTGTGTATGCCTTTGTTTGGTGATCATTGCACCTGCGCTACAAGAGGTTCAGAAAGTTTGGTGTTACTCTGCAAACAAGAAGCTTTGCCACGCCTCATGAGGATTTACCTCCTCACTATCTCTCTTTGGTTTTACCACAAGGAGCTGCTGTTTCTTCAGTTGTACTGACAGACTGTGCCTCCAAGTCATTGCCTTTAGCTTTACCCTTTAACCAGGTGAGATTTCAACAACAAAAAAAAATTTACCAGATATATGAATGGGTGCTTACGTTTGAGAACACACATGCATATGATAAAAGAGAAGTTTAAGACAAAATTATCACACAAAACACAATCTGCCTAGGTGTTTTATTATCAGGACAATTCTAGCAAGATGAGAATATTTAGCTTTTACATGTTGGAAATCAAGAGTAATAATCATTACTTTTTAAAAGATCTAAATTTCTCTGACATGCCTTCATTCACATTCATCTCTCTGAGCTTGGGAATGGTCAGCAAAATCCCCACTGAAGACTATTGTGCAGGCGCATATGTGTATTGAAAACTCTTCGATGCATTTACTGAACTCATTTTTCAACGGAAAAAAACCCAAAACCCCAGTATTTGGCTCATGCTTGTTGAAAAAAAAAGAAGTCTAAATTATGAAGTTATTGAATAAATTCTCACCATTTTGTAAAAAAAAGCCAGGATGGGTAGGGTGTTGAAGCCTTCTAATCTTTTTCTACCTGATGGTTTTGCATTCTGGCACAGTTGCTGTAGGCTTGTCCCTGTAATCTTGAGTAGAGATGTGAAAACTCCCACTAAGGGTGACTGGACAAGCACAGCATACCTCCTGCTTGAATACTCTTCATGGTTTGGTTGTGTCGCCTTAGAATCATGGATTTTTAAAGGTTGGAGAAGACCATTAAGATCATCAAGTCCAACCATCAATCAAGCACCACCACCCTGTTCACCATTAAACCATGTCCTCAAGTGCCACATCCACATGTTTTTTGAACTCTTCCAGGGATGGTGACTCCGGTGTTTCCCTGGGCAGCCTGTTCCTTTAAAAAATGCTTTAAAACCCTTTCCATGAAGAAATTTTTCCTAATATCTAATCTAAACATCCCCTGGCACAACTTGAGGCCATTTCCTCTTGTCTTGCCACTTGTTACTTGGGAGAAGAGACTGAAACTCAGCTCACTACAACCTCCTTTTAGGTGGCTGTAGAGAGAGCTAAGGTCTCCTCCAAGCCTCCTTTATCCAGGCTAAACCACCGCAGCTCCCCCATCCACTCCTCATAAGACTTCAAAAAATATTTTCCCAATGGGAAGAAAGATAATGGAACTAGAGGTACAGGTGGAGAAACAAAAGATGTAGGATACTGCCCAGCAACCTGGTCGGACTAGTAGCGGAGGAGGTGGCAGCAGTGGAAAAAAACATGGTAAGAAAGAAGAAACTGAATTATGAACCAGATTACAGTCCACAGGCTGTCAGGGACTTTTGGATATGTGTAGAGGGAAGTTCTGGGTCCCTGGGAGAGAAATCACCTGGAAAGACTTAGTTGATAACTATCTTTCTAAAGGAGTGGTGGACAGATCTAAAATGATGAACAGGCACTTCATTAGTATGATCTTTGTTTCTGGAAAGTATCCTCCTGAATGGTACATCTGGTTTAATATTGGTAGTGTGGACACTTTTGAATGAAATCTTGAAACTGTGCGGCAAGATCTGTGGAGAACAGATTGCTTGTAGTCTACTCAACAGAGAGTGATGGATCATTTCTCCAGAGTTTGTTGCATGTGATTCTGGTTACTGGTTCTTTACTGTGCACATTAAGAAGGGTCCTGCAGGCTTAGATTCAGCAGGGTGTCAAATGGATGGACATTTCATTGTGGGTGAAACCATAGCCAAAGTCCTTAAGGAGGAAATAGATGTTAAATTCAAAAATGTAACTGGATATGAGGAGAACAAATTAGAGATAATGGAGTTTGCAACCTTTCTGAAAAATCCCAAACAATATGAGGATCTGGGAGCAAAAACTCCAAAGGGGGCAATTCTGACAAGTCCTGCAGTACTGGGGAAACACTTCTATCTAAAGCTACAGCTGGAGAAGTTAATGTATCATTTATCACTGTCAATGGCTCAGAGTTCTTAGAGACATTTGTTAGTGTCCTTCCAGCTCAAGTTAGAGACTTATTTGCTCTTGCTTGGAAAAATGCCTTGTGCATTCTCTTCATTGGTAAAATAGGTACAGTAGAAAGGAAGAGAGAAAAGAGCAACCTTGGAGGACAAAGGGAGCAAGGGAATACACTTAATCAGCTTCTAATAGAAATAGATGGATTTAATACAATTACTAATGTAGTAATTTTGGCAGGTACTAACAGGCCAGATATTTCTGACCCTGCTCTTATGAGAAATGGGTGCTTTGACAGGCAGATTTACATTGGACATGCAGGCATAAAAGGAAGAGCATCTGTTTTCAAAATTCACCTTAGACTCTGCCATACACAAAGTAAGAACTTCTCATGATTCTTTTTTTCCTCCTGATAATTTTCTTTGTAGTTAGACTGTACATTTTTGTTTAGATATGGATACTGTTTTGTTTGTGTGCTTGGGGGATTTTAGATAAGTTTTTTTTTTTTGTTCTGGGAAGTTATGTGTAGCCCTGCAGCTTTTCAAAATCCCTTCAGTAATTTTGCCTAAGAAAACAGCAGTTACATTTAGGAATGAAACTTCCCTTATTTCCCCAGATTTTTCCGAATAAATACCAATGACATGTCACAATATCCTGCATTCTCTTTGCATACAATAGAATCATAGAATGTTTACAGTTTTAAGGGTCCTTAAAGATCATCTAGTTCCAACTCTTCTGCAATGGGCAGGAAACCTTCCCTTTTTTAAATACATCCTAGATGTTCAGCTGCCCAAAATCATGCATGGGTAAAATATGGCTGAAAAGATTATATAAACAATTCAAAGAATAAACATAGAAAGGGCAGGACACATACAGGATGAGAGTAAGGTTGGCAGAGGAAAAAAAAAGGAAAAAGAAAAAAGGAAGAAAAAGGAAAAATGAGCACTACTTGGGCTGAATATATAATGAGGGCCTGGAGGAAAAGAATCAGGATGTGAGGACACTAGCCACATTTTTCTGCCTTCCAAAGCTCAATTTAGAGACAATTCCACCATGATCTCCAAACTCTTTGTAATATTTTTCCCTAGGGACTGCAGTACCCTGTCTCTCTGAGGATGGTTTTTGGTTGTTGTTTTTTTGTTGTTTTTTTTTTCCATAATTCATACCTCTTTTTCGCTAGCTTATATAGTCTGACAGGTTTCTCTTTTCTGTGAGCCAGTTTTGCTTTTCTCTCGCTCCTAGCTTTGTGGTTTGACTCTAATAACTTATCTTTTTGGTGTGTGGCAGTCAAACACACTTCTGCTGTTTCTAAGAGGACTTGTCATATTAATTTAAGCTTTACCTTGACAAACATGCAAATACAGGCTTAATTTTAGGTTTGAACTTTAGTGAGATAAAACACACTTAATGACTTCCTTGAATCAGGACCTCAGTTTCATAATTCTAATCTCATGCTCCTTCAAGGTGTGCACCTAGTGATTAATATATTTATAAGTTTTTAATCATGCTGAAAATTCTAAATGCATACAGAAGAAATAGCTCAGAAAATGACTTGAAAATTGCCAGTCTCTGGCAAGTCTCTGAAACTCACTGTGTGCTATTTGTGTGTTAGTGTGTGTTCACTCTCTAAAAGCAAATTTTTATACTGCATCAAGCACTTACAATTTGTCTTCTCTGAAAAAAAGAAAAAAAAATCTGAATTCATTTACATAGCAAAATGTTTCTTGAACCTTTCTTTGCTCTAACACTAGCATCCAATGTTTCTGATGAGAAAAACAGACTGTGAAAGACAATAGATAATTTTAGCAGCAATTCACATTGTATGCTGCTTCTGTTCCCATTATGCAGTGTATGTACATCCCTAAATATACTTTCAGATGCTTTCTTTCCCACCTCAAGCCTTTTGCTATCAAAATTCATGCATAAACTTATGTTAATAAGATAGTGTGAGGCATTGGTCCAGAGTCTGAGATTCACACCATTTCACTGGTGTAAATCTAGAATAGTTATTAGTTTCAGTAGGACTGTTTGTATTTATACTGGTGTAATGAAATTTTGATAAGCTGAGTTATTATTTCCTAACAGGAACAGCTATTTTTATTCTGTTCTAAATTGGAATTTTTGCTCCTCTCTTTAACAATAAGGTTGAGCCGCTGTACAAGAAGAAAGCATTAGAATCCTAAATTACTAATGATTCAATCAATATACTGAAACTATAAAAGTATAGCCTTTTCTGAATTTGAGTATTAGCAGCCTTTCTTTCTCTACTTCAGTGAAACATCTGACTTAAAAGAAACTATGACAATGCTGTGAATGCAAATTGCATGTAGTATCTTTGCAGGAATGGAAAATACAGACATCCTCAGTGTCTCAGATAAAAAAAAAAAAATCACAGCTTTTGAATTTTTTCCCTAGTTTACCTGTTTACCATGTCCCATTTCTAAGACAAAACATATTTCTGAAGAAGGCAATATTTTGTTTACAATATCACATATAATGCATTTTACATACAGAGCTATTAGTAAATTGTTAGGTTACATTCTAGTCATTAAGCTATATGCTATAAATTAGTGCAAATAACGGAAGAAGTTTACTTAATACCTCCATTCCCTCTCACCCCAGCTCTGATCCCTACAAAGCATCAGATGGAAAAAGATATTTCAGGATTTTTATGAAGAATCAGTTGAGTATTCTACTGAAGATATGAATTGTGTATGTGAGAGAATGATAATAATGGTTTGGTTTGCTAATATCTATTAAGTAGAAAAGATAAACTAATAGCAGTAATTCTTTAGATTAAATGAAAGACTAAATCTTCTGTTACACCCTAACTAAGTAATAGTGGGAGTTTTTTTCCTGCAGTTTGGACACAGTCATTTTCTAGGTTGTTAAAATATTCCCAGATTAAAACCACACATTTATTTTATATTTTTTACGTAGTGCACAAGCATATTAATTATATAACACAGCTTGTATCAAAAATGTAAAAAAAACCCCCAAAACTGAAACAAATTGTCACAATCATATCTAATTATAAATCTTGTTATAATCACTATATTTCTCTCTCAAAACATATTTTATTAAAGGAAAGGAGAGTGGAAAACAAAACAAAACACAGCAAAAAACCCCCCAAAGTCATGATTCCTTTAAACTCCTCCTTCTTCCAGTTTATCCTAGCTATGTTTAATATTTTAATGTAAAAAAAGTATAAAGGTAATTTATAGAGTACTTGGAAGCCAGCAAAATACAATGCAGTCAGGCTTTTTTATATGCTCCATGCCTGAAAATTCTTTCATATGAGTTTTCACCAATGTAAAGGGAAAAAATAAACCTGGTATGTATAAATCAATCCTAAAATGTAGAGTAACACATACTACAATCTTAGAAAGACTCCTGGATAAGATTAATGAAAAAGCTTCCCATAAAATGCATGTGAAAAATTCTGAATTATAAACTGTACTTATAAATGTAACATAAATCTTAATATGTGGAAATCTGTGTGATGCAATACATGTGCAGTACATGTATAAACCAATATATTTTAAACATAAATCATGTGTATGCAATTTATTCTATTTTCTCTCAATTCTGGAAATAAAAATTAATAAGATGTCAGATAGAATACAGTCCAGTGGAAGAAATCTCATAAAACATAAATACACAGGCAAGGTTATAAATTATATTAGTTCTGCAGACACAATTTAACTTTGTTCATTGAAATCAGTGGGAACAATTAAAACAGTAGCAGAAATTTCAATGTCAGATATTTCTCGTTAATGGACATCAATTGGACAAAGACAGGATAGTAAAGTACATGTCTCGTGCAACAATACAGATTTTCATCAGTTTTGAAATGCATTATACTGTATACTGTACTAGAATATAACAGATGGTATGGGGTTGAATACAAGGAACCAATACACTGTGGCATTCTGTCATAGTTATAAGACTCATCAATAGAATCAAATCTGGAGTAGCAAAGAAGTGAGAAAATTGTTACCAACAAAAGTTTTCTGCAGTGGACTTACATACTTTGCTTCATATGTTCATCAGATTTCATTTAATGAATAATCTGAAAAATACATAGTAAATATTAATATCTTTTCCTCCTTAAAACTTTTCTCACATAATTTCTTACCTATGATTAAAAAATTAACAATTATTACATTGGCAAACTGTGTGGCTCACTGGAACACATAACGCTTCCAAGAAAATATTGTAAGAATTCAAACAAGATATGGACCTGGAAAAGTCTTTAATTTGTACTAATTTTTCATGTTAATTTCTAAACTCAGATTTGATTAGAAAACTTTAGTATACTAAAACCAAAGAACAACAATACACTGGAAAGGAGTAGTGTACTTTTACAGTGTTGTACTGCTGAAAGTTAAAAGCACAAAAACACCACAAGCAAGCAAAAGATTTTTTTGTGCCTTTTTGTTTTCCAGGACTCCCAAAATACAGACTCTATGGACTTTTAAGTAGGTCTACATCTGATTTTTTATTTTCAGCCAGAAAATCTGATATGTTTGAAATTAAAACAATCCAAGATATTTCTGTTCCTCTAACTTAATAAACAAACATGATGATAATGTAAAATACTTACTACTAATTCTTAACTGCAAAACAAAATAATTTTAAAGACTCATTTAATTATAAATATTGCACATTCTCTTATAGAAGTTCTTCTTGCCTCTATTTCCATCTCTACTGATGATGTAGATCTGACTAAACAAAAGATCTATTAGAGAAAATTATCATGACAGTATGACTTAACATAAATGTTTGTGAAAATGGAATCTCTGGTGATATTTCTCCCTTTTTAAGTAAAACATAATAAATAATTTAAGATTTTTATTCAGGATACAGGGGAAAGTTCTGAACTGAGTAGCTTTGCGTCAATATGTGCAACATTAGAACTTGGAATATTTCCTTCACTGTGCAAATACTAAATAAACCATACTGTATGGATATTTCATTGTCACAAAAAACCACCAAGAACCATGGACCTGGTTTGTATTTTTTCCACATTTTGTAACTGAAATGGTTCCATTAGGAATAACAATGCATCGCCAACAACTCTGAACAGCATTAAATAGAGAATAAGCTTGTAGTCAAGGTTGTTAACAAAGAAGGTGATTTAGAAAACACATATAGTCTTACAGTTCAGTATTTTGGGTTTGGTTTCATTTTTTTGGTTTTTTTTTTTTTTTTAATATGAAGCAAAATATCAGGAAGTTTGCCATACTACAAAAAAAGGTCTGTGAGGAACTTCAATTTTCACTTCATCTTTCTCTGAAGATTTTTCAAAGCTAGCTACAGACTCCAGTGCCCTTCACCTGACATCAGTCAACTAAGGATTACCTTCAATAAAGATTTATTAATTTCTGTTAATCCTGGTAGTCTCAACTGAATTTGTCAGTACATTCTTCGAAACTAAAGAAATCCCAAACTTCACCACCGCAGAAACAATCACACTAAGAGCTCCATTGGCACAGAAACCTCTGTCAAGCTCTATGGAAAAACAAGTAACAGGGATAACATCTCCTTCTTTCAGAGTCTTAGGGACATTGTTGACTTTTGCACTAATATTCCAAGTATACAAACTTCAGTACTTAGCAACAGATTAGAGCAGGCACAAGGCAATCACTGTCGCACACTCATTTCCCTAATGACTAATGAACGTTATATTTTCACTAACACAAGAAAGTAAAACTATGGAAAATTTCATTTGACTGAAAAATTAGGAAGGGAAAAAAGTGACCTTTGGTAAAAACCAGTAAAAATGGAAGCAGTGATCATTCTGACTAGGAACAGGAACTGGTAAATCGGAGAAACTCACTCCCAATACATCATCAAAAATATCACCCGAGGGCTTGTTTTTAAAGATTCCCTTCCTACATAAAAAGAAGATAAATACTTACATTGCAAAAAGCTCCCAATTTTTTATGTTTGATGTGAAAATTGTTTATTCTTTAAAAATGCATGAATTCCGTCCTTCCAGAAGTATTCAGAGGATTGGATGGGAAAATCTCTAAGAGATCAGTTACCCAAAACTACCAGAAAACTAAGTAATTCCTTAGAAATTGCATATTCTTCCAATTCCAAACCCCTACAGTTCAGATCTTTAACTACTCCTGAACAGTGAAATGTTCCTCTGTTCTCTATAAAATATCCACTTTAATCATTATGAAGAAGAAATAATGACTGAAGCATAACTGATTAGGGAAGCCCTCTGGAAGATGGAGAAAGTTTTTAAGTTTTTTTCCCTGACCTCAGTTTTTTGCATTTACCATTATTTCCTTTCCTCACTTAGAAAAGTTTCAAATATTTTGGAAGTAACCCATAGAACCTTCTCTTCCACAAAATCACTGATTTGTTTCAATGAAAAATAACAAACCACTCTCAAATTCTGGGTTGTATTTCTTTGGTTTCTCAAACTTACAGTGATCAGCATGACCTGATCTGAAGGGTCTTAAGAACAGTGAGGGTTGTAAAGGTAAAGTATAATCTGATAGTATCTCAGAAGTGACTTGAGATCACTGCAGAACTTGTGACAGAGGCCCACACAGTATTATTGATTAGTATTTGTGCTGTTCTTTACGCTATTTATCTTTTCAACAGAAGGTGACATGGTAGCTGTCTGTTAAGCAGGTGCATAGGGAGATGGTTTCCAGCTACAGGAAGTTCTTTATTTGGTACTGAGGAATATAAGAAGATTTCAAGTTAAATATTAAGAGTTATAAATTAAGAGACTGATTTTTAGTGTGGGTTTTGTTTGGGAGTTTTTACCTGTAAGTTTTTATCTGGTAAAAGTCTTCTATTACAATAGCTTTAAAATAGCAACTTTGGGTTTTCACCTAGCTGTGAATGTTTAAAAATATGTCTGTCACGTATTGGCCTCATAAGCCACCAGCGTGCCTGCAACAAATGTGGATAGAGCCTTCCCAAATCTTCGTTCACAAAGCCTAGTCATGAATGAATGTTTAAAAAATATAATCACATTTTTATGTGAAATATTCCACTTAAAAAACCAACCAGCCAAATGTTTGAAAAACAAATGTTTTGTTTGGTTTGGTTTTTTTTTTTCATTTTTATAAATAAGGTATAGGAAAGGCAACAAAATGTGGAATCTAGGCTAGAACTGGCAGCCAGAGATAAAGGCAGACTTTGATGCCATAATTTACAGCTATCCTTTTTATACATACAAGTCATCAAAGTGAAAACTGAATGTGGTTGTCACTTTTGGAACTTACTCTTTTACCCAAACCTGAATGAGTTTCTTAGAGATACAGAAGTTTAGACTTTGGATTTTCCATAATATGAGTTGCATAATTCATGCACTTGTTCACAAATTATATTCTCATGGCCAAGGGAACCTAACATTAGCTACAAATATAGAATTATGAGTTAAACTGCACCTTTCTCTCTCAAGTCTCTCCTCCTAAATACCTTCCCAATCACTCATTTAAATAAGATCTACAGTGAATACTGTGAATATCAGACTCTTAAAGGTCATTGTGACCTAGGAAAAACAAGTGCATTTCTCCAGTGGATGAGTAAACATTGATAAAGTTTAATTCAATGACAGTGAAGTAACCAAGGAAAGCAATACAACGTAGTCCCAACAGGGACAGATGCTGTCTGCTATGCCCTTGTCTGCATTTACTGATGATTAATTGTTGATCCTGATTCTTTCCTTCACCAGCTTCTTTTACAAGTCACATTAAATTATACAGGATATGAGGCAAACTATTCAAGGCACAAGTTTATTATCAGTTTATTCCATCTGATTAGCCAAAACCTTCATTGCAATACACAGTGGAATTCATTATACCTCTACTGGAGTTTAACTCATACATAAAATGCCCAGAATAATCTCTTCAGCCTGAAATTAGACTGCTTTGCTTTCCCTAAACAGCTCAGTTTTATTTCCAGACCACTGCAGATAAGAATGACTTCAGCTATAAATAAATCTATTATTTTAATTGGTAGAAACATTTTCCAAGTAAAAAAAAAAAAAAAAAAGAGATGAATTCGTGTCTTTTTATGCATTGCTTTAAGTCACGGAATAGAGCAATTAACTGAGCACTAAATAAATTCTTGTTAGCCTCAATTTTTTCCTAAATTAAAATTTGTTTTAGTTTAGGAAATATTTCTAATTGATTTTCTGACAAGTTGGTGAATCCACTCTCACTCAGGAAAATACAACTGCAAAGACTAGGCAGGCTAGCTTCATTTACTCTTAATATTTGATTTTTTTTAATGAACTCAAAAACTCAAAATACATTTTTAGAGTAGTGTGTTTTGAAACCTGGTAATGACTGCTGCATACTTCTAGCTAGGTATGAGTTTCAATTTATATTGTGTTTGACTTTTTAGTCTACCTTTACTGTTTGGAATTTTGGAATTTTTCAGTCCTTTAAATGATTCCTAGAAAATAATAATTAAAGATTGTTAGCATATTTACTGATACTTTAGAATGACTAAAAAATCATCTCTCCCAATACCTCCAAAAGTAAATCCTTTTTAGACCAAGTAAAAAAACCTGGAAACATCATCCTGGTTTTAAATTTTTGTCTCCAAATTCTATAAGTAGGGAAGGAGAGGAAAGGGTTGTACTTACATGATCCACATTCTATGACTAGAAAGCTTTCCTGTAAAAGCTCAGGAAAACCCTGTTTTCCCTTAAATACAACATTCTGCTACCATTTCTTGAGGCATAAAATGCCATTACTTCGCCAACAAGACACCTCCATTGTAAGTAGCACCATATCACAATGAACAACAATATTAAGTGTCCTTACAATACAGCATTTTAGGAACCCTAAGAAGCCTTCAAGTATGTTTATAAAATTTTCAAATGTTTATTTAATACTAATGAATTCAAGCTACTACTGTTTAGCATCATTCTGAAGTTTTATATATAGAATTCAGCTTTTATATGCACAGCCACACAGCACTGCAGAAGATAGAAATTTTTGATTAGAAGATATAAAAAATCTAGATTCTATCTGTTATGAAGTCCTAGTAGTTCATATCTTTGAGGCAGCAACAATATATAGAAAGTAAGAAAACTAATCAGGAGAGTCAGCGTTTTGGGGAAAAGTGTCTATTATTTCTAATGAACTCTCTTTGCCAGTTCAGAGATTCCAGTGCAATATCTTTTCTGTGGAGACATAATACAATTTATGATGTAATACTTTCTACACAATTATAGCTACTCAACTGTTTAAATCAATAAACTACTTCTAAAGAGTCACCTAATTTCTGTTCCACTAGACCAATATTAAATAGATTCCCTTGTGCGTTTTAAATATTTTCTTTGATAAGTAAATAATCTCTAATAAGGTAAAACATTTTCTTATTTGGGATGAATATATAAGTTAAGCCTGAGAGATAAATCTTATAAAAGAATAAAATACATGTTTTTTTCTTTATTTTTATCTAGACTTTCTTTGATATTGTAAAATATCAAAATGCAAGCAGAGATAGGAAAGACGAAGTATTGCTAGCTAGAATTAGGACTAAAATGAAAGGCAAAATAATTCTAGCCAAGTATTTAAATATCAACTAGCCATACAAACACAGACAGTTACATATATCTAAAACCGTTTTTTGTTTCATATGCCTGACTGATGCATGCCTGAGCCATATTGGAAGAGTCTCACAGGTGATAGATGATTGATGCCTGATACATGAACAGGAGAGCTCTTAATAAAATCTGGTCCCTAAATAGAAAATACATGCACACACAATAACAGTTTCACATCAGAAACCCAAAGTTAAAATAAAAATTAGGATTATTATAGAATATGAACACAGAAAGCAGTATTTTTGCACTACACAATATGCAAGTAGAGATGAAATATCATCTTTCATCAGTCAGAAATTTTAGGAGCATTGGCTGAAGTTATGCCTTAATTTAGTACAGCAAACGCAACCCGAGAAATTTTCTGCAGTTTTAATAAGAGACATTGCACATTTGGAGGGACCATTGTAATAACTGTAAAACGAAAACTTGTGTGCAATATATTATAAGGTAGAAAATTACCCTTACAGAATATTGCTAGGAAAACACAAACTACAACAGAAAAACCAAACATGTATCTGTACTGCTACTGAAATGGAAATTGTGAGATAATCTACACTTTTCTTACCAAGTACTCTAAGGAAAAATCCTGCATGTCAGTAAACAAACACACACCTTTGTTAACCCATTTAAATAAGAAGTTAACTTTGTCATATCTACAACTACTTTACGAGCCAAACAGTTATAGGTAAGACTCACACAGTGTAATCACAAAGAGAAATTCAATAATTCTGTTTTGAATGAGCTTACTTTGCCTGAAATACTTGATTTCTCATGAGTCACTAAAATTTCCTCCTGCCTCTCTTGAGGTCTAACTCTGTGTAACACCCTATCACATTAATATCTATGAATAAAATTAACACACTCTATTAGTATTGTAATATTAATATACAATCACCAGTTTCATTTTAGGAATTTCACATTATACAGGTCTCTTTTTCTCAGATAAGAAATTACTTCCAAGCTATTGGGAGTAACTGCTGTTCTCCATCTGATATTGTTGCAAAAGGTCTTTGAGCTCCTTTACAGAAACAAGTGGCTGTTGAATGACAGTCTCCAAGTCACAGAAAAGGGAACATGCATCTGCCTAAAACAGTAGCTTAGGAGCCTGCTGAAAGAATCTTAGACTGTTGTTTTGAGAGGAAAGTACAGTAATATATTTAATGGAGGAAAGTGCAATTACAGTAACACCAAAATACAGTTAGATGAAAGTGGAAGGTAAAGGCTTATGTTTTCAAACACACACTGTTATAGCCAAAAATAAGCTCAGGTAAGTGGAGTTTAAGTACTCAAATTTGGGCAAACTAATTATTTCAAATTCTCCACTCTAAAAGAGGTAAAGATATGCATTTGCTAAAGAAATCTACCACTACCTTACAAACAACAGAGGAAAAAGGATGCGTATCAGGCGGAACTTCTAGTTCAAATAGATAAATGGTCTCTGTAGTCCTTTCTTCATTCTAGATTCAAATATTTGCCATTTAACAGAATTATTTGATGAGTTCTAGATCTCATGACAGGTTTCTTCTGAAATTTTGGCTCAAGATTTGTGTATATTGAAATAACAGTAATAATATTCTCTTACATCTGTCTAATGTTAGCTTGTTGTAACAGATAGAGGTTAATGTCTTCTTTTTGAGTAATGAGAATAAGTATTTTTTAATCTTAGATTTTGATGTAGGAGGTTTTAAAAACTGCTCTTTTGGAATTACTTTGAAAATATGGAGTGTCTAATAACCCAGAATGATAAAATCACTGAAAATGGAAGTTCTACAGTTTCAGATATCCAATGCATTTCCAAAGCCTTCATTACACTAAGGAAAATTATTTGCCTTTCTTTTCCTAAATGCAGGAAAAGTGACAATTTCTTCCCTTCACTAGTGTTCAAGTGCTTCACTGAGAATGCTGGGAAAAGCACCAAGAAAACACTATTCTTATATATACAGGAAAGAAAGTTGATGAAAAAGCAGAGGAATACCATAGAAGTTCAAGGACAGACAAGTCTCTCTTGGTGGTCTTTCATCCTTACAGCTCCTGCCCTCCTGGCTCAGAGCAGTGACCTCGTCTTGCTCTTCTCACAATTGCAAGACAAGTCCTTTTCCCTAGGCTTTGGATAACTGCTCTGGGAAGAACCATATTAAACTCAAACTTGCTTTCAAGACAGAAATGCCATTAAAACCGAGGTACACACTACAAAAAAAAATTTCATTTCGATTAGCCACATCATTAGAAATTATTGTGCAAAACTAATTATGATAATCTATACAAATTATGTTCATAGTCTTTCAGGGCAGAGATATTCTTTGACAGCTCTCTCCTGTTCGGTCCCGGTCACAGCAAGGCTGGAGAGAATGAGTGGCAAGTGGGGAAAAAGCTAGGAGTTAAAGAGCTCACCATCCTGATTTTTGTTAGTTTGAAGGAGGTGAAATTTTAGATAAAATAGTGTTTAGCCCCCTATATGATGGTCCCTCCAAAAAATTTGATTTTTCGTATCTCACACTGCTTTAAAAGAGGGGGACGATCAGAAGCTTATCTGATCATACAGATAAGATGTATGTAAGATAAGATAGTTAAGATTTACATATATGTAAATCTTGAGAAAAGAACAGTTTACTGGAAACAGAAATGAGATAAGAAAACAAACAGTAACAGTAACAATAACAAAAGTATACAGAAGAATGATTTACATGCAAAGATGCTCTCCACGGACCCTGGGCAACAATGAACAACAGCAGATGGCTTCTCCACTCCCACCATGTTTTCTGGACCAGAAACGCCACCCTTCTCAGAAGCTGGAGTACCTTTCCTCTGCCTCTGACAATGACATGAGGTGGTATCAAAGAACCACATAGCCATGCCCACACGGTTACAGGCTCCACCCCTCACAGGTACTGCAAAAAATTAACTCTGTCCTGGTTGGAACCATGACATTATATAATGTATATTCACATAAATGTTTGAGTATTATATATATATATATATACATATATATATATACATATACACACATATATATACACACACCCACACCCATATATATGTAACTATAAAATAATTTTTACTTGTAAAGAGCATTTTTCCACGGGAAATTGTAGGCATCCTAAGCTAGTGGAGGCTGACACTGCATTCAGATAGTATGTACAGAAAAATTAGATAAACAGGGATGTTTCATAATGAAGTCTGCTTTGTTGATAAGAGAACAAGCTATCTGATTGCTGAATTCAGCTTGCTTCCTGTTGTTGCAGAAATGTACTGTGTAGAGAGATAGCAATGCAACAGTTATTTCAAAATTGAATTTGAAGATGTAAAGTCATTATGAAACCAGGGACAGATTTTAAAAAGCTATAGATGCCTTGCTCACCTCCCACTTGGATTTAAACCAGAAACACTTTTAGTACAGAGTTACACAATGCATGTCTCATTTGGGATTTATAACTTTGACACTAAATTCTATAAATATACATTAAAAACATAAAAAGGAAGCTTATATGTAAGACTTATCTTTTTATTTTCTGTCTGCATAGGGACTACATTTGGAAAACCACTGGTTTGTTTCTTGGAAAAAAGACTTTCAAAGAAACATTTTTATTGTCAGCATCACACAAGGATCTGCCATTTTAGATTCATTGAACTCCATGAAGGACAAAATAAACAAACAAATAAGGTAAATATTTTGCTGCTTTCAGCACCAAAATCAAAGAAAGTGCATCAAAACTGTGTTGCATCTCTCTAGTATGTGTGTTTGCTTAAAATACAGTATAATAGAAGTACATAACATTAAAAGATCTATAGAATTATTACCAAACATTTGTATGTTTTCCTGTTCAACAGGTATTTGCAATATAAATTCTGTAATAATTTCGAATCAGTGTGGTATGGTATGCCACATTTTCTCAATTTTACTCTACACAAGCATTATTCTTTATGAGAGAGTTGAAGAAATCTGTCTAAATATATTTTACCTTATGGTTAAAACAAATGTACATGGGCAAGAGCAAAAGAGTAAAGCAGTTCCTCTCCTGCATGTTTTGTTTAAAGAACTCAAGCTCATTTCTCCTTTGACATGTAAAATAAATCTGTAGACATAACCAGCAGAGGTGTGAAAGCACACTAATACGTAAACAAATGGACAAATGAAAAGGAAGGAAGGAAGGAAGGAAGGAAATCAGCTACCCAAAAGCAGAATTACATACATACTGAATCCTTAGGGGAATTTTTGAGTTTGTTACATTGACACAATCAATGTTAAAGACTGTAACATTCATTCACAAATGAGTGATTATTTTGACCTCTTGCTGCCACAGTCTCGTCACATCAATAATTTCACTTTTATCTTCTCCTAATAAGAAAATTATCAGTAAAATTTTATTCCAATATTTTTGGTTATACTTGGACACCCTGAGACGTTTTTGCCTCTGTACATCCAGATTTCAGATGCAGTAACATACAGCATTAATACTAGTCTCACACTTCAATTATTTTTTTACAATTGTCAAGAAGGCAGGACTCGTTTTTGTTTCTTTAGATCTCTTGGAAGCCTTTGATACACAAGATGTCTGAGGATATAGACATGAGAGACACGCACAACTTACTACATTCTTATCTTTCCTCTGGGTGAAATGAAGACTAGAATTATGCATCATCTGTTCCTGGTCTCGATCATATAAAAAATTGTTTTACTTTGCTCCTATTCTGAGGAGAATATAAAGGCACACACATGTGTACATACAAATATTTGAGATACAGTAAAAAACAGATGTGTTAATATATATCTGAGAAAGTGCAGCCTTTTTTGTATATATATTTAAATACAGACAGTGTAACTACTCTAAATTCATTCTCTGCTTTCCCTACACAGAATCCCTATGCCCATATGCAGACAGAGCTAATTTTTTCCATAAAAATAGTGATTGAGCATCTAAAATCCCTTCAGTCTTTCAGAACCTAAAACATTAAAAGTGATAATCAACTTTTATATTTTCTGTCTTCCAGAGAAGAAGCTCTAGCAAATGAGACAAATGGCTGGAAAGTGCTTGCTCACTAACTGAAGGTGATATAAAAGCTATTGTGGAGTACTGGAAGCAATGTTTCTCATCTGAGGGAATAGGTACATCAGTAGCGAGCAACGTTTATGCTACGAGTATCATTAGAACACCAACTATTCTGCATGCTCAGCTTCAAGGTACTGTTGAGAAATATGGTTCCTCCGCTCCAGGAGTGATTTCTTGCACTACACTTATTGCATTACACTTTTATTACTTAGAGCTGTCTCTCTATCCACCTGCACAAACTATTCAATCACTTTCTCCTTGAGTTTACTTATATTCAATTACTAGAATCAATTCTGACAGTTTCTCACTCTAAGAGATACCTACTTATAAATATTCTTCTGCTAATTTTTAGTTTGAAGACCATACGTGATAACAGAAGGGTTAAAGTGATCTTCCAAAGTGTGTATGGTTTTGTATGTCATATTAGATTACCATATATCCTGCTATGTAAAGCTCAGCATCCTGGAATTTTTGCTCATCATGATATAACAACTTTTTTGAAATAACAAATGCTTGAAATAAGCATACACTGGCATAAGCACAGTCCATAAGAATTAACAGTCCATCACATTCATCACATATGACTGAACTGATCCTCATCCCATTGTGATTTCTGAGCTATGAATCTGTGCTGTCTTGCAAGCAGAACTTCTTATATGTATCAGTATTTTGCTATATATACATCAGACAATATTTGCATCTAGCTTCAGTAGTTGTCCTCTCATCTAGGTCCCTCTCTAGTCTTTCTCCCAGGCTCCACACATCTTCTCCACTGAAAACAATATTAATCTTAGTCATGACTTTGTTTGTCTCCACTACATCCTTTGTACTTCACTTTCAACCCTCTTGTCCCAGTGCAAGTCTTATGGAAAACATAACTTGTTTAATCATTCTTGGTAAAAAAATAGATAACAGAAAGTTATTATCTCTTTTAGCTTGAAGATAATTTGTGTCATTTGTACTTTAAAATGGATTATATCAAGAGAGAAACAGTGAAGGCAAATTACAAATAAAAATCAGTTGTAATCAATAAATAACTCATTGCCCAAAAAAACCCCAAACAATCTTCACTGAATTAAAGATAAACAAAGTTATCACAGGACAACTACTTAATTATTATGACTTAACCAATTACACAGCTAGTTGTAGTGACCAGGTTCCTGGGTTTTTTAGCAGTGTCACACTATAAAATATCCTATGGCTGAGACTTTTTTCCTGATTTTATTCAGTACGACATTATTTTCTTAACAGTTCTGTTTAAGCCTACTGCCATTTCACAAGATCCATCTTAATTGCATAACTCAAGCAATTAAAGAAATGCCAACAAACCTATCAATTAATGCCAGTGTATACAAGATAACAGCAGATTGATTTGTATCAGCATAATTTAGGTCACAGTCCCAAATTTTCATTACAGTGGGATAAATTCCAAGATATGAGAGTTTGGTGCATGTTAGAGAGTAAAAGTGCAACAGTGATTCAGCAGGAACATTAAAAGCATTAATGAACAAACATAATAGTCTGAAAATGAAACTTCTAAGAATGTAGAACAGTTCCCTGTAAAAATAAAACCAGGAAACCATAACAGTTTAAAGTAAAGGCATTCCCAAAAGATGCATGCAATGCAACTGAAAACAGAAACTCTTCAAACAGAGCAGTTAATTTAGCGTAGAACTGATTCCTGCGCAAAGAAACTCACAAGAGCGTATCTTCAACTGAAGACAAAACCTTGAATTAGTCTCAAACAAATGTTTGATACTATCAAATTCCATGGAACATACATTAAATTAGTTTATTTGTAGATAAGGTATTTTTGTTCTCACAGAGGGAAAAGTTTCTCATAATGAAAGCATTTTTTAAACTGAATTACTGTTTCATCAGCAATAGCCACCCATTTTTTGGTTGCTTGTGTTACCAGCATTTCCTTCAATACAAGTTTTCTTGGCGGTGTGTCCACCACAGAAGAATTAAGGGTGGTTGTCTGTCTACCCACAGTCTGAGGCCATACTGTGATTGCTGTGCATGGCAGACAGTCACTACTTCCAGCCAGAGGATAGCGGATTCCTGATTGATATTTTTTAGCACTGTATGTCGTGTATGACCATTTGAAGGATTCCCGCATTAAGGAATAATCACAAGAATTTCTGGAAGTGTTTGAAATAGCTGAAAACTTCATAGCTGAAGTGCTGCAATGCTACAGGTCTAAAATAAACATTTTTCTTCAAGGCAACCTCTGGAGAAAATTTGTTTGCATACCTCTTTCCAGATAGTCACAGAGAAGTAAACTATTTTGGATGCTTCAATAATCACTGTGCTTACTCACTTAGAAGCTACACTGTATGTGATATCCCAGGTTCAACTGGAAGAATACTACTAAAGTTAATGGCTTTTCTTAGAAGTAAAAATGAGGGCCATGTTTCGTACAGAATGGCTTAATATAAAACGACTTATTAATTTACTTAAAAACAGAAAAAACTGTTATTCTTTCACACAACTTGAACCACTAAAAAACATTTAATGGGCTTTTTAGTGCTTTCCTTATTGCCTTATTTTTTTAAACTTCATCCTCTTTTCTTTTTTTTTTTTTTTACTTTTATAAAGTTCAAACATAATATTACAAAAACTAATTTGATAGAGGTCTAAGATTAATGGTGGTTAAAGAGTTACATGGGCAATTAACTTTCTGCAATTAGCCTTGTTGTTAACTAGAAACACTTAAAGCAATTTAAAAAAACCGTAAATTTTAGAGCAATATCTGATGAAGGCTACCACAGGAGGGAGAAGAGATAAAAATTGATTCTTTCCATCAGTTGCTCCTCCATGCCATTTTTAAACTGGCAGAAGAATTTTGGCTTAGGAGTAATGCCAGTCTAACAGATGGCCGTAACTGCTGCTGTTCAGGGGAAACCAAAATGTGCATTAGCTTTGAGGACTGGGATTATATTCTTATCCAGGGGATATCAAAGCAAAAGCCTGAGCCAGATTTTCTTCTCAATTGGAAAGGTGCAAAGATATACAAATGAAAAATTGAATTTCTTTTTCTACAGCTATAATATTAGAGGATGAAAACTTTTGCTCCTTAAGATGACCATCAAGAACAAATCCAGTTCTAGTTCTGTTTAGATCTGAATCTTTACAGGTTGCTTCTGATTTTATATAATTTTTGTCTGATTTTTGTCTGATTTTGTCTGGTTGTCAGTCTTACAACTTGTTTTGATCCTGATTTGTGTGAGTAGATCTACATTGGTGTTTTAGCTTGGAGCCTGATTCAGGCTCAAAACACCTGAGCTTTCCACACAACCTATACAGAGCCTCCCTTTTTTATTTCGGGTCTTAATCCTGTTAGGAAAATAGAAAGAAAATAAGCAAGTTGACAATAACGCAAACTGCTTCCTACAAGCAATATGCATACAACTTACTTAAGGGTCACTTTGAGTACTGTTAATAAAAGATGAAAAGTCACTCTAAACACAGGGTTTGGGGTTTTTTTTATTTGTCTGCCCTGACTGTTTCTGGTGTTAGTTTTGGTTTAGTACAACATATCTTAATATATATTCTACTACTAAGATCAGATTTGGATTTCTCACTTTCTTTTCTTTTAAGGCCTTTACAAGAATAACCGTCTTAAAGCAATATCTTTTATCCAATAATATAATGCCTAAAAATAGGCTGTTTCACTTGATCTTGTATTTCATTACCAGCTTGGTGAGGTAGTCTTTTCTCTAACCGCAAAACTGAACAAATATAATCTTCTGAATTTAGTTTTTCTATTTTCTTGCTTTGCTTTCTCTGAGAACACTGGAATTATTGATGCTACTTAGACATTATATCTTAATGACTTTTCATGTCCTAGTAATCATTGGAGAACACATACACATTTTGATATTGGCTGTGAAAACTAAGAAAAAAATGTTTTATTTCTGTAGTACAGAATTCATTGTTAGAGATAGACCTTAAAACCAACTGACAAACAAAAAAAAAATAAAACCACCATTTTAAGATACTTCACACATTTTTTTGCATAGACCACCTAGAAAATTATTCATAGAGAGGATTAGAATTGTTACATGAGAGTCAATTAATCATACAATGCAAGGGCAATATATAAATCATGATCTAAAGACCTGTTCACCTTCTGTACTCTGTGGAAAAGTACATTTTTTTGTCTGAAATAGTTCTTCCAAACACATTATTTTTATATTAGGCCTAATGCTTTATCTGCACCTTTAAATGTCAGGAAAAAAAAAGAATCTAGTGAAATTACTTCAAAGTAGCAGTTTGAAATACACAATTTGCTTTCTTTTTATTGTAAAATGTGTACAACTATTCCCATATAGATTTAAAAAATCTTGTGTTATTATTAATGAAACTTTGTATTTTCTTCTGATCAAAACAAATAAAACTAAGAGAAAAAAATCAATGCAAGTAGATGTGAGTTATGTCTAGGAAAACTGAGTCAGAGGTTAGATCAAACAACTTAAATGCCTGTAAGCAATGTTAGAGAAGGAAAAGTATTTGAAAGAAAACCATAACCTGTATTTATAGCTTGAACGTGGTTGTACATCTTCTGTCAGCTGCCTCCAGCCTGAGCACAGCTGATTGCTGTCACCCTTACACCACAAGCTATTGCTCCTGATGGTTTTGCTAGCTGTGGTTCTCATATATTAACCTAGTTCAGTCAAAATGGTTTAACTTAGCAAAGACCTGATACTTACTTTGCTTAAGTTAGCACTGTCTACTTATTAGAATTGATTAGGAATTCTTTTCAGAGAGAATAGAAAGCTGGTTACAGAATGTCACAAGCTTTGATATTTGTATCGGTTGTGATCAGTGCATAATCTGTACCAAGAATACTGTTCTTTTTATGATAATACAGCTGTTTATACTCTGCATTTACAGTTTTTTCATTTACATTTAGCTAATCAGCTTGTATTGGTGCCTTAGGGTTATTTATTTATGGCTGTGCTCTTCCAAAACATATAAAAGCAGTTTATATAGGTTACATTATTCAATAAAATATTACGACCTTCTGAGTACAGTATCAGTTAAAAATATCTGGTATTTTACAATGCTGAATTACCTGCATTTCTTGCAGAACTGACTCACAATAACTGACAATGTTAGTTTTAACATCAAAGTCTCAAAGTAAAACCTAACAATTCCAGTGTGACTCATTAGTCCTTTCTAATGGATGATGAGGGTGATGAATTATTCTACAAGCAGCTGGCAGACGTCTCAAAATCGCCAGCCCTTGTCCTTGTGGGTGACTTTAACCTGCCGGATATCTGCCGGAAACTCAACACAGCAGAGAAGAGGAAGCCTAGGAGATTCCTAGAGTGCATGGAGAATAATTTCCAGCTCCAGCTGGTAAATGAGCTTTCCAGGGGTGGGGCCCTGCTAGACCTGCTCTTCACAAACAGAGAGGGGCTGGTGGGAGATGTGGTGGTTAGAGGCCCTCTGGGGCACAGTGACCATGAAATAATAGAGTTTTCAACACTCAGGGATGCAAAGAGGGCCATCAATAAAAATTCTACCCTGGACTTCCTCAGGGCAGATTTCGACCTACTCAGAAGACTGGTTCAGAGGGTACCTTGGGAAATAGTCCTTGAAAACAAACGGGTCCAGGAGGAATGCATATGATTCAAGAAGGAAGTCTTGAACACACGGGAGTAGGCTGTCCCAGTGTGCTGAAAGGTGAGCCAGAAGGGAAGACGGCCACCATGGCTGAACAGGGAGATTTTGAAGGAAATTAGGAAGAAAAAGAGCTTACCAACTATGGAAAAAAGGGCTGGCTACTCATGCAGCATTTAGGAATATAGTTACGTCATGTAGAAAGAAAATTAGAGAGACAAAGGCACACTTTGAACTCAATCTAGCTACTTCTGCTAGGGATAACAAGTACTTCTACAAATATATCAATAGAAAAAGGAGGGGCAAGGAAAACCTCCATTCTTTGTTGGACATAGGGGGGAACAGAGTCTCCAAAGATGAGGAAAAGGCTGAGGTACTTAACACCTTCTTTGCCTCCGTTTTCAGCAGTAAGACAGGTTGTCCTCAGGACAAGTGGCCTCCGGAGTTGGTAGACAGAGCCGGGAAGGTGAATAGCCCCCCTGTAATCCAGGAAGAAACACTTAGTGACCTGCTGAGCCACTTGGATCCTCACAAGTCCATGGGATCAGATGGGAACCATCCTAGGGTGATGAGGGAGCTGGCAGAAGAGCTCAGCAAGACGGTCTTCATCATTTACCAACAGTCCTGGCTCACTGGGGAGGTCACAGATGATTGGAAGTTGGTGAATGTCACACCAATCCACAAAAAGGGCTGGAAGGAGGACCTGGGAAACTACAGGCTTGTCAATCTGACCTCAGTGCCTGGTAAGTTTATGGAGCAGAGCATCCTCAGTGCAATCGCAAAACACCTACAGGATGGACAAGGGATCAGACCCAGCCAGCACAGGTTTAGGAAGGGCAGGTCCGGTCTGACCAACCTGATCTCCTTTTATGAGCAGGTGACCTGCTTGGTGGATGAGGGGAAGGCTGTGGATGTGTCTATCTGGACTTCAGCAAAGCCTTTGACACCATCTCCCATAACATACTTCTGGAAAAGCTGGCAGCCCAGGGCTTGGACAGGGGTACTCTGTGCTGGGTCAGGAACCGGCTGAAGGGCCGGGCCCAGAGAGTGGTGGTGAATGGTGCTGCACCCAGTTGGTGGTTGGTCACTAGTGGTGTCCCCCAGGGACCAGTGTTGGGTCCAGTTCTATTTCATATCTTTATTGATGATCTGGATAAGGGGATTAAGTGTACCATCAGCAAATTTGCAGATGACACCAAGTGGGGGGGGAGTGGCAATCTGCTGGAAGGCAGGAAGGAGGGCTCTTCAGAGGGACCTGAACAACCTGGAGAGATGGTCTGATTCCAATGGGATGAGGTTCAACGAGGCCAAGTTCTGGGTCCTGCACTTTGGCCACAACAATCCCGTGCAGCTCGACAGGCTGGGGACAGAGTGGCTGGAGAGCAGCAAGGCAGAAAAGGCATCTGGGAGTTTGGATCAACAGGAAGCTGAACATGAGCCAGCAGTGTGCCCAGGTGGCCAAGAGGGCCAATGGCATGCTAGTCTGTATCAGGAACAGTGTGGCCAACAGGACCAGGGAAGTGATTCTTCCCCTGTACTCAGCACTGGTGAGGCCACACCTGGAGTACTGTGTCCAGTTCTGAGTCCCCCAGTTCAGGAAGGATATTGAGGTGCTGGAGCAGGTCCAGAGAAGAGCAATGAAGTTGGTGAAGAGACTTGAGCACAAGTCCTATGAGGAGAGGCTGAGAGAACTGAGGTTGTTCACCCTGGAGGAGGCTCAGAGGAGACCTCATCACTCTCTACAACTCCCTGAAAAGAGGTTGTAGCCAGGCAGGGGTTGGTCTCTTCTCCCAGGCAACCAGCAGTAGGACAAGAGGGTACTGTCTTAAGTTCTGCTAGGGGAGGTTTAGGTTGAATATTAAGAAGAAATTTTTTACAGAGAGAGTAATCAGACTGGAATGGGCTGCCCAGGGAGGTGTTGGATTCACTGTCCCTGGAGGTTTTTAAGCTGAGACTGGATGTGGCACTGAGTGCCATGGTCTACTAACCACAGCAGTGTTGGACCAAGGGTTGGACTTGATGATCTCAGAGGTCTTTTCCAACCCAGTTGATTCTATGATTCTGTGATTGTATTGCCTTTGGTGTTCTCAAAGGTGTTAGCTGCTACACTGCAGAAAGCATCAGAGAAAAGAAATAGATGATGAAGTAAAATTACCTCTGTCACCACCTAAAAGGTGATAACATTTGCCTGCAACTCTGACAGAGGAGAGCTGTTGACTGCTTGTAGTGGAGAAGTTAGAACTAATCCTACAGGAATTTTTAATGTTAAATTTTTAACAGTTTTATGCTGAAAAATGTACATAAAGCACATTTCTATGTCTGAAGAATTCAAAGAATAGTCACAGTGAAGTATATTATTCATTACTCTTACTGCTTTTGACAGTAATTTACAGGTAACATTTACAGTGAAGGATAAAAAATTAAATGTAATTAACAACTTAATATTAGTATATGGCTTCACAAATATTAATGGAAATTGTCCCACCAATTTAGAGAAAAATTGTCTCATTATAATACCAAATTGACAAATACTTAAATTTTAAATTTAACATTTTTTACAAACACTATTATTTGTGCATATGAACACAGTAATAAAAACACTGCTTTAATTTTTATACATAATATATGTAGGCATATAATCAATAGCCAATTTTTAGTATATATTTCATGTGTTGAGCTTGAAAAATTGTTGAAAATTGGACGCCAGTCTCACTTTGCATTTTGTTCCTGATAATTTACTGCTATTTTCTATCAAAGATAATTTTATATATGTTTAAACCACAAAAGAAGTACTTTTTTAGCCCAGTTCACTATTGATATAAAGGGAACCAGGCAGTCGTATAACTACAGAGGGTGTCTTCAAATATAACCTCTGGATTGTAGAAAAAATTAAATGCTAATGCTTTTATATTTGATTAACATTATTACACCACTGTTATTATGAAGTATGGAATATATCAGGACATAGTAACTGCTGTGCTTATGTTACTGTAAAACTCCCAACAAAACAGAAGTACTGACATCTATGACTCCACCAGAGATATTAATCTGATTAATTCTGTGGTGAAGAGGGTACTGTGCATTTTCATATGAATTTCCAGTGAAGTTTCCATTACTTCTCCCTTCTCTACCCCCTCCACCTCAACTTTAGAAAGAATTTCTGGCTCCTGAACTACATTTTTGCATCAGTGCTCTATTGAAAGGTAGAGGACCACTCTTCTCTGTATCTGGTTTGGGATCAGCATCAAAACAGAAGTCTGGCCAGGAAAATTGGTTCAAAATTTGGCTCAGTGCCTCCTTTAGAGTGGAGTGGCAAAGCAAAAGCCAGATTAAATCTGTGTTACTTGATCATGCCATTTAGTTAAATCAAACATAATGAAGACTGATAAAAACATAAAATAGAAGCAGGTAAGTTATGACCCCATTAATATTGTCTACTAAAAAACACATCCGTTCACTCATGACAGTTTTTACCTATAAATTAAATTCACCTTTCCTTTCATGGTATTTTAATTAATCTGCCCATTTTAGAACTTTTAAAAAATCTTCTTTTCATTTAATTATTTCAACTACACCCTCAAAAAACAACAAGTTATTTTGCAAGATACACTTTTATTCCATTTTATTATAGTTTTCGCATAAGACATACATGCAGACAAAGTTTGCAATGTAATCAGTTTATGAAGAAGCTGTAGAGGTAGTTTTATTTGGACTTTTATTTTGGTCTTTTGTTTTATGTTTGAAAGCTTCCAAAAACCAAAAATGGAAAATAAAAGATGGAATGACAGAACATGGATGTTCAATAGATATCTGAAAACTACTACCTATCTGTTACTGCAACTTTGATGAATGACTATTCATTCAAATTTTGGTCAACATTACCAATTAAATCCTTATTTTGAAGGGTCTGAAATATTAATTAATTATACAAAATAATCTGAAACATGATCTACATTTCATGCTCAATTATATATTGCTTTAAGGTCAATAAAAAAGTAACTTATGAATTTCTGCTGCCATACCTGACCTGTCCTACCACTAAAATGCACAATGCATTTCCAGTTTGGAAGAGAACAAAAGAAGTCAGTCCTTTTTAAATGGACGCACTTGTTCATTAGAAATGATTGATTTGCTCCCCTGTACCAGCCCAAGAAAAATAAAACTTTCCTCTCAAGCAAACAAATCCTATATGAAAACTGTGTTAATATTCACCACAGTGTTTTTTTTAAGAATTCAAAAATTCCATCCTCCTAAAACTTTCACCAGAGGAATGAGGAACCAGCACAAAAACAAAGACAACAAAAAAAAAATTACTTCTATTTTTCCCTAATCCTGGCTTTTACTGAATGTAATTCAAAAGACGCTTTTTTCAGCCATAGGACAGAAACAAAGGCTGTTGCTGCATTGCATCTAAGCAGATAGACAGATTATTTCAAACAGTAGACTGATAGCACAGCTGTATACCACTCCCTCTTATTATTTCTAGGACAATACAAATATGCCTGCACACCACAACACAGTATAGGCATGCCAAATGACCTTTCTATATCATACATATTGCACATGACTTTCACTTTTACAGAATAAGATAAATCTAAAACTACATGCAGTCACTTGGTAATAATACTAACTGAAAATACCCCAACTAAAGCAAACATTATTAACTGAAGTGAAATAATTTTTCAGTTGTACTTTTCCCCACGGTTACCCAACATGACTTGGTTGAAAGCTGCTCATGCCTAAAAAATATGTATTTTGACCTAAAGTATTAATTACATATGAACAGGATGAGATACTAGACAACATAAAACACAATAAAAAAGAAACTGATTAAACCTCTTTAAATACCCTGGCTTCCAGACAGTGGGATATTCTGTTTTATTTCGAATGATGAGGAAAAAAGACACCCAATCTTCTAATTTGTGTTGGGGAAACATCCAAATAAAAGTTATATTCATTGCTTGATGTCTTTATTTTTCAGCAGTCTATATTATTTGTAATGATGTGACATGAATCATCCTCAATTTTCCTGTAGAGGAATATTCCTATGCACCAGTACATGCTGACTGCCCAGAGAAGTTGTGTGTCTCCATCTGTAGATATAATCAAAATCCAACTGGACTTTATCCTGGACAACCAGCTTTAGCTGACCCTGACTGATCAAGGAAGTTGGACCTGATGATCTCAAGAGGTCCCTTCGAACCCAGATCTCTGATGACAGATGATGATGGCATGTCAGAATGACTCCCTGCACGTAGAATGTAACATTTAATTTACTTCACTGTCTCATAATAGGTTTGTGTGCCCTGATTGCCATTTTTAGAATAAACCTAACATCTAAACATTATTTTCTGACACTGTTGTCTTTACTGTGCACTCAAATGAAACCACAGACTTTCCCTAGTTTAAGTTTGTACAAGGGAAAAATGGCACAAGTAAGTTAAATGACAGAAACATTTTTCTTTTACAGTGCTTACCAACTCTCAGAGGACAGAGGAAAAATTCTTGCAGTGTCGAAAGTTTGCATTTCACTTGTTTCACTTTGTTTCCTACTAATTGACATTATGCCACAAGAATCCAACTTGCAGCATTGAATAATTAAAAATGGAAACTGAAAATTTGTTGCCTCCTATTTAAAGGTCCCAGTGGGAAAGACACACAGACAAGTCTGTACAATGTTGCACCTGTCTAAGAAAGGTCAAACCTTTGGACTGCATTCAGAGCTACAGATGGAATGACATCTTCCTCAAAGGCACATGGGTTTTGATACCATAGATTTAATTGTTTGGATTGTGCTTCAGTGGCTTAAAACACAAAGAAACCTTAATAAAGTTGCCATTGACATAAGTGAGGGTAATTGGGACTTCAAAAGAGACATCATAATTTTGCCCTTCTTAAACTGAAATAAGGGTGAACAGAGAATTAAAGTCTGAAACAGAAATAAAGGCAATCTGTCTTCCTTTCTAGGGGAAGACATTCTGGTAAGTATAGAAATGATACTGAGAATTCTCTCCTAATATTCATCTTGCCACCCTCTTTAAATGTCACAAAGCTTAAGATATCTGAAAGTAGTTTTGATTTATTGATTAGGAACTTAAGGTCATGTTATCTCATGGGCTTGTGCAGAAAGAGGAAATATCTGAGAAATACTCTTATATACAGGAGCTATTTTTCCTGGAAGAAGGTTATCTCTTTTACCATTATCTAAAGGAAAAATGTATCATTTGAGTTTCCAAACCAGTCTGTGAAAATTATTGAAGCCTCGGTACCCAGCTCCAGAATGATTCCTTTGAAATCTGCTCTTAGATATTTTAAGCATGTTAATTTAGACTATCTATATGCAGATTAGTCACATTCAGGAGTGGTCAGGTGGTTAAAAGATTACTGAGGTGCATAAAATATGTGGAAATTGAAATTATACAAATTTGATGACATTTTGTTTCAGACAGTCTTTTAAAAGCAGCTGTGTAGAATCACAGAATATCCTGAGTTGGAAGGGACCCGCAAGGATCCTCAAAGGTATGTGTCTCCTTATTTTACACATGTGGAAATGCTGAAAGAATTGCAAACTTTACAGGAAATCGAATTATTTTTACCTGAAGTCACCTTTACTTAAAAAAGAGTTTAGTATCTGAAGCCATCTTTTAAAGAATAGAGTATTCATTTTTTCTTATCTGCCTATTACTTGTTCAAAAACACACATTCTGAAAACAAGTTATAAATAAATATATTTCTCACAGAAATAGTTATACTTTAGGGCCACAAGGATATATTTCAAGTCTTTTTTCATTTTATATCAGGTATTTCATGCAAGAGATTTTTTTTTGTTTTGAAACAGTTTTTAGGAGTCTCAGCTCATTTCTTTTCGGATTTTGAACCTTCAGTATCCGTTTCTATCTTTTGACTGGAACTTATCTGGATGTTAGAAGACCAAAAAAGCAGGGACAACAGATTGTGTGTGAATAGTTTTCTTCCAAGTCATGAAAGCAGGTTATGAATTAATTATTATTGCAGCTGAGCAGCAAGTGACTATGACTGTATTTCGACACAATGCAATAATGTAATAGGAAAAAGTTAAAAAAGATTTTTCCTCAGAAAGTCAAAATCTAAGTGAGATATGTGACATGAAAGTTATACACAAATTTGTATCATCAGCAGTAGTGAGCCAGATTCAGGAGTCATATGCAAGCCACATATATAAAAAGGTACAAACAGAGAACCAGTTCTGGGATGGGACTACATCCTCTGTTAGAACAACTACAGTTCGGAGTCTACATATGTACTAGACATCTGATTCCTACTATTGCCATAGAGAGTCAAACACCACTAAGCATTAGATGCCAGTCTTTAATTCCACCAAAAAATGGGATTCCCACACATTATCACTGCCCTGTGAGATTTCAGACCTCACATTAACCTTAGCACCAAATAACAATGCTAATTGTGTTGAGGAACAGAGAGCTGGAAGAGCTTCATTACTTCTGAGTAACAAACCAAGAAAAATGTACATTACATACTTTTTTACCAGAGTTGATAGAGAAGGTAGTTGATCTACATTATATATAAAGAGAGGCAGAATGATCCTTACTGCCCTTACTCCCTCATGCTGGGCAGCACAAGGCTCTACCAAACCACTACAGTGCCCCAATAAGTCATTGCATGGATGGAAAGAAACACAGAACATGAATGGTTTCAGAGAATGAAACCCATTATGACCTTCAAGGTTTTTCTTCAAGTTGTACTGCTAATCCTACATAACCTCCAGGGTAGGTCTGTGTGTTTAGAAAACTGCAGCATCGGCTCATGCTTGCTCCCTCAGAAATCAGTCGAAAAGCCTCGCCTGGACAAAAGGAGATGCAGAGATTTTTACCATATTAACCCTAAATATAACTACAGCAGTAAGCCTGTAACAATATTGTTGAATTCAGCATAAATCAACACCTGCTAACTGCCAAGTCTCTTAGTTTGTCCATCTGTGCTGTATGGCTAGACAAATATCCCAAGTCACTCTCAATATTTTAGGCTGACACACTGATTTATGACAATGAAGATTAAGGGCTGGGGAGTGTGGGGTGAGAGTTAGAAAAAGATGTGCATTGCCTTGGTGTAGATCTCTTGTCGAACTTGAAACATAAGTACAAAAATAAATATATTATCCCATCCTTATTTTATAAAAATGTTGCTTTTCTTTTTCTGCTGAGATTCTGAATCATGTTTAAAGACATTAGACTGGCTTGGTTTCTACTTTGTCAGAAGCACTCACAACATGTGTGTAATTTTGAAGAGATTGTTTTACTGTTGTGCAGCTAGAAGGTTTACATATTTCTGGAATTCCTTTCCCTCAGAAAGCATGAAAGAGGGACCAGTAAAGGGATGATGTGTGAAACCCTTGGTACCTATTATGAGAGTTAATATACTGAAATACTTCTATTTTTAGCACTGATTTATTTTGTTGCATGAATGCAACTTTAATGCAATTTACTAGGATTTAGTAATTCTACTTTCAGTTTCTCTCTGCTTCCAGATTTACTGGCTAAAAGGGAACTTGGTAGAAAGTAAAAGAAATTCCGCAATCTATGAGCCTAGAGGAAATACCAGATGAATATCATCAGTATCTTTAAATTTCTTTACTTGCAATTATTTTGTGCCAGAGCTTCCATTAGCTTCTTCATGGATGAAATTGGACAATGGACATTTAAATTAAATTAAAAAATTAAAATAAAAAACATGAAATTCCATTTGGACATGAGAAAAAATATTTTTACTGGGAGGATGATCAAAGACAAACCCAGGTTTGTCCAGAGAAGCTGTGGATTCTCCACTTTTGGTAACATTTAAAGACTGACTGGACACATCCTAAATAATCTTATCCTCTGACCCTGCTTGAGAGGTGGAAAATGTGGGTGAACTAGGTGACCTCAAAAGGTCACTTCCAAACCTCAAAAATTCTATAATTCTGTGAAATTCAGTTTTGTTAATAACGAGGGATTTAAAATCCTCAGAACATATTCATGTTCAGGTTTGAATAAAGACAATCATGGATTCTTCTGTGGCACATAACATTTGAGTTTCTGTACAGAAACTCTGAAGTTAAGTAGATCTTACATTAAATGAGTGAGAAAAATTTGATGTGTTAAAAAAACTCCAACAAACAAAAATACTTAACAATACAACAATGAGGAACTCTGAACTCCTGAACTCCTATGAACTCCTTACTTCCTTTGCAAGCCTGGCTGTGTATCACTTCTGTAAAGAAGCCAAAACTTAGGACACATAATTTTAGTTCAACTGATTTGGGGGAATGGCAGTTGAGCTTCCCCTGTAGCGGGCAGTCTTTAAAAAAGCATAGGAAATACTCTATATGTGTGTCTTTATGGTTGGATGGATAATTTCTAGAAAGGAGGTGTCTCCTTTAAATCAGTTCAGACCATGTTACTAGTTTTGGGTTCTGTTTAATTCTTGGCAACAAACTTGTGCCATCATTTATGACAAAAATTTTGGTTTTTTCATCCTGTAGAGATATCCTGACTTTATAAAGAACAAGTGAAATACCAGAACTTATTTAGGCCTCTTGAAATAATTTTACTGATTTTTGTAAAATATAGAAGCCACAGTCTAACTGCTTAGGACTAACCATATCTTGGGGACAAAGAAGAAGTCTAGCCAGACTTCTCCTTTACCCACACATGGGTAGAAAGTGGACTAGGAATGTTGGAATCCTGCCCACTTTCCAGTATTTAAGATCACAGCAAATTATTTTAAGAACAAGGTTTGTTCAAACTTTTCTATCCAACATGGCCTCTTACACAACATATTAATTAACAGAAAATAATTTTTTCCTATGTGAAGAGAACGATTCAACACTGTGAAGTCCAAGTATATTTTAAATAAGAATTGGCTAACACATTCTGTGCTATTTCCATAACTATAAATACTTTTTAAAAGACAAGCTTAACTTTTAATTACAAAAAACTTCGAGACAATGCAATATTGGACCATGAATAATCAGCTAAAGTAACATTTAAAACGTGGTTGAGAATCTTTGTTACTGATAGACACTTAAGACCAACATTTTATCTTATATGTAAAAAAGCATCAAAGTTGCAAGTGTCATGGTGGTTTCACAACATATAGGTAACAACTCAGGGGCCAAGCGATGTGAATAACATCTGCCATTGATATTTTTCCGTATAAGCTCAGTAAGTATTACAGAAGTTCCTGAAGGTGGAAATGTTAAAATATTAGATTTACAGCTGCACATCAGGAAACACAGTGGATATACTTCAAAAGTGAATGTTTCTTCAAATTTTGCCTTAAAGCTATGATTTGACACAATAATACTAAATAATAGGACAAAAGGAGAGAAGTACAGATAGCAGTAAATAGAGAGCAGTGTAATGAGCAGTCATCTCTAAGACAGAAAAGTAAAAACCCTGGAAAGAAAAAGGAATTGATGATAACTCATATATGATATACAATTGGAAGACAAATAACACTTTCTCTTTCAGTACACTACACATGAATAATATATACATACATTAGACCCAATCCCATCTCCTATATATCATCCAGCTAAAGCAATAAGTAAAAATACCGAGAACAAAAGGGGAATGACTGTTCAACACTGCTAACACTGCTGCATGTAGTGTCTACTTTTTTAAAGAAAGAAAAGAAAAAAATATTATTTCAACTGAAAACATGCAAATTAGAAAAAAAATTGCTTTTTTTTCGTGATGAAAAGTCAGCAACCTGCTAGGCAACAGCAAAAATGATGCACCTGAGACTTCATGAAATATGTCAAAACTTAAATAATTAAAAATTGGGTAGCAATTAGTCCTGAATTATCATGAATAGGATGGTAGTAGTTAAGACACAGAGAAATAAACTACACAGATGGAAAGAAAAAAACCAGCAAAGTAGGCACCTAGGAGTCAGCTCAAAGGAAGGAAGACTGAAGAAAGATGAGATGTGACTGATATAGATGTGAGTAAATAAAAACAATATCATTTAGAGAGATGGAAATAATCCCAATGTGAAAACAAAATTACTTGAAAACTTAAGTAGAAGAATAAAAGGGGTGTAAAAAAAGGTTTTCTGTAAGATTTCATTTAAATAATTAGAAGGAAAGCAATAAAAGTTGTATTTGTAAATAATAAGGAAATTATTTGTAAATAATTTGTAAATTAATAATAATTTGTAAATAATAATAATGTAAAAATAAGGATATAAGTAATTGTAGTTCCAAGAAGTAATGGAAACTAGGAGTGTGGAAATTTTTAGTCATCTCTGTAGGCTGTCTCTAAGGTTTGACCTGTAAATCAATAGAAGGTAGTCCAATTCATCACTAGAAACTGGAGCTAATCAGGCATTTTCCACATTTCCTTCAGTTGAACCAGAGGCATTCCTATTCCTGCAAGTAGGAATGAAGACCTATAAGGCTAGAGAGAAAACACAGAAATGAATGTGTTTTCAGCCTTTCAATTAAGGTACCTCCATCCTAACTAAGTGAAAGATACATGCTGTGGTCGGTGCCACCAGTAATGTTTGACCTTTGAAACAAATTACTTTCTGCCAGATGAACAAGAGATCCTAGAGAAGCAATTTAATGGCTACAACTAGTCTACCCTTAAAGGTGTATTGTGTAAAGTTTCCCTTGACTTTTTTCTGCATTGGACTCCAAAGGTCTGAGAAACAGAAGTTTAAGGCACTGTTGTGGTTTAACCAGAGCCAGCAATGAAGAACCAAACAGTCAATCCTCACCCTTCCCTCCTTTGCCCCACTGGGACTGGGAGCAGAATTGGAAAAAGGGAAATCTCGTGGGTTGCGATAAGAACAGTTTAATGACTGGAATAAAGTAAAATCATGATGGTGAAAGAGAGAGAGAGAGAGACATTGAGAGAGAGAGAGGAATAACAGCTCGTAACAGCACTGACCAATGCCCATCTCATCCCGAGCAACAGTTGACCACTCCCGGCCAACTCCCCCTAGTTTATATCTGATGTTCTATGGTATGGAACATCCCTTTGGCCAGTGCAAGCCAGCTGTCCCAGCTATGCTCCCTCACAACTTCTTGTGCACCTCCTCACTAGTAGAGCATGAGACACTGAAAAGTCCTTGACTTGAGGCAAGGACTACTGAGCAACAACTAAAATATCAGTATGTTATCAACACAATTCTCATACTAAATCCAAAAAACACAACACTGTTCCAGTTACTGTGAAGAAAATGAACTCCATGCCAGCCAAAACAAGGACAGAAAGCATATAAACATGAAGCACTAATTTCATTTTGATGCTCAAAATAATCAGAGCATAAGGAAGAAAAACTATGTTAATTAATAAGCTGACATTTGCTTGGCTATGCATGATTTTCTGAAAATCATTTAAGCATTTTTGAATAATTTTCTCTTTTATTAAACCAGTGGTTTTCATGAGTGGCTCAGCATCTATAAGTCACAACTATAATAATCATTCTCTGTGTCTGATGAACTGAACCCATCAGGAAGTACAGTCCTCTTTTTATGAAGTAGACTGATTTATTAAAGAGGAAAAAGAGAAATATGATCCCATCTAATCTGTGTACATGGGCATTCTTCTCATCCTTCTGGATCAGATCCGGAAAACTAACCTTGAGTTCACTGATGTGTCCCTTACTGTGTGACAATTATACCAACTTTAAAAATTGCCTCAGTGCCATAACACACAGAGCTTGAAACACTATGAGGCTGCCCTGAGAAAACAAACTGATCAATTAGGTTTGTCAGCAGCCTAGTTATGTTCTGGAATTTAATAGTGAGTAAATAGTAATTTAAGAAAAAGCATTATATTTTCTAATATTTTTCCATTTCCTTATTACTTCCTTTAACTCCTCACTATATATATCTATCTCTTGTGTCCACTTGAGAAATTTATGGGAAAGGATCATCACTTTGTCCTATGATCCAGAACACTCAGAACACAGGTTTTGTTCTGTGCATCTAATTCGTAATACTGTAATTAAAAGGCACAATATTAAAATAGGAACAAAACAAACAAAAAAACTTAAAAACCAAATACACAAAACCCCAACCTATTCTCAACATTAATATTAGTGAAGTGTTTCAAAGCACAGTCTTTATAGTACAATACAGATTAAGAAAGCAAGCACCATAAAAAATTCTTTAGGAGTTGCTTATATAACCCTTGTTCTCTCTCTAAACTCTTTTAGTCTTTACTTTTACAATCATCTTCGTATGATTACATCAATAGTATTTTATTTTCAGTGCTTAAAGTGATTTTATTTTTCTCTATGCAACCAACCCAACTTCAAGTATGATTATTTTCTGTGTGTCGTCTCAGTACACACTTCTGTGCATTACTTGAGTGTTTTGTTACCTGTGCTTTTTACTTACAACACTAAAAGTTTTCTCAGTGTGAAAAACATTTATCTAATTTTTTGAGAAAAGACTTTTGTTCACACATCCTTCAGAAGACAATTGTTGCTGTCCTCAGCTATGGGGAATCTAGTTGACAATGGACTGACTTTTGATCCAGACATATGCTTCCACTTTGTAACAGGAGTTATTTTAAATGCTATTCTGCTCTTTGATGTTTGTAATTTACTGAAAAGGGTCACTTAGTCCAAAAAGCTGGATTGAGCAGTTTGCATGTGGCTAAAAGATTAATGCAGTTTGAATCACCTGTGAATAAAGGTCTTCTTCTGTAAGGTCTCTTGAGCCGAAAGACTGAATCCAATTTTGTTTTTACACTGCAATAAGATAAATGTGTTTTGAATCCCATCTAAGTTAAAGAGAGGTAGTTTCTTTTTTTTTTCTGTAGTTCTGCACTTTCCCTCTGGCAGCAACTCATTTCCTTAAGAGCTCTCAGTTCTGAGAATCAACATGTAATAAAAACTCCTCTGTATATTGATAGTATTGCTGTGAGCACATTTGAAATAACATGCAAATTCTTTTTTAAGTTTGTTTTTTTTTTAACTCATAATTTAATAAATGGTTCTTGTCTCATAAGAAATCTTCCCCCTTCCTCCCTTCTGTCTGTTTCCATTGCTTTTTTTCTCTCTGGTTTTTACTTATTTCACTATCATGGAACACTGAATCTTCTGCAACAAGAAAAAAGCCCTTCTTAATGAAAGAAAAAAAGCTCCCTCTCATTCCAACATAAAAAATAAGCAATTTCTGTACGAATAGAGACTTTTAAATTGCTCTGTGCTGTTTAGCAAGAGCCTTTTCACGTCTGGAACAGCAAATACATGTCATAGAGACAGATTCAATGTCAGTAATATTGACATTTGAATATTTAGTAATGCTAGCATTTAGTTGGGTGATTCTCTCATGAGTATTCCACAAGTCTGTCCTTACCTCAATTATAAAAATATAAATACATTTTTTTCCATTAATACAACTTCAGTCATCTGTCTTCAAAAATAATTTCGCCATTCCATTTGCCAGGTATTGATATATAAAGCAAGCGGGTGGGAGGGTGAAGAATTGAAAGAATAGAAGTGAGAAAACTCATGGGTTGAGACAAAAACAGTACAATAATAATAATAACAACAATTATTATTATAACAACTGTCAATGACAAGGAAAATATCAAAGAGAAAGAAAATGAAACCAAAAAAGACAAGTGATAAAAATGAAAACAATTCCTTACCACCAAACAACAGATGCCCAGCCAGTGCCTGAGCAGTAGGACCCCCACTGATCTCCCCCTAGTTTTATTGCTGAGAGTGATGCCATATGATGCCATATCCTTCGGGTCAGTAGGTTTCAGCTGTCCTGGTTGCTTCCCCTCCCAATGTCCTGTGCCCCCCAGCCTCCTTGCTGGTGGGGTGGGGTGAGGAGCATAAAAAGCCTTGGCTCTGTATGAGCACTGCTCAGCAATAACAAAAACATCTCTGTATTACAGTATCCCCCATACCAGCTCCTGCAAAGAAAATAAACTCTATCCCAGCCCAAACCAGCATGATATCGTTATTTGTATATAGTCTTAATAAACCAGGCTTCCACGTGGACACACTTTGATATTCCTTCTACTATATGATCAAATTGTACTGAGTAATTTTACTGAAGTAAATAAAATCATATCAATCAAATCTGATCCTTAATATTTCTGTTTTTATCCATTCTTTTCCCCTCTTGCTTGTCCACTTCATAGGTGACTGTGACCATGACTGGATAAGAATTGTGAGGCTGCTTCAGGTGAAGCACCTGACTGGATCGGGGTCAAGATCAGCTAGCTAATATGAAAAGCAAAGATCACAAAACATGCCACACTTACTTCAAAGTTTAGTGAATGCCTTTTACCTCTTACTTGTTCTCAGACAACACAAGGGAAATTAGATAGCAAAGCTGCATGCTGCAAATTACTCCAGTTGCATTGAGATAAAGTTCCAGTACTGTGGCATGTACATCCTATCTCATCTCTGCATCATATTCATCTTTTTTTATACCCTTAAAGTTGGTGACTCATTTTATGCAGGCAAACTTCTACCTTCTGGCACCTTATCAAGTCTGTTTGCAGGTGAAAGCTATTTAGAACACTTTTCCCTTTGCCTTACAAGCTTAAAAAGTTATATCTGAGTTTATTATCCCAACACAAATTTTTTTGAGGGCTTAATGGCAAATATCTTTCCTTTCTCTAAGGCTGTTAAGCAGAAACCTCAGAACTGTATCAATACAGACAGGTTTCTGTCCAACAGAAATGTTATCCTGGTTTTGAAATCAAATTGTGCAGTTTGATCAAGGAATTATGAGTGCATGCTGACTTTTTAATATACAATACATGTAGGTTTTTTCTGTGCCTAAAAATTCAAGTGTTCTCTTTGCTCCTCTGTTACCTCTTAAGCACCTGACAGTGGTTCCACAGCTCATTACCTGTTATTGTGACTTACCTCTGATCTATTACAGATGCAAGGTCTATTATTTTGCAAAGCACCCTACCTACCTACAACAGTCCCTCCTGTAAGGCAAATCAATCATCCACATTCTGCTCATTTATTATCAGCAGCTTCTCTTGACAGAAGCTGCAGCTGCACATAACTTCTAAGACTCCCATATATTTCTTTCTATAGTGTTATCTAAAGCCATATTTTTTTCATTCTGAGAGCTATTTTATGTTTGCAAAACATTTGTCAAAACACTCAGCATTTACAAATGCACAGTGAAGTTTCAATATTATATCAGATGTAGTGTTTTTTCTTTACAGTTGCAAAACTTGCTTGCACAAATGTAGAATTTCCAAATTTGCAGACCTTCCCATCCACAGTGTATGTACAAAATCTGTGAAAACTTCAAAAGGAAGAGATGTAAAAGATCTCTTTCATTAGTAAAGCTTAAAAACCCTACCAAACAACAGAATCAGTGACTGAAACACTCAGGCATGGGGAACACTCCAATCATATTAGACAAAGTTTTAACTTGCTTCTCTGTTTAATGCTTCCTTGACTAATTCTCTTCTATCTGTCCATTGCAGCATTTAAAACTTCAATTCATTCTGTTTCAGCACACAAGATTCAATAACAGAAGATTTATTTGTATGCTCTCCTAGAATTAGATAATCTTTGAGGGCACTGTGTGTGTAACAAAGTTATCTGAGTATAACTTCTACAACATGAAAACGGTGTAGCAGCCTACCCAAGTCTCTGGAAAGGTTTCACTCTTACTAAGACAATATTTTTCACCACCACACTAGGGAAATGGTAGAGCATAATGAATAAGTGGAGGTGTGGATGAGCAATACTTGGGACTGAGACTTTACACGAGATGTCCACAGTGACCAAGGGGACCAACAACAGAGAGGAATGAAACAGCAGCTATCTCATAGTTATGTGTCATGGAATGAGAAAATAAACAGTAACAATTCAAGTTTTAATTGTCATTTTATGTTTGTGCTTTTTTTAACCTGGAGATAATAAGTATTTAATTATATGATCACAGACACTCACTTCTACATATGTATATATATATATGTATATTTAATTCCCAAGAAGCATTTTGCTTAACATAAAAGTAACTGATGTAAGCTCACAACAGGGCTACTAATAGATATTGACAACTCCTGAACCTCCCTCCAGGCCCATTCAGAACTGCTGAAAAAGATCATGAGCATATACTGCAAGCACCTTCTTCTTTTCAGATATTTTTTTTCCTAATATAGTGTTACCAATCCTCTCCACTATATAAGGATTTCAAAATTCTAAGAGAAAATACTTTACTGCTCATTCCAGAACTGAGTTTGTTTACTTATATGCACAGTTGGGAAAATGACAAAGGCTAACTTCGTTCTTTTCTGTGTTCACAGAATGACACTGGCGTAAGAAATCAGACCAGATAACCTTTTCAGATTTCACAGAGTATATGGAGCATTTCTTCAACTTAATAATGTAAATACTAACACAATACAATCTCTCCGGCTTCAAAGGTACTGTTTTAAAACTTGATCATGGAAAGAGATCTAACTGTTTTGGAAGATTCTCTTTCAAATAGAATGGCTCATAGCTGTAGATAGGCATTTCTACTCATAGCCACCATACCTTTCCAGGAAGCAGCAATACATTCCTCTACATACAAAAGCAACCCTTTTCTTCAAAACTATTATTTTCTTAACTGTTTTTTAAAAGCAAGTGCAGGTGTCCTCCATCCTCCCTGAAACTGGTAGTGGAACATTTCTAACACATATATTTCTGCAAATAGTGTTTCTCTTTACAAAGAAAAGGATACACAAAGTAGTGTTAAGGATTCTAAGCCCAAAATGTTTGTTCTATCTCATACCTGCTTTGACAGATCTGTATGCAGTTTTAATTTCAAAAGCACCAAGGAGGTGTGAAGTGTTTGCAACTGTGATTAAAACCAGAAAAGACTCAGTGTGCTTATGACTGAGAGAATTAATGTTTGACACCCCAAGAGACTGCCGGAAAATTTTTCATCTTCCCAGGCATTTGTAAAATCACTCAGAAGTGGTAATCATCACTTCTTTTCTTTCCTTTTTTTTTCTTTTCCCCTAAATAGCAACATGGTATTAAGTTAAGATTAATATGAAAACAATCCAAGTTTTTTCCTTAGTGCAGAACAGAATCTGTCCAGAAAACACAGGAAGCATGTAAACAGAGGCCAAGAAAACTGATCTTTTTTTAAAGATATTAGGAAAAAAATTATTAAATAACTTTATTAACCCATATTGATTTAATAAATAACTGATAAACATTTCTGAAGGAAAGAGAAGATATGAGTTTTCCTCCATTTCCTTATTTCTTTTTTTTTTTCTAACATACTGATAAGCATTTTGTTCTGTATGGCCTCTATTCCCAAATTACAACCTAACCTGGCACTTCTAAAATCTAAATAGATCTATGGAGACTGACCAAATACTGGGACAACTTCCACTCAATAAATTTAATGACTGAAACTCAGCTATTAATGGAAAATACTCAACCAGACAATTTTACTCCTTTTCCATTGAACTGCTTGAATTTGTGAGTTTGCTGCATATAGAGAATACTTTGAAAGCTAAGTTTAGTTCTCTTCGGAAAACATAAATTTGTTCATAAGAACTTCAGTTGTGAACTAGTGAAAAAAATTCCTTATCTTTCCTCTGTAGTAGCTTGTCAGTTTACGAACTACATAGCAGAATCTGCACAGCATTTATTAGAGAAGCTGTGCAGAGACACACCAAGGGTGAATGTTTTTCACTTCAGAGAAGGTGTTTAACTGTAGATCAATTAAATATGCAGCTGTAAGTCTTGCATAGATGCGGCAAAAAGTGTGAAAGTGTAGAAAAGCTTCATTCCAAAATACTTGCACAGAGCTTAAATAAAGTTGGAATGGGATCAGCAACTGGGTTCTCTTTACTGCAGTCAGTATATTTGAAGTGTAACATAAACGATTATATAGTCAAATTTTCATATTAGACAGACAATTGCTATTTATGAAGCAGACTGCAGTTTACTGCATAGCTCATGTTTTCTTCCCATTATTACTTTCATCACATAAAGCAAGTGAAGCCCTCTCACAGCTTTCCTAGTATTATCTATACATATATGTTTCAGCATTAATTTGATGCAACATATTAATTTATAGTAAGCCATGCCTTCAGCTGGCTGAAAACTCCAAACTTTGTCAGGAGACAAATAGTTCCAAGCTGCTATAAAGATTTTTACCAGCAAGGGCTTTTCAAACTCAGGAACCAAGTTACTTTCACTGGCTGTATTGAACCACACCACTTCTGAAGCTGATGTATTTCAAGCATAAATGAGCACCTAAGTCTGCATCTTCCTAAAGAACAGACCTAAGTAAGTAGTTGAGTTATGCATCACAGTATTAAGATACTGCTTTTTAAAGGCAACATGTTAAGCTCCAGTACAGTTGCAGTGTGTGAACTAGAGACATTGAGGTTTGCCACTAAGAGCAGGGCTCAGATTCTACCTGGTTAAGTAACAGTCTTAGCTGCAAATCCTGTTACAAATCAACTGAATGCTGCTTCTACTACACCTGGCATATAATCTTGCAAATGACAATGGAATGCTGGTTTTGGAGTACTGTTTATGGGTCTTTTTGCAATAGATGGAGATCATACATAATTCTCTACGTGTCACTCAGATTCTGTTAAAAACATAAATTACTACTTATACATAAAACAAAGGAAGGAAGTCTATTTTATTATTCCCCTGGAAAATATAAACAAATTATGCAACATCACGCTTCCACCTACTAGAAAGCAATAAATTATTTATGTAGAAAGGGGAAATAAAAGTGGAATTGTCAAAGAAAAACAGAATATATCATAAGAATGCTGTTCACATTACAAGATGCAAGGCTTTATCACTTTTTCTATTCTGATCCAGTATGCTCTGGGGATCATCTCAGCCTCAGAGCAATTCTTTTCACTTGATGTATAACTAAAGTGAATGTGCTGTGTTTTCTTTTGTTCTGTCCATCCCTGTAACCAACAAGGAAATTATAAACGCCACTGTACAGGTACCTGTATTGGTAAGATGCAATGGGTAACTGCCTCTCGTAAAATCTCAGCATGAAAGTGTATTTAAATTGAGGCATAAAGACCAGCATCTCCAGATACTTAGAGTTTAGAATAAAGCCACTAAGAAGTAGAGACTGGGAGTTTCTCAGAATTAGGATACTGACTGCATGCCTGGAAATTTCAGAGTGAGGGAGAGGGAGTGACAGAATTAACAGACCAAATTCCTTTGTCAGGGATAGAGCTAGCTACTCACAGCTTCCCCATTACTTTTTGGCACCCAAGCAGCTCAAATTCTTCAGTTAGTTACAAGAGGAATCCAGCCTGTGGGATTGGGGCTCTTGTATTTTTTTGAAGGGGGAAAAAAAAGGATATTTCAAAATATTGGTCTAATCAATTCTGTATATGTTTTTACCTTGTTTCCTCTTTTGCCTAAAACTGGTTGAATTGAGCGTGATTTTCCACAGGGCACAAGGAATCTTCATTCTGCAGTTTCTTGAGAGGAAGTTCATACAAAGTATCTCTAGATTTTTGGCTGTTATGAAATGATTTGTTAACAGACATTCAAAGCTGTTTTTCATTCTCCAGGAACATTTGTTAAATGCATCAGTCACTACAGAAAGGATGTAACTATCATTGAAGAATTATACAGCAATTTATTGCAGTGGTCAACTTCAATTGGACTGTTGTGCCAAAAGGCAGGGCGTAAAGTAGATGAGAGTCATTTGGCTCATGTCTGTTGCTGCAGTTGCTTTCCTCTGCCTAGGCTCATATGTTTCTCTCACAACATCCTGAAACTCTTCAAACTTAATTCTATTTACTATTAATCAAGTTATGAGAAAGCAGCAAAAAATACCACATTCACTTTTTACTCTTGGATACTTTGCTATAATAGGAAGGCAAAATGCAGGCTGTTAATCATAGTAAAGCACCTCTAAACTGAGATAAATCTGGCTAATGCAGGCAAGATGAAATTTTTTCCTAATGGTAAGCTACACTTTGCAAGAAAGAAGGATGCAGAAGGTGTTTCAGGGTTAGCATTTAGGGCAATAAAGTCTCATAACAGAGGGCATTTTTATCTTGGTTACCTTTATATTTACATTTGGTAGTTTTTTTCATAGACCATCCAACTACATTTTTCTATAGATCACACAATTTCCTCTATAACATTCAAAAAAACGAATCTAACACCAAGAAGTGTGATCTGTGAATTATTTCTCTTTGATTCACACTTCCTTCAATTGTTAATTTATTTACAGAAATTCCTTTATTGAAAGCCATATTGCCTCAACCACATTTCCCCATAATTTATCATAAAAAGTTTGTTAAAGGGATTAATACATTTGAATCTCTATCAGTGCATACAACTCTCTCTCTAACTTCTTTATTTCTGTAATCTCCTTCTCCTTCCTTGTTCCATCTACCTACCTGAAAAGTTATGATAGACACAGTACATTTGCTCTCAGTTTATCCTTTAAGTTCCTTTACAAAGAGTGACTGTGTTAAAAGAACTTCCTTGAGGCTTACTCTTGCGTTATGTAGGAGCTAAGAGCCTGGAGACAGAAGATTAAGAGGTTACAGGGTGTAGTAAGTGAACAGGAAGCCTGCAGGGAAGAAAAAAAGAAAAAGAAAGAGAAAAAGACTTAGAACCCAGTGTCAGAATGGGACAGAAAGAACATTCCTTTGGACTGGTGGTGAGGACCAAGTGTGCTGTAATACAGAAAATCAGAGAATTGGTTGAAATCAAGCCTTGAATCAAGAATCTATTCTGCTAGCATACTGTGGGCAAAACACTACAAGTGTGTAATTTCTTACAGTTATTTAACAGTGAACACACATGGCAAAGTAGTTCTCATAGAGTCTTGAAATATCTACAGAGAGAGTAATATCAACTGAATAATTGTTAAAGTAACTCTCATGGAAAGTACCTATAATAATTTCCTATGCCATTTATTCCAAACTCATAAATGCAATCAGCTGGGAGTTTTTTTGGTTGGTTGGTTGGTTGGGTTTTTTATTGTTTTTGGGGGTTTTTTTGGTTTGGTTTTATTTGGTGGGTTTCGTTTGTTTGTTTGTATGTTTCCCCCTAATCTAATGAGAAATTCCTGACTGCCACTATGCTAGAGACAGAAAGGAGGGTACACAAAATATTTTAAGCAAAATAATGAATGGAAAAGACTATTGGTCTTTCCTTTAATAATTTTTTCCTTATTATGAACCAGACCAGAATCATTAGGAACAAGATCAGACCAGAATCATTAGGAAAAAGACCAGAAGTCTTAAGGTGTTATGAACTTCTGTTAATCCTTATATCCATATAAGATGAACAGAGAGGATAAAGAAAGAAATCTTGGAAGAAGATAACTGCTGATCTCATACCATAAAGCATTAATGACTTAGCTAGCTAAACTAGCTAGCATACCACACTTCTGTTTGTTTTATAGCCAGCTTACAAGAGCAGAAGATAGCACAAAGAGGATTTCTCAAGAAATATTTCCAAAAGCAATGTGTTTGTACTGGGATAAAAACTCATAGCTTGAAGCACACAAAAAAATAAACAGTCCAACAGAACTAATATTAGATCTAATATTGGGACAGGCTCCTGGGAGCTGTTTGCTACTCTGTTGACATGTAATAGTCTGTTCAGTCTTACTACTTACATTTTTGTCCTACAAAGACTAGTAAAACTTTCAAGTTTTTAGGCAATAAAAAATTAATCAAAAAATACTAGTTCTTTTCTTTAAACACCAAAGTGTTTAGTAGTTTAAGCAAGTAAATCTTTACTGTGATACTGTCAAAATTTTATGTTATTTTGAGTGTTTGATTGTCATCTAGCCCTCTGAACTACTAGTACATGGAAAATTTTTCATTAGAGGGAAAAATTTCAATGTATACTTAGTTTCTCTACATTTGCAGAATTCACAGACAAGGAAGGAAGTTCATAGAAGCATCTGAAAGTTAGTTACAAAAATAAAACATAACAAAACCTTCAGAAAAATTCAATAACTACTACTTGACATACGTTTATGCATGCTCCAAGACATTCAAATCAACTTTTTCATCTCTTACCTAAGTTCAAGTTAACTGCTCAAAAGAATAAAGTAATAGTCTTTACAGAACACAGAAGGCAAAACCTTCATCCAAAAAGCATTGAACAGAATAAACACCATTGGTTTAGTCTAAGTAACATAATCACTTTTGAAAATTGATTAATAAATAAAAAATTCCTTATGTGTGGTGTCTCGGTTGCTGGGATTGGCTCATATGTGCATGAGTACTTTATGGTTGCTTGAGGCAATCAGCTGATGTCAAAGGAAGGTCTACAATTACAATAAATTGCTGTGTACAGGAGACAAAGGCAGAATATTTTATATGAACATAGAAAGTGAAGAGACATCAACTGGTATAAACTATAATGAGAAAAAAAGTAGTGGCAATTGTTTTTGCAGCAGGTTTTGAAATACACTTTGCTTCCAGAAACGGGGAACTCTTGCATTCCTTTTTAAAAAAGGAATTAGCTTAAGAAAAGACAGTTGGCTTAAGAAAGCAGGTTGTCACAGACTGGAAGTGTTCATGCTGTGTGCTGGTATCCGTGGTTCCAAACAACTGCACCTTGTCACATTGGAACATGTTCTGAAAGCCTTCTTTTTGCTTACAAATAGCCCAGAGAATTAGGCAATATTGATCTCAAACTATGTTAACCAGTTCTTCTATTTTTACTAGCTATAGTAGATCTGTTCATATCTGGTTCCAGCAAAATAAAGAAATCTGGTGGCTTCAGAACATATCCAATACATAGTTGTCACCAGAAGCAATGATCTGTAATGCCCTACAATCATCATTAGCCAGGTATAAATATGATATATAATGTTTGCTCCTGAAACTGAGGTTGGAGGGAGGAGAGGGAAGAGTTAGAATCCTATTTGTAACTTGACTTCATGAAACCTGAAAATTCCTCTGATGCCTGCCACTAACACCTATGAGCTGCCATAAGTAAATTCAAGTTACATAGCATGACAAGAACACACAGACAATAGTAAATAAATCCTGTCAAAGCAGCTTCTATAAAGAGCTTCATAAAAATACATAAAATTGTCAGATATTTTGTATTGCCAGTATGAAAGAAAATGTCTTCAGTAAATCTCCTCTATTTGATGACATCTCCTCAGACTTTCTTAAAAAACTTAGATGAAATAGAAGTCTCCAGATGCCAATGTTCATAATGTTTAACATTATCTGATTAATTTTGTTTTATGCATCACAGTAATAAGACAAATATATGTGGCCAAGACAGTACATATTCTTAAGAAAAAATAATTGAACTCTTGATCAGAGCTCACAGTCATTCAGGTATCTTCTATAGTTTACTAGTCACCTTCTATACTTAGCAGGTGTTACGAGGCACTGTAAAAAGTTTTAAAATTATTTAAGCTATATTTGGAGCAAATTATATGGACAGAGTGAACAAGATTTGTCATATGCTTCTGATACTTGCTCAGGTCTCTGTTGAGACCCACTACATTCATTCACTTTTCACGTATATGACATTGTCTGTTGAGAACATCAGTCTCCTAATAGGTCAAATACCATAAATTCACTCTATTCTTACACTTAGGAGCAGAGAACTGTAGGTTTCCCTTGAAAAAGCCATTTACGTGAGAAGAAATAGTGTCAAACTAATCTCAGTTTCTGTGCTTTTATATCTGTACTACCAACATGCCCCAAATTTCTTTTCTGATGAAAGAGGATGAGCAATCTCCATCTCAACTGTGTAACATCCCCTCTCACTCCAAGCCTTCTCAGGTACATAAGTTATCACTATCCATTACAAAGCAGGAAAAATGGTATTGGTTTCTAAAAATCTTAGTGTAACAGAATCAAAGATCCTTTTATCTTTAATTCTCTCCCTCCACATATATGTACATGTTCAACCACCCAACACCCTTCCACCCACCAGGATATCAAATATTACACTTAGTATGTTTTTCAGCAGTCCATCCTTATAACACTCGATCAGTAATACTTGTGCTACTTGCACTACATAAAATATAGTTTTGGAGGGGACTCAGGATGCCACTCACTACAGCAGCCTTTTCCAAGTAGAAGCAACCTCACGGGTAGACCAAGTTCCTCTAAACCTCACCCAGAGGTGTTTTGAAAACCTCCAAATCATCTCTGGGTAGTGTGTCCAACAGGGTCAGTCACGATGAAGAACTTTTTTCCTTACATGCCTACATGCTGTTATAGATTGGGACTGCCACCTCCTGCCCTTTAATTGTGGATGTCTGAGAAGAATCTGGCTCTATCTGCTCTACAACCCTTCTTTATGTGGTGGCAGACTATGATCAGATTTTCCCCACTCCCAGAGCTTCTTCTTTCCCAGGCTAAATGAATCAAGTTCCTCTGGCCTCTCTGCATGTCTTGTGGTTCAGCACTCCCAGTCATCTTAGAGGTCTTCCATGGCACCTTCTTCAGCTTATCAATATCTCTTTTGCACTGAGGAGCCCCAAACCACAGAAAAACGCTGTGTAGCAGTTGTCAAACCCTTGATGAAAGGAACAGCATTTTAGAGACCAGGAGTGGAATGGCTGACAAATAGATGTTTAGGACCCAAAATTAAACTTCATAAGGTATGCTTAACAGAGGGGACAAAGTAGATGCAATTTAACCCTATTTCATACCTCACTCTTCAATCCTATTCCATCCTCCCCCCCAAAATTACAAAAGGACAGATATCTAGTGGTATAATAATTGCTATAGGGCCCTATTTGCTATCTTTCACTAAGCAAACAGAGCTTGAAAAAGAAACTACACAGAAGAACCAAACACTATGAATCTAGTGAAACATCCCCTTAAAGCAGTTCAGGAAGATACTACTACATCAGTGGAAAAGAAATATAGAACCGGTTTGAGATCAACCCATTAAAAACATCCTTTAGATGAGCAGTGGATAGGGGAGGCATTATACTTTGTAGTCAGACCTTTACAGATTTCACCTTGCCCTGACCACATAGATTTAGGAAAGGTATTGGAAAGTGAGAGTGAATGAGAATCTGAAGTTACTAGAATAGTAACACAAAATAATTCAAGCAGAGTTCAACAGCAACTTCTGTCTTTACCTTCTGAATCTACCCCTCTGCTTTCTACTTGCTTGCTGCAATTCTTGTCTTTTCCTTCTGACATGGTTATTTTCAGCTTTTGTCTTTTCTTTGTTGTTGTTTTTAATTTTTTTTCCTCCTTTTTCATTTCTGTAGTCCTATAAATATTTCTTTGCAGAGTAAAGTTTCAGATTTTTTTTTAAACTTCAAACTAAAAGCCTTGGGATCTGATAGCCAAAGGCAAGCTGAAAATCACTGATTTCCTACTAAAATTAGGGCACTCACAAAAGTTATGTACTTTTACTAAAATTATGCCACTCACCAGAGCCATGTGGTGGGCCACTCAGAATGCTCTACTGTCAAGGTCAAACAACAAAGTCTGACAACCCTCTTCAACCCCCTCTTCCACATTTCAACCACTCAAATATTCCCACTGCTTAGTTATGCACATAAGCCACAACCTGCTTCATTATCTTAGTTAATTTTTCCTCTTATTGCATAGAATATAAACAAAAGTTCATTGAGTAATTCATACAAAAGGCAAAATTCCCCCTAGATCTAATTTTATGGTATCTGCAGGCCCTTGCACACCTCAATACAAAACAGTATGACAGAACTCAAAGCTGTGGATCTTTTTTCTGTCAAAACTCTGAGGAAACTACAGGTTATTTCCAAAAAGGAATCTGTTGTTTTCCCTTTACCCGAACTGGATGCTGTCTTTTACAAAACTATATTGATATATTTTATATCAAGTAAGCCTTGCCGGGCTACTTTTCCTCTATTCCCCCATCACCAAAACCTCTTACTGCAAAACACACATAGTGTAACTCACCCCTGAAATTAAAAATCTGTCTGTATCTCCATTTCTTACTTTTTTCCCCCCCTATTTTGATTAATAACACTACTAAGTGGGATTTTTTTCCTAAACTTGTAAAGTTCCTGATGTGGTTAAGTTTTAAACACAACCATGCTAATGGCCTATATAATGATAATAATAACAGTAAAATAGAAAAGTTGTGTCTTTCTGTTCACATCCAACAGTCTTATAACATGTTGATGAGAAAAATCTGTGTATATCTTAATCTTTTTACTTGGCAGCTATGTTACATTAGTAAAACTATGAATGTCTGAGATGTGAGATTATAGGAATTCCTTAAACCTCTCATATAATAATTTCAAGGGAATAATGGAGATCTATTTCAACCCTTCCTTCTAGCTTTTGTTAACATCATTATTAAATAATACATACACGCCTCAGATATATACAGCATAATAATTTTCTATTGGAGAAACAAAAAAAACAAGAACTGCAATAGTACTGCAAATAAGCAGAAACCTAGATTCTTCTCCAGGTTTTTCAACACAGATATGTACAGAATACAAAGATGAACAGGCATTAAGTGCAGTCTTACAAGATAAATTTCATTTATTCTGAAACATCTTCATGCTTTTTTCCAAAGGAGATTGGAGCAGATCAATGGTTGTCTTTGCATGATACTATTTCCTGTTTAACATTTACCATTAGCTCCATTATTGTTTCTGAGTTTTATAGCAGAATGTAATTGACAACAAGCACTAAGACCAGAAGGAGCTAAAAGTATAGCTAGAAGATTCTGAAGCCGTTTAGAGAAAAGGGAATCTTTAAGAAGGATATTTTAGTACAATAAAAAGCTTTCTCTGTATTATTCTGCAATATGTCCAGTAATAGTAAAAAGTACTCTGTAATATATCTAGTGTAATTAAGTCCTGTTTGGCATTCCCTCTCACTTTTCAAAGAAGAGTTTTCTTTGAGGTACCTTAGTCTATCTTGAAGTCTGAAATTACACATATTCTGTTCCAATGCAAAGTGTATTTTCTATTTAAGATTGTCAGTGGTAGTCACACCGTGCTGCAAAGGGATGAGCAGAATTGCCAATATGAAAACTGTTGAAATCCCAACAATAAACTCTCTCCTAGAACACACCATATTTTTTAATGTGTTTTGCTCTTTATACAAAGGAAATACTACTTTAATTCTCTTGACAACTGTTGTACTTAGCACCATCATAGAAAAAAGCTCTGGGAGTAAATTTGCTACATCATTATATTTTACTGCTTTACAGCCACATCTAGTTTTCTTATTTGGAGTCAGCTAGTAGGCTTTTGCTGTCAAAAGTGTGGATAAAAACAGATAAGAAAAATTTTTTTCTAGAGTAAGCGAAAAAAAATTAAGTACTTCTCTCTCAGATTTTTTACTTGTCAAGAAGTCTGATAAAAACTAGTTTTTAACTCTTGTCTCGCTAATAACATGTTGAAAAGTTTTCATTAAGAGACCTGCTTTCTTTTAGCCTGTCACTATGAAAGAAAGAAAGTAAAACTGAATATTTTACTGCTCATCATTTTGCACAGAAAAATAAATAGGAAAGATAATTTAAAACAGAGTTGTTCAGCTGCTGTTCAAAGTGAAGTAGATTAAGTGAAGATGTTGATTGGCTCTCATGTACTTGGAGTCTCTTCATTAATATGAGTCATCAAACACTTTATGGGGTTTATCATAGATTCATGGCTAGGCTTCGCGAACGAAGATTTGGGAAGGCTCTAATTATTATAGATAGCATTTTGCAAAATGACACTGTTATAGAAAGTTTACAGTAAGTTGTGGAAGGAACATCATTCTGTTTTCTTTCCCCAGGATGTGCTAGAAGATAATTTTCTGAGAAAAAAATTTGTACTTTACAGTGAGACATTTCTCCAACCATTGATAAAAAAACCCTGTGAATAACCCCTGTGAAAAATAAAAAGAAATTGAAAGCTTTTGAAATGTGTCCAGTCCACCCACAGAACACTATTTAAAGGAAATGGATCTTCCAAACACAGCAATTCAAAATGGAGACATTCAGTTTTGGACTGCAACTTCACTTTCCATTTGAAATTTTCAGGCAATGCAGCTGTAATGGGATGTCTTATGGTGAACCTCCGGAGCCCAACAGAAGCTTTGCAAACACAATGTTCAGGCCACACGCATTCAGTGAAAAATTTGGAAACCTGTGTTAGATACTCAGGAACTCCAAGTAGTACAAATCACCCAGCTCAGTAGGCCAGAAGCCACCTAAAGACAGTATCCTTAAGCACAGCATCACCGGCCAGATAAAGGAGGTGATTGTCCCACCCTACTCTGCCCTGGTATTGGCCTCACCTTGAATATTGTGTGCAGTTTTGGGCACCATAATGTAAAAGAGACATTAAGCTGTTAAAAGGCATCCAAATAAGGGCCATGAAGATGGGGAAGGATACCAAGAGGAAGACATAGGAGGAGTGGCTGAGGTCACTTGGTCTGTTCAGCCTGGAGGAGACTGAGAGAAGACCTCATCGCAGTCTACAGCTTCCTCAGGAGGGGAAATGGAGGGGTAGGCACTGATCTTTTCACTCTCATGGCCACTGACAGAACTTGAGGACTGGTATGTCTGGGGACATTTAGGTTAGATATTGGGAAAAGGTTTTTCACCCAAATGGTGGTTGAGCACTGGAACAGGCTCCCCAGAGAAGTAGTCACAGCATCAAGCCTGACAGAGTTCAAAAAGTGTTCAGACAATGCTCTCAGACACATGTTGTGATCCATGGAGTGTCCTGTGTAGGGCCAGTAGCTGGACTCAATGAGACTCTGCATGAGTCCCTTCCAACTCAGCATATTCTATGATTCTCTGATTCTAAGTGTGCAGTTCCTTACATCCTCAGGTGGTTAATGAAAGAAAATACAGAAGTTATCATTTGTACGAGCTCAAGCAATTGAATCAGAATTATTTCATGTCTCTTATCATTTGGTATCTGCATTCAGGAACTCTTTCTTGAAAATTAGGATGACAATGTCATTCCTTTTTATCCTCCACAATAGAAAAAAAGACTCCTGTGACCCCCCCACATCCCCTTTTAACAGGGATTAATATTAGGTTTTGCAAATTAATACTAGGTTTTGCAAGAACAGAGATCAAATACTTTGAACGTACTGTATATATTATCCTCCTATTATAATACATTTAGCTAAAGTTACACCAGGTCAATTAATTACTAAAATAATTTGGGGAAAATTGATGTTATTCTAACTGAAAACAGATTAATGGGATAGATTATTATTTTTCAGAGAAAGGAAAAGTGGAGAGGGAGAGTAAATAAGACTCCTATTTTTTGAGCAATTTTCAGCTTCTTTTGGTTTCTCTAACTAGACTCACTTGTCTTACTGGAATGAATGATAACCTATAAAGATTTGGACAATATGCCATACCATGAAAGAAGTGGGCCAAGCTATTTAAGTGCAAGGTTAAGTAGTGAATTGATCTCAGTTTGTAAGTATCTACAGCAGGACAAAACTTATTTATAATGAGTCCAGCGCACAAGGACGCAACAAAGATGTAAGATCTGGAAAATCAAGCCATAAAAATTCAAACTAGCAACACAGCACACTTTTTTTATGATAATAAACTAATAATGGAAACAATTTAGCAGTGATTGGAATTGATTCTCTGTCACTGACACTGCTAATAATATCTGATGGAATAGCTTCTTTTTTTTTCTAAAAGGCTATATTGCCACTCAGGGACATAGAGAAGTCCTATTTAGTGTGTTATAGAATAGCTATGATCATATTGTTTCCTTCTTCCTTAATCATGTATGAGTAATTATATCAGACACCACTAAAGTGAACACATATTAAGAGTTTCCATTAACAAAACAAATTTGTCACTTTAGGAAATGGCATATTTTTCCTTGCTTTAAGATGACAATAACATTCCTAGAAATCTTGAAATTAGTCAGGTTATGATTTGGAAAGAAGCAGATACCCCTAAAGAACCATAAAAGCTCTACATACATTTATTTTCATTCTTTCGGTTAAGGGACTGTATGGCAAAGAAGCTGCAATCTCCAACAGTTCCCTCAAGAAATATTCCACGTTTTTGTTTACTTGTCACCCACAGCCAGTGCTGTTCTGAAAAAGGCTACTTCTAACAGCAGAATCTGATTCTCTCTTCGTGTATAAAGCAGCTGTAAACTGTGGGTTTCAGGCAGGAATTAGAACATGAAATTCTCTACTCTCTAATTATTCTGTGCAAGTTAGCAACACCTCAATAAAAGGGGTATATATAAAGCAACAGACATAAAACATCCCTGATCACTAGATGTATAGAGTTTATGTATTTACTACTTACTTTTTCTCACTGTATATTTTTTCCCCTTCATTTATATCCCTAAAGTTTCTCTTGGGTTTCAAAATGCACTGTTATCTAAGAGAAATCAATGTTGATGAAACAGCATGATGCCAAACTCAGGTGCACTTCAGTGGTAGTTCATCATGCTTTCTTACCCAGCATCATTCCAATATGATGACAACTAATTTCCAGCAGACTACATAGACTCTTCTCTTTTAATCTTTCCAGTGTAATTTTTCTCTACCTGAGTGCTTTATGTCTTTACATTCCTCCTTGCATCCCAGAACTAGTTACATTTCCTGTGAGCATAAATTTGGAAAGGAGAACTAACATTAAAGGATTTCACACAAATGAAAAATTTTAACGCTGATGATTTTACTGTCATATGTTCTGTCATTCAGCAGTCTTTTTCAGCTAGTAGCTGCACATGGTAAGAACTGTCTTTTAGTAAGGTTTTAAAACTGTTATTGACTCTGTACCTCCTAAAGGACAGACAAGAAGGTATTGTACTCTTCACTGTTATTTCCCCCCTTCTCTTCTTGATTGTCTAAAACAGTCAATGAATACAAGCGCACACATTTTGAACTTGATGTACCTGAAGGAAAGGTTGCCCAGACTGGATTAAACTTGTATTATTCTAAATTGCCATGCATTTATCTGTCATGTATCATGTTTGGTTCAGATAACTCTAATTATTTTTTTTTTCTTTTTCAGGGAAACAATTCTCATTCAGTATCAGTTCTGAAAACTGTCTTGTCTTTATAACACGAAGGTCAAATACAATAAATCTAGGTTTTTGTTTTCTGGTTTTCTGAGTACTGCTTTTTATTTAAAGGATTTAATTATTTCCCAACTCTCCTCCCAAGGAAAAAAATTCTTCTGTCTAGGAAAATAAACTGTACAGGAGTATGAGAAGAAATTTCCATAGGAGGTAGAAAAGGTTAGTTTCTCATCTTATGACTAGAATGAAAGAAAAAAAAAATCCTTTCTGCATAGCAATATCCCCAAAACATTTGATTCTATTTAAAAGTTTTGATATGGGAAAAGTGAGCCATGTTATATCTAGTCCATAAGAAAAGTTCCACTGAATGATGAAATTCACGGTTGATTTTTTTTATGTGGAGTATACAGTTGATGGAAGTGCAAAAAATGGAAATCAATGCTGATCTTAGCCCCAGAACATTGGGTGAAGAATTATAGCAGACTGGGACTGGGTAAGAAATGAACTGCAGATCAAGTATGAAAGATTTCCTGCATACTGTGCTTGTGCAGAGCATTACCTTTAGCTCAAGAAACAAACCATGGTCTTGAACAGTCCAAGGTTTCTCTTTCAGTCTAATAGAGCATTTTTGGATGTAAATTACTTTTAATTGCACATTTATTTTTGTATAGGACTGTAAGCAGGTATATGTGACAGCCTCCCATTGTACTAATATGGAAAATGTCAAACTATAAATGATTTTTATTTCACAAGTGCAGAAAGGGTCAATAATTCATATGTGGTGTAACCATAGGCAAAATTCCCAGGTATTTCTACACATACCAACTAAGATCTATCCATGGCATACTCTGTACTACATTTATTTGGGAGCTTCATTCTGTCTTTCACTGAATATAATGCCTTTTTTTTTTCTCTAGTACCTGAGGTTCTAGTCCCTGAGATTTCAAAGACATTGTTGAGAATCCCTCTGCTACAACTCATTCTTGGTAGTTTAAGACCAATTTCATTGACTGAGAACAATGTAATTTAAAAAAACCCAACAACAACAACAAAAACAAAACAACAAACCAGGTACACATTGAAATTACTTTGAAATTTCATTCTGATTAAGAAATACAACAAAAATAAGAGAGACACCTGAGAAAGGTGTTCTCTAAAATATATAATTTATATCCCTGGTCTTGCAAACAAATGCATCATTATGAATAACTACCAACAAACAGTTATTACTGGCTTTGATTGGTTGGGCTGTAGATGTGATAAAACTGCTGATTTTTTTTAATTTCCTGAAAAGTAATTTTACAATGATGCTTAGAGCATATGATAGGCACTTTCCTTAGCATAGTCACAAATTTAAACAAATAAATTATAGTTGCAATGGTATTTTCCTCCCAGACAAAACTCTCACATTTTACTATATAAAAGGGGGGGAAAGGAAGAGGTAAATCGTTTTTTCATAGCACTAATTTAGAATCAATTTAGCTTAGCTGCATAATGAAAATAATATGAGAAAATTGTGCACTTTTAAGTGTCAACAAGATATACTTATGCTAAAACATTGTCACCTTCAGTTACTAAGATGTATGTAAGATGTTACAAGATGTGTAAGGTACATTTTATACTGTTAAATTCCTTCCTTTTTACAATGATCATTGCATAAGATAACTGTAGAAACATTATGTAACACCATCTTTAAACAACTATAGAATAAAACAAACCTTGCAAATGTGCAGCCAGAAAATAACACTAGAAAAAAAATTGTTTAAAATGAATGCCCCCAAAATACATCAGAAATTTATACTGCTCATAATTTCTATTCCTATCTAAATCTTCACTAATGTGCTTACCAGTATATGTGCTGAAAAGGCTTGGATTTTAAAATACCACTGAAATTAAGTACCCCAGGCCCATACTGGATGAAAGAAGTCATGTCAGGCTTCATAATATAAAATAATAGGTACAAGGAGCCATATTTGGACACAAACTTAAGGGTATGGCTCATTATAAAGATGAAAATTTTACCAAGAAGAAGCTGAAGTATTATGGATAAATTGAAATAAAAGGAAAAAGACGTACACGTTAAAAACTAACTGGAAGTATAATCCTGAAATCACTGTTCGGTGCCCATCTATTATAAAAATTTGACAAAAACAAGTTCTGATCTTGTACATCTCAATGAACCATTACTAATTCATGCACATCTATCATAGATTCTTGATTATTGGGTTTTTCCAAATTTCCATTTCATAGTTTTTGAGAGTGACACAGTACAAAACTTTCAGATACCTGTTGGGGTGACTATGAAGAGTGGTGATCATGACATATTGGAATCTTGAAAAAAGTTTTGTCAACAATAAAAAAAAATAACCACATTAATTTTACATTTCAGGACATTAAAGGAACAGTCTGAAAGGACAGAAATTGTCATTCGCTTTCATATATGAAAAAAAGAGCTAGCAAGTTAAATATAAGACTACAGTACAGCAAGTCAGGTAACACCTTAAGATGAAACTTGCAGAAGGCAGAAAAGATAATAATAAAAATATTTTCAAGCACAGAAGAAGTAGGACAATTGTAGAGTCAATGGGGCCAGTAGATTATCAAAGTACAAAAGCAGCACTAAAGAAAGGGAAGACCACTGCAGAAAAGATACGGGAATCCTTTCATCAGTGTTCTCTGTGGAGAAGGTCAGGAAGGTTACCTTCTTCACAAAAGATAAGATGAAGAAATTGCTTTTTTTTTTTTTAAAAAAAAAGCATCAGTAGCAGAGATTATAACTCAAATTAACAAATTGAACAGTAACAGTTGCCAGGACCAGGCAATTTGTTCAAGAGTGAAGGAAGTCTAATATGAAGTTGGTGAGTTACCAACTCAACATATAAACTATCGTAGCATATAAACTAGTGCTCGTATCAGATTCTGTGGCAAAAGGAATAAAAAACTTTCATAGGCAGTAATTCCCCCAAAATCTAACAGATTACTTTGAAGGCATTAATGAGCATTGATTAATTGATATAATTAATTTGGATTTTCAAAAAGCTTTTGACAAGGTTTTATTCTCTGATATTTGGCCCATATTGTTCTTCCTTTTTTCATTCCTTTTATTTCTTCTGTTTTCTACTAAATAAATTCTTTTCAAGTCAACTATATTAATGTAATTTCATAAACCTACTCTTTATTCTTTTTTTCAACTGTTATATTTTTAAGTCACTAAAAGAATGGAAAACAGAAAAATCTTTGATTCACATTGATAGCTCTCTAGACTATTGATCATCCAATCTGCAATATTTCCTAGGGTCCTTCTACAATGAAATTCTGAGAGTGTACCCCTTTAATTTAATAATACATGCATCTCCTGGGATAATACACAAGTCAGTTTTCAACCTAGTGTTTATTCTGTTCAAAATGCAACTAATACCAAGTTAACAAGAAACACCGTCAATTCCCAGAGTCTTGCACCATACAGATAAATGCATGAAAGACAGAAAATTTTTGTGGAAACTTCAAAGAACACCTCTCTTATTATCCTGAAAGACAATTTTGAAAGAGTAAGATAAAAATCCATTTTAAGAAACCCAAAAAAGAAACAGATTCCAGGTATTGGATTTGGATGTGCTCCTTCTAATTGCCTTTCAAATATTCTTCTATAAGTGAAGAGGTATTAAGAGAAACTATTGGACTTAGCCATAGATGGTGATTTAAGATTTTTTTATTACTTTTAGCAGAACTGCAGTTGTATAAATCAAACAAGAATATAGTTGAGCTAGATAATGTAGCTATGATTGCAGGACAGAGTTTCATCTCAGCGGCAAACACTGTGTGTTAGTCAAACAAAGGATTAAATTCTCTCTCTTGAGAACACAAGGAACAGGTCCCTGTTAGCCCTGTTTCAGTCCTCTTTTATTCAATTATTTAAATTAAATTTACGTTCTATGCAAGCAAACCCAATTAAACCTTACAAGGAAATATCTCCCCAGGTTCATTTACTACAGCTTTGTTTGAGGAGGAAAGAAATTTACCCTTTGAGTGGCAACTGCAGCAGTCAGCAATATCAGATGTAGCACATAACCATCCATTTCATTGTATATCATATTACCAAAATACATTCTTTTATAAATCTTCAATTTCATTTTTTTTTTCTAAAGAGATGGAAAAGCAATTACAGTGAACACAAAGTTTAATAAAGAGCAAAATGAAGCTATTCAGCCCTAGGTCAATTCGTTGATATCTTTGTTTCTACTGATGCTGTTTTGTTCTAGTAATTGTATATTTTATTTGTGCTTAATTCCTTTATTGCCTACTTCCAATCAAAGAATCCCATATAAACCAAAGAAAGGAGAAACCAATACACTTGTCTCCCCCCAGTCCCACAATGAAAAAGATAAAAGCCTCATAACTGGCAACAAAATTACGATATTTTTCAGTATACAAAAGATTATATTGGTCAGGAAATATCTAAAATCTTAAAATATTACCAAGAAGTCTATTTGTATAGCTAAAAATGCCTGTACCAAGCATATAATACTGTCTGCAAAAAAAGATTATCTTGGTCTCTGCAATGTCAGTTTTGTGTATTTGAGCAACACCTGACATTGGCATTTGACTACACAACATAACTTTTGAAAGCAAAAATAAACACAACAATTTTTCTTTTTAATCATGTCTGAAAAAATGAAAATGAGGACTGTCCAAAAATTATTTACTGTAGCCCAATCTGATACAGCAAATAAAGAACAAGTGACTAACCTCTTAACTGTCTATAATCAACGAAACATGAGCCCCAAAAAGAATAAAGATAATCTTAGATCCTCAATTTAAATAAAAAATTACTTAATCCAAACCCATTATAGTGCCAAGGAACTGTAGGTGTTCAATAGAAATCCTCAAGAACATGAAATATACCATACGTGAAGACCTCCACCCACAGTCTTATTCTAATAATAATTCAGAATGGAATGTATTTATTCTCAATGTCAGTGTGAAAGAATTCCAATAAATTTATAAAAACAATTTTGGTGAGGGTTCTTTTGGTTGGTTGGTTGGTTGGTTGGTTGTTTTGTTGGTTGATTCTGTAGTTCTAATACCACAGAATAACAAAATCATTTTTGTTCCTAAGAAAAGTCTTTCATTAGATTCCAGCCATAAGTGAGATCAGACAAATTTCAAAGTTACATTAAAAAGTCACAAATCAAAAGGACAAAGAATGGGATGCCATTTTTAAAGATACAGTAAATATTTTCAAAGAACCTTCCCACTAGAGATGACTTTGTGTTAGTAAAAGTGGCTTTGGAGACTACAAAGACACAATGCTTAGATCACCAGAGGCTGACAGATTTTGAGTTTTTTCTTTTTCTATCAAGAAAACTCGACAAGAATTTGTAAAAACTATTTCTATTTTGGGGGGAGTTATTAACAAACTAGTTGCAAATTTTGCCATTGCATTAATTTTTTTTCAGTTCATGTTAAAAAAATCTCATACTAACATTTAGAAATGTGACTCATTACATCAATTTGTAGCATGTAAGTTACACCTTTAGTCAGTATATGTGCTGAATCCAAAACTGTATAAGACTTGCAGTTCCTAAACATATTTCAAAATGATGTCATAAGTGTTTTGAGGAATTTTTGGTCTTCATGGTAAATTATGTTGCATAGAAAAACAGTATTATCAAATAAAATTGGAACAAGAATATAAGAAAGATAATGGACAGAGAAAAGCAAAGAGATATATTAAAAAGAGTCAAGGGAGTAGGAAGAAAATTAATACATGTAATTTGAAAAAATGGGAACGCGATAAATGAAAATTCAGAGATAAAAGAATGCAGGAAATGAGATGACATATTTTTAGCAAGTCCAAGTATCATCTGCACTAATGAGCTAATGAACACTAGACAGAAAAAAAATTAACCAGCTTTCTTGAAAATGAGAGAAAACTCAGAGAATAGGGCTGCAAGGAGACTAACAGAAAAGTTTAGACATTGAAGACCTCATCCAATCTAAGTGTTTTTATACAATACATTGTACCCCTTGCAGTCACAAGGAAAAGGGATGTAGTTGTAATGAGTCAAGGATATGAATAATACTTTATACAATTCCTTAAATAAGTCTTTTGTACGATGAGGATTTATTTCTTGAGTCAGTGTAATAGTACTTGTAGCTACACTTCTCTAAAAGGATGGAGCAAATATTTGTCTGCTGGGCTGTTTGGACCCTGAAATGAGCACTTGCTTTCAAAATAACAGGTGTATTTTGTCCTCCTAGGTAGAACCATTTTTGGTATCTCTACTGAGTCTGTCTAGAAGGGTGAAACACGATTACAAAGAACATGGACATACGATCATTCCTCCATAAGAAGCTACTAAAAATTTATTCTGTGTGCACTTTTTTACGATCTGAGATGGCCTTGGCTGAGATTAGTGCTTTAAGGCAAAAGGTAGTTTAGTAAATTAATCATATCTTAGAATCAAAGAATCATAGAATCATAGAATCAACCGGGTTGGAAAGGACCTCTGAGATCATCAAGTCCAACCATTGATCCAACACCGCTGTGGTTACTAGACCATGGCACTCAGTGCCACATCAGTCCCAGTCAGTCCCAGCTTAAAAACCTCCAGGGACAGTGAATCCACCACCTCCCTGGGCAGCCCATTCCAATGTCTGATTACTCTCTCTGTAAAATTTTTTTCCTAATATGCAACCTAAACTTCCCCTGGCAGAGCTTAAGACCGTGCCCCCTTGTCCTAATGTTGGTCGCCTGGGAGAAGAGACCAACCCCCACCTGGGTACAACCTCCTTTCAGGGAGTTGTAGAGAGTGATGAGCCTCCTCTTCTCCAGGCTGAACAACCCCAACTCTCTCAGCCTCTCCTCATAGAACTTGTGCTCAAGTCCCTTCACCAGCTTCGTTGCTCTTCTCTGGACCTGCTCCAGCACCTCAGTATCCTTCCTGAATGTTGATATAATGTCCAAAAATAAATTTTAGGAGCTCTTACATACTACAGATTATCATTTTAATGTCAGTTGAAGCACTAAATGAGTGTTTTTAATAATATTACCTCTGGTAACATGGAAGAGGATTTCTTAATCCACCATCTGCTTTCTAGTTGACTGGCAGCACACAATGCAAGACACCAAAAAGAGTAAATTCCAATTTATGCACATCAGAGGTTTGTAAAGGAACAACTCCAACCTGTTCTTTTCCTTTCACAACACATGCATATATGTTGATAATTATTATAATTACATACAGTTCTATAACTTTAAATTCATTCTGCTAATTATGTGACATCATTGGGTTCTGATCAATTAGCCTTCAACATGGTCTGCACTTCTCTTTAGACCTGTGCATTACTTTGCATCAGCTCTGCTATTTGTTGCTTCCAGACATTGGAAAAACTCACAGCTGCTGAGCATAAAACATCTGCAGTGGATCTTCTCTATGTGGAAGATCTTTCAGGCAAAACAACATCTCAGTGCTCTTGATTCCTTTTATAGATTCACTCCACATGATTTCTACAACATGTGAAGGATGTTGAGTCCCCAGATTACACACTTTCCTCTTCTACTGACTTTAAAAATAGCTTCTAGCCCTGTATGTTTTCTTGTTTTCAGTTTTCTCTGGATAAAACTGTGTAGAGGTGGTGATCAATACTTCACTCTTCTCAGTACCCCTTAAGCTTAACTTTCAGTCGTTCTCTAAATCATCTTTAGCCTTTTTCCCCCTTGATCATTTTGCATCTAATATATAACCTTTGCAATATTCAAGAACTGGCCTCTATTTTGAGCTACTATGAAAAACTACTGATGGAAAAAGCACCCTCACAATGCTAGCACCAAGATGCGTTAAGAATTACTAGTTGACTGAGATAAGCAGGAGAAAAATACTGTAAAGTACTGTGCTAAAAATTTTACCACATTTTTATCCTACTTCAGACCATATTGAATCTATCTTTTATTTGATTTCTTTCAAATACTTTTTTTATTATTACTTTCTTCTCAGTCAGTGACTTCCTTCTGTTAAGTGCTAGTCTTAACAACACTGTCATCTCTGACCACTAGTAGTAACAATTACTACACCGTCCCAGTTAATGTAGGAGGAATGACTCATTTGCAAAGATATGGAAGCTCTAGGAAACAGCTAGATCTCAAGCAAGTGGAGTTTGAGATCGTGTTGCCTAGCAATCAATTTATATTTTGTGGAAGAGGAGGATGGACTGAAAAACTCTTTCAGATCCAAGAATTTCCAATCCAACATTACTTCTCCTGAAAAAAAAAAAAAGAGTAATAACTATAAAATAAAAAATAGTAAATGGAAACTATATCCTTGGAATATACGATTATGTAGTAAGCATAAAATGCTGAGAGATTTTTGTTAGGATGTAGTATCTTTGATGTAATTATAAGTATTACCCAGACGTTGTTAACAATTAAGATTCTTTTGGTTTACAGACTGAAATAATCTCATACATTTACCCATATTGGTATTTCTAAGTCACCATCTCACAAAAGCAAGACAGGAAGGAATATTTTTTATTTACATGATATTACATATTTTTATTATTATTATTCAATAGTATTTTTCATTAGGTACAAAATTCCCTGTAAACGTTTGTTATGTTTTAAATCTACATGCTGCCTGCATCTCATTAAAAACTTGTTTGGCTGCTTATTTCTATCCTAGATATTTGCAGTACACTACATATTCTATACAGTACTGTGTCTCCTTGTTTAACTCTGGTTTAATCATTCCTGTGGGTTGTGTCGCAATGCAGAGATTTCATTTGTGCTATATTAAGAATGCATTTTGTTTAAACAATGACACTGCCTATGCTTCTCTTGATTTTGATTAGGTTTCATGTCATGGGTATAATCTTCTGTTTACATGACCTATTACATCTTCCGTGTAACTGTATTACATTATCTCTGTAATTATATTAATTAGGAGAAGTGTGAATTAAAACATTCAAGTATTTTTTTTTAGTAATTAAGTAATAAGAGGATTAACTCTTCCAAGTGATCAAGAAAAAAAGTTTCTCAGTATATATATACTAGGTTTATGAGCAAAATAATGTACTTAAAATCAGTTTCAGGGACTAAGATACATTTAGAACTTTTTGTTCTGCAACTGTTACAGTTTTGAGGCTGTTTCTGTAATGTAACAAGCTGGAGTAGGCACACTTTCATGGATTAAATGAGACTATGGGTAAACCATGCACTTTCCAGAGTCCATTAGATAGGATTTTTATTGTTCTACTGGACTGTCTGGCCAAAAAGAGCACTGATCAGTTGAAACTCGAATTATTAATAAAGACCACAAAAGAGAAACAGTTCATAATATCAGGGTTTCAAAATTCAGATCAAGTAAAATTATTATAAATTATTATTTGATAGTTCTTTGTGTTTCACACAACTGCCATTTACTTTATCGTCTCCTAAATGCAAGAGATGCTTGATTTCAGAGCAGTGAACAAAGAGCATTTGCGGACTTATTTTCAAGTTTTCCCTACAATCTTCCAGCGTTTCGTCCTTGTTTTCACTATGCAGGAAGTGCCAGCAAAACATGACTGCTGTAGCTGTAAACTAGCATCATTATTACTTTGTAAAATCTGTAAACAACATAGACAGGGCCTATGTTCTAGGTTGAAAAGAAATGAATCACCATGTCTAGAAATCAGAAAGCTGCATTGTGTTTTTCCTCTTTCAGATGGGTGTATCAGGTCTGCCAGTAGCAGGTCTGGTGGCATGTAAATTGACCCATGATCATAAAGCCCCAAAATTCTGTTGGTAACAGCAGGCTCTGACCATGTATTCGTCTGTATGATTTCCCTGCTTCTTCCCTCATCATTCTCTGTAACTGAGAGGATAGAGGAGAACACTACTTGTGCTCCTGATCCCTCAACTCGTCATCCTAAGATCCTGAGGTCTCTATTGATAGTCCTCAGACTTCTTGTTGTGACTTCGCCACTGCCTACCTGATGAAAGAGTAATGGATAATAGTCGCACCAGGCTGGAGACTTTTTTGGTGGCATTCCTTATCCAGGTCCTAGGGAGGCGACAGTCTTCCGTACAAGTTTGTTCCAGTTGGTATATTGGGCCCTCTGTTTCCCTCAGAAGGAAGTCACTGATGACAACTATTGTTCTTTTCTTTCTGAATAGAAGTGGAATGCTCTATGGGAGACGTCAAAATGTAGAACACAGACTGGAATTCTCTGTAAATTTAACAACACTGGATCTCCAAATTCATAAGTCTTAGTCCCTCCTGTAGATATGGATCTGTTTCTCAAAATTGCTATCCAATTAACATGTAGAAGGGCCCCTGAATATTTAAAAATTTGAGCCAGAGGATTGACAGTCTCTGATGGAAAGGTCAGTTTTCAATTGAAAGATTTATTTTTTTTCTCATTTATGTGCAATAGCCCATAATGAATGAGCAAACTGTATTTCAGGATTGTAGCTCAACTGGAACATGGAAATTAATGTGCCAATCAGTCAGCAAGTAGCAACCTGCCACAAGTGCCTGCACATATTAACTATGAAATGAGTCAAAAGAATAAATATTCAGCATGAAAACCTTCTGAGCGTATAGCACAGTTATGTCTGCTTCCAATAAAATTCTCAGCACAGTTGTATTTGCTGTGCCAAACAGAGATAGAAGTCTAAAGCCAAAATTGGATTAATTAAGCAAGGGTTGTAGGATCACCACAGACTGATCCCAGCATCACAAATAAGATGACGCTTCCAGTTCCTCCTGTGTGCTGGCCAAAATAATTGTTCTGTAGCAGTCTGTACTTGGAAAGACAGGCTGAAGGCCATGCTATTTGGTAACCTCTTACAATTAAGCCTCAAATTAATCTGCTTGTTAATGGTTGTCATCATGGAAAGACACTTAAAAAATCCTAGATACATTATTGCTGCCCACTACAGCCATCTGCAACAATCAGCTCCTTGGAACACGTTTTGAAATAGCGTATTTTCAGCTAAGGCTATGCTGAAAATTAATGTCTTAGAAAGGCCATGGTTTTATCCATGGTTTTATCAATTTTATTAGATATGATGTGTTAACCATATACATATGGTATTATTCCTGTATTAAAATTACTGTAACAAAGTAAAATTACCGAGATAAGCCTTGAATTCTCTGTTTCTTTTGATGGAGAATGGCTCAGCTACCATATCTGCTCAGTGGAAACAAACATAAGAAGAAAAATAAAACCACCAGAACTGCATTCCTAGCAACTAAAGATGAAAGATGAAAAGCTTGAAACTAAGGGACCCATAAATCCCTCTTGGAAAAGAGGTGGGAATAGAGAACCCAGAATCCATGAGAAAAACCAGGCAGACAGGTTGAGGCTAGCAAAAAGAAAGCTTCTCAACAATTGTCCAACAAAACTTTAGGGCTCAGTATTGAAAAGCAATAGATATCCCCAAGTTAAAAATTTATCTAGGTCAGATCTCAATAACATTGGATGAGACATACCAGGGCAGCCAGGATGTATTCTTCTTGTTAAATATTGATAATTTTGCTATTTAATTTTTCTCTTTGTCGCCCAGTTTCCAGCCTCATAATTAAAACCACAATCTTTTGATTTGCTAAAATAATTCTGTTTGGATTCTAACTAACAGTATACTTTATCACAGAAAAGCATTTAGGTGAAGGTAATGAATTTGCAGCACATTTCCTCAGAAATCAAATGATGTATACATATCACATGTATGTATACCTCTAAAAGATTTAAAGACCTTAGGGGCTGTTTGAGGTATTGCAGCATCCTGCTAAATCAAACTAAGATTCAGTGTGGGGACTGGTAATACTTCTTGTTTTCTGGGGAAGAATTTCCATTAGAATTTAAAATAACACCTGACCTGTAAGCAACAGGAAACAATAAAAACCCTAAATCTTCATGATAATTTGGAAATAAAAAATATACATTATTAAATAATAATGAAAAGACACTTATGGCTATCAATTAATGGCATTTGAATATACCTCTTACCATAATATTATGCATCATTATTTATAGGAATATTAAATGAAAGAGGGGAAAAAGAGCTCACGCAATTGGTTTAGAATTTCTTTCTATTTTCCTTTTTGCCCCCATTTCTCTTGAATATTTCTAGTTGTACCTAAACAAGAACTCTGATTACTTTAAGTCCTAATACTGCAAAAGCCTTTCAGCTTCTAACTCACTGCAGAAAATCGCAGAATCATATATTACCCTTAGATGGAAGGGACTCACAAAGATCACCAAAGTAAAACTCCTGGCCCTGCACGTGATCAACTCAAAAATCAGACCATGTGCCTGAGAACATTGTCAACGCAATAAAAGTGCAGGTAGAGAAGAGGCACCTGGAAATGTTCCTATATGCACATGGTCAGAATACTAGCTGCACTTACAGCATCCCTGCCTGGAAACATATTTTTTATTTAAAAAATCATGTAATATTATGAACAAATAGTCTTTTCAAGTTTTCAGTCACTGAAAGATTCATGGAGCATGACGTTTTTAATCCAGTACTACTGTCAAATGTTTAGCAGGGAAAGAAAAATTTGGAAAACTTGAGCACAGTACTTTCAAGGGCTGTGTAATATTCAGAACAAAATATTTTGTAACACATGCAGAATCAAACTTCATCCAACACTGAGAGCTGTCAGTGAGATGGGAGAAAAAAGAAAAGGAAAAGATGGGGAAAAAAGAGAGAAATTTTATATGGTTTAACATTAACTAGAACTCAACAAGAAATTCTTTATGTAAAAATTGCTTGCAGCTTTATAATAACCAGTAAAAGGCTTGATTGCAATTTTGAATAAAGTGAGCCAAAGAGGTAACAAAGATGATTTACTTATTTACTTTTATAACTAAAACCAAGGGTCAAACAAGTGTTGACTAACACCCAGTGTTGGAAACCTTAAAGGATGTTTAATGGAAGACAGGTGCTTAGGGCTCTGCTACATCAGGTTTTCAGAGTTAACATTGAAAGATGCCTAGCAAGGCTAGTCTATCTGTTTACGTAGAAGTTTGAAATTATGACATCCACTCGTATAGAACAATTCAGAGATGTAAGGTAAAACTTACCAGGACTCAAGACAGAGGAAAAGACAAATCAATTACAAGTCTTATGATCTTTCCACATATGCAGTGGAAAATATCATAAAGGCAAAAATAATGCCCCACAACCATCAACAAAGGATATGAAAAGTTTATGCTCTGATTCCATAACTTCTCCAATAAAAGAAAAGAACAAACAATTTACACTTGAAATCAAACAGGTGAAGTTTGTAGTGTGTTTTTTTAGCTTTGCACTGCAGATATAAGACAGTAGCTGCTGTCTCTTTGACTACCTTATTTCAGCAATGCTAGTAGACAACCTTATATCTAGATTGTGAAGTCTGATGTAGTGGAATCATTGTCACCATGCTGGTTCCAGAAATGTTAAGCAAGGGCTTAATTTTAATGTCTATTTGTAAATGCCTAGTATAAGTAAGAATTCCATAAAACAAAGGATACTTGAAATGTAGTTAATTCAGATTCCTGTACTTCTTCATAGAATGAGCACTGTGACTTTTGAGCAAAATTATCACCAAGTGAAAGAGGAGGGAGATGAATGTCCATAGACATAGTTTAATATTTATCAAGGTATACTTTAAGGAACTGAACATGTTAGAAGCCAGTTTACACTAGAAACATTTTACTGTGTGGAATCCATTGGGGAATCAGATGTAGAATCCTTTCTCCCACCAGAAAGTCTGCATCCTTGTAGAACCTGAGAGTGTTTTGAGTGCATCTGCAGTGTAGTGTGACCACTCTAAAGTAAATTCATACTCACAAAATTACTAACAAGTTGTTACTTGGGTTTTGCAGAGGGTCAGATGGAAGGAGAAACAAATTACTCTGATTAAAGCATATGAAAGAAATTATTTAGAGTCATGATCAACAACCTATCTGAAGTAGGTTCATGCAGAAGCTTGTGACCTTGTGTGGTGAAGTGTTTGATGAAGAAAATTGTAAATAAAACTCCCATCCCTGAATTTTAAAATTATGTAGTGCTCATACAGTCATTTTGTAAAACAACATGAAGACAAACACTAACACATAGCCTATGTTTCTTTGTAGTAATTAAAACAGACATGACAGAAACAGTTCTACTTGATTATGATCAAGTAGACAGATAAACATGCTGCATAAATTTTGGTAGTGAAAAATCTAGTTTTCACCTTTGGAGAAAAACCAGATTAGAAATCATATTACAAGCCATTTCATCACAAAACTTCTGATCAAATCTCTGCAATATTCCCCACATGATAAGCTGAGGATGACATAGTGGTCATGAGTACTAGAAGATCGAACAAAATAGAACATTTTTTATGGTATATTTATGCACAAAGAGTAAACATCAACAAGTTGCAGTACAGCTGTATGTCTGATAGAGATCTTGGAGATATCCAGTAAAGCACTGAACGGGATGACTTGCCACAAGAACTTAAATATAAGTCTTATTCCTGGGAATAGTACTTGCAAGATAGGTTGGAAATATTATTTCATTTATGGGAAGGGGACCAAGGGCTATTTCAGGAGTTTTAAACATGACATTGAATCCACAGTCCAGACTGTAAAAGGCCTATTTCGGAGGTGATATGTAGCATATGCAGCACAGATGTAACATTTTCAGAGATGAAACAAAAAAAGATATCTCAACAAATGACGTATAGCTCAAATCTAGAAGAATTTGAAAAAAGTCTCACCTACAAGGTTGGTTGAAGAGGAAGACACAAAACGAGAATAAATAGTAACAATGGTATAAAGAAGAACAGAGACTCTGTATTGAAGAATCTGAGTTATCTATTTGGCCATAATGTGAAGTCAGAGCCATTTTACTTGGTAGGGAACACGTCTTTTAATACAGGGACAAAAGAAAAAGTCCCTGTACAAAAGACCAAGAGCTAAACTGCTAAAAAGAAACAAGAAGCAAGGTGTAGTACAGGTTACAAAATCAAAAAAAGATGGAAGTTGGACCAGGGCCTTCCTCTCAATAGGTTTATTTGAATCCCACACAATATTATAATATCTTTAGAAAGCAAAACAAAACCAAAACACACCTCCATGATAAGAAATCCATCTAGTTTCACAAGGGTTGTATCCCTTTGTATTATTAGCCAGCATGCAGCCCATAAAATACTTTGAGAGTAGCCTGGCCTTACTGCTAGGAAGTGGAAATTTGAAATTGTCTTCAGAGGAGCCAGGATGAAAGTCAGCATTCTGATTGATTTCAGCAAGACTAGTAATTGTTTGAGCCTATGCACAAGCATGAATCTTCAAAGGAGTAGGGCTTTGAACAATTTGGTTGTGCGCATTCACCAGGTAAGAAGACATCAATGTTTCAAAGCAGTCTTCAACACTGACATGTGCTTCAAATGAAATTAAGTGCATTATTTTGTTATGTTGAACTTCAGCTATGTGCAGTTTAACTGAGATGAGCATTCTGGATCGGTCCTCCACTGTGAAATGAATTTAGATGACTAAAAGCAAGAGCAGCACCCTGTAGCAGAGCCCAGAAGCCATAGGCACCCTAGCTCTGTGTTAGGGAGTCTGGGCAGACAGGGAACCGTTGTTCAAGCCAAGGCTTTTAAGGTTTCCAGACCTGCAGTTTTCAGTGTCCTCATTTCTATGGAGTAGAAAGGAGAGGACATCTCCAGATTGAGAGAAGATTTCAGGGTGTCTAGGCAGCTTGTTCCTAGATGTGGTGTTTCCTTAAATGCTAAGGTTATTTCCAGCTTGCATGGGACAGCCTAATTCCCAAAACTGCACAGTTTCTGAAGTCAAAGGCACCAAGGGAAGGCACCAGAACCAGAACAGTGCAAGACATTCACCAAAGATGGAAGAACTCTACATTACACATTGCTTCCACATATAAAAGACAAATCATCCCCAAAAATGTAGGGATTCAACTTTTACCTTATTTATTTACAAATTGTCTTTTTGTTCTTGCTTGTGTATATATAAAACAAAAAAAGAAAATTTTTACATTCAGAATTTCAATCTCTTCTAACATTGCCAAAATTTTTCTTTACAAATTTTGTATCAGGTTCACACAAACAAATTTCCTTTCTTATCAAATATATTAAATTAAAGCTGAGAACTAAGAAAGAAACAATACAGTAAGATATGATGTATGCCAGATAAGTTCATGCCAAGTACAAAATGTACTCAGATGACTCCCAATGCATAGAAAATACTCTTTTTGTGTCTACTCTAAATGATTCTTACTGTCTAACAGAATTAAATCTACTCCTTTATTTTTTTTAGTACGTCATCATCAAAGGCTGAGACTGCAGAAATGTGTTCTATAAGTTGTTTTTTTGTTTGGTGGGGTTTTCTGGTGCTGGGTTTGTTGGGGGGAGGAACTGTAGGTGTCTTGGGTTTTGTTTTCTTTTTAAGGTTTGTTTGTGTGTTTTAGTATGTGATAAGTATAAGAACTACATAAAAATTATTCTTCTCCATTCTTATTCTGCTTAACCACAAACTGGGAATCTTGGGCATGAGGTGCACAGCTGCTTTTTCCAGTGAACAAGGAAAACATAAAATTGCCCTAGTACAGATAACACTTACTTTTAAGGCTGTATATTAATTAGAACAGTCTGTTTTTCAACTATCAATCTATAGCTTGTCTAATCAACTCTCAAATGGATATTAGATGTAATTCAAGGATTGCCTCTTTTCCCTTGCTGTAATTTCTTCTACAATTTATCTCTTAGTTCCATAACATTATCCACAGATATAACATATATATTTAAAGTCACTAGGCTTTCAATTCTACTAGATAATACCAGCTGTACTGCAGCTATTTAACTTTAGTCTTGTATAATCTTATTTACTTAAACTCTCTTTTTTATGTTATTTGCTTTTCACATAAATCTTGTCATCAATAAAATCAGAGAAACACATTGTTAACATTTTCTTGAAAATTCACGACAAAATTGAACACTGAGGAGTCTAATGTTTTATGTTTATCTCCACCTTAAAATAAGGCTACTGTTATAAAACAAACATAAAAACCCACAACAAACTCCAAATCTATACACATAAGTTACTACAGTTTACAAATTGTCATATTAGCAATTTTTAACAACTAAAAAAAGGATACTGAAATAGTTAAGATGTCTGCAACCATTGCCTAGTTTGGTCTGTTAACTTCATATTTCATAACACTGCTATTTAAATGAAAATAACATTTAGTCCATAATGTGCAATCAGGTAAACTTTGTAACATTATGTAAAAAAAACCCTTATCAAATATATTCTAGTGCTATTTCCTACATTTTCAATTTTTTCCTGCCTAAAAAATAATAGTAAAAGAAGTTAAGTTAACTGTATGGAAAAGTGCCAAAGTCCTACTTCTTTAATTATTGTCTGGAAAGACAAATCAATTGAGGTCTTATCATTAAATTTTTTTTAATAAAGCTTTTTTTGTAATTTTATTAGCACTGTGTTCAATTTGTTTAAAGGTGTTTTTCTTTATATAGAGGACATTTGAAGGACTGACTCTACTAAAGGACAGGAAATTTCATGAGTAAAGCATAGTTTAAATTAATTTTTCTGAATACTTATGATAAATCAGTCTCATCTTTATAGTGATGAACACCTGAGACATTATTTGGATCCTAAGATATATTCAGCTATCCAGGGAACAGAAACTGTATTGCATTATTTGTATCACTGATCAAAACAACAAGGATTTTATATATCAAGAGAAAAAAAAGACTGAAGGAGCTATTTACGAACAAGCCACATATTAATACCTAACCATTAAGAATTCTGAAAACATCTTACTCTGGGGGCACTTTTGTAATATATTTTCAGCTTTCTTACCAGAAAGTATGCACAGCAAGTCTGATAAATTTTATATTGAAGTAATTTTTTCATTCTAATTATGAACTTCAGGTATAAACTGAAACGTGCTCTATCATGTGAACTTACCATCACCCTGATTGGAGACCTGCCTGGAACATCCTCCTCATTTTCCTCTTGAACATTTTCCTCTTTTCCCCTTACAAAAAACCCTTTAGTAAGGAGCAGTAAGGGCATCACCTCCCATCCCAACATGAGCTGAGGACAGGCACAACTGGGGCCAGGAAATCCTGACATTCACCATATTCCTGCAGATAAATGACCATGTGTGCTTTGGAAGAACTGAGCCAAGGCTGTCTGCTGGTGGACTAACTACATCATTGTCAGCCCAACCATTCAAACCTAGCAAGCTTATGGTAAAGTAACATCAAACAAGATGCTGGATTTTCAGTTTCAGAGTTCACCTTAAGTCTTTTCTCAATCAGACATAAAGCAAAGCACTCCAGGATTACCAAATACATCAAAATGTTAATCTTCCAGAAAGCTGAGAGTATCAGTGGAATTACGTGTTTGACTTGGATTTAGCCAGTTTTAACAACTCCTAGAGACAAACAGTGGCTGGATGAACCCTTCTGCCGTGAGGTGGGTGCATGCTCCTCTCTGTGCCAGCCTGCCAGGGCCTCACACATCCTGATTGAGAACTTAACTGAAAACTGGGTTACCTTCTCACCTTTGTGAGGGTAATTTTGCCTTTGTACTTGATTTTCATATAGTGAAAAATAGTGTGTAAATAAATAAATAAGAAAACAACATTATACAGTTTAATTAAAACCTATAAATCGTGGTTTTATCCCGTTAAAGAGAGAATATTCACTAAAAGAAGTGCTCACCTTCCACCTGATAAAGTCAAGCATATAGGAAAGAAATAACCTCCCCCACAATAGGAACTTCTTTCATGTATATAAGTGTCTTTTATATAAATATCTATCATATTGCTATGCATAAACATACAGATTTTTTTTTTCTCAGTAATAATATTGTGGTGGAAAGACAAGGTCTGAAAAAAATCAAGACAGCACAGAGACTGAGGTTATAGTACGTAAGACAAAGTATTGTAAAGTAAGTGAACAATCCCTACACAAGCTAGAATGAGGACTGGAAACTGCAATTGCAGTAACATTATGTGTCATGTTGCTGCGGTTACTTTTTTTTCTTCATTTGACATAGTTTGTCTCTATGATATCTTAAAATGCACGCTATAGACATATCCAAGAAATTAACTTCAGAAAACTGTTAAGTAGCACAAGACAGAAACATACTGGAGGGCAGGGTGAGAGGAGACAGAGGGGAATGTGTGCCCTTATACATAATTATTTGCCCATATGTTAATGATAGGTATGTATTGTATTTTTAAAAATAATACATATCATATTTTTATACACAGTTTAAAAAAAGAGACAAAAAAATTACAAGTGCTACCTAACAGATACAAACAAAAGTATTCACAGATGTTCCAAGACCTATGGTGTATTCAAGCAATATATTCACGTATTTAAATTGTTTGAGTTCCTGTTTTTTCTTTGAAGCTGCATCCCTGAAAGTAGGAAAAATATCAAAATTTTTCAGATGTTAGTACATGCTATGTTGGCAATAACCCCAGATACTGTTCTCAGAGCTCATGATTTATTTCAGTGGTCAAATGAACTTTTTAAGAGTTTGAAGAATTTCAGAGGATAACTACAAGGAGGCAGCTTGGAGTACCGCACAGAGTAAAGAAAGGCTTTTGTATATTAAGAAACATAGACCTTTATAAAGAAGTCTAATTACTTTGCACCCTGAAAAGAGTAATGAAATTATCCAGAAAATCAGAAATCTTCGAAAATATTTGTTGTTCCATCCATACCATCCATACCATATCCACTAGAACACAGGCTGAATTTAACAATACATCGCTTACAAGCTTCATTATCATGATCCATTGGAAATATTCATTACCACAAAAAAAATTGTTTGTTTCAACATAATTGCTTGAAACTGTTCATTTAAAGGTACATTTGCTGAAAAAAAAAATCTGTGACAGTTTTCTTTCTGAATTTAATTGCCTACCCTGACTTCTCTCTGTGTGAAGTAGGTTTACAAGCCTGTGTTTTTAAAGGAAGTTTACAAGGGAGATAGCCACCCATTTACTTTTGAAATTCACTGATAGTTTATACAACTCCTTTCCTGCCTCCTTGAGAGATTTTAAGCATACAAATAGCTTTGAAATTATGAGTCAGAACCAGTTAGCAAAAAGTTTATGAAGATAAGGTGCAAACTGGTTTGTAGAAGAAAAAATTATTTCCATTCATGACATTGTGCTGAAATATTATTTTAAATAGATGTATATAATCTTAGGTTGACATTTTTACCTATTACCTGGGTAAGGTTGCACTGCACTGTGCTTAATATTCCCTCATGGCACTCGGCTGCTCTCTAAGATTGGGGTCAATGGAAGGGTTTCCCATATCCCTGACTTTTAATTTCTCTGAGCATATGATCTGTTTATCCCTTTCTGACAGAGGGCACATTTTATCTGCTTTCTTTGTCCTCCCGCTCTGTGTTGCAGATAGCTTCCACTGGAGACCTGAGGTGAGAGCTGGGCTCCTTGCAGTGTTCACCTCTGCAGAACCTTTCTGTTTGGGCTTATACAAGAGAGTTTAGTTCATGTAAAGTGAGACCACAAGAATCCCAATTGTCATAAAAATTATTATCTCTTGAAAAAAATCACACCTGTATGCTGTGTGGTTACTTGCTCTAAAATATCACTTTTTCCAAAACCAGATAAGATCGTCATTCTGTTGTCATTAAAAAATGTCTTAATAAACATAAAAGGATTATTATTTTTTTTAATTAAAAAATATGAGTAAAGGGATAATAGGTAACAGGCTCAGTGCTGGTTGATAGGGATTGTCACCACTGGAAGTGGGGTGGATGATTTGCAGGACAAATGTTAACTAACTTTCTGTGCAGAGGGAACTGAATACAGGAGATAGGAACTACCACTTGGTGTTGTCAGTGATTAAGTTATGATGTCCTAGTGTACATAGGATCCCTAATGAATATGGGCCATGTTGATCAATACAAGCCAAGAAGATGATACCTTTGGCTCTTGATGATGACCAAAACCCATGCATAGAGCAAGCTATATTATTATGCAACCTTTCATAGGCAAGGCACTGATTTAAGAGCTGTGGTGGCACCAGGAACTTTCCTTTGGGTCATATACAGTTTCAGAGATACACAGTTTCTTACCAGTAGGAAGACTTAGTATTTCATACTCTTTTCAAAATACCCATTTTCAAGCACAAAACACACTACACTCACCTTCACATCACACTCATTTCTGACAGTTTTGAAATTAATTTCAGCCACCCGTTTGGAAGTAGGCAATTTTAAATAGATATTCAAGTAGGGGAATAAATATTTGACTGTGTCATGACATCACTAATTAATTCTTTACCCCAAACTGAATTTTACTGGCAACATCTTACTCCCGGTTGATCAGGACAACTTTTGGAAAAGTTGAAACCACTATAAACACTGAAACATTGGACTTTCAAGTCCCAAGCTGAACCCTGATTATCTCTGAGAGGAAGGCTAATTTTCAGACTCAAGGGTATTTTTCCTCTTACATAAAAAAGTGCCCAAAATGAAGAAAGTAAATTAAATTCAAAATTCTAGCTCAGCTAGAACACAGAAATTAAAGTTGCCTCATGATTAGAGCAAACTATCAGAAAAGTATTGGATTAGTCATCCTTTGAAGTCTTGGGTAGCTTTATGGAAATTATGACACAAAGTGTAATTTACAGAAAGGTGTATGATCCTGTGTTTGTTTTTTTATTCATTATATATTTGACAGTACAGCAAAGGAGACAGTGGTTTCTGATACACAGACTAGATGATCCAATAGTACCTTCTGACCTTATATTTTTGAAAAATATGCTGATATAATGTTTTGTTGAGGATTTGATTGGTTTCTTTGTTATTTTAAGGGGTTTTTAGAATGAAGACAAAAATCCAATGAAATATTTATTTGATGAAGGTTATTATGAGTTGGTTTTGGTTTAATTTTCTTTTTTTTTTTCTTTTAAACAAGCCAAACTGATACTATTGCAACAAAAGCAGTATGCAGTATGTTGAAAATAGAACAATAATTAAAGTTATTTATCTGTACCACAGACTATTAACTTTCTTTTAGTCACCTGCCAGGAAGTGTTTAGCCCTAACTGGAAAAAAATTTATTAATTTTACAAAACTAAAAATTAATTCAAACCAAAAACTGTTATAATTGACAGCAATGCTATAATAGTAATTTCTTATCACAGGGTTTCAGAAAACATAAAATGTGAGGATTTTTTTTTTCCATACAGGAAAATGATATGAACTTTTCAATAAGCTTTAGTACACATAAAATATGCATACTAAATGCATTACTAAAATAAATTAATAACATACATTACCAAAAATAAATTAATAAACCCCACAAACCATCCCATATAGTGTGCAGGTTGAATTCCTTTTGACTCTAGCATCAAAATAAAAAATAAAATCCGAAAGCAAGTAATCCAAACTCTGCTGCAGAATCAGAGCAGTCCTAGAGCTAGACTAGCATCTGGGGAGTCCTGTCTTGGTCCAGTTCTGAGTGCTTGCTCCTGTGACTCAAAAGAATAGATGAATGCTTAAAGAACATGTTTTATATCTGTTCTATTCCTCTTGCATATTAAATTGTAGCAGCATAACAGCTACCTAAGAGGCTCACTATTGCCTCTTTCCCACCCCGAGAAATTTCAATAGCCAAATCTGCTCATGTCTAATTTGAGGGGTTTGTTTCAGGGGCATTTTGTCTTTGTGTTTTTAATTTTTTTTAGTTGGTATTAATCTGTGCTTAAAATTTGCTCTGATCCTTGTAATGAGATTTTACCTGTTACAATAATTTTTAATATGTACAGGTGAGTAAGTAAGCAAATGGATGATGTGATGCCTTAATGAGAATGTTTGCTGTCATAGAGATTAAGAGAGAAAATGGATTATACCACCAACTGTTGCTGGATTGGATCTGAAGTCTTGACTGTGTGAATAAAATAATAATTGCTAGTGATGGAGTGTATGACAGAGAGTCTAAATGGAGTTTTGGACAGTTTCTAAATAGCACACATTTAAATTACAAAATACATTAATTAGTAGTTTCTGAGCTCATACTCTTGGTAGAAAAGAATGGAAATGCTAAATTAGTACTATGAAATAGTGTAGCAGGGAGAGTTTGAAAGGATGCTGAAACTGAAACCATATACCGTTGAAAGCTCAACAAAACCCAATATTTATTACCAAGAGGTGGCCAACAAAACAAAAATCTGAGAGAGAGGAAGGAGTAGGAAAAATAAGCCCTCAGTTTGACTCCCCCAGTCCCCCAGCTGTTGTTTATGAAGTTATCTTACTGACCTAGAATGCCTAGAATTCCCCAAGCAGAAGCTGCATTCTCGGAGAGTGGGCAGGCTCACGAGGTGGCGGGGGTCCCCGCAAAAGGCAACGCTGTCCTTTGATGTGAAGCTTGCGTCTCACCCAGCCTGAGCTATCTGCTTTTTAAATAATTAATTGGTGACATCTACCTGGGCAGGTGTGGCCAGCACTGCCCAGCTAGAAGCCTACAGTCCCACCCCCGTTATGCAAGTGGCATCTCTTCTGAGCATGCACGAGTACCTTGGAATTCCCCCAGCGCTAACGCACTAAACCTCAGGGGTCTTTTCTAAATGAGTCTGGGGACTTACTTCATCCTCTTCCTCTTTACTTTCTTCTTCAAACACCCTTGAAAGGTGATCAGCCAATCATATGACACCAATTAATTTCAGTTTATACAAGATGCTTGCTTCAAGGATGAAGTTCTCGTTTATCAGTGCTTGTTTTCTCATGATTTGGCAGGAAAAGAATAAACTTTCACAAGTGGCTGGGCCAAACACAGACCAAAGTGTCAACATCTAATTAAGCTCTGATACAAGTAGCTATAGAGACAGTACACCTACTTCTTCCCATGGCTTTCTTCAAAGGATAAAATCCATATTCTAGCTTTAATAACTGGTATGAGAAACCCTATGTATAAAGAGAAGGGAAGACAGATCTTTTTTTCATTTTGCCAATTTGACAGAATTTGGCAGTCACTTTTTGATATAAATATTACACCTGTTTGTGCAAAGACAAAAATGGTCTTCAAAAGGTTACTTTCTTTCTATTAAACAGAAAGGGAGGCAGCAAACTGGGGTGCAGAATAGACCTTCAGGTGAACAATCATAACACAGCTATAATGGTATGTTATGAAAATATTTTTCATAAGCTTTTTTAAAGTTTTTTTCATCTCTGGAGCTTGTGACAGAGCCTGGGAGAGATTATAAGTTAAAAAAATAAAATCTAGATACTATTTTTTTTGGATATTGCGCAAATAGGGCAAATTTTGCACTTTCTTTTTCTTTCCTCAGCTGAATGCAAGATTGCTATAAACACACATTAATTACTCAAGAGCAGTATAAACCATGATCATGGAATCAAATGATGACCTATCTATAGAAATTGAGCAAGTAGTTACACCAACCACTTGCCCTACAGCAGATGAGAATAAATTCCTGTCTGTTGAAGGTGTGATCATGTTTACCCTGTATTTTTCTTAATTGAATTTTTACTCTTATTTTTCCCTGCCTGACACATTGAATTTTAAAACCATACACCTTTTGAAAAGCCCATAGTAAACTTTTTGTTTTGTTTTTTCCCATAGTACATCCTTATTATGGAGTTAGCTGCAAATAAGTATATTGAAATGAACTTCAGGAAAGTTTATTTATTTATTTTTATGATTTCTGGTTGGTTGTTTTTCTAAACAAATCCATGACACATTTTCTGACATCATAATTATAGGTATATTAGAGATAAAATAAGAACATGCTTGTAGAAAGACTAAATTGCCAGCATTGGTTTTATATATAAGACTAAAGCTCTACAGACAACAGTTATTAGCTAGCAGTAAATTATGCTACTACATACACAGTATGTATATAAAGTGTGAGGATAATGGCAAAATGAATACTAGTGTGTCACATAATGAAGAATAAGATCAAATAGTATGGTAGCTGGTGACAGACACAAGTCAGTTTGATACCATATCTAAATATAATCACACATAGCTGGTTTACTATCAAAAGTAAATGAAGGTAACTTTTCACAAACAAACAGGCCCTTAAAGACATGATTTATTTTCAGTTGTAGAGAAAATGAAATGAGTATTACTACGAAAATTGGAAAGATTTCCTGTGGCATAGGCTAGTACCCTACTTCTTATCATTTATTTAGTCAACTTCTTAACAGCTTAAAATTTTTTTCCACATAATATTATCCTATCATTGATCATAACCTCTATCTCTAAAGTATGAAGGGTATTTAAATGACAAAAAAAATCTTGTAGTAGCAAAGAGAAAAGGAAATATAACTCAGCCAACCTCCTTCCAAAAAGGAGATACAAGAAGCTTCACAACAAAGATTTTGTTATTTGGCATTTGTTTGCTTTTTTCTTTGTTTGTTTTTTTTTGAGGGGCTTCTTGGTTTTTTGTTTGTTTGTTTTATTTGGGTTTTTTTGGTCGCTGTTTGTTTTTTTAAATTTTGTTTTTATTTTTTTGTTTTAACTGAAGACTTCTCTTAAAACAGAGTTGAGATGAGGTACAAAAGTGATTCTTGTTCTGTTATTAGTCAAAATTTTGATTCCTTTGGGTATGAGTAAGGATTTATCTTTATATTCTCTAAATATTCATCTGTTTTATGGGCTTCCTTTTCTTCTTCTGTGACTGAAACTTTGAGCACAGTGAAAAATTAAACATTGGGACTTTATTCCATTACACATTTTGAAGATTGATGAAACTCTATCCACCTTGAATGACATACTGAATACATGGAACTGTGGATGTGGGAGCTATGAAGCGAAATAGCAAAGTTATTTGTGATTTAGAGGCTCCCAAAGGCTTTACATCAAAACAACAGGAAGGGTTTTCCTATAGTCTAGAATGAATTCTGCTTCTTAGCAAAGAGGAAAAAAAACCCTAAGAATGAAATTTGATTTAAAGGATGTAATCTTCCTGCAGGTGAAAGCACACCCCTATTGCTACTTACTCTAATCGAGACCCTCAGTTTTATTCCTAGCATCAAGCATTTCTTGGCTTCTGAAGGATTTATTACTCTCCAGCCTGAGTTTCCAGCAAACACTTCTCTTCCTCAAAAAGACGAGATCAACGGCCTTAAACTTTTAAAGGTGTAGTCTTCCATAATTTTGAAACTTTAAGTTATATTCTGTGAAATTACAGTAGATATAGCCTGTCATGAATTGATCTATTATTACAATATGTTTAAGCAGCTACTCAGAAAGTTTTCCTGGACATAAAGTAGAAAAATTCACTTATTACTCATCTCCCAATCTATATACACTCATATATCTATCTAACTGTATCTTTTCTTCAATTAAGCATAGTCAATGCAGGTGATGCTGGAACACAAACAGCAACATCCCATTACAGGATAAGGAGGCAATGATATTAAAAAGCACCACACTGGGCAGTACAAAGGCCTTCACAAAACTGATGTGGGGAAAGGCTCCTTCACTCTCCCTCCCGTGCTGTGTGTCCTGCAAAGGCCAGTACCACCCTGATGTACCTCAAGTCCATTCAGTACCCACTAACTCTACACATCCCAGCTCCTATGGCTGCACTGCCTTCCTGGGAAAGCTCTGCAGACTCCTCAGGTGCCTTGAGGCAGAATTGCCTATCCTGGGCCATTCTGAGACTATATTAACAGATAATGGCCCATTTTTTTAGTCAAAAAGGAAGACAGATAAGGACATAATCCACATAAATACATCCACATAAATATATGGAATAAGGTATGTGCAGATGTACCTGTGCAAATAAACATAGTCTATTCTGTGACTTTTCAGCACTTCTTCCAGCTCCCTTTCTTTCTTGTGCTGAGAGTGACTTCAAAATAATAGGTGAATGATTGTAACACTTCATCATCAGCCCAGAAAGCCTCAGGTTGTTGTTTGGGTCTTTTTTTTGTTTGTTTTGGTTTGGGTCGGATTTTTTGTTTATTTTGTTTTGTTTCTTAGGGTTTTTCTAGCTTTGTTTTTGGTTGGTTAGGGTTGGTTAGCTTTGTTTTTTATTTTGTTTTGTTTTGTTGTTTATTTTTTATTGGGGTTTTTTTGCAGGCAACTTTGAGAAAACCATTCACATGGTTCTACTGGAACTTGGGAGAAGTCAGAGAAAGTTTCTTAACTTGGTAGCTGGTTTGCCCATACTCAGTATGAAAACTGATTTGAGAGAGATTTTAGGGAAAGCCTGAGGCTGTGTTACCTCTCCAGGGTGCAGAGAGTCCAAGACTGCTTAGAACATTTGAGCAGAGTCCTGGTACTCAGAAAGGAGATCATCTCCACAATTTGAAAGCTGGTATCCATCTTTCTGTTACGGCAAATCTGAGCAAATGTTATTTGAGACATGCAAAAGATAACTCTATGCCACTACTTTAATTTTTTCACTGGTAGTAATAGTGAATATTTATTTTCTTGTGTGAAGATTTTTAGCCAAGTCTTGCATTATGTCTTAACTAAGAGAACTGAATTCTAGCTAGGGTCATAACTATTATAAGAAATCTCCCTTGCTGAATGCTTAAACCAGCTCATTCAGACACCACAGCCCCTGAGGCAGTATCATCTGCTCCAGTGTGATGAGAGCATTTATTTCATGGTTACGGTATTTCAATTAGGTACTAGAATCACTGAAATCTACTAAAATAAATTGTGAAGAGTTTTTTCCTCTCTATTTCTGTAAGTAGGATGGTTACATAATTTTATATTGTTCTACTTGAAATGTAGAGATGTATAATAGGCAAAGATGATCAGGAAAATTTAGTTTCACGTAAGACCTCACCTTATCATTTTAACTTTTTTTCCCCTCTTACCAAGAGAGGAATGGTAAATCTACACATACACATGTAATGCAACAGCATATTCAAAATATATAATTCTGTATTTGTCTCAAATTTTTCTAGGAAAAAATAAACCTTTATCAGGCAAAAAACTACTTTGTTAATGTAGCCAAACAGGTAAGCATTCTAAACCAACCCTCCAAACTACCATTAAGTAGGAACTTCTGTAATCAGGAGTGTTTCAGGAAAGTGCATCATGTATAAATAATTTATCCTACTGCTGATTTCATTAAGATGCATGACAATGCAATCATTTAAACAACAGATGTATAGATACTTTCTGTCAAAATTATGAGAAGGGTGAAGTTTGTGTGTCAGCTTTTTCAGCTGTGCCCACAGAAGGCATTTGGGTACAGGTGCTTAGAGCAGCAGCAAGCCCCCTTGCAGACATACCAGTGTAGCTCCACCATACAGAAGAATAGTCTCAGGAAAAGCAGGAGCAAAATGCAGAGTCACTCATCTGCTCTTAGTGGTCTCGTCACTGTCAAGAGGTAAAACACTGGTGGTATGGAGTCAGACTGGCCCACAGTAAGGTAGCACAGAGGCAAAAGAAGCTGTACAGTCATCCTCACTGCTTATTGCTATGATGCTCCCAGGTAGAACGGAAAACCCAATTGCTTCAACTAGTTCAGCACTAGGACAGACACATTCCTTCTCTTTCTCTACTAAATGGTTATGGCGGGCGCCTTCTACAGTCTGAAAGGAAGTTTTGAGTGAGTCAGAAAACACAGATATTCATTTTTACAATTTTACTAAATCTATTTATATATTCCTTAGAGAAATTCTATACATATTGGAAGAACATAGCTTGGATGGGTTTATTGCTCATTCCATTTTCTTTAGCTATCCGCAACTGATATCATCCTTCTTACAATTATTTTTCTGAATGGAAATATACCTGCAATATCAAAAAGTTGTGGCATCTAAGAATCATCTTGAAAACCAGGATTAAACCTTTCAGAGACTTTGAAAACATAACTACTTCCTGAGTGATTGAAACACTCTGGAGTAAGGCAACTGATGCATATTCCTCATAGTGTTGTTCCAGAGTTCTGACATTACTGCAATTAGAACTGTTAATTAAATCCATTCAACTAAAACACACTCTAGTAACCACTGACTTAATTTACTGAGCATTTCACGTTTTAAATTATAAAAGATGAAAGGTACAAAAAAACCCCATTGATCAAGCATGCCACGTTTTTCAAAATATAACTTCTCTAGATTTCTTATAAAGGAGAAATCTAAATCAATATGTCTACTATGACATGAATACATTTCTTTTCCAGTGTCAGAGCTATTATTCATACCAAAGATCATCCTACTAACTGTTCTTTTTGGTGCCATAAATATATGCAGTCATTTGTCAACACAATCTCATCTCCCCTAAGAATATCTTTTATGTGAAGGCTTTTTTTTTCCCCTTTTCCTACCTGTGAAGATGTTACACTTGCCCATGGATGTGATATCTCCTTAGTCTTCCTATAGATGATAAGTCTTAATATTCAAGATATAAATATATATATATATATAAATTACCATTGTTCACATTAAATACCACTGTTTGGAGTCAACAAGCCCTATAAAGCTCAAATACATCCTATTAATTATCTATTGCATCACCACCAGAGCAGGAAAAAAATATAATTATTTCCACTGCTTCTGGGTAAAATTTAAGGGAAACTTTACTCTAGTTTAATGTAGCTGACAGCACAATGTTCTGTATTGTGGCATGGCCACATCATGTCAGCTGATAATGTCACATCCCCTGAATGTCAGTGATAGTTTTCTGACATCTGAAAATTGTTGGAAGATGTTGGACTAAGGTTCCCAGAGAAGAAAAACAAATAGTCCCACTAGTGTATCCAGAGAAGTTCTGATGAAGCAACAGGCATCTCCAAGCAGCTGCCAGTTCTCAGAGGTCTGCCTTGAGAGCAGACAGATCACAGCCCAAGGTGGGCAAGTGTCACAGCCAGTTTTCCCAAACTCTGGTTTACACACTAAGAAAAAAGCAAACTGTGGATCATTAAACATGACAGTGACATCCACCTACAGACTATAAGCATGTCAAATTACAAAATTATTTACGTTGATGACCAGAAGAAAAGAGAAGGCTCCGAAAACCTGTTTCAACTGTTAGTCTTTGATATACTCAGCTATATATCAGCCAGCTTAATGAATTAAAGAATATTATTAAACCAGTTTTAAAGAATAATAGAATGGTTCCATAGCTTATTAATGTTACATTGTAATGTTTATCACTGCAAGGAACTACTCGTAAAACCACATTATGGCAGTGTCATCAAGTTCAGGAGCTCAAGCAGTGTAGCACAGATAAAATCCAAGGCTTTCTTGGAAATATTATCTTTTCTATCTCCTTTTTAAACCATTTTAACTGCATAAAGAGCTTTAGGAAAACACTTGCTACCTTTTTACCTACTTCTTCCCAACAGTTATGTATTGAAAAATGTAGATAATGCACATCTAATGAGTATTTCATTTGCTCTGCTTGAGATCAGGTAAAGTACAGTGAGTTTCACCGAGACTGATTAGTGTTCATACAGAACAACACTGATAGAGCAAAATGTAAGCAATTACTTTTCTCTATAAAAATACTACTCCCTTTAACACATATATTCAGTGAAGAAGGGAAAAAATAATCCAGGAAAAAAATAATTCACTTTGTAGCCATGTTTCTGCAGTCATTGTTAAATTCTTGTTACAGTTATGCTAATACAGGGATTTAATTTTGCAAATGCATTTTGCTGCTTGCCATGGATTTTATCACACATCAAAAATAAATTACTATAGAAGGAGCCTAGAATAAATCAATTTCAGGTATTCTGAGAGCTATTGATTGCCTTCTCTCATTAGCTGCTAGTGAAAACTGTTCAATAAAGTATAACAAAATAATAAAGGAGATCATTGTTCTTAATAATGAAGTTTATATATTGCTTATCTGTGGAAGTGACTAAAGAATAAAGTAAATCCTAGAGTAAATCCTCTCAGTCGTGAACGTTCCTATTTTATCTAAAGATGTCTTTTTCCCCTAGCATTTCAGTGAAAGTGTGTCCACATGTCACAAGTTCTGTTCCATAACAGCAATGCTCTGGGATACAGGCAAGGCAAATAGATTGCTGTAGGGAATAGCATTCCTATGACATTCTGCAAACATACTGCTTCTAAACCCTTTTTGGAGAGAGCCCTTAATATGACTTCTCATTGCCAGAATGACTTCCAAATTCAATAACATTTCATGATGGGGCTCAGAAGCAAGAGGGGAAGTAATATGGTGACAAAAGGTTAAAAAGGACACGATGTTAGTCCTATAGAATAAACATGGGATACCATTTACTGGGTATTCAGAATAACAAGAATAATATTAGTTCAGCAGAAATTCCTATTAATAGGAGCCCAGTATGCTAACAGAGCTCTCTCAGAGTAAAAGCACAAATCAAGAAGGTTATTTACTGGTCATTAAAGGAATGTAGTCTTTAGGGCTGTACGGAAGTTGATTTACAGGATATAAACAAGAAAAATAACATATCCAAGAAATTTGAAACAGTCATGTACAAAGATAATACAAAAGATATAACAAGAAAACAAGCAGGAGAGATGCAGTCCTCATGAGAAAGAGAACCAAGGGAGAGCAAAGAGAGAATTAGTCCAACATTATTTTCTGCGGTTAAGGGTGCAACACCTGACGAGTGCCAATACTTCAATATCCACGAGTCACCTCCCTACCAGTAAAGGAAGAATGTTACTTTTTGATTTCCTACTTCCTACATTTTATATATGATTTCTGAAATCACAAAATTTCATAGAGTAACCTATGCATGCGTTACATGTCTAACACTAGGAGACGGATATCACAGTATCAATTCACAGAACATGCAAATGCAACGACAGGCATGTGACTAGGAAAGATCAGGGATGATGGCAGGGTAAGAAGTCTGTGGAGGATGGTTAATAGCGATTGGAGCATGGTTGAAATGTAGGAACAAGCAGTAAGGGAGTTAAAAGCCATCAGACAACGGAGAGAATAAAATCTTCTGTTACACTTAAAAAACCCGAAAAAACCCAAAAAACCCAAATCAAACCAAAGCAACCAAAAAACCCAAAACCACAGAAGATTAACTTGGCTTGAATTTTCACTCATTTAAGTGGTTCTGTTCCTTTCTTCATCTGGGACCTGAGTGAAAATATAGGACAGTTCTGGGGAAGGAAAGAATTTCCTGTAAAGTCAGTGATGCAGAATCCAAGTTCTGAGATCTGTAATATGAATTACAATGTAAATAAATGTTTAAAAACCAAATGTTATATTAATGTACTACTGAATCTATAGAATGTCTGAAACCTACAGATTTTGACTCTTTTCTAATGAAGTGTATATCCTTTTACACTAGACTGCATTTTTGGTGACTAGGCATTTAGTTTTCTCAGAATCATCACACACACTGACGGTATTTGACACAAGTTGCTTGTAAACATTCTCATCTTTGCTACAAAAATAAAAAAAACCCAATACCCTACACATACAGACAAAAAACCCCAGTATATCAGCTACACCCCAATTATCCTGGTTATCTCCTACCTTCTAATTTTTCAAAGCCATACAATAGTATTAAATCTGTATCATCAGATATCCCTTCTCCATTTTAAGTACTTTCACCAACTAACATATGGTCTATTTGCATATAGATTGGCCAAAACCTATGCTCCATGTATGCAAATTTTGTTTTATATTTTGTATTAGATTCTTAAAATTAACTTTTAATTATTTTAACCCAGTGTTAATGATGACATTTCTGGGCCATGCTTATCTTTTATCTGATACCATTTTAAAACATTACCTCATCTTCCTGATACAAACAATTTTAGTGGTTCCTAAATTCAGTGCCTTCTGAATTCATGACTGGTTTAAAAAAAACTTTATTTGTTTAGCTCTTCCCTGTAGATATGAAGTAAATAAAAAAATAAATTGCAGTATCCGCATATGATGAACTTTTTTTGAAGGAAAAAAGGCTTATTTCACAGTTTGAATTCTTCAGCCACCTATTTTACATTGACTTCTTGTCAAAACTGATAATAAATAACAAAATTAATAAGATAGCTATGGACATTGGTGTTATTTCATAAGAACCAAACTAACTCCTATAACATGAAAGAGCAACTAATAAAGTGTCACTTAAAGCAAATAAATATAAGCCAAAGGCTAGCCCTAGGAACAGTGTACTAGTAATGTAATAATATATTGTTCCCATCAGGTTTTGTTATAGTTCCTGGATTTATTTAATTCTATTCATGCCTAGCACAGCTCTCAGAAAGAACTATTAGACTATATCATCTAGCTTGTCACAAAAAGAAATACAAGTCTTCCATTTCAATCTAAAAGTAAACTGGAAAAAAACAAAAACAAACTAAATCACCTTTACCTACTATTTCAATGTGTTCATTCTTTGTTACTGTCAGAGTTTCTGTGACAGCCATAAAATAACACTGCATAGCAAAACTGAGATCTTGGGAATGACCATAAAGCTTCTTGAGACATAAGCTCTGACTTTTGCCCCAAATAGATAGGAGGAAGAATGTAAGTTCAGGAAAACAAAGTAAAGTTTGAAAAGAGCAAATGAGTTCTAGTGTACATTTCAAACATTTAAAATATAAATCCATATTTCCTCTCTTTTTAAAAGTCTCTCTTTTTAAAAGTCTCAGAAGTTTAAAATGCCACAGCAAAGAAGGAGGTAAGATCAAGACCCTGTTTCTTCCATTCATGAGACAGGAGAAGGGAATGATCTCAGTGACCATCACTGTAGGGAATTCCAATTTCATTGTTTCTTTAGCTATTCTTTTCTTTTCCTGCGCACCCTGCCCTTGGACCCCTCAAAAGAAAAAAAGAATTTTACCCATTTTTAAATGTAAAATGCTGTGCAAGAAACTCTTTACAACATAGTAATCGCAGACAAAATGAACAGGCATTAGTTTCAAGTATTGTATTAAAGAATACAATGAAAATGTGATGGTATTCTTCCCTACCTTGTCATAAAGTACTTTGGCTCAACTGATTAAGTGCATCTACAGTGAAACTAAATGAGAGCAGCACGTTAAACCATGAATACACTTTTTTAAAAATAAAAACTAGAGAAAAAAGATCTGTGAATAAGATGTTTTTCCCCTTCTAAATAAAAAGGAAACATTTCAAAAAGATAGTATTTTATATGTTTGTTTTCAACAAAGCTAGTATTTAAAGTAACTTTGTCTATGGCATATTGTTATTCTGGGACCGTAGCTGTGATACTTTTGCAAATGAGTCTATAAATGAACAGAGACATTAACACCCACTCAATTTCAAACATAACACTAATTTAATTTTGTTGATTGCAACTGCCTTCAGTCTCAAACCTAGTTACCAGAAAACAGATAAATTCCAAAAGCAGAATTTTACCGACTACATTGCACGCTGAAGTGATTTGGTCAGCTTGCATGCCAGCTAAGAACTTGAGAAATACCAACAACCATTTTAGTAACAACATTTTGATGCAAAACACAGAACTAAGAAATAAGAACTATTTTTAATTTATAACTGTAAGGAATTCACAATCTAAATATGTTGATCACTAGTGTATTTGGTTGTACTTTAGTGTAGGAATCAGAGGAAAAATTAAGGGTTGATTTTTTTTAAAATCTAATTATACCCTTCCCATTATTTTCTTCTTTTCATAAAAATACTCTTTTATTAATTTTTAAAAGTGACCGATATTTGATCAAGTGTAATGAAGTTGCTAATTAAAAATCAATTTTCAACATGTGTGTCTTTGTAAATCTGTCAACTTATTTTACAACTCATCAGAAGTAATTTATTCTAAATCACTTCAGAAAAATCAAGATTGGTATAAGAATGCTTAAATGAGAACTATGCACAAATACATTATAATCCTCTTAAATAGTCAGCAGCTTAGTGCTGCAAAATAGTCATTTAGGAGGAATTCAGCTGATTAAGAGATAACTGCACCAGGCCAGTGAAGCCTAAACCTCACTTTCAGAGGAAAATTATCGTCACTGACCTCAGACAGGAGGGATTGCTTCTGGCTTGGACCTCACTCTCAAAGCTGCTTATAGAGGTCTACATGACAAGCCTAATCTAGGTACTTGAATTTTACATGCACAACCTTGGGTAAAAGGAAATATATAACTAGACTTCAGTTATTCATTTTAATCATAGAACTTTTAAGACAAAAAATTTCAGCTAGGTGTCTCATTTTTTATGAATTGCCTGTAGAGTCTCTAGACAAATCCTCCAGATCCTCTATAAGACTCTATTCTCTAGATAAGGTGGAATCAAAGTCTAAAGTCATTTGAAAGCAATTACTCATGGGGCCTTCAGAAACAGAAGATTTCTAGAGTAACCTAATTGAAACTTGTCTCTTTTCAATTATACTGAATAATTGTCTGCACTTTCAGCTCTTTGCAACTACAACTCCCTTAACTCCTTTTTGAATTTTATCCTTCCTACTTGAAATCAAACATATTTTTCTGTATTTTGTGTTATATATTTGCTCAGTGTTACTAGTTAACAGCAATACCACAGCTGCAATGGTTTTTTCCTGAATCACATCAGCAAGTGAAGCCCCAGACCCCAGAAGTACTAAGAAATTTCAGCATAAGAAGCCATCCTGAAGGAGTAGTCCCAGTATCTACCTGGGAGAGACAACCTCTTTGAAGTATGAGGCCTCAGAAATCTCTCCTGTTTCCTGAATATAATCCATTTAGTATTTGAACATATTAGTCACAATGTTTTTGTTTATTTCACTTTTTATATTCCCTTTGCCTTGTGTTCTGCAAGTAGCAGTTTCTGGAAAAAAATAACTGATGTACAAAAGAGTAAGGTTTTCTGCTGTTGACTATTCTCTAGGTAAAGGTCTTTCATTTATTTTCTGGGAAATGTAACATTTGGGTTTTTATCAGAGCAAAATGAGGAATGAGAACATCTAGATTTCAGCTTCAATACAACCAAATCCTGATTTCTGCCTCGTATTTCCAGTATTTCACTTACCCTTATCTCTTTCCCCTTTCACAGAAACAAGGTTGAAAAAAAAATTTCTGTCTGTAGAGGACAAGCTTCACTGGGACCTGAAACTTCCTCTTGGAAAAACTGTTCCAACTTGCCCATCAGTTTTCATTTATCTGAGAAAGTATTGAGTTATGTCTTTAGTTAAACATAAACTTCTTGACATGTCTTTCCTTCACCTAGGTAGTAAAATACCATAATTGGGAAAACAGGATTGAGATTCACCCCTTCACTGCAAAGTCAAAATATGCACCACTTTTGACAAAGCAAAATTAATATATGCAATTGCATGACAACCAACAAATGATCAAGCTTCACTTGCCCAGCATAAATTAATTTATAGAAACTGTCAGTAGCTTTATAAGTAATTTCCTTTCTTGTTTCCAGAAGTAACAGATTTTATTTTGACATAGACTGCATGAGAAATTATGGTGCCCCACTCATTTTTTAAAATTGGGGTCAAATATTTTTTCAGTTGCATTCATTCACATTCATGATTGTGATCTCTAGGCAAAGACAGATATAAGAGTAGTGGATCACCAAAGGGTTTGGATGGAAAATTTAATTTGACTGTAGTCTGAAGCAATAACAAATTATTTTCAAATAGTGCAGTGAATAAAAGGTAAGTACAAATATACCAGGATCGATAGCCTGGGGATTTTTTCCTTGTACTATAATTATGACCATAGTAATGGTCATGAGAACATTATCTAGAAACAAGTTTAATGACTTAAAAGCACCAAAACAATGGAACAGAACATATAAGCTAAAAAAAGTCTATTTCCCCACTAAAAAAAAAAAAAAAGAAAAAAAAAAAAAACAAAACAAAGAAAAACACAAGCCCCGAAAGAAACCACACCAAAAAGTTTAGATTTTCAGCTGATGATAGCCATGAGACATTGAAACCTCTAGTTTAACCAGTGTCACAAGTTTTGAAACATAAACAGGAAAAGCCTAGGAAAATTAGTTCCTAGGATATTAAACATTTACTAGAAAATATCTTGCTTGTGTTCCTTATTTCTGCATTTGATGATGAAACTTCTAGAATTCCACAGTAACCTTATTTTTGCTAATGAAATTTCAGAGACAAAAACCTTTTATTATTCTGTTAGTAACTCTGCCTTGTGCTGCACCACTGCACTTCAATCCTGACCTATAAAAATGGTCTTTTCAGAGATAAAAGTAACTGGATCTGCATTCTCAGTAAAGAAAAATCAACGGTTGTTCTGAAATTTTTATTTATGTTATTAACTAAGCAGATTTCAACTAGAAACTACATTTGCTTGAAATGTGTCCTTTTGAAGAAATTATTAAAAGAAAATGCTTAAATTTTCTCTGGTTAGGATATTTGAAAAGTAAACAGTGTAGCTGGTCAAAACCTTCAAGGCAATAAGCTAACGAAGAAAGCCCTGTAGTTCTCATGTAAACAAAATTCAGCTACGAGAGCAATTTATTGAAGACTGATTTATGCTGATCAGCTGTACTGCACTTCCTGTGTAGGAAAAGAAATGATTGTTAAATCAAGCAAAGCTAATACTTAACATACAGGTAAAATAATCTTACGCAAGTTCCTCATAGGCATGAGAACTAAACCCACTGATCTACCTATTCCTATGCATCAATGAAAGGCTATAATCTCAATTTAAGGAAAAGTGATTCACAAGAATTTGCCCCAAATTAAATTCAATTCCAAATTATAGTAATAGAAATGTGTGAGAAGAAACATGACAACAAGCTGATGGAGCAAAGTTAAGATGAAACAAAATTAAAAAGATCGTGGGGGTTAAAGTGCTACAATTATGGTGTAGCTTGAGAAAGTGAAATTCACTTCTGCACATGTTGAGATAAAGGAACAACTTGAATGATTGACTGACAGAAGTTTAGTGATTTCTGATATCTCCATTTTTTTTCCCCTCCTTGTGTTACACAAAAGGGAACCAGTTCCCAAATGGTTTATTAAAACTGAACTAACCCTCCCACAGCTAGGAAAGCACACTGCTTTACTTCCCAGACTACAGTGCTGCAGTACCAGTATGGGTAGTTCCTTACTATGTTCCTCTGTTCCAGACATGCTTACTTTTGCCAATTGTGATTTAAACAACTGTGAGGAGGCAAAATTACTTAATTTAAATAGCTAGGGTGGGAAGCTGTGATCTGACTTATTCTGTCTATTATTTTCTCTCTCAATTAGTTGCCTGTAAGTTTTCATTATCTCGTGATTTATAGCTAACTGATTTTTCCATGCTCTTCCCATTTTCTTCCTAGATTTTTTTCTGAAGCTGGAACACAGACTGATCTCTGACAATATTTTGTTTACTTTTCTATTTGCTATGACAGGTGATAGATGTTCATATTAAAAACTGAACTAGACCCCGTTAGCTCTTTTTATTTTTGACATTATTAGAACAGACTGTAAACTCCAGTGACCTAGAGCTGTGAGGAAGACAGCTTTCAGGATATAGAGGATGATAGGTATGAAACTGTGAAGGTGTGCAACACACGATTGTTTCATTCACAAAGCTACAGGGAGAGGGGCTGACACTCTGAGGGGACATGGGAGGAGAGGCTGTAGCTGTAGCAGGCCCTGCACAGGCTGATGTTGCAGGATACAGTGCACAAGCCAGTCTGAAGGAGAAAGTCAAAGTTCCCATGACCACTGAGTACTTTCATATTCATGATCTCAGAGCCACATAAATTCAGTTACTTATTTACACCACTATGGACAGCACATGGAATTGATTTCTAAAGAGCTTTCAACAACCTATGTGACTTTGTTGTTTCCAAATATAAAGTTTTTGCAAAATACGTTAAAAAGTTTTCAGATTTTGCCAACCTTCTATACATTCTTTCCAAGAAATTATTGATGACTAATTAGAAAGTTTGAGAGAAATAAAAGTGTTTCTATTACCAACTTCAAGGTTAAAATTAAATATTTTTTAATCTTTAAAATAAAAAACTTTAATTTTTTTATTTTTTTCCAAATTGTTCTAAAAAATATAATCCTCACAGAACACATGAATTAGAGCTATCATTAGTTATTTAGATGAAGAAATAAGTCATACCAACAGACCCCATTACCCTCTAAAAATTGAGAATCTAGGAAAAAAAATTCTTGTTCCACAAAAATTAAGGTAGCAAAATTTTTTTTAAATGAAACACTTAATATCTATTTTCTTCTGCAAACATTAATCTAATTAAGATGAATTTGAAGTTAATATTGAACTTTTCACACATCCCAAATGGTAGTTTCAGTTATCACTCATGTGGATGCTCAGGGGAGACCTCATCACTCTCCACAACTACCTGAAAGGAGGTTGTAGCCAGGTGGGAGTTGGTCTCTTCTCCCAGGCAACTATCAGTAAGACAAGAGGGCATGGTCTTAAGCTCTGCCAGGGGAGGTTTAGGTTGAATATTAAGAAGAAATTTTTTACAGACAGGGAATCAGACATTGGAATGGGCTGCCCAGGGAACTGGTGGAATCTCTGTCCCTGGAAGTTTTTAAGCTGAGACTGGATGTGGCACTGAGTGCCATGGTCTAGTAGCCACAGCAGTAGTGGATAAAGGGTTGGACTTGATGATCTCAGAGGTCCCTTCCAATCTGACTGATTCTATGATATCTATCTAATTTACCTGAATGGAAATAGTTGATTATGTATAGTAGAAAAGGTAGAGCTCATTAAAAAAAAAAAATAAAGAAAGAGTTCTACACTGTACTTTATCCCAAGAAGGCCTAGGGCTTTGAATTTTTCATTTTATTTCACTTAGTTACTGGAAAGGATAAGTTAATACTTTCCAGAGGTGCCAATCTATTCACACAGGTCCCGTATGAAAAATACTCATTTATTTTATAACTCATATCTGAAGAGATGATTGCTGAGGTTGAAAGCTATTGGTATATCAGTGAAGTCTGCTAAATGATCTTTATCAGAAGATTTGAAGTTGCCACATGCTTTTCTTTATGAACATCCTTCTGGTTTCGAAAATTTTTATTTTTTTGATCCTTTCACAACAGTTAACACATCAGCTTGCATAGTTTGTGTGAGCCCTCTGTCCTTTATGCCACCACCAATGCTTTCATCCTAGCTCTTAGCAGGAACAAGAAGCATCCTGAGGGAGGGAAACCATTGTTATTACCTGAATTTTCAAAGTTATTCTTGCATGGTAAGTATTGATAAAAAGTCCATGCATCACTGTAGTCCAGCTTCTGCTAAACCACTTCAGATGCACAAAGCTTCTGGATCACTGTGTTTATACATTATCCAGAAATGATAAATCCTGATTGTTTCAGAAACCAGGCCTCTGGCTCCAACATAGCCCTTCATGTTGTGCTTTTTGGCTTTTTTTTTTTTCAGTCAATGTAAGGTCTTTGCCAGATAGATTTGTATTTTAAGGAGTTTTTAAAGTATGCCTTCTTTGTGTAAGATCTGCCACAAATACAAAAGCCAAGCTCCCACTCATTTTTACACTGTTTCTTTCTTAAACACTCGTGCAAGAAAAAAAAACAAAAATATGCGCAAGGTGTCTAAAGGTCATAACCTCAATCTGAACCCCATTTCGCTATTTTCTTTCTTAATTCTGCAACAGAATCCTCTGTGAAAATTAAAGTCTGTTGTTTACTTTAATTTTTCAAGAAATTTTGTTAAAACTATTTCACTACAAACATAGTCATGCTTTTGCAGACATATCTGAAGAAGTAATCTAGAATCATACATTAGCGATGATTTGAAACATCTACACAACAGGCTGGGGAGTAGAGTTATGTGCAGGAATGTTCTTCAGTTCTTTCTTGTTCTTAAGGATTGTAGCAATAAGTTTTACTGTTAATATAATATTCTATCATCTTTATTAGGGAATTTATTTCAGTATTTTTGTTGGTTTTAAGGAAGTATGACAGTACAATGATATGGAAAATGAAATGAGAATACCAACAGATTTGCCAACACACAGTAGTACCACTAGTTGTATTGATAAAAGTGTACTTGTATACTGCTATTCTGGAAGTTCATGCAGTAAAGCAAGGAATAGTTTTAATTAGTTTAGCTCTTAAAGGCTGCAAGAAGGTTGGCTAGATAGGACTGGGAAATAAAAACTAAGCTGAGAACCAAAGAGAAATAACTCGAGACTTGAACGTTAACCCCGTGTCTCTGATTTCGATACTAAAATAATTTCATGGGATACAAGAATTGCTAAAGAGTTCTTTCTAAGAATACCTTTGGGCAAGGTCATTCAAAATCATGTTGAGTGCTTCTATTATATTATCTACCTTAATTCACTAAGGGTACATTAACAGTCTCCATATTTTATTACTTTCTTTTGTTTTCCCCCAAGTCCAGAACACTTAAAGGACAAAGTTAACAAGAGAAAGATACAGCTAAATTGTGCGTTTTGCTTCCTATACAATATCAGCTTTGTACAGATTCTTAGCAAATGTATGCATGCAGTACTTCTTCCACAGAAAAAATCTCAACAAAACTACTCCACACCCCACCTGAAAAAAATACAAACAAAACAAAAAAATCAAAACACAACAAAAACAAAACGAAGTAGATTTTTTTTTCATCAAAATAACAAAATTCACTTCTGAAGAATTCATAGTGTCTGAAAAGACTTGCTGTAATAAAGCATACGTTTATATGATAGAGTTGCTATGCTTCATCCATTAAGTAGATAACAAGAATAGAAAACTAGATGATAGACCATATATTCTTAAACTGAGGCAGACAATTTACCTCAATACCACACAACCTTAATTGAAAATAAAAAGATCTCTAAAAATGAGGATGTGGCTTCTACTCTCTTTACAAACCATATTTTATGGTTACTCAGTATTTTTTCCTACACAAGCAATTGAAAGATATACATCATAAATTTTTATGATTACATGGAGAAGTAGGTAATATTCCAAGAAGGTAATAATTTTATAAGTTCTAGAGAAATGAATGACAAATAGATTACTGGTACTGCTGCCTTTTAGATATGCCCTCCAATAACATTAATCATTCTAAAGGACATTTATTCATATGCTTATGCTCAGAAGTCCCCTTCCATAAAGAACATTCATTGCCTAATGCCCAGTCCTGCAGCTTATTTACAGCTGTTGGACATTTTCCATTTCTAATCTCTATAATTTTGGGGTAGTTGGTCTTAATATTGGAGAAATTAGAATAATTACCAGGGGAATTCAATCAACAAAGACAGGAATTTCCATAATATAGATGGTAAAATGTAGAAGCTTATTTGAAGATACAATCCTAACATTTGGCCATGAAGAGCCTTCCACATGAAAGTGAAAATCATCTGTTGACTATGTCATTGCTGTGGGATTTTCTGGATGAATGAGTTACAAATCTGAACTGAAATGATCACATTCACGCACCACTTTCATGACATCCTGCTTGTAGCCATAAATATGTACCACATAGTCAAGTAGCCTACAACAGTATCATGACTGAGAGGCAAGATCAGCCATGACACTTGCAATTATTTCTTCTGAGATATCTTGACACTATACTTAACTTCCTGATAACAAATTGGAACACATTTTAATATCTATTTGAAAAATTGTATCCTCTTTAGTTTACACAGTGATAAGAATTGCCGTGCCCTTTTAGCAAAATATGATGCTAACCAGACAATATGGCAATCTTGCGATTCATACAATAGAAAGATACTGCAACAGACTTTAGGACAGACAACTGGACAGCTGTCACTGACAAAGTATAATTACTTCATAGGTGGAAAACAGAGAAAACCATCTTTTTATTAAGTCTTTAAAGTTTGATCCAGGCATTTATTTATTTTGTTTAGTCAAAGGGAATCAGCCTATTTCTTTCATCAATAGACCCGTACACTTTATCAATAAGTATCAGAATTTCCCAGAGAAATATGTAGAAATAAAGTTATTTCTTCTATATATTAGGTTGATATTCCTTACACATCCTCACTTCTACCAGGTATTTATTCCATTTTCCTTCTTTGTCTTCAGTATAATTCTATACCAAGTTCATCTTCTTAATGTCTAAATTATCTTTTCATATATATGATCTTCTTTGTTTTCTTATATCTGAAAAAAATAAAATGTTCATCTCCTTGTCTCCCTTCTCTTTAGTCCATGCTCAAATTTGTCTGACTTCTACTTACTGATCCTAAGGTAAAGTTACTCATACTAATAATTCACACAACAGTTTACCAGCAGTTATATCCATACATACATTTGAACAGCCGCTTCCCCTCTCTTGCTTTCCTCCATTCCAGTCTTCATCCTCTGTTCCTTCTTCAGCATTTGCCTTTAATATCTGCATTACCTCAGCATTTAGCAAAACCAGAAAGCACCTTGACTATACTTTTCTGAGACAGAAATAGCAAAGAGCAGTGATACCTTCATTTGATTGCAACCAGACTCATTACACCTCCATGTTAACATCACTTAGCCTCACGTTTCTTCTACTTCTGCAAACATTATGAAACAGAAGACAACCTTCATCTGCTGTCTTCCTCCCCATCTCCCCACAAATGCTGCAAGTGGAATGCCTGCATGACTTTCCTTCCAGAGCACAGTTCTCTCCACTGCAAGGTCTAGTTTTGAGGGAACACAGCTACACATTTTTCATGTTGTCAAACCTAAGCTAAGCTGTGAGAAAATATCTAGACTGAAGTCAAGCTACGTAGGAAAGGCAAAATTGCTGTCAAAGCTAAGCTCAGAGATTTAAGAGGAAAACACAAATATGCAAAGGCATCCAAGGATGAAAAGAGACTGACCTTTCCACACATGAAAAATGAAGTCTTGGGCAACAAAGACACCTCTGGTGTCACAGGAATGACAAACATTAATGCTTAGGCAGTAGCTAGATTAGTCTGATCAATTGTGAGCATTTGCCAGAAAACAATTGCTTTGGAATTCTGTGCTGTTTAGAACCTACTTGCATTCTCTGCTTGCACAGGGAAAAAAGGTTTATCAAGTCGCCTGGACTGTGAAAGATGTCAAGACCAAGACTGATCATAATAATCAGCAAAAACCCACATCCCTAATGACCTCTGTTTCCTCACAGTTTGCTGAGCAAAACCGACATCAGAAAGAGGTTACCTCTACCAGGTCACTTGCAGGAAATCTCTAAAAGACTTTTATTTTGACTTGGTATAGGAATTCAGAAATATGTCTTCTTACCATCTGAATTTTCATGCATTCTTTTGGCATTGATTGCACTTCCTTCAACTAGGATGTGTTAAAGAACTGTAAAGATTGACATGGTGCCATACAATCAAGAAAACTTAAGGTTGGAAGAGACCTTTAAGATCATTGAGTCCAACCATTAACCCAACACTCTCAAGTTTACCACTAAACCCTCTCCCCAGATGCCATATCCACATTTTTTAAACACTTCCAGGGATGGTGATTCTACCACTTCCCTGCACAGCATCTTCCAAGGCTTGACAACTCTCTGAGTGAGTAATGTTTTCATAATATCAAGTGAAACCTCCCTTCATACAATTTGAGGCCAGTTCCTCTTGTCCTGTCACTTGTTACTTAGGAGAACAGACTGACCCCCACCTGGCTATAACCTCCTTTCAGGTAGTTGTAGAGCAACAAGGTTCCCCCTCAGCCTTCTTTTGTCCAGGCTAAACACGCCCAGCACCCTCAGCTGCTCCTTATAAGACTTGTGCTCCAGACCGTTCACCAACTTGGTTACCCTTCTCTGGATACAATCCAGCATCTCAATGTCTTTTTTGGAATGAGGGGCCCAAAACTGAACACAGGATGTGAGAAGCAGCCTCACCAGTGCTGAGTACAGGAGAACAATCATTGCCCTGATCCTGTTGGCGAGGGCAACAATCAAATACATTCAGATTGTATTTCTGATACAATCCAGGATACTACTGGCCTTCCTGCCATCAGGGCACACTGCTGGTTCACGTTCAGCCACTGTTAACCAACACACTCAGATCCTTTCCCACCAGGCAGGTAGCTTCCCAGGCTGGGTACTCAAAGAGCAACTGGTCTTGCTATTAAAAACTGAAGCAAAGAAAATATTAAATATCTCAGCATTGTTCTCATCTTTTGTCATTCTGTTTCCCCCCATATCTGATACAGAATGAAGAGTATTCTTATCTCTCATTTTGTTTCTGATATATTTATAGAGACATGTTTTGTCATCTTTTATGGCAGTAGCAAGAGTTCTAGTAGGGCCTTGGTGTTTCTAATTTTTTCCCTGTGTAGATAGCTTCATGACATGCTGCCTGTGGTGAAAGACAGAAAACAAACAATGCGCCCTTCCTGTCACTCAGACCACTTTTCATACTGTAGTTTTGCAAAAAAACGTTCCCGTGTCAGTAGGTAATGTGCTGGCATTGTTCAAATACACAAGTGAAAGATAAATGTGCTGTTCTGATGGAAAACTACATTCACTGAAGAAGAAACAGGAACATCAAATAAGAAGTTCAGAATCATTTTGACTCACTACTCGTTCAAAAATAGGCTTTGAAAAGGGGAAAAGAAAAGGAAGGATGGTAGTAATACCAGTTTTGAGATGTAACAGAAGTTACTGAGGCACTAATAGTGCTTGCAACAGAATGTGCCAGAGAAAATTACTGTGTAACCAAAGCCTTGATTTAAAGAAATCAGCCAAGCAAAGGTAAGAAATAGTAAAGGAAGGAACCAAAGCAGCCAAGCAGATAACACTAAGTTGTATAACCCAGTGCATTGTCTTGAAGGAGTTCATAAAGTGGTTGCTAATAACTTCGGGAGCTCCAGACAGAAACGACCATCAGAGACCTTTAGTGAAGTCCCTCAGAGACCTTATTAGGATATGTATATATGCTAATAAGTGTTGGGAACTGTAATAAATATGTAAAAAGATTGCAGGAAGTGAAAATGAATAATCATGTAATGCAGACATGGAAGCTGTAGTGAAGATACCTTTCTGTGCACTTTGGCAAACTGATTCCCAGTGCATCCACTGCACTGTAATAAAAGAACACCTGCCTGCTAAAACTTACAGAGTCTTAGGGGTTTCTTTTACATGCCAATTTTAGGCAACAGTAGGTATTTTTGTATGTCATAATATAAACTAGATAGCTGAGGGGCATTACATGTACTGCACTAAGCAGGAGATATATAGAAAATGAAGTAGTCTCAGATAATCTAATGCAGAAATGGTTTTTAGCTCTGGGAATTTGAGAGAAAAGTCAGCAAGCTGGAGGATTAAAGAACTCTGTGGTGGACACTAGAATGCTCCAGGCAGAGAAAAAGCATTTGCAGTCATGTAATGATTACAGCTATTCTCTTCATACAGGGCATTTCTTTCATTTTATGAAGCACTGAAATACATGGATGAAGCTCTTACTGCCATTTTGCCTAGGCTCTGGACTTAAGGAATGAGAAAAGTTCAGTTCCATGTTTTAACTGTCAGCTTTTCTGCTGATGAACTAAGGAACAAAATGACACTTATTCTTCCTGTGAGAATAAGCAGTTTCTTATAAGGACTACAAAAAAAACCCCAACAACGAGCCAAAAAAACCCAAAAAACAAAAACTCCCCAAAACAAAAACAACAACAACAACAAAACTGACTCTTATAATCCAATTCATCCTTGTGTATAACCTGCAAGTAATAATTTGCTAGGCAAAGTAGGAATTTTAAACACTTTTTTTCTCATGTCTTACCTAAGTCAATTAAAGAATAACTGATGGATCTACCTGAATTTTTTAAAAAAATTTTTTACAATATTCTGAATTTCTTTATTTCTTTCCTACAGATCCTCTATCCCATTCCACTTTTACAATGCATCAGATCTGTGCAGGTAGAAAGCCAGTGAGATAAATGACTATAAAATTTAGTCAAACACAACTTTTGCAACAATAACAAAAAAATTCCAAAACAAAGTGATAGCGATAGAGTTAGGGATGTTGTGAATTAAAATTAATTGGTAATTTTAATTAATGAACAGTTTATACCTTAAGGTACTATTTAATTGCATTTTAATTCTATGTAATTATGGGTGGAGGTTTCCATTTTAAATTATTCTTACATTGTAAGAATAATTTGCTTGGTTGGTAACATGTAAATACTTCAAATTCATGACTGTGCTTTTGCCTTTCCCACATATAGGAGCCGGGTTTAAACCACAATGAAATCACTCTGCTGACCTCACTGGAATTCAGAAGAATGTCTATATTTGTAACTGAGCTAGATTTCAGTATATTCAAAATAAAAAAAAAAACCAAAAACAAAACCCAAAACAAGCAAACAAACAAAAACAACAACAAAAAGGAAAGTTTTTCCATCAGTTATTCTTTAATAATCCCCTGTTCAACTGGACAGGGGAGAGAAAATATAATGCAAGGCTTGTGGGCTGGGATAAGGACAAGAAGATATCACTCAGCAATTCCCTTCACAGGTAAAACAGACTCAACTTCAGGGAAATTAGTTTAATCAGAGTAGGATAACAAGAAATAAAACTAATCTTAGGTCACTTTCCCCCTCCCTTCTTCCCAGGTTTAACTTTACTCCCGATTTTCTCTACCTCCCCCCATTAGCAGTACAGGGGGATGGGAAATGGGACTTATGGTCATTTCATCACACATTGTCTCTGCTGTTCCTTCCTTCTCCAGGGAGGACTCCTTACACTCTTCCCCTGATCCAGTGTGAGGTTCATCGCATGGGAGACAGTTGTCCACAAACTTCCCTTCCCTCAGGCTGCAGTCCTTCACAAACTGCTCCAGCATGAGTCTCCTCCATGGGGTGCACTCTTGCAGGAAAAGACTGCTCCAGTGTCGGTTTCCCCACAGGGTCACGAGTCCCGTCAGAAAACCTGCTCCAGGGTGAGCTCCTCTCTCCACAGGTCCCTACCAGGAGCATGCTGCAATATGAGCTTCCCACAGGGTCACAGCCACCTGTGGGCATTCATCTGCTCCAGTGTGAGGCTCCTCCATGGGCTGCAGGTGAATGTTAGCTCCACAGTAGACCTCCACAGGCTGCAGGAGAACAACCCGTCTCACCCCAATCTTCCCTGTGGGCTGCAGGAGAATCTTCACTCTGGCACCTGCAGCACTTCCTCCCCCTCCTCCTTCACTGACCTTGCTGTCTGCAGGGTTGTTTCTCTCACATTCTTACTCTTCTCTCCAGCTACTGCTGTGCAGCAGTATTTTCCCTGCTATCAACATCTCTGACTGGCTCAGTCTTGGCCAGTGGTAGGTCCATCTTGGAGCCAGCTGGCATTGGTTCTGTTGGACATGGAGGAAGCTTCTGGCAGCTTCTCAAGGAAGCCACCCCTGTAGCTCCCCTACTACCAAACCTTGACGTGAAAACCCAATACAGGAACGGAGAGTAGACTTAATAGCAAGGTATAATTTTATGCTTCTTTACCAAGAAAACATCGACTAAATACATTTACATTTAATTTCAAACAACTGTGAACATGAATAGCTGGAGGGCTTGTGCAAACACAGAAGATTTGATTAGATATGTTTTAAAGAAACAGTTTTAAATGTCCAAGTATTATATTTCAGAAACTTCTGCATCATTATTTTTCCATTAGATAAGCAATGATTTTCCTATTACTGAGGACTGTATCAAACATACTGATGATTTGTTGTTTAACCCAGGAAAAGTTCCTTCTAAGCACCTTTGCTTCCCCCCCAACTTTGTTTGAAGTCTTTTATAAACAAAATCAACTCACAAAGAATCGACATCAACAGCTAGCAGACCCTCTGATTGACTCCCCATTCATTATTGTTTAGGGAGTTCATTGAGAGAAGAGGGTTTATGATCACTTCAGAGTATACTTCATTCAATTCTTAATGACACTTAACATTTGACAGATGTTTTTCAGCTCAGTCATTGCACACAGAGAATTACAAGCCATGTGTCAACCAGAACCACCTGAAAATCAGATTTCAGATCAGATTTCTACCTATTATGAAAAACTCTGATTTTTTTTTCTAAATTTAATTGTTTAAACCAAATGTTTCAGAATCTTTCTTTTAATACAGGATATTTCAAATTAAACATCTAGGTTTTAAATATACATACAAACAAAAAAAGAAATTGTAGAAGCTTCCAAAATCAACTTCTCTGAAAATCTACCATAACAGCCCTGTGTGTTTTTGAGTTATTATACAGTTTTCACTCCTCAGAATATTTTAGTTGAAAATTTTTATATTAATTTAAATATAAGGTGACCTGTCATTTTGCCATAGGTTTACAGCCAGGATAAAGCAGATGTTAATTATATCTCAAAGTCAGCACCTGCAATTTGTGAACCACATGTACTCTTTCCGCATGTATCCTGTTACCAGGATAGCATTTTAACTATTAAGGCAACAGACAGGTCATTTCCACTCATAACCAATGTTCAAAGCTTTTTGTTATACTCTATGAGTATAGAGTACATGCTGCCACCCTGAATGCCTGAACAAGGTAGGGGAGACTTTTCAGTAACCAGTTATTAGGAACTACGTGGTCTATTGCTCAACTTTGAAAACTGGAAGCATTTTTAATCATTTTATTTTAGTTTACCTTCACATACCACCATCAATCTAAATAAATCAACAGATTAAATTGATTTCAATAATAAAATTTTCAACTTCCAGTATTTCTGAGAAATTGTCAGGAAAAAAACCCATATTATTTAGGAATTTAAATTCTTCTTTACATGTCCGCTAGTGACAAACTCCACAATAATCTTGCACTATTCTGAAAACGGTCACAATTTTTGAGTATATGCCTTTAAAATATTACTATATTGTTATTCAGTAATTCTAAGTAATCTCAAATTGCCTAAAATTTTCAAGTAGTCAAGTCCTGTCAAGTCTTATTCTACTTGCAGTTTTTAATATTAATCTCCCAAAAGAAAGAAGCTCTTTAAAGTATTGTTAGAATTCAGCATTCAGCAGCTCTTTGGTCAATTTGTATCACATCAGGATCCTCTCTTCTTCAGCATTCTGTGCAATTTGAAATAGATTTTTTCTTCACAAGAGAAGCAAGATCTAATCACTAACTCTAGCAAAGAGAAGAAAAATAATTTGCTGCTTTGCCTTAAAAAATTTATTTTTTCTTAACACTTTAGATAGTTTTCCGTGTTACATGAATATGCATAAAAGGCCATTTTCAGTATTTCATGATCATAATAAAAACTCCAAATACAAAGAAAATTTTGGGTGATAAAAAGCCATTACTAATAACTTATTTCACTAAAAAAAATAAAAAATAATTTTCGGCACTCAAAATATCCACTTAAGGAGCTATTAATGTATTGGTCGGTTATTTGTTAAAAAACAGCCCAAAATATTTTAACATTACATTTATAAAATGTAAAGGAAATGCCTCTTAACTAAAGCATTTCTGTGCACTAGTAAAGTATTTTAGGGGTTTTTGTGCCACAGGGAAAAAACCAAAACTTATTTTCTTCCCGTCTTTTAATAGTGTTCACCAAACTTTTGGCCAAAGTTTAAGTTTAAAGTTCTACCAGATTATTTTTGTGTCTGTAATATACAACAGACTGAAAACTGATGAATCTTATCTACAGCATAAGTTTGCCACTCCATGGGTAACAATCTTTTGTGGAGGGATTAGTTTATGTCGTGTTTGGGTATTGGCTCCTGGAACAGGACAATGGGACAGACTTAATAAAGGGATCTGGACCTTACCTACTCCTTCTTCATCTATCTTTTTTTTTTCTGGTATAATTAAGTACTATAGGAAAAAGCTTACAAGGAAAGACCAGAACTAACCTACTTCTATGGAAGCACCAGTTATCCACTTCCTTTTCCTGAACCAAGACAGGAGAGTATTTTATACAAGGATACTGGGGAAAGCAATGTCATGATATTAGAGCCATCCTATGAAGGGGGAAAGAAAAATATCAATGAACTGCTCATTAGGAAGATCAAAAGTCTTTGATTCCCAAGAGTTTCCCAGCATAACACCAAAAAAAAAAAAAAAAAAAAAAGATAAACTACCAGAGGTGGAAGAGGAAACAACCAACCAAATCATACAAATATTAGTTAACATTCTTTTCACTCAGAACTGTGAGCATTGCATCTGTTCTGCTACCTCCCCTCTTTTTTTTTAAACTATTCTCAAAATTTTACACCATAAACCAGTTTGGTTTTTTTTTCAAATACATTTAAGGACCATACAAGCATTTTTTTCAAAACAAAACAAAGCACCACACAAAAATTACAACCACTATCAATAATCCTCCTATCACACACACCAGTTTTCAACTGCCATCAGAAAAACTTTCTCCCCCCAAAACAAGTCCCAAGAATATAGGTTATCACAAGATAGTTGTAGAAGTTTAGTTAACCCTTAAAAATTTGTAATCCTTAACATGAAAATATATTGTCTTTTTTTTTCCTATTGAACCACAAATAATGAAATGTGCATACATAATTAAAAAATAATTATATGAGAGCAAAAGGAAAATATCTACCATGCATGTTTTATGATTTTGAGACATGATTTTGATGGCACAGGAGGTGACAGAACTCATATAAAACCCCATAGTTCTCAATAACAAGATTTCTTAGAGATAGTTCTTCCAATCTTTTTAAGTCTTTGCAATCAAGTCTTTTCTATTGGCACTTTGTACTGCAGCTCCATTATGTTACTTTTAAATTATTTCCACCTTTCAAGATTTTAAATGTTGAAAAAATGGGTTTCTATGAATTTTTTGTCTTAGAAAAAAACAAAACCCGTTCCTCTTTAAAATTTCGCATTGAACTCTTCTGGTGTCCTTTGATCAATCTCCTCAAAGAACAAGAGAAAAGTTTGTTTAAAGCTACAGTGTGTTTTATCACAAATGCACTGAAGACCCTTTGAAGGTATTTGGTTAATTTTACATCTCTAAATGTATTGTATTGAAAAAAAAAGCAAAAAAACACCAAAACTGATGGCGGAAAAGCACAAAAACAGTTAATGCTGGTACACCTTGCCCTGCTGAGCCAGGAGAAGGTACTTGCTGAAAGATATTTGTTCTGCCTGCCTCGCTAGAAGAATATTGTAGGAATACTGGTTAAAGTCTTGTTCTATTCTGTTTACTGGACCAACGTCTCAATACTAGGGAATGAACCACAAGGTAATAAATCAGGTAAACTAGATGTTTTGAGCAGATATAGGGGGGGCCCAGAGCCAGGATTTTGCAAGCTTGAGGAATCTATGTCACCTAACAAAGAAAATGGAAAAGTTCACCTTGACAAGCATGGCAACAGCCAGGGGGTGAAGGCTCGAGTAGGCGACCGCCCTAGCAAAACTACGCGTGTGCCAAGGGAAATTCTGAAAGTTTCCATCCAGAGACCAGTCTACTTATTAATATGTATGTTAGAAGGTGCAACCTTGTATCTAAAGCGTATAAAATGGCTTGGGTTTGCACTTTTGAGCCGAGCAAGTTTTGTGTGGTGTAAACCACCATGCTCCCAATGTCGCAACAAACAAATACCTTGCTGCTTAAAGATGCAAAGTCTCTGAGCAGTTCTTTCATTCTGAGGCATTTCGGCATCAAAACCCAAAACCACATCCTTAAAGGGAAAATTAAATAGTTCCTCTATATGTTTTAATGTCCATGAAATCCATTTGATTCATAACTTTATATAACAGCTTGCACAAGAAGAATTCCTCATGAAAAGAGCACATAAGCTGACTTTCACAATTAAATATGCAGGAATGAAGGAAACAATATTTTACTTAAAGTTGCAGCATTCCATTAATACAACATACCCCAAAAGGTCAATTTATTTACTATGGGTGAGATGACCAATTTAGATTCAAAATAATAGTAGTCTAAAAACGTTAATTAGAACAAGCTACAGAATATAGATCTTAAGTCAGTCGTAACATCATCTATTCACACTGTCTTGGAAAGTTAAAGGGACTGTATGATGTATGTAATAACAGTAATCAATTCCTATAACTTCTCTTATAAGATGAAGGGGGATTACTGAACATTAAGTTAGTTATCATTTGCTGTTGCAATTCAAATTGGATACCTTTATTGCTGGTGAATGGAAATACTAATTTCTTTAGGTGGATAAAATAAGGACCCTATATATGTGTGTGTGTGTGTGTGTGTGTATGTGAGCATGTGTCTTTATGTATGGTTGACTGTATACACCCAGAGTTTGGCTATTAATGTTAGAAAATAACAAAGAAACAAGTCAATAATTTATGTGTAAAACCTACCAAGATTTCATTATTAAGCATAATATCAGTCTTATGTTGTACAAGTACTCTTTTTTGGTCTCATATGTGGAACATCCCCGGATTACCAATGGTAACATATGGAGGCAATAAAGGTTACTTCTCATCTCAGATTGTCTTGGGTATTGAATATTTTATGGAGTCAATTTTTAGAAATGTGTCGTTTCCACAGTTCTTGTAATTTCATGGTATTTGAGTGTTAACACCCAGCTGCACAAAGGAATTCTACTATCCTGTATTTCTTCCTTTAAATCTGCTGTACTGCAACAGAATCAAGTAGACATGAGTCCATATTTTTCTATTCATTATTTAATAGTAGTGATATCTTGTTGAAGCTTCCAGAGGAGTTGTAAATTTTCTTTCCATTGCTGACATGTGTTACAGGAACACTGCTTAAGTGCATCTCACCAAAGATATAGGAATATTTTATTTCAGCACATATTTTCTCTCTGAAAGATATCACAGCAGTCTGTTCTCCTTTTAAGGAACATCAAAGATTTATTTCCTTTAGGAACTCATTCTCACTGAATTCAGAACTGGGTGCAATGTAATGCTAATATCAGTGTTTATTGCAGAATGCCATTTCCCTTCTCTAGGTGCTTTAAAAAAAACCACCCCCACAAAAGAAAAACTTTCGACCAACCCACACGTATTTAACCTTAGTAGATATTTCAGAATCAATGCTTTTGAGCATAGCAAGTTATAACCTTGTGATGGATCCATGTAGGATAACATCTTTGCAACTACAGAAGGGGTTTTGTGCCCACCCACCCAAAATAGTTCAAGTAAAGAACATGTCAGTGACAAAAACCATCATTTTTTCCAAGTAACATTTCGTGGTTTGCAGAGAAAAACCCACACAATGGTAACTACATTCCTTCTTACCAGTGCTTTTTGCAGCAAGTTGCACAAAGCATGATCATTTCTATTTTTAAATCTTACTAGAGAGGGATTAGAATTAAATCTAGATGATTCTAACAGGCCTGTTTGGTTCTGAAAGAGGTTATAGGGGTGGACTTGTATGATACAGCACAGGGGGCTAAACAAGAATTTTAAGACCTCATTTTTATTGAAATCTTCACTTGGCTAAACGTACACTAGTAGGTTGGTTGTACACATAGAACACTAACTATGATACTGAATAATGTATGTCATCATTTCCCTGTGATCCACTTGTAAAACCTATTTCTTATTTTATACGTCAGTGGTAATTTCTTTGAAGCAGTAACTGCATGTGGTGTGTCTAACCAAAGAAATACATATTCATGAGTAAAACATCTATGTTTACAGCAGTGAAGGGAATATTACATAACAACCAATCTGCAATATGAAGATGGGCTGCTCTGAATAGTTGAGGACACTTGGGTAAAAGATACAATCTATAGTTCTACACTCTCTTGTTATTAGTACATTTTTTCCCCATGAAAACACTCTTTCACAGTGTAATTTTTTTTTAAACATACCAGTTTCAAAATTAAATAGAGTAAGATATTTAACCCAAAGTCTTCCTGGAAGTTAAAGTATTTTGAAGCAACTGAGGCAAGAGGTTAAAGAGAGAAAAAGAAAAGTCTTTCGGCTGTAACATGATACCGTGTTTTTAAAACTTCTGGGCACTCTCTGACAGATTTGTTTATCTAATGTGATTTTTCTTAGTTTCTTTAAATTCTACCTTTTTTTGTTCATCTAATTTTGTCCCTTCCACTACAGTACTCAAGATGTCTTTCCATGCCAGCACATTATTTAATCTCCTGATACACAAGTCCAGTTTATTGATGCCACATTTAGCAGAGAGAAGCTAGTAAAACACACAATAGTCTTTTAATCAGTTCAGTTACATCTCAAATTTCTTCAGCCTTCATTCTCTATTAACAAAGTACTTTTCAAATTACTATAGAGAAAAGGTAAAGGTTTCCCTCCTCTCAACATTCCTCCCTACGACTTGCATATAATTACTCCTATAGTCTTTCCAGCTGAAGTCCTTTGGATGCAAGGTACCTTTTCCACTGAGATATCTTTAGTGCTGCCTGCAGTTACTATGATGTAGGCATTTTCTTTGATCTCCAAGCATTTTACAGAATAGTAGAGCAACATTACAACCCCAGAGCACATAGGTAGCCACATCACAGAACACGTGCTTTGGAGGAAGACTTATTCCAGCTTGAAAATACCTTCACATAGACCAACTCTTGGGCTTCATCTGAATATTTTAATTTAAGTGTGATGCCAAAGCCATAGAACTATTAAAGTTCTAGTTTTGGTCCTGAATTTCCCCAGGTGGTAAATGTGATATGATAATGTGTCACGATATGTGGAATAGCAGGAGTTTCAAAGCATGTTTGAACAGAAATACTCAAGAGTAATATGCACATGCTACTTATCACATAACTTAAGCAGGACTGTTTAATTGAAAAGTGTATAATGTGTTTTCATCTGCCAAGCATTCTTCAAGGTTTTAGTGATAAAACCCTTTGGGGATATCTTATCCTTAATAGCACAGTGTTTGCAGCATAGGATGAACAAAGCAGCATTGCTGAAACCATGTTTTTACTGTGAATATCTCAATATGATCACCTATAAAATTCGCAAGGACTGTCTTCAGAAAATGGAAGTCACTGTCAAACTTCCAAAGATTATAGAGGTCCAGACTGCTGTTTATCACTACACGTAGGACAAATCTTCTTACCTCACAGAGAGTAAAATAAATAATTTAGAGATAAATTAGAGAGATCATGCTTTGTGTCAGTAGGGAACTACATTTAAGGATCCAAGAATGCATTTCAAGTTCTATTTATTATGGACAGACAAAAGCCTTCACTCCAGTAAATGGATTTTGAAGCATGTGAACATCACTGTCCGTGGCCAGAGTTTAAAATAAACCAACAGTCAAAACTCCCATAGTCTGATCAACTAGAATTGCAAGTGCATACAAAAAATACAGTAAAGTTCAATCAACTACCAGGGAAATTAAGATCTGTGTGACCAAAATACTGGATATGTAAATGTTCAAAAATGATTGTATGAGGTCTGTCTACAAGATCAGTAAGGAGTCAAATATGTCTATATCTTACAGACAACAAGTAGTATAATCGTTGAAATAAATAATGTTAAAAATAACAAAATTTCCTAAAGGAAAATTGCATAAAAATGTTGAATTTTAAGTAGAGAACTAGTAGTATAGTTGTTGAACTAGTTAATGTTAAAAATAATAGCATTTACTAAAGAAAAATTGTATAAAAATGTTGAATTTTAAACAATTGGTTTCTACCCCAGACACTATCAAGTTACTGTTCTGTTTAAGGTTACCAAATATAATATAATCCACCTTTGTTGCTCAGCAACTAATGCCAATACGAAGAAGAAAAACCCTGTGTGGTTTCCCCCAACACACCCCACTCCAACCACTGAAGTAGGTTACTTTAGGAAGGAGACAGAAAGAGATGTATGACTCACTAATGGCACTTTTCTCAAGAAAAAGTATATTCTAACAGAGGAAATGCTCTTAGAACTAGAAATAATACCACTGACAATAAAAAATTCATTCCATTTATATCTCATTTCCCTAAAACAGAAGTATTTGCATAAAGTTTTTCAAGGCTCTCCACAAAGATCTTAAAGCTGAAACCTATACCCTCTACCTTTTTCCTCAGGTTGCTTAAATTGTATCAGTATACTCACAAGTGTGATTGTGATTATATTTTTACCTCATGAAAAGTATATAAAAATAGAACAAATAGCTATGCTTCCCTAAGACTGAATTATTGCTTAAATCAAAACTGGATCCCTAATTTCCTCTGAGTTTAGCATTGGTATTTGCTGCTAGACTCAAATTGCTACCTGATATCAAATGGTGGTAGAGTGAATAATAAGATATAAGGAAGGTGTATTAGAAGCTGAAAATCACTGAAAATTATAGAAAAAGAGAAGTGCAATGGTGGAGCTGCAGAAAGCAATACAGGAAATACAGTATCAACAACTTTGAAATTAAGAAAAAAATTGTTCATAAAAACCTGGCCATATTGCTATTATTAAAACATTCAGCCCAAGATTTCCACTTTACCATGTTAAAACTGCATTTTCTTCCCAGAGAAGATAGTCACCTGCTCTAAATACAGAACTATACTGACTCCATAGCAATGTGACTGTACCTCTTCCTAACTCCTTCTCTTCCTAAATACTCGCATTTGAATGAAAAAAAGAAGTCTTGTTCTGTGAGCTTTGATATTTAGCCATTTTTTCTGCCTCTATGCACTTTCATATCTTTATTCTAAATGAATAAGCTCTCAGCATGAAAAATCCTTTACTTCTCTACTATTTCAGTAACACAACAGCTAATACATATTTAAAGATTTTTAAGCTAGTTATTTTAACTGAAATCAAGATAACTGTGTCTTTAATTCATCTCTTGGTTTTTACCAATGCATAAACTACACAGATTCATATTTTACTATTTATCTCCTTGTATGAAAGACAAGAGGATTCAAAAAAAAGTTTAAAAGTTTCTTAGCTCTAGTGACTATGAAATCATATAAGTATTTTAACCAAAGGACCTAAACTGAGTTATATGCTGCTGAAAAGAACCTGCTTGATTGTTTACTTTGTTACACCCTTTCTACAGTTATGTTTTCTTCACTGCCTGCCTTAGCTTCATTAATTAATCTCTTTGGAGATCACCTCGGGTCATGCTTATTCAGAGCAGACAAGTTCTACTGCATGGAGCTGATAAATCAAAGGCAGCACAGGCTTGTTCAGAACAGACATTTGTTTCAGATTCTCCTCAACAGTTCTGAAGGACTGTCACACTACATATGTGCAGATCCAAACAGACAGGGATGTGATTTTAAGGAAGGTTTTCCTATAATCGGTTCTAGACAGTGTTTTCTGATGGGTTTCAGCTGTTTCCCACGTCCTTCTCTGTCTATCCCTACATCTTTATGTCTCATAGTAATATAAAAAAAATAATAAAAAAATAAAATCATTGCATAAACCATGAAGTAAGAATAAAAGACTGGGTCTACATAAAGACTTGCAAATTTCAACACAGAGATACCAGAGGATCATTCAGCAGTTATCTAACACTGCAGTTAGCTAAGCTTCTATGCGCTCAGGGTTCTGCTGTTAATGTGTGCCCATGCTTTATGGTGTTTGTGGTGTGTCACCAACCAAATCATCATCCTACCAAGTACTTGGCACTTAAAATGGGATTTTCTAAAAGTCAGACTGCTTACCAGCTGAATACTTTGTATATTTGCTCACAGGATAAGGTGAAATATAAATTTTATTTATGTTAGGAAAAAACTCCCATAAAACAGAACCCAAAACAGCCCAATTACAGAAGACAGAACACTGGTAATGTAGATATGTCACTTCCCCAACCCAAAAAATATGGTGGGTTTTTTATTTATTTACCAGTTTCTCCAGGAAATGTACAGGGAACCATATGGCAGTAATATGTTTAAAATATGCTAGTGGTTCAAGCTTACATTTCCTTTGTGGTTCTGCCAGCCATGAGTAACATTACTGACTCAGTCCTTCTTGCTGCAACAGCAAAAATCCACGATCTCCTCCCAAAACACTTCCCATTTCTATGGCAGAAGAGCTTCTTATAGAAGTATGAACTTGGTAGGTTTAAGAGAGAGAAACTGTAGAGTGGTGAGCAAAGAATTTGACAGCTGGGGAGGTGGTGGAAAAGAGGGATCTAATACCTTCGACAAAGCATTAAAGCTTTCCAATCTCCTCAAACACCTCAGTGTTATTTTACAGGCTCTGTCCAGTCTCCTCTGACTCAGCCACCAAATGTGCTAGCAACCTCAAAACCACTCCCTCAAGGTTCGTGAAATAACTAAGTTATTTTCTCTTTATTCTTAGGCCAGTGAATTTCAGATATGGTTTACACTATTGAAAAGTTTGAAAAAGCTCTTAAGGAAAGGACAGTCTTAAATTTTATTTTGCTCTAGTGCCTTGACTTCTTAGTGTGGGTTGTAGAGAAATGAAGCTCTTAGCTGATGATTCCCATCCCTGAATCCTTTTTTGGATTTCAGTGTCTAAATCCCTTCTTGCAAACAGTTTTCCTTTCAAAATGCTTCTAGGAAGTAAACAGAATGGTAATTAAAGCTAAAATGCTACTTCATTTTTCTTCTCTACTTGAAATCATTCAACTCGTTGTTATTGTAATTCTTTTTCATTTCATGTCATAAGTGAAAAGCAAGAGAGATCACAACACTTTATCCTACTAGCTCAAACACTCACATGGTGCATTAAACAGCAGGAATTTTGTTAAGGACACTTGAACTTCATTAACTAATCCTGTTTAAAGGTTACAGCCAAAATCTGATTTTACAATTTTAGCAAAAACATTGTAACTTTGTCCTAAAATAAAATCATGTTTGGATATGCAGTACCAAATGCCTAGATAATCAAATCTCCAACACAACTGGCATCCCACCTTGAAAAGGTCTTTGATCTGTGCCATGAGCACAAGTAATTTATTTCCTAACATAAAACTTGTCATAGTGACCACGTAAGGTGGTTATACCTTTATTTTTGGACAGGTATTTTCAAGCCTTTGTATGGTAAAAGTTCCAAGCCAAGAAAAGTTGAATTTTCACTAGCCTAAGATGACGTGATAAAGCAAAGTATTACATTATCTCTCAGCAACAGTAACACATGTAAAAAGAAGTGAAGAGGTGCATTTTACTGGTAATCAGCTTATACAAAATTGTGGCTGTTTAGCATCTTCACCAATTTTTCCTTTTATCTGGAAACAAATCCAATTGTTTCCCTGGATTTGCTAAGGACATTCTGTCTCATGAATGAAATATAGTCAATTTCTTCCACACTGATATTCAAAACACTATGTGGGACATTTCACATAAATATATTTTATTCACTGCTAGTCTATGGAATTGTTAATGTTGGAAAAGACCTCTAAGATTTTTGAGTTCAACCATTAACTTAGTAGTGTCACATTCACCACTAAACCATGTCCCCCAAGTGCGACACACGTATTTTTTGAAAACTTCCAAGGATGGTTCCACCACTTCCCTGAGCAGCCTGTTCCAATGCTTGACCACCCTCTCAGTAGAATTTGTTCCCAATATCCAATATGAATCTCCCTTGGTGCAACTTGAGACTGTTTATTTCATCTCGTCCTGTCACTAGTTGCCTGGGAGAAGAAACCAATTCCCACCTGCCCACAACCTCCTTTCAGGGAGTTGTAGAGAGTAATAAGATCACACCTGAGCCTCCTTTTCTCCAGGCTAAACAACCCCAACTCCCTCAGCTGTTTGTCCTATAATGTAAAGGAAGAGAATATTACTTGATCTCTGAAATTATCCTATACATTCAAAAAAAAAATAGAACCCCTTAAATATTTCAAGTGAAACACAATCTTAGACAGACCCTGTAAAATGTAGTGCTAAAGGTCTGTGGGCTAAAAGGCTCCTCGTTAGAGAACATAAGGACATGGCATCCACCATCTTACACTGAGAAGTGTCCTGAGCACTTTGGTGAGTAGCTTTGAGCAAAACAAGAAACTCATTGATTTTCTACCAGTCATATACTACAGTTTTATTCTCTCTTCTGCTGAAGTAACAAGTTCTGGTACACATTTTTTGAGTAAAACCCCAAATAAATCATCCTAGAATAGGATCCACAGTTAGAGCACAAATAAAGTCACACATGCACCTCAGTATTTGCAAAGTATTGAAAGAACTGTAAAGAGTTATCAAACAGACAAAAATCTGTAAAGATTTTTGCTGAACATCAAAGGAAATACACAAAAAAGGCAAAACTTAGTAGAATAGAATATTATGCAGTGTGTTAACTATAAGACAGTTTCTTCAGCCATTTTAGATACAGTAACCTCTGCAACTACTCCAGAAGAATTTGCATTATCTAGCAGAAACCTAGATCAAACCCAGAAAACATGTGAACCTGCAAATTTATTTGATCAGTCATATTTCATATAGTGCTTTTTTTCATATTTCATAAGTGCTTTTTCAAAGCTATTATTATTAAATTATTAAATTATTATTAAAGATGATATGACATCTAATGGGGAGGATTCTTTTACATAGCTGCTTCTTGAAAATTATGTTTTTGTATGTGCTAGTCTTTAAAGACAGTGTCCCATAAAGAATCTCATAGTTTCCAAGACTGACATTTTTTCAAATTGCATTTTCTTTATATAAGGAAGATTATATTTTCATTTCAAGTGTACTGCATTTGGCTTTTGTGGAGATCTGCAATGTGTTAAGTTTGGACAGATAAAACGCCCCTTATTTTCATATATATGTTTTTCACAAAATTCATATCTTACTAATTGGCAAAATTCCATGGACAGGTTACCAAAGCTAGAGGATACTTTCTACTTAGTAGTAGTTTAGGTATAACACCCTGGTCACGGTGCTTGTTCCGATGCTACTTGGAAAAGAGCTAAGCGCACTGGAGCCTGTTTTTGAGAGCGTCCTGAAAAAGATCCTAATTGAACTCTCATGATGCAATATTCCAGGTAACTATCTTTTTATCTCTTCCACTTGTTTTCACAGATGCATTGCTTTCACTTTTTTTGAGGTGGGAGAACCCACCTCAAGACAGAGGTATATACCCACTCCCAATGCTGTCCTACCCAGCACCAGCAAAACTATCAATAAGCAGGAATCACATGAGGTGTGGTAACTGACACCAGTGAAGTAAGATGAGTAAGCAGTGTATCTGGCTAATCTATTCTGTATTTATTTGTCAAGCTCCCAACTTCATTTTTAAATGCAATTTTTTTTCTGCACGCTCACCTCCATGACAGGCTAAAACTCCAAGAATGTTGTCTCTTTAGCCCATTGGAAGACTAAGCGCAGAGCTGGGGCTTTCACTTAGAATAAGTGGAAAACACTGATTAAAAAAAAATCAAGTAAGTATTATCTTTTCTTTCTCATGGAAAGCTGGGCTAAAGTAAGTTGTGCCAAGTCCTGGGAAATTTTATTTTCAATTAGTCTTGAATCTTTTGTTGCTGTCATCGTTGATAGTAAATAATGGTATGCTTAGAATTTCTATGGAGAATATGTTTACTGTCATTCATCACTGAGATTTATGGAGATCCCATAACAGCAATTAAATGTGGTTGTTTACTCATATGCTGTCACCAGAAGAGGATATAGCTGGTAGAGTGGAACTATTCAGGGACCTGAAAATGTTTTATTTGTCAGTCACACATAAAATGTGTGACAAGCATCTTTTTTAGGGTTCTCTACACATTTCAAAAAATTCAGAATTTTTGGCCAGTAAAGAGTCTTTGATTTAAATTGTTCCACCTATAAAATCAAATGAAACACTTCATTATCTCATTCTAAGTGAAAATTAAAAATTATAAAAGGATGGCTGGCTTTTTTTGTAAGCAATTCTGTGCTGATACTGGTAACCCTCATTTGATGCCAAAGAGGAGACCTCAGTATGAATGCCATGCCTATTATTCATCCCTTAGTCAAAGAGAAGTTGAATGATGCATAAACCAGTACAGAAAGTACAAAAATATTTGCTGAAAGATTTAGACAGAAAAGGAATGAAATAAAAAGAGGAAGCATTTCTTCTGCTCCACAGGTCAAAGCTGTTCTTGACATTAGGGTTTCAGAGATACATATAAAAACATAAAGCTTTGTATCATAGAGATCCTGTGACATATACAAAGGGGAATTCAAGTTTTTACATTCCTAAAGTGAAAATAAATAAGTGATTTCATAAAAGAATAAGACTTTGTCATATCTTCCATAATAAATAATGAAAATCTCTAATAAGTACAAGATATAATGCCATATTCGATGGAATGGCATGAAGCTGTGTTGGAGTGGTTTAGGTTTAGATATAAAGAAAAGGCTTTACCACCAGAGGGTGGTTGGGCACTGGACCAGGCTCCCCCGGGAAGTGGTCACAGCACTATAACTGACAGAGTTCAAGAAGCATTTGGACAATGCTCTCAGATACATGCAATTCTTGGGGCTGTCCTGTACAAGCCAGGAGTTGAACTCAATGATACTTATGAGTCTCTTCCAACTCAGGTTATTTTCTTCAATTCACTTCTTTCTTCAATTCCCTAGGGTCAAGGCACACTTGAGAGAGTTATAAATAATTGCTCAGTAAACTCATTGTAATGGTAAAGTAAATCCCAGGGCACAGCACTAACCAATAAAAGAAAGGACATGCAGAGCATCATGGTATGAGTTTTCTGCAGCACTGCTAAGGACTGCTTTGTGTAGTAGGGAAACTGCATGGGCACTCACAGAATCATAGAGTCAACTGGTTTGGAAAAGACCTCTAATATCATCAAGTCCAACCTGTGATCCAACACCACCATGGTTACTAGACCATGGCACTAAGTGCCAATTCCATGCCAATATTCAGTATATTCAGTGAAATAGCAATTCTACTCTAACAGGCTCATCTAATCAAATAAACGTTATCACTCCTAATTGGAGCAAGAAGTGATGCATATCATATAAAAACATTTTATAGAAAAAGGTCTCTTTAATGCTCCAAAACCACAAGTGAAATAGTTGACATAACCTTCGGTTTCCAATGTGCAAGTGTTTTTAGCAATTCATAACTGTCTGCTTTAGAAACTTTCTGCTACAATACCTAAAAATTTTGTAAAGCTTCCATTATTCCTGAATAATTAGTAATAACGTGTGGTTGTTCTAATGGGTGCTTCTGTGTGACTGCAATATTAAGAACATACTCTTTGATATGAAGTGGAAGTGGTATGATAAATTTCAAAATTTCGTATTTGGTTTACTTTAATAACATTTATAAACTACAAATAATTTCTTCCACTGCTATAGAATATTTTTAATAAATGCTAGATAATTTTAACAATTTGTATTTTCCTAGTTGAAAAATTGTTTTGTTTAGTGAAATCCGTAAGTTGGAAGAAATATCATGACCCAAGAAGATGTTTTATGTATATATACATATATATTTACACCATAAACTTCAAGTTAAGAAAATTGTTGCAAGTTTTTAAGTAAAACCTAAGCTGAACACAATTACATTTTTAGAAGTACCTTATTATGGACAAAGGAAAACCTACAACTTTAACTTAACTAAGTATATCTTACTTACTAAGGTTATAGGAGATGTGGTGTTTAATCCCAACAGTATCTCTTTCTTCACATACCTTTCAGTGGCACTTAAAACTAATTTATAGGAAGTACTAAACAGTTCCTCTGTGAACCAGGAAAATCCAAGACAAACATCCTTTGAAAAGTTTTCTGTTTAAGCATGGATACCAAACAACAGGTCACATAGGTATTTGGAAGTTCACTTTTACTGCTCCTCAGGGAAAGCGTCACAACAAAAAGAAGACAGAGAAAAGCCTTATACTACCCAGTGGAATTTGTTAACGGATATTTGTACTGAATTTATGCTACAAGGTTATGATTGTGGGGACTTGTAAGGTTTCTGTGACAAGAGACCAGGAACCACTGCCATATCAGACAGAGCGTGTCCCAGCCAGCTTCCCTGCTGTTCAAAGCTGAGCCCATCAACAATAATGGTGCTCTCATGATAACATATTTAAAAAAGGATAAGAAGTGCTGCATGTCAGTTGTGAGAGAGAGGAGTGAGAAAAATGTGAAGGAAACAGCCCTGCAGACACGAAGGTCAGTGCAGAAGGAGTGGGAGGAGATGCTCCAGGCACCAGAGATTTCCCTGCAGCTCATGGAGAGACTGTGGTGAAAGAGGTTATCCCACTGAAACCCATGGACAGGACCACGGAGAAGATATACACACTGCTGCTTGGTGGGGGAGGATGTAAAAGCACCATGAGTGGATTTGAGCCTGAGAAGAAAAGAGGGATGAGGGGAAAGTGGGTTTACTTTTGTCTTTGTTTCTCATTTTCCTGTTCTATTTTTAATTGGCAATTAATCTTCCCCAGTCAAGTTTATTTTGCCCATGATGGTAATTATTGAGTGATTTCCCTGCCCTTACCCTGACCCCTGAGCTTTTTGATCTCATTTTCTCTTCCTGTCTTGCTTAAGAGAGGGAGCAAGAGAGAAGCTGGGTGGGGGTCTTGCAGTCAGCCAAGGTTAATCCACCACAATATTGTAGATCTAGGACAAAAACTATTTAGCCACAGAGGACTCTGGAACAGCCTTCTAGAGTCATCTAAAAATAGATGTTAATTGTTTTATGAAAGAGCTGATACAATATCATTTCCCGCAGCAATGACACAGGACATCAACAAGGTCTTGTGCTGTGTATAAGACCTTTAATCAGACCTCTTATACCTCTCCTTAGATAAATGCCTTTAGAAATTTATTCAGTTACAACTGTTGTTAGCATTTTAGAAAATAGCAGTGAGTGAATGCCAGTTACTTGTTCCTGATAACATTCAGACCTAAAAGAAAGAAAACATAGTTTTATTTTAACCTGCCTACAATTTCAAGCACAACTAGTGATTTTGGATTCCCAATCTGAAATCTCTTTGAGCATGATTTCTAGAAGGCAGGCACTCAGCATTGTCTGAACGTCCTGTACATCTGGAAACATCTTTGATAAAATCACTTCAGAATTATCATGCCAGTTTTTACTTTGAGGCAATTCTCAGCACAAAGATGCTGTTACTTTAACTTAAGGAAAGCAAACAGGAATGAACAGGTTAAAAAAAAAGGCTCTGTGAAGGATGATTAACTGCTGAATTTGTACCTTCTTGTTCAAGAGTACAAAATGCCCTGCCTTACTGAGCTGTAATTCAGCTTTTCTTGCTTACCCTGTTATAGGTCTGAATTGACAACATGAAAAATTATCCTTCTTAGGAATGGTTATGAATATGGTTTGTATTTGAAATGACCATTGGAGTAAGAATAATAGCAAATTAAAAGAAGTTTTTTCATGTCAACAGAAAATTCTAGAAGTTTTTAAAAAATACCCATATGAAGGTAGAATGTAAATAAAACCTTCCAAATATATACAAATATCCTGAGGAGTGTTAATCTGAGGGAAGAACCCTGATTTCTATAACAATTTATTCTCATAGTACTATGACATCCAGTGTCTTCCAGATAAAAAGAGCCATAAAAGTCTTTCCTGGTTGTAAGACCTGAAGTAAAGGATTACTGTGATAAAGTCAAGCAGTTGTCTCTGTAGAGCATATTAGATTGCAGCAGAAAAAGATGAGAGTGAGGCATAAGTACAGGAAGAGAACCTTTCTGATAGTGTTTGACATTAACTAGCCCAAAACCCTCAAACTGTTAAACTGATGGTTCTCCTTCCTAGGGTTCTTATCACATTCCTTCAGGCTGTCAGAAGTTGAATAGATTTTTTTTGTAACAAAGAGGACCTAGTAGGTTCTCCTACTTTTATAGGAGAACTCCACATACATTAAGTAGTGAAACCATATACGTAAAACTATAAAAATCATAAGTATAAAAAGTACATTGAACAGGACACTTACAATATAATAGTACAAAACTCTGGGGAAAGAGTTATTGCTGTAACTTCCTAATAACTGGAAAAGAACTGATTCCAGGTGCTGCAATTATTTCATTGAGAAAGAAGTAGGTAGGTAGCAGCAGAGAATACAAAATACCCAAGGTTGATTTATTCACAATTATTTGTATTCCTGAGCAGGTGTCTTGATGTCAACATCAGCAGTGAATTTTGCAATTCACGGGTGTAACGCCCCTTTCAGAACTCCAGCAAAGACAGCTGTGTTTGAACAATTTCAGCCTGCCAACAGTTTCTCATACTCCTGCTTTTCCCAAGATGTTGTGTCCCCAAAACTGCTGCAAACTTGTTTCACTCCTTCACTTCAAAGAAATGAAAGACTCTCTGTGCTTAGGCACACTCGTAAGGTTATTTGATGTACTGCTGTTTTGCAACTACATATATAGCATGATCAGCAATTCACTAGTATACAGAAGCAAGGTTACTACAGTTTACAGTCTTCAAATTTTCCTCATTTACAAGCCATGCTAAACTCCAGTGAAAAGTTTGGATTTTGTTACAGAACTTATAAGTCCATTTTAGATATCCATAGGTACTCATTCCAAAGGTAGGGCAGCTTCGCCAACAATAATGGATTTATCTTTGTGTCATATCTGTGGAAGACTGTTATCTTGATTTTACAGGGAGAGACATGGAAAACTAGAGTTCTGAATCCACAATACACAACTGACTTAAATGACTATTCCTTAAACACAGAAAGAATTATTAATTTTATAACAGAATTAAAGGTTTCTCAAAACTCCATTGTTAAAAACACAACTGCCTAAAAGGAAATAATGTGTAATATTGCATGGTTACAAAATTAAAATATTACTTCCTCTGTGCTGTGGCAGCTTTTTTTGGCATTTAGGAAGGAGAGGCAGTCTTATTAAGTCTCAGTATGAAAATCTGTCCTTCTATAAACCCTCTAGAAGTGAAAAGATATTAAAAATGCAGTTTCCATGGGCTCTGTAAATTCTCAGATACATTGGATATACTCTGATCTCTTAGGGGTTTTTTTGATGGTGTGAGTTCTATTAAAAGATTATTATTTTAATGGGATGTTTGAACATGGCAAAGGAAATCAAAAGGGTGAAATAGTCTTCATTGCACCTCTAATTTTGTTAACAAACACTGAAATCTGTAAGAAACACTCATGCTCAATTAAATCTGTTAAAAACCACCAAGACAGAAGTACCAAAGTGCATTAATTCTAATCTCACTATGATACAGCTATTTATACAGATTTATTGTTCCACTAATTTTCAAGACTTATCCTCACAAGGTCTATCTGGTCTACATAAGAAAGCTAAATCCTTTTTGCTGTTGGATATGCAGTCTAGCTATTCCAAGGTATGAAAGCACGAGGCTAGCAGAGAACAAAAGCAACTGCTACACTGAAGGCAGTGCTTTAAAGAGTGGTATTTTAGTTCTAATGAATCTCCTCCTGACATCCAAGTGTATCAGAAGTACTGTTGTGATCTCAGTTCTCTGCTCCTCAATCATCAGGGGCCGAGATTGACAGCTCACTTAACTTCATAGGGAGAGAGACTACCTCTTACCTCATGTAACTTAAAAGTGATCTTTCTGGCTGGATAAGAGAGGTGGACTCCAATGGGAGAGGCATCTGTTTTTAGCTGAAGGGAAGGTGGTTCTGATGACAGGATTCAAAGGTAGAATAATGAAAATACAGCAGAGTGGAGTAGCATTTTTACACTGAATGGTACTGATGATCTCCTAGTGGATGTCTCCTTGTTGAACTTAAAATTTTATTCATGTCTACAATATCGTGTACCTTGTTAACTAAAATAATTTGGTATCATTATACGATGACATTTTACTATGACATATGCTCAATAACTGCAATCAGGTTATAACTACTTCACAGATATATTTTTGAAACCTAAACATGCCCTTAGAAAATAGCAACAACACCCCTTCCCTTAATGGCATTTGTATGAACTACATGTTTCAAAAATCTTTTGTATTATATAAGTGTTTCTCTGCATAAGGAAAGATTGCCTAGCTCTCCAGTGGCTGAGAAGAATTAAATATGCACTAGCAACTCCGACGTATCAATTACTCATATAAAACAGGAATAAGTCAAAAGAAAATACCTACAGTTCCATAGAGAAATTTTTATATAGATAGTCCAAGGATGGCATTTGTGGTAACTTCTGAAATGCCAGTTCATGGCTCTCTTTTCCAGCTAAATCATACTTTAGTATTAAACTTGCAGTACAGCTTGACAGACAGCTCAAGTACAGTCCTAAAAGACAAGTATTGATCAGTATTTTAGAGCTCGAAGAACTGAGTAAGATTGACAAGCCCAATGTTTTCATAAATTCTTAGCAAATTTCTATGTGTATGCATGTGTGTGTGTTCTTCTTAAGTATAATAGACTTGAATACTTCAGGGTGTTTTGTTTATTTTACAGTTGGTTTTCTTGTAAAGAGGGCCTGGTTTGGGTGTTTATGTTTGGTTTGGGGGTTTTTTTCCACAGTAGGTCCCTTTAGCCTTGAATTTCTGTTCTACTAGAGAAACAACAAATAGAAGTGCTAGGGTTTTGCAAATAAGCATGGTGATCTCTGCTAATCCATTGATCTAATGAGTTCTTTTGGTATTTCCAGCTAGTGTCGTGCACTAAAAATTTTTGGCTATTCAGAAGATTGTTTTCCCTTCCATATGTTACAATCAGAATGGATTTGTGTTCTTTCCTTATTTTGTTATTAAATTCTTTACTCTGATCAAGCAAAACACATCAGAAGCCTAGCTAAGCAGATTTTTGACCCACTAATGAAAGCAACAAAACAAATAACTAGCAATAATTAGAAGAATATGGAAAGAATAAAATTATTTGAATTCAAGAGTTCTTTAATCAACTGAGAGGTCAGGTTTTTTTTTTTTGAAAAGTGATCAGCATAAACCTGGAGCCAGAAAAAAAAATCTGATTTCTCCAGTGACTCCTCTAAGAGTTTGGAAAAATTCTTTTGATTGATCTTAAACCACATTTCTTTAACTTAAATTTTGAACTGTTCAGAAATTAGATGGATGTTTACCTTTGTGCACTGAGCAACTGAAGTGGCCCTAATGTTGGAGTTACTGTTTGCAGAACCCACGGTCTCTGGAATTGTCCATTTCATAATCTCAAAAACAATGAAGATGATAAATATGTTCACAGCATGGGACTGGCTGGTCTACTAGCCTGTCCTGTGGGACTCAGCTAATAACATTCATTTTGTCAGAGCTGCCAGCAATAATGTGCATTATCTTGAAAGTTTTGAGATACCAATCATTCATTGTCCTCCAGGGCTGCCTGGAGGACAGGAGTATAGTTTCATGAGAAAATATCAAAGTTTTCATCTCGTATTAGAACAAAAATGATAATTTTGAACTTCTGAAGAAAAGATATAGGAGAAGAAAAATATTTACAGCCCAGGTTACCATCAACACAATGGGTTTAAGCACCCATTTGGTGTGCTGAGGGTTTAGAAGCACATGCTGATGAAAAAGAAAAAAAAATCAGAACTATTTTCTTGTTTCCAAGTAAATGCTTTAATAGACTGACTTCACCCTGCCTCCCCCTTTACACACTTAGCCTCCCCAAACAACAATTTTTGCAAGAAATAATGCACTCCAACAAAAGATAGTTTACCTGAAAAGGCATTTTTTTCCATCAGATAAAGGTGGACTTTCAGTGCAGTTGTCTACTCACTCATGAGGAAGTACAAGTTCTGTCCTGTGTTGCTGCTGATGGCTCATTGAATTACTCTGTGGCTATTTGCTGGTTTCAAATTTGGAAAGCGAGCAGACTGGCTCTTACTGTAGGAGACATCCAGCAGCTGCTGTTTTAATATATGGCATTTCAATCTCACCATGTCCCTTCCTGTTGTAATTTGGGTTTCTTGTGGGACTTTTTCGTGTTTTCATTTTTTTATCCCCTCTGCTATTAAAATTTCACTGTAAAATGCAGAATTTTGGAATAACATCCATGAATTTCTCATACTTTGAAAACATTCATTAACATTTAAACATTATAGTACTATAAAAAACAATCAAACAAACCAACCAATCCATGTTTAACAAAGTCCACCTGTGCCATAATATCAGCTTTACTTATTAGTTTAAATGATTGCAAGTCCTTTCAGCATTCTTAGCTGGGAAAAGATCCATTTGGAGATTGCATCACTCAAAGTTATGTATTTACATTGGAACCAGGATGTTGCAAAGGTAAAAGAGCCAAACAACAAACCACCCCCCAAGCACACAGATACTGGAATCTCTGGCAAAGAGCATATTTACTTGACTTGTTATTCATTTCACTTTTTACCACTGAAAGTTTTTATCATTTTACTTTACTCTACAGTTGTAATCCACAACCTTTATCCATGGAAGGATTTATTCAAACAGTAAAATAAAAAAAAACCAAATGGGAACAGAAACCTCAAGCTCTTCCCCATTCTGAAAACATTTAAAATATACTTTATGTTATGTAATTTTAAACAAACACAGCTTTATTCAAATTTTTATTATCAGATGTATGTCCTTGAAAAATATTTCAAGTAGAATGAGGCAACATAGGATGTAAACATGACATTTCCTCACGTTCTTTAATGAAAAGATTAAGCTGCAGGCTTTAAACAATTAATATTACCTTCTGAGGCTCTTTTTTTTTCATAGGAGCTAGAGTATTTTTCTGCAAAGAATATAGTGGTCCTGGAATTTACTTTCATATTTGAATTTTTTCTCCTTCTTCTTGTTTGAAAAGCAGTTTTATTACTGTTTTGGCCTCCTGTGGTTAAGGGGCATATCTTTAATTGGAACTTTAAAGAATTCTCAGAATATATTCTCTTGGAATTATGCATCTCATCTGTGAAATTGAAATACTTTCTTTAGAAACAAGAAGTGCTGTGGTCTCCACTCATGAAAAGAATATCAATATTCTGCAAGGAGAGAGCAGTCTCAGTACAAAAACCTAAGTGTTTTCAGTAAGATATATTTAAATATCTGTCCTATTCAGAGACTTTCAAAGGAAGAAGCAAAATGAAAGGAATTCAGTTCATTATTTCCTTCATCATAGCTATAAGCAGGTGATTCTGGATGGGAAAGTGTATAAAAGAAAAAAAAATATTAAAGGAGGAAATGGAAACACTTCTACTTTAAGAATGAAACAAAATCACAAATCAGACTATAATAATATCACAAGCAAATTCTAAACTTGTGGAAACTGGTGGAATATATATATCATCTTGGCACAATGTTTAAGAAGCTGGTTTATCTTTAGACCTTAAAGGAGCATGATTAGCCTCCAAAACACCACAGAGAACATTTGCATTTATCTAATGTTACATTTGTGATCATTTAATACAGTTCATCAGATGTGGCAAACAGATTTCATAATCCCTTAACAAAAAATTCCCACACCAACTTAAAATATTTAAGATATGTGCCCTCATAACTCCATGCACAAAGCCATTTCACCACCTTCTTCACTAACTTCCAGTGTTCAGCCTAAATGTTGTTGTACAGACTGTATAACTGCTAGTTTTTCCATCACTGTTGTCTTTTACCCTGACCACCACTAACTTTCTGTTTTTGGAAATTAGGAGAATCTACATCCCTCTTTAAGTGTTATCATACCAAACTAAAAAACAAATAAATTTTTTTATTTTTCTCTCAAACCACAATATAAACATACAATTTTATTATTATACTGGCTGTCTTCCTTCAGGGTTCAACTTGGAGTTCAATTTGCAAGTTGTACACACAAAAGGTCTCATTAGTTACCTACAAGACTGTCTTAAAACTGCCTTTTTTTCCACTGGAAATATCCATTCTAACAAGTTATATAGAAGAATATTCCTAATTGGTTTCCCAGTAAGCCTGGGTGCCTTTTATTCACATCAGTGTGTTAACACAAAAATAACTTGTTTTGATTTGATCCAGATTATGTGTGATCTTGATCCCAGTTCTCACTGTATAACGACTTCATGCATTTCCTCATTCTCATTTTACTTGTCAAGATTTACGTGCTTTATTTTGATTTCCACAACTTAACTAATATAGTTTTGTCCATTCTTTCTTCATTCTTTTATTTATATCCTCTAAAAATAAGCAAACTAACAACACTTTTTTTTTCCTCCATTTTCCACAGAATATTCTCTTAACCATCTTGCTTATTCTCTACATCATAAATTCTTACTCTTTTTATTGAAATGCAGATATTAGCAGAACACTATTAAGGACCATGACACCAACAACTCCTCACACTCTATGCCAAACTCCACAGTTCCCTGAAATAGACCATCTCTGTGATCACATGTGCCACTTCAGATTTGAACAGGTATATCATCCATCACCTTCAAAATTTCACTCTCTTTCATCTCTAAATTGCCCATAGCTATGACTGGATCTGCAACAGACTCCATGCTAGCCTATTCCAGTTTTGTTCATCCAAGGAGACATCTCTGTTAGGAATATTAGAATACATGTGAGGTAGCCTGTTGTATATTAAAAATAAAAATACCTTTTTTTTCTGGAGTAGTACATTATGTCCAAGTGTATGACTGATAATCTCAGGTTAAAAATAACATTTTACAAAACATCATTTCACATCTACATGGTGCTTTTGAGTGAACCATTGCTATACCAAACAATTTGAGATAACATTGCATATGAAAAAAGAAAGAAGTCAGAATTAGTTTTCTAATAGAATGCAACTTCTACAGAGCTGAATTCAAGCAAGAAATACAATCTATCAGCAAAGTGATAAAAACATTTAAAGAGCAAGAGAAAATAAACTTTTTCAGTGCTTTTTCTTTCTCAGATATCTATTCAGCTATTACAAGCCAGACAATTATGTTCTGTCCTCTGTCATAAGGCATTCTTCCAACTCTAATCCTACACAAAAATAACCTCTAGTACCTCCAAAGCATCCACTTTTTGACAAGTTTAGGCTAGCAACACACTAAACAATTTCATTGCTGCTATTTTTTCTCTCTGTTATTAATTTTTTGCATCTCCCATTGCTTGCAGAGAGATTGCCAGCTCCATTCTCAGACTCTACTCTGAAACACCAAGCTGCCCATAGAGTGACTGCTGTATTTTTTAAGAGGTTGCTACACCCTTCACATTTGGAAGCAGAAAGACTTCCAAGAACAGCCTGTTCAGGGCACATTTCATCACTGCCACTTTTCAGTTTAAGTCATGGAAAGCAAAATAAACAACCTGGGAACTCCTAGGAGGTGCACAAAATTTAAGAAAAAAAAGGTTAATACAAAGACTATCTAATCCTATTTCACGATATCATCTCAATCATCTTTTCAGAACTAATAGGAGTAACATATGTCATTAAAGTCAGCAGTTCATATCAAACGCACATAAAGGTCTATCCATCATTATAGACTTCATTGCTCATTTTAAATACATTTGAAATTTCTAGTTCTAGCTAAATGGTTAGTTTTTCTTTCAAAAGAAAAGACATGAAATCCATCATACAATTACCTTAGCATCCTGCTGTGACAGAAAAGGTCCCCATAACTCGCCTGTAGCTGAATACCTTGTTTCTCATATAACAGATAATCAGAACAAGAGTAGTCAATTTGAGTCTGGGGCAGGAAATCTTAAGAGATCTGTGGTATAGTCTCTTCTTGGACATTAAACAGAATCTTGTTTCTGTGGAACAAGGTTCTTTCCTGGAAAAAAAGAAGTCCTCCTTCTTTCTGAAAGTGCCTGAACAACTTCAGCTGTGTGGTCACACCCCCAGGAAACAAACACATCACAGGTGTGGATAAGGAGATTTGCAAAGATGCAAAGAACTTGCAAAGAAGATCCAGGGGATAAGGATCACAACTAATAAACAGAGGTGAAAGAAGAACAGGGTGGAGTTTTGGGTGGAAAATATTTTTTTTTTATATCTTGTTTGAAGTTTTTAGTTGAAAGAAATACATTGCCACTGATGTTTAAAAGAATGCTAGTTTAGCTTTAATAAACTTCAAGTAGATCAATCTCAAAGTCCTGTCTAGTTTGCAGTCCCAGCATATCTTTATTTCTTTACTTTCTTTAAAAGTTACTTGTTTTACCAAGGGAAAACAATAATTTTTAAATCTACTTTCATTGTGTAGTCCTTAAAAACAGGATATAAATCTAACTTGTCAGTAACAAGTGAACTCTTTAGACATGCAAAGATACCATATCGTTTAGAAAATGGCTAGAATTAAGAAAAACTGTGAATACATGAAATAAACCCCTATCTTTTCAGAATCAAATGTTCAATGAAAATTCATTGGTTTCAGCAGAACAAATATTTGTGGGCTCTAGATAGCAGTTTAAAACTCAACAAAGATAAAAGAAATAGGCAAGGATTTCCATACAGCTACAGAAGATTGTAGTCCAAGTATTTGCTTTTTCATAGTTCTAAGTAAAGCTAGGAGCTGTTGTCTCAGGCAGTTCGTGTTACAGTCGCTCTTTCACTGCCTTTGCAGCTGCTACATAAAATGTTCAGCTGGGCAAAAGAAAAGGACTCCCTCACCCTGAGTCAAGGATAAAAATGACTGCTCTCAAACTGCAACTGCAAACACATTAATCACAGAATCATGAAATATGCTGAGTTGAAAAGGACCCACAAGGATCACAGTCTAACCCTTAGCCTTGCACATGACCATCTCCATGAGTCACACCACGTGCCTGAGAGCACTGTCCAAATGCTTCTTGAACTCTCTCAGGTTTAGTGCTGTGACCACTTCTCTGGGGAGCCTGTTCTAGTACCCAGCCATCCTCTGGGTGAAGAACCTTTTCCTGATATCCAACCTAAACCTCCCCTGACACAACTTCAGGCCATTCCCTCAGGTACTCTCACTGGTCACCACAGAGAATAGATTGGTGCCCGTCCTCTTCCCTTTACAAGGAAGTTGTAGACTGCAATGATGTCTTCCCTCAGTCTCCTCTTCTCCAGGCTGAACACACCAAGTGACCTCAGATGCTCCTCACACGGCTTCCCCTTAAGGCCCTTCACCATCTTCATTGCACTCCTTTGGACACTCTCCAATAGCTTAATATCTTTCTTACATTATGGTGTCCAAAACAGCACACAATATTCAAGGTGAGGCTGCTCCAGTGCAGAGCAGAGCAGGATAATCCTCTCCTTGGATTGGCTAGTGATGCTTTGCCTGATGCCCACCAGGACACGGTTGGCCCTTCTGGCTGCCAGGGCACTGCTGACTCATATTCAACTGGCCATGGACCAGGACTCCCACGGCACTGCTTTCCAGCATCTCATTCCCCAGTCTGTACGTACATCCAGAGTACCCCATCCTAGGTGCAGAATGTGTCATTTCCCTTTATTGAACTTCATATGGTTGGTGATTGCCCAGTCTTCTAATTTATTGAGGTCCCTCTGCAGGGTCTCCCTGCCTTTGAGGGAGTCAACAGCTCCTCTTGGTTTTGTGTCATCTGCAAACTTTCTTAGTATCCCTTCCAGTCCTGCATCCAAGTCATTTATAAAGATGTTGAAGAGCACAGGGCTAAACATGGAGCCCTGTGGAACCCCACTAGTGACAAGTTGCCAGTTTGATGTTCCCCCATTCACTATCATCCTCTGTGCTCAACCTGTGAGCCAATTGCTCACCCACCACATGATGTGTTTTTCCAGCTGTGTGCTGGACAGTTTGTCCAGAAGGATTCTGTGAGAGACAGTATTGAAAGCTTTACTGAAATCCAGAAAGATTACATCAATTGGCTTCCTTTGATCAGCTAGGTGGGTTACCTTGTCATAGTAGGAAATGACATTTGATAAGGAGGACGTCTCTCTCGTGAAGCCATGCTGGCTGCGACTGATGACTGTGTTGTCTTTCAGGTGTTTTTAAATACCTCCCAGAATAATCTTCTCCATAAGTTTACCAGGCACTGAAGTGAGATTGATAGGCCTTTAGTCTCTGGGTTCCTCCTTCTTGCCCTTCTTGAAAACTGGGACAATGTTTGCCAGCTTCCAGTCCTGGGACCTCTCCGGATTCCCCAGACCTCTCAAAAATCATCAAGAGAGGCTTCGTGATGACATTAGCCCACTCTTCAAGGATTCCGTGATGAATCTCATCAGGCTTCAGAGGTTTGTGGGGATCCAGCTGGAACAGCAGATCCTGCGCAAGTTCAGGGTTGACTGGGAGCTGATCATTCTCATAGTCATGGTCCTCCAGCTCAGGGCACTGAGACCTCCTTAGTCCTCTGTTGAAGACAGAGGCGAAGAAATTGTTAAACGCCTCTGCCTTGTCTCTGTCCCTGTTTCTGAGGTGACCAGGCTGGACTAGAGAGTGTTTTCTGAAGTGCTTTTGTAAAATGCTTTTTTGGTAGCATTTCTTCTAAAAAAATATCAAATCTTGAAAACTGTCTATGGAGAAATATATTTTTTAGCTGTGCCTTGCTCTAGGAATGTTATAAAAAAAATTACTCCTAAGGAGCAAAGCATTTGCATAGTCTTAAAAGAAAATACCCTTAACAACTGGCACTGCTAATCATAATGATAGATAGGGGAATCATTATGGAAATTTATGAAGCATCTCACTGACATCCCAACAGGACAATAAAACATTTTATAAATATTAGGAATCAGTAATGCAGAATAAGAATTTCCTCTGGGGTTTTTTTTGTTGTCAGTGACAAAGGTTCTGTTAAAACTTTGGTCGTACTGAATGAGGCTGAAACATAAGCCTTATTGCTTGAAATAATTTCTAAGAGATAGCCTAAGAAATTGTGGGGTATAGTGAGAAAGCAGGCCTGATACTTCCTCTCCCTACTGCATTGTTCAAAGACAGTGAACAAAGAGTAGCAAATTGCTAAAAAAACTCCAACTTGTTAGTGAAAATTCAAATTTGAGTATGCTGTAATACAATATGACCATGGTAATATAAAGATATGATAATTTTATAGCTGATAACACAAAGGTCATATGTTGCATCATATTTAGACTATACACAGTTACACTAAAAGGCTTAAGTCAGTTTATCTTGTGTTCTAGTGGCTGTAAGAACTTTTACAGACTTAAAGCAAAAATTAATCTAATCTCATGTACTGCTTTAACAGAAGACTGTAGTAATTGTTAAGAAACATATAAGAAAGAAGGAAAAGTAGAACAATCTTTCCCATCTTCTGATGAAAATGTAAGGTTCTTCTGAACTAGAGATTTGATCTAGAAATTACTTTTAATATCTGTTGGGAGAACAGGGGTGTTAATTCTCCATGCTGTTTCACAAACTGGTCTGAAGATTTGACCTAGAAACAACACATAAACATTTAATGTCTGAATCAGGTTAGAAAAGAATATTTTGCCTTTACCATAAAAAGCCTTCTGATTCTAAAATTGTCTGGTATCTGTTGCACAAAAGTAGGATTAACCAGCTTGGTAAAGTACTTAAGAATTTTTGGATTCTTCTTTAAAGACAGTACTCTGGAAAATTGCTAGTGGAATAGAAGTCTCTGAAAAACAACTGGAGAAAAAAAGAAGTTAAGCTTATACAGAATAAAATACATGATTGTGAACAAGAAGAGGTTATTACAGATGTCACTCTAAAATATGTATGTATTTACTTTTATCTAAAGGAATAATCTAACTGACAGATTTGCAGGTTGTCATTACAGCTAGCATCTGCAGCATATTGGAATGCCCTGATTTAATCCTTCTCTTTGACACTCCACAAGTCCTAAAGGGTTTTTGAGAACTCAAGGAGCTTCTGCCAAACAGATTTTCCACTTGTCACTGGTCCAAATAAAGTTTGGATAATACTACACTAGTAAGAAGAAAATTGGCCTCAACTAATAGTAGATTAACAGAACAATCCTGTCTTCTAATGGTGAAGGAGACTTGAAAGATCATCTGTCTTGTGACTCTTCTGCTGTGTAACTGTGTTTCTGATAAAAATCCTGGCTTGTTTGGTTGTTTTTTGTTTGATTGGGGTTTTTTCCCCTCTAGAAAAGGTGAGTTTTAAGGTATTTGAACTACGTTACCTGGAACAGAAAAGTTGTGAGGCAGTTGATTTCAGCTGGATTGAATTCTGGAGTTATGGCTACAGCTACATAATTTTAAATTACAGATTAGCGTGGGGGTTTGCAGAAATTTCTAATTCTATGTAAGAGTGAGATAAATTTAGAGGACAAAAGTATTTTTTTTCCCAGGAAAATGGCTGATTTTCTTTCTTATGCAAATTTGTGGTGGCTATTTTTTTACAGATGGTAGTAACTTACATTCAGTTGAAAATCCAGAATAGTCAAAATTTCATCTTCAACAGCACAAAAAGATCCTGAGCTGTTCACCCCACCTTCCATGTCCTCCCTACCTTCTGTCCATCTTTTGTTTCAGAGGCAAGACCAAAAGCTAGGTAGGTATATAGGCAGATAATTATTGTAATGAAAATTCTTGAGAACTACTACACCATTTCTAGTTGTGTTACAGTGCTGAAAATTTTTGGACAGTTTCCAGCAAGGATCATGAACCTAGAATATGTAGCATGTCCGTAGATATAGACAGTGTCACTTTTTGTATGTTATTATGAAAAGTACATCAAATGAGAGAGAATCATAGATGACATAGTATTTATTCCAAGGATTTCATAAGCCTACAACAATAAGTGGTTTACAGTCTAAAATGTTCTTCCAGTCATTTCTCATTTAGTATTGATGTGTTATATAATCAATTTTAACTATTCAATAGGAGGAAGTTTCTATGGACAGGTCTTGAGACTAATTGTGTTTTTAGGAACACTGAAAGGATAAAATGAAATGAAAGGCAAAATAGATCTTCTGGGTTCTGATGTAGAGCTGATAGTGCCTGTTCGGGGTATGTTATACTCAAAGACATGTTAGGGCCAAAACAGAACAGAATGTTACATACAAAGCCAAGAACTTATTTTTAACCTAACAATAATCTTAACATTCTAATTAAAATAGAAACTACTGCTTAGTAATACTAACTCATAGTCCCAATTCATACTGAAAAACCTTAGTGGTGATGTCCTTAAGATTGTTATTCAACACTTAGTAACAACTACCATTTTTCTTCAGAAGTTTTATGCTCACTGTTCTCATGTTTCTTAGGTCACAAGGTTCATTGCACTTATCTCCATAAAGCAAAGAAGTGGGGTGGAAAACAGTGTTTCAGCAGGCCATCAGCATCCTGACTTATTTCCAAATAGGGTTTCGGTTTAGGTATGTGTACAGGATCCCTTCTACCTCACTGTTGGCGTTAACTCAGGGTTATTTTTACATGCTTTCTTATCACAGTCTACTTCTTTCACTGATTCCCAACTAGAGTTTGAAAGTTGCACCATAGATTCCCTCAGCTTTATTTGCCATAAGGGGCTGTTGCTCTTTAAGCAGAGAATGAATAACTTCTTCTGTCAGACCTTTACAGTGAATTCTATTCACAGGGGGTAACTAAAACAAGCTAGGAATTTATCAATAGACCAAAAGAGAATTATTAAAATGAGCTAAAAGCTGCTCAAGCTAAGGCAAGTCCAGATGAGTCCTGAGAGCTTCACTATGAGGTCAACACAAAATTTCTGGCCTTTCTAGTCATCTAGTCATCGAAAAGGTCATACTTACCATCCAAGAGGTAGAGGAAATATGGCCATAATGGTCAGAGTAAGTTCACTTAAAGAGCAAATTGCTTTAGTAGATCATGCAATGAATTTGACTGTTCAGTCATTAAGCTTTGAAAAGAGGAAAATAATTGAACAGGACCTAGGATGCAATGAAAAAATGGAAGGATCTGAATAAGAGATTATAGCTGTGAGGTCAGAAGGTTAGGTAAAAATGTATTATGGCAGTTAAAGAACTCTGTAGGTGGGAAAAAAAATGTAGTACTGCCAAAAAACCCCCCCATAAACCCAAACAAAAACCTACACAACCTGACACTTCCAGAAACTAACATGAATTGAATGTCAAATTTTTGTGCCTTAAAAGTATTAAGATGAATTTTCTCTGAACATATGGATCACCATACAAGTAACTTAGATATAGAATTTGCTTTCGAAGTTCTCACATCCAAGATCCTAATCCAAAAGATGCATGTTGCAGTGCCACAAACGTCAGAAGTTTCACGCCCAGCCATGCAAGAGGCTGGGTGACGATTTCACCACTAGATGGTGGCGTTGTTCAGCAGTGTGTCTTCAAGCCTTGATGTGGAAAGACCTTCTCCAGTGGTACATTTGATTCTTGCTAAGCAATAATTTATCTCTGCGTTCATGGCTACATTGAAATTCATATCTGGGAAAAAAACACCCTGGGCTTAATATCATAAATCATTAATTTCTATATAGAATGGATATGAATTTGGAAGCTTGGATACGGTTGAATGCATTCCATGTTTGATATGTCCAATCAAAAAGGAAATTGTATTAGAAAATCACATAATGATCACATGCAGAATTGTATGTGAGTTCGCAGTGAACAAAAAAAGTGTTTTAATTCTACGTACAGACTTAAAAGAATTATTCTAACACTTAGTACATAGAAGAACATGTTTCATCATACAATCATAGAATGGTTTATGTTGAAAGGGACCTTAAAAATCATCTAATTCCAACCCCCTTTCATGTGAAGCGACAACACCTTTCACTAGACCAGGTTGCTCAGAGCTCCATCCAACCTGTCCTTGACATATTGTTATAAAATTTTATTCTTAGAACACGCTTTTCTATGAAAAATGGATCAGTGAAGAATGAGAAAAAATGAAAGGGGAAAAACATTATTTGAAGAAACACAACAATTCTTAAACACTTCCAGTTGTACATGCTTTAGTCATTTAGGCAAATTCCCTTGAGAAATTTATAGATTAATGTAAAAAGTAAAAACTCAGTTGCAGGAAAGCCCCTTTGCATATATTTTATTGAAATTCATTTTAGTGATGACAGTTACAAAATTTTAGCAAATCTAAAAGCATGAAAGAGCATCACATGAATTTAAAGATGGAGAGAAGTCTATTCCGTCATTCAGTTCCTTCAGCAAAAGCCCCCAGAGAGTAGAGATGTTAAGAGAAAGTCTATCCAACCTTAGACTGACAGCATTGCTGCTGACCTGGCTGCAGCTGGTTACCTCATATAACCTCACACAAGAAAAATGGGACTGTATTCTTTAAGACCTAATAACTCAAAAAAAATTTAATTAAGTGTATTTTAGTAAAGTCTAAAAGCATAATCCTAGAAACACCAGTTAATGTATAGCCTAGCTAACCTACATTTGGGTTTGACTTTCAGGTTTCTTTCTTTTAAAATGTCCAAATTATGCTTTTTCACAAGGCTACCTCAACTTTGACAGCAATGAAGAGCTTTTAATATTTCAGTAATGACAACATAATCCGGGTCAAGAAAGCAGTAATCCCTCATTGAGCTTTCTTGAAAAGCTGGATCCAGCAGACTTGATTAAAGGTTTGTATAGAAAAACCATGGACAGTTCAATGACTGGAGTAACAGTATGAACAGTAAACAGTATGAATTTTTAGCAGTCTACAATTTATGTATGGTGCTTAGAAACCCAATAGCAGCAGATACATGAAGCCAGAAAAGCAGAGGAACACTATTTGAATACAGGATACGCCCAATTCATTGATGTGGAGATAGCTATAGAAAAGGCAAACGGTGTTCTTAAATATAGTATGCTGGTGTTCCCAACAGATATAGAAAGATACTAATGCCATTGTACAAGGTATTAATGAAATCATATGTCAAAATCTCCAATTATTCCTAATATGTTCAATATGGAAAACTTCTAAACAGCTAGAACAAGCTGTGAAGTCAAGCTGGAAAGGCCAGGGTCAGTAAAGGGCTGGGCAGCAGAGTTTGTGCAAGGGTCTGAACTTGTTTGCTGTTCCCAGGCTGAGGGAGGGCTGTAAAGGGGCTTCTCACAGCTTGTTTCTCACCCCTTCACTGATTTCTCAGTAGTTTGACCCAAGGCCACACACCTGTACCACAGCAGGGATGGCTCTGAGTACAGGCAGCCCTAGGGGCACAGATGGAAGGGCTGCACAGCCTGTTGGTGCCCTCAGGGTGCTGACATGCTCCAGTGGTCCAGAAAACACTGTGCTGTTGCCCTCATATCTCCTTCATGCCCCCTCTACTTCAAATGCTAGTCTTAGCCACTACAAGGCAAGATCCACAGACTTCCTCTGTTTGCAGCTGGAAGGCTGCATTTCTGGACTTTGACCACCCAAACCATCAAATAGCTTTAGAGCTACAGTATTCTTGCTCAAGGCAAGCCCTGCAACCACTCTACTACACAACTAGATCTCCAGATGTTTCAGTCCACTGAGAACCTGTATTTCTACCCTCAGCTTGTTCAGGTGACCCTCCTTCAACTAGAAATCCTGTCAGCAGTGTGTTCACTGCAAGAAGTTCCCAGGACTTTCACATCTGAGTAGGAAGAATGTTGTTCAGTCTCCAGTTGGATGACTGAGTCTCAGGCCTGTTTGGAAAGGTGGCCTCATCCCAGGGGCCTTCTGTGTGCCTGACAAGCTCCACAGCAGCTGTAATATGCCTAGACTAGAAAGTCAGCTTCAGCAGAACGAACACATGGTTGTGGCACTACTTACACAGTGGTGAGTTCAAACTCTCGTTTAAGAATATCAATCATTTAGATTGGAAAAGATCTTTAAAATCATTGAGTCCAACCATAAATAGGTTCACCAAAGTGTAAGCGTGCAGGAGATCTTTGCTTCCCAGGAAGCAGTACAATATTACTTTTTTTCCTTCCACGCTGCTTTATTCACTGTATGTTAAGAAGAAATGGTAAGCAGGAGTAACTGGAAAGATCCTGCTGGTAACATCTGTCCTGAGAGTGTGATAAAAGTTATTGACAAATTCAGAGACAATTTGGTATCCTGTGCTGAGTAAGCCAGTGGATCCCACTGCATTCTTGTGGGGTTCCAGGATAAAAGTGTTTGCCTCAGAATTTCACACAATGTGTTTGCTTAGCATAAAACTGTGATATGGCATACAGCTACATACTGCTCCAATTCAGGTATTAGCAATAGAGAATATTATGGAGAAAAAGAAAATCTTTCAGATTTTATAAAACAAAAGAATTTTAACAGTTGCCACTATTGTGACTGAGGCTTCCAGTAAGTAGATTAAAGTTTTTTTGTCCAAGTCATACTGCTTTTTTAACCAGAGTCTGACAATATAAATATAACAAACTGAAGTCCCATTATTTCCTGCTTGCAGGGCCTTGTTTGCATGTTTTTCCAGAGACAAGAGACAAGTCACAATAGTCATTTTGTGCAGCAAAGGAGCAACTCTGGCATTTGCTAATAATCTGCAAAGTGTGGAAACTAAATGGCAGCTATTGCAGTGAAATAGTGCAGAGCTCTCTCAGCTTTTTCATACTGTCATTTATACTGCTTAAAAAGGGAAAACAAAGTAAACTAGTTTACCAGTATGTCATTGTTTCTCCCAGTACTTTTTCATTCAATGTTTTAAAACTTATGGATCAGAAATGGTCATGGCTTGCTTGACCTGCCTTGAGATCAGCCACCATATGTATGTCTTATAAGCAGAAGAAAATATTTGCCTCATTTATGGTCATAGTAGCAACATGTCCACTATATTGATTAAAATTTGTACAATTTTCTTTGAAAAAAGTTCATTTGTGACAGGGTTGCTGAGGCACAAGATATTATGGTGCTTAATACACCTATGTTTTCTCACAAAACTTCCATTCACACGTTGTGAATTCAGCTGAGTTCCTGATCATTTTAAGTTTTAGACCTACAAAACACATAAAATGCCTGAGTACAAAATTTAGATCCATAAAAACTGTGCTTACCTGCCTCCAGAACTTGGGACCCTAAATTCTCCCGTCCATGTCAGCTTCCTCCAACATATTTTCTGGAAGACAAAGTATCTGTTTCTGGACATATCAAGATCTGACTATATTTCAAGAGTGCTAAGCAATATGAGGATTTATTTCAGACCTATGTCAACAGAGAGTAGGCTCTTTCTGTCAGACGAACAGTGAGGTCTAATTCTGTAGGGTCTTCTTACCCTGTGTTTGATGCCATTCTAACATAAGTAGTCTGATGAAATGAATAAAAATGCATCTCCAATATTCAATACACGCAAATAAAAAAGCCTGGAATTTATGACAGAAACCACTTAGTTTATTTATGTTGGTATGGGTAAAAAAAGAAAGCCCATCTAGCTTGATGGTTCTATCAATCTTGAGATACCAACTCTCCTCATGCTGTGTTAGAGGAACCAGGGCTTTTACCCATGGGTTGTGAATGCCACTCCCACCTTCAAAGTGCAGTTTAAGTTATGTTTCAGTCTGGTAACAAATTTTCCCCTCCAGTAAGCTAGGACATAAAATTGCATGTTTCAATTCATTTGGAGACAAAATGGACATCTTCACATCATGTCTATTTTGAATGAAACCATTGTGTTTCTTCTCTGTAATAACTCTGTAGTGTGTGGCTCTGTAGCACTCTTCTAAAATTACAACAGACTTGTTTCATTCTCCACAAACCTTGGATATTCAACACCTTCAGAAACTCAATTTTATCTGTCAAATACTTTGCTTCAAATATTTTATATGCAAGGCCAAAGCAACTCCTGTGAGCATTGCTGACAGAAATTTCCTGATAGAGGGACATTTCTTGAAATGAAAATTATCAGCATGTCAATCAAGAGAAAGGGAGTTCATAGAACTTTGAACTAAATGACTTCATTCAACTTTAAGGAGCAAGGCATTGCTTGTGTATTATTTCTGCACAGGGATAGAAATATTCCTTAATAGTTAAAAATCACTAAAAAACTACTCTGGATGGAGTCATTGCTGATGAGAAGACAGAGGTCAAACTAATTGCACAAAGTAAAATACTGGTAGAGGGAACATTGAAAAGGGAAACCTCTAAGAAGCAGTTTAACACATTGTTTAAAATTATAAAGAAAAATTAAATGTACTTAATTAATAGCATTTTATGGCAATTATCTAGTCATCTGTGATATCCCTAAAACTGTGTGTGTTTGAAAAAGCAAGAAGAATTACAGTATTTAAAATCAATATTACCTGATACCATTTTGAATTAGAAGGGGAAAGGTCAATAGAAAAGCATATAGTCCCTTGTCTCCTTTTGACTTCCACCTATACTATAGGCACCCTAAACTAATGGTTTGGGTATAGCTGAAATTTCAAAATAGTTCACTATTTTTCTAGTTTACTTTCTTTAAGAAATCTTTTGGTGACCACCACTAATCACAACATTAATATCATCCTCCCTATTCATTGTTTGGTGCTAGAGTATGTTTTGTTACTCAATAGACAGTGAAAGGAAAAATCATATTACAGGTAAAATGTAACTGAACTCTGTGAAATCATGACTTTAGATACTAAAAAGACATTTTACTCAGATTAAATGATTTTTTTTTTTTAGATGAAGACTTCATAGTTGTTCTGGTCAGTGTGAAAAGTAATATTACAAAATTTTGCTCATTCTATAAGCTAACTGGTTCTCAAGTACAAATAATAATGCAAACACTAACAGAAATCTGAGGGTCACAGTTTAAAAAAAAAAAAAGATTACTTTGAATAACAAGAGAAGAGATGACTAGTAATACAGCACTATCTGAACATGAGAGCTGTTGAACTGCAACCACACAGTTCACTTGTATAAACTAGTAATCGGAAAAATGCTTCAGAATTATTGAAGCTTAGAATAAAAAGAGGAAAAGAGTTCTCTATTTTCCTTCTTTCTGTCGTATGTCTATGTGTCAGGAAAAAAGTAAGATTTTTGAAGAATGGAAAAATCGTTTGCTATTATACTGATATGAAAAGATTAGGGAGAGAGTGGGAATACAATGCCCTCAAATCCCCCAGTGTAATTCAAATGGAAGTATATTTGGTGGAGCAACAGGGAAATTTAGCTCTGTAATTTTAATATTACTAAATTATTATCTGTCTGTGAGGTGTGCGAATAATGATCAGTCTCAGTGAATGAAAATCTACAGCCAGTAACTGAACCTGTAAATAAAATAGGGTTTAGCAGATCCTAAAAATAACTTTTCTGATTAAAAAAAAAAAAAGGCAATAGCAGTATTATGGTATTAACAAAACCCTTAAAGAACAATCACATTTGTTGAACTGAGAATATTCAGTCCTTGGTACATACAAAATGTTTAGGAAGCCAGAAAAATACTCTCTGAAACACCAGGTAGTATATTAGCCACTCTCATGTATGCATGATGATCAAATAATTCCTTCACTTTTTAGATAAACTTTATCAGACAGTTAGGTTTTCTTGAAGAAGGGTTGCATTTATGTACAAATGTTTCTGGATTTTTCCCAGTTATGGCAAGTAGTTAAAAAGCTTCCTAACTTCTATCCTTGGACTATCATAGCTTTACTGCATCTTATGCACAGTTACTTATATCAGTAAACAGACTGAGGGCAATCATGAAAACCAGGGACACGTAATCATTTCTGCTACCAGCATATAGCAAGATGACAAAAGTAGCAATATCATTAAAGAACAACAGGTTATGGGTGCCAAAACCAGTATTAAAAGTGACAATGAAAAACAAAATAAATCAAGAAGTAAAGCAACATTAAGGACTTTTTAACTCTGAGCAAAGTTCCTCAGCACAAGGCAGCAGTGCCCTGGCTTTGACTGGAATTCTGTTAGACCCTATGTTTTGGAGAGTTGTGTGGGATTTTTGGTTTTAAATCTAGAACCAAGGTTTGTTTGTCTTTACCATTTGTTGAGTCCAAAACTGCTGAAGACTCCTGTCCTAAACTGAAGTCAATATTCCACCTGCTTGCTCTCAGCCACAGTCAAACTGCACTGAACAACATCCATCATTCTATCTCCCTGTAATTATTGGCACATCCAGCATGTGAAATAGCAGGAGGAAAACATAAGATGAAAGTACTGTAGTACTTCTTGCTTTTGTGTCCTGCTGCACAAATCTTGACTGATGTGATGTTTCTTTTTCATGGCTTTCCTATTTAGTACACAAAAAGTGCTGCTAGTAGGGGATATAAAAGACTAGCTCTACAAAGATACTGAATGAAAGATATCTGATTTGGGGTTTAAAAAAAATCCATCAGAAGTAGGAAAATGTCTCTTCATTACAAGACTGGGGTTAGCCAAGGTAAACAGAGCTTAGCAAAAAAAAGCAAAGTAAAAGCAGTATTTTGTAGATATTTAATATGATTTGAGAGAAAAATGATGAATCATTTCAGCCAAAATTTCTTTGGGTATCAGATACAATTCAAAAGGTCGTGCTGATCTAGTAGGAAAGAGGCATAGTAGTGCTAAATGTTGCATTTAAGCTTACATGGTAAAAGAGGACAAGATATTAATGCCAGTAAGAATAGGAAAATGATTGTCCCTCTGTAATCGACATTGATGAGGCCTCACCTTGAGTGCTGTGTCCAGTTCTTGGCCCCTGACTTCAAGAAAGACATTGAGATGCTGGCATGTGTCCAGTAATGGGGTTGATGAAGGTTCCAGAGAGTAAGTCCAATGAGGAGCAGCTGAGGAAGCCGGGGTTGTTTAGCCTGGAGAAAAGGAGGCTCAGGTGCGACCTTATTGCTCTCTACAACTACCCTGAAAGGAGGTTGTAGGCAGGAGGGTTCTTTTCCCAGGCAACTAGTCGCAGGACAAGAGGAAATGGTTTCAAGCTGCACCAGGGGAAGTTCAGGTTGGACATCAGGAAGAATTTCTTCACCGAAAGAGTGGTTAAGCTTTGAAATGGGCTGTGCATGGAGGTGGTGGAGTTACCATCACTGAAAATGTTCAAGAAACAACTGGATATGGCACTTAGTTGTATGGTTCAGTTGACAAGGTTGTTTTTACTCGGAGGTTGGACTCGATCTTGAAGGTTTTTTTCCAACTCTACTGATTCTACAATTCTATAGTTCTAAGATAACAGGAATGCCACCCAAGGTGTCCACTCAACTGAAAGTACAAAGAACCCAGGAGGCACCAAACAGTGGAGGAGAGGACATGGAGGTCTGCTGGTCCAGCCTAAACAGCAGTAAATTATGTCATTCTGCTCTCAAAGTATGGAAGAAGGTTTATTTGGAAAGAGCAAGTACAATTTACAAGTGTATCTCATTACTTAATTTTTACAGTAAAGATAGAGAAAATGGCTATTTATTTACAATTTTAACTAAGACACTTGAATACTAATTTTTTTATAACTTGGAGACTTAGCTCTTCTTCCCTTTTCATTTATACAATAAGTTTCCCTTATGCATTCTTCAATATAAATATGCTGTTGCTTCTACTTCCTCACAGTATATGGCTGCATCATTAACAGCGATTAGCATAAGTCTACTGAGATGGGGGCTAGTGGGGGGAAGGCGATCTTCTTGTGGAAGATTCCAGGAAGTTATTGGGGTATGGTGAATTTTCTTTTAAAATAAAGTTTTTCTTGAAACTCATACAAGGAGAATACTAAAAAATATCAGACAAATAAAAATTTTTTGCTGTAGATTTAATGACATTTAATTAAAAGGAGAACATATACCTGAGTTTTCATTACTAGAGGAAAATGTAAAAAGAAGTATTGCAAAATGAGAGAACTATTGTCCATCCTTGTGTAAAGGACACACTACCTTAGGAAGATTAAAAATAAGAACATTAACATCATGACTAATAACAAGAAGCTATTTTTTTCATCTATTAGATTAAAATAAGAACAAGTTTAATATTCATAAGCTAGAAGAAGCAATTTTTCATGCATTAGTTCTAAATAGAAAAAAGCAATTTCAGTATCTTTCAGTCTTTTATCAGTAACTGAATTTGTCATACTTGTGAAAGATAGCTCCATGAAGACAGTTTAAAATCATTTTTAAAGCGGCGGTACACCAACAGGGCATTTAACCCATTCAAAGGTGACAGACAGGAGATATTCAAGTGAAATATATATTTTTAACTCCTGTTTATGAATTTTTATAAAACTGATGTCAATAGCGTTTTGTTTGAACACACAGTCTTTTCAGTACATTCTCTAATGATTTCTTTCTAGGTTACTATTTTAACAATACAAAACAATCCCCTCCCCCCAAAAATAAAACCAAAGCACTCAACTAACACCAAACAAAGAAACCCCTAATACAAAACCCCTTGGTCAATCTGGAAGTTGATTTCAATTACCTGTGCCAAGGAATGTAAACATCTCTGCCTTACCTCTTTAACTCTTAGATTACAGACCCATCATAATCTTTTCCTTCCTCAATGTAAGAACAGAATAGCTCACCACACTGTCTTTGTTGCCTTTACTGTGTTCTGCTTAATGTGATACTGACTATGAAAGAACTCCTATCGCTGGCATAACTCAGATTTTGCCCATTTTTTCCAAAATTTAATTATAATTTTGATACTATGAAGCACTGACTTTTTTTTATTTTATTTCAGTATTATGAAAAGTGGACAGATAACATGTGAATGTTACAAGTCCAATACCCTCCACATTAGGAGGTTTTAAAGTTTAATATCAAATTTACTTGATATAATTGGTGTTGCACGGAATTTTGATTTAGTAGAGTATTACAGCAGTACCCTGAAATCATAACAGACGCACAATACAGCTATTGCAATATGCAGTTGAATCACCATAAAAACATGATTCCCATTACCAGTCCGTGTGTTCTCACCATCGTGGTACTGGGTGTGTCCAGTCACTCAGAGGAGTACGAGGGTTGAACCAGTACAAGCCTATTGCTCTCTTCAAAGTTAATTTCAATAGCTGGCCAGTTTTCAAATTTAACATTAGGTTAAGCCACCTCTACACTTTCTCACCCCGTACTCCTCTGGCTAGCTCAGCAGTACTCTCTATTAATTATCTTGGGGAAAGCTGTTTACACAGCCTTATGACTCACTGGTACAGCTGTGTATCTAAAACAAAGTTTACTCTCCAGTCCCCCTAAAAGTGCAGCTCTCTTTCCAATAATTGGTGGTCATTCTTGACATTCTTCCCTGAGCTCATTATTTTTGCCCTTCTCCTCCGAGTCTTCCTCCACTGTGGTGCAGTCAGTCACAGTGAAACACTGTCGATGTGGTACAAGTGCAAAGGTTCTCAACTGCTGGAATCCATCTCACATCTCTTGAATTAGTAGGTATTAATGTACAGAATTACTTTTTCCTCTCTCTCACCTTCTATGCTCTGTCTTGTCTTTTTCTGAATTTGGATGAAATCAGGATTTTTAGATTCAGAGTTAAGCCTTTGCTTTTCCCTGTTTAACAGCTGTATTCACAGGAAATTTAATTAATACTTATGTGCCATCATAGATGAATAATATTTAAATATGTCTTTTTTTAATTCCTATATATTCTACATTTTAATTGCTAACCTCAAAACAAAAGTCTTCATAGCTTTTTTAAGGACCTGCTTAAAATGAAGACCAAAATGCAAAGTACAAACTGATGAGAGGTGAACAGGACTTTCTCCATATTTGTTTCCTTCGAAGGGTGACCTATCATTAAGACATGAGTTCTTCTATCTGAAATTGGTCAGCAAGTTAAAAAATCTTTTTATTCCACTACTGAACCATATTATAAATGGCCAGAACACTTTTACTTGAAAACTTGAGACCAAGGATACACTTAAGTGGCTATGGTCACACTTGGACATATACTGAGAGCAGTAAGAGATTTTGTCTATAGTGGTTTTTTCAAGTCTTCCTTTTCCCTGCTAAAGCTATTTTTCATATATTTTGAAAGGAGCACTTACCTTTACATATTCCATCAACTTTGCAAGTTCTATTATCATCTTGGGATTTCCTGGAAGTCAAGAAATGTGTTCCAGATTTCAAAATGACAGTATCTTTGGTTTAAAATAAGATATTCAGAACTAAGGATTTCAAGTGACAAAACATATTCTTTCTTGAGTTTTGCTTAGGCCATACTTTAGACCAAACTTAACACTTGCAGGTTTACATTTAAATATCTGCTGTGCCAGCTCATTCAGAAGCATAAACAACTGAAACAAATCAAATCTACTATTGTTTCCATTCCCAAGTCATAATCATAGAATCATAAGACAATTCAGGTTTGAAGGGCCGTTGATAGGTCAATAGTCAAACATCCTGATCAAAGCCAGTTCAGCTAAAATTTAGATGGGTATAATCCAGACAGGTGTTGAAAAACACAGCTTCTCTGAGCAACCTGCTCCCATGCTACATTGTCATCACAGCTTTTCCTTATATTCAACCTAAACCTCTTGATTCAATATATATTGCTGTGTCTTGTCCTCCTGCTATGCACAGATGTGAAGAATCTAGCTCCATGTCTTTTATAATCTCTAAAGGGTACTAGCAGGCTGCTATTAGGCCTCCTCGAAGATGTCTCCTCTCTGGGCTGAAAAGCCCATTTTTGTCAGCTCTCCTCATTGGGTGTTAGCAAAAAATGGAAACAGGTACCAGCTCTTCCCCTCATTCAGATTAAATCTTTCAGTTCGGCCATCTGTATTTGAGAAAGCTGAACTTCAATTGTGACAGCTATGAAAGCAACCATGGTGAACAAGTATTTGTCTAACTTCACTGGAAAAAATTATGAGTAGTTGTGACCATTGCTTACACACACAGCCTGGTTATTATCGAAGAAGAAGTAGAATTACTGAAGGCAATTACATCACAACAAATAGCATAGTAATGAATTAATTTATGCTGGACACTTTTACTGCTCTAAGAGAGAACTTAGTAAAGTTTTGAAGGATTTTATAAATAAATGTGAGAAAGAAGTTTGTGATAATCATTCCATAAAATCTGGTATTTTACAAAGATGTTTTAAAAATGTCTTTGAAGATGTGACCTTCCTTTTCTTTTTTGAAATGTACGAACAATGGAGAAGGCTTCCTCCTTTTTGTACTCTTGTCCAGGATACACCGTAGCCTGGTTCAAATCCACATTTACAAAATAAAGTTAAATTAGACAAAATTGGAATCTGTTGACCTGTAAGATATTTTGCAAAGCATTGGTCGTGCATAAGGCTGCTTGATAGAATGACTGACACAGTAAGAAAAATAAGTGAAAATGTTAGTTAATTCAATTTGTAATTTTTATAGTATTCACTAGGCATGTTCCTGTAGCAACTGATTGATTCATTTTTCCAGCTGTTCAATAACAAAAAGAAATACCATAGTCAAGCTTAGAAGATTCTGTTAATTGAAAGTAGCTGAAACTGCTGATGAAGAGTCACTATTTAAAATCTAAATAATACTATGATAGTCATAAATGACCACACACCCTTTAACTTGTATTTAATAAACAGCCTTACTTAACTATATGGTGTGAGAGGAATGCTCCATAAAAACTCAGTTTATGCAGTTGTTTAACTAGCAATATCTCTCACAATTTGATATTATAAACCAAGCAAATGGAAAGTATACAAATGAAGACAGATGAAAATATTCTGGACCACATGAAAAAAGTGAAAAATTGCAAGATAATATTTTGAAATAAAAATTTCTACTAGTTTATAAAAGAGACTTTTATAAAAGAGTTTTTTTATAAAAGAATTTTTTCTAAAAAAAACCCCAGCACTAAATCTCTATTTTTAATCCCTCATATATTGATTGATATACATAAAGTAGTGCAGCAAATAACTAGCTGTTTATCAGTATGGAATATTATTTTTAAAGATACCTTTGGGCATGAACTATTAAAAATGTCTACTACCAAACCGAAGGAAAAACTAGGATATTTTTTAACTTTGGCACCACTTTTTCTTCTCTTTGATGTTTCTTAAAATAGCCTGAGAGAGCCTTTTCTCCATGTGTCATAAATATTATAGTTTTTAAATACCTTAAGAAAAGCAGCTCTATCATCACGATCCCTGGTGAAGAGCACTCGTTTTGTCCTCACAAGTTCTTCTCAGATTTTTAGTGTACAGGAACATAGTGAAACCTTTGAGCAGCTGTGACAGAGCTTTGTTGTAATGTACACTTGGCTTCTTCCATTGCAGTTCCATTATCTTCCACTACTGTTCTCTAATGTGTTTCTGCAAAGAAATTCTAAATCTTGAAAGTTTGTAATAGCTTGTTAAAAATAGTGTTTACCACAGGCTAAGAGAAGGCATTTTTTGCCTCTGCTTTCCTAATTAGGAATTAGGAAAGACAGGATTCAAAACCAACTGTTGCACTGTATGATTTAAAACCGGAAACACTGAAGACAGTGTTTGATTTTTCATTTATTCAGTGGGATCAAATGACTCATATACACCAGAAACCTTTTTAAGTTCCAAACAATGGGACAGAAGCAAACTGCAGTCCTTGAGCTATAACATTGGACTAGCTAAAAAAAGTACTGGGAATTGGCAGAAGTCCTTTGCCAAACAGCTTTAGCTAAAGTCAACAATATTCTTGGTTTGGGAATATAGAAATTGGTTTCAGTCAAGAATTCAAAGCTGATGGGGACAGTTTCTATACTACACAAATTACTGTGATGTTATCGACATAGTTAAATCTGTGAAGTTTATTATAGAGGGTTTTGTCTCCTTTTTCACATAATAAGCAACATACCAAGTTTTCAAACTGCTCCAGCTGCCAAACATTGCTAATACAAAAGAATAAGGTGCTGCCAAAACTGAAAACTGACTTGGTTTTTGATAGAGATTGGAAGAGAGATCATGTACAGCACGGGAATGTTTAATGTTAAAAGGCCAGGAGAGGGCACAGTAAGTGTAGAATCCCCTTACGCTGAGCAGACTGGACAGAGAGTGGTTTAGCTATGCTACTAGAGTGCAGGCTTCTTGTTTTGGGCTTGTATGTTAGTACAACTTCTATACTAGAGGTTTTTAGCTCCAGAGGCTAGACTTTAGAATAGACATCTGTCTGCACTCTGATTACTCTGTGCCTAATTGATTAATAGAATCATAGAATGGCTAGGCTTGGAAGGGACCTGCTGGTCATGCCTCTTTTGATGCAGCCCAGGATGGAGTTGGATTTCTGGGCTGAAGCTCACATGAGTCATACTGAGCTTTTCATCCACAAACACACCCAAGTCTTTCTCTCCAAGGCTAGTCTCAATACTTTCTCCTCCCAGCCTGTACTTATGCTTTAGATATGCTAATAGATGAGCTTGTGTTGATAGATGAGCTTTTCTTTGCAGCAGCCAAAGGAAACCTTTCCAGTTAGTTAAGTTTTTCTAAAAAGTTTTCTTTCCACACTGCTTATTATTATATAAATATATATATGTGAAAATACATCTATTTTTATACATAAATATATATATATATATATAAATAATAGGCACTTTCAAATAAAATCTGTCACTTGCCACTTCAGTGTGGTTATATTGGACCATTCACCAAAGTCAGTACTGTTTAAAATTTATGGGGTTTATTCTTCTTTTGTCAAGCATTTTCTACATACAGAACATTCACGTGGTATAAATTACAGAACAAAAAATGCATGAGACAGACTACTGCAATTAAGTGAGTAACAGACAGTTTACATGATTCTTGTTTGTTCACAATGGAGAAGAGCTGTTAAAAAGGAAAGATTCAGTAGCTAGAAATGTAAGCAAACTCTTATCTCAGTTAAATCTACCTACCAGGAGGTTTGCTCAAGCTAAAGAGAGATCTACTGTACCACACAGGGCAGGATGATAAATGCACACAAGATTACAATGCTAAAAAATCCCAGATTTCTAAGCAATTTTACACAATCTAAATCGGAGTAAAATTCTGTTTAAAAAAAGATTTTTTTTTTTCTGATTGCCTTCAGTAAACGGAGGTCAGTTTAAGAGCTTATAAGCATTCTTTAGCAAAAACATAATAAAAATAAAAATACTCCCAAACTTCTAAGTCATTTCTCTGAGTCTGGATAGCTGTTTACTGCTGGCTTTCTGATCCTATTGATTTGTTACTCTTCTTCTGGGAAACTTATTTTTTCCATTTACATATTTAACCAGTGTAAATATTAGAGTTCTAAGTAAACAAACTATAAAAGATACAAAGTTTTGTTGTTTGGGTTTTTTTGCGCTAATCCAACTGGATGCATGGAATAGAAAACCTGTTGAGCTAACCAAATGGTTTAAAAAATATGGATCAATGGTGCAATGAATAAGGAAAAATGTTATCTACTTGTTGTAGACTCCAGTCTCTGCGTTTTCATTTTCTTAAAATGCGTTTTCTTTAGTTTTAATTAACAATTTCCTAAACGATATAAGTGAAGCTTTGTGATGCCAGGTTTTTAGGATGTGGTTTACTCTGAAAGGATGTGAGATATTTCTTTTCAGTAGACCTGAAATCCCTTGCTGATGCAACCCTGTGATAGCTGAAAAATCTAATATCTATTTTTTTCTAAAAAAAAGGTTAAGCTTCTGCAAGCAGCTCTTTCAACTAAGACTCACCATAAAAATAAACTCCAAAATGCAGTGATTGGAAAACACTGCAAATATAATTTCTCTCTTTTTTTTTTCTTCTCTCCGTATATGTTCCACAACTTGAGACTAGAAATTTGATACCAAAACTTTCCTTCCAATGAGAAGCAATCCTGTAGCCAAAGTGGGAATAAATTTTATAATTTCTATGTTTATCTTTCTTGTGAGACCTTCGCTTCAAGGCACAAAAAGATTTAACAGTGGACTGGACAAAAGAGGACATAACATTTCAGTTTAAGGAGTCAAAGGTTGTACAACAGCTATTATTTTGTGTCTGAAGCAAACCAAACAAAAATTTGAATCATATTAAAGTCTTCCATTTACAAATGCAAAGTATCATATTAAATTGTCTGAAACTTTTTTGGGGTGGCTTTCTTCCTACTTCCTTTAAAATAATTTATTATACTTACCTCTGATTTCAGTATTTAGTAATTTCGGTCAAACAACACAATGTCAGCTGATAATTGATAAGGAGTACCATTATCAAATAGCCACTGTTTTAGTAACTTTTATGTGGAAGTTGATTCAAATTGTGTTCAAGCCAAAGAAATAATGGGTATAGAAGGGTCCTGCAATTTAAAATTAAAATGGTGTAAATTTGAATAGTGGTGTAATTTAAGTTCAGTGTACTGTAAAACTATTAATTCAGTAAATATCTAACATAGAACCTTATGCTTCTCCAACCCAAATTACTGTGTTTCCTCTCTCAACTTCAGTGATTTCACAATTTAACTTATTGAGCCGTCCATCCAGGATAAACAGAGATTCCTTGGAAGGGGTCATGAGATACTGCCCAAAAAGGCCACTGTCTTTTATAAGACGGTTCTTACTGTTCCAAGGCCATTCGCCTGCCTTGATGGGCTCCTTCAGACTCTTCACCATCTTAACCTTGCCAGAGGAGAGCTCCATGAAGAGAACATCAGTTTGTGTGCTGGAGCTGCAGTAGACGTTGTATTGATGAGCTTCAGTGAATGATGGCTGAAAAGCTACATCAGATATGTGCAAATTAGTGTGAATGTCAAATGCATCCTGTATTTCTCCTCTCATCGTTATGGACTGGATCCTCATGAGACCTTTTGCATCATCAATGCTGACAAGGTAGTGTCCATCTGGAGAGATATGTGGTGTGCCTGTTACGTCGCCATTGTAACCAATCACGGAATCGGTAACACTGTCCACTATGAGCTGTGGTAGGACAGCCCCAGTAGTATCAGGCTTACAGCAGATAAAAAGATAACCTCCAAGATGTGTATAAGCCAGTGACTGAGGAATGCAATTATAATCCTTTAAACTAATTGTCTTGATGTACGACATTGTTTCTAGATCAATTTTTTGGAGCACAGGCTCATCCTTATGAAGAATATATCCAAACCTGAAAGGAAAAGCACAAAATCAAAGAAAGTTAGATCTACTGTGTGCATTAATATACGAATGAGGAAGGCCTCCATAAGGAAAGAAGACAAGTTAATATGTGCAGTAGTGTATTGCTATATGAATGTCAGCTTCAGATATTTCAGATATTAAGCAATTTATAATATTTAATTTTTAGTGTTCTTGTAATTTAGAATGCATCAAATAAAATGTCTAAAAACTATTTATCTGATTAATTGGAAAAGTTCTTCTCTCCTATTGACATAGGGGAAAAGGTAAATATTACTCTTAGCATATCTATTCACTTCTAACTTTTACAAAAACCAGGAAGGAGAAAAAGACTGAGTATCAATAGATAGTACATCCAAAATATTTGAATTTGCTTCATACAGTTCTTTCATTTTCTTGAGAACATCAGCTTAACCCAGTGCTCATTTTTATTCAGATAATTATCTGAATCTTCCTTATTTTAATTCAGTAGAAATGAATAGCATAAAAGGATCTAAGTTTATGCCCCCTAACTATTCAAGTATCATATTTCTTACAATTTAAATGACCCTTTATGCTTTTCCATACATCAAAAAAAACCTTTCACTGAACAAGAATATGGTTAAACTTTAAAATCCTAGAGCTGATTGTTTATTACCTTTTAAATAGAAACAATATGACTATTCTTTAATGTTGATGTATAAGTTCTGACTGCATAACCATTTGACTATATATATATGTGCAAAAAACCATAATTCTAAATATTATGGAGTCATGTATATTAGTTTTGCTTATCTAAGTAGCTTTCACAGCACTTTTCCCAAAAAGCTATTTTCCTTTGGCACATTTCTTGACATTTTCCTCTGAATCGTTGATCTAAGAATGAAGCTGCATGCTTATATACATGATTTAAAAATACCTTTCACATTCTATTGATATAAATCTCTATGTCAGATAGAATATTCCAACAATTAAGTTGACAATAACACAACATTTTCACACTATACTTGCAATCCCAGTGTATTTACTAATCAGTGAATCACCAAAATAACAAGCGAAAAGGGTTTCAAAACATTGTTCTGTCAGTTCCCCTGACATAAGTCTACCTGTGATTACAAGTTGAGCTGATTGTGAGATCATTTTTGTCTTTGATTATTCAGCCACTTATAAATATATGTAGTCTGGATTCAATCATCTTGGTTAGAAAAAGGGTGAGTGAGTCTTTTTGGAAGTTACGTCAAGATAACAATTGCTGTTACTTTCCTATTCATGAGATCTGCTGTTCTGCCATAAAGACTAGGGTCATCAGGCAGAAACTGTTTTTTAGCTTTTTTGACAACCTAACATCTTTTTCTTAATCTTTTTGGGTAGTCATGAAGTCATTGATTCCTGATTCCATTATTAATTAGTAAGCATTTTTCAGTTATAAGAAAGAGACTTGTTTTGTATTCTGTATAGAATCATCCTGTAAGAGAAAATGTTAAATAGCAAACAACACTGGCATTTCAAACGTCTCCATGTTAAATAACTGTTAAATGTTACACACCAGCAGTGGCTGCAAAAGGATGATAGGATTGGTTTATTGATTATCTTTTACATAACAGCCTCCATTGTAGAGCAACAATCAGTGAACTATCTACAGACATTCACAATAGGAAAAAGGGAAAATATCTAATTTTAGGTCATTGTGATGACAAGTACTGAATAACTTTATTTTCAGCTGTTATGATATTATTTAATCTATTTTAATATTAGTACACAGCATAGACATTTTTTCATTTTGATCTCAGTTTCAGAAGCAAACACAGAGAAAATATTTTTTGTTTGAGATTGGCAAGCTGGCTAGGTTTGAAAACACTATTTTTCTCTTTCAGTGTACCAATATATAGTAATGGGAAAGCATAGGAAATCTTATTTAAAAGAGAAAGAAAGAGCTCTCACAGAGGTGTTTTTAGCTTATGTAGGCACTAAAACACAAACTTATATCCAAGTGAAATTTTCCAATATGCATAAACACATGTAAAATCAATACTGTGATTTTGAAAATCCCATCAGACATCATCTACATGATTAAATATATATTTTTGAAAGTTTGGCCTATTGTTTTCAGTAACTGTATTATTTATAACTGTATTATTTATAACATAGTTATAAATTGTTTTCTGTAATGAATCAGTCATTTAACATTTTAATATATTTGATATATTTTATTGTATATATGTGTCTATTATATTTTATGGTACCTTCATGTAACCAAGAAAAAGACTTAAAATTTCACCGCATGTTTTGAGTTGCACTCTATTTTCTATCCCATTTGAGAGAAAATACAAGTCATCTTTAAAAAAAAAAACTAAAAAATTTTAAATAATTTTCTACCACAAAACAAGTTTAAGAATCTAAAAAAATATATTTTAAACTGTTCAAACCCTAAAAGAACTTTCATTTATCATGTGCCACCTGGACAAGAAAGAAAAAGAAATCTTTATGCGACCTGTCAATCTTTTTTTTTTTTTCCGAAGATTATTCCAGCTCATAAAAATTACTCTTTTTTCTGAAGTAAAATACAAATGCAAAATAAGATTAGCATCAATTATCTAAATCAGCAAATCTTACTTGCTGATTCAAAACGTGATTAAAATGAAGGATTTAAATCAATCTGATTCAAAGAAATTTCCCTTGCTTATTATTTGATTAAGCAGTGTTAGTGATCAATTTATGTGATATTTTTGCATTCAAATGTTATTGATTTCAAGAGGAATACATAATTTACTAATATTTACTTCTCAAATGTTATTTCTAGCATACATGTTTTTGAACCACAGCTTATGATAACTTTGATTGCGTAAACCCCTTGATTCCTGGAACTGAGTGTGTTCTCTGAAGTGAAGGAAAGGGTCTTGTATACCTTCCCTAAGGGTAACATCCTTGAAGGTATGCAAAGACTCACACTTTGACATCTAGCTTTCCCCACAGAGGAGAACAGAGTCATTGGTTTGTTCTTTAGCTTCTCATTACCTTGTGGTACCTTCTGCCACACAAATCCCCTAAACTCTGCCAGTTAAAAGGTTTGCATAAGCATTCCACAATGCATGTCATTAAGATGAATCTAGTCACTGTGAAATCATTTAAATGCTCTAAATGTTTTTTTTAATAACCTACTTAGTGTGAATGAAATAGTTTAGGAGTCACAGAAGAATGTGAGTATAAACCTTCTGACTAGCACAGGCAGATTTTAAAATAAAGGATGCTTGTCCACAGCATGGGACTCCAGATCCCTATGATTAATCACATTCTTATTGTAGATCTAATCAGCAAATAAATCAGCTGATAACATATCCTGTCTCAAGCATTTTGATCAAAACTTCCCTAAGCATTATGGTTTTTTACTCAGCTTTGTCTATCTCTTTGTAACAGTTCACAGTTCAAAAGGCCACAAGTAAGAAGCTTACAGTATCTTGGGCAGATTGTTCCTGCGATGTAAACAGTCACTTCAGCTTTGGTAATTGAGTTTAATTGAAACTGGCTTCAAGATTCTGACTATCTTATCTTGATGCTGTATTTATTGCACTTAGGAGGTCTACTGCCCCTTGCCCTGAAGCTATTAAGAAATTTGATTTTATATGCTGCAGCAGCTGATCATATATGTTCTGATAATCAGTTATACCTGAACGCCCATTTACAATGTATTTTAAATTGTGCAAGGAGTAAGTCTATATATTTTTTTTCCTGTGGTGGTTTCTTTTCAACTTTGTACACTTACAATTATTTACAGCTATCCATGCTATTTTTTGCTTTCTAAACTTAGGTCTGAATGGGAAACAGGGGTTTGTGAGATATGTTCTCCCTTCCTTCCTTAAAGTATCGACTTCTCTACCTCTGAAAAAATATAATTCCACTTTCTTATAACGTTAACACACAAAACATCTTTAGCTTTATAATGTTTTCTAGTTCAAGCTTTAAAAAGTCACTATTTTGGACACAGATGCAAGGTTAACCTAGAAGGTAATGCTTTTGGAGTGGAGTACACTAGAAGATAACCTATGTGAGCAGAATAATACATTGAATTTAAGTAGCAGTTTTTCTTACTGATTTCAAAGCACTGTACAGATATTATAGCAAGTAAATAAAGCTGAAGTAAATAAAGGCCTAAGGCTGTATAATGATCCACTGACAAGGTCTGGGTGAAAATACAGGTTAGCTAAGGCCCTACATGGTTTCTAGCCTGTCACACTACAGGGTACCATTGCAACTGAGGTACGAAAAAGACATGTAAGAAAGCACATAAACCAAAAATATATAATTTCGAATAAGAGCATAGGAAATCACCCTGTCAAAATAAATTTTTGAATATTAAAAATAGACAGAATTTTGGACCTGGTTGTGAGAGAAAAGGCAAATCATGAAGTTGGTAAACCTTCACAAAGGAGTTACCCTTCCCAAAACCAGATGTATGGCTGCCCAAAAGGAATTCATTAAAACTCATTAGAAAAATAGGATTTTTTTCAATACTACTATTTAAACAATTCTTTCTTGGCTGTCATACTACCTATAACATTTCTGTGCTCCAATTAAAATTCAGTAAATCTGGACAGAAGTGTAAATACCCAAACAGCCCAACAATACAGATAAAAAGTGGTGAAAAAATCGTTTCAAGGCTGCCAGTCTTCTTGGATGTAAAGGGATTTGGCAAGCTGTGTGTTTGATATGTCTGCCTGCCTCAGTGAGAGATGTGTGGCTGGAGTTTTGAGAAGCTGAACAAATTAAGAGAGGTCTGTTCATGTGCCTTTGAGGTTTGTGTGACTGATTCTTAGTCTCTGAAAATTGCTAGGCAGAGGCGTAAGGATGGAAAAAGTAATGAAGTTTTGGAAGGAAGATACAGAAGGGAAAAGGGGAAGTGAAGAAAACTGATAAGAAAAGCTGAGAATTCCATGTCTGGTATAGTTAAAAAAAAAAAACAAAAAACAACCAAAAAAAAACACAACAAAGAATTAGAAAATATATATTTGTTACCTAAAGATGAGAAAGTATTTTCCAAGCCACTAGCAACTGAGGAAGGTGATAACAGGTTTTTTATAGGAATATATATCTGTCAGGTTAGATAATTTCTTCCAAATAATTTTCAAAGAGTTGACTAGCTGTTAACATTTTAATAAATCTCAGAATAAAAGAATAATTTGGAAAGTCTAAAAAATAGGTTGTTGAAATTCTCATAAGACAAAGTCAGGTATCCCAGCTATGCTGAATAGCTTGATGTATATCCAAGGGAAATAATAAAATAGATGATATGAAGATGAAATACAGAAAATCATGAATATAATACAGTCAACATAGGTTTATGAAAAAATGAACTTTGTGAGACAAAACTAATTTAATTTTTTTATTAGAAAACCATCTAAAGGTAACTTAATATCAGGAGGGCATACCTTTCTTGAAATAAAAACTGATACCTGAAGGTAAAATAATTTCTTTGCAATAAAATGTAGTTGTCAATGCAGAATCATCATTTTGCAGGGCACTTTTGCTTCTGTTTGGTAAAAATACTGATACTCCACAAAATTTTCATTGGTGATTTCAAAGTAAATACCTGTCCATGACACTAAGGATACACATAATGACAGAAAAATCATTATTATAGTCAGTTGCTCATTTAAGCAAATGTGATCAAAGGTAGCCAAGTGTAAAGCTGAGCAACTTGACACATGAGTGAGGAATACAGGACATGCATATAGAATAATATCCTAAAACGTAGTGACTCTGAAAGGATTTAAGGATCATAGCAGACACACAGGTCAATATAAAATCTGAGTCTAATGAGTCTAAAATTGAAGACCCTAAAGCCTTTGTAAAGTCCTTGGACGTATATACAGAGAGAGATGAGTAAGAATAATGTAACAGACTCATATCTGTATTCTATATTGGGGAGATGAGACTAAGAATGCTTTATATAATTTCATTTCTACCCTTTTAAAAAGGAATATTAAAAAATCAGAGGCAAGGAAAAATGTGAAAATTATTTGAGGAATGGAGACAATTATTTTATTCAAAAGTCTGAATTCAGTATAATAATGACTGCAGACTGAAACCAGATAAATTTAAATTAGGAATATGTAATTTTTTCTAGCAATGGGGACAATAAACCATTGCAACAAACTACCAGAGAGGTGATTAATTTTCTGTGGTGGGAATCTCTTGGTAAAGACTATGCTAATATCTACTATTAAAGTAGATGTAGATTAAGAAGTATTAGATTTATTATCTGAATCTCTTGGTGACTATTTGAAATGTTTAAAATCTACAGTATAGAAAAAAAGTTAGACAAAATGTTCTCCTGTTTTTTTCTAGCTTGTGAATATATGAAAGACCAATTTTTTGGCTTTGCTCATACAACCAAAATTGCATAAGTACAGTAGATTTTAATCTTATGCTACTCATTCATTTGCTGAGATTTTAAGCAGCCACGTGTTTCAAATATAATGAAATAATTGTGTTTTGATACAATAACTTATTTCACACACACAGCCCCACACACACGCGCACACACATGCACACTCATGAGTAGTATGCAGAGGAACCCGTCTTTCTGCAGGCCTGAGTTTGGGACACCACTTTTCTATCTACTGTAAGGAGTTGGTTTTTAAAACTTATCTTACACTTTTTCTGATCTTAATTAATTTTAAATTTCTCACAGGACTTATTAATAATTTGACAAATACTGATCTTTAATGCACACACACATATTTTTAAAACAAACATCCCCTTGACAACACGTCAGTCTCTAAATTCAGGAAGTTTGTGAATTTCTTGTCATGTTATAACTATACAACTGTAACAGCTATAATTTCACTTGGGATGAAAGATGTTCTAAGGCTGGGATGGTCATTCTTGTAAGGTTTATTGATCTAAATGTAGAAGATCATAGTGGATAGGTTGGAGGAACAGTGATAGATCATGGAGACCTCCTTCAAAAGAGCTGCTTGTTTATACACGGCAGTGATGAGTTGCAAATACATTTTAGCCCAGTGTCCAATAACCTAATTGCTGCCTTCTAACCAATAGGTGAATCTCTCTGTACTTCCTCCTGGGTAGTATTAAGAACCTTCTCAGAATGCCAGTGTCAGATTATTAACTGTCATTGCCAGATTGGCCTTCATCTTTCTGATAAAGAGGCAAAAGCAACGGTAAGAAAAAAAAATACTTTGGAAATCTGTCAGAAAACAGTATTGCAAGTCACCAAGATGACAGTTTTGGATTGCTCAGGTTAGTAGTCTGGGGGATGCAAAAAAGCTGTATGTAATAAAAAAGGGTAAGAAAATGTTGTCCTCCAGGGTTGTCTATAGACCCAGTAAAATAGGGACATTTTACAAAATTGGTACTAGAAGGAGTTTTGTGTAAACCAAATCAGTAAGTGCATGTGCTGAGCTTTCATTTTTCCATTCAAAGTAAAGCAAACTTATTAAATCTGAGTAAAGAAGTGTGCACTACTACTCTGTTCTATAGGCAGCTGAACCCAACTTTAAGTTACCATAATATTGTAACTTTCTAAAGCACTTGGCTATCTAAAAGGATTAAAAAAATACAGCCATTCATAATCATGTGATGAAATTGTGTCTGTCACTTGTGTCCAGCTAGCCTGCTTTTTATGATTAGGCTGTTGCAAAATAACAAGTGATAGTTGAGGTTACCTTCACTTTTCCTGAATTTTAGAGATAGTTGATGGAATATTTAATGCAAACTTTCCTCTCATATAGACTGATATGTAGAAGCCTCCCACCGTTCATTAATCCCTGATTAATATTTATGAGAATTTCAACCCTCATGTCTCTTCTATGCAGTGAAATCATGCACAATATCAGACAGCACATAAAGGTGTTTGTCACAGTGCACACTGGAATCATGTGTAACGTAAGCCTGACAGACTTGAGAGCAAATCATCACATTTCCAATAATTTATTTTGCAGCTAATGCAAGTGAGAATCTGTAGACTGGGGCCATATCACTCCAATTGGAGTAAATGCTAGAACTGTGAAATCTGTGATTGTTTCTTTCTTCACTTATTCCATATAAATAAATAATAAAGATTTTAATTCCAGATTTTCAGTATTTTCAACCATATGTTGTGACAAACAGTTAAGAGAAATACGAATAATAATACTCATCAACTCTATAGCACTTTTTGTAAGAGTAGTATGCTGAATTTGGCTGGGATGAAGTTAAATTTGTCATACCAACCTGTATGGTGCTGTAAATTTGGAAAAAAAAAAAAGTGTCAATAACCCACTAATGTTTTAGTTACTGTCGAGCATTGTTGGCTCAACAGAATCAAGGCCTTCCCTGTTTCTTACTCTGCCTTCTCCACAAGTCAGCTGGGGATTTGGAAGAAGTTGAGAGGTGACACAGCTGGCTACCCAAAGGATAGCCATGCCATGTAACATTATGTTCAACAATAAAATTTCTTCCAAATTACCTGTTGCTCTTGCTAGGTGGGGGCTCAGCTGCTGTCTGGGGATAAAACACCACAGGGAGTCATTAGTTTTACAAAATGAGCTTTACAGTACCCAGACGCAGGGAAACTAAGGAAACTGTCCAAACCAATTTAAAAGAGACAGGAAAAATATCCTAAAAGTCATTAATTGCAAAATGCATTAAAAAAAAAGGTGCATCTCATATAGATGACTGACTTATTTTTCTAATTTTAATGATAAAACATGCTCACATATTTAAGAGTAGCATAATCACAGTGATGAAGTTAACAACATATTAGAAATTATTACTTTTGTTATTGTGTCACAAAATTTATTCAAGGGTAGATTTTTAAACTATTTTTAAAGCACTTCAGAAGTATTTAAAATACGGGATTTTGTTCCTAGTTTTATAGAACTGTAAGCTTGTATGTAACACAAGAAGGAACAGTAAGCCTAGGAATTGCATCATTCTTTTCCCAAAAGAGTTGTCATAATTACCACTATCCTAATTCCCTAACTACAAAACTAACTGCCAAACTATTAACCTGAAAACTCTCATTGTCAAACTGAAAAAGTAATCCATAGAGCAAGTAAGATTAATGCTATACCAAAACTCCTCCTCTCTCTCGCCAGAATATCAAATGTCTCAAACTAGGGGAAATCTTTCAACAAGTGGAATAACGTGCTCACAGGTACTTGCCCATCACTGAGAAGTAACTTATGACATGAGACACTAACATCAAACTCATATTTTAAAAAATATTAATTTTGGAAATCTTACTAGGTATTATTGTTAGACATCCACATTACCAGTTTTTACAAGTCTTACTCTCCTCCCGCTTTTCATATCCAATTTTCATATTTTTTTTCCCCACAAAATTTCCATCACCTTAAGTTCCATTATTTGTGACAGGTATAAAGGATAAAAACAATTTTTTTTCCTTACATGAAATACAACTTTCTCTTATGAAAAAGCTTGAAAGTGCAGATTATCATACCACAACAAGATTTATATAACTGGCTCCCTTTCACTGTGCAAAATAAATTATTCAATCACTGTCCTCTAAGGTAGTGAGCTACTTTCAAACCAGATTGAAACTCCCTGTTAATATAAAAAAAATAGTTTATTATGTTATTAGTTTATTAGTTTATTATATTAGTTATTCAAGAAACTAATGTTGGTTTTATATAAAATTCCTGTCAAGTTTTTTATCAAGTCTGTTCAGCCTAAGTAGCTTTGAGTGTTGCATAGCTCAATGGGAATATTTTGATTTTGGGGAACAAATGTATTTTTTCTCTCTAATACATTACTGTTCTTATATATCTCTTACATCATTGCTCTTTCTATCTATACCAAAAATGCTTGGAATGTGATTAAACAATTTAAAATATGTACAGCTTCCTGCTCTTTTTGTTGTGGGTTTGCTCTATAAAAATAAGCTAGATTTCAACAAATTAATTACAAAATGTATTGTAGTAATATTACTGGTAGAATGTATTGGTAGTGGTAAGTCAACCTGAAAGATAGAAATTTTACTGAAATCTTTAGTGACTTACCTAGTTCTTAAAATTAAGAAATGTGTACTTTAGACTAAGTGCATATACAAAATGAGCACACTGATGAAATGGCCAGTTTAATTTTATATACTGTATTTTTTATAATCTAGTCTTTTCAGTGGTTTATTAAAAATTGATATATGAACCAGGAATTTAAACAATTACAAAACCAATACATCTTTTAACTGTATCTCTTCCAGAGTAGATAAACATATAAATTTGTTTATATTTACCGCCTTCTGCTCTGAAATAAACAAGAAAACACATATTTCTGTGGTGCTATTTAAACACAGCTGCTTCCCTCCTCTTTGATCATATCAGCAGTCAATTAGGAGCTTGAAGAATTGCCATCACGACTGTACAGCCTCACCACAACTCCTCACTACAAAAATCACTCTCTACAGGTAATATTTCTTTCCTGTAGACACCTACCTTTCTATTCATAACTATACATGTCTGCATATGAGTTAAACATCTAAGCTGCTATTTTTGACAGCAGGAATCTAGTCCATACAGTCAACAGAGTCCAAAGCGTTTGCTAAGATGATCAGTACCAGAGGCCTGTATTTTCGTCACCAGAGGATGAAAAAAATTGCCTTCCAAACTCCATTATCTGTATAGACTAGATCGTCATTATAGCAGAAGACAGGTAGCTTATGCCCATGGGTACACTGCATTTTCACACCTAAATCTAGGCGCTTGCAATCGGAACACCACACTCACCATAAGCATCCCATTGGCATGAAAACATCCAAATATAGTCTTATAAAACTTTGCATAGATTTTGAAAATTGAAGTTTAAATGACTGACACTATATCAAGATATGACTAAGAGCTACAATTATGTTTTAAATGTGACTGTTTCTCTGAACCATTATAATACGTTTATAGCTATCATATAGCTATAAAGGCTATTAAACCTGCCCTTAGTGGTCAGAAATTAAAATGACAGCTTAGAGGAACAGCTAGCACTATTGCAAGTGCCTGGATAGAGAGAAGAATGTTATATAAGTCTCCAAGCAAAACAATCCTAAAAGCAGAGATGTCCTTCCAGAATTTTCAGGGATCTCTGAAGATGGTTTTCTCAGCTCTCAAAGGATAGCTTTAACAGAAACCCATTAATTCACTTTGTTTTCCACAAAAGGTGTATTTTTCCAGCTGTAACAATCAACTTCAATATTTTCTCAAGGCTAGAGAGTCATCAAACAGACAAATGAAAACTCTTCAGAGACTCCTTTCATTTTTATCTTCTTAGGGTTTTGCAGAGCTCTAAGAAGTGCATGCAAACCTTATATGTGACTTTTCAAAAAACAACTTTGTTTATTACAGTATCTTAGTGAACTGTATTGTCATGTTATTATCAAAATATTTGACATAGTCTATTAGAACTAACACCATAGTTACTACAAAATATCCAGATGGAATCAGATTCAGATGCTAAATTTGCAAATGATAACAAATATTTTTCAAGAAATACTAAATATAATGGAATGTGGCTAGTAACCATACTATATGTACTGATTTTAAAAGTTTAGGAAATTTCCTGTTTTTCAAAGAATATTTTTTTAAGTGCTTCTGTGGACAGGAACTATGAAAGTTATGCAAGGGAATTGCACACCTCCTGTGTTACACAATTTTTCCCATTCTCAAGCAGGAGTCCCACAGGGATAACAGGAAGAAAGTCAAGCCTATTGAGGCACTATTATTTGAATTAATTATACCACAGTCAGGCCCAAATTGTCTTACTTTTATTTATTGTCTTTATAACACAGTGATTATTGTTTGTAATACACTAGATTATTGTTTAAAGCATACTAAAGCAAAGATCATAAGAGAAAAAAATCATGTAGAAGAAACTCAAGGCAGGACTTAGACCAGTCCTCTTTAAACAAAGTTTATATTCATTTGCTGCATTTGTAAACCTTTCAATTTACCGTGTAACAATACTACATCTTCAGCAATTCTTCAGACTGAAGGATAAGACTGAGACCTATATCTAAAAAAAAAAGTAGAGATGCAATCTTTGATGGGAAGCTCTAGCCAATTAAAGGATGAATTAATAATTAACTGGATATATCCATACAAAGTGCCCAAATCATATGAATTCTGGTACTGCTGCTTCAAAATTGTTTTAGCAAGGTATCATTTTTCCACTCTTCAGATAGAGCAAGTTACTTTGCATCTCCTATGCACAAAGAATAGCCAAGCAAAATGCTAATGTGGAACGGCAAATTAACAGCCTGCCCTCCCCTATGCTATATAGACAAGCCATATATATTGCTTACCACTGCAACTGCATTCACCATAAAAGAAGAAATATCTAAGGACTGGTTAAAAAGACAAAAAAGAGGAAAGCTCAGGAAAATTTTACCTAGAAATGAGGGTATATTTCATTTTACTTTTAATGTATATATTATCATAAAACTGTATTTATTCTCGAGTTCAGAAAGATCAACAGCATAGAAAATGATGATGATGATGTAAAAACTGATGTCCCCTTTCCTTTATGTTCTTGGTCATGCACCTAGAGGTTACCCCCATGAAGTCAGTAGATATTTTTTAAAATCTGAAGTCAAACGCTTCAGGAAAATTATTTTTGTTCTCAAAACCAGAAAGCAAAGAAAAGAGATTGAAATGAGCTACAATCAAAATTATCTGTACAAGAAACAAACAGCACTATTGTCATACAAAAGAGAAAATTTATGAACTAAATAATTTAATTCAAGAAAAAAAACCCCAAATGCTATCCATGTTATCTTGAGTGAATAAAAATTGTGCTTAAAGCCACTCTACATTCTATGTATCAGACCCATTTTTTTTTTCAAAATTTATGCAAAAATCAACCCAGGAAAAGAAAGTTCTATTATTACAAAATTTTATCAAATCTGCTGACCAAAAGTTTTCCGGAATTCAAAAGTAGATGTCATTAACTGCCCAAGAACAGTGTGTTAGTGTTCAGAGACCACCTTGATCCTATAAAAAGCTTATCTGCCAACATGGGAAACTACTACCATTTAAGCAAAATTCTGAAAGAGTAGTGTGTTATATACCAAATATTTTTTCAGTTGAAGTTATCCACAGTAGCTCTGGAGAAGGAAATTTTAACAATTAAGGAAAGGAAAAAAGGAAAATTGCTGTAAGAACTGTTTACTTTTACAATTGCTGTCACCAGCACTTTGTGTTTTTGCCACCAGCACAACTAAGGATTTTCTAAGAATTTAACATATTTAACATACAATACTGTATGTTAAATATGTTTGCTTTATTAGAATTACTCTTTCATTTATACTCGTACACAGGTGATTCTAAGGAAGACTGCTCACACTGGTTTATTTTACTTTAGATGGCTTAAATTCATATCATTCAAATCATCAAACAATTATTTTTTTTATTTAAAGTGATTTTAAAATACACAACTTTTTATTGTCATTTCCTATTACAATTACAGTACTATAAAACAGAAATAAAATATGCACCTCTAACAGAATATTTACCCCACATTTTTAATTGTGGAAGTGTTTCTAATTTCAAAAACTGAGCACTGCAAGGGTATAACTGTTTTGTTTCAGGACTTACAAAATTATTGTTGCCTAGAATAGTCCACTTCTGGCAGGTTGCTCAGAAAAGACCCTTTTTTAATTTTTGCAGTTGAAAAATGGGTGTTGGATGACAACAAAAAACTAAGTGGATTTTACCCAACAGGTATTAGTCATCAGCACAAATGGTGCCTTTCTTTTGAGTACTATAACACTTTTTGACCTTCTAAGTTTATTTTCCTAATTTTGTTCCTGATGCTCTTTACAACATTAAGAACACTTGCTTCACAGTTTTCTTTTGCATCAGAAAAGGCTTTTTTTACTTCTTCTTTGGTATTTGCATGTAACAGCAGTAAGCACAAAGCATATTCCTATCTGAGGAATTATTTGCTTCTTGGAGAAAATTTTGATAATTCTCTGGTTTTGTAAGTGTTTTTAGGTGTGAATATATACATTCACACACACACACATATCTGGAAAATATTTCTGCCTTCTTCACCATTTTACCTATTTAGCTGCCACAATTAATGGAAATGAAATATTTAAAAGTACCACTTAGAAAAATAACATTTGCAGCAATATTGTGTGACTATGATAATGCACCCGCAAAGTAGTAACATAGTAGTCTTAAGAAATAAGGATGGGGAAGAATTGGTAAAAAGAAAATTAAAAACCACAGAACAGAAGGTTGTCGGGCCACTCATAGAAAATGAGTAATTTTAGCGTAAAACAAGATCATCACTATCAGTTCTGTTAGATGACTTAAAAGGTCATTTCTGATGAAAAACAGAATTTGATGGCAGAACTAATTTTCCAAAAATATTGACCATTTTGTTATACTGCTGCTTGGGAAGAAGTTCTGGTTTTGAAAATTTTGGATTTCTGAGTTCTTAGAGACTTGCGCACTAAACATCTCATCTGTATCTTTCCAAATAAAAGAAAAAATTGTCTATAAAATAACAGGTATTCTTTGAAATTTATAACATATGTGGGATGAAAGAGGAAAATTAACATATAGATATAACTTGTCTTCATTAATATCAATATTATTTTTATTTTTAATTATGGATGTGGATTAAGGAATACCTTTTTGAGATAAAAAATAGATGCCAGCAGAGATCTAACCCATTGTTAGTCATATATACTTCATATGTTTACTTAATGATATTGATACAAATAAATGCAGGTCTTCAGAGATTAATTCAGAAAGGAACTTAATATTCAGTTGTAAGATCTATGGGAGCAGATGGTCTTAGTAATGATAAAATTGCTGATTAGATCCTAAAATGCATTGAAATAGAATAGGGAAGGACACTGCAAAGGCTCAATGCAAAAGAGAAAGTGCCACAGAAGGCCTGCTGTGCTACACAGAGGGGATAACAACTGCTGAACACCACCTGAGAGATCTGAATGAAAGGGAAGTGACCTTTTTAGGTAAGTATTCCAAGATTTCCAAGATTGATATTCACAGATTTGTTCTGAAGTTTTTATTCTGTTTTGATATTGCTTTTTATATACTTCATAGAAGTGAACACGGTTTCTCTATTTCCATTCTCAGTTGGAGAGTTCAGTGTAGAGAGAATGATTAAGTTGGATGCCTGAGACTCCAGTCAGTGATGGACAAACATACTAAAATGATTATTTCTTTCTCTCTTCCTTTTACTCTCTCAGCACATACTGACCATTATTCTGAAAAGTAAGGATATCAAGGACTTCAGAACAGCCATGCAAGACAGAAGGGAAGAAATATTTCTACAAGGGTTTGAAGGAATCCTGAGAAGTGATATCTTGTTAGATTAAAGGAATCTCCTAAAATTAAGCTTTGTGCTCAGAACTTGAATAGTAAAAAAATTCCATTCCTAAACGATAAGCAAAAGGGATAGGAATGAATATTATAAAATAAATAGTTTTTGAGCATTAGTAAGCTTTCGGTTTCTGAGTTTATCCTAAATCATATTTAATAAGATTAGTTCTGGGCTGAAAAATGAACACCACAAATTAAATACTGCAGAGCCAAAGCAAATGATATTGTAAGTGCTACCAACAAAATCCTCATTCTTATTGTGATAGTTTTTACTTGGGTGGAAAAATCACAAGGATACAATCTTTCAAATATTATTTGTGGGAAAGACTATGCAAGTTGTCTTCTGTAACTTAGCCGGATAAATCATTTAAGTGCTTGCAAGAGAAAGGCAAAAATCTCTTAACTGATTTCTCACATTCATAATGAAAATAGTATACTCTCTAAAATACTTTTAAAATTATATTAACATATTCTATGATTTCTTCCTTTTATTTTAATTTTATTTCATTACATTTCTATTTCAGTTTAAGATTATATTTGCAGAGCATTTTATACCTCATTAGAGATCCAAAGAAGAAAACAGACTGTCACCCCAAATTTATGTTAAAGAATATGTTTAAATGACCCATGGGTAAAGAACTACCAGGAAAATTTCCCCACAGCTGGCCAGATACTGTGGTATGACTTCTTTAGTCATTCTTTCTAGATCTTGCAGGAAGAGCCGACCTGTTTTAACATGTCGACAGAGTTCAGGACTTCTGGCTCACATTTAGTGCACATTTGCACAGGGTAGGGATAAATCCTGAATTTTCAGGGTACTAGTGATGCAGGACTCTGCTAATTTTCTGAAATTTTTCTGTGGAGCATTTGCAAGATGTATATATACAATACACTTTTTAATTATTGCAAATTGTTGTCCAATGATAACAGAGGTGGCGAGAAATAAATGAAGAAATTTTAGAACAAAAGGAAACATCTTAATTCCTACATTTTTAGAATCTAGGAATGTTCATGTTATATCATAAAGGAACCTGCACAGCAAAAATTTATTTTTAGTATTGGTAGCAAATGTGTTTTTCTTTCTTGTACCTTCTAGGGAAGGAGAGCTAGCAATTTAATAAAAAAAACCCAACCACTTCATTTTTAAAGCAATAAAAGTCAAAGAAAGGGCTAGCTATACAGACACAGTGAACAAAAGACATTCTAAAGATGCTCCTAAATGTCGGTACAAAGTAAGATAGGATTAAGAGGATCTGGCACTTCAGAAAATGTGGTAACATCAAGGTGAGCAGATGTCATACGGAATGCACAGCCAAATTCATATATGTCAAAAGAACTAGTCAGCACTACTACAGAATGAATAATGAGGCAGAGATAGGGACTACAAAGGTGATAAATTACATACGTCAAAACAGTCTCAAAAGATTTTTTTCTTCATTTTAAAAATGAAGCTCACGTGCTGTTATAGCTGGGGATATGTGAATACTTTTAAGAATAAATACTAAACTTCACCAAAATTCCTTTCTCTTCCATTTTTTTTAATAATGACCTAAATTAAGAAAATATTAGACCAAAAAAAAAAGATACTTTTTGTATGAGAAAATTATGATTAATATTATTTTGTGCAGACAAAAGCATCAGAGACCACATTTGAATTAAAAATATAACATTATCATAGCAAGTTATTGTGTTCTAATTTGTAGATAATACAGGAGGTGAGGGTTGGTTGGAGTGGCTCTGTTAAGATGGAAGTTTGGGCATTTTATTCACTGTAAGATGTTACATGCCGACTGTTGAGAACACCTGGAAGGAACTCAGACAAAACAGTCCATTTGTGTAGATTTGGAAGTCTTCTTAAAGCCTTTGATTCGTGTGATCACTAAAAATTTTAGAGTAGGTGTCCTATCTCCAACCAGGACAGAGTTAATTTTTTTACAGTAGCTGGGCATGGTGGTGTGCACCTGTAGCCCCAGGTACCAGGCAGGCTGAGCCCAGCGGATTGCTTGAGCCCCGGGACTCTGGGCTGCAGTGCACTGCACTGAGTGGGTGTGGCCAAGCCCCTAATGTTATTTGGTACTACCTTACATCATTGCCAGGGGCGTGAGTAAGGGACTCCTGCTTCCAAGAAGAAAGGTGTGCCTTCCGGTGGAACAGAAGTGTGGCAGGGTAGGGAACCCGTCCGTCATTGTCACTCAGAGTCCACATGAACATTTTTTGCATGTAAATGACCCTCTCTTTGTACACTTCTATTGTTAGTATTGTTCCTGTTACTGCTCTTTTTCTTATGCCATGGCTGTTTCCAGTAAATTCTTCTGATCTCAGTTAGTGATCTCTGCCTTTTGTCTCCCACAAGGGGGGGGGGGGGGGAGCAGCTCATGATTTTCTTTTTAACGGGAATGCTAAATTGGGGAATACTATTTCTAAACCAGGACAATAGGTTGTACCATCAAAAAGGAGAGCTTAAATGTAATTAACAAAAATCTAAACGTTAAAAAGTAGAACTGAACAAATGAAAATTTCCAATAAAATTTTCACTATTCTAGTGTCACAGATCACACTATTCCAGTGTCACAACACCGTTCTGGCTGCTATCAGGAAACCTAGCTCCATCCAAACCAGACTCGGCACAATTTTTTAAAATAATTGTGCTCTGGTTGTTTACTAACAAACATACAAAAAATGGTTAATTGCATCATTTTAAGATTGCCTCCAAGCTAATAGATGAATGTTTATAATTTGGGGCTTTTTTTGAAAACCAATGAGTAATTAAGGCAGCACTAAGATAACTTCTAACCACTGGGTTCAACAATTATGTGCCATAATTGCAGGGATTCTCTTCCTCTTATAGTTGATTACATTTTTATACATTTCATTGTTTTGTGTATTTTCACACACTGATAGACGCTGAATTTTTAAAAGCAGCTAGGTATTTGGAGACAGCTACAACATTTATTTATAGTAATGTTTCGGCCACTTCAGATGGACAGATGGTATTATGCTAAAAGTAACTATTCCTGTAATGACTTCTGCAAAAAAGGAAAAAAACTTACAGTATGAAAAAACCCAAACATTTACAGTTTGGCAAAACTATCTTTGGCTGTACTAGAGCTGATTAGATTTAAACCAGGTTCTAGCCATTTTCTGAGCTAATAAAGAGAGACAAGGAGAACACAAGGAATTCTTTTTTTTACTGATGCTATGTAACATTTGAAGGGAACTCTCATTTCTAAATAGCCACACTGAATTGGAAACAGTTTTTGACACAATCTTTTTTTTTGTATTAACAGTTTGAATTTTTGTTTGAGAGCTTTGTGAATTTTAACTCAAGCTATGTAAGAGAAAAAGATTTGGGCATGGGTTAAATAAATTGGTCAAGCAGTATTGTTTTGTCAGTTGACATGGGAAAAGGCATGTAGAATTACTGATTCCAGAAATAGGATAGTTTTCCAAATTGATTTTTTATAAATGTGTGTGTCCATGTGTGCATACATACATATATTTTGCTGGGTTAGAAACAGTCACAGATTTCAGTGCATTATGAAAATGCACTGAATAAAAATATTAAAATACTTTATATTAGCTACATTTAAATGTGCAATTAATTATTGATTAAATTTCATAATAATGAACTGAAAATGAACTTAAAAAATATTTTCTTAATGAAATCCAAAATGCCCTGGTTTAAAAAATGTTATGTATGCCTCAGAACATCATTTCAGTGACAGCAAATCTTAAATGCATTTGTGGAGTGATGGCAGTTACTTCATCATTTCAGTAGGTGCTCACCGACAGGTACTGTTGGGAATCCTAACTGCCTAGCACATTTTAAAGTCTGCAAACACTGGTCCTTTTGAGTTAGAATATAGGAGTAAAGATGAAGCAGGATACAGGTGAAGTGTTAATTTGGACACATGGTATATCTTACCTAAAGGACTGAGATTTCCCTAGTTTAAAGATATCCCGTGGCTACATTTATGGACTCCTAGCTTTTTGGGTGGGGACATGTGAACAGAGAAGGACTGAACTAAAGAGTATAGGTTTGACACACTGAAAAGTACCTGCCATTTTCAAAAAGGCATTTATTTCAACAGTTGTTGCTGTTGCCAGTGGTGGTCTTTGGACAAAGTAAGTTGCAATACTTTAAAACTCTTTGAGCTGAATCTCTCATTCTCCATATTCCCTCTGGAACAAAGATGCTCTAAATTCCACTATTAAAGCAAAAAAATATGCAGAAAAAGACTTTTTAGTGTCTCCTCTCTATCTTTCCCAAAAGATCCTATGAGTTTCTTTTTCAAAACAACACATTTATGGACTAGAAGGGTCCTTCTTTTGGGAGGAAAATACACAGAGAGGGAAAAGAATGATTATAAGGTTTCCATTTAGCATTACTCTCACTATAACAGATTGGGAGATTGCAGAATGAACCCCTAACTCAATTGGACCTCCTTTGTGTGCTGTGCCACTATGTAGGATTCATTGACAGATTCTACAATCATTACTAGAAATTGAAGAGAACTTTCTAGATCTTCTCTGCTTGCCCTGGTACTACTGAGCTTTCTCTGATTCCTCAAGCTTTCAAGCTGTTTCCCTATCTTCCCAGTAGCACTTTATATGTTTTTAGCTTGATGACTGTCTCAAACGTTATGCTCCTCTAATATGCATTGTTAACTAAATTTGTAAAATAATAAATTCCCTCCATCTTTGCACTAAATCATATTGTCTATGTGAAAAAATCAACCCCTAAATTAAATCTACCTCTTCTGTTCATGTTTTTGTTTACAGTTGACTCAGTATTTATCACTTCCATTGTTTCACTTGCAAACCACTGAATAGAAAGTTTTTTTCTGATTATGTAGGGTTTTGAAGCAAAAAATAATATTTTCTGTTTGCTTAATTGCATGGAAATACAGAAAATGCTCTTTCTATGTCAGCTACTTCACATCTCTGTAGGGGCTTAAACTCTGGAATGAAATGTGAATTTATTGAATCCCTTCCCGACATGGGTTTCATTTAAGAAGGTTCACAGGAATGCATTGGCAGTACATTCCAATTACCTCTTAAAGAGAAGCTTAGTTTTTGGACTGTTTTGTACAAATGAATAAGTGCAATTTTGGAAAGACTGCTTCCCTTATTACCATACACAACAGAGACACAAAAAAGAGAAAAAACACAAACTGAGAAAATGTTAACTCTATTCAGACACTGAGCCGTCTCACCAGTGAGTTGATTGCTTATTCTTCCACTTGTTAGGTCAGGTAACTCTATGACATTTATAATACTTTTAAAAGATTAAAACATCTAAAAAGTTAGAGTTACCCCATTACAGTGAGTTCATTTAATACTGCTTTTGAAACATTTTACAGCAGTGTAGTGACAGACATTAATTTATTCCAATTATCTTTTGTTCATTTCGATTTACGAGAAGTGGAGCTGAAATAATCAGGCCTTTTGCTCCTTAGGCTTCCAAGAATATACTTTCATGGGTATTGTACAAGTCATCTTTCTGCAGCCATCAGACATATTCATTCCAAATGTCTATTTTTATGATAAAGAGTGGTATTAGCAGATAATTAAGGACAAAATCATTGGTTGTGCTGAACTACTTCGGCACAGAAAACAGTTCACTGAATAAAATTGTCTTCTTAGTAAATTTATAAGGCCAAATTTTGAAAATATATACTCAATTCTTATAGGGTATATCTACAAAACAAAAAAGCTTCAGTAATAACTGAAGAAAGATACCATGGGATTTGTACCATTTATTAGAGAGTAATAGACCTCATTCTATCTACTTTTGTGGACCCAGTGTCTGATAATTTTTCAACAGAACTAGGAGGAAGGGGAGACTTTTTTTTTGAGCTGTGTGCACTGACAATATGGGCATGACAGTGTGCATGAAAACAATGCTTTATATTCACTCATTCTCTTGGTATAATTCAATGTATATTGACAGTGAGTGCATTTATCAGAGGTAAAACATAGCCAGTGATAACAGCAAGATAGGCTATTTTTCAAGATATGTAAGAAGAATATATGATTTGTGCCCTTCAGATCTTCAAATTTCCAACAGCAAGACTGAGTAAACTTCTTCTAGGGTTCTTTCTAATAATAATTATTACTGTTTTGTGTCATAGCCTTTTTTTGGCTACCGATTGACTAAGAACTTTACACTACAAGTAGCTGACACAAAAAACCCAATAAAGTCAAGTGAAAGTGACTTTCTCTAAACTCTAAGCTTGTTTAGTGACAAAAAGAAGGAATTTTATTTCCATCATGAAGAAATGCTTAAAGGCATGAGGCATCCCCTCTCTTAGAGTCAGCAGGTGAATTAGTCTTGTAAAAAAAACACCACACAGAAATTCTAGAATTAAGTCACCTATATTTTTAGAGCATTATCCTGGGATGTCAATCAGAGCTATTTGCAGCTGAGGCTCTCTGTACAAGCATGGATTTGCTATCTGGAAATGTCAGCGGGGGGCACTACACATTATTAGGGAGATAATTAGTAGATTTGCACTAAAACTAATAGATAGTTTCTTTTCTTTATAAACACACACACATACACATATCTATTTATATATATTTATAAATAGTTAGCAGATACAAAAGGATGACAGCCAAAATGTTGTTTGATTCCTAATGGTATTTGCACAAAACTGTTTCTCCTTCATCTCAGAAGTGGAAGAAAATAGTATGATTGGAACATAAAAGAGAGGAAATCACCTTCCTAATGTCCCACAACTAACTGATGCTACTGAACCTTCCACATTTTTCTTCCCAAAATGATCAAGTTTCTTTTCTTATCCTCTTCTGTACACATACCAACTATAAACCAATTATAAAAGAGGGTTCAAAGATAACAGAATTGGTCTATTCTTCCTCTATTTTTTGGCTCATGCCTACTTTGTTTAGCTGCTGCTTTGATGGTGCATCATAGTTGTTCAGAGCATGAATGTTATGCTTGCTGGCTATGAACCAAAAGGTTATTTGCCCTGACTCCTGTTGTACAATAAGTAAAAGAGAACATTGTCTCAATCAGTGGTAGGAAAAATTTGAGAAAATATTTTTTTCATTAGGATGAATTACTGTTTACCATAGTCCAAAATTTATATTATCTTTTAAAATGCCTGGTCTGGGGGAAGTATGTCCTAAATTATCTGCTGCCCAAGACAGCAATAAGGTGTGTGGAGTTTTCTTTTTTAGTAATGGGCAGCCCATTTGCATTTTCATACATAAAAATAACTCACCTAGGTAAAGCAAATATATAGTTCCACCACTTCTTAAATAAAATTATTTTTAATTTTTTCAATAATTACAAAAGTTTTAAATACTTATATATGTACTACTAGCAATTACCATCTTAGCTACTACTGAAATGAAAAAAAAATTAATGACCCACTATTGCTTTAAATTATTCTACTGTACTTCTGTTCCTTGATTTCAACAAGCCAACCTATCTTTACCTTCTCTCCCTTGATCTTTATAGTGATTAAAGAATAACCAATTGGACAGAATATGTAGTAGATAGCAATACGCTCTAAATGATAGCAGATGGTTTGTGTTAACTGTGTTACAAAACTTAATTAATTCTTTTAAATGCTATGTCTTTTTTTGCTTGGAACTGCACATTTCAGACAGTAAGTTTGGTTCTGCCTTCTGCTCTATCATTCAAAATTAAAGTTTACACATGACAAATGCACCTAGACACAAAAAGCTTTAATTTTTCTTGAAGAGGCTGGTGTAGCATGGTCAAAGGGAACGGATTTCTAACAAAGAGTTAATAGGGCCCTTGGGCAATAAACTTGCCAGCTAACTTAGCCAGTGGTGTTTTTTCTCTTGTAGTTGGTTTTTGCAATTCACACTCATAAATTGCTCCCCTGTTGGTATACACTCCAAAGAATAATAAGCTCAAGCTTTCATGTTTGTTAACATCCTTAAGAAACACATGCTGTTACTGAGTGGCTTTTTGTTGACTGGTGATATTAAATTCAATAGAGTTTTTTTTCTATATCACTACTGGTTTCATGAATACAGTTAATTTTAAAATCTTTCCTGACACTCTGTTCACAGAGTTCATTTTTTTTTAAACAAAAAAATCAAATTACTTGCAGGGCAGACATTTTATGGAAGGCAAATTCTTCGAACAACTGACTAAGGTAAATAGCTCTTCAAAGAATATATAAAAAAATTAAAATAAAAATTATGTGTTCAAAAAGTGAGTTTTTTGTCTTTTCTAGAAACAGCACTCAGAATTAGATAGCATTTCAAGTAAGCTCATGAATCAGTAAAACCAGGTAATTGCTCTTGAATTGATTTTTTTCATTAACCCCACAAATCTATGATTTTAGCATTGGACAAACTACTGCAGGCTTTTCCCCAGACTTTAGAAATTTTATTTGGTATTTATCTGGCATGTGAGTGGAAAAAACGAAAAAAAAAATTCAAAAATAAAAAGAATTTCACTAGGCCTGAATTGATGTACATGTTTATTTATATCTGCAGTCACTTATCCAATTTTATTCTTTCAGTGTTCAACTGAATTTCATATTATTTTTTTATTTCTGTGGGTTCTCTTTTATTCTTTAATTCTCTTTTCTCTTAAGTTGCATATAGAATGAGTGAAATGACTCATCAACTGAAGGCAGCTGTGACTCAATATACCAAGAAGGAAGTGCCTACTTGACCTATTTAGGCAAAATAGCAACTTAAAATAGTTTGAGTTAGACATGATGAGTTCAACACTAGCTTTGGGCTGACCCTGTTTTTCTTTTTCCAACCCTTCTGCGATGTTTATCTCTATCCAAGTTTTTATTTTCCTATTTACATGAAAATTCAAGTATCTAAATGGCAGTGCTGCTGGGATAGTACCTCTAGTACTTGCTACTTTATGAAGCAGTAACTTTTGTTCTCACAATGCAAATACTTCCAAAATATTTCCAAATACAGCAAAAATATTTAATGCTTTTCTAAGGCTGAGCATGATGCATTTATCTACTCAATTCAACAAATGTGGTAATAATGGTACTTAGAGGCAATTTATTATTCAGCTATACTAATCTACACACTTCTTTTTAAATTGCATATGGATGATTTCTAATTTACTTTTTAGTTAAGGGTTTTGTAGAAAATTTTTAAAAATTATCTCTCATTGACACCATCTTTAGGAGAAGCCAAATGTTTTTTGATAGAGAAGACCAGATTTTTCACAGGCATGTATAGAGTGAATTCTGAAATCAATTGTAAAACCAACCTAAATTGCATGTTTTCACATTTCAAAGACTACCCTCTACAACAATCAGAAATTATATCCTTTTTAATGCGGATGCATGTTTACATTCATGATTTGAGATTTTTGCTAAATGTGAATGATGATGCTGTAGGACAGTTCAGAACATCTAATGAAGGCATTTCTGTGGAAACTTGAACTTGAAATACCAGAATACACAATGGAGTTAATTGTTGACAGGTTTTTTGAAATTAAATGGGTCCATGTCAACCTGCAAAGAAACTTAACAGTCCTAAACATACAAAGTGCTGATACACATTAATGCAACACTCAGATGTACAAGTCCTAGACTGCAGAAATATTCAATCCCTATGGGTAGAAAAGTTGCAGGAAAAAAAAAAAAGAAAAGAAAATTACATATTGCATTCTTACTAATGTGTTTTAAGGAAGAAAGATAGATTTTCATTTAAGAGGTCTTGGGGAGAGCTCTGTTTTATGCCTATGTTAAGTGTTGCCCAGTTTTTCTCAGACTCCCTTTCTCTGTCCCACTGTATTTTGTCTCACTGAGACACAGTTCGTTTTCCCGTAGCATTTCTCATAGCTGTCTTTTAAAATCCAGCTGGTCAATTTTTTCAGTTCTTCCATACTTAGAGGATTTCTATCAAAGCCAGAACCTGTCTGATCTTTGGCCAAACACAAAGACAATCCTACATTCACTGAGAGAAATAATAAGGTTGCAAGAATTTACAGTATTTACTGGCATGTCTGCAGTATGAACCATTTTAACATCATGTTAAAATGATCACTCAGCACCCATGAAATAAGACCAATTTTATTCATGCATCTTAACAGAGTTCATGTTACATCCTCAGTCATGGTTTGTGTTGAAAACAGAGAGCCTGATAAAAAAAACAGGTAGAAAGAACTGAATGAACAGGAGAAGTTAGTTCTAAGTTATGTTGTATCACAATTCCATTTAAAACTCCGAAAGTGTTTTTTTTTCTTTTTCTTGGTTCTTTAATGAAAATAATAACTCTATTAGAATATATAGGTTATACAATGTGGTAAGTACTATATAGGGCAACTGCTCTGAGCAGTAGGAGAAATTAATATGCATTGTTCACAAATTAAGATGTATGCTTCTAACTCAAAGAATTATCTGAATACTACAGTTATCAATTCCTCAAGAAAACTCCAGATGATATTGCACCTCAATTTTCCTACATAGAGCAGTTGAACTTTTGAATATTTGGTGAAATACAGAAGAAAAATGCTAATAAATGTATATATTCTTATATATATCTTGTTTTCAAATCAACTTGAATTGAGTTTGTTTATGAAGAAATGTTTATGAAATATTTATGAAGAAATATTCTTGTTCATTTGAAAGTTAATTATAATTCAGCTGAAACTTACCTTATATGGGTGATGATGAGGGTTGTAGCTGGAATAAAAAAGTCATCCACTTTGTCAAACTGCTTTCCCACTGGCTGGGTATGGATTGTGTGATGAGAAACACTCCCACTGGCTTGTGTTATCACCTGCATAAAGTAACATCATTACAAACTAGAAAAATACCTTTCCTTTCAAAATTTGATCTCTATCCAAATAAATTAATACAGTATTGCCTCTGTATTCCTTCTTTTGTATTATCTTTCAGTTACCAGGAAAACAAATGCAAATTACAGTGAATGAAGTTAATAAGCATTACATATTTGAGAGAACTGTTATACACCTGACCGCTTAATCTTCATATTTACTTTTACCCTCCCTCTTTTTTATCACCCCGAATCCATATTTATTAATTTATATTACTGAAGCCTCTAGCAGTTCTTAGTTCAAACTAAATTTTTTGTTTTCCTTTTTTTTTTTAACACTAAATCCCAGAGTCAGATTAAATTTCTTAAGCACTTCAACCAGAGTGAAAAGATAGGATGCTATCAACTGATCTGCTGGAACATATGTCTACATATACTCCCAATTCTTGTCAATCATAAGATCATTCAACATTGCACAGACATATTTCAGAAGAGCAAGCTGAACTGAGTTTAAATATTCCTTATGTTGTTATGAACCTTGAATCTCGGACCTTCTCTGAGGTAAATGTTTATAGATGAATAAAAGAAAATTCCATATAATAGCCACTATGATATTCACGTGCATGCACTTAAGAGTGGGTTTTTTAAAAAATTAAAATAATCTATCATCTATACTGTAAGAAAATAAGAGTAAGGGTGATCAGTCGCTTTAAAATATGGTGAGACTGACTCAAGTATCAGTTCTGGGGAGGAGTGAAAGCTAAACTCCTACAAATTACTTGCATGCTCAAAGTTAATAAGAGTCTGTAGGTGCTAAAAAGGTGTTTTCAAAAGTTACTAATTTTTCTGTTTGAATTTCTCTTATTCTTTTTCTTATATATAAGTGCATATTAAATACATAAGGATTTTATTAACTTCTAAAGAAAAGGAAGACAAACTGAAATAAAAGTAAATTTTTATAAATTATGAAGTAAAGATGATCATCATAGTATCAATGGATTACTTTAAATAAGGAACAGAAATTAATGAAAAAGGAGTAATGTAAGCACAATAAATAGCTTCTTGAGATGTTTCTTTAGTGACTGTCCCTAGGCTTTTTACTGCTCAGAGGCATGGGAAAAGTAAAGATTTTTAATATTTTACATCTGAAAAAAATCAATAGAGCTTGACACCTCCAGAACATCAATATAAAGTTAGTGAAGTAGAAATATATCTAAAATCCAGTTTACCCTCTAGTTAAAAACAAAACCATCATAAAGAGCAACAGTTTTTTCTCAAAAGATTGGCAGTTACAGAACATGCTGCTGCTTTCAGCTGCATTCCTTATCTTTCTATCGATTTGCTATTGTCACTTCTGACTAGGGGTTTGAAAATAATCACTAACTTTTTTAGCAGTCAGTTGTCCAACTTGTTTTTGGGTTACCTGAAATCTCTTCACTGCCCCTCCTGAGCTCATGGTAATAATACTTAAAGGAAAACATACAACACATTGCAATTACACAAAGGTTCAACTTGCCTAGATTTTCTTGCATATAATCATTCTGATCACCTCACCTGCAAAGTTGGTGAATTCTTTTCCATGTTTCCCCAGCTCAGCACCCAGACTTGATCATGTGATTTATCATAGTGTAGTTTCACTGGAACAGGATCTGTACTTACTGCCTAAAGCATAATGAAAATAGAAACCCTTAGTTTCTGTCACGTTTTCAAAGGAAAAATAATTTATATGCTTGAATTAAAATGATGAGTAGACATGCATTGCCTGATGTTTTCAGACTGTATTTAAAAATTATGTTGTCAATTGTTGAAACAGCCCTCTGATTAATTCAGAGTTACTGAATTGCTGAAAATGTGGGTTTTATTCAATATGTGCTCTAACACTTGGCATCAAAATTGCATTATACTGAAGCTATTAAGAAGATGAAAACAAAGGTTTTAAATCAAGTAAAAAAGTACTTATCTCCCTTCCCTACCATCACTCTCACTTTATACATATTGGTTGAAAAACTACACCAATTACTGGAAAATGGTTAAAAAGGAAGCATATTCTCAAGCCACATACTGAAATCAATTGAAGGTGTTACTGCATAAAATCAACACGATATTGCTGCACCCAAAGTTAAAATGGGTTTATTTTGTTGAAGATGGAAAGATTTTTTTCATATGTTTTCCAATTACAGTTGCTACTTTTCTTGGACTTGTGATCAGAACCAAAGTGTTTTCCCTACAACCTTGTGCTCTGTCTCTTGAGATTATGAACCTTTTAGGCAGCTGAGCTCTCAACTTCCTTTGTTATGAGAACTGAAGACTTCAGAGGTATGGAACAGGAGGAAAACATATTTGATTAAGAGACGTTCTGCAAAAGGTAAACAACTGGGGGGATTACTTTTTTATTTTCATCATTAAAGCAGAAAAAATAGGTGGAAATTGGTTTTTAGTCTTACCATTATGGAACTGTAAAGCACAGCTTGTTTATCAGTGTGTCAAGGAGAGTACCAGCTGGCTAATTAAGTGAACCTAATTTAAACTAATGATGTAGATCCTCAAGATAATGCACTAATGGCTGTCTGAGACTGCTGATGATACTTAACTGTACTCCTGAGGTGTTGCAAGCGACCACTTCATCTAAGCAGAATTTGTTTTTCCTTTTGAAAAGGGAAAATGAAGCCAGGTTGCTTACTGGCTCATTTAAAATCAGAAGTTACCCCCTGAAAGAGGTCATGTGTGTTTGATAACATTTTTCTGCTGCATGCTAGAAGACAAGTTGTTTAAAATAATACTTGGGCTGTTGTATAGCTAATTTGTTCAGGCATGTCAAATTTCCTTTTGGCTTCCCCAGACAAAGGTCTGACCCAAACATGTTCTGCTGAAGGACTGCCAGCTGCGTTCAGGCTCGGGGTCATGGCACAGCCAGAAGGAGCATAAAGAATTGCCTGTGGGGTCGAGCACAGGTAGAAGAGCTCTCAAGAGAGGAACCAGCAGCAAAATGAGCTGAGCATCTTTGAAGCTGGCTTTCACAGCTGCTTCTAGCTAGCCAGGATGATCTGCCAGCAGCACACTATGGACTGAACAATAATGACTGCTGACTTCACCATGCCTCTCAGTCATCCCTGTTAATGGTGTGCTGCTATGCAATACTGGATGATTGCAGGTGACAGTGCTTGCTTTCAAAAATTTACAAATGAAAACAAATACTTCCCTTCATTTTGTAATGAGAATTACCTGGATCAGTTAAAAAGTCTCTCTCTCTCTATATCTCTAAAGATACACCATCCACATGTTCAATATATTTCATTTTAATCTGCTCTAGAATCCTCTAAAGTACTTATTTTGATAATTATAGCTGTCATAAAAGTAAATCATCCTCAAATCTAGTTGTTACATATGTGCACACATCTTTTACATTAACTTCCATAGTAGAAAGGAGTAAGTATAACATATATAGTAGTACTTCCATGAAAACATCATAATAAGTAAAACCAAACAAACATTATTTCTACACAGAAAAACAGCACCGTTACATGACCTAACACCCTTTCAAATACATTTTGAGTTTTGTTTGGGTTTTTTACAGTGACAGAAATTTCATTAAAGTGCTGTTCATTTCAGAATATGAAGTTATCTCCGTATTAGTTCCTACTAGCATATATGGTCTTTTAAACTTGCATTTACAGAGCAGAAGGTGGTTTCTTATTTAAGATTTAGACTACAAATAGTTGCATGTACACATATGTAAATAATATCCCCTGTATTAACATGACACTTAGAGAAAAGGCAGTCTAACAAGACAAATGCTCTCCTTTCTGAACAGCTTAGTTTCTATTTTCTAAAAATCAATTACCTTTTTTTCCTGTGCTAAGAAGTACTATAAGTAACGAAAATAGACTGATCTGACTGAAAAATTAAATTCCCTTCTATGCCTCCTGTTTGTACGACTGTTTGTGTACGTGCATATCATATGAGTAAAGCAACATTTAATGGCTAGAAAATTCTTGCTGCTTGCAAAAAATGAAACCAAAAAATAAATGCTTATTTTTAAAGGATAAGAAGACAGGGCTGTGCTTGTTATAAGAAATGCTGAAGAAAATATCTCTTGACTCGTCTCTAAATTCCAAATTAGCATAACTTCAACTCTAAAAGCCATCTGTGAATCAGCAATGGTTCTACTTTTCACAGTTTTATGATATGTGTAAAGAGGTTGTGTAGGTTTTATGCTTTCATTATGAATTTGTTTTGTTTGCAACTACTGTTTCTTTTCTAAGTTTATTTTGAATAATAGCATAGTTAAACTGGATACGGAACAAGTCTCCTTGTACTTTTCCCAAGTATTTGGCTACATGTATGCTAGGAAATATTATTTAGATCAGTAAAAAACTAGCAGAAATTCTGTTCATGTGTCCAAAACTCCTTTTTAATTTGTTTATCCAGTTCATCTGTTATCCCTTAGGTGTATTGTCTTATCAAATGTCTGTGTTAAGTACTGTGAAATAGAAATATTATTTATTATGAATACCTAATTGCCTGGAACCATCAAAATAGAGACTTTCATTCAAGCAAAAGGTTTCCATAGAGGAGATAAATTTTATTCTATATTTGCCTAATATTTCAATATGGATATCACTAAAGTAGTGGAAAAGCAATGCTATTCTATCCCTCCAAATAAAATTTCTTTGAAAGTGATTTTTTTTCCCCTGGACTTGCATGAAAGGTTGTGGAGTATCCAGTTTTTAGCTCAATATATTCACTGAGTAGCACAGAGTGTACAAAGCTCTGTGTAAAACCTACACACTCTGTATTTCTGCTTTTCTACTCATTATAGAAATTTGAATATTTATGTGATAGAACAATAATCTACCTGACTCTGTTCAAAAGTTGGACAATTGCTTTACATATTTCTTTGTGATAAGCATCTCTAAACATTCTGCTAATAGTAAAATAATACATATTTATACATACCTAAAACAATAATTAATGTAACTGAAGACAAATTAAAGAGTCTACCAATCAAACTATTTCATAAAACCTAAGTTAAAAAGAACCTCCAACTTCTTTACTCAAAAGGCATAATGTACTTTTTTGACTGAAGTCTAAATGCTAATAAATGCAATTACATTGGTATTTCATCCCTCATCTTCGGGAAAGGAAGCTGACACATGAATGTCAGTTAGAGACCATGGAAAACATTCCAGTCTTTCAAATCTTGTGGATTGTACTAAGACTATGGGTTTTAGTCCCTCTTCCTGAAGAAATGTATCAAATTGGTTGTAAAAAAAGTCTTGTTTTCAGAATATAAAAAATCATAACCCACAGAGATTAATATGCAAAGGTGAATTTAACAAAAAATAATAGCTTTTTATTATTAACTTTTTGAATAAAATATTTTATGAGTCCCTGTAACAATTTGGACAGTTCAGGTTTTGAGGAATCTACATCTACTAAGCCAACTGACATAGAATACAGAAGGTAGATGTTTAAAGAATGCAAAAGTATTAAAATTATTTGTGAAATTAATGTAATTTTATAATTGCAATTTTGTTATGCATTTTAAAATTTTACATTAATATACATAATACATGTGCATACTTATATCATAGAACAGTTGAGTTGGAAGGGACCTTTACAAGTCATCTAGTCCAACCTCCCTGCGGTGAGCATATCTTCAACTAGATCAGGTTGCTCAGAGCTCTGTCTAGCATGACTTTGGATTTTTCCAGGGATGGGGCATCTACCACCTCCCTGGGTAACCTCTGCCAATGTTTCACGAATCTCATTGTAAAAAAATTCTTCCCAGTATCTAGCCTGCATTCACTGTCTTTTAGTTGAAAACCATTACCCCTTGTCCTATTGCTACAGTCCCTATCAAAAAATCTGTCTCCAACTTTCTTATAAGTTCCCTTCAGGTATTGAAAGGCCTCCATATGGTCTCCCTAATACATCATATATAACCTATACATTAAAGATATTCATTCATTTATCAGTGGAAAAAACAATAGCAGGAGGGAAAGCTTTATTTAATTTTTTTTTTAACAATTTATTTAGATTTCTAATTAAAAAGGAAAAAACCCACATGTTTTATTTAGCTAAAGAACTCCTGTTCCCTATGAATATGACAGTACTATAAGTAACCCTGTAGATGTTAGGCCTGTTTGTATGATTAAAATTTGAATCAGAACACTCAAGGTGGGGTCAAAACCCCTTCATCAGTTTCATATACAAGTGTCCTTTCTTCTGAGAATAAGAGCAGGATTATTAACTAGTTATTAACTAGCTTCAGAACTCTTTGCCCAGGAAATAATTTTATTTCAGAAAAAGAACTATCTTGCTTTTAAAGTAAATGTCAAGATTTTAGTGTACTTAGAAAACATTTAAGACTTTAAATGTTCTCTTAATATTCAGAAAACTTATTTTTGGAATTTATTGAGTTTATGGATGTTATTTTCCAAGTTTATTTTCATGTTTTTAACAGTTCCACAAACTAAAATCTGTCCTCATGTAAATCCCATATTTAACCTTACAGAACAATATCATAGATATCACTGGATACATAAACAATGAAAAAAAGAGAGACAAGAGTACAGGAGTTATAGCATTTGATTTGAGTGGTGGCAATTAAATATCAAATTTTTACACTGTCCCAGTAAGACTACTGACCATTTGGAGCATATTGGACTCTCTCAGGCTCTCCTGAGGTACCTGTATGGTTCAAAAAAACCTAATATTTGTTTTAGTGCTGCCTTGTACCTTGGTGTATTTGGTTTGTATGACACACTTTTGGTAATGGGGGGAAACTATACACATGGCTTCTCTGAGAAGCTGCCAGAAGCTTCCCCCATGTCCAAGAGAGCCAATGCCAGCTGGCTCCAAGATGGACGAGTTGTTGGACAAGACCAAGTCAATCAAGATGGTGGTAGAGCCTCTGGGATTACATAGTTAAGAAGGCAAAAAATGTTATTGTTGAGATGTAATTGTGACCAGAGAAGAAAGGAGTGAGAATATGGGAGAGAAACAGCTCTGCAGACAGCCAGGTCAGCGAACAAGGAGGAGAAGGAGATGCTTCACGTGCTGGTACAGAGATTCCCCTACAGTCCATGGTGCAGAGTATGGTGAGGGCAGTCTGTGCCCCTGCAACCCATGGAGGACCACAGGAGAGCAGAGATCCACCTGCAGTCCATGGAGGACCCCACAGTGGAGCAGGTGGATGGCTGAAGGAGCCCATGGGAAGCCTGCGCTGGAGCAGGTTTCTGGCAGGACTTGTGACCCCAGAGGGACCCAAGCTGGAGCAACCTGTTCCTGAAGGACTGTACCCCATGGAAAGGGACCCACACTGGAACAGTTCATGAAGAACTGTAGCCCATGGGAAAGATGTTGGAAGAATTCATGGAGGACTGTCTCCCATGGTGGTGACCCCACGATGGAGCAGGGAAAGGACTCCTCTCTCTGAGGAAGAAGCAGCGACAGAAATAACATATGATGAACTGACTGTAACCCCCATTCCCCATCTCCTTTCGCTGCTGGTGGGGAAGGAGGTAGAGGTTCAGGAAACAAGTTAAGCCTGGGAAGGAGGGAGGGCTGGGGTGAAGGTGTCTTTATGATTTGTTTTTACTGCTCTGATTTTGATAGCGGAATTAATTGAATTTATTATCAAGGTCAAGTCTGTTTTGCCTGTGATGGTAATTGGTGAGTGATCTTTCCCTGCCCTTATCTCAAGCCACAAACCTTTTCTCTCCCCTGTCCAGCTCGGGGCAGGGGGGAAGTGACAGAGCAGCTTTGGTAGGTATCCAGCCTCCAGCCAGGGTCAACTCGCCACTCCTGTCTTCCATAAACTCTATGACTGCATTAATCCCTGTACCATAGCACTGATTTCTCTCTTTTACTCAGTGAATTATTTTCACTAAGCAGAGTATCTTCAGCATCCCAGAGAGCAAGAAAGAGAAGTAGAGAAGAAGTTTGAATTCATACTCTCCAGTCTCAGCTAAGGATAGTGTTTATTTTTACAGTTTCGGTAATTTCTCTGTCTAAAAGCTTACAGAGTAACAGTGCTCCACCTTCTGTAGCCAAATCTGATCTTTCCTGTCAAAACTGACAGACACATTCTTGTGACAAGACCCTATTTTAACTAATGCTTATTTTCAAGTTAAAAGTACTCAAGGCAGAAACTTCCTAAAGAACTGGTTTCTTGATTAATATTTATAAGAGCTATTTTCATGTTATCTCCCTCTCAATTGTCTATTGAGAACAGTCACTCAACAGAAACTGCTGATGAATGTTGAAAGTGGATGAACTTTTTTCCAAATATTGTATTTACGCTCAAGCTAATTGTATTTTGTTTCTGAAATATGAAGGCAAGTCTTAAATTCTTGTGTCCAAATTAGATATTGACTTAAAAAATGAGAAGTAAATACCTGTACAACTTTTTGAGACTGTACATCAACAATAAGAACTCTATCAAGTGTGGGCTGAGTTACGTAAATGAACTTGTCTTTTACATTAACAGCAGTTGCCCATACACACTGCTGAACAGGATCACCATCTGCTTTGGGACAAACTTCATCCTATAATTCAAAAGAAACGGGGAAAGTGTAAGAATCAAAACAGTCAACAACACAATAAATAGAGAAATTATACTCTTTTTCTTCTTTTTTAACTGTAAAATAAAATCTCAGAAAATGTAGGGAAGGAATAAGGACAGTTGACCTTTGAACATAAATTAACTAAACTGCATGTTTTAAGTACCACACAACTCAGAGGCACTTTAATGCAAACTATACACCAAATTTTTTGGATGTTCTCTGGAAATTCAAGAAATTAGCACTGTTGGCCTGAGAAGAAAATTAATTTGAAATAACAATACAAGTAGAAATAAAGCAAGTAAGAGCCAGGAGACCTTAAAAACAGAAAATCAAATCAGACACATAATACCTTGTTCCTATGCAGTAACTAGCAGCTCTCCCCTGTGCACCATCACAATGCCTTGGAGAGGAAGGCAGTGCAAGATATAGCTTACCCTTCCAGCTGAGAGCACAGCAGTAAGCCAAGCAAATACTTCACTGGGAACATGACAATGTGGAAATGCAGAGAAAGAGGAGGTGTGGTGCAAGTTGTCACATGGCACAGGGGCAAAGCAGCAGCAGTTAGAGAGAACTGTTCTTTTGGTCACCTGTAGCACTGATATGTTGCTTCAAAGACCAAGAAGCTTGTCTGTTTCTGCCATAAGACATTCTCATGACCTATCTTACTAGTGTTAAACCCAACAGAAATCAAATGGTACCTTATTATCATTTCTTTCCTCTCTACCCTTCCATTCCTGCAAAAGGTTGAATTTGGAAAAAAAAAATTCCTGTTGACATTGGTGAATTCATATTTCATAAAACATACAACCATACATTCTCATTCCAAATAGCTAAATGTAGTTACATGCTCACTATTTCGTATAAATATGCACCAATCATCATATATATATATTAATATATAGCTACCTATTTGTGAATATTTGTTCCCAGAAAAAGTTTGTTTTTATCAAAATTAAAAGTTACTTGGTCAAATATGTTACTATATTTGGAAATTCCCTTTAGATTAGCGCAATTGGTTAGAGCATGGTGCTAACAACACCAAGATTGTGGGTTTGATCCCCATACAGGCCATTCATTCAAGAGCTGGACTCAATGATCCTTGTGGGTCCCTTCTAACTCAGAATATTCTGCGAAATCTCTGAAATAAAATGATTTTTTCCTCTAATGGACATAAAAATTATGTAAAACCAAGGAACTGAAAAATATTCTCCTTGAAGAGGTACAACGTGTCAAGTTTTTTTATTTTCCTGACCTTTTCTTCTTTTCCCACTTATTTTAAATTCCTTGCATCACAAGGGACAATTTCACCAAATCATAAGTATTCTTTCTTTTTACCACTTATCTGCTGCTTATTTCTAATTTAGAATGTTCTGTCTGACACATCATAACTGGTTGCTATGAAAATAGTTATGATATGTCAGCAGATAATGACTTCAATGTAGAACGAGCAGCAGGAGCTGATGAGATCTTAAACTAATTCTGTTTCTAAGCATCAGGGTCCTTTTAAAAGGAACAGGAAAAATTATGTGACAAAACAACATATCTTGTACTAAGCAATGCTGTTCAAGAAGATGATGCATTTCAACACTAACTTTTCTGTATCGTCAACATTCTTTGCCTGCTGTGTCTCTATGTTTTAGAAAATACACTCAATTTTTATATGCCAAAATAAAAAATAAATCAATTTCCAGTTTTAACAGGGGGAGTTTCTTTACAGAAGACCAAAAGCCACGGATTGCTCCTATGTGGCTCTTAACCCTCAACAAAGGAAAAGTCTTTCAGAAATTACATTCTACTAAACTCAGATACCATGGGATGCACATCTTCAGGAATTTCAGCAGAACTTAGAAATAAGTAACAAGAGTAAGATTTACTTTGCACTGATAAAAAGCCAGGCACTTCAAAGGGATTAAGTTTAAAATCTGTTTTTTAAAGAATGAAGAGCATGGGAAAAATGGGACTTTCATTCTTAAAAATGACTAAAAGCTTTTTGTTACATAAAGTGAGGTGTAAACATAAACATGTCTCTAATATGATGTGCAATCAATAGATCAATGATCTATTGTTGCTTGCCTTCTGGGTAGTTGTCACTTCAATTGTAAGGTTGTTTCACTGATCTCATTACTTTTTATATCTATTCTAAATATGCCTTGTCTTACTTCTATATTTATCTAAACAGGTAACTATAGATATAGTTCTGCACAGTCCTCTTTATTCTCAGAGAGAACACCTTCTTCAAACAATGCATCTGTGTTTGTAACAAGTCTATGCAGTGTCATTCTTTTCAGTCATGTCTCTCAGGGACTCAGTTTATACCGGTTTTGGGAACTGTGAATTCTACAAGGGCACATTCAATATATTATTAAAAAATAACACCGAGTCCTGCTGCAGAAATCTGGGTTTCTCTCACATGGCATCATATGGATTAGTGTAAATGATTACTCTAATAATACTTCTTGTGGGAAGTATATCAGAACAGCAAAATACTCTAACTTAAGCCCTTAAAATTATATCCAGAGATAAGCTACCTCCTTATACCTTTCCCTGAATCTGAGTCTAAAATACTGACTGAACCATATTTCTAAAGATTATTTCATTGTAAAAGCAATACAAATACAGTCTTTCATGTATATGTATAACCACACACACATTTAAATTAGGATCTAAAGGCTATGATTCTTATTAGGGCATGATTCACAGAACTTGCTCCTCGTGTTCCACTTTAAATACAGCAAGCAGAAAGCATGATATTTTCTCAGAGCTAAAGTAAAAAATATGAAGTAAAATATAAATCCACATGTATAAATGCACTTTACTGATCCTTAAATATTGTTCATATCATCATACATTTCTATAATCCAATGCCAACTCTCACTTTGCCCCAAATGAATGAACAAATAAAATAAAAGCAAAAAAATTTACTTTTCCAAAGTAACAGTGAAAATTATGCACCAAAATTCTCATACCAAAAATAGAATAATTTTTTCCCAGCATGAATCAGTTTACTCAGTTCTTTTCTAGTTATTCAAACCTACATTTATCTGACGCTGTTTCAACAGAGCCAAAATCTTGTTTTTGAAAACTTAATATTTATCTGATTAGAGAGTTAGGATTTCTTTTACTTTACAGGCAGTAATTCTGAGGCTCCATATTAATTTCCCCAGTGGTTGAGTAATTGGTTAAAATAATTTCTCCTTAATATATATGCATAAACCCACCATTTTCTTCTTCTAAATAAAATGTGAGCAATTTACTTTTTCCTAATTTATTCTCTCTGAAAAAAAAAAGCTAACATCTGATAAAACATTAATTTACTTCATTGTTGTATTCCCGCCAGACTTTTTAATCAAAAAGTGACTTGCTCTGTAACAAGTCAGCAGATGGAAGAAAGTAAATCCTTGGAGAAATTTTTTCAAGATAGTCTAGGGCAAGAAAATCTCAATAGGAAACATGTACTTGTAGCTTTATATGTGGAAATTCTATGTTTATTAACTTATAATTACTTCAAGAGTCCTCAGTGTTTTAATAAGATGTGAGTCAAACTCTTTAAGAAGTATAATGAAATATCTAACTATGCGATGACTGTCAAGGAGTGAGATGATATCAACAGGTTACAACAGTGCATATTTAAGACATGAACCTGTGTATCACCTCTTCTTTATTAAGTTACAGTTTACTTGACACTCTACTAAAATTCAGACTGTGGACTTTTTTAAGTTTTCTTTTTCTTACAAACGAAGGTTAGCATTTACTACACTTTCTGTGCTGTAAGTGTGTAAATCAGAGCAACTTCTGTGGATTACCAAGTATGTTTGAGCTAATTTCTTGCGGAAACTTTGCTCTGCCATGTAGTCACATTATTTTGAAATTAAGTATTTTGCTCCCACCTTTAGTATATATTCAAATGTGAGATGGCATAGTTCACCAAAATATGGTCATTATGTGCTAGTTCTTGTACTGAAGAGGAAATCAGGTTTATGTTAGAGCCAAAAGGATTTTTTTCATTGGTCTCACAAAAAGTATCTGTTTCAGTTGCTTTTTTCCCAGTCTCCTGAAATAATTATTCCAACTGGGATTTATTGGAAAGGCAAACCAAAAACACTTTTGCATAAGAATTAGAATTTAAAGGCTTTGGATGTCCTTAATTTGCAGAAGTTAAACAGAGGTTGCATGTTACTGAGGAAAATCTCCAAACACTTTGAATGAGGAGACATTTAACCTGTGAAAGACTCTACATGAGAATCTATTTGTCAACAAGTTAAACAGGTTAAACAAACAGCTGTTGAAGCTGGTCTAAGCAATAACCTGCATCAGAAAACAGAGATCTGTCCCTATGCATCTAGAATTGCCACTGTTGGGCTAATAAATTTCTACTTTCACCTGACATTAATTTGGAAGACTGAAGTAATTTAGGAGATTCTGGGAAGGAGACGAAGAGGGTCTTTACAATTTCTTGTGAACCATGATGATCCAGTAAAGAAATAAATTTTATTTATTACTCTTACCTACAAACCAAAGATATCTAAAGAAGGACAAGTCTATACCCACTTTAAAATTACAGTTATCAAGTACCCTACTTTCCTGGTATCTTTTTTTTTTCCCAGAGGATATAAGTATCATGCTACTCTAGGCTTGAAAGGTTCAAAAAAGAAACAAATTTCACTTATCCATCCTGATTATTGCCACATTTCAATAAAAATACACCTAAAATCTAGGTTGCACTTTAGACCAATAAAATTTTAAAAGACTTCCTAAATAATCAGCTTTTGAATTAAATAGGCATAAAAAAGCTTGTTGGCTTATTTTTGGCTGTGCTAACTTAATTTCACTTAAGCAGCACAAATCAAGGTATGATTAGCTGTTCAAAGCATAATTATTCACACTAAAATAAATCTTGTTGCTGAGCATCCTTTGACATCAATAATGATAACTGAAGAGGCAAATTCTATTGAGAGAGTTCTGCTATTTGAGTGTGCTTTAGGCATGAAAGGAAAAAAAACATTGAAGAAAAAATCTCAAAGTGTACAACTCATGGGTTAGTACATATTTCAAGGTCACTCATTCAAATACAAATGAGAAAAAGTTATTATTTTTGAAAGGTGATAGATCATACAGAGTAAGTCATAACATAGTGGCTAGTACCAAGTGTTCCTGTGAGAACATGCAAGATGTCAGCTAGCAGTTTGATTAGCAGTAAAGGAAAAACTTCACAAGAATAAATGGAAATAGAGAATACACTAGTGTCTTAGTATCCTACACAGGGATATGGTGAAATCAGCTATAAATATGTTAACAATAAAATTATTGAAACTACTTACATGAATTTTAAGTCAGAGTCAAAGCATCAATCATCTCTACTAACTTTGGGGGATCTATGAGAGTGTTTATCAGTACAGGGAGTTGCTTCATGATAGCTGACAGGTTAATATAGACAAACATCCAGTGGAGAAAAAGAAACCTTTAAAAATAATAACTTTAGATCTTATGTTTACTAGAGAGAGAATCAATCCCTGATTCACAGAGATGAACTTAACTGGTGAGTTGGGGATCAGGAAATAAAAACAACAACAACAAATTTGAAAACAAAGAGTAGAGAGCTGTTAAAGGACTGGGAAAGGAGAAAGACAGCCAAAGAAAATAAAGGGTTTGAAAAGTATAGAGGGAATACTCAATCTAAAAGACAGACTGAAAGTTTGAATTCAATCAAGGAAAATGCAGGAAATTTTAAGTTCACCATTATAAGCTATTTATTAATTGAGGAGACATGAATTTATCAAGCAGAAAACACTAAACCAATAATAATAAATCCTTATCTGAAGAAAATTATAATTGAGAAAACACTACAAATAAATTTTTAAAAATAACTTGCCTGAAAACCGAGGAGTTTTTCACTAGGCTTAATATGTCTCTGAAATTCACATTCCACTGGTTGTATTACTTTGATTCCATCTTCATAAAAAACATAAAACATGTTCCCAATTCCCAGACCTTAGGAACAAAAACACATTGAAATGTATAAAATTAAATAACGACAAAAAAGAAAATCCTTGTTGAACTAAAAACCTAATCACAGTTTTGGTTCGAGTTCAATTTGTTAATGCATGTAGTGGCAACACAGCTAAACCTATGGGATCTTTCGTTGTAAAACTACAACAAAACTGTTACATTATTCAGAATTTCACATAATTTTCTCCACTGGCAAGATAGTGTCTTTGTGAATACAGATTTAGAAATACACAGTTTGATAGCTGCAGGAATAAAATTGACTTTGTGAAATCATCTACACTGTAACGAAATTAATATAAATTCTTCGTGAATTCTTGTTTGTTTGTTGGTTGGTTTTGCTGAGGGATGGAAGAGTTAATATAATTTCTGCCTAACATTGAAAAAGAAGACCTGAATCTTTGTTATAAACCCTTATTTGATATTTCTCTCAGTCAGAAAAGGAAATATTCTCTATTGTATTTTATTGGAAAGACAAAGTTGGGTAGATGCTCCTCCCAAGGTTAAAGGGCCACAAATGTTTACAGAACTATTCAATCCTTCTACCACAGTGTTCCTGAATGAGATGCATGATGTAAAGTTTTATGGAGAAGGTGGGAACCAGATCTGTAGGATGAAGTCTCATAATATTTGTGATAGTGGTCATGACCACAGAAAAGGACAGTCTCTTTAGTTTACAATATATCAGCTAAGGCAACGGTTGTTGATTTGCTCTGTGCTCATATTTGTAATATTCCATTAAGAAAATCACAGTACTCATAAAATTATAACTATAATCACTCTGACAGCTAAACTGTGGGCTACAATGATAAAAATGTATATGTATCCCGGGTACAGGGTCTAAGCTTCCATTTGACATAACAATTTTTGGTATAGGAACACAGGGCAGTGAAACCCAGGAAAAAGAAATTAGAGTCTGAAATTCTGTTTATACTAAATTCTGAAGGAAAACTTATATCAATAGAGAGAGAAAATGACTTAATATAAAATTAAATAATGAGAAAATAGGAGTAGGTGGGGGGAAGTGCATGTTTGTGTATAGATTTATGTGTGTACACACATACATAAGAGTTTCCAGTCCTTGTTAGGAATCACATAGTAATACAGTCACTTATAAGGTAGTATTATGCAGAAGGTTGTCAGGCTACACCCAAAAGAAGCAAGTTCAATTATCTTTGAGAAATCTTGTGGAATCATTTCCCATTTCTGGTCAAGTTTTCTCAAGAAGAAAGAAAGGACAGTCTCCGGGCAAGGTTTTCCTCACTTTATATTGAACCTATCTATTAACAGGTTACCAAAACTGAGAGAGAAATTTGTCTGTGCTGCATTTGGTGTAGCACAGAAGCAGGCTCAGGTTCACAGAAAACTCAGCAATCGTGTCTATTCAGAGCAAAGGGTGTACTCAGGGCAATATGTCCACTCCGGCCAATGGGCAGTTCTGTGTGCCTTTGCAGGCAAATCATAAAGCCTATATGGGATAGTATGTTAAGAGCTTTCATTAGAAAATGCCTGATATTGTATCCTATAAGAACAGCTGAAATTTGTAGGTAAGCCTGACTGAGGTTAGGCTGCCCCTACCAATGAACATGGTGTAGCTGAGCAACAAGCTTATTGTGTCTTGGTGATGAATATGTGAAGCTGACTGGGGATAAAACAGGGTTTTCCCTTCTCCTTCAACTCATTGACTAAAGTATATTATAGTTATTAGCAGGATAAATAATACTAGAACATGAGGAAGTAAATCAGATGACAGCCCTAGGTGATCCACACATTGATAAACAGGCTCCTAAAACTTCCTCCTCAGTTGCCAATACTCCAAGGTAGGGTTGTACAGATAATATTGGTGTATAGTAACCCAGCCCAAACTTTTCAGGCTTTATTTCCAAAGTCTGGATAGTAATGTTCACCAAACTGTTCTTCAAAATCAGTGAAAGAGACACAGTAAGAATTGTCCTTCTTCCATTTCAACACTGAGTTAGGGAACTCAGGTCACACAAAGAACTTTTACCTGTGGATCCAATTAGTCAATCTCCCCTTCCAATTTATTATGACCCAAAACTCTTCATCTGAGTGAGTGGCTACAAAGACCTGTACATATATCTAATCTGCACAAATATCTAATCACCCAGGCAAGCCACTACACAACTACAGGAGCTATTCCTGTAAAGACCTAATTTTACAACCCTCTCCCACTTAATACAACTCAGCACATTTATAGTACAGTGACAGAATAACAATAAATGCAAATACATTTGCTTCATTTAGACTGAATTGATATTGAAAATTGATATTAACACTGATTTTTAAAAAAATGGGGGTGGTTTGGGTTCTTTAGCATTTGTTTTAGCATATTGTATTATAATTGTAATACTAATGTACTTTCAAATTTTTTTCAGGTTTTCTGACACATTTTCTGACACAAGTAGTTGTGATAAGTTTTTTGTGTACTCCATATAGAAATATGCACTGTAGGCACTAAAGACTATCTATGGTTTCATGATTTGATTGTCCTGCTAATTAGTCCCTCCCTTGCTATCTGTTAATACTTTGATGACAGAAAATGACAGAGTATGTACAGCCCAGAGAAGTTAATGGTGATGTTTATTAACATCCTCAGGGTATTGCTCTCTTGTAAACAATTTCCAGAGTTGCAACTAGTAACAACATTTGTTGAAAGCACAAAGACTGGCCAATGAGAAATGCAGGAGAGACTGAGAAAATCTGCAGTACAAGATAGAAAATCTGATACTATAAATTCCTTTTTGTTTAGTTTCACAATAGTCACAGGGAAATTTGAATGTCTTTACCACAAGCACTTTGGTAAGCTATTATCTTTAACTGGTTTTTTGGCGCAGAATTTTCCTGACTGCTTTCTAACCACTGAAAGCAACAGAGGACTTGACTTGAAAAGACATTCGAGGTACCAATCATGTTTTCAGTTTCATTTGAGATAAAACACTTCCCAGAAGGAGGTGAGAGCACCATACATTTGAAAAATTTGGTGTTAGAATCTTGTTGCACATTAATTTAATTATTAACAGTAGAATTGTACGAAACTCTGAACACATAATTTCTACTCTGCAAGGCCAATAGAGCAGAAGGCTCACAGCTGAGCTCCATTATAATCAGGGAGCTAATTGTTTATACCAGCTGAGCAACTGGTAAAACAGGAGTAAAAAAATCCAACTAGTTCATATTTATAAACACACCGGGAATGTCAAAGGTAACTACATAATTAGGCAAGTGAAACATCAGATTTTTGAATCTTTAAATTAATTTTAAACAAATCTTTAAGAAATATGCAGAAATACCATTTGTAGCATGAATTCACAGCGAAGCCTGGTCCACTTAATGCATTATAAATCTTCCAACGGAAATAATTGAAACAATTTTTTTACTCCTGAAATATATTAATTCCTAAATTGCAACTTTAAATGAAGAACAGGTTACTTAGAGCAACAAAATGGGAGCTTCTGACACTTAGATTATTGTATTTTTCTGGATTATGAGATTAATCTTTATGAGATTATGCCATATATATGAAATTTAATACCTATCTTTTGCCAATAAAATACAATTTCCATACTTTCTATGTTAATAACTCTTGACTCTGTCTGTATTTATATTTATCCTTCATTTTATCACAAATCAAAAGCATCCATCCCCCCTCCCAACATTTATTTACAAACTCTTCCTGAGTGTAAAAATAAAATGCTTAGTTTCATTAAACAACAACAGGTATTTCAAATTTAATTAAACTCTTTAAGATTATATTTTTTCAAATAAGATTTATTCATATAAGAAGATCAATCTAAACAGCAAGCAACCTGACTGGTTGGAATCTTTGTCATGTCAACAAACAAAAGTTTAAGGTCTGCATTCTAAATCTGAGCTTCTTGTTGTACACTTTTGAGCAATTGTCTAAAAATTTTGAAGAGCTTATTTTCTTCTCTCTCCCCAAAAGCAAAAGCAGTTCACAAAAGCATGAGCATTTAAAGGATTATTTTCAACTTTAATTTTTCTTTAAATCAAATCCCTCAAATAATGCAAGGGGGAAGGTACTTACTGTAAGTGTAGAGTACAAACAAACACAGACACAAACACACACAAAAGAAACAATAGATGAACATTTCATCATATATAGAAAATATGAACAAAAGTCATCTCTATTAGTACCTTGCTCTCGCCACAATATGTTTGCAACTGCAGCATGTAAGAGAGAGAAAGAACAGAAAACATAAATGAACAAGAAGAAAACATGAAATGATATCTCAATTCTGAAATAATCATGATGCTTGAATCTCTGATTCACTAAAACACTTCCACAGTTAAATCAATGGAAACAGTGAATTAACAATAGTTCTCTATGTCACATGACAAAATTGCAATTAGCCATAGCAGTTACATGAGATAGAGTAAACCCCATCACTTCTACTACATCCCCCACAAGTTAACTCTGTCAGTCGTTATCAATAGCGTGTTTCGTAATCCATTACAAAAAGCAGTTTACATACACAGAAATGATCCATATTAATGACAGGTGATGAAATTTACATAATTGCCTTTAGGCACAGGACTTCAAAGAGATAGATTTCAGGACATAGTTTTGAGAGAAACATGCAAAACCAAAATGCACACAAGATATTCATTCTTCTCTATGGTTGTAACACTATCATGCTACCAAAGTTGTCATGCTGTATAATGTTTGTCATTATGTTTGGAATACTGAGATGGGAATTCTAAGATGGTATGGTAACCAGCTAAGTGTTTAAGTTGTTTTTTCCATGAAAATATATGTTTTTATTTGGCCATCCTGTTTACAATTAAATTTCAGACCTTTGAGACCAATGAAAATTATATCATCCTAGTATTGCTTTTTCTACCTGGGAGAAAGAGCAAGAGAGAAAGTATAACTTTGCAAATTTTAAATATTTAGAACTCAGCCTGCCACAAAATAAAATTTTTAAAGCACTATAACTGAAAACCAAAGCTTATTGTAAAGTAATGATCTTAAGAAATAATAATAAAAAAAAAATTAAAGGAAAATAATAAACCACAGAAAACACACACGTCATATAATAAAATGTTGATGTTCACTGAAATACAGTGTTGCAAAAGCTAAAAGCATTAGTGTGCTTTAAAAAGTAATGAAAGACATATTATTGAAAAGTATGTTGGTAAGCAAAAGTCCTTGAACTGCTGACAGCTGAAGGTTGTGAGTGAAAACAGGAACAACTATCACTCCAGAAAAGACTTGGGTATAGTGATTTTCTCAAACATCTTTTACTGGGCATTGCTGAAGACAGGATGAAGATGGGCTTTTTGCCTTATGCACTGCAGTGTTTTTCTCATTCTTGAGCTTTGAAAGAATATACAGTGTCCCAAATATGTACAAGGGTCCTTGAAAATGCATCAATCTACTTTCTGACAAGCTCACAATTGAGAGGCTTGGGATAACAGAGCTACTGGGCTTTTGTTTTTCCTCTCCTACTGTTTTTTGTCTCCTGATCTTTTTTGTCACACATTGTCTTAATTTGTGAGCTACCTCATTATGTGACCTTAGACACAGTATTTAAACTGTCATTAAATTGTCCCTTGACAAAGTGAAGATTATTATTACTTCTTACCTTCAGTGCTTTGAAGTGAACAAATGAGAGATCCCCATACAAGCAGAAAGTAGCAGTAAGACTGCTGAAGTGATACTGAATAGGAGAATAAAAAAATTCTTCTTTCCCAACAGAGAACACCCATGCAGCTTTCAAACAGTCTGTGTTTTATTACCTTTAAAAGAGCTTTATTCTCTGGACTACTGTCTGAATTATTTTCAAATATAATACTTGCCTTTTCTGCAATATCTGACCTGCCAACAGCCAAGATTAATGGAGTGTGCCATCTTGTCACTTACTCAGTAAGTAAACCTTTACATCAGGAGGCAGAATTTCTCTTGAACCACTCCTAAGATCAAAATGAAGTCAATAGGTTTTAACTATTTCTCAGTCATCTGCCGTTATACATGTTCTTCTGATTTAAGGTTGTTACTTTCAGAAGAGATTAGCTTTGAAGGACATCTTGGCTGCATTGGCTGAGCATGTGTCCTCCAGACATCCAGCCACTCTAAAAGAAAGTTCTTGTTGACTAAAGTGCTAACACCAGTATGATTCTTAGATTTATATCCAATGCTGACAGCATAAAATACATTCAGATTACTGTATATTTCAATGGCAGGCATGAAAAGAGTAACAAGTCTCTTCTAAATAACGTTTGGCTGCTTATGTTTAAACTGTTTGATTATTGTCTTAAACTAGACCTCTGACTGTAAGTTACAATCATGAGACAGACTATGTTTGATGTTTTATTGGGAGATAGTATTTTTTAAATGAAGACCTAATCAGTAGATCTCCAGTACTGTAACAACAGAAAGAATGGACTGAAAGGTTTAAGACATATTTAATTGTTTTAGTTTAGGTAAGAAGAAAAAGGTGTTGATTTTCATAAAAAGAAAATTAATGAGAGAACTATATCCTTATTACTTTGGAGCTACAGAAGATAACTTTTTTTCCCTGCAGATTGGAAGCCAGTGAAGACTCGTCCAAGATCCATGACCAAAAGGAGATGATATTGGGACAATATGTTCTTCCTGTCAACTAAACATGGCACCTGCTTTGCAAGTACTATGCAGTCAAGTCTTTCTGTGTAAAAGATGACAACTTCAAAGAGGGTATGCTAAGGTGCTTATGCAAACATAAGGGCTGTTTCACTTTGTAGAAGTGTTAATCGGTCTTTTGTTCTTTGACACACAGGAGAGGGAAAGAAACAGCCCTGGGGTATGACACAGGTGACTGGCCTCTGTGTGGAACTTGTGGCACAGCCTGTGGGACTGGTACTACAGCTGGTACCCCCATCTGTGCATCTAGTCTGTACTTCTTTGGTTTGTCTTTGAGGGTGTCATGGGAGGCAGTGTCCAAAAGGTCTCTGAGGACAAGCTAGACAACAGCCACTCCTCCCCTCATCCACCCTGCCAGTCACCCAACTACAGAAGTCAGTCAGGCTGATCAGGCCAGCGTGCCCAGTGTTTGTGGCTGCATCCTATCCAGGCCCTTGGACCCATGGATGTCCAGTTTGTTTAAATAGTCACAATCAGATCCTATGCACCACAGGTAAGGTTTCCTTGCCAGAGGATGAATTCCTTCCCAAACTTTCCCACTGGTGTCACATTCCTGAGGACAGTTTTGCCAGTAAAGACTGATGCAAAGAAGACTTTTAGTACATCTTAGCCCCTTCCATATCTGTTGCCACCAGGTCCTGACCCCACTCAGCAGCAGGGCCACATTTGCCCTAGCCTTTTTGCTGCTGGTCTCTCTACAGAAATCTATCATTTGCCCTTTGTATCCCTCAACAAATTCAGCTCCAGGTGGGTTCTGGAACTTCAAAATTTATCCCTGCATGCTCAGACAATGGCTCTAGATGCAGGTCACAGTTCTGTGTTTGTGTTATCTTACACAGATTTTTTTCTGTAATACAGCAAATTAATTTCCCCAGGGCAACCTGGAGGATTTTCTTTAAGATTACTTTTCTCTTCACATTGTGAGGAAATAACCATGTAATATATGTCACTTGAGGTCCCATAAATTCAGTCATAAAGTTCTACTTTTTACCAGTCTTTTTTGTAAGGGTGACACAGGCAAGAAAATGAAAAGTAATTAAAATTATGTAACTGTGTGGAACTGCACAGCATCAAATGAAATTATTTAAGATGCTAAGTACAGAACATATTAATTTGTGTTAATGCAAAATGATACATATGATTTTGAGCTTTGTTTAAAAAAAGAGTAGGATAAAAAAAGAACGGGATAAAAAAGTGCTTTAAAAGCCCCACACATATTAATTTTAAAATTAACAAATCAGTTAGAAGAAAATTGAGACATAATTTAAGAGTGCAATACAAAATCACAAACAACAGCCATCATCTCACCTAATACAGAAAAAGGAACCTCTCTTATTTTTTTTAGTAAGTCCTATAACTTCTGTTCAGGAAAGATGTCAAGTCTTGAGATAAAGAGTTCCATGCTGGAACAAGTATAACATTTGCAGATAGAAAGTATGCTAAGGAACATATTGTCTGCCTTCCTGTTTGTTTGAGCAAAATTAAGATTTTTCAGCCACGTCCTATACTAAATTCACAAATATTTGTAAACTTCAAGATGCAAGAATACATAATTATTGATAGATCTCAGCAAAATTTTCTGGTTTCAAGACAGAATACCATCTTCTCCTGTGCCCTGTTTCCATACAGCTATTACATACAAGATGTACGGGGAGCCTTGAAGAAGACGTTGTATTCAAGAAATTTGTGACCTAGAGCAGGCTATATCTGCTATATTGGGCCTTGTACTAATGGCTTGGGAAGCCTGCATGTTAACATGGGTAGCTGCTGCAGAGGTATATGCTGGAATGCCCATAAAAAAGTCTGTGCTGCACACTTGGAAGTCAAATATAACACTGCAACATGTCAGAAGATATATGGGGTTTTTTGTTACTCCAGATCAAAGCCACCACAGTATGGGATGGAGAGGGCACCTCTTCATGGACAGGACCTGTGCAGCTTGCCATGGGAAAATCCATACACAGCTAATCCTATATTACATAAATGTGAGATGTACAGCATGTAAAGGGATGCAGATTTACTTCCTATCTATACTCCTCTTTTTATTATATCTCATTAAAGCAGCTATTTTAATGCAGTTGTTGTTGGGCCTTTTATATTGTCATCAAAAAGAACCCTGCATTGTGCCCCTCTCTCTCCCCCCTCTCCTAGCAGTGCAGAACAAGGGTTTTTTGAATTAGGTTTTCTTTCTTTTCCTATTCTTTTTTTTTTTTTAAGCACAATTACAGCTCCATAAAAATCACTCTTCATGGTCCTTATGTAGCTATTCTGTGGTTCTGTGCTCAACCCTAGCCTTTGATTATGGGTAGCTAACATAACATCTGAAAATCTACTCTTCATCTTTGTTATTCATTGTCTATGTTGGCTAAGTGGTAATAGGTTGCACATTTTTCACTAAACTCTGTCCTTAGTACTTCATGAAAATCTGCAGCAGACTAACAGCAGTATAAATTCTTACCCACTTTGGATGGAAACAACAACTGCAAAAATCCATGTTATTTTTATTAGTAAATGAATGAGAGTACTACAATATCACTTTCCAAATAAATTCTGTATCCTTCTCTTTCTTATCACATCAGTAATAAATGTCATTACATTTACTTTTCTGCCTCAACAGACAATTTCAAAGATTTCCACTACAGTGTTCTTCCTCCCTACTTTTCTTTCTTTAAAACATTCAAGGCAGTTTGGAAATAAAGTGTGTGTGTGTGTAAGATTGACATTAAGTGAGTTTGAAGATTAAATGCTTCTGCTTCCTTTTGGCATTATTAGTAGCTATTCAAATTTTCAGTAATCAGCACACAATACTATACCCAGAGAAAAACAAGATCAGGGTAATAATATTCAGAAAAAAAACCTTATTGAAATACAGTAAGGTTTTTTTTCCAGAAACAGTTCTCTCTCTTTTATCATATGCTTTAGTGGTCCTTATCCAAGAAGGTGCTCAGTGGGCTTTTAAAATCTGCACTGACACTCAAAAATTTTCTGAAAAATTTCTTTGTTTGTTGTAGTAAGAAAACAATGCAGTTTAAAATGGCTTTAAAAATAGGGGAAACCAGCTAAAAGTCACTTTTATGTATTATATATTATTCCAATAAACAGAGGGGAAAATGTGAATAATCATTGATCATGAATATAGAACCACTGCTGCTAATTCCAAGTTTTGTCTTATCAAAAAACAAGCTTTGTATTCAAAGGTCTTTAAATATTTTACCTGAATTTCTATCTGAACTTAACAGCTGATAAATAAGAATAGTTACATATCAGCTGACCATGCTAGGCTTTGCAGCATCAGATGGGAAATCTCTGTCCCTTTCCATGCCTTCAATTCCGTGGTGGCAAGAGGTCACAAATAGACATAGCAGAAAACAGGACAATGAGGAAGATGCAATAAGGTCATGTGACAAATAATGTAGTTCAACATTATTTCTCAGGATTGTCCTGTCATAATCTGCTGTACTTTCAATTGCATAAAAGAAGTAATTTCAAGATGTTTGAAGGGGTTTTGTCTGCTTATTTCACTGATAGCCACCACCATTGTCAACTGTTCTGATTAATCATACACACATTGTAAAGTCAGGGTATCTGTTATCTAACTCTTTTCTCATATCTCTAGTGTATAAATATGTGCCCTTATGTTACAGGGTAAATTATACCATCATTACAATCTGTTTGCTGAGCCACACAAGTTTTTAATTATTACTTGTATATTAAAAACAATTGTGTTCAAAGTGAAGATGAGGTTGTCAGAATTTTGCTCAGCTTCCACAGTAAAGCAGAATGAAAATTCTTATTCACATATCTGCTTCAATTTAATTTTTATTTTGTAAGAAATTCAGATTTGTTGTTTTTTACATACAAATGTAAATATGTAAAAAATTATTTGTGAAGATTTTTTTTTTCAAAGTTACCTATTGCTTGCTAGCTTCGAGTATTTTTAAAATAATGATGTCATTACAAATTCTGTCAAAATTCCATTCTGTTCTTGTGTGACATGCATTTTAATTTCATTTCAGATTGGGTAATACAATAACCAAGTATCTGTTTTATGTATATTAAATTATTATTTATCTGTTAAAAGTCAAGAGTTAACACTTTGTTTTTGGTCAAATATGAACACGTTAGCTGATTTTTCTATATTTTCTATAAATCTTTTTAATTAATCATTTGTAAGTCCTTTCACTTAGCACATTAACTCAATCCACTCTACACGAGCAGGAAGAAAAAATAGTTCATGAGGTAAATTACTTGCAAGTTCGAAATTAAGTCTTTGCCTACGATACTGTCAACAAGTATTAACTTGTTTAGCTGTGTCATAAAATAAAATGCCAGCATAAATTATCTCTATGGAAATTAGGTAAATAGGTACCATTCAGTATCAGATGTGACAGGAAGATTCTATTAAAATTGCATAAAGCCTTTCAGAGAGAATTTGGGCCATAAATCACCATCAGAAGGCTTTTAGTCTCATTCCCATCTCAAGACAGGGGAAATGCCTCATTGCTCATGATGGCCATAAACCTGTCAAGTCAGTAGCATTCAGATCACATAATGTCTTGTTAGGTGATACAACCATGATATTACGTAAAAAAAGGCAGTTAGAGATAGATCTACTTAATGGCATGGAAAAGGTATATTATTTTTTAAATTTAGTCTCAAGACACAGTGCATGAGGCAGAGACTTTTTATCCTGCTTTTTGTGACTACGTGAAAGAGTCTGTAGGATAAATTACTTTGTCATATATGATGATGTCATAGTGGGTGAACTGAGTAACACAAGAGTCCTATGATTGATGATCAAAATTAAAAGCTACTAAACATTAAAATATGATCACATACTGTCAGATTGGTCTTGAAAATGTCTGAATAACATTATTTGATAACTCCCTGTCGTGACAGGTGCACACATACATTTTGATAAAATTCAGAGGAACAACTTAGAAGTCATATTAATCAATGGTAAACTGAACTACATTTTATAAAGTGATTTTTCTAAATAATTAAGAGATATAAATATATTTTTAAAAATAGAAATCAACAACAAACCCACAAAACTCTTTCACTTTAAAGGAAACAGAATGTGGTTTCATGATCTATGACACTAGTTTGATGCGATTGTGATAAACTGAAACAGAAAAGAAACTGAAGCACAACTGAGATATGTGTCAAAATCATTAAGAAAGAAAAAAATAAATGGATTTTTGAAGTTATTTTACTTCAAAATATTTTATTAATAGCTAAAATAAGAATTCTAAGTACTTGAAAATTACTCTTGAAAATATTCCCTGGTCTTTGATGATGAATATTTTTTTATTTTCCTGTTTTCTTTACTATCAGATTTTCTTCTTTAGAAAGAAATACCTATAGTCAGTGTAATCTGATATTCCATATGTGTCTCAGATTACACTGATATATTCTACTCCATTGTTTCTACTAAATTTCCCCCTACTAGTGTAAGTCTTCCTTCCTATCTTTTTTCTAACTTAACAAAATTGTTTACTTAGTATTTATTTATGTATTATATTCCATATAATAACAGTTAATGTTACTTTGACTAAGAATTTCATTGGTCCTAATACTATCTGAGTGGAATCTGGTTAAATAAATTAATCCCACAGATGGAAGTTGTAATTTCTTCCTCCTCTATTTGTGATTATTATTGTACTATGTATCAACAAAAAAGGCAGTAACATGTTGCCCACTCCACATTTTTCATTAATATGTTGTCAAGATACACTGTCAAATTATCTTTGCTCTATATTTAAATTCTTCAGCTTCCACACAGCATTTCAACAAGAGCAAGCTGATGACTTTGGTTTGCCTTATGGTTTGTAGGAGTTGAGTTGATCCAATCTGTGTCTGTGACTATCAGCCTAGTCATTAACATAAATCCACAATGCAGCTGTAAATTTGTGTGTCCCTGACCTAAATGATGCTTAATCCACTGGTATGGAAGGGAAAGCTCTCCGTTAATAAAGATTTGAGAGTTCCTTAAAATGCGTCTGCACGTAGTACAAGCTAGAAAATGAAAAACCATCTTTACCAGTTACTGCAGAGATGCTAGAATAAAGAGCCTGTTTAGAAAAAGAAAGGAATAGGAGCCTTTAAGAAAAGGAATAGCCCTAGTTACAATGAACATCCCGTTCTTCTGGTAACAGAAGGAGTTCCAGTAGTTTGATATTCCTTTACAGCATTGCAGCAGCAAAGGCCTTGAAAATCGTCTCAGATAGTAGCTAAAGGTAAAAGAAAAGCATTGTCATATCAGAGATATTCAAGGTCTAAATTGTACAGATATGAACAAATTTTGGTTTTTTAAATGGTCTATTGCCAATATTCTTCTATAAATATTTTTGTCCTGTATTTGAACAGGAGCAGGATAATAATTGAAAACAGAGACTGATTAAATACTTTCTACCTTAAAAAGGAACAAAAAGGAGGGTAAATAGTGTCCAGCCAAGACAAATATTTAAAATAACCATGTCCAAAAGAAGTGCATAAAAATAATTGCTAAAAATTGTTTCAGATGTTTAGTCCAGTGCCACTAGTTTTGAAAAAATTTCAGAATATATAAATATTAATAGTGCCATTAAGTATCACTACATAAACCCCTAGTAGTTCCCCCACTCCCTGAAACTTAACAACTGAAGTAGCTGTAGGCTAGTTATACTGGGGTACATATCCCAGACAAAAGAACAGACAACACTTGCACAGAATCAAATTCAGTAAGAAATCAAAGGACAAGAACATAATTATAAGTCAGCTAACATGTTCTAATGGAGACCAGGTCTTCCCATATAAACCTGATTATATTCTTTGATGCGACTAGGAGTTCATACAACATTCATATAGTTGTAACCCAAAATTTTGCTAAACATCTAATTTGTTAACACAGAATATTCTGATTAAATATTAGAGCGATACAATAGTGGTAAAGTACAGGTTAATTGAGTTAAAAACTGCCAAAATTATTAATTTGAAAACATAGTTTTCGTTGTTAAACCACTAGTAAGAGGTGAAGAAGAAAGTTCTGGAATGCATCCAGAGAAACAGATAGTGAATTTTGTCTTAAGCACTTTCAACAATGATGTGTAAACAAACAAAAAATCATTTCCTAAGAAGTCTATGAATTATCTGTAATGATAAATAACAGTTCTAAAAAGATGTTTGAATTAATTCATTAAGTACATCTGTAAAATAAATTAAATTCTGTTACAGCCAAATGCAAATCTAGATCCCTTGGGAAACAATACAGACTACGTTTAACTGAGACAGGTGAGAAAGAATAGGATTTGGAAAGTGAGTTCTGATAGGATGTATGGCATATGGGAGATAAACATATAATCATAAACTACCACTGCTGATACTAGTGGAAAAATGTTACAAAAAATCAGTGGATGTGAACAAAAAATTACCAAATATATACTTCTCTACACAGAATATTCAAGAAGCAAATAAAACATTTGCTTCTGCAAAGAACAGTTCCCATTTTTTTAAGAAAACTGTACCAAAACCAATTAGAATCCTCAAGGCAAAAAGACTGAGTACTATGGTAATTGACTTATTACAAGAAATTTATATTTAGTTTGTGTGAGAAAAATTAATCAATATTTATATATTCATAGGGTAAGAATTATTAAGAAGTCAATTTATTGGGAGGGGGAAAGAGAGAGTCAAAGGAGGAAACTGAAGGAAAAGCTGACTTCAGAATGGAAACTAAGCATTATTCTGTATTAGTGAAACAGTGAAACAAAATACCAAGAGAAATGAGGGATTTTTTGACTCTGTATGTCTGACCTAGGTAGATGCATATCTGTGAGGACACACTTCAGGCAAACAGAGCATTAGATCTGTATTCAGGCAATTTAATGTCTTGTGAAACGGAGAAGATAGAATATTTAGATAAAATGGCTCCATCATGCCTAAATCTATGAATCCATTAAATATCTGTTCTGAAAAATCAAAATACGTTGGAATGAAACTAAAACCAGATTTTAAACCACAATTTGTATTTACAAATGTGATTATGTCAAAGACTCCTTCCAACACAGCTGAGCTCTCTCAGGTATTATTAGAGGATCATGACAGTAGGGGATACTCTTCTGTCTTCAATGAGATTTAGACCAGACCATTAATCCCCAGAATGTTTTTACCAGTCACTGCAGGGATTATTCAACTATCACCCAGACCACCTATCTCATTCTTGATGTTTTAGCTGAAAGCTTGAGGAGAAATGTAATTCTCAGGAAAAAAAATTCCAGTCTCTAGAGATTCAAACCAGCACAGTTCTTACATTCAGAAATATTTTAGATAGTACTGTTATGGTCAACATCAGAGGAATTAAACAAAATCTAATAATAGAGAGCAGCAGACACTTACTGCCAGTTAAGAGATGTTTATATAGTAATATAAACTGAAAATTTCCATTACAACTTGACAAATCTAGCAAAAAGTGTCCCTGTGTTGGGACACAATTACTAAGTATATAAAATTACAGCTGCAGAGTGAGTTAATTGGTAAAAGACATATTTAAAGTTAAGGTATTTTAAAGAAAATAGTATCATTCCTCTCACCTAAAGCAGTGTTAAAATGAAAGCATATTTTCAGAAGTCTTATTTTTAGTACACATTGAAAAAGACTGATGTGCTAAGGGGAGGCCAAACTACTCTTGAGACTGTCATCCATTATTCAAATTTTTGCCTGTGTGTGACAGAACAATAGTTCCATGTTCAGTGCATGCATTTACAGAGCAGATCTGGACGACAAAGCATTTTCAGAGCGTTTTCCATTCACTTCCATCTCAGATTACCATCTTGATGATGAACCATTATCATCAAAATATATTGACTTTTCTTGGTAACTGGATTTCAAATTTCTGAAACTGGAAACTTTGAAATAAACAAAGCCCTAAAGTCATACTCTTCATTGTATATTTTTATTTTTGCTACTAGCATCAGTATAGGTTTGCCATTCATTCAATTGCTTTTCTGTTGCATTACATACATCTGTAACCAATTCTGTACATTTTGAAAATCTAGTAATCTGATAACATTTTTGGACACACAGGTGAGGGAAAGCTTTGCTTATTATTTATTAATCTATTTATTCACAATAGCACTGGCTATTAAGTCAGAGGTGTCAGAAAATATATTTTCTCTTACAAGCTGTTTGCATTACCTATTCACAAATAAATGAACTTGCTATGCTCTTTCCGCCATATATATTAATTTTTTTTTCTCAAAGCACTGTACGGAGTTTTCTGTAAATTTAGGACGTATTGAAAGTGAGAATCCACAGAAAAAATGATAAAAATTTAGTTTATTTTTGCAAAGTAGCTCTAAAACCTGAACGTTTTCATATATACATTAACAATGGGTCAGATAAGTATAAAAGTGAACATTTACTTTGACTATTAGACTTTTTAGGAAATAAAAGGCATGTATTTGTAATAATGGAATCATGTTCTGTATTCCTTATGTGGTTTATAAAATTACTGTCATGCTCCAGGCAGTGTAATTGTACTTTATATCTTAGAGCTCAACTGTAAAATTCTCACTAACCTCTCAATAGCAAATCAACTCAATGTTCGGAAATGCTTTTAGTTTGCTTTGATTTTTACCTTATGTGACATTACAAAGGAGAAAAGTCTGGATTAACTGACAAGCTAGTGAGAATTTGTGCTAATTTTATTCAAAACAATATCCTAAGATTTCCAAAAGGGAGCTCTCCAGTAAGGAACAAAAAAAAAAGTAAAAAAAAAAGTATTAGAAAAGTAAATGTGACTGATTAATTCTCTTAAATGAAGACAAAAGCAAAATTATTTATAAAAATGTCCTCAACGACAGGTATAATTTATATCAGAACATATGGAATCACATTTATATTCACCAGAGGCTTTCTTTAGAATGCAATTTGTGACCTAATCAGCAGGCTTAAATTTAAAGTAGCAGTAGCATTGTGCTTAATAAGCGTGGGTGGGGTAAAAAAAGCCCATAATCCTATCCAGGTGGTTTTACCTATATCATTTTCTTCCCTAATAATCCCGAATTTTTTGCATGAACCAGTGTTTTGGAGGAAATATGAAAACAAGCAGAGATTAGTTAATAATGAGGTCCTTCCACTCCTAATATCGGTTTTCTAATGCTAGAAACTCCTCCCTGTAAAGGAACTTCTTTTAAAACTGGCAACATTTTTTTAAACTACATCAATCAAAATTTGTTCCTGTGAAGGCAATTTATTTATGTAGTTGTGATAAGGATATTGAGAGTAACTCCTTTTTCTATTAGTACACACCTAGTTCTTCTTGCATATACAGAAACCGGTTTTTGAGCCAAAGTAAGCAAACTGGAGCTTACCACATGAATATCTGTTGGATCTACATTTGAATGTTATAATTATGCAGCTGTGGACTATATAAGTACTTGAATGAGCACCAATTTTTAGGAAACCATGTTCAGACACCAAGGAACATAATGGTAAAATGCCTTTCTTCAACATACAACACAGAACTTGTAGAGTAAATTACTTCTATAGGAAGGAAGGAGACTATATATTTTAGATTAATTGTCTTAGAAATAATTGGGTTTGTATTCTGTCTTCTTTCATTTACATCTTTCATGACACCAATGGTTATCCTAACTACTTAGTGCTGGTAGATATTAAAGCATTTGTTGCAAGCAGTGCAACATGGCATGTGATTTAACAAAGCCTGTAAAGTTAGCTGACTTAAAATTATTACATCACAAGACCTGAAAAAAGTATTTTGCATAGGTGTGGATGTCCCTACATGATCACAGCACATCAGGTCTTCAGAAGATACAATTAGTTAACTGAAACACTTTGAAACTGGACAGTTTGATATAAATATTTTTGTTATTAAGGTCAAACAAGTTTTAACAAAACATCAGCACACTAGAGTTTATCAGGGTTTGTAATCTGGCAACATCCATAACATTTTTCACACAATGTAAAAGGCAAATGGAAGTGGCCAAGCTACTTCACATCACCAGATTACCAGAAACTCAGTATGAACAAAAAAATTATTTATCCTCAGCTGCCTTCTCAGAAATGTCTGAGCAGTCGTTTTCACGACACTTAAAAAACCCCCCATTATAAGACTTTTGAAAAGATATTTATAATTAGTGTTACTGAAAGCAGCTAAGTAAAGATATTACCATTTGGTAATCTTCCTGCATGGAAGATTTCCCCTGAAACATTTAAAACGTAGTAAACCTATATGTGACTGAACTCAATGTCCTGTGACTTGGAAGTGTCAGGCAGACTTGCAGTGCTACTAATTCTGCCTCTAGTTTTCTGTCGAGTACTTGGCACTGCTAAATAAGCTCTTAGATAAACAGGAATACCTTAAGTTAATGCAATCAAATTCACTAGTAAAATATCTATCATTTTGCCAGATATAGTTCTAATGAATATGTAGTATCCATTAAAGTAATAGATTTAAAAGAAAAGAAAAAAACTCAACCAAACAAAAGAAATGGGTGAAGTGTAAACTCAGAAACAGATTTCTCTGAGCAGAGGGACGTAAGGGAAGAGGAAAGAAGTATCAAGGTAGACAAATAATAGGTTAACAAGGTTTATAGATCCCACTATCATTTGACAGAGGATGAAGAAAGTCACTTTTTGGCAGTGGTAGAGATTTCTTTGGCACATTGAACTCCTGACTTAGTAAGTGAATGTGGTCACTGTTGCTCCACATTTCTGAAGAGCCAGTCATTCAGGCACAAGAGCAGGCTGGAACTGATCTGGACCTGCTGCCACTTCAGCAGGTGAGATCAGGACTTGTAATTACTTTCATATCCTGAGGGCCAATTTTGACTCATGATGTATCTCAAGAACATACAGGAAGAAAGACTGGAAAAGGTCTTCCTCCCACACCCCCATCAACCCCCAGAAACCACACTAATATTTTTCCTTTCCCTTCACATACCCTTCATATGCAACAAATCTATCACGAGGAAACTATCAAAAATTTAACTGCAATGTGAAAAACATGTTGATTCACAGAATGAATCAGAGATTTCATTCCACTTCTAAATAAACATCAGATTGCGCACTCTGCCTTCAGTGACTCTTGGATACCATTATTTAAGGTTCAGGTTTTTTAAATCAGCTATCTACACAAGCTCATTTTAATTTATTTATTGTTTCATAGTATTCATACCAATTAAATTTAAGTCACGGCTACACGTATTTTTCTACTTCTCATAATACTTACGGGTCTTTCGAGCAGAATCTTCCACAAAAAGAGAAGAAATATCTTCGTCCACTCCTGCTTCATTCTTTGCAATGCAAGTATATGCTCCTGTATCTTCATAGCGCACATTGCTAATGTGAACCTCACTACCATTTGCTGAAAGGAGAGGAAAAAAAATCAATATGCAGACATGGTACATTGCTTTCAGATTATAAATTCAAAAGGGTTTCTCTGCTCATATTAATTAAACCATTTTCATTCCTGAGTTCATAACTTGGAGGCATGCCAAATTAGTCCAAAGGTATGCAACTGGTTAGTGAATTACATGCACTGTTATTCATCTCACAGATATCTGGACTACCTCAGCTGATTTTGCACCTCAGAGCCAAATATTAGTCCAAGGTTTTATATATGTTTAAATTGGTCACTTGAAAATATCATTGGCTTTACACAATAAAAAAATATCATTGGTTTTTCCATTTTTCCATGGAACAGAATGGGCTAAAATTTCAAAGTAAAGAATAAATTTGAATAAAATTATTTGGTTTTCATAACCAGAGGCACCTACTTTTTCTTCTGTGTGAATGCAGTTTAACAACAGAAAAACAGGTGCAGTGAAATTTTACACCACATCAATGTAGGAGCCTATGGAAACCACTTCAGGAAACACACATTAGCTTGTGTAGGAATGTCAACAAACAGTCTAGGTTTCACAGGCAAAGGTCTTTCAAATAATGTCATGTGACTAATGACGTGAACAATAATTCATTGCATTTTTAGTAAACTTGTTCAGCTGTAGGAACTATAGAAAAAACAGCTTTGTAGGTATTCTAAAGTATGGACTAGAAGGGGCACAGGATTATAATGTAATATCCCTTCTATTTTGAAGTTAATGCATAGATAGTTTAACCCAGGAAAATATCTAAGAAAATGTAGTGAGATTTTTGAAATTTAATTTCACTTAAGTACATTCAAAAAAATTGAATTAAGTGTATTTTGCTTAGAGAAGAATCCTTTTTATTTATTTATCATAAATATGTGAAACAGAGATGAAGGAAAAAAATTCCACTCAAATCTCTGCAGGAGAGATTAACAACGTGCTGCTATTGAAGAGGATTCCATCACTTTCTGTCATAGTGGAAAGTGTTTCTGCAAGGCAATTTTTCACAAATATCCAAGAGAGCTGTCCATGAAAGAACACAGAACTATGACACCTGAAGGGAAGGTAACTCTTCAGAGAAGCACTTTCCATGCTCGTCCCACTGCTTCTTCCAATGCAGGCTGAGTTCTGTCCTATTCTAATGACACATTCTGGTTTTGTAGATGAATGAGAGAAGGTTTTGAAGGGAACATTAACAACATTTTTTTTTCTGTGGCTGATCAAAAATCACCAGAAGCACTGAAGAAGCATGAAGATTTTATGCTGGACAGGTCCACTGATTTTGCTGAGTCCTGAAGATCATAGATTGACTGTTGATTAATCTTAACTGTTGATTACTTAAAGGTAAGACTTTAGTTTTGGCTAGGGTTTATTTGCGGTTTGGTTTGCTTGTGGGGTTCTGGTTTCTCAGGTTTTTTTAGGGGAGGGCATCGAGGGACAGGGTTTGTGTGTGCATGTGCAGTGTCTTTGCATTCCCCTGGAGGTGTACTGATAGCCCTCAGACAACAGCACATCCATTTCAGGTATTTCTCCTCCTATCCTGTTCACCATGCGGTCCCCAAACCTGATTAAGATTCTTTTCAGTCAAAAAAACCTGATGTTTTCAATTGATCTGCACTAAAGGTAAAGGTTGGTCCATCTTCTTATCTAAATTAGTGAAAAATAGTCAGATTGATATGGATGTGTTAGAATAAATATTTACAGACAAAAACATTGACTCCCAATTTAATTATTAGTGTTGGATACCCATTGAATGACATTGATATAGTTGCAGTGATAAATTCCGGTTGGGAATGGGTCTTGGGACACTCACACCACTTGGATACTTCACATTTTTTAATAGAGAAGAGAATATTAGAATTTACTTGTAATCTTGTCAGTAAGTACAATCATTATTCTAACAAAGAGAAAGTAGAGAAGATATCTGCCTTGAGGAGTAACTGAAAGACATATTTTGAAATGTTTTAGCTTTAGCTTAGACTTCGACCCTTGGTTAAATCTCTGCAAGAAGGGCACCTATGGAAAGGATACACTGATAAAGCACTAGCAACCTGCAGAAAGCAATAGATATGCCCCTTTACCTTGAAGAGTTAGCTGTTTGGACAACTTTGGAGTGATATCAATTCCATTTTTCAGCCAACCAAGCTGTGGGTTAGGAATACCTTCAGCATGGCACCGAAGGCTAGCTGTCACGCCTGGCTCCCTTGCCTGGCTTTCTGGATAGACTCGGATAACTGGTGGAACTGAAGACAGAGAACAATTCTAATTTAGTGAAGAACAGCATTATCTTCATTTTAAGAAAAATAATTACAAGCAATTCTAAAGACTCCTACAGCTATAAATAACAACACACAGATGTGGTATTAGTCACAAATTCAGGGACATTCAACGTGGAACTCTGTCTCAGAAAATTTATGAAGCAGAAGGAACGTTCACTGAGAAAAACCTGTTTTCACTGTGGTATGAAAGAAAAAAGCCTCAATTCTAGTTAAATAGTTTGTGATTAGTAATAAGATTTTTATTTTTCCTTAGATTTCTTTATAAAAAAAGAATAATATACAACCAGTAAGTCATTATATGATGTAAAGAGACTGCAATTGTCCTGTTTCACAAACCTTAACACTTCATGTCCCCCCTTTCCCCTCTCTGCAAAACACCTATCAGCAATCCATCGTACAAAACCTGTTCAGGTTTACACCTGTTCAGACAGGACCTTCTGTGCCCAGGATACCATTTGCCTTCTTGTGTTGGTTTGAGACAATTTGGAGGGGTGGAGACCTCAGACAGAAATCTCCTCCCTCAGATTCAATACCTATGGTTTCTCCAATAAAGAGAGAGAGATCAAATACAACAAGATATAAGTGGGAAAAAAAAACCCAAACCAAAAAACTCTTTACCAAGGAGAATGCTAATAGCAATTCTGATAAAGCTTGGTTAAATCAACTGATGAGGAGAAACTTCCCAAGCCCTGCTCACAGGACCAAACTGAGATGGCAACTGGCCTCCCCCACCTGGAAAAAAACATACGTGGTCACAGGACAGAGACAAGATGGCTGCCCTTCCATGTGTTTCACCTTCCCATGGCTGGAAAACCTGGCAGGAACAGTTCAAGATGTGTTTGGACAATGCTCTCAGATGCAATTCTTGGGGTGTCCTGCATAGGTTCAGGAGTTGGACTCAATGATCTTGATGTGTTTCTTCAAACTGAGCAGATTCTATGATTCTATAAGACTAGTCTTCTGACTTTCTTTATTAGTAAAGGATAAGATAGGAATTGTTGACATCACTTTTTCAAGGTTTGAAAACTTGCTGCAGTATATGCTTGCCAACTAAAAATCTGCTACTTACCACAAATCTGTATTGGCAGATTGAGGAGATATGATATCACAATGGACATATTCCTATCGGTTATCAATGATTAAGCAAGTTTAAAAATTCCGCTATGCAAATTTTATAGATTAATAACTACATATCTTTAATTATGGAATTAAAGAGAACTTGCTTGAGGTTGTTTCAAACAATAAAAAAAATTAACTGCAATAAGATTAAAGAAGTATATTTTCTATTCTCCAAAGTTTTGTTTAATACAGCTCTAAAAATGTGGAATACTTAGGCTGTGTCACAAAACACAGCTGGGTAGAGGATGAAGTATCAGCTAATAATGAAAGAAGATAACAAGATCAAAAATTAACTGTGTCTATTTTGGCACAAGATTAAATATTTTAAAATCCTATCCAGCTATTTACAAGAAATGTCCCAGCATGCTGTCCTATTAGAGCATAGAAATTCCTTATATTTCTACACTGCAAAAAAATACACAAATGTAGTCTATCTCAGATAGGATGCAAAAATCAGTAAGTCTCAGGGATATTTTAAACTCAGTGAGAGAGAAGGGTCTTTTCAAATAATGTACACAGAAAATTGCACATAACCCCAATATGCAAACTGTAAAAATATCATAAAATGACAAGGAAGAAGGTTAAAATTTGGAAAACTATGGCTGCTAGTTTCTTAGACTACCAGCTGAGAGAAAAAGTATACAAAAAACAGAGATTTAAGATTTCCATTGAGTTTCTGGAAGGGACTCTGCTGGATCTCTACTTTTCATCTGAGAACTGGTATTCCCATTCCTTTTTCCCCTCCACTTCTTCCCTGTTCTATCTCCTCTCTCACAGCATCTGTGTGTTCCCCAATGAGACCTTGCCTTCCCCACTGTGCTCCTCAGACTAAGCCCCACTCAACTTCACATTCAGTAGTCTAAACATATTTGGCCAATATTTGGCACCTCAGCTCCCAGTTTCGCTCTACCTCTTTTCCTAAGGTCCAATTTTTATGTCTGCCCTGTTCCTTGACACCAGGTCCTTTAGGTAGCCTACCTTACATTGTAGATTTCCCATTGCAGCAAAGCCAAATAGCTTATTCCTCCACCTTGTCTCAGAAAAGCAAGGAGCTCCATCTCCTTAGAAACCAGATTCCCATAATTGAACACTCACAGAGATCTCAGCAACAGAAATAACTTTTAGGACTAATAGTAAGGCATTGCATTAATTGCATTCTGACTACCTACGACAGGATATTTCTTGTCTTTTTTTTCTGTCAGTGAAATATTTTTATTGCATATAAAAGCTTATGGGTATTTTACTATCACACCTTGACAGATTTCTGCTGAGTACTTGTGAAGAGACATTTTTAATGGTCCAATGTGTTAGTTTCATTTGGACAAAAGGAAGATATTTTGGGGTCAACGTTGTTGTTAAGAAAGTTTTAGAAAATATTATAACTGAAATCAAATATTTCCTAAATAAACAAACAAAATCCCACCCTACATGACAAGATGCTATTGTTGCTAAATTAACTACTCGGATGTTGTTAGGAGATGTGAAAGTGAGGACCTGCTCAAATGAAAACATGTCTGAGTTTTCTTTTGCTATCTCTTGTTTCTGTAGTAGATCCTTTTCCCTTTAGCAGTGTTTTCCCAGGCACAGATGTTCTTGCATTAGAGTTCATTTCTTGCACTACCTTTCCTCCATTAGTTGCCATTTCCCACTGTCCTCAGCAAATCTTTGTCTGATGGGTTACCTATACAGCTAGAAATGTTTTTCAGATCTTGTTTTGCATTATACTTTTTATTTCATATTACCCCGAAGCCTACCTGCTATATAACACTAAGAAAGAACTGTGCAACTGAGGCAAACAGGAGAAATATTACTGCAGTTGTGGTCTCAGCCTAAAAAGTTAATTTGTTATGACAAGTTTGATGTAAACTCTTTGAGTTCATTTGAATAACTTTTTTGTGTGTGTGTGTAACTGAGCATAAATATTACCAGTAGTCAAATTTTAAGTACACAATTAATGTGATTGTTCTCAATGACTTTTAAAGAGGTATATTCTAATGTCCTAACCTAACTTAGACTATTTTACAAGGGAGATATCATTACATAGGTTAAAAAGGGTGGGGAGACACTGCATGCTTGTACTTAGCAGAGTAATATATAACACATAATTGAGTGAATCCTGTATCCCTTATCTTTCAGTTCAAAAAGCTAGGTGAGACTTTTGGTTCCAAATATGCTGCATACGTAACTATTCAATAAATCTTACATTTGCAATAAAACACCCTGAATATTATTTCAGTCAGGTCTGATGGGGGGATGGCAGAAAGGGAAGGGAAAATATAGTTGGTTCAAGCTGTCTTGAATCTAAGGAGAATGTTTGTGTTTAAAAAAGAAACAGGTAATATATTTAGTGCTCTAGGTTCTTCTATTGCTGTTTATAGTAACACTTCTTTTTTATTAAACTGAGATACTTTGGAAAAACAGATCTGGTAAACAATTCTTCAGACATAATAAATACCAAATTTACATCAGGCTAAGGGACTGGGGTCTCCTTTCTTTATATTAAGGTACCCAAACTGCTAACCTTCTGTCTTGAAAACAAGGTGGGGAAAATTCTTGTCACCTATCTGCAAAGATCTTGACTTGTAAAATTAATGTAAAATCTCAGTGAGTAGGATACCATACACAAACAGAAAAAAAAAAAATCAGATAGGTGCTACATATATATTAAGTTGATTTGTAAGATACACCATAACCTTGTACCATTTTTGGATTCAGTTTGAAGTCAGTCTTCCATTTTGTTTATAATATGGCTAATGACATCTTGCTTCTCTGTCTAGAAACAACCTTCCAAAAGTAAAATTCGTCAGTTTGGAAAATCTAGGCTATGTTCTGTATACACTTGAAAAATAGAAAAACTTGAATTATGAAAAAGATATTTAAACTCATCTAGGTATCATGTCTATATCTGTCAATGTGATCATTGACAGATTAACATTTCTGGCTATGGACAGAAATGGATCTGCAACACAATAAACATTGAGTTGTTGAGAAAACACAAACTTTCTAGGTATTTCAGCTTTTTCAGTAGTAATTTTCAAGGCTTTTTTTTTTTGGTGTCAGATATAGATATCACATTAATGTAATCCTAAGAATGGTAATAACAAGAAAGAGTATTAATTTTTATAATCCTTTTTAACATCTTAACTAACATATGCAATAACCTAGACATAAGGAAAAACAATCCTGTTTTGTCAATAAACTTCTGTTTTTTCACTTAACCGATGCATACACTTCTGTTGTATTAGAGTTGAATATTTATCTAAAAAGTGGCTGATTGAATACATTCATACTATCAAAAGGCATTTTAGAGACAGGTGGCCCCCTACCAAATACAACACCACACATTACAAGAATATATGTGTTTGTTACGATTTTTTTCTCTCTAAGCACTATTTATTAATTTGTCTAGAAGAATTTTTCCAGCATTTACCAGCATTCACCTATAAAAGTTTGAATGGTTGCTGCGGACAAAACACAGAGACTAATAAAGAAGCATAGGGGAGATGATATAAATTCTTCTGAAATACGAATTAAGTAAAGACAGTTTTTAGCAAACTAATTATGGAGTTGACATAAATATTTTATGGGAGATCGAGTTACAGAGCTCTTCTTTGTCTTCGGTGATACTAAGACCATTATATACAACTATATATACATCTGAGATCAGACTTTCTAATTAACGAGATTCATGTCGTGTGATGTCAACAACAGTAAAGGAAAAATATCTGATAGAATTAATTTAAATATAACTGATATAGTGAAAGAAAAATAAAAATCAAACTTACAGAGTCAGATTTGTATAGTCATATAGTCTCAGAGTCACATAATCTCAAAATTGTATGCATTGAAAGTTTTAAGTATTTTGTAAATGCTAAAAAGTAGGATTACATTGTGAAACAGTTACTCTTGCCCCATTATGACTTTGTATTTTGGGGGTTTTTTATAGTTTCTATGAAAAAGTGTTAAATATTGACTTATTATAATATTGCTTACAATATTTACCATATTACTTGTATAAGAGTAGACTTATTTTTTTACCATAAAACAAGTCTTTTACAATGTTCCTTAACTGTATTTTTATAACTCTAAAGAAACTTTTTTCTCTTATTCTTTAGTACTGTACCAGATAATCCAAAACTAAAAAAATCTTAAAGGTTTTAATCTTGAAAATAAATCAGATTTATATATTTATGTTTGCATACTAGTCAATGTAAAAAAATATATATTTTTTTCTAAAAATATATAGCTGTACATAAATGGAAATCAAGAAAGGACTTGAAATCTAATTACATTGTTTTCATTGAACCTTCACATTACATCTTTGTGATCAATGAAGCCTCATTATCCCATTAACCTTTTGACTGACTCTCCAGTTAATACAAGTATCATTATATTAATTAGTCATTATCACAGCTACAAGTACTGACCATCATGCCTGTGCTTAAGAAGATTATTGCTTAGAAGTACAGATCTAAACTGTGGAAGAGCTGTTCATTTGACCTTTAATCTCAATGGATTTAACTCTGTTTATCCACAACGTGCACATCAAATGATCCTATTGCTCAAAGGGCCTTCTTTTCCCATTCCTTGCTCCCCAAAATATCAACAATCAAAATCATATTAGAAGGTACCATTCCATTGCCAACCTTTGGAACAGCAGTTATCTGAGGTCTACAGTGGTTTCCAGATGAAAAAAACAATATCTTGACAGACACTTCCATCACCAGAAAAAAATCTAGAATTGTCTTCTCTCAAATTATGTTCCTTGATTTTCTAGTCTTGTAGAAAACCTTCAGCTTCAGTGAAGTTTTGCCTCATTGTGTGCTGAACTGAGACAAACATGAGGAATCCTACTATTTTAACTGCTGCAATGCACCTGTGCAGGATTATTTACACATTGAGATAGATAAGGAATGCGTTGACAAGAATATAATTTTGTTAATAATTTGGGGTAACCAAAACCCATAAAACAGAGGAGGAATGTTGGTCAAGGACTTCCTAATATGTTCAACTCACCACTAACTCTGTTATGTCTGCAGAAATTAAAATAGGAACAAACTGCAATTCAGTCTTCTCACTAGTTTAGCCAGTATTTTCCTCCTCGCTTTTTAAATGACAGAAAATGATCCCAGCAGAAAAATTTGAAGGAGGAAAAGTGCAAAGTCTTGGGGGCCAGAAAAGGAAGAATTTAGAAAAAAAAATAAAAATATATGGATAGATAAATATTATAAGCCAGTTTCTGGTGAAACATAACAGCAGAGACAACATGTTTATAAAACTGCAAACAAGCACTAAAAGTCAAAGTAATTTAAATTGTGAAGGATATTAGCAACAGAAAAGGGGAAATAAAGCTATTAAAAGAAGAATGAATCATATTAAAAGTCAAATTAATCTTGGAAGCTGTATTTCATGTGCATATCAATGAAAGATAAGAATAACAAAATATTTCAGCATTCTTGGATGAGATATCAAGAAAAGTCAATTATAATAAGGCTTTGTGCAACTGAGCAACAACTAACAAAACAAAGAATAGCCAGGAAACTAGGGTTTGTATGCTTAAGGAGAGAAATAGAGCCTGTCCACACAAAGAAAATTTGGAGAAGATTGAGGTCAAACGTGATTCTGGATAGGATTAAGTAGCACCATGAAATGACAGACACTGGTAGTTTACTGCAGAAAGGGAGACTTAAGAGTCAAAGACAAATATGAACTGAAAAAACATGAAAGCACAGGGTCACTCAAACAAAAAAAAATACATTAAACCTCAGTGGTGATAAAGTACAGCAGATCTTTCATCAGTGGGCAATAAGAACTGCTTAAAACAAATTAGAAAAAAACTGCATATAGGAAAAACAGCTGGGAGAGGATAGAGCAGCTTTAGAGAAAGTAAAGGCCTGTCTTCAGGGCACCAGTAACAATGTTGCCCAGTTAAGTTTTGTCCAAGTACAGAGTTTAACAAAATGTTCCCTAGTACTTGAACAGATGCAGGAAAATGTAAAGATCAAGACTTTAAGTCCAGGTGCCTGAAGTTCATCCAATAAAATCATGGTTAGATTTCAAAATAATAAATGTGAATTTAGAAGCTTACATGAATTACAAAACCTTTAGGGAAGTGCATGTTTTTAATTTTATATTAAACAAAACATTCTTAACACAAGAGACTTACACACTTATTTTTTCCAATGTGTTCCAGAATTAATAAATTAATATAAATACCTACTCTATCTGTGTATATTTATATGTATATATAAAACCACATATTATTCTCTATAATATGACGGGTGCAAAGCAAGCCCTCTGGACCATCTTTACACCTTTTAATAACTATTATTGATATGGAAGTAATAAATGAAAATTTTTATATTTTATTGTTTTGGAAGGTTATTTAAAGGTAATAAATGAAGAAAAAATTATATTTCTTTTTTCTATAAGCTGTAACACAATAAAAAGAAGTAAAACAGCAACAGCAGATCTACTTAACAAAATCCAAAACCCAAGTCCCTTATGACTTGGTAATTAGAACATTTTTCCTTACCAGTCACTTGGAGAATATGAGTTTGATAGAGCTTATCATAGCCATCAGCATAGCAGGTGTAATTTCCCATATGAGTTGTGGTAACCTTAGTAATGTACAAGGACCCATCATCTCCAAAATCCTACCAGGAAACATTAAAAACAAGGTTATCACAATTAAGCCTGTGTCTCTACAGTAATTATGTTCATCATCTTGGCAATAAAGCCATGATGCAAATATCAAACATCACAAATATTAAATGAGAATATCTGACAGTAATCTGAAATTCAAACATTCTACTTGTGAATGGTGTTGTTTAATCTTTCCACATATACTGTGCCTGTAAAAGAAAATACAATTTTCATTTTATCAACTAGTTAAACTCTGCAGAAGCAATATGTTTACTCAGCTATGATAGTTATTTGTAGAAGAAAAGATATTTAGGATTGGATCTGATCAGCAAGAAAAAATTAAATCTGTAAAAATGAACAAGTTAAATGACATCCTATGGAACTCTTGTCATCCTTTGAAATGATACACGAAATGATACACAAAAAAAAAAGAATCCTCATTTTTCTTCAATTCTTCTCATTAGATTCAGTGATACATTACAGAATTACTACTGTTGTAAACTGATTTCAGGGATCTGAGATTCCTGAAAGCCAGTATTTCTGGTCAAGACCATGGCAAAGGAGGCTTTTAGTGCATAAGCATCTTAAACTTTTGGCACTAGGTCCTGTGAACAGCTCAGTAACAGGTCCATATTCCCCATAGTCTTCCTTTTTGCTGCTGATATAGTCCTGAACCTCTGTAGACCTTTATATCTCTCACCAGATTCAATTCTGGGATGGCTTTGTCTTTCCTAACCTGCACATTCAGATAGTACCTCCATGTTCTCCCTGGGTCACCTGTCCCTCCTTACACCTTTCTTCCTTTTACTTGAGTTCTGTCAAGAGCTCCTTGTTCATTAATACAGGCCTCTGGCTGCTTTTGATTTACTGTTCATTACGACAGCCTGTTCTTGAGAGTAGAGGATGTGATCCTTGAAAACCAACCATCTCTCTTAGACCCCTTCTTTTTTCAATATGATCTTCTATGTGATTCTTCCAAGCACATCCTTGAACAGGCTGAAGTCTGCTGCCCTGAAGTCCATGGTTCTACTCCAGCTTTTTGCCCTTCTGACTCCACTTAGGCTCCTTATCTCTACTATTTCATGGCCAAGGGAAATGAAATATATATATTCCCAACCAATTCCTCCTTGTTTCTTCACAAACTTTGTAACTTTCTCCATAAATTCCTCAAATCCACAGAAGACTATCAAAAGCCTGTAAAAACAAAAACCTCAGCTACAATACACTCAAGAAATCTGTAAATTGCACATTAAAAGAACTTTGATAGAAAATTATTACTACGTGCTCTGTTATTCTTACATTCTATCCTTTGGATGTTATCAATGAGAAAATACTGGGCTAGAATAACCTCTCGTCCATTATGACTATTCCTGCATTCTTCCATCATCTACGACTTTCCCAATTTATTGGGATTTTTTTCTTAAGACCTTCCTTTCCATTTTATGTTCATACCCAGAGAACATAATCTCAGTGTTTTTATGCACATATTTCATTTAAGATGACTTTTACTATAACATCTTGGGTCTTCCTGTAGACCGAAATTTAAACATGAAAACTAAAATCTCTATGAACTTCCCTTTAATTTTTCAGTCCTCTTTCTTTAAATGCACTCAAAAATATTATTCAGAAAACATACGTCTCACTGTATTTCTTCATCCAAAGATAAAAAACTGAATTTTGCATTGCACAACTCTGTACTTCAGATGATTATGCTAGTTGTTCATTGAGAGAGGAAAATAAAGCACCTAAAAAGTAACCCACCTGGTAATACTGTCAATAACTCGCCTTTCTTAAGATAATTCTAGCTTTCTGTATTAGCACTTTGGTTGCACAGACAATGTTTCTACTAACTCTTCAATATACCATTCCATGTTACCACTGCAAACATTGAAAAAGAACCCTCTTTAAGACTTAATTTTTAACTTTGATAGTATGAGCCAATACAACTGGATTTCCCTTCAAAATAATCCACCTAACTTCAACAGACTTCCTAGCTGGGTATTTTGATCTTTATCTCTTTCTAAAGTGTATGAACAAAAGTTTGATTTACTTTTTTCCCTTACAAGATAAACACGTTTTCTAAGTGTTATTCTTCAACAACATTATTAGTGGAAGATGGAAGAACAGCCGTTCAAAAGAGCTAGGTCCTTATGTTTTATCTAGAAAATGGCTATTGTTATTGCTGTCTAAAATTTTCTGTCTAATCTCTGCCAAAGGTATTTGTGAACAAAATAGGACATAGGATGGAGTGTATAAAAATTTAGTTGCTACAACGCAGTTTGGAGACGACTTTAACATTCCTTATGCTACATTATTAGATACCTCTTTGAAGCACACTAACCTGTTCCAGCCCTTTAACTGACTCACTGTGGCATATGATATCTTTAGGTACCATAGCTATTTTTTAAGTAAATGAATGCCTGTATTATGGCTTTTTCCTCTTTTTCTTAGAAAAATGGATAAAACATCCCTGTGGTTATTTAACCAAGACATTAGTATTTCAGTAAGATTCACACATGACAACATCATTTCCTCACTCAGAGAGACTGAATTTTATGGATGGCTTTTTTTTGTTGGTAGTATGGGTTTTATCTGGTTGTTTTGTTTGGGTTTCCTTTACAACTACAAAATAAATATCCCTAGTTTATTGTTATAGCAGTTCAGTGTTTGTTTTGTTAATTACTACTCAATACAAATAGAACTTGATGTTCTAAGCAGCATTTGAAAAGGGATGGTGAAATATAAACAAAGTTATTTGACACTGCTTGTTGACAAATATTCAGTGTTTTATTGACTAACTCACAAGCTAAGTCCCTGAAAAAACCTCCCTCTGTACTGAAACACAAATATAGTTGAAACAGACAGAGCCTTCAAACATCAACAGCAATAAATAGAGAACATTTGATGATGGTAAAAAACTGCTATAAGTTCAATTTCTGTTCAGTCTCCTACTGTTCAAATAAAAATGGCGAGATACTTCTGGAATTACATTGAGAAACTCTAATTATTTTTGCCATACATAAAAAGATAGAATTGAACAATTATTTTAACAATTATTCCAACGCAACTCTGTTCTGTTTAAGAACCTGAAATGTTAAGAATCATGATATATGTCATGAATAATGAGTAAAATAATATAGGAAGAAAACTTTAATTTGATAGTCAATCTTTCCTTTGCTGTCTTAGTGTTTATACAACAGAAACCTAAAGGTGATTTTTGTTTTTAAATCAACAATTATTTCCTTTGGTTTTATAACTTGCTTTCATATGCTAACTCTTTGAGTATAAGAGAGTTTATGATCATTTGACTACACTTCTTCATCGACAGCTCTACAAAGACTGTTCCCAACTTCTCCCCACAGGAGAATGTATAATGATGCAGACTGCTTGAATTTGTTTGCCATCATAGAACCTAGGATTCATTTTGGTTTGGTTTGTGGGTACTTTTTTCGCAGCATTTTTTGCCAATATATTTCTCTCTTAAATAACTTTTTGTTTGAGGTTTTTCGCTTTTTGTAAAAACTTTCTGTACTTAAAATCACAACCTTCCCCTCAAAAAACATCTTTCCCAAATAAACAATATCATGTCCATTGTGGATTAAAAAGGGTTTTCCCCTGGAGTTGGAAAGTGGTTAATCCCAGGGGGATGTAGCCAATCAGAAGCTACAGTTCACCCCTGTGAAATCAACATATTACAACAGACCAGAAAAGGAAACCGGATTACGTAGTTGGAAGAGAGGCAGCCATGGTTTGAGATGCCAGGTGTTTGAGTGGGGGCCAGTGAGCCCCACGGGGTGGCCAAGGCCCCCAGCCCCCCGCTGGGGCTGCAGAAACCAGGAACAGTATTAAAACTGAATTGAGTGCTGTGGCCAAAGGCTGGGGGAGTTTCTCCACTGTGAGTGGGCAGCAGAAGATGGAAGAGCAGCAGAAGAGGCAGGGCTGAGTGGAGAGCTGTGGCTGAAAGCCAAGAAGATAGCCAGCAACCAGCAACATGGCACATAGCCAGGCTGAGAGATGCAGAGATGTCCTGCAAGGAGGGAAAGCTGGCAACAGAGCAGAAAAAACTCAGCAGACACTGTTTTGGGTAAAACTGGATTACCTTCCCAAAACCCAGAGACCTCCTGAAGAGGAGAGGTGGGCTTCCAGACTTTCAGGGAGTTCTGAAATGCAGCAGCAGCTAGAGAGAGAGAGAGAAGAGCTGAGAACTCAGAGACATCCTGTGAGCTGGACCAGGACGGAATGCAGGGAAAGTGGCCTTCCTCCTCCCCCCTGCCATGTTGGCAGCTGAGACGGAGCAAAGGAGGTCTGTTAGAACACTTCGGGCAAAAAAAACTAAACTGAGAGCCCTAAACCATTCTGACTCGAGGGAATTTAACCCCTTGAGGAGGGGACTTTCATGGGATGCCTTGCACCCCATGATATGACCACGGTAAGGCAAGTTTTGTCCCTGCTTTGCAGCCCATGGGAGAGACCTTCAGTTGGAGCCGAAGGACTGAGAAGAGAGAGAAAAAAACCCTGTGTTGTAATGGAGAGAGAGAGAGAGAGATTTTCCAGCTACAACAAATCCAGCTACGACTGCTGCCTTGAAGAGGAGAGACACTGCTGCCCTGAAAGTGGAAAAAACCTTTTCTTTTTTCCTTCTGAACATTTTTTGGAGGGAAAGGAGGGATTTGATCTATGTAAATATACTGCTTTACCATAAGAGACATAGTTAGAATTGTTGTATATAAATGTATTATAGTAGTTATTGTGTTAGTAATACTAGATGTGTTATGTCTGAAAATCCCTCTCACATTTAAGCAAAGTGTGGGAGGCTTAGAAATTGGATTTTTGAGGGTCTCAAACCATGACACATGTTTTTATTTTTCTTTTCACTAAGTCCATCCACAGTGATCACTGCCCAAATCTCACTAGTAATGTATAACTGAGAATTCTGTTCAGAGATTTAAGTAGTTCAGGAAAATGGATCAGGAATGCAGACGACATTTAGGTGGTCTGAAGGCATTATACCCAAAACTGCAGAAGATTTTTATTGTGGGGTTTTTTAGTTTGCTTTTCTTGATTTTTCTTTTCCTTTTTTTTCTTTTAAATCAGAAAACACGATTTTTCTAGAAGAAAAGTCTAACTCCCTCACAAAGTAACTGTAGATCTAGTGCTTAGAGCCCCAAATAAAATATAGGTATGCAATAGGAAATTCATTAATGTACAAAACTCAAACTAGAGTTTGGTGCCTGGGTTTTCCACATTCTGAGTGACAGAGTGATCCAAAGGGTTCATCCTCAACTCAAAAAAATATGAAATATTTTCTTTCTGGTTTATAAGTGATTTTGTTTTCTCATTTTTGTTTCTTTTTTTTAATCCCTGCAATTTTTTCAGGCCTAGATGATAACTTTCTGACCAGCATTCCAGCCTCAGCTTTTTAGGCAGTGATATAAACATTTTGTAAAACAGAACATACTGCATTTAAGAGAGTTATGAACTGGCTAAGAATTTTGTTTTAAAACTTTCACCCTGTAAGCTCAGTTTCTAGCAGTTGATTAATTCTCTGAGTTTCCTAGAACACCAGCAAGCACCAGTACCTTCACATAGTAAAAAACTGATTTTCATGCACCAAAGTTTACACTTATACACTTTCACAATACTGATTTTATGGTACCTGTTTCATGTATGTCAGAAGTAAAAATACAATCTTATGGCCTTTAGTTTTTCAAATTCTAAAGAACTTCAAAATATCACTTTAAACTCCAAAACTCCACTTTATGAAGAATGAAATAAAAAAGAAAAATAAAAACAATAAGGAAATAATACAGGCTATGTGAACTGGAGATGTGAATTATTACTTGCATTATACTGAAACAAAAAAAAAAAACTTGAAGTTAAGGATTAAAATTTTGCATTGGTTTGCTGAGGGAAAGCTGCATCAATAATTGCAGACAACCAGATATTTTTGAAACAATGGTTGTTTGCTTATAAAACAAAGCCAGTATACCACAATCCCCTTTATTTCCTACACCTCTCTCCAAGCTTTCTGCATTTGATTTCAATCAACTCATAGGAGTACCAGTAATACTAATGTCACATTCTTGTTAATATTTTTACATATTTTTCAGTATCTTTAACTTCCTTTATTACAAGGACACAGAGAGTAGATAACCTTTTGAGGGTTAACTGAAAACATTTTTTAAAATAATTATTTATGTATGCATGGTTTGCCAGATAAACTCAGCTCAGGTTTTTCATGCTAATGTCAATGTTACAACTTCTATTTTCCAAGTAATCAGTTTCTCTGTTCACATTGGCAAAGCAATGCAACTCTGCAGTTTGTTAGTGCCTGTCAGAAAGAAATTAAATTCCACAATGAAGTCTGAAAATAATTGCATTTGGCACAAATCCAAGAGGTTCTTTTAGTTTTGTTTCTATCTTAAGAAAACGAACCCTGAATTTCATAAGCACAAATTTTACATACCTTCTCTCAGTTTCATATTTCAAAGCTGCAATAAGAACTAATCATGAATCTAGTGTAAATCCACTAGTTGAAGAACCAGCCTTACAGAGAATTATAAATCACGTCAAAATCTAAGAAAAGAAAATGCACAGTCTAAAACAGCTATAGTATCTACAGTGGAAAGTGACAGGATCTTAAAGGAAGCTCTGAAGGATGTAACACCAGACAACAGTTCATGGATATTAATGCAGGCTAGCTTTAGTCAAGGGAAATTAATCTTTTTAAGTTTCTTTTGCAGTTAGTTGAGAATGCTAAAGGTAGCAAAATCCTTCCATAGGACAGTTCAGTGGTTCCATCAGTGCTCCCTGCTTTAGTTACCACCTACCTCTCTCTGCTGACCATGGAAAGAAACTTCCTAGCTACAATTAGACATTCTAGGCATTTAATTGGTCCCTCTGTTTCTTGACACTGGGGACAATGTAAAGAAAAAAACCAAATCATGAGTGAATTTGTCAAAGGGCTGTTTTTCATCACAATAGCTTTACTAGCTTTACTAAAGCAAAATAGCTTTACTAGCATTACTCTACTGCTCCTGGGAAAAAAGGTGATCATCTGGTGAGCAATTCAGAACATTTAACTAAATCTCCAGTGTTGAGAAAGTCTCTGTGCATACTTTCCCAAGATTCTATTAAAAATGGTCAATGCAGAGATCATCCTCTATTCTCTCTTCCTGAAATAATAGATGAGCCCAGACCATTGGTTGAATTGAGCAGGATTTGTTTGTATTCAGCAAATCTCAGAAAAAGATTATTTCTCTGACTATAAATGAATAGAATAACACTACACCTGTTTAAATAATTTGCTAGAGATGTATGATTTTCCCTTTATTCTCTTGTATACAGTAAGGACTGCAGTTTCAATTCCTGAGGAAATAGTAACAGCTAATAAATGGTAACATCCATTTTTCTACAGAAAACATGAAACTTGTTTGCACTTCTCAAAAAACATGTCAGTTGATTAACACACGGTTTTGCTGTTTTGAAATCTAATAATGTTACAAACTTCCTAAGAATCTGAAGAGGGATGACACAGAAAAGTGCCATAAAACCCTTTACTACTAGATCATCAGTGAGAATAATGACTTCATTTTATATGTAGATGTGTAAAGAGAATTAGGATTTTTTTCTTGTTTATGGGAGTCACTAGACACAAGTGACAGTTTTGCCGAAGTACTAGAGCTCTTGAGGGTAGTCATAAAACATCACTAACCTTTTACTTCCCCAAAAACTCTGTAACTTTATGCTATCTTGCTATGAATCTGCAATAATGACTGCTAATTTATTTAGACATTCAAAATCTCCAGCTGAGTAGATGCAGCTTATGTTAAATGAAAATTTCAGCATGTTCTGATACAGCTGTCTTTTTTATTGCTTCATGTTACACAGAAATCTTCAGAATCATTCATATACCATTCAACTTTTACTCCTTTCTAACAAAACAAATTGTTGTATAATCAGATTTAATCGGATAAAGTATCTGACATTAATGTCTCGTATATTTTTCAAGTTCACCTCATAATCAGTGACATGAATTTATAACTACCCAGTTACCACAGTTTATCATAATTTCCCCAAATTGTATTTTTTCTTTAAATCAGCTTTAATTGTAGATTATTACACTCCAAACTGGTTCTTCAAAGAGAAACTAGCTTTCCACTGTGCAGTTTACTTGGATCACATTCCAAAGTGTATCTAAGTGCCAGGAGGCCCCAAAGAAGCAGTGCTGACTCAATGTATGCTTCAGGTCTCAATTTCGGATCAGATTTGTGGAATGAGATAAGCAAGAGCAACTCTATTTCTATTTTCTTTCTTTAAAGACATTATATTTCTAGGATTAGTGCAAAGAAATCACTGAATTTTCCTAACTTTCCTGATTCCAAAAATATCGGCTTTTCATAATTACACTGTAAGATTTAATCTGTTTTCAAATACTTAGATTGCAAACACTTTAGTTTTAAATTTATAAAGTTTATTGGAGTTTTTGATCTTCCTATTGCATAAAATACTGGATTTCAGTTTTAGTTTCATGATTGCAAACCCCTTTTTATTATTTGACAATAATTCACATCTTTCTTTCCTGAACTGCACTCACCTTACACTAAAAGAACCTATTTTATTTCATAGAAACATATTTCATTTTATTTCATAGAAATTTCTCCAGATGTTTCTTCACAAACTCAAGAGAATCTACAAAAAAATTAAAAAAAAACAAACACCAAAACAACAACCCTTAGACTTCTGTATTACAAAAATTTTTATCCAATTTTCATCCAGTCCCTCTGATGTATTTCTGAACTATCCAGGAGTGAGACAGACAGGCAGGTAGAGTGTCTTCAAGCTTTATACAATCTGTAAAAGCCTTGTGGGATAAATTTCGGTTTATCACAAAATCCCTTTCATACATGCGATAAACTCAATGGGCCACAAAATACCTTTTCAAACACATACAACTTTCAAATATCTTGCAGACAAAACTAACTAAACCAAAAACATAGAGACTAGTTGGGAATCTCCTACTGTGTGGTAACTAAAGAGGAGATAAGGGGAAAAAAAAGAAAAAAAAAGGAAAAAAAGAAAAACATAAACCTAGTACCTTCAAAGTTGATATAAAAATCAGAATGATTCACTTTAACTCACTCTTAATGTACCAAGAGGGACAAAATCATATTGTGATTTGAATAGTTTTCTTTAAGTTGATATCTCAAATGCAACATTAACGTATGATCTACCAACAACAGTAGAGAGAAAAGAGGGCCAGTCATATATTACTTGAATTGTTAATACAGTGCCACTTGTGTCAGTTTGTTATCAAATATGTTATGCAAGAAATGGGGACATACATTTTGAATGGAATTCCTATATGAAAGACTTTTTAAAGTATACACCTGATTACATACAACAAAGTGATTGACATCCATTTATTACCATCTTCTTCTCTTTGCTTATAAAATCAAAACATTGGCAGTCTGAATGCCAGCACAACAGCTTCACTTAACAAGGGTCTAGTCACACTGACACACTCAATACGTCTAAAATATTTTTCTTAGAGCCTTTTAAACAAACAGAAAATCCCAGTCAACCGGAACTAAGCACTCAGTACAAGCAGGAGTACTACAAGCAAATGTTGAATTTACACTAATAAAAAAGTGAAAGGTGAGATAATTTACACTTATTTAATCTTAGTTATCTAAGTGGCACATACACACTGCCTTTGCTCAAACCACTAATACAACATTCCATGTCCATCAGTCTAATCTTTTATCACGAGACAGCTTTACTAGGCAAGATATCAATGATAGAAAAGACACCTCAGGGTCATTCACAGCCACCTTTCACTGTAACCACGGAAACTACTTATGTAAGAATCTTTTGGTTTTGCTCAGGTTTTTCGGGTTTTGCTTGGTTGTTGGTTGGTTGGGGAAGGTTGTTTGTTTAGTTTTATTCAGCCTTCCTACAGAAATGAATTGTGATGATACTTTTTAGTGATAGCCTTTGTATTCCCTGGTTATGGTTTCTGGTCAGGTAAACTGTAAGCCACTGCAAGAACATCCTGGTATAAAACAATTACAAATTACAGTGTTCAGAAAATTGTCTATAAAAAAAATAAATAAAATTCTGCATACAGTGGCACTGATGAACAGATTTTCTAGAGCTGTACCAAGTATAACTTCTGTCCTTTTACTAATATGAAGCCAAGATGTTGTGATAAGCCTACAGGTATCATATATTTTGATAGTGTTCACACACAAAGATAATACCATAATGCTGAACTAAAAAAATCCCATTATTTTCTACACATTATGACTAATGAGATATTTGGTTTTGATCTAGTCTGTGTTCAAGTCACAGAAAGTGAGGCTGGAAATTCCCCATTTCCTAAAGGGATTGTGAACAGTGATCATAAATATTTTCTTGCTGTTATTAACAAAGTACATAAATTTTGTTGATGTTTAAAACTTTGTTCTTATTAAACACTCACATTTGTTATACATATAGTTTTAACCATATCCTGTTACTTGCAGTATAAACTGTGTACTACTTAAGAGAAAAAAGCCTAATTGAGGTATATGTATTTCTTATGCCTTAGAACATTAAAAAAAACACATAAGTACTTTCAGTTGCCCAGTTAAAAATAAGACCATAAACTCCAGTTAAACAAAACACTTATATATAAGATTTGTATGCAAATGAGAGTACCACACTGAGTCACAACCATATTCCTGTGCTCTTTGAACTGAGTAACAGGTTCTCTCTTCTGTGATACATTGCTCCAATTTTACAACTGCTCTGTCAATCACAGTAAGCAATTCTCTTCCATTGCAACAACCGCTAACACTTTGTTAACACACTTCAACTTTCTACAAGATACACCAAAATAATTTTATTACTCAGAACACCATTATTGTTTATGTTTGTCTACTGTAATTAATTTTTGCTTTTCTAAGTACTGCTTTTTGTAATAGACCCAAAATTTCTTTAGAAATACAAGTACTTTATGAACTAGGAAGCTATATACACTAAATCTTCTCTTTTCACTTTGCTCTATGTCATTATTTTAAACAATGGGACAGCACTATTCATTGGAAAGCTTCTATGCTACTGTCACCATAGGTAACTGTATTACTGAAATACCATCACAAATTTTTTTCTTATATGCAGCACAGTCTTACTTTGCAAGACTGAAACGTACAGAGCTTCTTATTCTATTGCTGATCTCTTTAGCTAACCCTGGGTTTCAATTATCTTTTACTCCAATTATAACTATCATTAACTGTTGCCAACTCTGTGATCATAGAATCCATGTCAGAAATAAGATCTTTATTAATAGAGAGGGAGATGGGAGATAATAATAATAGGCGGGAGAAAAGGTGGCTTTTTGATTTGCCTCCCTTTTGCTATAATTTAAAATGTTAATTGTTTAACTTTCACAGGTTAAACTTCAAAGCCTTTTTACATTAATTGATTTCTTGTCTGATGTTAAAACTAATGTATATAATGTCAAAAATATAAAGACAAAACAGGATTTCAGTCATCTTTCATTAACTATAGATGACAATAGCAGGAACTTCACAGAGTTTCTAACATTTACCAAATTGCTGCACAAAATTAAAAATATCTCGTAGAAAAAAGTGGTATGGCATTGATCGTTTACCATGTCATAATATGGCAATTCTATTTTATTTCTCATTAACATAAATAGGTCTGTAAAGAGAGACATTTGCCTGGAAGGAGCAAAAACGCTACAAAGGAAGACATAGCCTCCTCTCAATTAACAGGACTATTTGAAATTAAATGCATAAAAATTGTTCTTATGAAAATTCTTAAGAGTAAATGGACTCATAAATCTGATTTAAACCAGACAAGATAACATACTTAAGATGAGAGTGGATAAGAACATTTTATATTATTAAGGTACTCTGAAATTTATTTTCAATTAAAAAAAATATTCTTTTGCTTCTTCAATATTTCAATTAAGTATCTATATGCCAAGACTTATTATTTGAAAACATTAATGTATTTCCCTTGGAAAGCTCTAGAGGAAAAACTTTAACCACCAGCAAACCCAAAACATATATAGTAAGTACTTTTGGGTAATTGTCAAAAAATCCAGTCACTTCTATCTCATTGTACCCGCAAAAGTACATTAAGAATGCAGATTCATTGATCCTTTTTTCCTTAGGGTAGGACAATTTTGTTATAACAAACCAAGCTACGTATTATTTAGAAGTACTGTTTCAACTTTCCTACTTCTGTTGTAGTCTGAAGTGCAACAATAGGCAGGCATATGTGAAAGGAGAATCAGATGGACGGCATTGATGCATCTGTTCCCCAATTCATATTAAATTTAAAAAAATCTTTGGTTTATTTTATCTCTTCTTTTTAACAGAACAATCAAAACTCTTTGCTATGGATACAAATACTCTTTATATCCAAACAGAAAAGGTTCTGGATGGAAATTTCTGAAAAAGGAGCTCTAGATTATTACGATAACTGTGTAAAAATGGTGTAAACATGAAAAAGAAAGGAAGAATACACATGAAGGTGATAAAATTAACATATGGCACATGACTTTGTGTGGTGAAAGAGAAATCAGTCTGAGCTAAAGTAGATCTTCAATAAAATTTAGAAATGAATGGATGCCACATACTACCAGGTGTATGGGTAGACAGATCACTGACCAGTTTGATTAAGAGAAAACTTACATATCATAATTTGAAAATCTTGGCAGGCATACCCTTTCTGTTGTTATCCAGTCAGATCTCACAAACTAATCAAGCTTGATCTAGATAAGTAATTTGCTTCATGTTCACCTTTGTAAGTAGCAGTATCGATTATTTTTCAGATGGGTAGCAATTTTCTTTCTGAGTCAGTACCGAATAAATACCTTGGTACACTTCTGCAGTTTTCTTTTAAATTATTATTACTTTTTAAAAATATATAAATACCAGTTGAACCAAATTCTCAAAAGGCAGTTATGTTCTACCCATCCTAATTTTTCGTCCTGGGCTGCTTGTAAGGGAGGGGAAAAAAGAGGTTCTTTTATTTTTCTTTTGGTATTTAAGCAATTGTGCCTCTCTGTTCAATGAAACAGACTCCTAGATATCAAAGCACTTTTATTACTGGTGATATGGCCCTCCTATTTAATGTACTACAGAAATGATTCCAAAGTCAGGGCTGTGAACCACAGGAGGCCATTATTAACAAAGCATCTTTCTCATGCTTTTAAGAAGGAATGACCTTTACTGCTAGCTGTAGCCTAATACATGTTGCTCTTTTGAGACTTCTTTTCTAAAAAAATAACCTGAAAAGCTTGGTAATCTTTTTTTTTGTACTAAAAAACCCCTTCAGATATTTCTTACCAAAGCTGTGAAAAGCATTAAATCTAGTAGGATAGAAAAAGTGCTACAAAATGACCTGGACAAGTTGGAGAAATAAATATGTAACTAGTAATAAAATTATTCAGAAATTATTCTGGGTTTCACCCAGCTGATGGAATGTATACAGCAGAAAAAGTGAGAGTAGTCTATAACTTTACATAAAAATCAAACTGCAATTTTTTCATGAACTAATCAGAAATTAATAGCCCAAACTGAATTTGCTAGTAACAGAAATATTGATTGTAGACATAACCTGCATCCCTATATATACATATACAGAAAAGAACAGAGAAAACTGAATTTGAAATGAAAAGAAAGAGTTGAGGAAGAAAGATGCTATGGGGATGAAAAAGTGATGCTTATAAAAATTTTGAAGTCAGCTTATAACACAGAATATTAAACAGCTTTCCATTAATTTTAAAATGCAGGAAGATAGGCAAAAGTGAAAAAAACGTAGGTGTGATAAAATTTCTGTTTTCTCTAAATAAAAAAAAAGGAGTAGGAGTTACTATAGCAGGACAATAAGAAACAACATTTGAATGAATAATATGGTAGAAAAATCATGATGCATCTAAAAGCTTGCTGAAAGGAAAACATTAACATAAATTAAATTGCTATCCCTGTACTTTAAAATAGTTACATGTTTCTATAGAATGTGTTAAACAGTATTCACTATACGAGACTTAGAATAGGCGGGGGGGGATATAACCATGTTGTACAATGTCAACAGTAATAAAATAGAAATTAAAGTATCACTGATGTATTATGGAAGCAACTGCATTTTACAAGATATATCTATGAAGAACAAGGATAACAATATTTTGAACATCTTTGGTATTTATATATTTAAGCTCCCACAGAAGGTCCTCTTAAACATCTAGGAGTATATAGATTTATCATTTCAGCTACTCTTCTAACAATGTGTTCAATGTGTTGTGTTAAGAAATTCGTTTGGAAGAATCAAGTAATTCAGAAATCCACAGTGTCCCTTTCTCATTTTATTAATAATTTCTGTCTGTAAATGACAGAAATGTATAACACTGTCTTCGAGGTTGTTTAATATGACTTGCCTGCAGTTATTTTCAAGGATTTCTTCATGGTAAGGGGAAATGGATTTACATGTTATATCATCACCTTTCACTGTCACAATGACTTTTATCTTGAAATGCAGAAAAGCAAACAGGAAAATACTAATGGATTCAGCTATTCTGGATATTAACAGTAGAAACAGCTCTAGAATGTAAAATTATGAGTAGTGTAAGAGAAGGGACTCCACTCTGCAAGAAACAACTACTTTGCCCCACTCTGTAATAGAAAAATGACCAGATCCTGATCTCAGTTACACTGCTGAAAGCATGAGACGAGATGATGGTCCACAGAATATGACTCTGTTCACCTCTGAAGCAAACACTTTCATTTGTAATAAAGATAAAATAAGTGCACTGGTTAAAATAGTCCCCACCATAACAAAATGTACATAATAAGCTGTATCATAAAGTTCTGAAGTATTATAACTTCAATTAGGCTAGATTTATAGAACTGGCATATCCATACTATTTTAATGGGAATTGATACTTTGTGAATGAAATCTCATCCCAATCTTTTTCACAGTACTTCATTAACCCAGAAGCCTACAGATCAGCTTTGGTACCTGGTTTATATGTGCCTTTACAGTGTCATGAAAACACGATGTAAAGTCCAAAGTAGCATTCATCATACCATCATTAAAATAAATATTAAAATAGCCTCAATATTCAAAATAAAACATACCATATCTTGCAAGTCATACATGTGATTTATCTCAGCACTAAAGAATTAATTAGGACTCAAAATCAGATTCAAAAAAAAAAGGAAAAGAAAAAAGAAGGATGGAAGGGGACTGAATGAGATGGTTGCACTGGTGGTCAAAACTTTTGGCTTAACTATAAGTAAACAAAAAAAATAGGTATTTGATAAAGCTGATTGGTATTTTTGACAATAATTATTTTCACTTTACTTCTAAGGTGGAATAGAAAAAAAAAACAAAACAAAAATGGTATTTGACCCATTCAATAGAAAAGGTAATTATACATCCTACTTAAAAGAAAAACTGTGTAAAAGATAAAGGACAATTCAATACAGGTAAAAATAGAAATGTGCTGACTTTGATGAGTCACTGTTAAACAAACCAAACTACCTCATAAGAAAAAAAATCAGTAGAAAATATATGAGAAATATGTAATAGATATGTTTCAGAGGTGTCATAAGCATAATATATAAGGAAAACCTGCAAGTAGGTTTTAAAAGTCAGCTTCATATATCCTGACTGTAACACACAGAATGAATACTGCTAGACCACATAGAAGATCTGACACTGCAATTGCTGCACTGCAATTTACTAATAAAAGCTCAAAATAAACTAGTCAGGACCCAGATTTTGTATTGAACAAGATTGCTAGCTTTTTGACTATGGTACTATGACTGAACAGTTTGATTTCTTCATTGTTGGACTACGAGTTACTGTCTTCCAAAAAGTGGGAGCATCGCCTCTGAGGTTCTGGTGCTCCCTTCATGTCATAGGACTCCTACACTTTTCCTCACATAAGGGTGAGAGACCCCCATCAAAGACTCTGCAGGGTAAGAGGGCCAGTGGGAAAACATCAGAGAGGAGGAAAAGCTCCTCAGGAATGAAGCAAGAGCATGCAGAGCTTGCTGCAGCAAATCAGAAAGTCAGTGCATTGACTAATCCCTGCAAGCAGGCATTCCCTCTTTTAGCACACTCGTAAATAAAGAAATTGGTTTACATGAATTTTGAATATCTATTTGTCATGGTTTAGGAATGGTATTCCACAATTTAGTGGAATACTGAAACCCTCCAATCCATGTGTTGCTCAATTACTCACCCTCCTGCCCCTGTGTTGGGCTGGAGAGGAGAATTGGAGGCACAAAAGGTAAAGATCAGAGGTTGAGATAAGAACAATTTACTGGAAATAGCAATTAAATAAGAGAATGAACAGTAACAGCAACAATACTAATGACAGATTGTACAAGAAAAAAGAGGCAAGTGATTCACACACGTGATTGCTCAGCCAGCCCCCTCTCCCCTAGGCTACCTGACCTGGAAGGGAGCCCTTTCCTCATCACCAGAAACATGAGGTGGCACAGAATTACCTCCAGGTACTAGACATGTCCCCATCTGGCTACTGCAAAAACAGTCCCTGTCCTGGACAGAACTATGACACTATTCTGTTTTGATTATTAATCTTCACTTTCTTTAAATTTAAGTCCTCTCGTTTATATCCTAATAATTTTTTTATTTTTTTTTTACCTTTTTACTTTTAAGAGTTGTTATTTTTGGAGAGCAGATAAAAAAGATTGAGGAATATTTCCGCGACATTTATGGTTCACTTGGAATTTTATCAGAAGTACAAACACACAAACACACACACACTCTCTCAAATTCTTGGCAGACAGGCCATTTATATTTCTGACCATTGCTCTAAAGTCATAGCTGTGTTGTACTAAGAACAATTTAACCATTCACAAAGAGAAGCTTGTATGTAGGCACATAGCCTCCCATGGGAGAAGACAATGTGGAAGGGAATAATTCATGAGGTTCTCCTGAGATTTTTCTTAAGAATAAAAAAAGGAGGAATACAGGATGAGAAACTGGAAGAAAAAGAAGAGGTCAGATGTCAGGAATCCTTTCTAGAAAACACACAGTGCTTTGGACAATCTGGAAACCTTTCTGTAATCAATTGCTGAGCAAAACTCTACAGAATATAAGCTATCATGTCCTTTAGAGAACATTAGCTTTTAATGACATTCTCCATTATGGTGTTTTGGGGTTGTGTTTTTTCTTGACGGGCAAAGAGGAAATATGTCAAGAAGAGAATGCCAGCTGCTGAATGAGACCAAAACAAGTGACAGTCATAATGTGGAAATTAATGAGATGAACAAATGAGAAGTTTTGAGAAAAATATAACCTATACATAACTTCAAGAACCCCAAACTAGAAATACTATGTGCTTTCCGTGAAGGCTAGCTGAAGAAAGATGCCATAGGTTTTTATCAAAAGGAAAAGTTGAACTACACTCTTTTGAATTTATTGTTACACTTTGCACATGGACAAATCATCTCAGTAGATCTTGAATACATGTAAGAACAAAGGACTGAGATCTTGTAAGGAAGTGTATTGCTCACATGTATAGGGAATAACCTGAAGGCAAAATGGGAAGAAAATATCTGAAAAACAATAAAGTAAAATAAGAAATGAAAACTTTAAAAAGTTAATAAATTAACATTTAAAAAGTAGTATGTATTGCATTTGGGAAATATATCTGCTATTTTTCATACATTGGAATTATTTTCTCTAATAATTCGTTAGCTAAAACATATTCCAAGAGGTGAGTGGAAAGACAAATATTAAATTTAAGATACAGGATAACAGCAAGGGAAAAAAAAAAGCCTTTTTATATGTGCACTAAAATATCAGCAAAATGTCCCATGATATCAATTCTGGAGTGAGTCACAGACCAATCATATTACAATTTAAGTAAAGTAAAACTTGCAGAGGCATATAATTTTTCATAATTTCACTCAGATGGATGCTCATTATTCCTGACTCCCTTTACTTTCAGTAAAAGAAAGATCACTATTTTTGGAAGTATTGCAACTTGCTGCTGTTAAGTACCACAAGAAGAGTTGAGGAGTACTAAGAACTTTTAAAATTATCAACTGAAAATTAACAGTTACATTATTAGTATCTGACTACACACGTAACAGAAAATTTTAAAATACACTACTTATTGTCATCCTTTGAAAGTGAAACAGTATTTCCTCATATTTCTTTAAATTATTTTAGACTGCATAAAACACTACTCATTAAGACTCACTCTTAGCCACTCCACAATTGACAGCTTTAGAGATATATCCTGTATACTTTCAGTAGAGGAGTAGGATACTAAAAAAAGAAATAAATAGAAATTCATCTATCAATTTCAGTTTAGATTTGGACTCCTTTCCTCCTTTGCGTTGCATTTTTCCATTTGGCAAAACAGTAGGACATTACATTGTTCTGAGTTTGTCCCTCCTTGAAGCAAATAGCTTACTTCATATTGGGAAATGGATAGTGAAAAAACTTAATTTATAAGTATGAGCACTTGCTATGATTTACAAAATCACATTGTCACTACTGCTTAGTCTGACTGGTTTCATATATTTGTGCTGACTTCCAGTTATGTTGATCTTTGATGCATTTTGTTAAAGAAAAAACCCCAAACCCAAACTATCTATCTTCCAGGTCAGTGTCTGTTTTGGTTTTTTTCACAAAATGTACTACTGTTTACACAACATTGTAAGTCTTAAGATGCACAGGCATGGTTCTTGTATAACTGAGTAAATTAAGAATTCTCAGGTTAGGCAAATATCCTTATAGTTTATAATATAGCCATAGTAAAGCCTCTGGGGACATCTTAAATTAAACAAGGACTTAGGGGTTTTTAATGTTTAAAATTGCTTGAATAAATATAACACATTCTTTGGTGATTAAATAGTGACATACATTGGTGCACACTCTGCATTGTTCCTTTGAAGTAATATTTATTTAAGTGTTAAATTCATTTTCTATAGTGTGTAAGACACTACTTTTTTTTTGCACAATTATTTTTCTTTTCCCAAGGTTTTATTTTTATTACTTTGCTTGAATGCATACTAAATTATGGTCACATAATAATCTTTAAGCAAATAGGAAACTGTAAGAACCAAAAAAGTGAATATATGATAAACTGGTTCAGAAAGATACGAAATGACCAAAGAAATATGGAAAAAAAAAAAGAAACAAATCAAAGGAAAATCTAGAAATAAATATATAGAGATCAAATCTGTGGAAACAATGAGTCATAAAATAAATTTTGAAGAAAAGAAATTCTGGGGACCAATCTAACCCAATGTCTATCTGTCCACTCTTTTTTTTATCCAAACTCCACTAATTCTTTGTTCCTTCCTTTTTTAGTTTACCTAGAAAGAGATATTAGATTAATGTCACATAGATATATTTGAGCTCTATTAATTTTAGTGCCTCACTCCATGGATATTGGATCTGACCTTCTCTTTCTATATTTGAATCATAGCAAAACAGTTCCTAATATTAAGGAACTGAACTATAACATAATTTTTGCTTAAAAAGAATTCCAAGCATTCCAGTCTGTTTATATTTTTCTTAAGCTAACAAATAAGTGATAAAGTCATCATCAGAATTATGCGCTCCTGTCACTAGAAGCTTTTACTCCCTTAAAAGTTTCTACTGTACCTGCACACAAAATGCACACACCAACATAATTCTGGTGCTCAAGTAAGATTTTGCAGACCTTTATTTAAAAGAGAACTTTTCAGATGATGCTGGGTTTATCCTAAGCCTCTCAAATGACTTAAAGCTACAACTCAAGCATGATGAGCTTTGAAATTGTCCCTTATTTTACAGAGCACCACTGTGAGTAAGCTCAGAACTAAGAAAAACCAAACCAAAACAAAGATTATGCATGAGAACTATTGCCACCTTAGAAATAAAATATTCATTAAAAAAAAGGAAATAAAAATAGACAAACTAGATACTTGATTGTGGTAGTATTCCACACATATAACAGTTCTGGGGATTTCAGACTCGCTGGGGTCAGACAGAAAGCACAACTCCCAATGTGTCAATTTGTCCACATTTATAACTTTGCTAATACAAAATGGCAGAAGCCAAGTAAGCATACCCAAAAGCACAGAAAATACAGCCGAAAACCTATGTTTAGAGTTTTGTCAGAAGATGTAATCATGTTTCTCATTTTCTATTTTTCTCTGTATTTTGAGGTCAAGGCTAAGTTAGGTGGCAAATACGTGCCTTACTAAAAAAAAAAGATTTATAAATTATACTGATATCCCTTTTTTCATTCTCTGAGAGGTACCATACACACTGCTGAATATTTGGAGGAATGAGTAAAAGAATCAATTTTATTATGAAATACTTATTTTGGAAAAAATACATTTCCACTGACCTATTAGAAGATACGGTTGTTATTATTATGATCTGTTTGTACAGATTGTATGCATTTCTTAAAATATTCATTTCATAAATATCTCTTTTCTTCTAGATATTTGAAGACTATATAACCCTGACTGTATAATGTTGACTGTATTTTGGGCTGCAATTTGGTCTTCATGTGCTTTTATTGGTATATTTATTCTTTTAAATGGTTGGTCTGTGAAACATCTTTTCTTTATATTTAACAGCAAAGGTTCAAATGCAAAGCAAAATAAAACCAGACAAAATTTAGCAGGCATATAATTTCCATTTCTTTTCTTTGAAACACCAGGAGTAAGGAGCTTTTCTATTATTTATGACAAGTTTTGATAATAAGCTGTGAAATAGAACTTTCTGCTACTTACACTGATATCTTCCAAATCTAATCTATTCAGAATGACATTATTCCTCTTCCAGATGATGGGAGGTCTCAGTGTTCCCTGGATGGCACAACTTAAGACAGCACTTTGTCCCACTGTTGCTGCAGTGGTGCTTATTTTTTGATCTTCAGGCAGACTCAGCTGAACTACATCTGCAAAAGACATATTGTTTGTAAGATCAATTATCAGGCAGTTTCATGCAGTTAATTAGCATGCACTTTTTGACCATGGGTAATTTAAGTATTTTAAGTGGAATGAAAATAAAAAGAACTTCCAAAAACCCCAGGAATTTCAGAGGATTTCAAATAAAGGTCAGCATGACATTTCAATTACATTGACTGACAAGTATCATGCTGTAAGAAGAAGTATTTAACATGAAAATGAATTCAGAGGTAAGACTGTAATACACATGATGGTGTATCCAAAGTCAGACACTGGAAGTTATCTGACAGTTAATGCAAGAGCAGTGGAGTAGTCAGAAACTTCATTCTATTTTTTTTTCATGTTAGCTAACAGTTCATCATTATTCAGTGTTTAAAAAAAAAATCTTTAAAAAATTTAGATGTGTGACAGGAGTATGGACCTTGAGTCTTTCTCCACTCATCTATGTACTAAATAGCTCCAATATTAACAGAAGACCTCTTCACTTCTATGTCCCAGAACTCATTTGGACACTTGGATAAAAAAGGAGTGATACATATCAAACTGATGACACTGTATACTCTTCTCTCTTGTGTAATTGCCTTAGGTTACAGGCTGATCAGCTGAGAGTTGGCTTTTTCATTTGAGGTGTGTCTGACTAAACACAGCATATCAAAATTCTATATTTGTAAGGATTTTGTCATATTAGACAAAAGAAGTATATAGGAATTGAATATCATCCAAATAGCAATTTTTCCACTCAACCAGTAAAGCATGAAAAATCTCTACTTTTTTTATCTTTCATTCTTCAAGTAAACTACAAAATGCATCATGTATCTATTATTTTTTAATTACCAAAATACTTTCATATAAGAGAGACATTAGTACTTTCATTATAACAAAGCAGGAATCTATAAGGAAGTTAAGATCCCCTATATGTTCTTTTTAGCCTCATAAAAGCAATACTTCATACTCCCCTAATGTGCAAGCATTAAAAAAGCATATCAATATCCTCAGGAAAGTAAGCTTTGCTTTTAAATAATCAAACTAAATTGTCAAAAAATGTGATTAAAAATAATATTTTTATATTTAGATCCAAAGAGAGCCCATCCTGATTCTTTTCTCTTTTAGAAGGATTGTTCTATGACTCAAAATGGAAGTGACAGTGCCCACCAGACATGCCCAAAGGAGACTGACCTTTTTTAAGTAGATGCATTACCTGACACAATGCGTTGCACTAAGAAAAGGAATATGTACAAATTAAATTGACTATTCTGCTATTTATTGTAGTTTTTTAAACCTACTGCATCCTCAGAAGCACTTCGGCTTCTATGTTACAGGAGATGGTTTTTCAGTGACACTGTCATGCAGACTTACTGAGAGACAACTGCATGGTTACTGAATGATTCAAAACTGGTAGCCAACTAGTAGTAGCCATATTTTGCCTCTTTACTGAGTTCACTATGCAAAGATCTCAAAAGGCAGAGAAGTGTTCTGATATTCCATTTACAAAGGGGTAATTATCTGTATTTTTGAAGTCACTATTCAGTATACTTCAAGGCATGAAGTAGTGATCATGAAATCATCCAGTGTTATAGGGCCCTCTATGAAAACTACTAAGTCTCACATGATAAACCGACACAGACAATTTAAATTCTACAAGATTTCAAAGCCTTTATTTAATTAATTCTAGTATTATTAGGTATGCCTGTATGCATAAGACCAATCACTATTATAGACATGTTTATATTTTTTAATTAGAGCACAACACTTTAAAAGAGAACATCTACCAAATGTAAAACTTAAAATTTACTACATTAGCAAAAATGATATTCTGAAATCAAAACTAAGAGACTACTGTATCATGTTGTTGACACTAATAGTTCAACTACTTTTTTAAAAACTTTTAAAATAGTAATTATAAACATAATGATCTATGATAATACAAATTTTGCCAGAGGAATTCCCTAAGAATTTCTTTAAAAATTCTCAATTTTCAATACAATATATTTAAATGCCAATTACAACAGCTATCTCATGCTTACATTGTAACAAAACAGTCAAATGCAAAATTTTGCAAAATGAAGAAACAGTTGTACTACCTGGAACTGGCCAATGCACTGATGTTACATATTTCTTACAAGTTATGAAAAAAAACTCTAGTAAATGCACCAGAATCACTGCTTTCCCACAAAATATTGAACAACATTTATGTGAAAAACCTTCATATATTATAAAATTACTTATAAGTTATTATTTCACAGGAAATATCGTATATGGGTTGCATTATTGCTTTTCTTATTATCTAAGGGGAAAACTATTGTATATGTTTTCTCCTTATTGGGGGAAAAAAAGCACCACCTAACCCAAAAAGCCCTAAGCTTACAGGGCAGTACCTAGTGCAGAGCTTTTTGACAGGTCACTCCCTGAAAATCCCTGACCATTAACAGTCTGCAGCCATGGTGAAAGAAGCAGATGCTGCTGGATGTGGAAGGGTGTGGTCTGTGCAAAAAACTCTCAGGTTCACAAAGCAGCACCTCTCTCAGAGCCCAGGCTCCATGACTTTCCTTTGGAAACATAAAAGATAGGCCCAGGAACTAAAGGATGCATTTACAATCTCTTCTTTCTTCCTTGAAAGAAATGAAAACCTGGTTCTGAGACAACATACTTTTTTGACAGATAGTGATGTCAGGTCACTGAGAGATATCCCCGACTACGACAACTAGTAGCTTTGCATCCATGTTGCCTTTGTAGATCAATAATAATTATTTGAAGTTTAGTCACACACATTTTTTTTATTTAATTTTAAATGTAAAGAGAGAGTAAAGGTTTAGAAAAAATGGAAGTGAAATAAATTCTGCTTACTGACACCATCACCAAGCGAAAAAGTAAATGTGGATATTGTTGGTTACACAGCAGTTATATATATAAATATATATATTTATATTACCTTTTATATAAGATATTACCTTTTATACTGTCATTATCAGAAGCGTGAATGCTCTGCTATGGTGTACCTTATTAGTGAGCTTGTTTGTAACTCCTCCAGATGCAATATCAATCTGACATGCATCCCTGGTTCTTAATTACAAAAGTTACTGGATACATTCTTTCAGACAAAGGAGAGAAATGCAAACAAAAAAACCCGAGCAACCCAAACATTTAAATAAAAGCTAGAAGTGTAGTTAGAAGATGAAGACAGCAGACAGCTGTGTAAAAATGTCTGGTTGGAAATAACATAAAATGAGATGATTATAAAATAGGCAAAAAGGGAGAAAGCAGAATAAGTGTTAACTATTGGGAAGACATTTTCAAACTCTAACACTGATCAGGAAAAAGGAACTCTTTTGAAGAGGCTCAAAAATATCCAAGATTTTAAAATGTAGAAACAAAATGAAACAAAACAAAGCAAAACACCTTAGAAACAAAACAAAAAAAACCCCAAACCCCAAAACAAAACCACAAAAACCCCCAAAGAAAACCCAACAAACAAACAAAACAAACCCAACAACCCAAATAAACAAACAAAACACCAACCAAACATAAAACCTCGAACAAGTAAACCAAACCAAAACTAATTATTTAAATATAAGAGATTTCTGCATTGGTTGAGGAATGTGTGTTATATGGTGGAAAGGGTTTGAGAAATTTCCTGGCTGTTGCAGCCATTCTGCAAACTCCACTACCCTTCATCCTGCCTAATGATCCTGAGCCGAGTTCTTCTGGTTCCTCCCACCATGTTTTTCATTACTGAAGTTATCACTGTATTTCATCCAGCTTGAATTCAACCCTCTTGAAAACACATGAGAGAAAACTGTACACAATAGTTAGAATAATGAAGTGCAATGTGTCAACTAATCTATATCTTTTCCCGAATGATTTCTGCCAATATGCCTGTAGAATGCAATTGCCATTTTCACACTGATCTCATCTGGTTCCTCACAGTTGCCCTTTGGATGACAGGTCCACACAACTTTCTTCTACTGTGCTCTTTGCAGTAGATTACTTCTCAGCTTAAAGTATAATTTCTTAGTATTAACTAAGCATAAGATCTTGTACTTTGTAACATTAATTTTCATATCTCTTTTAATGTGTCAGGCTTCACTGTTATCCAATTCCAAACCTTAAAAAAGTTTTTTCCCAAGTGGTCTCTGGAAAACTTCAATAATAACTCCTCATAGTGGTATTTTCCCATTTCATTGAACCCATATCATCTCCCTTTCAGCCAGCTCCTTATTCATTTTATCATTACTAACTCCCTAGATTTTAGTTGACTAAACAAATTCTAATGTGTAATCATACCAAGTGCTTTACTGAAAATTATGAAAGTACTTCTTTTCTCATTGCTTCTCTTTAGTTATCTAGAATCTATGTTATAGACTTACTTCTGCATGCCCTTATAGACCTACTTTTGCACATCCTTCAGTTAAAATTAGATCAAATTAAGAACAGTTTTTCTATTATAAATGTCTAAGTACTTTCTAATATAAATATATTTCTGGTCACTTTCTAAAATATCTTCAGTACATACTGAAATCAAATGCAAAATGGTATCAACTGAATCAACAAATAAAATGGATAATTATCAGACATCTTTTGGTTTTGGGGGTACACTTTGTTTTGCAATGTCATATCTTCACTACTATATACACCATTGTTACTTCTTTTTTTAAGCTTAAAGTGCTAGTTCATCTCTGTTACATGTCCCATAGACAGGAATTTTTGGAAGATGTAGACATTGCATCCAAGTAGCTTTCCCTAAATAACTTACAGTCCAAAAGACATGAACACAAATACAGTGAGTGTGTTCACATATAAGGCTTTTAGCTCCACATACAGCTGTCTTTCGAAAATGTTTTAAAATTTATTGACCAATACAAACAAAAGCAGCTAAGCATTAATAACTCTGAGGAAGGTACCACAATACTTAGAGTGTAAGTATTTAAATTTTCTCAGTTTGACCAATATTTAGTAATTAAACTGAGAAAGGTGGGAAAAAGGAGTTTTCAAAGCTGACACTCGTAAAAATATCCCAACAGTAATAGGAATAAATCAATAATGGAACCTTATTTTAACAATTATTTTTTCAAAAGTCATACATCTTGGGTTGTCATTTGTAGTATAAGTCCAGCTATATCAATATTCTTGTAAGTCAACAGAAAAAATTATATCATTGCACTTCTAAAATATAACAAGGGAATAGGGTTCTCTTAGGAAAAAAAAAGACAGTGATAGCTGTACAGTGCTTTGACCAGCTTTTCTGTTTTCTTAATCCTAAGCATTGGGTCAATGTGCATAATATGAAACATTTTGATGCTCTAAATTTAGCACATTTATGAAAAAAGTTGTTATACTTGGATTTGAGTTTTCTGAAGAAGTTAAAGAATAGATAGTAAAAGCTGGGCTATTTCAGTTCTTTCCCTATACATGGGAAAAAAAAAATCTAATCTTAACTCCTTTAATGTCCCAAAATAGTCTGTATGGGTCTGTACACACCATAAAACTCATCTGTGATCTTAGAATACCACATCAGGCTACTAGAAAGAGAAAAACTAAAGCATATGAAATTTATTAAGACTAAGCAGTTCCTTACTTTATCAAGATGAGTAAAGAACAGCCACAATATCATGCTGAATAAAAAGTTTTGAAACCTAAAAAGTATGGGAAGATGTCACATTTGTAGTTTGTGTATCACTTTATAATTGATTATCTGTAAAAGGAGGAAGAACTTAGTCACCTGTAGACTGCCTTGGTTAATTTAATTCTGTTAATACATGTGCAATTTGAACTTTCTTATTAACTTTCATAAGTTCTACCTCTTTATTCCTAGCAGCCACAAAACACTGTTCAATGTATACTATGCCAAATAGTACCCACTATCTAAAATTAAGACCATATCAAGCCTGTATTTATATTGTTTGCCTATTTCAAACCTAATTTAAAATAAAACAACTTTCAAAACAAAACAAAGAAGCCTTTTTTCCATGAACTACAGTAAGCTCTGTACTTAATGGATAACATTACTTGTTGGCTTGAAATAGCTGAAATTAAGTAAGGTAATGTGCCTTTTGCTCTCCTGGCATTGATCTCAATTTACTCAAAATGACATAACAAAAGCTTTTTCATCTGTGTCATTTTGCTCTTCTTTTACAGCAATTTTAAAATCAGCACACATCACCATTAGCATGACTAATTTTGTCATTTTCTGCTGTATCTTCTGCTCTGAACTCATTGTAAACATATTATTCACATATTTAGTAGAATGTTTCAATATGAAAAGTAACAGAGCATGATTCATCAGTGGTTGTTCTCCAGGACCTTATGCCAACAAAGAAGTCTTTCTTTTCCCAAAATCGTTTAACAGCACACACATAAGTAAGGAACAAAAAAAAAAAAGGCATAAATAACTTTTTGACAACTCCTCAATGTTTTAGCTGCACAGTCTGGATTAAAATTCAAGTCTTATTTTCAGCCTTATGCTCAGGGTAGCAGAGGATTCTAGTTCTGTATTACAGCAATATGGTTGTTACTCAAAACTGAAAACTATTACCATTACGATTACTACTTATTCATCATCTTCATTCTTGTCTTTGCTGCCAAGAGACTAGAAAAACATTTTTTAATGAAAATTATAATATATTTATAACTCATGTTGTTAGGAAGTCCTGTATAAACCAATTTCATAAGAAAATGATCAGAAACTATGAAAGAAAACAGAATAATTTCTGCACTTATTTATAGTACTATAGATTTAATGAAGAGCGATTGATAGGTCATCCTAAGAAATATTTATTACAGCTTCTCTGAAGCTAACACCTCATGGTTTCTGTTTCCTCTCACAAGGATAGAGTATTTTTTATTCAAATAACTAGAAACATTAAGAGAGCTTCAGGTTTTAAAAGTACAAAGGATAAACTAGAATATGTCAGCTGACCTCTTGCTTCAGTGAACATAGCATCAAATTCTTTTAATATTGAAACAGGTTTCATCTTTTATTTTCTTAAGACCAAAAATTACTGCATAAGCAAATATCTTTTAAGAAAATTGTTAAATATCATCTGAAATAAATCAAATTACTAGATAAATTATAGATGATTATATTTTACAAAGGTTTATAGATGCATGTACTAATAAAGTGCTTACCATTGAAGCAAAGTCTGTATGTTTTAATGGTTCTTTGAAGTAGTAAGAATGAATGTAGGCTGTAAGAGGTAACTCAAGGACTTTATGAGATTGAGAACTCAAGCAATAAAATGGTAGATAAATTAAATGGGAGGGAAAAGCATTAAACAACAGCAAAAGCAATCCTTTGAATCTAGATCAATGGGCTGTAAGTTGACTTGTCAGGAGAGAAACAGTGGAGTCATGACAAGCAGTTTTATCAACTCTGTCCTCTCTAGCAGAGAAAAATTCAAATCAATGATTAGAAGTTCTTTGTAAAAGAACTAAAAGTAAACAAAAAACAACCTAATTTTGCTCTGTGATTTGTCCACACGAATACCATATGCAGCTCTGTGTCCTCTGCAAAGTGGGTAAAAGCTCAGTGGAAAGACAATAATGACAAGGGTATAGATCAGTTTAAATAATTTTAAAAAATTAGATAGGTTTGAGTTTTTATTTTACAAAGCAGATAATGCAGAGAGATTTTGCAGAAGTCAACAAAATTTTGGCTGTCATGGTATTGATGCCTTATTGTTTCTTCTAAGACTGGAAAGCCATCAAAGTGAGTAAGTGGGAGGCCAGGTTCAAAATGAAGGACAGTAGTTTTCATATTTGAAGTGATAGATCTAAAAAAAAATATTTTCCAAAGGTTTTTGTGGATTCTAGAATCTTACATGTACAGGAAGAGACTACACAAACACTTGGGAGAGTAAGAACAAATTATAATAATGTGATTCTTACACTTCTCTAGATATCAACTTAAGTTCACATGGAGAGAAAGGACTGGACTAGTTGGACCTGGGAGCAATACAGTAATTTTTATAATTTTAAGGCATGTTTCTTAATTTTACATGGAAATCACCCAGTAAATATGATTTCTAAGTTTTTTTTTAAAGAAAGCAAGCTTCTTTAAGTTTATTAGTAAATTAAGGGAAAATAATTTAAGGTATCTTAGCATTTTTTAATGAAAAAAGTAAATTAACCACAATGCAGCTGAATTATTAAACAATGTGTACTACTTTCTGAACATAATTTTACCCTTCTGGTATTTTTCATTGCTTTTAATAGGATTTCCTCTGAATGTCATTGCTCACATATTACAAATGTTTTAACTTCTTTAAAATGTTAATGATGGCAATTGTTATGAAAATCAGCAATAATCACTTTCTGTTAGTTTCAAATTCACAAACTGATAATGCTAAAGCAAAATTTCAGAGCTCATTATGCACATGCTTTAAATTTAATTCTTACTTCAATTAAATGCCTTTCACTTGCTATGTCCACTGAATTAAAGTCCTCCCCAAGACCTTGTGTTTCTCACAAATCTGCACAGCCCAAAGCACTCAACAGAACTCAAGTTATAAAGGAGTGAAACGTGCACTATAATGATTCACTGAAGTCTTTACAAAAATCAATAAAACGTATACTTTCACTTGCTCTTCAGGGCACTAGGATCATTAAAAAATAGTTCAGAAGCACAGTTCATAGACATATGAGGAGTCATCGATTCCTTAAGGCTCTCTTGTCATCAAATACAGAAACATAGAATGTTTCCATGCAGCTGTGGGCTGCAGCTCATTGAATACATCATTCAAGATCAGAATTACCAGAAGTGCAGTATTAGCAGCACTGACTGACAATTCAAATACATTCTTGCAGTTTCTCAACCATGTCATGGTTACTTTGTATCAAACTGGAACCATATCGGACAGCTGGAGAATTACTTAATAGACAGGAAATACATGAGATAAAAAAACCTGTAAAGATATGTCACTCAAATCTGGCTAAAGTCACTTTGGAAAATATAAAGAAATATCTATATGTATTAGTTAGCCTTATATTCTTGTATCAGTACCACAGGAATACTAGGTAAACCTGATTGTGTTTTGAAAAGAATCACCACTACATATGTTAACAATATTTACAACAGTGCAGATAAAGGATTCATTCTACAGACTCTGTTGTTATGAGAACCCTTTGAAGTTGCAGAGGCCATTCAATTGTCATGAAAGCTTTTTCAGCCTAGAGGAAAACTCGGGCCAAGAAAGCCAACTCCTAATCTATATGGCTTCAAAGTCTTCTGTTGCAGCGGAAATCAGTAATCTGCACCCATAATGTCCACAGGCAATTTCTCACAGACTATTTATTAGGGATAAGCAAAATAATACAAACATTGGATATCCTGATTGACACATTGGTTCTTTCTCCTTATGAAGAAGAATGTAATTCCAGCTTTTATGCATTTACATCTCTTGAAGAGACAGTAAACAAAGTGGATGATAATAAGTCTCTCTCCCTCCTGTTCCTACTATCATCTCAGCAGACTGAAACTGCCTGCTCAACCTTAACATATCCTCTCAGTATGTTTTGTAACTGATTTCATGCACCATTCAAGGAATCCTAAGGGAAATTTCAAAGTTATTATGATGGGTTAAAATTTGATTCAATGCATCTTCCTGGAATTGCTGATGTGAAAGTAGTCGGATACGGTATCTTAGGTTTTTGTGTGTATATAAACTCACAGCTTTTATAGACTCAATATTCCAAGTTAGACAACAATATATTTCTAGCCAATAAAGTTGATGCAAATGTTAATTTTAAGATATGTTTAAAAAAAAATCAAAGTAAATGAAATATTAATTTCCCAGTCCAGAAAATATGAGAAGTCCTCTGACCTAAAATGATACATCACTGCTTAAGAAAATATGCCAAATTACCTATTCTAATCATACCTGTCCTGATATGTGATGATATAACACGCACAGCTAGGACATCTTACCCATCTGGTCATTTGTATGGACGCATATGAATAATGACTGTGCATGCATAGCATTACAACATTTTCTGATATATTTTCTTAAACAGCTGTTCTTGCAGCAATAGTTACTTTTTAAAAATCCTTTAAAAAGGTCTTTATTAATTTTAAGATAAGAGGAAAGCATGCGCTAAAAATTACCTGTGCATAAATAAAGCAGAAATGAGAATCTAGCAGATCATAGTGCAATATTAGCATACATACTTCAAATGAGATTCATTAGAATTTCAAAAAACCTCATAGACTTGCAACCAATTTTCTCATTTAGTGTTCAACACTTAACACTTTACACTTGTATCCACCATAAGTGGCTTTGTTCAGAATATGGAGAATAAGATGACTTTCCCCAGCAACACTGACATTGACAGTAAAAAAGTACTGTCTGCCCTTGAGTTTTAGATGTTTTCTCTAAAATAGAAAAACAGTTCTTGCTATGCTAGTGTATTGCTAACAATGACTATTGAAGAATGGGACTGAAATGTGTCAGTTTTTAAAAACAATATCAGCAGAAAGCAAGGTTATCAGGTGTTGATGTAACACTGATGAGATGGTAAATTTAGTCTCAGATATTTTTGTGGAATCTCATGGATTAATTTTCTGAACTTAATATTTTTAGATGCACATAACTGAGCTTCAGTTATGAGCTTCCAAAATTGCTGTCTTTGCAATGATGGTGAGAAAGGTATTAGGAAAGATGTACAAAAGAGGAAAAAAAATGCAGAAGTGGGAGAAAAAAGGCATATATATATAAAAAAAGATATTAACTGAAAAATTTTGGAAGATACTTACATTGAAAGAAATTTTCTATGTCATTATTAGCATGACCTATACTATTTCTTCTGGGAAAGAAAGATCATTTTTGTCAAATGCAATGCACCATTTCCAAAACACCTTTCTAGTGCTGCTTGTAAAATCACATGAACACCAACTTATGCACATTACCGAGTTTCTGAAAAGCTTCAATTTGTTACTTCTATGCATCCTGTCAGCTTCTGCGCATTTCACCAACTCTTTTGTGACATATTTCTCTGCACTGGAAATTACACCAGAAATACATATTTTAAAATATATTTGAACAATTTTTCTTGTAGATTCTGGAAATGCTACCTACTATAGTGACTGAACATAAGGGAAAAAGGAAAGAAAGATATTATTGCTTTCTACAGTCACTGTAAATATATTCATTAGACTTTGAAAAACAGAGAAAGGTACCCAAACTCCATTGATCTTGCATCATGGGCATATATGTGATTGCACAGATATCACTGTCTTTCAGATTTTATTTAGTTAACAGGGCAGAAAATGTTCAAGTGAAAGTCTTTATTTTGCTTGTTTTCTTATCTACTATCTTCAGTTAAATATCAGTGTGGTTTCATTTGTTAAAAACATAATTTTAAAAGAATTATTAACAACATTGCATTTATTCATTTGAGTTTTGGGTTATTTATAAATTTAGTAGCTTACTTTTGAGTTTGGAATGTTGTAGACAAAAAAAAGCACTAAGAAGGGATCCTTCTGCTGAAGAGAGCACTGAATGTTTTGCTGCTGTACCAGAATCTGTAATGAGTAGCAACAAAACCTTCAGAGAAGTGTAAGGAAGAAATGCAAAGAGGCCAGTTCAAGCCACAAATTTCCACAATTGGGATGTACTTGCAGCTGTGAGCAGCCTAAGCAAAGCTTTTAAATAGCCCAACTAAAGTGGAATTCATCAAGTTAGATAAAACTCTTAAAACTAGGATACTTTTCCCCATGGAAATGCTTCAAAAATACTTATAATTTGATGCCATCTATTCCACTCAAAAGATAAAAAGATACTTTTTGATAATAGCTTCAAAAATCATCTCTCTTCAGGAAAAAAAAAAGAATATATGAAAATGACACTTCATAGAAAGATAACATGGAGTTTGACATCCAATGACCTTAGCGTTTATCTGCAAATCAATAACCACACAAAAAAATGCCCATTCAATCTGTAGGTATACACAGTCTTACACAGATTGTTATATTTAAAATTAGTATTTTGACAGCTTCTGTGATTTAATTCCATTTAAAATCTGTTAATAAGTCGTTGCTTTTTCTTCTATCTGCTTTCCCTACAGAAAATCACTACACAGAATCTCAGATGCATTTAGCATAGCCTCCACTTTTTTCTTTCCCTCTTCCCACTCTTTCCTTTCATCTCTTCTTGTTTTCATCTCCTTTTATTTCTTCCCAGACCTTCTCTACATCACTACTCAAATCCACTGATCCCGTTAGTTCTTCTTGTCCCTTCTGAAATATTCACATATGCTATTTAGGAAACAACTCTAGATACTGAAGTCAGCATCAGCCGGTTTCTGTTCCACCTGGAAATAACTTATTTGGTTTCATCACTGGGTAAGGTGATGGGGGGAGAGTTCATGGTTATGCCATGGCTTGGCAGCACAACTTAGTGTGCTAACGTGTCAGTTTGCAGGAATGCATTCTTACCACCTCCTGCGTGAACTCTGGACAAGTTCCATCTATTCCCAAATGCACATCTCCTCATATACGGGAAGATGGGAGCTGTACTATTCCAGTAAGTATGGTAGTTTGGACAACAGGGAGATCATGCCAGTGAGCACTTTATTTTTCATCCAACAACTTATCTCAGATGTTTTGTTCAGATTTAGATCTTAACCTAAACAGTAGCACACCCTTTAGAAGATGCTACCAGACTATAATTTGCTGTCAGAATAGCAGAAGTATATACACTTAAGTACAGAAATATTAACCAGATTGTCCTCTATTGCAACTGACCTTTCAGTTTGTTCCAAGATAAGAAAAAAGTCGTTTTCAAGACACTGATCAAAAATACATTAGCCAATATAAATCAATACTAAAACCTACTCAGATTCTTCCATTGGTGTATCAAATACATAGCAATATTTGTGATTATGTCTCTCCCCATGTATCCTGTAGAGGTCATCTGCTATGGACCCAGATATTGGGTCACCAAGTCTTTTAAATTTCTATAAAACAAAGATTCTAGAAACCATTTCTTAGATCACTCTTTTCTGATCTTCCTGTCTACCTTTTTGTCAAGACCTGGAACACTATTCTGCTGTCTACGGAGTCAAATCCTGACATCTCTGGAACACTCTATCAGCTGAAATACAAGCTTTCCCAGCATCCCATCCAGGACTGTGCAGTTTCACAGTTTATCTTCTCAGTCATGCATAGAACAAGCCAATGCATATTGCAGATGCAGATTTAAGTTCTCCTTCTTCCAACATCATAGGGCACCACCATTTGCGTTAGAGTTTTGTCAGCCTCCCACCTTTCTTGGAGAAAAACCTTCTCAAGGTCAGCTGTTACTCATCTGACAGACAAGAGACAAAGTCTTCTCCACGCAGGGAAATTTTAACTAAAGTTCTGCCAAAAATTCAGCCACTGAAAAAACAGTTTGTGTTCAGTTTCTACCTTGGATACTTTCAACAGCTTTTACTTTGCAGGATCCTACAAAATTGCAGCTGTTATGAAAGCTGATGATTAGTGACTATAAACTACTGGTAAGAAAGGACTTTCTTTTCTTAATCTTCACAAACTTCTCATTCATAATTTTGCCCTCACATTCTATATGAATGGGACATAACTGAATTTCATGTAGTAAATATGATTGTAGCTAAATATTAATAGGGTTAAAAGGTGATGTTGAAAAAAGTCAAGAATGAAATAAACACTCCCACCTTCAGGATTAATGCAACTAAAGGCACCTTATCGTGCTGACACTTTAATTATCAACTATATTCATTGACTGAACCACTGATGGTATTTTTCTTTAAAACATCTGAAAAAATTTAAGATAGGTACAAATAATAAACTGTGATGACTGACTTCTCAATCAAAGACTTCAAACAAAGACTTCTCAATTTGAAGAATGCATAAAAGGCTGATAAGTACCAGTAAACATATGGGAGGATTATACACTACATTTTCTAAATCCTCACAGGAAATCTAATGAGGTATAAAGTCAATAATGATTCTTTATAAGACCAATTGTAAATATTTAGCACATCACCAGCATGAGATTCACCCAGTACTGGATATTAGAAATTATCAAAAAGGAATACCATAAAACTGAAAATAATGTTTTCCATCAAAACAGTGGCACACATAAGTATTCATGAATGGTGTTATATGATAAAACTACATGTTAATTTTTTGAACTTTAAATAAATCCATTCAAATTATGCACCCTGTGATCATGGCAAATTCAAATACAGAGACTGGTAATGAATGAATGATGATTTTATAAAAAGGTTTTTAAAATACAGTGTCAACAAATCTGCAGGCTGCAAAGACAGACACAGGCAACATTAACACCAGAGGACTTCATTGAGAAGCAAAAAAGCTGTACTTATTCATCTATATGTAGGGAACATTTTGCAAGGTATACATGTGAATTTAAGCCTGAACTGGCTTCTATTATGAAATGATGAGCCATATAGTTATTAGAACAGTAGTGAACATCATTGACTTTAACAAGGTTTTGATTCTGTCACTCAGAGCACTGTTGGGTCCCAGCTAGGGAAGTGTGGATAGCATGAGTGGATTTTAAGAATCTTACCATACCTTCAGGCTCAAAGGGCCATGGTCAGCATTTTACACACTAAGGATCAGCTTGCTACGAGGGGTTTCAATAATGGGCTGATACTGTTTAATTTTCACTGGTGACTTGGATGACAGGACAAAATGCACTCAGAAAACTTGCAGCTGGCATCAAATTCAAAGGATCACGAAGCATACTTCTGCAAGACTCCCCTTCAGCAGGGGGAGTAGCTGACAAACTCTGGAATTCTACCAAGACAAATGAAAAGTCTTGTACTTGGGACAGAGTAATTCCATATAAAAATATAGAAATTCAGCTGGCTAGAAATCAGCTTTGCAGACAAGGATTCAGGTAGACCACAATTTGAACATGAATAAAGAAGCTTGGCCAAGTGCCTGCCAGAATTCCTCCGTGACATGTTCTGTGATTCAATAATCTCAGCTACGAAGTAGTCTGTGACAAATCTGAATTACTAATGGTAGTGGTAAGGGTTGCAAAAGGCAAAGGCAATCCAGTTCAAGTAGCCTAGAGGGATTTCTGAAAAGTTTTTAATAGTATCTCTCAAGTCTTCATCAAGAGCTTTGAAGGGACAGCTACATGTTTTGCAAACTCTACCAGTATGCCTTCATGTCTCAGGGTAAGTCTAGGGAGCAATAATATTGACACCATATAGCAGAGGCACGGAAAGTGAGGAAAAAAAAGCTTAAACTGTCCAAAGTGTTCAAGAGGCCTAGGTTCCTAACATGATACTGTTCTTTTTCATGAAATGGTATGCAACCATTTCATTTGTTCAAAGTACAGCTTCGGTTTACTTCAGCTTCATCTAAGAGTACTCACAACCTGGGCAAATGCATCCTTTATCCTGAGCATGAGGAATATTAAACCATGTTCAGCTACACAATTAATCTGAATTGAATGAACTATTAGTTTGATGCATTACGCTAGTTAGGAGCTTTGATGCAAAAGCAAAGGCAATTTTTCCACTTAAAAACACATGTTTGTTTACCACTATTTTTCTCTTTTTTCTTATTGTAATTATCTGTCTTATTCACTAAACACATTTCAGCACCAATAATAAAAGATGCAGAAGTTTTAACAGACAAAAGCTATTTTTGCACTACACCTATGATTCATTCTCCATTCTCTTTATCAAATAAGACAGAACACTAAGGCATATGTGCAAATATAATTAAGATTTGCTTCATAATGTATCAAAAAGTCAAGTAAAGTTAATACAAACTTCTTTTAATAGCTTAGTTATATTAAGAGGTGGATGTCAATAAAAATTCAACATCTAGAACTACTGAAAGTCCAGCTTACATGGATTTAGATCGTCAGAGTATATGAATCTCCAAATTGATCTAAGAAACTGTAGGCCTAAGAGTTGCCACAGCTTCTTGTCTTTCTACAAGCATCATTCACTATTTCTGCAGTGGACTCCCCAGTTCCTTAGTGGTAGCCAAGAGAAATGACCAAGGATCATGGTTTTCAGTTTTAGGTTCTGAGGGAGCATTTGTCAATTATAGACTCTTCTACATCTTTTTGCTTAGAAAATTCCTTTCACCCTCCGTCCATCACTGACTCTGTGTTTTCTCTTCAGCAACTCTTGTCACTAGTGCTATCATTTACCTACTTTGTAGTTACTGTCAATGAAATCAGTTGAAATTAATGACTGTCTCACTGAATAACACATGATCTCAGAAAAATTTAGTCAAATGCTCAAAGTGGGTTCCCTGTGGAATATAAAGATATCCAAAATGTCTTGTTTGGTTTGGAGTAGCCTTTTCTGCTGCAGATTGCTGTGTGTTAGATCATCTAAAATACATGTTGCACTTTCCAGAACTCAACTTTTTATCTAAAATAACTAAAGATCACTCAGATTTTTTAATTAACCCGCAGCATAAATATCCAGTGTTTGACTGATACAATGTCCAAAATGCAACGAATTTTTGACATTCCTTATTTCTGTTTGGATCTACTAAATCATTGGAAAGCAGAGGACGTAATGCCTTGACTATAATCAAATGTCCTCTTCCCAGTAGCCTTCAAAAATTTGCTTCAAATACAAAAATTCCATCATTGTAGAAGTTTGGTATATTCCAAAAGGTGATCACCATTAAGGTGATCAGAGAATACTTCCTTGTTCTGTTTTTCAGATTAACAACTGAATGGTTAAAATGAACCTCAAAACACCTATAAATCTAGACCACCTGTTTTCAATGCAGTCATAATGAAGAACAAATCAAAAAATCATAACATTATATTATTTAAAAATAGGCACAGAACCAAGTATTGTTATAAGCTATGCTTTTGCTGTATATTGTGAACTACATCTATGGCAATAAATTAGTAAAAATGGTATTTGGGTAAGAACAGTCAGTAATGTGCATCAGGAATAACACACAATTAAAAAAAGGCATTTAGCCCATTATTGCTTCTAATGTTTTCTGGTTTTCTCTTGAAAACAAATTTCACAGGAAATGAAATTATGTGTTAAATATAGCTTTCTTTTCCAGAGAACATGGAAGTGTTAATTCACTAAAGTAACAGTGATAATTGGTTTTACCTTATTTATTGTCGAATGTTGTTGAATTTGTCTAAACAAAAAAAAATAAGGAATTTATGCAAAAATCAATTTATATATGTTTATTGTATTTGGACATGACTAGTTCAAATAAAAACATTTTATCTAAATGCTAGGAGTTAGCATAAATATTTTCAAGTAATTTTGCTCATATAGATCCAAATTTAATGCTCCTGTTTATTGCAAATACAGATGATGAACATCAATATTGCATACCTGCAGTTACCTTAAATGAAACATTTAAAATGCGGTGGTTCAATCTATGAAGTATTTCTGGAACTAATCAATAATGAAATGGGAATTTTAAGAGGAGAGTTGGCAGCCTTGGTAATTCATAGTTTTATGCAGTTTATAGATATAATACTTTGCCAATTTTATTTACTGTGTACCTTCATTTCAATTTCAAATTTCAAAGCTTTTTTCCCAGAATGGTAATAGAATTTCCAAACATTTAGGGTCTCTGAACTTGAGTTTTATTATAACCCAATTTTGTAAAAACTATCTCCTCATCCAGTTCTGTTAGGAGAATGAGAGGACAGTATTCTGAAACAATAATTCAGGATTAAATTAGCTGAACTGCAAAGGTAGTTAGAAAGCCTAAAGCATAGCAGAAATACAATATTTCCACAAAATAAAAAAGATGTCCATGCAAATGTTATTCAAGATTTCCCTAAAATCTGCAGACTAGAGTTACAAAGCAGTTCCTCACAGAAAATGAGAGCAGTTTTAGTATGAAAGAGATTTTGAAAAAAACCTACTGACTGGCTGAAGTGACTATTGATGTTTAGAGGGAAAAAGACTGCAAGCAGAACTCAAGATAGTCTCTGTCATCTGACTGTACAGAGGCTTCTAACTTTTGTTATTCACTGAGTAGTATTTTACTCCTCTTAAGAATAGATGCTCTTGTAAATGTCTATAATTTCATGTTGAACACGGTAACATATTCCTAGAACAAGGACTGTGGGTATTCCAGTCTTGGCTTTGCATACCTGGTATGTTTCCCCAAGACCAAAGCAGGTAATGGGCTATGCATCTAAGATCAGCACAAAGGTTAAAGGACAACCTAAAGACTGACTGGATTAAGCTATGGTTCTTAGCACTTCCATCTCGTATACTACAGTCCTAATCACAGTATTTTCTGATCTACCTTTTCACTAATAATGGGCATCAGATCTTGTCATGGGCTGGGAAATTATCTTCTTTCACTTCTCCTTTGAAAGAATCTGTTTGCAGGTCTCTTCTGAAGAAAAGTAACCAGTGGAGTTGCACCTGGACATCCACTGGAACTCACATGTTCTATTCATTGTTCAACATCATTCAGGAGAAGCAGAAAGAAAATAAAATGATAACATCTGCTGGAACAGAATTTATGGAGAACAATTAATCAGGTAGTTTAGGTAGCAAACACAAAAGCTGGTTTGCTTAAAGATGTTAGTTATGACACTGGTATGTCAAATTCAATATACTTAATTCAGTATTCAAAGTATTACATGAAGGAAATAAAAAAAGTTCCAAACCTTTTTTATAGAGTGATGGGCTCTAAACTGGTTATCATTGCCTAGGTATGAGACCTTTAGAGTATAATTTGCACTTTTCTGAAAATATATACTCAGTCCTGACAATGTATGACAATAAAAGGAATTATTAGGCAAAGACTGGTACTCAAACAGAAAAATATTACTATGCCACTGTATAAATCCATGTTGCATGAGCAACTTGACTGTTTGCTTTTTGTGCCTCCCCCTATAAAAAAAACTTACAGTAAAATTTGAAAAAGAACAGAGAAACACAACAAGAATGACCAAAGATTGGGCGCTTTTCCATACAAACAACTATTAAATGACTGAGAGGTTTCAGAATGGAATAGAGTTGGCTACAAAGATATGTCAGCAACTGAAGGGGAAAAAAGCGTTTCAGAGATTAGAAATATAGAACAATTGTTCATGGTTTCTTATCCTACAATAACTAAATAAATGAACAGGAGGTGTGCACTATGAAATAAAAAAGATAGCACTTGTATCCAGGATTCATTACGTTGTGAATATCTCTGAACCAGAATGCTGTAGACACTAATTTCACATGGGTAAAAGTAATCAAATCTATGAGTGAGACATCCATCAAGAGCTATTAAAGAGAAGCACTCTGCAAGACAAAAATCACTAAAGAGAAAGTATGTTAGAGGAATCTTACATGCTTTTGCTTCTTTTGCAATCTTCCCTAGGCACTCTCAGAACAAAAGTACTGGACTAGATGTACATTTGTACTAATTCAGAGAAGTTGTTAACATGTATATGTTGTCACTCAAAGTAGGTATTAACTTGATAATTCATAAGCAAGAACATATTAATCTTTGTTTAGCATCAACTATTGCTTAAATAGAGTGTTCAGCAAGTTTTAAAAACACTATAACTTTTCCCTCCAACAAATACATCTCTACCACATCTCAGTTGGGAAGAATTATAATCATAATGCAAAACAAATTTTTAAAAAATGACACCTTCTCCAATCATTTATTATGCCAGAGTGGCAACCAGATGAATTGTTTGGATCTCTACCATCTTAGGCAATCAGGTTCCCAATTCTTATACTAAATAACTTCGTAGAGAAGGCTTATGTGGTTTTACTCTCCTCTAGGTTTTCATTGTTTTGCATCTTTTTTTAAACACATTTTGACACAATATTGCACTATGTATACCTCTGCTTCATAGCCTTTGTATGATACCTTCTTTTTTACTACGGTCAGAATTGCATTTCCACATAAATTACTGCTAACCTACTTAAGATAAGATTGGACACTCTGAGAGCATGATCTGTTTAGAAAACCAGCTTGAGAATCTATTGACCGTTTAATTCTGTATACAACACAGGCACAGGGCTATTTTGTTAGCCTATTTCCTTATTTCCTTTGGTAGAAAATGGTCAGGTTCTTTGTTGGGGATTGGGGAAAGAGTGGGGTTTTGTTTGTTTTTTTTTTCTTTAACTCCAACAGCATCTATAATACATTTGGATAATTGCACACATGCTTTTAGGCTGTAGATAGAGTCACAGAATCATTCAGGTTGGAAGAGACCTATAAGATTGTCGTGTCCAGCTGTTAATCCAGCACTGCTGAGTCCACCACTAAGCCATGTCCCTAAGTACCACATCCACACATCTCAGATAATATTCATCCAACTAAAAAAGGGGTCCAGTCACCAGAGGGAGTGAAGTCAGCACTAACAGAGTTAGCATGACAGACAATTTTATCAAATATATGCAACCCACATATACATAAATATTCCTACTGAACTCAGATCATATGTTCTCTAATGAATACATAAATAATTATTATATGTAATTATGAGATGTTTATTTCTGAACATTTAGAAAGCCAGGAGTGATGAGAAGGAAGAAGTTTCACAGTTTACAGTATCACAGACCACTAAAATAGCTTTAACTGACTGGAGTACTTGATATTCTTTCCCCTCACCCATACTGTTCTCAATATTTAAATGGAGTTGTAGCAGCCTACATTCTGAGGTGACATACTCAACTCTATACACATCCAAATATTTTTAGCAGTGACAGCACATAAGAAGCTACTTAAAACCACTTAAGAGATCTGTGCTATATTAACCAGGCAAAGGCTTGATGACAAGAGATCGAGACTTATTGAAATAAAATTAAAAAACAAACAAACAAACAAGATCTTTTCATGCATGTCTTCAAACATACCAAGTAGTTCTATCATTAGAGGATTAAACCAATGCTACTTTCCTGATTTAAAATAATAACATGTAAATTATATTTTCCTTCATTGAATATATGACTTCAGAATACGAAGTTAGATACCAGTTAGAACTAACAATTTGTCAGAATGGAATGCTTTTATCTAAGTGCCTTATGAATGCACTAAAACAACTGGCATTATCTAATATGTGTACTAGCAACTGTTACAGACTAGACTAATAAGATTAACAGATATGTTAAAGAACAATATACTGCCTTCAAAAAAACATTCATATTGATGACCTTAGGACCCTTTTATTTTTTTTGACTTTGCTAATTTTTATAAGCTTTATATGTAATTGTTGTAGAAGTAGATTTTAGAAGCAGCTATATTGTATTCCTCACCCTTTAGCACCCTTTAGTTTACACATTCCTCAACCCTCTTACCCCATTCCATGCACCCCATATCAATCCTACCCCTGAATTCAGCAGAAATGTTTAGTCTCTTGTCAAGGCAAGGCCTATGCTGTTTGGAAAACACTCATATCTTGGCCTGAACAACAGAACAGAGTCAAGAACTAGGTGACTGTATACCCTCTGTGCTCTGAGGATGATGAGAATGATGAAGTAGGTGGTCTTGAAAAGCCCCCAGATCCAATTCCCAGGGAGTGGACCCAGGGCGGACCAGAGCAAAGGCTATGGCGTGGAAACACTTGGGATTGGACAGATATTATTATAAAATATAACATCTCAGGCACAGCCAGTGCATGCGCGTCTTGTAACACCTATGCCTTGGCACAAATTAAAACCCTTTCCTTATCTCACCCTCAATTAACTGCTCCTGAGTTTTTTTCTTTAGCACCAGCTGAGCAATATACATTTTTAAAGCAAGTGTTTTCTTCAAATGCTTTTGAGATTACAGTAAGAATCACAAAAAGACCTTCCTCTTCCAAAAAAAAAAAATAGTAAGCCTAAAAGTCCTCTTCTAAGAATGTTTTTAAAAATTAAGTATTCCCCTTACCTATTTGATTAATCTATTCATTTTCATAAAACAAAAATGAATTTATAGATAATTGATGTGTTTCATTGGGGGCTGGTAGTATAGTCATTATTTTTATCTTTCTGGAGTTAGAAATCAATTTGTAACTGCATTGTACTTTTTAAAAGACAAATTAGGTTGAAAAGAGAAATAATGCATTTGTCATATTTAACTAATATTGCAATTATCGTACTCTCTCCAAATTTTGTATCTTTAGATCATTAGAATCAGCTGAGCATTGGAAACTTACCAGAGAGATGATTTTGATATAGAAGCATGTCTCTCCTCCTTTTAGGACAAACAAGTTCAGGAGATGCAAGTTACTAGGATAGATATGCACTTCTCCCTTCCAAAGGGATGCATCATGAAGCCCCTTGCAAAGCACCACCTTTTTAATTTTTCTCCCTTATCACAGTTTATGAGTGAGCAACAAAAATTTTGCCAAATATAGGGTAAAAAAATCTTGGAAATTGTAGAATCATTGAATGGTTTGGGTTGGAAGAGATCTTAGGGATTCCCTCGTTCCAATCCCCCTTGCCATGGGAAGGGACTTCTTCCACTAGACCAGGTTGCTCAAGGCCCCATCAAACCTGTCCTCAAACACTTCCAGGGATGGGGTATCCACAGCTTCTCTGGGCAACTGTTCCTGTGCCTCATCACCTTCAGAGTAGACTTTTTGTCTAACTTCTAATCTAAGCCTGTCCCCTTTAATTTTTAAACCATTTCTCCTTCTACTGTCATATATTCTTATAAATAGTCTCTCTTCCTTGTTGTCTCCAATCTCATGGCTTTTGTGAATTTTTCCCCTTATTCTATGGCATTGTCCAGCATGTGGGTCAGGAGGACCTTTATGAGCAAAACTTTTGCATTTAATGAATCTTTGTTGACTTAGGACTGAGGAGGGAAAGACCAAACCAAGGCCTGAAAACATCAGCTAAGACAAAACTAAACATAAATTATTTTAAAAAACTAACTAACTAAATAAATAAATAAAAATGGGGCCGTATATACAATAAATACAAGACAGACACGAAAATGGTCCTTCTCTCTGAACACAGTGAAAGTGTATTATCACCTGTAAGATCACTGCAATTACTATGGTTTGAGTGCCCTTGTAATAAATGCAGACATAATAGGAAGAGTTTATCAGCTGATAAGCTGAATGCTCTTCTTCAGCCTATTATGTGTCTACTTGTGCTACTTTTGCCTTGGGAAGTTTAAAATGGAAAACAAAAATATGTCTGAGGGAGTTACCAAGGAAGGAATTCTTCCAATTCTTTCCATTACTTCCACTGTTTCCTTGCTCAGGGCCCTGAAGTACCCTTAGAACTCGTGTGGAACTGTCCAGAAACTGTTCTCAAAACTGACATTAAGAAGGCATTTTCAAACAAGAATTTGAAGTCTTAAGTGGGTGCCTTAAAAAGCACCCCTCAGATTAAATTATATACCCACACTTTTTTATCTAGGGGTACCTATATGGCATTTGTATTCATGTCTCTGTGTACAGCACACAATTTTAAAATAGATTTACTCCTTTTATAAATTAGAAACAAACGAAAAAAAACCAACTCCCCCTGAAAAGATACGAAACATCAAATGGTTGTTGAAGCACCTAATTTAGGATGCCAAGATAAATTACTTAATTTACTTTTATTTAAAACTTTATTTAAAATGTAATAAGTTGACAATTTTCATATTGAAAATTAATTTATACATATTTTATGTGACATATTCAATAAAATATTTAAATCTCAATATTTCATTCACTATGTACTTCAGTTGGCCAAAAATATGGATATGTTAGGATTGTTGTAAACTGCAAAACCATACAACATAAAAAAATCTCATCCTATGGAAGCAAAATATTTAAAGAGAAAAAATATAACAAACTGAAAAGTTATGGAAAAATACTACAATGAAACTTGAAATTTTCCTATTATGTTTGGGAAATTAAGTTAGTAATTTTACTGAAAAAGAAAATTTTACCAGAACCTAATTAACCATGAACAATGAAGTGAACTAAAAGAGTTTCTTCTCCAATATATTTATTTGTAATGCAGACATTTTTGAGCCAATTTCTCCTTACTGTATGCAATGGATAGTTTGGAGCATTCAATAAAAAAATCTTTTCCAATGCACTGTAATATACTTTTCTCTAAGGTCTAGTGAGAAAAGCTCACAAGCTTCGCAAAATTGGAATTTTTTTTATTAACTCCATTTACAGAATTTTCAAAGTACTTTCATGAAATCTGGTGCAAAACTGTATCTTCATATTTTCTTTTTACAGTGGAAATGTCAGATATGCTTAAGAAATCCAGATGTCTCAGGAATTACTAAAAACCTTTTACCGTCTTCTTCTGATTAACAATTTTTCTATTTTTATTTACCCAAATGCAAGAACAAAACCAAAGCAAGCAGAGTGGAAGAGTTATAAAGGAAAACCAAACAAAACCCCCACAAAACAAACAACAAAAACGAAAACCAAACAAACCCAACCAACCAATAAAACAAAAACAAATAAATAAAATTTTGAATTAAATTATTCTTCTCGCACTTTTCTAAAGAGAACATTAGTATTTGATATTTAAAAATCACTAGTACACAGAAAAGGCAGCTTTTCCATTCAGTTCTCATCTGAAATACTTAAATTGACGTAGTCATCCAAATGTTCCCCTTTTGATGATATGGGGAATGAATTACAACAACCTTTTCTTTCCCTTTTTCTATTTCTTAAGTGCAACTGACACGTGATCTCTGAGTCTTACAACATTACGGTAAAGTTTCCTCAGGCTTTAAGTTTGCAGTGCTTGCTAGAGCAGAGTTTTTTTAATTTTCCAAATATTTTACTATTTGAATTTAATGCTGAACTAATAAACCCTTTACTGCAACATGCAGGAATGGTCTTATTTTATTGAATGGATTTTAAATTGGTGCTTTCAGCTACATGGAAAATATAAACACTATCTAGGCACATAAGGAAATAACCTGACATACAGGTTTGAACATTTCATCCATGTCTTAATTTCAGATTAAATACACTGTTTTTTGTAAGAGAAAAAGGATTTCTCTGTGCTAAAGAAATCCTAAAGAAATCAAATGCTAAATATGACTTGAGTTATTTTTAAAGGAAAGATAATTTGCATTGAGAGTTAATATAATAATAATTATGAAAAAATATTTTAGAAATTGCGCTTATTTATTGTTGGCTAACTGCTTATAGACAGCTACTCTTGAAGTTGAAATCGGTGACCAGTTTTAGCTATGAAATCCAGATAAAGAGCTAATGACATGGGGTATAAAGGAAACAAGTAATGCAATGGTTTTCTTACTAAATAATATTTTATGAGCTTATTAATTTTCACTATAGTTCCAGATGAGTAATTCTGCCTTGAAGTAGAGATACTTAATATTCTTGCTTGCGGATTAGCTGACAATTGTCTCCTTTAATGCCCAGTCATTACTCCTTATGTACTGATAGAATTTTCCCTTTCTTCCCACCACCTTGTTGCCATTACGGAGAAAGAGAGTTTCCTTTAAAATAGTTGGTAAATTGTTATTTTAAATTTTTTCTTGAAATGTTCCTTACAATTAAGGATGTTGGAATTGTGGATGTTGGGACATCAGTCATGTCTTAATCTCACAAGTGCGCTGCTTTGCACAGATGAAGATATTCTCAGAATTAGCAATGTAACAAAACAGTTGCAACAATACCATAACTCATCACAGATGACTGATTCCTCAGAAATAATAGACCAGTTACTAGGGAACTTGGTTAACCATAACCAGATATGTGTAATTGTTAAGTGTTTTCTTTTTCCTTAACATTCTTTGTCATTCTCCATAGCACTGAAATAAGCTCGCTGAAAGACATGTAAGACTTCATTCTCAGGCAGTTTGAGCCACTAACAAATGTTATGCAAGTCAATCTCTACCAATCCTCTTGTCTGAAACAAAGCTACTATAACCAAGTTATTTGGTTCCAGCCTTCATCCTCTGCAGTCCTGTATTTCACAGCGCTATCTCTTGTTCGATTCCAAAATTTGGATATGAGAAAAAGAAAACTGCTAGGTTTAAACAAAAGCCTTAGTCTAGCAGAAACTGGGGAAAAACCTCCATCTAGAGTCCAGACAAGGATCCATTGATGTCACGGGTTTGGAATGTCCTGCCCCAGCCAGGAGAAACCATGCCCTGATTTCATCAAGCCAGTGCAGAAGATTATTGTATTTTATCTCTCCCTTTGTGTTCCCTGAATCCTGTGCATTCTGCAAACCTGAATTCCTCTTTCCCCCAGGTAATCCCCCTAAGATGGGTTTTCCCCTATGCTGTATATGTAAAACCCTAAATTTGTTAACCTGGGTTTTTCCCTTATGTCATCCCCTGAAACCCCTTATTTGTAATAAATTGTAATAGTTACAACCCCCTGTTGAATATGTAGACCCTAAACCCTTTAAATATGAACTTGTAAGTCTAATAAACCTTTCCAGTTTTATGCCTCCGCTGGGATCGTCATATTATTTACTCACTACAGTCTCTACCAACCTACATCACTAAACCAGGCAGAAGCTTCCAGGTAAATGCACTGATGGGATTAGAGATCAGCAGAACTCAATGTTCATAAACAAAATCTCTTAATTTCTTCAGTATGTTCTGACATCCAAAGACCCTGTGAAATATTTGTTTCATTGACTCATGCAAACCTATCATGGCCTTAAATTTGTTACTTGATCCCCCCCAATAATGCGGGAATCAAGTAACACCTTTTGGCACCTGGTCTTAGCAAAAGGTCAAATTCCAAATTTAAAGAAATGAAATGCACTTATTCAGCATCACAATGTATTCACTTTACTAGTGTTCCAGTTCTAATTATCTGGCCTTAGGATAAAGCAGCTTATTTACACTTAAATGTGACTGGTTCCTTTTCAAGATTTTTATACAGGTTTTAAATTACCCAAGTAATTTAAATTATATACAGGTTTTAAATTACACTAGGAGAGACAATAATAGGGCTACATAAAGTGATGAATATCATACTTCATCAGAGCTTCATGACAAGCATGTAAAATATCTGATCTTGCAGTACTTTGATAAACTATTTCATTTTGTGTATATCCAGAAGAAAGGCAAAAATCAGGTAAAATTTTAAAAGAATAGAAACCTTCAGCTGCATGATAGCACTTCAAGTGTTTGGAATGTATACTATAAAGAAAGTATGTTAAAATCAGTTATCTCCTACTTTGATCCAGTTCTGAACAGGCAAACTACATCAACACTTCAGCATTTCTCAGAGGATTTGTACATTGCAAACCAGAAAAAATTAAGTTGTTTGGGTTTGGTGTTTTGGGTTTTTTTTAAGGACCCATTTTACTCAAAGACTTTTAAATAAAAAAAAAAAGTTTCTAAAAAAACCACCAAACAGCAAAAAACCACCACCACAAAAACCCCAACCAACAAAAAACCTCACAGTCTTACTGGGGAAGCACCAGATAAACATATTTATCATGATTTAAAAATCATTTGGCATCAAAATTAATTGACTTAGTGGCATGTGAGAAATTTCAGGCACACTACTTCAATCCATTAAACAATATTTAATACCTTAAATATTTCCTTATTTCTAATGTTCAGTTTAAAGCTCTACCCACTCAATAGAAGAGAGTGCATCTTTTTGCAGCTGAGGTTCTCCAGATTGTAAACACGAGTAGCACCAGTAAAAATTTGAAAGATAGATTAAGTTGAGCTAAAAATCATTACCATGAAGTCCAATAGCTCCTGCACAGTATGATGTTAACTGGTGTTTTCAGAGGTTAGTGGTGAAATATAACACACTCTGTAACACTCTAATACACACAAGTTGTTACTGAAAAGGAATTAATGGTAACAGGAGATAGAATAATACCTCTTCCTCCCTCAGAAAATGTTTCCTCTACTATTTGTTAATGTTTTACTATTGAAGACTTATCGCAGTTATAAAGCTCTAACTCACACTCCACACTAAACACAATATTGAATTATTGGAAGTATAAATTCAATAAGTATTTTTTTGAGTTAAGTTTTGTGGACTTGAGGATAACTCAACCAAGTGGGAAGTCTCATTTATTTCATTGGGTAATTCAGTATAGATTTTTTTAATTTAGATTTTGTTATCAGTGTTTTTTTAAGTTCTGATCTATTTTGCTTCAAAACCAAAGATACATATTGCAAAAAAAAGATTTTCGAACATGCACCTGTAATAATTGCATTTGAAAAATTAAAATAGAAGTAAAGTTATTATAATGAAAGCAGTGATGTTTCAGAATATCTTTTCAGGACTGAGAAAATGTAATAACTAAGCATATGTGATCATAACGAGCCCTGTATTTATGGGGACTTCTTGCTGCTTGCCTTTGATTCCAGACACAACAAAGTACTGAGTTTGACAGTCATATTAGGCACTAGCCTCACATTTCCTTCTAAAAGGTGAGCCCAAAGACAAGTTCTGTAATTTCAGACCAGATCAAAAACTCCTGTAATAGCTGCTGTTACTGGAGTTTTATAAATCACTTCATACAAACACCTGGGCAATAAGAAGTACTTGAAATCCAAATCTGATATATGTGACCTGAATGGCATTTCAAAGCTGAAGGTACTTTTAAATATATAAAGCAGTAGCATGTACAGTAACAGCATACATCATCCTGAATAACAGCTGCACAACAGATTAGATATTGTTAATAGTGTTGAGTGGTACCTGAAAGCACAAGTAATTCCAGTGAAACCAAAAAGCATCATTAATAGAAGAAGGGACTATACAATTGGGTCATATTTGGTTTTGTCTAGATAATTCTTTCTGACAATTTCTCGCACATCTAGAGGTAATTTTTACAGTCAAGTCATCAGTGTGAGGACCTTCTGTGGTCCCTTCTACAAGCATAAAATAACATCTAAAATAGTTCTACACTAACAATAGAAAATGATTCTGAAAGATGTTGTTATTTTTTTCTTCTTTTTATGCAGGATATCAGTTGTTACATGGAGCAGTTAATTCGATTATGTACAGTAAATTTGGTATTTATATTAATTCTATTCAATCAGATTTTTTCACAAATGTCTAAATTAGTCATTCTTTCTATTGAAATCAGAAAGGGAAGTGCCTACATATATGTATACATCTGCATCTACTGAGTGATAAAACAAAATAATTTATTCCTATTTACTTGCTTGCAGTATGCCTTGAGGTATTACAACCCACCATGAAGGCCACCTGAAGTACTTGCTTTGAAATTTCATTTGAGATGGTACTTTAAAGAAGGAAAACACAAGATTATTTGTTTTGGAAAAGAGCACCAGATGAAAAGTAAAAAGAGAAAACAGTTGCAGCTAACACAAAATTCTCTTGATACATAGAGGACATTAACCAAAGAAAGAAAACCCTTGAAAAATAAAGGAAGTACACTGGTTGAAATTTAGATTGTAGAAGATAAAGCTTTCAAGAAATTGTATTCCCCCTCCTTTTTAGATTTTGTTTGGCTCATTCATCTTACGATTTCACCTTTCAGAGAAAATTAAGTATATTTCTCCCTGTCTAAAAAACACATTTGCTGATAGAAAACCCTTTGTCTTGAGGTTGGCTGAGGAAGGAAAGGAAAAAAGCAAAAAAAAAAAAAAAATTAAGGTGGAACTGGATCACTTTTAGGATATAATTTTACATTATGTGGTCAAAGAAGTGGAGGACTGAACAAGATGATTTCTTCAGTCCCAAGCTCCCAAAACCTAACTAAACTTTCTAATTTATCTTCTTATGTTAAAAGAAAAATTTTTCGGAATCCTCCCTGCACACACTACTGATTTAGTTAAACTGTTATGACATATAGTAGACAAATAACTCACAGATATATGTTACAGCATCAAAAATTACCCCTCATGGTATGAGTGAAAACAGTCTATACCCAGAAAACCACAATAGTTTTGCCAGTATGTAAAACCCTTCAGAAACCAGTAAGCATCTTCATCTGCTTGCAGTGTTCTGTGAACCTGGACCTGGCACAAACCTTCACAGCAGAGAACACCCTCTCAGGCATTTTCTTTCTTTGTTACTACCTCAGCATCTGACCTTCTGAAGGGTGAAAGGGATTTTCATTCAATTGCACATAGTTATCTACATTTGGTTGTCCTGTTTATTGTGAACTCATTTTGTCAGATAAAATGAGACTGTCGAAAGTAAATCACAGAACACAAACAAGCATATATATGTATGTACATAGATATAGATTTACATGCATGGTAATACCTTAAAAACAGCCAATGACTAATCTTTGTTCTTAGGGTGGTTCCTTTTCTACTACTGGAGAAAAAACAGAATTCCTGGTATTTGTGAGGAAAATTTCTAATTAAATATACCAATGAAAAGAAATCCTACCTGCAAATGCTAATGGAATAGACTCTCATTTCTGTTACGAAAATAAACAAGAAAAAAAATCAAAAAAATAACTCCTTTGAATTTTGTGCAGAAGTTTTGAATAGAAGTTTTGAATTTCTTCATCATGCAAAGGTAAATCTTCTCCACTGCCATTCTGAGGCAATAAAAGTCAGTAACACTTGTTCCAGCAGTTGGATGAACTTCAATGAGGAGAGATTGACATTTTTCAAATCCACTACTCCACTAGAGTTAGGGATAGAGGCAAATGCACTGGGAACAGCAGGTATTAGTGTGAAATTAGGTTTCATATATACATGAAAATGGTGGAGATAAAGGAATAAAAAACCCATGAAATCCACACGGTCAAGTTATATTGATGGGGTACTGTTCAAGAGGTAAAAAAAAATTCTACAAACATTTTTTTAAGTCAATTAACAGCTGTGTCTTTTAAATGTCTTTAAACATCAAATAACACCATAACATTTTGGAAGATGATCCCCTACAATCACTATTACTCAGTTATAATCTTTCATTATATATGAAAATAATTTAAAAAAATAATTTGAAAAAAAAAATTTCCTATTTTGGTTTCTATTTGTTCTACATGTTTGAAAATGTCCAAGCTGGTGAAAAATAATATCTTCCTTATTGTAAAAAGGGACAATTTCAGAATTATAATATATAATCGCAATATAATGTATTAATAATATATAATTACAATATAACCAAATAGAATGCAAAATTTAAATTATTAAGTTCTCAAATATTTTGAACATTCCTGGGTCACTTTATTGAAGAAAATTAAAATGTTTAATTCTGTTGTAGGTGGATGCTTAATTGAAGAGATACTTGTGCGTGGAATAGTGTGTAGAAGATGCGTCATGAGTGCTTCTTGTGTATATTTCCATACATGGATCTGGTTCCCTGTCTATATTAATTGTCTGTATCCTCATAAATCCAGACTTGCCATTACTAGTGACAGCTCACAAGCTTTGCCCTAAGCAAACAACACAGGCCTCTGGACAGATTCTGTCACATTCTCTTTACCTTAAGTTAGCATGGCTTGTGTGGAGAACTTGGTTTCAGCTTTGGGTCAGCTTGTGAAGCCATAAGAGCAGTAGTCAAATGACAGGATGGCTCATTAAAGTTGTTTTGATTTTGCTTAGCTTTTATAGGAATATATTGTTTTTGTTAATGCTAGTGAAGTAGGTCAAACTGACTGAATTCAAACTGTCTTGAGACCAAATGCAACGGAACTAGTGTATTTACCTCAAATTTATTTAAAGAGTATTTATTTTATCTTAATTACAGAGTCTAATGTTATGTCACATTTCTTTCACTTTTTGGGCAACATACAATGAAGTGCGCATGTTTTTAGGTTTTGTTTTTCAACAATATAATGAATATTTATGCATTTTGTTAACTACATAGGAGAATGAATCTTGCTCTAGAAATTATTTTCCAAGATAGCCTTATAGTTTTAAATAGGGTCTTCTCCACTATTGTATTTCAACAAAGAAACCTAAATGATTCCTAATCTTATGGAATCTAATGTTTTCATTAGAATTCATAATAAGGCAATGGTTAATATACCATATGGAAATTATTTTTATTATTCAAAAGTTCATTAAAAATATATAAGAAATGCTATTTTTATGTCTGAAGTTTTACAATAATACAGAATAATCCCTCAGAGACACATCAAAATCTTATTTGGAAGAAAAATATTGTGCTTCCATTGTTACAAGGTTTCAGTGTTTTTAAAAAGCATGCTAATGCTTTAAACATATCTTTAACCCTCATGGAATGCTATGTGTGTTAAATGCTTCCATATAAATTTCCACACGGTATGCACATAATCAAGATCTAGAAGTAGAGCACCTAATCATATAATCATAGATAATGTGTGGATGTCTTTCCATAGATGCTGTATAATTCTGCACATTTTTGTAAGCCAAACTTGTAACACAACTCTAAATAAAGAAATTAAGGTATTTCCTAGTGTTTTGTTGCTGCAGATGAACTAATTTATCTCACTGTCACAACGTCCTAACATCTCCCACTTTCTCCCCACGCCCTTATTTCTTGGCTGTACTCTCACCTCTTTTGCATGAGTCATGGTCTGACCCTTCCCTTCATCAATTCAGGTCATTCAGCAGGACTTGGGTGGGATATGGAGGGTGAATATTTTTCTGCTGACTTAGTAAGTGACTCAGAGGAGAGCGTGTGAGTGCCAGGACAGTGCAAGAAAGGCAGTCAGATAACCTCAGGAAGCAGGATCAAGTTATTTGTAGGAGCAATAAGCCATTTGTTCAGCTAAGTGGTATCGCAAAATCAATCACACTTTCTGAAAGATTTTTAGGGAAATAAAAATCGTCAAAACTAAGAAACTTTCAGGTAGTCTGTCTTGTTTATCCATTTCATGTTTATTCTACTTGTCATGCAGCCATTTTTAGTATAAATTCATTACTTTTTAGTTTAAACTCTGTAAGTTGTTTTGAATCTTTTTTTCATTTGACATCACTTAAAGTGGCTGAGAGCTCTCATCTGCCCAAAGATAAAGTACAAGAAGACTAAAACAACGGGTTGCAATGCCTCATTGAACATACATTAATGGACTAGTCAATGTATAATCAAACAATAATTATAGAAAGAATTGAGCACAAACTTCATCTTCTATGCTGCCAGGTTGTTGAATTTAGAGCAACAGCTTTTGAAACCAAAAGCCAGTTTTCAAGATTCAGTCTCAGGTTCGAGGTACATAAAAGAGAAAAATCATCAGTTCTGATCCGGATATAACAAAATATAAGGATATTACATTTAACACACTGTATAAAAGCTCTCAACATCTTTCTTCTTTCTGCTATTCACTACCATGTTGAACCTTATCCCAGTATTTTTGGTCAAGATGTTTTAAGTCCTATACACAATTGTTCCGACATCCTCTTGGCACTGAGAGAACAAATACCTTGCGAAACTACACCACAAATCTTTTATCTCATTCCAAGTCCTATGAAGACATAAGACATGTAATAGAAGTGGTACATTTGTTGCTGGGTTTGTCAGGAATGATCTTATCAGCAGTCATAAATACAGGGTGTGGAGAAGTATTTTGGTTCTACTGATTATGTCTTGACCACACTACTTGCCACTTTTGCGCAACACAGACTTACCAATGCAAGCTGGTATCAAAAAACATTACCTATGAATTCTCCATTACCAAAATCCCTCATAAATCTGGAACTTTTTATAGTGAGTATCATTGATTTCTGCTACAAAGTTTTCTGCTATATCATGACTGTTAAGTTGTACAGCATCTGGATATATCAAGATTCAAAAAATAAAAAATGCTCTTTCACAAAGGCAAAGCAAGAAAGAGAAAACTGAAAGAAGAACAGGCTAGTCTTGGTACTTACGAAAAGCTCTATAGAACTCTTCCAGAGCCAGGTGCTTGTCACTATTATAATCATCGTATTTCAGCAAATCGAACACAGAGCAGTCAGATGGTTCCTTGCCAAGCTCATCCCGTTTTATTACCTGACAAGAAAATTATAACCATGAAATTGTATTTGAGCTCTTAGAGTTCTCTGGTATAATTAATTGTTTCTAATAATCATTTAATAGATCATTTTAAGGTTGCTGTGGGGCAATGAACTGCAACTGTGTAAAGTCAGGGATTTTCAGTTACTTTGTAATTATTTATTACAGTTTTAAAAGTTAATACCTTTAGGACAGACTGAAATTACACAAAAGTTCTTAGAGTATACAGATAATATATATAATGGGGATAGACAGAAGCACTATAAAGGCACTGGGAATTTTAAATCTGATCTTACTTTATATGTGCTGGAATGGTGATTAAGACACATTCAAATATACTTGAAAAAATAATTTCCCAAGTACAAATGGCAGAATGTCTTTTTCTTCTCAGTCTAATTCCTAACCACAGAAACCAAGTGCAGACACTTTCAAAAATAATTAATATAAACTCTTCTTATCGCACTAATTGTATCAACTTCTTATAGGCTTTGGACAAACCTATTATCTCCCTAAAGACCTGTTATATAAGTAGTTGACCTGAAAAGGTTTCTGTTTCTTAATGGGGGTACATAAAATTTGTAAATAGATCATGATTAATAGCTATTAGATTTTTAACTCCAACGGACTTGCCCCAGAGAAATGTTCTTTAATGCGTGCGGCATTTTGGTTTAAGTCTATGTATATAGTAGACATCTGCTTAGATTCCATCTGAGGAATTTTTAAGATGCTGCTGATGATTCAGAATTGTCATTTTACATGATGCTTATATTAAAAATATTATCACATAACTGAAAGAACCAAAACTAATGCAACTCTTTGTTGTAATATTGCACAGTCTACAGTTTTGTACCAGGCACAGAAAAATGGAATATGACTTAGGTAATTCCTAGGTAAATTAATTATTCTTCCAATAACCCGTCTCCCAAAATAATTGTTAAAAGATTATATTTGTATTAACATAGGATAATTTCTGGAAAACAGGGTATACAGGGGCTTTTGTTTTTCAGTTGCTCTGCAAAGGAATTGATTCAGTTACTATTCATGTAAATACAAAATAGTTAAAAGAATAATAGAGAATAAAAGAAGCAGTAGAAGAAAAAGACACAAATATTTTATGCTACCAGAAATAATCTGCTATATATTAATATAAAAGCATTATAAAAGATAATCACCTTGTTTGTACATTAGAGAGTATGAAAACCATATACATAGACAAGAAAAAACACCACAAAACTGTCTTTTGTTATTATTAATTAAAAATACATACTACACTACCTGAATATTATTGTTATTTCTCACACTTTAAAAGCCTGTTTATTGAGTTCACATTAAACTGAATTAAGAAAAAATAAAATTGTGTAGATCATGCAGTTGGTGCATACCTTTATGCAAAAATGTAGCCTGGGAAAAATTAGTAATTCTAAGCCCATTACGGTTATACAAGAAGTACTAAATATGCAATGGTGTGTAATGAAAACTTTAGCAGAACTCACTGAGATTTCAAGGCCTTGAAATGTTCTTAAAATCATAGCTGGTTCATGGAAAAGGCACATTTAGGATGAGGAGTTGTTCCTTTAATTGCCTGAAATTGTTTTAAACACCTGCTTTCACTAGCTTCAACTGTACAAATAAGGATGAAACGTTACACCTAAGGTGTAAGAAAACCTTTTTTAAAGTCCCAAAACACCTACCTCTATAGTATCACATTTTAAATTGCAAATTAGTGTTCTCAGCTTCTATTCTTTGACCTGAAATCTGTCTTATGATGCTTTTCATTTATAATTGGTCGATTTTATTTAAAATAAGAATAATCATAATTTTAAAAAATATTAGATAGAATGAATGTGCTAATATGATACTACAGACATGTGCATTTTATCATCCTGTCAATTATTTCATTTTCATCCTCAGTAAACCTATAATTTTGATTACAGATGTAAGATTCAATATTTGTTTATGTACAGACATGTTTATGCCGGTGATATACTTTGGGGTTCTTTTGAAAATACACTTGCTGTTGATAAATCCTCCAAGCATGTCTGTGAGGACAGGTTTCAAAAGGTACAGAAGTGATTTTATATCATGATTATCTTAATTATCTGTGATTTGCTGCTAGAAGAGTTGTTCCAATCAGAATTCTCTTGTGCAGGACCTAGCCATCTCCCAGCTCTGCAATGGGACCTGTGGATCAGATCAACTCTGAGATCGAAATCAAAATTAATCTTTGTGGAGTTTTTGATCAGTTGGTTGGGTTTTCCTTTTGAAGGGGTGGGAGATTAATGTCCTGTCACATGAGATATGATCACAACCAGGTACAACTCAGAGTGTGGGGGTTTGGATTTTGAAAAATTGCCTGTTTCTGTAGCATCTTGAAGTTAGATCAGACCAACTATGATATGAAGTTACAACCTGTATGAGACTCTAGCAAAGTAAATATGACTGGTTACCAAGGCATTAGCCAACAGAGAAGTTGTTTAGGAACTTATGTTGGCATCAAGTTCTATAATCATCAGGATCAAATGGCCTGTTCACAAGAGTCCCTGAGTCAGCTGAGACCTTTTTCATGTTAACATTACCTTTCAACAGATCTTCCAGTATCAGTAAAATTCCATGGAAGAGGATATATAATGATGGTGTGCAAATATTCAAACAGGTCAAGAAAAAATATTAGTATTGGATTAAGAAATAAACAGTGGAATTCACAAATTAAGGCTGTGAAGATTTTTTGTGTTTCTAAATGCTGCCATAGCATGATATTTTAATACCTTCTTCTAGGAAATACAGCCTGTCAGACAATCCCAATTTCATTTCCTTTTACTTATGTAAGATTTAATTTACAAAGACAGCTTGCTAAACACAATATTTTCTTATAGATATTTTTAATTTCATGCACTATGTAATCACAAGATAAAAATAATATGCAGTGTCAATAAGGCATATACTGCATGAATAATAACATCAATTATTGCAAAACCTGAAAAAAAAATAGATGTCTGTAAGGAATTACCAATAGCTAAAACAATCCAGTAGGATTTTTAAAATGTGGGGTCTCATCCCAACCTCTTTTGATAATTTAAAAGTAAGTAAAAAAATAAAATTGGTAGATGGTATGTACTGTTGAGGTGAATAATAATGAAGAGAATGACAAGGCAGCATATGGAATGAAATGGATCACATGATTGAATGTTTTCAGAAAAAGTACTTGTGTTTTTGTACAATGTTATATAACATCTAAAACTAGGAACCTTGTAAAAACCTAATGTAAGAACCTCATACCTTAATGAGGATTAATGGGCTCTGGAAAGCATTTTATCTGAAAAACAAAGTGGCAAGATTTGCTGGCGATAAAGAAGCATTATAAATTCCAGGATCATTCCGTAGCCTAACCAAGTAGCATGATTTTTTGAAGTGTAACAAGGTAACTAGGGCTAGAAAGACAATGGTGGGACTGAATTTGAAACACAACACTCAGTTTTGACTTGCACAGATTAAAATTTAATGTTGAGAAACTAGAAGAGAATTTACCAAGTTAGAAAGTATCCATAAAACAAACCGAAGTCTGCTGAGACACTTTACATTAAGTGAACTGAGAAAAATCAATCTTTATAGGTTTGAGGGAAGGAGAAAGGTTTACTGGGTTGTTTGTTTGTTGTTTGTTTGTAAGGGAGACTTAGACTTGACCATATCATGTTCCATAGGTAATTTCTCAGGGGAAGAAATAAATATTTCAGTTTGGAAAATCATTAATAGGACAGGAAAAAAATGGATAACACCTATAAAACAGGAAAAGAAAAACCATAGGAACAGTTAACCTTGAATACTGTGTCTTTTAAGTTCTCCTTGATGTTTTCAAATCAAGGCTGCATACTTCCTTATAGACCTTTTCTGCAAGACATTATTTTTTTAATTAAAAGTATTGGATAAATAGAATAAAATCTAACATTTATGATACACCATCATCTAATCAAACTTGTATATCATAGATGATTCAACAATGTGCCTTAAATTTTAAATTCTATTAATCTATTAATCTCTGTCTCTGGAGGAGAGAAGAGTAAAATTTAAGAAAACTGTTTCTTAAGACAATTCTTTAAACACAACTTGTCTACTGCTTGGTTAAACTAAACAGACAACAATTCGTTAGGGAGCAAGAATAGAAACTGAAAAAATTTTTAGTAAGTCATAGGCTAGAAATAAAATACTTATTATAAAAATTGAAATCTCATAAAGATTATCTGCACAATTTTATGATTGTGCCATACAAATCAAACATGGATTATTTGTTTTCAAACTTCTAAGCTGAAAATTCATACCAGAGAACGTTCGCAAATATTTATGCTCACAATTTTTACTTTACATTTCCATAAAGACAGTGAAGTATTTACTTTCCATATCATCAACTGGTAAAAGGTAAAATATACAGCAAGAGTGCTCCTCTGTTCATAGCATATTGTGAAACCCCATAAATACTGAAAACTTAGAAACTTATCTAAATTTTCAAATTAAGTCTGGTTTTTAAAAAATATGAAGCTTATCCTTGAGAATTCAATACTCTTTGAAACATGAAAGAAGGATTTGCATTATTTAGAAAATAATGCACTTCTTAAAGGTATAGCACACAATTATCTACTTTCCATGAAACAACATACTGCTAGTTAAATTCAAAACCTCTCAGGAACTTAGCCAGTACAACTCCAAATTTTAGGAGATTGGGAAAGGAAATCTGATTAAAAATATCAAACTGCACATCAGAATAGATGGTTTTATTCACTTCAATTTGATTTCTGACAGTCACAATGAAAAATCTGCAGCTGTTATGAAAATAGAGCACAAATAACGTAACATTTCCTTTATTAGTCCGCCTTACCTGGAATGTTATCAATCAGTAGGTTTTTTTCCTGCCTGTGATTGATGGTCTTTACATACCTCCCCAAAGAAAATGCTACATAATTACAACTACAAACACAACCTTCCTTTAAATCTAACATGGTCACTCAGTTACGTGTGTTCATCTTCCCTAAAGGTATCTCATCACAACAGGATCACTCAGTGCTTGATAAAACATCAAATATATCAAACACCAAACACTGTGAGAACTGTGCTCCAGATTAATTCTGAACTGCACAAGGGGGGATTCAATTACTTGTTCCCCTATCTTCCACAGCAGCATAACTTAGTATAAATTGAAAGAATTGACCACTTATGAAAGCAAATTGATAATAAAGGTTGGCAAATTGTTTCTTGCTTTAACTTCCCTTAATCTAAGTTAAATCAGTGTTCTTACAATTTACCAGCAGATTCTGTAGGGCAGAAACACCATCTGGTATTTGATGTCTATAGCAGACAGTTTCCTTTGAGAATTTGATGTAGAGTGAGTAAAGATACAGGGCTATGATTCTATGCATCACATAATAGGTCAGACATAGAGATCCCCGGGCAAACGGATATCTGTACTGCTAAGACCACACAAAATGGCACATAAAGGCATGGACTAAATTTCATTTAAAGGTATTATCTTAATACTATCCTATGTTAATCAAGTTACACAGCTCAGATATGAGATTTACCCCCGCAGACTGCTTCAAAGAGAGACACGTTTCCCTGCCTTTCCAATTCCACACTTAGCAGAGGGAAGACCTACTCTGAGTCAGAAGATGTAAGGTGTCTGCAATTATAATGCTGAAGTTATAGATGCCTAGCTCATAGTATAAGGCCAGAATAGGTATTAGGACCACATAGATGGCATGGGCAAAGTTCCACACCTCAGAACTAAACCCAGAACTACCAGCACTGAGCCTGTGGCTTTGGACTTTAATAAGAGAAAACAATGAGTGCAAACAAAATCCTGCACTTGCGTCCACTTCCAGTTAGCACCAGTCCTTGAACCTACCCAGGAAATCAAGCTTGGTCCTGCTTCCTTCACGGCCTGTGTTACAAGGAACACTTTCACAGGACAGAACTTAGAAATCATTGAACCAGAGAGAAGTAACTGAAGAAGCAGAACCGCTTTGCCCACCCTCACATTGGCTGGAGAAGGGAATATGCTAGGTAACACCAGGTTCAGAAACTGGGGGCTTCTATCTTTCAGTCACTAGATGTACTCACAAAATCTGGTGCCTAAAATTCCTCTCATTTAAAAAACATTAATTTTCAGACTTTAGGCATGGACTTTGTCCCTAGCAAGAAAATTAGAAACTCGCAGCTGCAAGATCACTCAGCAGCTAGATTATGCAATGCTTACATATCTCCAAGGATGCTAAATGCTCCATTTGGACTGATGAAAAGACTTAAGGTTGTCTACTCAGGTATATGAAATATTTGTATGTTTTAAATATATATGCAAAGCTATTAATCTAGTAGCTAGATATAGGATAGAACAAATGTAATTTTAAAATCTCTTAGCAGTTTTTCTTTTCTTCCTTATATGCCTTTCCAGTAGCTAAATAACTAATTTCTAGTTCAGCGGTGTAACTCAAGTATCCATTATGCAAGAATATAATAGGAAGTGCTTCTACTTTATAACAGCAAAGGCAGCAGAGGCCAAGCTCTTAAGAGTTTAGTATGATGATCACAGTGTTTGTAAGCTTTCACTCACTATTAATCCCTAAAAGAGTCTCTCTTAATTTTCCCCAGTCTTAAGGTTTCCTGTAGGATACTTGTTCTTATTTTGAATCTAGAATTGAATAAAGCACATATTCAGTTTTTGTTAGATTAGTGATAGCACAACATAGAGAATATACTTTAGGAATCTTAATCTTTGACATATAAGATGGAGCCACAATTCAGGTCAATTTATTGTTGCATATGAAAGGACACACGTGTTCTCTGTTCACAAACAAGTGTTTGTTAGCAAACAGAGTAACTAACAGTGACTGAAGCAAATCTGAGAAAAAAAAGAACTTAAAGAATAAACAACAGGAAGAAACTAATTAAAATGTGCTCTTCTCTATACATTTGGCTGCAATTAATGTTGTGTTAAACAAACCAATTAAATATATAACTCCTTCAGACTACATTTTTTAAGTTACCATACCGAAACTAAGATACAGCTCTACACATCTACAGAGAGTGTACTTCTAAGGTATGACATATTCCTGAGATTTAGACATAAGTACGCATATCTACATACAACCATAAAGACAATAGTACTTAATTTCCTATTTAAAATTTGTTTCTTTTTTAGTATATTTTTTTTCGGAACTTTTGAAATGATGCTTTATGTAAAGATGATTTATATCCATACACACACCCACACCCCAATCCTGTGTAATTATCTACAAACACACATGGATCCATAACACTATTCAAAGGTTCATTACATTTTATGAGAAGTCTGAATTTTTGATGTCATCTGCAACAGAAGCAAATTGAAGTGGTATGTGAAAATGACATACTTAATCTTACAGTAGTTCCTGTAACTTCCAATTATCTTTCCTTGAAACAATGAAGAACTTAGTCCATCTCCTAAAAGTGAGGGGTTCTTTTGTCTGTTTCTTAATTGGTTTTATTTGGTCTCACTTACTGGAATTGAATGACACCAAGAAAACTCAAAATAAAATGCAGAAGTGAGGATGAGTTTTTATGAAAATGTAATGTATTTTCATTTGGCCTATGTTAACCTGGTAAATAAAAGAAATACATCCAGATATTTAAAATTACAGATACTAGTTCATAAATAAGGATGTTAAATTCTTTCTTTGAATCTAAACCACAAATCATTAAGGAAAGGAAGAGGAAAATTTATTATTATTATATATTCAACTTGCTTTCAAGCTATGTCACTGTGGTGGGGGGAAACTTCCCCCTGAAGTTATAACATGGTAAAATCCCAGGGGGTGGTGACCCTTGAAGTTTTGAGGTTTTATCCAATGAGTGCTTCTGCAAAATATAAACATATCACACGCAGAACGGAAGAGAAGCTTAGTTGTAGTTGGGTTGTAGAAGAAGTGGCCATGTTGTAGGAGCCACGAGGAGAGACAGCAGCAGCCCCACTGGGGGTTGGGCCCTCCCCAGTCCCTGGGTGGGGGCTGCAGGGACTTGGAACAGCGTAATGCTGGGCTAAGTACCTGTGGCTGAAAGCTAAAAAAGTTTTCTCCACCATGAGTGAGCGGAGACAGAGCAGCGGCAGAAGCAGTGTCCAGAGACTGTGGCTAAGAGCCAAAAGATAAGAAAGCAACAGCATGCAGCCAAGGAAGGTACAGAGTTGTCTGAGAGAGCCGAGAGAGAGAGAGAGTAGCAGAGAGAGAAAATTAGGATCTACTGAGAGGAAGTTGGGGTAAGAACTGAAATAAAACCCTATACCCCTCTGAGACCTCCAAGAAAGGAGGGAGATGTACTCCGGCTTGAGAGGAGTTGTAGAGTGCAACATGCACCAAAGAGAGGAGCTGAAAAGCTCAAAGCGTCCTGGAAAGCTAGACCAAGATGGAGAAGGAATGCAGAGGGGGTGACCTTGGCAACCCTCGCTGCTGATGCCAAGCCTAGCAGCCTGAGACAGAGCAGAGGAGCTCTGGTAGAACTCTTGAGGCAAAGGTTTTCAACTGAAAGCTGCCCAAGATGTTCTGACTCAGGGGTGAACCCCCTGAGGAAGAGACTTTCACAAAGATGCCACTGGTCTTTGTGATATGACCGTGGTGAAGCGAGTTTTGTCCCTGCTATGCAGCCCATGGAGGAAGACCCTCGTTTGAAGACGGGTGGCCGAGGGGCTTGGAGACCTTTGTGTGTGCTGGCAGAGATCTGGCTGCTGCATGAGAAAAGCGAAACAGATAAACCTGCTGCCTTAGAGACATTGCTGCTCTGAAGAAGGGATCTTTCCTTCTTCCCTCCTGGACTTTTATTTGGAGGGGAGAAGAGGTTTGATCCATTGTAAATACTTATGTCATGGTAGAGACAATTAAGATTGTACATAATGTATGTTAGTATTTATTTGTACAGTTATTATAATATATTCCCTTTCCCCCATTTTGTGTCTCGTGTGGTTGTCTGGAAAACCCATCTCACATTGGGTTGAGATATGGGAGGGGGCTTAGACTAGGGAATTGGATTTTGAGGCTCTCAAACCATGACAGTCACTTCCCTTTTCTATAAAATTTTACTTTCTTAGTTCAGTAGTGTAAGAAATAAATAGAAGAAAAGCAGTTCTAAGTCTAATCAAGTATAGATTATTTCACTTCACATACAGAAGGAACTTGAATTTCACTGTTGAGCAAGATGAAGCACTCTCAGAGGTTATGCATCTTTCCCTGTTGCCACCCAGAAAATGCTTACTGTTTATAAAAAGGCAATTCCACCATACAGGAATAACTACATTCATCACTGAAAAAATACATTTTATTCCCATGCCTACTCATAACACTTCTGCTGTTTGTTCTCTTCTATACAACAAAAACAATATAGAATAATCAGGTAGTCTGCAGTGATAGAAATACTGGTATTTCATTTACAACTTTTTTAAAATTCCTGTTTGGTTTTGCATAAGATAAAATAGATAAAAAAATGAATCTGTTAACAACTGAATATTCATACCTAACAGGAAGATTCAATTATCTTCTATTATTTCGGATTCATTTAAATTGTTTCAAAGTGTTTAAAAGCAAAACAAACCCTCCAAGGAACCACCTCACTGTACTAGAAAACTTGCAGATATGTTGACCAGAGGTGATGAAGATGATGAAAATCCTGCCTATTTCATACCCTGCACTTTTGGAAGGACATATTCTCTTTCTGATTAGTATCTACTGCTCAAAACAGAGTGGTCTAAAAAGTTAACTTCATCAGTAAGTCCTTTTAAAATCAAGCCACATCTCACTCGCCGACATAGGATTTGGAAACTAAAACATTAAATGAGTAAAGCTCAGTAATGAAAGCAGTCAAGGTAGAGAGGCATTTATATGAGAAAAGACCTGTTCATTCAGCCTGCATGGAGCCACATAATCCCACCATTTTTCTATTACATTTACACTGTGTAACAGAGTTAAAATTACTTTTAACTGCAATTCTGTATTAGTCCACAAAGCCATGAAAAATATTATACCCAGGTGCTAGAATTGTTTAAATAGAAGAAAAAACAGTCTACCAATTTTTAATTTACTGCTATAATACTTGAAGCTAAAAAAAAACCCCAAACACCAAACAAACAAACCAAAAAACTTTCTCACTGCTTGAAATAGTTTTTTTAATAAAAACAATACTCTGGCTTTTTCTAGAGAGGAATATTCATTCTCTTTCATCAAGATGCAAATTGAAGAACCTTATGACTTCAGATACAAAATACATCAATAAAAATTGGAGTGTTGCTGTCACCATTTCCAATCTGCAACTGATTCATTTCAATTTTCCATTAGGTAGGATGACTATTTGGATACCTATGAGATAATAAATGCAATCCAAGAGCCTGATTGCACAACAAGATTGACAAGATGTAAAATTTAAGATGAACTAAAAACTGAACTTCAATATTTATGTGAACATAAATTAACTTCAGGAGTCCTTGTTTTCTACAACAAATACATTGCTTTTCATCTCCCCTTAATATGATTACATCTAAAATGTAGACAGGCACTATCATTTATCACAACTCCGCAGATTTCAAAATTTTAACTGTATTGTGAGCACAACTGAGAGAAATTCTCCTAATCCTGAAAATGTTTTCAGGAGAACAGTAATGTCTGCCTGTGGATGGTTGACCCTGGCTGGATGCCAAGTGCCCACCAAAGCCTCTCTGTCTCTCCCCTCCTCAGCTGGACAGGGAAGAAAAAATAATGAAAGGCTTGTGAGCCAAGATAAAGTCAGGGAGAGATCACTCAGCAATTACCAACATGGGCAAAGCAGACTCAACTTGGGCACAAATAATTCAATTCATTACCAAAAGCAGAGTAGAATAAATGAGAAATAAACCCAAATATCAAAACACTTTTCCCTCATCCCTCTCTTCTTTCTGGGCTCAACTTTACTCCTGATATTCTCTAACTTCTCCTTCCCCACCAGTGCAGGGAGATGGGGAATGGGAGCTGCAGTCATTCCATCACATGTTGTCATTGTCACTCCTTCCTCCTCAGAGGGAGGACTCCTCATACTCTTCCCCTCTCACAGGGAGACAGTCCGCCATGAACTGCTCCAACATGAGTCCTTCCCACTGAATGCAGTTCTTCATGAACTGCTACAGTGTGGGTACCTTCCAAAGGATGCAGTCCTTCGGGAACAGAATGCTCCAGTGTGGGTCCCTCATGGCGTTAATTATTGTGTCTCTTGTCAAAATATAAAATAACAAACTACATGGCACTAACAATGAATTTATTTTACATTAATCTTTCAATCGAATAATTCTATGTTTCTACAATGAATTACAGTAATACCACATAGCACCCTGTCTGAGTTTTAAGGTTGTTTGATCTGTTTCCATACTTGTGAAAAGCACTACTTTACAGTTGATATTATAAATTCATTTTTATAGAAAAAAAAGACTATGTGGGGAAAGTATGTATAGAAAGTTTGAAAATACCATAATGAAAGAATTTTTTATTATTTTAAAACTATGTTTGACACAAAAAAAAAAGCATTGGGAAAAGTATACATGTAGCAACTTAATAGAGAAGCATTTAATATAGGTTGCATGTCAGTATCTGTGATTCTTATGTATGTTATCTATTCATATAGTATTTTCACACAAAAAGTATTATTTGTAAGATATATACAGGCACCAATTTCCCTTGAAAGCTGAGTTTCTGAAAGAGTCTAAAAAGTAGCAGGAAAATCAAATCTTTTAAAGTACAGAAAAATAATATTTTTAAATTAGTCTTTTGAAACAGATTATTTATTAGTATTTGACATGACACCTATATTTGCAACCAGCCTCTGGTCCTGGAAATTGCCACTAAAATTTTAAAAGTTGTCTGTATGGAAATGATAACTCTAGCCTTACACCTTAGGCATTATATATTCACTTGTAAATATTTCTTAACACTGCCACACCACATAAAACATAGCACAATGATCAACAGTCACATCTAAAAAAATCTTCCTTTCTTAAACTTTTAATTGGCTGCCTAATATCAGACCCATTAATATAGTGTAGCCATGATTAGGTTCCTCAAACATAGACCTCTAGTAAATCAAAGTACATTTGCCCTAACAACACTCTTTAATAGAATTATCCCTTTTAGGTTGATTAAAGCTAGTGCTGTTGTGCCTAGCAGAGCAGCAATCACTGGTTTAGATCCATATTAGTTAAAGTTTACTGTTTAGAGACTACCATGAACTTTGCAAGACTACTTCTGTACTTCTCTAGCCCTAACTTAGATGAAGCAATTATATTTTATTATTAAAGAAGTGATTTACCACATCATTTTAATTGTTTTCAACTTCTACAATACAGCTATACTCTTGGACTATGCGATAGCGTACTGTGGATAATAAAACAACTCATAGTCACAACAGCCTAGAGTATTCTAACCCACTGCCCTATATTCCAAAGCATTATACTAAAATTTCCAAGTAATCAATGCAGAATTTCTGAATAATTCTCAAATGAAGTTTTCCACTTCAGAGACTCACAAACATTTTCTACAGTCAAGCATCCTAAGAAATAATATTCCATGTGTGTATGGCCTGACAAAGGCAGTTAAATAGCTACTACGCTAATGGAAACAAAATCTAAATCTTACCTGAGATAACTCATTAGTGTCCACAAGTCCATTGTTGTCTGAATCAAAATAATTGAACATTTGATCTACAAGAAGTTTCTTTAAAGCCATTTTCTCATCAATGGTTTTATCTTTTGATTGGGCAATGTACCTCTGATTTTGCAGATCCAGTAACATATTTTTCACTTCAGTGTATTCAGTAGGTTTACATTTATCCCCTGAAAAGAAAATACACAAAACAAGACTATTTTGAATTTGATTTCCTATTAAGAGTTTAAAGATAAATTTAAAAAAAATTGAAAAAGCAAAGGCTATTAACTTCTTATAACAATACCAACAGGGTTGCTTTAAGAGATAAGGAATTCATTTTGTAGTAGTTTGATCCATACTATTTCCTTGTCCGGTCTTCAGATTAAGGTAAAAAAATTTATTGCAGCTTTAGACACTTTCTTAGACAAAATTTTCTGTGTATAGAAACTAAGGAAAGCTTTATCAGTTTCCAAGCCTGTGCTTTTTTCATTTAGACCATTCTGGAAAGGTTCATCTGAAGTGTTACCTTTGGTAAAGCATTTTGCATAACAGTAGAAATGTAATATATACAGGAAAATGTGCAAATATGATAGAAAATGAAACACTATATATTTCATTATAATATTTGACTTCAAAAAGCAGAAGTTATGCTTGAATACCCATAAGTTAGCTCTACCTTTTCATTTACTGGACATACCAAACTTATTTGAACAAGAAAAGTGGTATTGCCAGAGGAAGAGAAAGGATATCTTTGGCAAGATCTGGTTTATTCCTTTCATTATCAAGTCTTCTATAAAGCGGAAATTGCTACAGCAAGTGTCCTACATATAGTAATTACAGTCAGTACTTACTCTAAACCAAAGCACAAAATAGTGTATGCCTACTATTCTCTTAGATCAGTTGCTGCATATTTTAAATTGAATAGACAAACTGTTCAGAAGGGCTTGGGATTTTTTTTATTAAAATAACCTTAGGATTTCAAACGGTTTTATAAGAGGAAATATGTAAATGCATACCAGCAAAATACCATGTATCTGTTGCAAATATATATTGACAGTTACCTACTTCTTCAAGTAGTGAAGTCAAGGCTAGAGCAATACATTGATTAGCAAAGAAAGCTATTTTGCATTCTTCTTTTTAGACACTATGCTGAAGATATGAGTATTAATGAGAAACAACTATTTATCTCACCAAAACTGCTTAGGTAGTTGTTTTGTTTTGCAAGTGGATCCCATTTATTATACATCATACTTACATTTATGAGACTGGCATTTATTATTCTAGTCTATTTAATGGTATATGTATTATTACGATGACTGTACCACATGAACACCTCCATAACTATTTCATAAGGTAGGGAGAGAAAAAGTTCCTAAATGCTTCTCACTATCCTAGTGAGACTCAGATCCAAAAGGGAAGGATTTGTGACAGAAATTAAATCGAGGAAGCAGATAACCTTTTTTTCAGAATCAAAAGCACTCCAGCCTTTTTGTTTGTTTGATTGTTTCTTCTAAAAGCCACCATTGTTACACAGCTATCTAAGTAGCAGAAATAAACCAACCCAAGTGGTATTTAACTGACAGACTAAGCTACACACACTATTTGCATATTTGTCCTCACCTGGCAGAGGCATGGAGTTGAGGTCATACAATTGGTAAGAGCTGAGTTCTGTGTGACTGCTTTTCAGGGGTCTAATGCAGAAATACTCAGTAGGGAAACATGTTTATTCCTCAGGCATTCTGAAGCTGCAGTGAGCAAACCTTTCCATCTGAATGGATGCAGGCTCCAGGTGTTGGGGAGGGAAAAGAGCACTTAACTTTAACATACTCTAATTCATTTGGGTGAACTCCAAAAGACTGGGCCAGAAAACAAGTATCATCTTTGTCTCCCCTAAATAACTTTTCTGGCTGTGCTATCCTCAGAGAGACAGTTTGGCTTCACTCTGCTGCAACTGATGACTAAGACCATTTTGCCTATGGTCCTGGAAGGGATTGGGCAATGGGGAAGACAAGACAAATCCTATTAGATAGTATAGTTGTCAGACCTAGTTATCACATTCAGATTTTCGCCCCTGTAAATTATTCCTGTTCAAACAATCTCATTCTGCAATTCTAAAACTGCAAGGAGTTATTTCTACCTTAGAGATACACAACATAAGTAAAGCAGTTTATTTCTTAATAATATCTATTAAATCATGGATTTGTAACAGCAGCATTGATGAGATGCTACATGTCTGAGTTCAAAAAAGAAATGGAAAATGAAAAAAATATTCACACTGACAATCTTTTTTTTCCTTGAGGCAAGGGACAATGTCTCTCACTTTAACGACTGATCAAGAATTCAAAAGAGGTTGTCATCTCTGCAAAGGTAACGATCATACTAATGTTCATTAGAATATTGACAATTACTTATTTATTTATTTACTTATTTATTTATTCTAGACAACTTCTGCATGAATTGAACAAATATCTCCACGAATGATTGTACAAACCATGTAAACATAGAGGAAAAAATTAGAATTTCTGTATGACATGACCACAAAAAGCACTGTAATAATTAGTTGTTTTTCCTACTTTTATCTCAAAGCAGAGATAATGGAAAAAAAAATTAAAGGAATTTCAATCATAGTCCAGTAAAGACATTTTAATGCGCTTTAGATGTTCACTTTAGATCTCAAGCTTAAGGAAAAATGAACTAATGTATTCTCTCACAGTGGCTGTTCAGAGAGACAAGAAAGAATACAGACAACATATTTTCTACAGCATTTCTTTTTTTATATGCTTCTCATTGCAAAACATGAACTTCCGTAACTAGTATTATAGTCCTATAAGAACACATAGTTATATATTACATGTTTATCAACTATTTTTATGTATTTCCAGAAGTGAAGAGTATTTGTACCAACTTTTTTAATATAAAACATAAATGCTGTCTAATACAAAATCATCTGAGAGATTGCTATTGCCACAAGTTAGAGTACTTCTTGTAGAATAACTCCATTCATAACTTAAGAACAGAAGGCTGTTAAGCATTTAGTTCACACACTCCACCTAGTTAAGCTGTGTCAACAAAATATCTTAAATTACATTGTGTTAGTGTATATAAATTTTTTATTTCCTCATCAGTGAAAAAATGCAATTTCACAAGACTAAGTTACTAAAATCTGTCACAGGTGTTCTACACTAAGATAACTTTTCATTTTTATTTTTCCTGTTCCTGTTATGTCCTTTGGAAATATTTTTAACCTGTAAAGTAGCTTAAACTTAGCAGTATACTGTATTAACTACTAACAGAAAATATTCACTAATGTTACTAATGAAAATAGAATTAAGGGAAGATTATATTTAATTATGTAGAATGTAGCTTTTTTTTATAGATGTTGAAATATTAATCATTGGCTTCTAGTATGAAGGGTTTATGTCTGCTAGAGCCCAGTGTGATTCTCTTAGTGCTTCACTAACTTGTTTGAAAGCAAGTCCTCATGATGAAAATACCTTGAAAACCTGAAGTGGAAAAATAATAACCTGCAAAAATAACCTGAACTATTTTTCCTTCCAACATAGTGTAAAAGTTATCCACTTGATAACATCCACTAGATGTTCAGGGGTCTGGGTAGACACAGGGTGCATTCTGCACACAAGGAGTGATTAGTTACCTTTCCGGTTCCCCTGCCTTATCATACTGATGGAGAATATCCAAATTTAATGTTTGCTATAAAAGCTAGGTGATATGTTTAGCTATTATAAGTATGTAAGTAAAAGTAGACATCACTTGCAAATACCAGTTGTTTAAGAAAATGGTGAGAAGATTTTTTTTTAAAATTGAAGCAAATGAAAAAGAGAGAATATAGAGAAAAGCACTGTCTGTTACTTCTAGTACATATACTTAAGTGCAGGAACTTACACTCCTCAAAAAGAGCATGAGCACAGTATAGCAATTCTACCACAATATATACATCCATTATTTCTTTCCTATTACCACTTTAGTTTTCATCACGTATTTCAGCAAAGTAACCTGTTACAACAGAATTACTATATTACTTATATTTTGATCTACCACCCACCTTTCAAATATTACTATGCATTCTCACAATACACTTCAGGCTGGTGAGAGATGAACCTTTAGTTTATGATCTAAGCTAATTACAGTTGTCGTAAATCAGGTTTCCACAGCTATTCTACATTAAAACACTTTCATTTCCTACATAATTGAGAGTAGTCTTTACACCAACGTTTCGAATGTAAGGACAAACACGATCGATGGATGCTGCTGACAGATAAGGGGATCACAAGGAAGCAATGAGACACTCCTAGTCAACACAATGCATAATTTTGTTAACAAATCGCCCTCTTATCTCATTGTCATGACTGCCTTTTACTGCAATATTTGAGTAAATGTGAAGCAGATGTTTAAACAAGAATGAGGCTCTTTTTACAGGAGATCTCCCCCAGGCTGGAGTAGCAGCACAGAGAAAAACTCAGTTGCTTTATTTATGTTCTAATTTAGTAAGCATTAGTTGTGAAATAGTTGTCTCAATGACACAAAGATGGCAAATGGGGATTAAATATGCCAACTTTTATAGCAAGGAAAAGTAATTTATGCTTAACATAATTGAGAAAGAAACTACTGGGAATATACTACAATTATAGTACTTCTAAAAAGACCTACTAAATTCTATATAATCACATACATACATGAAAGAGTAACCAACACACTGTGCATAATTTACTAACTTAATTCAGTGTTCTAGTTTTTTTTTCTTCCATTTTTGAACTAGGTTTCCTACAAAAAACAATAGATAATTTCTGAAAAATTACTAAAAAACAATAATAGACCAAGAAAACATAAAATTTGCTCTTCTGTTTGTTTCATTCATGAAAAGGACTAATTCTGCTACACAGCATTTTCTGTAGAAAAAAAAAGAAAAAAGAACAAACTAAGTAAAAAACCTCTGCTATGATTTATTTCACAAGTTTTCTGACATTGTCTCTGCAATCATAGAAGGTGTGCACAAACCTAAAAGTGACAAAACAAACACACTGGAATCTAACTCCGATTCTCCAGTCCCATATCGCGCAACTTCTGAAGTAGTGATTTTCCTAGGGCAAAAATAGTAGAAAAGTGAAAACATTTGCTGTTTCTTTCCATTCAGTACAACAGTTTTGTAGATGTATCTCTGTTACCTAGGAAACAGCTGTAAGTTAGATTTTGTGTGCTATTGTCCTTCTAGACAGTATTGAATAGATGGTATCTACCCATAACAGGAGAAAATTCTGTTTGACGACTAGTCTTATTTAATTTACAAGAGAAAGCTATATATGCAAATTAATTAGTTGCTTATGAAAACATGGCAAATGAATATACACATTCTTAGAAAAATATTAAAGAATCAGTTAAGATAATAGTTTAGGGAACACTCCTTAAATCCAAAGCCAGATATCAGATTCTTTTATTTTGTAGTTTTCATAAAAATGAAGAGAAGAAAAGAATGAACGTATCATTTAAAAATCATAGTAAATCTGTTCTCAGGTCTTTCACCACATTCATGGTTAATACAGGCACTTTAACCTTTCCTTTCCTAAGCATCCCCATTTACATAGCAGGAACAACTCCTATGTCAGAGAGCTACTGAATCATTTATATTCATGGTGTGTCTACCTCTGTAAAAGTAATCAGTGGTTGAGATACAACTGGATTCTGAGATACTTATGATTTTGAACTAAGTTTTGTCTGTATAGCACAAATAGTTTCCAAAAAGCCATTTTTCTTTTAAAATTAAAATATCTTTGGATCTACCAGAAATGGCAGCTAGTTTTCAGTGGACCATAACACATATGAACAGTTTTAAGTAATCCACAACCAATATATATATAAATTAGCTTTTTGGAAATGGAATAGACCTGATAAGCAACAAGCCTACTTTTAACTTTCCACATGCATCTAATTAGCCAAAACAATTCACTGCAAAATTACAAATCATATGTCATGGAGCAAAACTGAGAAATTAATCACAGATAGTATACATATCTATACATACACACATATATAAACTAATACAGATATGTACAAATACCCCACATGCACAGGATGAAGAAATCACTACACATGCGTCTGATATCAATTCAATTTCTGATGTATCACTAGAAACAACTTGAAGGTCTTCATCCATTCAGCTATTTTTCAAGATCTATCTATAGATGAAGCATGGAGGTTGTAGTCTTACTTGTAGCCCTAACTAATAAAGACGAGTTTTAAACCACCAAAATTGCTTGGGTTTATCTGAGAGAAACTTTAGGTTGAGATATCATTTCACAATATCTTATTTTCCAATATCAAACTCTCATTTTCCAAATCTGGAGCTCAAGTTTTGATCCTTATTCCCTGGTCTCCACTGAAGCTCTGGAACCACACTTATGTCATCTGTACATAAATGTAACTTTTGACCTCGGGTCTATAGCTTCAGGCAGGTGGAGAGGAAAGCTTTACACTCAAACCAGATAAATGGGGATTAACATCAAAACTTTTCCCTGTTGTAGCTATGTTTTAGATAAAAAGTGAGAATTTTCTACCATTTTCTTAAAAACATGAGAGTTCAGGGCTGCAAATTTTGGCCATGCAGCTTCTCAGCTTTACACATTCAGGGTGCCTGAAAAAAAAAAAAAAGGAGGGAGAAAAAAAATAAAAAAAATTTACATTTTTAATATCTCTAGGTTTGGCTTCTGGTTTTTTTGGGGGGGGCTAAGTTGTATTATACAGCACTCCATCGGCAGATGTGCTGCTTTTTGTCTTGTTATGTAGCATCCATACTTTCCAATGGCATACATAATCATCTAAGTCTAAATTCAGCATTACTGTCAAAGTTAGATACTTGGATGTTAAGGACTTCAGTTATTCAATTATTTTTGTAAATAGGTTTAAGCACATACAAGAATTGTTAAGAACATTCAACATGGTTGTCTGTTTTTATGTGATACATGTATAAAAATACCTCCCACATAAAAAAACACCCAACTATCCAGAGATGGGCACACAAATACAAAATTTTAAAGTTATATCTGTCAATGTGCTTAGGAAAATACTTCTAAGTGAATACCTTAGCTGGTATATAAAATAGAAATGAAGCTAGCTTATAAAAGCCTTAGTTGCACTTTGTAAATAAGGAATAATGTTGTCCTTCCTCAAATACTACCAGTTGAAATGCTCTTAATCATTCTGATTTTTCCAAAATTAAAATCATAAGATCATAATACAGAAGTAATAATTATTGGGTGATAAGACACCTAGAAGCAGTTTTTCAGTCTTAAACAATCAACAGATCAGATAAACTATTCAGATTTTCCTTATAGAAATACGACTTAGGTTAAATAACAGTAGAAGTTGAATAAATTTCCAAGAAGAAAATAGAAAAAATAGGTAATACTATTTCAATTTTTTCTTTTTCAGGACCAGTTAGAGCAAACATATGAAGTGAGAAAGACTAAAATCAAAAAAGTAACTACAAAATGAAGCAAAGTACCAAAATCAGCATTTGGGGTATTGGCATGTGTTGGACTTCTAGTTTTTAGTGCGGAGTAGTTGTCATACCACAGATCTCTTGACAGAGTAAAGCAGGTCATATAAACGTTCACCTTCAAGATGACATTTGAAAGAAATAACAGGTTGACAATAATGAGCAAAACATCATTTTCCACAGATGAGAAAACACTGAATGTTTGGGTTGCGTGGACTGCATGTTAGTGTCATAAACATCATAAGCAGCGCTAGTCTGTAACTGGCAAAAGCAAGACTCTTCTACAGGACTGAGCCTGTCTTGAAAAAACTTATAAATCCACACTGTTTCTAATCAATTATATCATTTCTCAGAATTTCTTGATGTTTTGGATGTTTACTTCAGGGTATTATACCATGAAAAAGAAGAGATGAAAATAGGTACATTTAACAAATGAAATGTTTTATTTTCTTGTATCCAGCTCAAGCTTTCAGATCAGTTTTTCTATTTGTTTCATACAACTTAAAAAAACCCAAACTTTCATTTTGTAAGTAAACATTAATGTATAACATTAATAAAATAATCTGGGTTTGCTTGTCCTTTTTAAAAGAAAAATTAAGAGACAAAAAGAGAAAAGCACTGTGTCCCAAAGGAAGGCATTACTAAAAATGAAGGCTGAGACAGAAGTTTAATGCAGCATTTTATTTTCCCCTCTAGTGGAGTTAACCCAACCATTGATGTTAGTCTTCCTCCCACAGGGCTTAAAGAATTTTTGACTTGGAGTATCTAAAGTGATATTCTGAAAGCTATGAAATGCTATAGGCTCACATTAGAAAAAAAAAAAGAAAAAAAAAAGATGAAAAAGTATTCCAAATCCAGCAGGGAAACTCTTATAGGATGTAAGCTTAGCCAGAAAATCTGTACAGAATTCCACTTTTGCTTCTTGGGAAGCATGTGTCAGAAGGCTCTCTTATTAAAAACAAATAAACAAAAAGTTACTGAAAGATATGAAATATTAAGTCACTATTTTCCTTTTTCCAAGAGCTTCCAAGAGATGCAGAGTACTAACAGGTTTATGAAGATGAGGTCTCAAGGAGATGAGGTGTCAAGACTGGCCTAAGCCTAACTAAAACAGTACCACAGTTAAAAAATAAAGACAGTTCTGATGCTTCATTTCTATTTCTTCTCCACCATAGCCTATTTCCACTACTTCCTTTGTTTCACCTTTAGCACAGTTGGGTTCTAGTGCTGATTACAGAAGTTTTTACGTTCAGCCTTTTGCTGTAGGAAAAATAGAACTAGTTTTGTGTGTGTGTATATATATGGAACCAAAAATTTACTATTGTTAATCCAATTAAAATTTTAAGTCTATTACCTCCATTTATTTCATTAATTCAGAAAAGCCTTAATTATGCAGATAAAATTTCTTTAAAAACCTTTTCTAGTATTCTCTTGAGATATTTATCTTATGTTCACTCTTGCAGTTTTTCTCTGGGCACTAAGGTTTTAGTTTTTTCCTCAGGAAGAGGAGGAAGATATGGTGAGAGGTTCTTTCTACTTAGCCTCAGCCTGTCTGTGGCTTAGTTTTATGTTTCACTATCAGAACCAGCTTCTCTTGGAGAACAATGTTAAGTAGAAAAATGGACAAATCAACCTTCAGTTGAAATACAAGGCTATTCTTTGATAAGAATAAATTACCCATATATTGTTTTGAGAGAGCTCAAACAGGATAGGCAATAGTCATTTGACCACTAGGCAACTTTTGAAACCAACAAAATCAGCTCAGTCTAAGGCAAGACCAGGCAAGTCCTGAGACTCCCTACCCTGTCAGGCAAATACAAAGGGGCTTGTGGTTGGTTGGTTGGTTGGTTGGTTGGTTTTTTTGTTTTTAAAGCAGGAGGAAAGAGGAAAAAAGAGGGGAAAAAATCCTACAGGGCTATTCATCTTTTGAGGAATGAATACAGTATAGGCTAAAGCAATTCAGACAAATATGACCTGTTGTGGACCAAGGTCAGGAGGTGTATGTGATGAAACTTGATTTTAGCCAACCTAAGGAAGATACAATAGTGTTTCCCAGGTTGAGCATCATAATTCTGTATTTGTTTCCTGCTTTCTCCATCCTTCCCACATATAAGAATATGATGGTTTGGCAATAAAAGGAGAAAAACAAGATTTATAAGTTGAAACTCAAGTAAAAGAGTATGCAATTTGCCTTTGAATCCACACCAGAATGTAACCTAACTACACTTGCCTGGCACCAGCATAAGTATCTGATCAGGCTGATAATTCTTAACCAATTTCACATATCACTTCTAGGTTTAGTGTTTCTCTACCTTATGTTGTATAGGCTTGAAATTATATTTTGGGGTTCAAACAAATTTTGAAAATGATCAGTTTTGGGTGGGAAGACAATGCAAAAAGGATTTTCACAGGATCACAAAATATGCTGAGTTGGAAGGGACCCACAAGGATCATCAAGTTCAACCCTCAGCCCCGCACAGGACCATCCCCAAGAATCACACCATGTGCCTGAGAGTATTGCCCAAATGCTTGTTGAATTCTCTCAGGCTTGGTGCTGTGACCATTTCCCTGGAGAGCCTGTTCCAGTGCCCAACCACCTGCTGGGTGAAGAACCTCTTTCTAATATCCGGCTTAAATCTGCCCTGACACAATTTCAGGCACTTCCCTTGGGTTCTGTCACTGGTCACCACAAAAAAGAAATCAGCACCTTCCCTTTTTCTTCCCCTCAAAAGGAAGCTGTAGACTGCAATGAGGTCTCCCCTCAGTCTCCTCTTCTCCAGGTTGAACACATCAAGTGACCTCAGCTGCTCCTCATACAGCTTCCCTTCAAGGCCCTTCACCATCTTTGTTGCCCTCCTTTGGACACTTGCTAACGGCTTAATATCTTTCTTATATTGTAGTGCCCAAAACTGCACACAATATTCATGTTGAAGCCACATCAGTGCAGAGCAGAGCAGAGCAGGACAATCCCCTCCCTCGACCGGCTGGCGATGCTTTGCCTGATGCCCCCCAGAACACGGTTGGCCCTCCTGGCTGCCAGGGTACTGCTGACTCATATTCAACTTGCTGTCAACCAGGACCCCTGGGTCTCTTTCTGCAGCATTGCTTTCCAGCATCTCATTCCCCTGTCTGTATGAACATCTGAGGTTGCCCCATCCCAGGTGCAGAATCTGGCACTTTCCCTTTGTTGAACTTCATATGGTTGGTGATTGCCGAGTCCTCTAATTTGTCAAGATCTCTCTGCAGGTCATCCCTACCTTCGAGGGAGTCAACAGCTCCTCCCAGTTTCGTGTCATATGCAAACTTGCTTGGTACCCCTTCCAGTCCTGTGTCCAACTGATTTATGAAGAAGCTAAAGAGCACTGGGCCTAAGATGGAGCCCTGTGGAACCCTGTTAGTGACAGGTCACGAGTCTGATGTCACCCCATTCACTATTACCCTCTGTGCTCAATCCATGAGCCAATTGCTCACCCACCATGATGTGTTTATCCAGTTGTGTGCTGGACATTTTGTCCAGGAGGATCCTGTGAGAGACGGTACCGAAAGCTTTACTGAAATCCAAAAAGATTACATCAGCTGGTCAGCTAGATGGGTTACCTTGTCATAAAAGGAAACCAGGTTTGATAAGCAGGACTTTCCTCTCATGAATGACCAATGACAGCATTGTCTTTCAGGTGTTTTTCAATACCACCCAGGATAATCTTCTCCATAAGTTTACCAGGCACTGAAGTGAGACTGATGGGCATGTAGTTTCTGGGGTCCTCCTTCTTGTCCTTCTTGAAAATCAGGACGACATTCAACAGCTTCCAGTCAGCTAGGACCTTCCTGGATTCCCAAGACATCTCAAAAATCATCAAGAGACATTGTGCGATGACATCAGCCAGTTCTTTGAGGATTCTGGGATGAATCCCATCAGACCCCATAGATTTGCTTATACTAGAAATTAGAGTTGTGTAAATCAATCCAAGAGAAAAGCTAGGTCTACACAAACTGACTTTCATTTACTTGAACAGTGCAAGTTCTTGGATTATACACAAATGTATTTTGACCAATCATCCCTAAACAGCATTTTGATTATTTCCTTTCACAATCACAGAAAAGGTTACCTAAAGAGAATGGATCAATAATTTTATTCTAGAATCCCTATAAAGAGATACCTGTTTCAGTAGAGATACTTCTCATCTGTGGTTTGATGCAGATCCGGCATTTCAGCAATTGCAGTGAAATTCTTAGCTTTGTTTTCCTACAACTGAAGCTTTGTTTCCAAGTGTTTTGTTCAGCACTTGATCTTCCACAGAAAATGTCCTTAATCACAGAGACTTAGCGATGTTAAAATTAGTCTCATTTCTATTTGGTTTCATATTAATTCTGTGTTTCTAGATAAAATCTTTCACATGATTCAAAAAGAAGTGTCTATTGATTATGACTAAATTAGGACACTCTCAAATTGGGAAGCACTTAAGTGAACTTTGATGAAATTTAAAAATATATTAAAGCGATCTTTCCATTACTGTTTAGGGAAGAAGTGCTATAAAATTAAAAAAAAAGGCTTACTTTAAAGATGATGGTTTTGGATCTCTAAAAGGAAAAAAAAAGAAAAAGAAAAACAACAAAAACAAAAGACCAAAAAAAACCCCAAAAAACCCCACCATAACACAATCAACAAACCCCTCCAACAATCCCCAGAGCAAGTAAAGCTCAAATTTACCTGAAACTTCAGCATTTTATAATTGTATATAGAGTAAGGCTAACCTAAAAAGTCTAAATTCCCAGCTTTCTATAACACTGTCTTTCTAACCTTTCTAAACTATCACAATTTATAAGTCCAGCAAGAATTAAATAGAAATGGATTTTTTGAAAAATACTTGCAGTAAGCTTAAAAATGAAATATATAAAGAGCACAGAATTTCTACACAGAAGGATATACACACAAACATATAGAAACACCGACCAGATGTATGTAGACAACAACTGAAAATACGTATTCAATTTTTAAGATTTATATTTTTTTATTAAAAAAAAAAAAGTTGAAAATTTAGGCCAGAAAGCTGCTGAAATTGGGTGTCATATAATGCTAACTCAGTGGCTTTATTTTTTTGCCAAAAAAATTATGATATAATTGATTAGAGTAGAATGAAGGGGATTGTTTGTTTTTTTTTTTAATTTGTTCTAATTCTAATTTCAGTTTCTTATAATTTTTTTGCTTTCTCTCTGTGACTGTTGGATAGTGTTTTGTTACTAGTTAATGCAGTTACCTCCCAAGCCCAATGACCGCTGTATCCTAACTAAAGATAAGTCTTAGACATACCAAGTTGTCTAAATAAAGAGTACTGCATGTGTGTCAACCATTACAATTAACATGTCAAAAGAAAGGTATATGCAGGCCAGCTTTTGCATCTGAACCAAGAAGAACATGTTTAAATATGTTATTTCAGCATTAACCTAATTTTGCTTATGAATTCTGATATTAGGCATCGAATACCCCAAACAGAGGTAACTTTCAAAGTAAGCATGTAGTGAAACTAGAGTTTAAATAGTTTTAATGATTCTGTAATCATGTCTTTCCTTGAACGGTACTTTTTGTTTTGTTTTCACCTCTCTTTATCTGCAAAAGTCTCCTTGTCTTTATTTATCCTAAGTCTTTAGGATAAAAATAGATATATTTAAAAAATCAAGTTATGCTTTTACTAAAGGAAAAAGCTGACTTGAAAGACCATTTATGGATGAAAATACCATATAACAACTCTTGTTACAAATATTAGGTGTTAAAAACATATTCCAGATCTCCATTATAGTGGAAAGCTTTCAATTTAATAAAATATTTCCATGGTAATACTAAAATTTATTTGTTTGTGTTGTCTAGTTAATGTTTTTTCTTGAGAGCATTTCAGGGATCACTGAGCAGAGTCCTAAGAGACTGTGGAAATTTGTCTTTGTACTTTGTAACACATGTATTTCTTCCTGAACAGGAATACTTATAGTTACTATATTTTATATAAAGACTTTGAAATAGGTGGTTTGGTTTATCTGTATGAACTTACAGTGATAATAAGATAACCTCTAAGACTTTAAAATATGGATTTTTAACCTGTCAACTAATATGGGCCACAGAGTAATTTTGGGTACATCTATCCCCTCACAATACACCATGTAAACTGATAGTTCTCATTCTATAAATTTCCTTTTCACAGATAAATTAAGGGAGGTGGTCCAAGATTTCAAAATATGGAATCTGCAAAACAGATACAATTCTTGTCTTTTTATGGAAGAATTACATCCATGTCTGCCATTTTTATTCTCCGCCTTCCAAAGTTTGACTTTAAAGTAAATAGGCTTCCCGTCTCTATAAAAAAAATACTAAACGAGAAAAGGGCAACACTATAGGTTGCTTTTTCCAGTATTTCTCTTTAGAGGAATTGTAATCTCAAATCATACTAAAATGGTCTGCCCTACCATAAATTTTGTTATACTTGTGCCAAGTCTTTAAGCCATACAGGCTCAGATGGTCTATGGAGAAGGAGACATGTTCTCCCTCCAAGAAGTTTTACCTAGTCAAAGTCCAAATGCCAAGAGTACAGCAAGAGCAGAGAATCTTTCAGTGACTGAATTAAACTAACATCTGCAGACTAAAGTGACCCTTAACGATGAAAGAAAAATATATATATTAAGAAAACAAATAAGTGTGGATGTTTAATAATAGCTCTTAATATAACTGATAAATCTCTAACATAATAATTTAGGCAAAAAAAGGGCCATTGTTCTTCAAAATTGTTGAATCAATAATTGTATTCAAATTCTTCCTTAACATAATGGAAAAACTAATTTTCAAAATACCTTACTTTATCATCAGATACGACGTATTATTTTAGAATAAAATCAGTTCCAGTTTCAAATGCATTACTCCCATGTTAAAGGACATGGGAGTAATGTTAAAGTGTCCTTTACCCTTGTTAAAGGACACTAGCAGAAGTGCTGGCTAACAGAACCACAGCAGCAGGAAAATAATGCGAGATGAGAGGCATGGACAACATAGAAAGTCCACACAACAATGTATTGTGAAAACTCATTTTGTTTCAATTTTCAGAGTGCTAAACAACAGGTGTTAATGTCAAACAAGTTAACAAATAAGAGTAGATAGATTAAACATTAAATACCATTAAAACTCACCCCCTGACATGTGATATTGCTGTTACAGTTCCATAGAAAATATGATACTGGGAAATTATGCCAAACAGAGTATGTATAGAAATAGGTATATTTATGTGCACTAAAAATAATAAAGCGATAACTAAGTTCAATTGTGAATAAGATAGCAGATAAGTATTTGTTCAAAGCATTTAATCTTTTGAAAGGTGTTAATTACCCACGGGAAAACTGTATCTGCATAATACTGCTTAAGATATCTACATCTGTAACAGAACAATTTTGGCTGCTATTATGTTTTTATTGTTACAGAAAAGCAAGCATAGAGTGGCATGCTACAATAAAGTACTAGCAGTTGCATAGAAATAATTATGTTTTTTTTCTAAATAACAATTAATTCTGGAAACTCATTTAAAAAACTCTACAAACAAACTTTATATAAATTTCATCTTGGTTGGTTGCTTGAAATAGCAGACATAGATTTGATTTAAATAAAACTCTGTCCATTTTAGTTTCTTATACCAAACAACACTATGATAAAAAATTAATATTTTGAAAAAGATATTTCCTTTTCATACATGAGAGAAAATACACAAATACAGTTGCATTACTACTACTACAAGATTACTTAGGATTGGGTCAAACTATTCTATTTTTGCAAACTCATCCTAATTCAAAAGTAAAGTAAAAAGAATTCACAGGAGACTCATGTACTGCCTAAAAACATAATGTATATGCACAGAATAACAGTGACAAAATCTCTCGTGATTCAGTGTGACTGAATTCTGAGTATTAGTACCAGACGTTTACTATTGCCACTAGTTAAACACACAAAGTAGATGTTCAAAATTCTCTACCTGGAAATAAAAAGCATGTATTAATTACTACTAATTCTAATATCCATAGTTATACAAAACTGATTTTAAAGACTAAAGTCTTTAGAAAAAGGAGTACGTTGGAAAGAAAATTATATTGTGATATGTGCCCCCCGTGTGAATGCATGACACTCTGATGTTAAGAATTTGTAAATTTGTGCAGGTTTAACCTAAATTTGCCTCTAGACCCTAACGGAAAAGGGTAGAAGAGGAAAAAAAGGCAGAAAAGAGCTCCATATTACCCTAATACAAAGATTGTTTTCAAGTTAGGTAGTTTTCAGAGCTTTCTACCAGTGACAGGTAACCCAGACTTAGTCTGTTATCAAACTCAGAAATTGAATTCTATCATTTACGAACAAAGGGTACCACAACATTCACGTAATAGAGGCAAAGAACATTATTTTTGTTGTTGTTGTTATTATTATTACTACTATTACTACTTCTACCCTGAGAAAAGAATGGGATTAAAGCACTACACAGATTTGCTTTGCAAGAGTAATTTTTTTATGAGATCCAGTTGCCCCCTGAAAAAGCTGGATTTTCTGCTTGTCCTCCAAACTAACTAATATATTGCAGGCTTTCCAGGCAGACTTGCTATGCAAATTACCTTGAGAATGAAACTGAATCTTTATTTCTCTTCTTTTTTCTATATTCCATATCTAGTAAAGAGGAAATGGGGAGAATAGACATAAAACTGTCTTTTAGAAATGAAAAAATAACCCTTAAATTTTATAAATATGAAGATGTTAAAAGTCATTGGTAATATCGCTCTGTTGCTTTCTCTAGAGTTGCAAGTACAGTTGTTCTTTACTTCTGGGTTGTGAGGAGGGTGTTCCTGGGTTCTGTTTTGATTTAAAGGAAAGCAGAAATCAAAAAATTCTCACTTCCAAACTTCTCAGAAATTCATCATTCTTCCATTAGATGGAAGAATATGTCAGGACATGAAATGAACCACATTAAGATACAGATTTTCACCTTTATAAATTAATAAGCTTATTTCATCTTCTAAGTTTACTCACTCTGTTATCAGAAGAGATAGTTAAGATCCTCTCCTATATATTCAAAATACATTTTTGAAGTCTTAAACAGATAGTAAATGTTAAGAAGATTTAAATACCAGTAACCAGAATTCTCAGAAATGCCAAGTCCACATGTGCATTTATATTTTGTGACTGCGACGAGCCAAGAAATGTTTTTGGCCTTGTACTAAATGGGCCAATATATCCAAATGCAAACTGGAACATGATCCCTTGGACAAACACTGCATATAATATAACACTTGACTGGACTAAATAGAAAAAGAATGGAAAGCAAGTACACATGATATTCAGTTCTTTAATAACTCCCCATTTGTTAAATTAATGTTTCTTTAAAACTCTAAGGAACTTCCACTATGTCAATTCAAAACTTTAGTGACTCCCTGACCACTTAAAATTACTTTGAGTCCTTCCTGGGAATAACAATATTCATTAAGAGCTGTTAAACATAGCTAATTCAGCAAGGATACACTGCTGTGTGAGTAAACAGAAACGGCAAGAAACCACAGCTCTCCAAGAAAGAGGTGTTCTAGTTACATTTGTAGGTCAGCTAAGTGTTTTGTAAGCCTTTAAGGCAGTTCCACCCTTTCAGACTTATAAGAGGTTTCAAAAAATCTGTTATTCTTCAAAAGTCCACCAAGACAAATGGTCAAGAATTTTAGGACTGTATTTGAGATCAAATGCCTGATACATGGCCTGCTTCATAGCATCACAAGTCTTTATGAAACAAGCATCAGTAAAATAAGAAGATGCTACTGAAGGTGGAAATTGGTTACTAAAGACGAACACATTACCTAGGCTAATTACAGCACTTGCATTAATCCACAGAGTTGTGGATCTGAAGAGGCCTCTTCTGGAAGGCCCTTTCAAGTTTAAGATTAATCTAAAAAATTTTTTTAATCCGTTTGAATAATGCTTAAAAAGTATTTGGATATGGTGTGTATCACCAGAGACAGGAGGCATGTACCCAAACTCCAACCTATGCTAAGCAGTGGAGAAATTATCCCATTAAGAAGGGAATATTTTGCCTTAATAGTCTTAATTCTCATGTTCAGTAAATTAGTGTGTGTCATCGAAGTGAATTATAATCTATTCTCAGAGCCTGCACTCCTGAAAATACAAATGATCTGAATTTAAAGAAGGTGGGGACAGCCTTCCTGGGCCTGAACGAGTGCCCAGGCTTCAGAGATATCCCTGAGGCATCTTGGCAGGCTCAGTCTCAGATACTGAACAGGTGCCAGAGGACATCAAGAATTTGAAGAGGAACTGGAAAAGATTTAAATAGGAGAGGCCTGACACTAAAGCATACTGCAAAAAGTGAGATCACCTCACCAAGTCATGTTCCTTACCAGGGCAGTGGGTGACAATCATGGCACAACACTGACATTGCTGCTGCTAAAGGCTTCTTAACCCATTTGTTGGCTCAGATCAACCCCCTTAGTTTTCACAGTGGAAGTTTCTAATTACAAGCCATGATCTCAGGCGTGTTTCAGGTGCTGAGAGCAGATATTGTTGCTATAAACTGAGAAATCCATCTATATCTTAACTGGGCATAATCTTCTAGGTTCCCATTTTCTGGCAGTCTTAAGGGATTAAAAAAGACAGATAAAAAAAAGCCTTAGCAGAACAAATTTAAAATGTGACAGGTGTGTTATGAACAATAGACCAAGCAATTCTGGAGCTGTGAAGGCCACAGGTAGGTTAACAAATTTGTTATTCTACTTTTTCCCCAGGGGAAAGAGAGATCAAGTAAGTAAAAAGAAAATTATAATGGCAAGGACAAATATTTAAAAGATTAAGTAGGTTTGGTTGAAAAAAACCCAACAACAAATAATTTGGGGTTTTTTGACAAGCATTTTAAATCAGGACAGGAAGACAAAATGAAGGATGAGGGTGGACATACCCACTTCTTTATCCATGCCTGAGCAGAGAGCATCATCAATAGATACTGCTGAAGGCAAAACACATACAAATAACGAACATTTTTGACATCTACCAATTGAAGACTTACATAAAAAATAAGTATATACTGTAGTTCATGCTGAACAAAACACTATCTCTGCTTTACTACAAAGGTTCTTGCAAAGGGTCAGATGTGGGAATCTAAATTCCAGTCTGAGCATTAACTAACTTTATGTTGCTTATCTCAGCAAAAGAGTTGAGGAACATTCAGAACCTTCTCAGCAGAAAATTTTCCAATTTAGCATTCACAAGTGGGTATATATTTAGCCAGTTATTTGAGTCTTCTTTTATCTCCACATCAGTATATGCTGCTATGGTATGACCTGGAACAGAGTCTATGGTAAATATTTTCCTTCAAAGCTCTTTCTCATCACACCATACTGATGATGACTTTTCATGCCGAAGGTAGTCCTCTAAGGAGAATTTTATCAGGCATATGTCATATAACCATTTCTTGGTGTGTATATTTTCAGACACAAAGAAAAATATTTTGTCAGAACAGAAATATTTGGTCAACAACAAGAACGGGCTGTTTAAAGAGCAGGTGTCAAAATAGATGTAGCTTTTATTATTATCCTTTTGCCATCTGACGCTAAAATCAGCTCCAGTTTATTCAGATTATTATTTGTTCTGTGCTAAAATTATGTCATGCTCAGCAAATATAAATGTTATCTGTTCAGAAGAAGTTATATGCTAAAGGCAAATTCACAGAATATGATCACACACCTCCTTCCCTTACCCCATTCTATTTCTCTACCCCTAAATTTTCCATGACTTGTTGAAGAAGTTGGTTTACTCACTATGGTAGAATTAATTATGTTAAAAGTAAAAGAGACCTTGCACTTCAGTGTATCAGAACTGAATTTCTACACTAGCAGAATATTTTGTTCCTCAATCACGCAATGAATTAATATGCAAATATTCTCTCAAAAGCACACATTGAACATTTCCACACATTACTGCAGTTGCTCTAGATTATCTTCTCCCACACCCTTAAAGCAAAGAGTGATAAAAGTCTTGATGTGCTTTCCCTGTGGACGTAATGTTTCTATCAAACAGATGGGTGGATTTCTTCAATCTTTCTAACAAGAATTAATGGAAATTAAAAAAGGATTTATTGACTGGCGGCAGATGGCTGAAGGATTTTGCTTAGGTACGACTCATGTAAATTACAAAAAAAGCAAATTCAGCCTCCTGGTGTGGACAAGAGGTTACTTCTGCATTAAATTAGGAGCATTCTGTTTAGATGTTAAAAGGAATTAAACGTTTTCTTTTATACTTTGTCAGACATCAAGACATTAATGGTCTCTTGATCATCATACATAGTGCAGGTCTGCTTTGCATTCTTGGGAACAAGCCCATAGAAACACTCATGATAAAAGATATTATACTCAGATTTAAAAATAGCTGCTGTTTGTGTATGTACTTGAAATTGTCTCCTGCTGTCCCAGCTCCTCACAAGTTGTAGCCTCCTCGTTGTCTAATAACAAGTTCCACTAGCTTGTGTTCCTCACAAGCAAAGCAAAGGTAAAAACAGCTGGAAGGAAACACAAAAACAGGAGAGCTTTTTGCTTCAGTACTGTCCCATCTCCCCCAGATATGAACTCCTATTAGTACACATCATACTGGAACAGTTATTGACAATTCTAGGAAAAACTGACTTGCTATCTGAAGATAACTAAGAGTCATCACTTCCCTTTTCACAGCTAAGTTTGGATATCAGAGGATTAATAGAATTGCCTGTCAAAGGTACATCTTGCTTGTTCTGAAGTTTCAATGTCATCAGCAACTGCAAAGCTATGGAAACCAACACAGGAAACTAACTACCTGTTGTTCAGTACCACCTGTACAAATGGTAGAGTACTGCAGGAAACCAGCCTTGTAGGCACATAGAGTTCTCTGTCTTACATTTTCCTCACTGCTGAAAGCTTTTTGATACTGCTTTCTTGAAGACAGGCATAATAGAGAGGATTCTTTTTAGCCACATCATACTCCTGAGAAATGCCAAAACACAGGTTGGTGAATGTTCTTCTGTACAAGACAGGTATTATATTAGCAGCAAATGTTCAGCCCAGTATTTCAGCACACACTTGAGCATTGCTTATTTCATAAGTCATATGCTTGGGAAGAGTGGGCCAAGGAATATGAAATTTGCTTTCTATTTCACAGACTCATGGAATGGGTAAGGTTGAAAGAAGCCACATTGGGTCATCTGGTCCAACCTCCCTGCTCAAGCTGAGTTGTCCTAGAGCACATGGCACAGAATTGCATCCAGGCAGTTCTCCCACTGAGGGAGACTCCACAGTCTCTCTGGGCAATCTATTCCAGTGCTCCCAGGTCACCCACACCGTAAAGGAGTTCTTCCCCATGTTCAGGTGGAACTTCCTGTGTATCAGTTTCTGCCCTTCGCCTCTTGTCCTATAGCTTGGCACTACAAGGGAGTAGCATCCCCTTGACACTTTCCCTTCTGATACTGCCAGTCATTGATGAGGTCCTCTCTGTCACCTCTTCTTGAGGCTGAACAGGCCCAGCTCTCTCAGCCTTTCCTTATAAGCAATCATCTTTGTTGCTTTCTGCTGGGCCTGCTCCAGGAGCTCCATGTCTGTCTTGCACTGAGTCCAGAAGTGGACACAGAACTGCAGATATGGCCTCACCAGGGTTGAGAAGAGGGGCAGGATCACCTCCCTCAACCTGCTGGCAATGCTCTTTCTAGTGCACCCCAGGAGATCATTTGCCTTGTGGCCACTGCTGGGTCATGGGCAGTTTGCTGTCCAACAGGACCCCCAGCTCCTTCTCTGCAGAGTTGCTTTTCCATGAATGTAAAATCTAACAGCTCTGGGTCTAAAAACTCTGTGACTGAAATTTTAGAACACACATTTTTTTTATGTATTCAGAATATTTTGCTACTATGCAAAAAATTTATTTCTTCTTTGATAAAAATATATACGGAAAGAAGATATAAGAATATTTATTCACCCGAAATCAATTTAAGTAGATTCTATTAAATATCCTAATAATCTTAATAATAACAACATTTTTTGTTCTCATCCATAAAGGTCTTGATGACCTAGTATAATATTAAGTAACAAGCTCTGAAGCCTCAGAAATTATACATTAAAAAGACAATAACTTATTTATAGGTCCCATTAAATGTTTATGTTTCTTCAGCTAAAAAAAGGAACCCTCTCATTTTATATTGTTGTAATTACAGAAACTAATCAGAGAGTTAATCCCTGTTTCTGGTGAAAAAATAAACCAAATAAAAATATCTTCTGTCAAGACTTAATAGTATTTAACCAATATATGCATTTTATTAAAATTTATCTTTTAATATTTTTTCTGATTTTATGATCCACTAAATTTTTAAAAGCACACTGGAAACAGATTAAGATGATGGTATTTGGGCACTGTTTTACTGCTTGCTTTTTTTCCCCCTCCAGAACAATAGCCTAGATATTTGTGCAATCTGTATGGAATTTGTTCCTTTTACTAAGAAAAAGCATTTATGTGAACAGTGAAAATTATAATTACTGGGGTATTTCAACTCTACCTAGATAGTAATATTAGTTGCAATTCCAAAATATTAATGGATTTTCGTGTTCTAAACTTTAGGTGAAGCTTGCCTTACTCAGCCTTACTTGAAATTGCAAAACTTATCTTAAAATGACCTTTAAGAATTCTTACCTCATCATACATATAATTTCAGAAAAATTTCCAAAACTAGCAAAGCTCTTCCCAAATTTTGTTCCTATAATTATTAATGTACATATTATTAACATTATTAAACTTGTCCAAATCTATTCAGCAATTTAAAAAACAGTATCTGGATTGTATGATTTGCTTGGTAGATGAGTACATTCTGAATAACAGTGTGCAGTTTTGAAAGTTGTCACCCCTGATTTCAAGTGTGATGTGTACTTAGAAACAGTTTTCTTTAGCAATGTAACACAGATAGATGAAGAACTTGAATGGCTATACACAAAAACAAATTGAAGGACGTGACCCATCATGCATTTATTAAAAACAAGATTCGTCCAGTTCAGTCAATGATAATATTGCTGTTCTGCTGAAAACAGTAGCAGTTTTGCTTTGAATGTTTGGTCTACAAATCCAACAGGAATGCAATAACTTCATGAAAAGCAAATAAACTGAGAAAAAATATCACTCTGTTTTTTACTTATCATGATAAATTATTGTAACCAAAATTCACAGAGAAAATTTAGGTTTGGTAGAAACCACAAACTTCTAAAAACTTATCCAATAATTTGTCACATATATTCACTGCTGCTAGATTTCAAAGCTGTCTTCCATATCCTGTTCTTAGCCCACAGTGAGAGCTACATTATTAGAAAATGTCTGTAGAGTTGGTTTGTGAGAAAACTAGCTAGAAAATTAAGGATTATGTCCCACTAATATCATCTAAAGATACGTGTTGCTTATCCCAAGTCTAACTGAATTTCAACCTAGTTAAATGTTAAATAATTTAACTCAAAAAAATTAGACTTTTCTGCTACCTTTTAAGTACAGCTAAAGAGAAGTTATACCTTTTATTTTGTATTTACTATGGGTTTCAATGATTTAAAAATTAAGAAAGTTGGAAGTGAAGCAGTTGAAATATTTAATACTTAATTGGACTTGATGAACTTTAAATGAGTTTTTAAACAAGTGTGTGTCAGATGAAAGCCTGAATTCTGCTCCACGCTAAAAAGATATTTTCATGGAATATTCATGCTGAATACATCTAACTGATTTTTTGAAAGTCCTGTTGGCATTGTAATGATTTTTCTCTGTAATAATCAAAATAGATCGCTTTTCTCACTTGAATGTTTGCATCTTAAAAAGTCAAGTTCTTCTGTAATTTACTATTATAAAATGCAATAATCAATTGTATTAAATTGTGATTAGTCTAAACAAGACAAAACATAATAACTAGCTTCCTTCCATAGAGTAGAATTCTCCTGCAAGTACCAAATGTAAGATGCAATACCACTTTATTCTATTTTTTTCAAGGTAGTTGATGAGATATAAGTACAAGCCAATTCTATATCATTTATATGCAAATAACTTTGATTTTTTAAAAAACAATAAATCCAGAAATCATACTTTTTTCAATAGAGCAAGCGTGCATAATAATTATTTGGAACAAATTCGTTTATGAGCAAGTCATTGACCATGAAGTTCCAATAATATAAACCAGGAAAGTGTAATATGAGTTTTTTTAAATCATTCAGTCAAACTATTTGATGCTAGCAAAACCAAGCATTAATTAACTAAAGTTGCTTATTATTCCTAATTAAAATTAATTGTTAATAAACTGGGAAAAAAAATTCAACACAACTGTTGTCATTGAACCTCTGCTAGTAAGAATTACAGGATGTAGTTATTTCAAGAAAGAAATATGACAGAATTTATGGAGAAAGGTAATTTATCTTGCACTGAATCCTCAACAAAAGTACTCAAGAAATATTTCCACAGGCAGAGCAATGTCCTTTTAACTTTTTTCAGAACCTCCAAGCCTCCTGAAAATATATTTTATTTTTTTTCTATTCTCATTTCATCTCTCTAGTGTTTTGTATACTTCTTAGTATGCTAAGTAACATACTCCTCCCTCCTCCTCCCAACCTTTATATTACAGTTATATATTAGAATTAAATAGTGTCCACAGTATGTCTTAAAGAACACTTTGCATTGCATATGCAATTTCCTCATAAATCAAACCCTTGGTTTGAAATTCATCTTGAGAGTAGATGGATTAGTTCAAAAATTCACACGGATGGAAAAGTTAATCTAGATTCTGGTATTTCAGCTGCTGAAGGAGATCCACATGCTGTTATGAAGGGACACACTGCCTCAGTCTTTAATCACCCACACAGGTGATTAAAGTGCTTTGTCCCTGTACTGACACCAGCTTTGCTACAAGATGCCTGACTCCTTACTGCTTGGCATACTTCTATATTATTGCCACTTCTCTTTGAAATATTTAACTGTAGGTCTAGGTGGGCATTTGGACAGTCAGTATTCAACGATGCTCTACATGAGGCAGATATGTGGTTTTGCACCAGAAATGCTGCAAGTGCTATATGCACAGATTGCTTAAATTTTCATCCATGTTAAGAAAAGAATACTCAAGAGAAATTGTCATCTTCGCGAAGATTAAGACTCCTTGGTACACCAGTTATCTGGACACTCAAAATCATCCTCAAATCATCTTCAAAACATTTTTAAATTCCTTGACTGAATCATATAATTATTTAAGTGATAGCTGCAGTTAGTTTCCCGGTATCTCAGACAATGAGGTTAAGTACTTAAATGATTTTGTGTTTCCTTATATGCTACTGGATACCTATAGAACTTCTGCACAGTATAGAAGATCACTCAAAAGCAGAAAACACTAGACAAGTTAACACAGAAACAAAACCTCCTAAAACTCTTCCTTCTGAGGACTATTTCTGAGGGAGATGAGCTCTCTCTGTTTTAGGCTTTTCCCAGCACCGATATTATTTCATTTCAAGTATCGCAGCAGTCTTTGCAGTTCAAGAAAATGGGCTCTGAATAATTTACCATTTTTAATTTTCTTGGGTTTAATTCTGTAGTCCAAAAGATTTGAGGTACCAATGTTGATTCACATAAAATTATCATGACTACAAAAATTGATGGGTTTAATCTATCTAGATTACTAGCTAAACTAAAATAAGAACAGTAAAACATCTGTATTGATTGACTCGGATCAGTGTGACCAGCCCACAAATTTGTCTCGAGACAAACCTGTTGTCTGTCAATCCCAGAAGAAGCTAAGGGGGGTAAAAATATTTTTTCTTATGTCTCTCAGTCTCTGGTTGTTTGCAGATGTCTGTCTAACGATGTTGTCTGCATCTTCCCTTTGTCCAACCTACTCTGCAATGGGTCTTTGCAGTCAGAGGCTAGATGGTAGCAGTTTCACATCTGCTACCAAGCAAAGTTCCTCAGCTATGATTCCAGAATTAAAATTCTGGAACTAGGCAGAACAAGTGGAGATGACTTAGTTAATGACACACTATGTATCTGCAGTAATATATGTCAGACAGACACATCAAAATGTAACTTGATTTCTGGCAATTGCACTCTCTGGAGAAGTTGATGCTTTAATCAGTTTCTACTGATTTTATAAAGCTAAATGGAACAACTACAAAAAATGAGACACACTTTAATTCAACAACTACAACAAAATCTTGACCTAATAGTCACAACTTCCCCCAAAAAAATCTTTTTAAAGATTACAAAACCCACGATAATGGGCAACTTGTAATAATGTGCTACACTTGGGATTATGGGAGGAAAGACTGATAGGATAAAAACAGATTTTTGAAAGAATATGATGTAATAATTTACCAAGTATTTAGAATTTGCCAGTGTAAAGTATTCTCAGAGACAGTTGAGTCATAGTAGAGCATTCAAAAGGCTACCAAAAGAATGTTATAAGGCAACTGAGTAGGATTCAATGTCAGAAAACACAGAACAACACAGTGAGGAACTCAGGAACATGTCACTCGGTTAAAACAAACAGAAAAATAGGACAAAAATGTAGCAATTATGTCACTTTTCCTCAGTTAAAAGGCTTCAGCATAATATGTTCAGCATGGCCAAAAAAAGTAAGAAAAGTTTTATTGATTCAGAGGGAAAGACAACACGAATCAGAGTACAAGCGAGGCACCAACTGCTGAATAACTTGCTATTCCACAGCCTATAAAGAAAACTCAGGAGGGAAAGACAGTATGGATCTGAAAGCACGGACAGTACTGGGAAGTACACTACAGAGCAGTAGCTGTGCATGAGTCTCAAAGAATACAAGAATAAGATGATTGTTACCAGAGAAAGAGAAGACAAAAAGGTGTATATGAAAATCATTGTGGCATAGCAGTAAGAAACTTAGTCTAAGTAGCAGTCTTTTTGGTGACTTCATTGTATGACTGATTGCAGAGCATTTATTACCAAAAATGTCAGGACAATCCTGGCTCCCAGAGGCTATTTTCAGCTATAAGGATATCAGTTTAATACTTTGTCACTTTAATACTTTTTTATTAAAAAAACCCAAACCAAACTAAAAAGCAACCAAACCAAACCAACCAAACAAAAAACCTCACAAACAAACAAAACAAAAAACCCCAGAAAACATTAAACCAAACCCAACAGGAATGTTTGCTCTGCTAGAAACTAATGTCCATGTCACTGTGGACCTGTAGAGAGATTAAGAAGCAACAGATATGGCAGGAGAAGGAAACCTATATGTGATTTTGGGTTTTTCTTAAAATCGTATAAATTATTTGAGAGAGGTGCATGTTGCAAACATATAGGAAGCATCTTTCCAGAGAGAGAAAAGCATTTTTCTTTGAAGGCAAATAAAATGTTTTATTTCATTAGGTCCAGATGTACTGTGCCATCATGAATATTCAGCAAAATTTATGAATAAATTGTACCCAGCCAACAGCAGCGCTGGTAACTCAGCAAGATCTGCATATCACTTTGGCATATGAAAAGACAAACTCAATATGTCCAATATTCTCAATATTCAGTTCAGTTAGATTTTTATGAATTACTTCATATTCTGTATTGTGCTACTTTAAATGCCTATGATGAGTGTCTTCAAAGGCTTTAGCATGAAATAGAACAACTGAAACTCTCTGTGCAGGATCAGCAATAGGGAAAAGGATGAAAGCTTCATAACTTTCTTCTACTTATAATACAGAAAAGTTAAAGTAATACTGCTAGAATGAACCAAGAGAAAAGATATATTTCAGGAAGAAAAAAAAACAACATATGCTTACAACATGAAAATTATTCAGTATCTGAACGGCTTATTAATTATATTACAAAATCTCTCTGTTCAACAATGCTGACAGTATTTGTGTCCTCCTCTTTTGCAATTTTCTCTTACAACAGAAGTGAACTGAATAGCTTTGGGTTGACAGGCTGTGTTCAGGAGTCCTAAAGTGCCTGGAAGTTTCATTGTTCCAGAGGAATGCAGTACTTATGGGAGGGCATAGCCATGCATTTAGACTAATCCTATGAATGGCTTTGATGGTTAAAACCTAGACCTTGAATTTCAATTTATATTCAAACTGTGAGCTGGTGTAGCAAGCACAGTTCAACAGAGGAGGGGCAATAGTGCTGACTATTGTCATTAACCAGGTTGCTCAGTTTTAAACATGTTGAAACATTTCTCAGAGTTGAGAGTTTTATTTCCATGTACAGTTATCAGTAATTGAGCTTGAACCATTGATCATCAACTTTGCAGCCTTATGTTACAACATATCTCATCTTTCGGGTAGATTTTTCCTTTTTATTTTTTTTTGCCTTTTTAACTTTAAGCAGACATAACTACATGGTTAGTAGTGTCACTGAGGATTCCAGAGCTGCCCTGAAGTCTTAGCAACTCAAGGACAGGAAATGTTTGATGAATAGAGACCTCAGAGATACAGGTAGTTCTACTAAATGTTGTGGGAGTTTTAATCTTCCCTGGAGCTTTGACCTTTGTTTCATTCTTCAGCTTTAATTTCCTGCTTGTCCTCCAAAAGCCAAGAGCTTTTACCCACTGAGATTGCAGTTGTAAGGGACTTATGGATTCAACTGTATCAGTAAATGGGTATCATTCAGGTTATGGGAGTGGGAAAAAAAAGGTGGTATTATCAGGGCATTTTGAACATTCAAGATGAATATTTGTTAGGCAAAGTAGCAAACAGTAATTCACAGAACTATAAGCAATAGAAGAAACAAGACTTAAGAAGTCAGAGCAGTACTTCTTGTCTATTATTCCAAATGCACATTAGGTACATCTGTTCATACAGCAAGAGAACACACTCCTAAAGAATAAAAAGTTAGAAATTAGAAATATCTTATGAAGAACATACAGTGTGAACTTATTTTACTTCCTTTTCCCCCCCTGTTTTTAGGTAAGTTACAAATTTGAAAACAGATTAAAAAAAAAATAGACAATACAGTTACAAGTTCCCAGCAAAAGATGTCTCACACACCTCAAAGCAGCAAACTACTGTAATAGCAGGGGGACCTAACAGCAGAACTATTACAACAAGAAGCATTTTATTATTATATAGACAACATCTGTGCTTCCTAAATAGCAAAGTAAATGAACATAATGGTTACTGCTCTGTATTCACATTTTGCCACCTGCATATCCATGGCAATATAGTGAGTAATAAAATCAGAAAGTATAAAAAAAAATCCCTCTATCTATCTTTCCACTTTCCTTTGAATATCTGTATGAAATTTGTTTATATGCAGCAAAGCAATACACCATAGTTCTACAGATAAGCCAATCAATAACAGTCAACACTATTAGTTGTAACAAGATCAGGTCAAAATCAACAGTGCAACTTTATAAATTGGCAAGATGAAATGAAAATATAAAATATTGGAATAGGTCCTACTTGATTGTATACACTCAGTAGTTTTATAAATGTAATTATGTAGCAATGTTAGAAATCTCAGTTAAGCAATTACTAAATGCATACACATCTGGGATTTTTTAGGAATAGAGGTGGCCAATAATCCTTCAAATATTATCATGTAAGCCCCAAACCCCTCAAATAACTTTCTAGGGCCACACCCGTTGACTGCTACACCTACCAGTACTCTAAAGCCAGTTAATATTATTTGAGAAAAAAAAAGATATAAAAAGGTTTCTAGCTATCATGAGAAGCTAAGGCTTCTATATGAAGAACTGCATACCCTTTTGTTGAGGGGAGAGAAATATGTTTCTAGAGAAATGGCAGCCTGTAAGATTAAAGACGAGGATTTCAGTTAAGGATAAATAAAGGAATTGCACAATCCTCTTTCCAAGAGATCTGCTTCTTTCTAAGACTGGATTCTGTGTGCAGTTGAAGTTGTATAAATCTTATTCTTAAAATAACATTTGCATTTTATTCCATGGTATATCAGCACTTTGCAAACAGTTGTCTGCATTTTATGTGAACCAGTATGATTCAAACCCCAGTTGCATCTGTGATCCTACAGAATGATGGAGTTGCAACAATTCAGTCTTTCTGCTGAATTACTACAGCAAATTGCTGAACCACATTGCTCCTTAAAGGGATTAACTACTTTGAGTAGTTTTAATAACACGCTTGTTTAAGTGTAATGGAAAAGCACTATTTTGTATATCAATATATGGACATTTCTTAATCGTGCTTAATCTTTAGTTAGAAAAATTGAACTTTAAAACAACATTTAGAATATATGTAGTATATATAGTATGTTTTTTTTTAAGTTCTTAATAAATTAGGTTAGTGGTTTTTTTTTTAATTAGCTTTAGTTTTTACATGATTTTACCATTTTCTAAGTATTATGAATAGTCTCTAAATCATAATGTTACAGCAGCCATACACATGCAGTAGCCATTTCACTTTCCTGACCCTAAGAAATATGATATGAGAGCATTTTATTACATCAGGTAGGAGGACCCAAGAGTGTTCATCCCAGAGAAATTCAAATGTGGTTGCTCCTTATAATTGGTGTCAGGACTTCCATAAGTTTGAGATAATCAGAATTCAAAGGAGATTAAGTATGTTCTCTATATTAATTCCATAAATGCTGATACCATGTCCAAGGAAGTGAAATGGCTATATATCAACTGTCTGTTTCCCTCTACAAACAAATTTAAATAAAGTTTTGTTGGAATAAAATTACTATCAAAGATACACTGCTATGCATAGTAGAAATTTTAGGGTCCCCCATATTTAGCAAACCTGAATATTTGCAGAAGTCAGTAAAGAATCGTTTTATGCACATTAGAAAACACGTAATAGACATTCCAGTCCTGACTTTGGGCAGGACTTGCTGGGCATGTTACAATTCCACAAACATATAAGCAATACTACCTTCTCATTACCTGTGGTAGATTAACTAATAATAAAATTGAGATTGGCAAAATACTTGAAACAGTACAGCTAGAGGTAATTTTCATTTTTCTCTCAACATTTCCAAAAAGCAGCTGAAATCAAAATTTTTTTAAATCCTGAGCATAACATGTATATTATAATAGTTACATAAGATTATATTGATTTTATTAAGGTAATTCATATGTGGAAGTTTAAGCCCATATATTTTGTATGCATTTAATTATCAAGTTTTCATTGGATATATTATATATTTATTTTTAAAAAATCACTAAAATCTTGCTGAAATGAATTATGACTGTGTGCAAATTCATAAGACACTTGAAAGCAAAATTATTAAGCTGAGTGGTTTTGACTTTTCACAAGCAAATAATACTAACTAGAAACTGACTTTAGTACTCACAGTATTATAGAGGGAAACATTCAAATCTGAAGATAGTTTTGAAATACAAATGGAATGGGCTTGCATGTACTTGCATATTCAATATATTACTTTATTTACATAAAGAATTTAGGCTTGCACTTCTAAGAGGTATTCTCATAAAATTTGAAGCATTTTAATATCAAATGCAATTGTAATGGAGAACTCCAAGTGTCTCTAAGACAAAGAAACACTTTGTCTTTTATCTCCATAATTTCTCTCTTATATAAGACAGTACGTACAGGCATGTAACTTTCCCTATCAGTCTTCAAAGGAATACACTACAGCTGTTGATATAAAATTATACATGCTTCTTAAATTTTATTTTGCACACGTATATGTTTTAGAGTGCTTTCTATTCAGTTCTTTCAGAAATACCATCAGGATTAGCATTGAAACAAACCAAAATATAAATAGTTTCTCCTTAGATCTCAAAAACAAATGTGGCCTCAGAACTCACAATTAAACTTTAAATTTCTTATCTCTTTAAGCTAGCATAGTGGTTCACTAAACACAGTTGGATTATAAAAGCCTTACTGCAGTCAATATACCAGTACATTAGCAGATATGTTGTAAGAATATTGTTTTGAATTTCATCAACTCTGGTCATTAACTTATCATGTGGTGAAAGGATATCTAAAACTGACTGTAGAGCCAAGACATATTGTAAAAAGCTTAGGAAAAATTACTCAAGCAAGAACCAACAACAGATTTTGTTTACAATGAGGCACTAAGGAAAAAATCATTAACACAATACAGTGTTTTAAAAGACAGATGGCAGAACACCAGACTTAAATTTAGCCATACAACTAAAATCATATAGTACACAGAGAAAGAAAGCATGCTTTGAAAACTTGAATACAGTTTCTTTTTCTGGTACAAACACGTATGTATGGGGTTTTTTTGTTTGTTTGGGTTTTTTTTTTAATTCTAGAGTATTTACATTATTAAAAGCATAAAGAGTTGGCCTATGACTTGGAGATGAGTGATAATTTTCTGTAGAACTTACTTCTGTATTTTTTAACTGAAATTTACCATTTTAGAAATCATACTAACCGCAAAACTGTTATATTGCATTTCAGGATGTGCACTAAACAACAGAAATTACATGACATGCACCTATTTGTACACATATCCTCATCAAAAGATGCATGAAGTGAATTGACACACTTCACTAGCATTTTTCTTTCCCAGCAAGTATGTCTGCTGTTGTACATATTTATCTCTTGCTAGAGAAAGTACTATTCAAGGGAAGAGCCAAATATTGGAGCAGAACACAGTCATGTTTCCATAGACTTTGAGAGAGTTCAATTTAAAGTTTTGAACGGGCCTCCAAACAGAGCTCCTTCCTGCACAGCTAAGACTTCCAAATCATTCTTTTTAAATTACTTTTTGCTTGAGGGAGAACTAGTGGTCTTGCTTTCCACCTGTGATCATTAGGTAGTTAGTTATAGATTAAGGATATACAAGACAGTGAAGCAAAACTTTGAGTGGATTTTAGTATATACTCAAGTTTCCCACTTTTTAGAACGTGACATCTAAACTTTAAAGAAAAAGATGCCGAAAGTTAATTACTTGGGCAGGAGGGAGCAATCCTTCCTGTCTAGATAAAAGTATATTCTTTGACTTGAAGTCCTCAAATAGCAACATCCCTGAAGAATCTTGAATCACTCTATTCATAGTTATATAATTGTATCATCCCATCCCAACTTCTCAGTGACTTTAAAAAAAAAAAAAAAAGTCCTTTCAATCTTTAACTTAATATCTTACAGGTTTACTCGGAGCCAGTTTGAACAAAGTCATAGAATAAAGTTGTAGGCTACCTGCATATCTTAAAAAGTAACTCTTGCCATTCCAGCTACTACAGTAACCTGTGGTATACACAGGTTGAAAATGAATTATAAATCTTGGACTGAATTTTTTTTGAACATGGTTTCCATTGACCAACAAATTGTAAACATTTGGGTGACCAATATATGTTGCAGAAAGAATTTAAGCTGGATGGTTTTTGTGGATTCCGATGGACAATGGTGCACAGTATTTTTCATTAGGTTAACACTAACAACTGTTACTAATAAATCCTGACATGATTTATAGATATTTTAAAACAATTAAGCAATTTGTCTTGAATAGACAGTGAGCTCAGATACTGGCTTAGCTTCAGTGGAGACAAAGGGATGAAGTTCTCTGACTCATCACAGAACCTTGATAGAGATGTTTTCAGCTATTCAACAAATAATCAGATCTCACAAGTACTGGACTGTCAATCATATCATGGCTACTCATGTGGCCTGTGGTTATGCTCCTCACACTCTCACTCTGCTAACCCTGTAATCTCACCATTCTCAGTGTTGGGATGTATAACTAAGGGCCTGCTGAGTCCAGCAGGGCTAGAGACGCTGCAGTGCTGCACTGCTCTGTCATCTCTCTTACGCTCATTACTCCATGATGACATCAGTAGTGACCATCCCATCCACAACCTGCTCAACAGCTTCAGTGCACAGTGCCATGAAGCAGCAAAAAGGCTGCCATCGTGTGCAGCAGCTACTCATTTAATGCTTAACAGTGCCCTATATTCAAAGCAGCCTTGATAATAGGCTCAATCCCAACAATGTCACAGTTCCTTCCTACTCCTGTAATGTCAAGCATGGCATCTCACAGTGGATGACAGAGTACTCCTCAAGTCTAAAAGGCCAGTTGCATTCAGCTAGCAATGAAAGAAAAGCATTTGGTATGGTTTTATAAATTTTGGTCACTGTTTTATTTTAGGGGCAAAAGCCTTCATGCATTTTTAAAATCACATGCTCAGGGTTTATTTTGCACAGCACTTCCTAGAAAAGTAAACAGCAAAAATCTAATTTAAGAGTATTTCTTATGGTTCACAGTGTCTTCTTTAAACAAGCTATCTTCCAGAGTTTACCAAAGCCATGTATTATAACCAGAAAAATTAATTATGGGACTTTTGGACCTCCTCATCTGGCTATGACAATAAGTGGCATTAAGACAGAGTTCTACATATTTCTGAGGAACATGTCATTTTCCACTGAAAAAGATTCTCCTACCATCTTTTATCAAACCCAGCAAGAATCAGGCAGTTATGATAAAATATAGCAGAGATTTGTTTTGCTGTTTTTTTTTTTTAAATAACAGTTCAAGAAATAAAGGTTCTTTATCAAATATTTTAGGAAACTGGCCTCAAAATGGAAGTAAAGGTTGTAAGAGTGGGTAATAGCATGGATAAGCATACATATAATGAGATGAAGAAGATGATGACCTATACAATCCCATTCATAAGAAAAATGGAAAATTTTTCAACATTGACCTATTTCCTACAAAGACAAAACAAGTACTTAAGTGATAATGAAAAATACCAGCTTTGAAACTGGACAAAGGGAAATCTGACATAGTCTCAAACTTGTGTTTATGATTAAACCACAATCAAAGCTTATGATATTATAAACAACTTATGTTTCCTTTTTTTTCTTCATGTTTTTACTCTTACATTTCCTCTAAACAATCAGTATGGTAAAAATAAAATTCACATGATAGGTGTTATTGTGATATCAAATTATAAACCAATAAATGAAAGATTTTTTTTTTTAAAGTAACCCTCCACTCCAAGAGGAGAAGGTCTAGGAATAATACTTTGATCTCCAGTCTGATGCAGCAGCAGATAAATCAAGCATCAAAAATTATTCTTATTGTAAAAAAAAGTTATAAGCTGTCAGCAGAAGATAATTCACAATAATAAAAGAATTAGAGAAAGCAATGTACTGAGTCTCTGCCTACAGTGTTACAGTCTCTAAGAGATGAAAGAACAAATTTTTTATTTTTTTTTCCCCTCACTGTCTCGGAAAAGCTCAAATTCAATGTAAGTTTCTCTTGATTTCTTTTTTAGAAAACACAGCTAGACAGAGTAAATGAATACTACTAAGTTTAATGATCTTCCTCACTAGGAGACATTTTTTCACAGTTCCATCCTCTTGGAGAAACTTTTATACAACACTCTTTATTGGTGGATTTTATAACACTTCACAGAGGAAACAAGGTATAATTTTTCTTCCATTTACAGTAGGGAAAACAAAGCTGAAACCCCAATACAGATATCAAGAGAGATTCTCAAGGCTGGAATCACCTAAGAATTTTCAAACAAGGTTTTGGTGCTAATGACTAACTCCTATAACCCTAAAGGCTTGCAAAATCTCAACATGCTTTTTATGGATATCTATGGAGACCAATGGAAGAGTTCCTACCTTTCTCAGTAGCTCCTGGGACTGGGGCTTCCCAAAAGCTATTAATTTTCAGTTTTACCCCAGCTCAATTCAGAAACATGGTAAATAAAGCCAGAAACAACAGTTAGGTCTCAGAGGGAGAATGATGATCTAGTGGGCCTGAAAAGATAGAAGTCATTGATTTTCAGACACTGATTTGGCCAGAATCTATGACAAAACAAATGAGACTTGTGGGGATTTCCCTTTTATAATCTCAAACTTGAGTTGACAGTATTTTGAACAAAAATTTTTGAACAAAAATCTTGAAGAGTAGATCACTGAGATCAAAATCAGGTCACGAGCAATGCACATGATCGTGGTAAAATCTAGAAAAATATTGACTGAGAACTTCTATTTCTATTTGATATTCCAATGGCACTCTAATCATAAGTATTTGCTGAAAGTGGAGCTTTTATATTGCCAACATAACTATCTTTTAATACTATACGAAGTTTAATATCAAAAATATAAATGCATAATATAAATTATGGGGAGAAAACCAAAAGAAAAAAGCTTAGATTTCCAATTCTTTTATGCATAATTTCTTTAACACAAATGGACTCTATTTTCACTTAAAGAATCCCATTTCCACTTAAAGAATCCCATTGATTTACAGAATATTAATAGCTGCATTTCTTTTCTGTAATACAATGGGATTGGTAATTATAGTCAGAGACAGATAATGTACTCACATCACGCACGTTTCACAAGATCAGGAAATCATCACGGCACTATTGAAAAACAGGTTTGGAATGTGTTACAAGTTTAACAAACTGAGATTAACTCACAGAAAGTCAACAACTTTTAGAAAGTTTGCAAACTCTTGGTTTAGTATTAGCTTCTTCTGTCAGTTCTCTCCATCAGGTTTCAAAAAATCACTTTGAGAAAACTTTATGAATTTTCAGGAGGACATTTCTAATCAGATTAAATCCTTACAAACTCTTCAGTTCCTACACTGTACAGAAATTGAGTAGTATTTTTCATATTCATCTTTACGTAGTTAGACTCTTCTTTGCCCTCTATCACTTCTCCAGCACGCTGTGCAGAAGCTCTTTGCACTGTTTTCTTAAAACTGTGGATTTGTTTTTTTTTTATTTTTTAAAGTAGTATTCTGAAGTAATTATGGCACAGATGTAGAAGAAAATACTTGAAAAAGGTAAAGGTGCAGTTTCATGAGATATTTATGTCAACATAAGTTCAAACTGCTGCAAAAAGGGATATTCTCCTGTTCCTCCCACTCAGTCAATAGGTTTCCTCTTACTATTTGTCAACATTAGATTTGTAATACCCTGCAAACAAACTGAAAAAACAACTGAAAAAACAACCTATCTTTAGATGTTTGAATTACTAACTCTCAAATTTTATTTAAATTTGTAATGTTTTGACAAGTGTTGACCTGACTTGGCTTGAATTTCCTGCAGCTTCTTGAAACTATCCTTGATTATTTCTGACAAGCATGTGAACATTCATCATAAAAACAATCTCCTACCTATCTCAGAAATTTATATGAGAGCCTTCTAGTTTTGATAATAATCCCAGCTCACAGGATACTGGGTATTAGTAGAGGGTACTAGTATCATGATATCAGCTTCTCGGGGCTAAATCCAGATGTCTTTAGTTTGTTTTTTTGTCTGGGTTGCCTTAGGTGACTTAGCCAAAAAATGATGACTTGCTCAAAAAAAACCCAAAACAAACAAAAGAACCTCCTTTGCCTTCTTTAGCTTTTTATCCTTTAATTTACCACTTTCCCATTCTCCATTTCCCAAAAGTCTTAAATTGATTTTCCAGGAGACAACAGAGTCAGCTGTCGAATCTGAATGTTTTTCTCTTTTTGTTCTTGAGCTTCTGTTTTGCAAACAGTGTGATGCTTGTTAAGGGCTTGGTTCCATGGCTCCACAGTTTGAACATGTGTGCTATGGGAACTGAACACAATTAACCCAGCATTGTAAGTTATCTATACACCGATTTCTCACAATAAACACACGTAAATTGCTATCATTTATGGTAATGTCTAAATTGCAATGGGGATTTATAAACTTTGGGGCACTGCTCCTGTAAAAGAAAAACCTCTACAGTTCCACTGACTTTAGAGGACCTACAGTATTTATGTTGTTAAAAGGCATGATCCACTGTAATTTGAGACTCAAATACAGATAAAATAAAATTTAATGTAGCTAGGGAAGGATCTATTCTAGAAACAGCTTGTAAGCATCAGATAATTACTCTCTTCAGATAGTTACAAGGGTGGATTAATTTTACATGTTGCTCATTTCCATTTAGTATGATGCAGATGAATCAATGCTACAAGAGTAAAAAAATGCAGGAATGTTTATCAAAATGTGTAAACATATTTACAGTCTTTTGCTGCATATTCATTGCATCTCATTTTTACTTAATTACAGATATTCTTGAGTAGCAATGAAAAAAGCTTCTGAAGAAATACTTTCCCATTGAACTATAAAATTATAAAAAAATGGCAAAAAGCCTAGTTCTCCTGTAGGGACTAACTCTGTAAAGGTCAATGCTGATCTCATGAGGGTATTTATTCTTTTTTTTTTTTTTCCTCAGTTCTATAAATAAGTTTATTTTTAAAAGATCTTTGAGAGTTGCATGACTTTGAGTGGTCAAAAAACCTAAAAAAATTTGTAAGACATATTGCACTGAGAGAGAAGATACAAAGGAAAATTGCCTTTAACTTCTAGAACCCGGGGTTATAGTTTCATTCTTTGAAAACTCTACTATGACATATCTGTCCGGCTCGTTAGAAAGAGTTAATGGCAGAAACATCTCTTATTCTCCAGTTTCCATCCTTCTGAAAATGTCTCTACTTCTAGTCATGTCCTTTTTATAATCTGAATACGCAAAAGGAGGTAGTCAGCTCTTTCTACAGGACTGAAGCAACTCTTTCTAGTTCTAAATTCTTCTCGTTTGTGAAGGGTTCACTCACTCAGTTCTAAGAGACGATGTAAAGTAATTGGAGAGCTTTAGACAAGAATTGTTTTCCCATCTACCAAATCTATTAAATAGGTGCAGTATTTTGAAAATAGTAGTTGCTATATAAGAGCTAAATACTATTGCCATTATTTCATTGCCAAGGGACAGCTGCTATTAAGGTCATTCTCCATAAAATTATTAATTCAGAATTTTCCATGACATGTCCTGCTTTACATTATTCTAACCATGCCAAAATTTAAGCATTTGGACTGTAATATTTTTGTCATTTTTCTCCTTTTAAAAATTTAACAATGACCAATCGATACCTCATATAATAATATATGCAAAATGTACAGTTTTTAAAGGTTACAGTTTTCCTAAAATTTCTGGAGCATTTTTTGTGCCCATAAATACAAAGATTGTCTCCAGCACACTCACCTGACTGAGAATAGAGCATTCCTTCTGCAACTAGAAGGGTACAGTTTCCTGTCAATAATTCTTCCAGAAATACTCAATATATAAATGCACAAAAATTAATATATTCAACACAGTTTTTATTGATTCTGGTGGTTAAATAACAAGATTGCTACTTCAACAAGCATACTTCACAATTTTATCCTTCCTAAGTGAGAGCCTGACTGGGTTGTACTGCAGTGCTACTGTTACTCTAAGCATGCAGAGAAATGTCCTTCATGCACCTCAGAACTCCAGCCCAGCTACATAGGAACAACATGGCAGCACACATTAACTTGTTCTAGTTTATTTCTTAAAAAGAAATAAAATGTTTAAAATATTAAAGAAATAAGAAAAAACTATAATCCATGCCATAAAGTTTAAGTGTTGGTTAGTTCAAATGTAATTTGACTTCAGTGGACATACCCAATCCAATATAATATTAAAGGAACAAGTGCTAACCCACATCATTAAGTCTAAACACAGACCGGGCTCAGGAAAAAAATACTCAGGCTTAAATAAATGGTTAGCACCTTTGCCTCAATATAATATATTAGAGAGTTTTACATTTTCAGATAAAAATCAAAACATTGTACTCAGAAGGCATCTTATAAGGTATGGTCCTTCCCTGAGCTGGTTTTTCACTTTAGTATTTCTTGCTTTTCCACCTATCCTCATGAAAGGCTGAAGAATTAGCACCGAGGGGGCACATGCAAGAAGAGAAGAGAACTCATTATTGCCACAGGAAAGTGTCCAAATAGAAAATTCTGTGCTAGACTACCCACTTACCTGTAACTAAATGTCTTACATTGCAGTCTTACTCATATATATATCTTCAGTGATGAAAAATGAAGCAATAAATAAGGCCTCTGAAAACTACATTCTGCGTATTATGAAAGGGGACATACCACACTGGTTAGGAAGACTTTTCATGTTTTCTTTTTCTAGAACTGATGTAAGGAGATGCTTGTTCACTTTAGAGAATTAGATCTATAAAATATATTGGTTCATTTGTATCTATACCAGCCTATAGCAGTTTGCATTAATAATATGAGAAAATAGTATTAGAAAGCAATATCAAAAGTTAATTTTAAAGTGGAAGGGGAAAAAAAATGTCAATTCAGGAAAGAAAACAATAATTTAATTTTAAATACAATTTCTGATTGAATTTCATAGTTATTCAGAAAAACACAGAGAAAAGGAAAACAAAAGCATCTAATGAATGAGAATTATTCCTATTTCAGTGAGTGATTTAGCACAGTCACAAAGTTAACTCATACTTACTAGAATTCATAAGGGAAGAAAATGTTAATAATCCACACTCAACAGAGTTTTAAGACATGGTGTATATTGAACAGTGAAAGGTCCCATCTAGGGTGATATATAGAACTTTGCTAGGTCTAGTACTCAGCATTTTCAGTAATGACCTAGAAGATTCAATAAGTAATAAGCTGAAGAAATACATAAATCATGCTAGGGGTAATGCAATATCAATGAGATAAAGATTTTCAAAACATAATCTAAAAATAATGAAATTGTATTAGACTGGGAAAAATAATTTAGAACAGATTTTGAAGAAAATAAAAGAATTTCCAGAGCAACATCAAATCAGGGGAATTAAGAGAGAAAACAATATATTTTATTGGTGTGAATTGGTAGCAAGAAACTTTTTGCTGTGTTAGGCTGTGTATATCAAAAGCTACATACGACAGTGTTTGAGTACTGGATATCCTGCACTTCCACAGCTGCTTCTGGTACAGCATGTTTAGTTCTGGGCACATGACCAGAAAATTATTGTCAAATTAGAACAGACTTGAAGAACACTGAAGAACTTAAATGCCTGAGGGAGTTTTATGTTCCAAGATTTAGGTGAACTAAATATGAACTGCTCACCTCAGCAAAGACCAAAAAACTGCTAAAGTACAAATATAATTATAATTATAAGGTTAAATAATATAGTTGTAGAGGATTTAGTTGTTGTATGAAACTTTAAAAAAAAAAAAAGTAATGATATTAAAAGAAAAAAAAATGGAATATTTAACTAACTGGGAAAATATTCTAAGATAAGAGTAAAAGTACTTGGTGGAAATTTGAAACTAGGATAGTCCAGAACTTTACACACTAAGAGAAGCCAAAAGGCACCTAGTGCAGGGACAAAATTAGGATATAGGAGGAAACAGCAAAGGTTTAATGTCTGAGAAAAGGAAATCAGTGAAAAAAGCAGAGAGAGCGCATAAATACCAGAAAATCCTAAAGCACTGAGAAATGGTATCTCAGGACTTCTACTGTTCAATAGTTTGTATCTATAGCACCTATTTCTACAAAATATATTTTTCAATTGTGGGTGTATATTTGAGGACATTCTGACTGGAAATTTTATCAGTTATAGAAAATATTTATTATAAGCTTAAATGAGAAGAGAACTAAGAAAAGTAATCCAAATCAAGAAGTCTTTCTTACAAACTGAATCTACCTTTCTCTGAAACTAGTTAGCTCACAGAAATTTAAATGTACAGATGCAAAAGACTTACTTCAGAGAAGACTGACTTAAACAAGAACTTGCCATGAAAAGAAAAAAAAAAGTTCTACTGCAGAATAAAATAAGCAAAAAAGTCATTCTAATATACTCACACTTCAAAGACCTCTCAGGCATGAAATATGAGAATTTTAAAAAGGTTGATTTCAGCTCTCAGGTATGCCTGATTAAAGGTAGATTACAATAAGAAATTGCTTTAATTATGGTAAGGCAGCTAACTGTATCCCTAAAGTTTTTAGCTCTAATAGCCATAGTTAAGGAATTTTGAGAAATTCTATCATACCCACCACATTCATATCAAAGCACATTTGGGACCGCATTTTGTTCTTTGTTACACCATTTCAAACCAGTATTAAGCTCTCCAAATTAATGTAGATGATGTTTACAAAAGCCTTCAGACACATGAAGCAACAGGAAATGAAGCGTGGCTTTAAAAACTAAACCAGTGGGGAATATTTCTTACAATTGAGACATTCACATGAAAAAAAATTAAAAACCTGAAACTTTCTTTAGACAAATTATTCCTTCTCAGATACTACATCTCCAGGAAGATTCTTCAGCTGTGAGAATTGAGAGTATTATTAAAATTTACCTATTTATCTCTTCAATTGAATTTCCACAGCTTAAAACAGTAACTGGAATAAGGACTAGGGCTTGATCCTCTCACATAAGTGCTCCAACTAGTAACCTAGAGACTATTTTCCAGCCATTGACTGGTACACTAACGTTGTAAGACTCTTTCAACAAGAATAGACCAACCCTCAAAATTAATTACCGTTGTTGTGAGCTATGATTCTTGAATTAGTCTCCACCCCTAATGAAGCTGAAGGGGCATCTGATTCATGTTTCCCATATTACCACACAAGTAATGAAAGAGGGACACCAACACTCCCCTTTCAATAAGCTTTACAATTGCTTTAACAGAGCTCTGAATACACCTAGGAAAATGAGTCCCTACAGGTGAAATACATTGAAAAACAAAATTCTGACTCTATGCCAGACAGATTCCAAGTGACTTAACTCATTTGTGACAGTCACATACTTAGTCAGCAACAAGCTCTTGAGTCCTTGTCTGAAACGCATACTTGTTTCTGGCATTAAATGTTAAACTAAGATTCCAGAGGGACAATTAAATAAAACAAAAAACCAAAGATTTCATTTAGTCCTACTCTCTAAGGGACTGGGGTGGAGTTGGTTAGGATTGAAGGAAATATTTGGTTACACTTTATTTCAGACAAATTTGCTATAGGAATAGTATTTCAGCAGCTTGAAAATCCCAGACTTACATATAGTGATACCATGAATTATCTGTCTCAATCAAATAACAGAATTTAAAATAAATTTTCTAAACAGTACATTTAAAAAACACAAGGAAGAGCTTTTCATATATGCTACAATTCAATTGAGGAATACCTTTTTTTTATAAAACGAAAGTATAAATGGGATTAGATGCAGAACAGGTCAGCTGGAAGCCCTGAGTCCTTAAATTCCTGATTACCAGAATTTGAGAAGACATACTTTGGGAGAATGACTTTATCCATTGCCTATTGCTTGATTTTTTTTCAGAAGTATCCACTACTGGCTGTCATCAAAACCAAGATATCAAACTGGGCACATGTATAATCTGACTTAATTACTCTTACTATATTATATGCAGTGAGAAGAATGATGCTCATATTTTCTCTACAGTAAGTTGGTGAGGTATGTGTCTCACTATAGCACCCACACATCGACCAGAATAGCTAACCATGGAACAATATTAAAAAAATAAAGATACATCTGAAAGTCTGTGCTTTCCCAGACTCAGCAATTATAGGTTTATGTTTCTCAGCACTGAAGATTCACTGCTACTTTAGATTATGTCCAGATTCAGAAAAAATTGATGATATTAAGCCAAATGAAAAAGAAAAAAGCTACACAGACATGAAAGTTAACTGTAAAAGAGTAAATTACAGATAAAAGTTTCTTAACAAAGTACATTTTTCATTGATGAATAATGTAAAACTAAATGGACAAAGCAATAAGCAAGGGAAATGAAAAAGAAATTATCATAAAGGAAAAAAAAAGACAGCCAAGGAGACTAATTTCGTAAGTGCATATAGGAATAAAACCAATCTCTCCCCTCCCTCAATATGCAGTTCTACTTTGAAAAATAGTATACTAATATTTAATGCCCAAATAGAAGGGAAGGGGAGTTATAGATGACAACAATTGAGTAAGTGGCTTGGAATTTCAAGAAACATGGTTATGAATGCCTGTGTGAGAGAGCATTAAAATGTGATTAAAAGAACTGAAGTTTACAGTTGCTATCCTTAAATTTCTGTGTAAAATTATAAGCTACTTAATACCTTTTACAACTGGATAACTACACAAGTATATGCTAGGAAAGTATCAGAAGCATAGGTCATATGGCAGCTGTGAAAGGGATGGTTTTGTTCAGGATGAAATATTAAATATATGAGCCAAAGTAAGTCCTGATTATTTCTATATTTTCTAGCTATTGGCTATGCACAATTTAAAACTTGAAGTTGTTGAAGGAAAACAACATTTTATTTTTTGTTATCTTTTAATCTGAGGACAGATACTCATAAAATAACTTTAAATAAGATCAAAAAGATTAGTTTCTAGCAAAATATACTCTTGATAACTCCCAAGAGGTTTTTCTGTTGTTTCAATATTTAAAATAAAATTAACTAATAAATTCAATGTCAATGAGCATTTTAATGATCATAAGTCAAGAGTGAAACAAGATTCCATTGTGCCAAATCTAAAGTTCTCTGTTCCAAAGAATTTACTACTTCAGTACGTTCAACATGTACCTACAATGTTGCTAGAAATAACAGGTTGTAATGAAGTTTATGTACACTCAGTGTTCCTGTTAGTTAATGTTTTCTGATGAAAACTCTAGTCAAAATGAACTGGAAAAAATCCAAGCCATACACAAGTTAATCAGAGGGTAACTTTCTTGTACATATGACAAGGCCATGACACCAAAGTATTGCTTTACTTGGAAGAGATTTCTAAGCCAGTATCAATTAAAAAGTTAGCAAATAATATTTTTCTACACTCTCACCCAAATCCTTCCCCCCAAAACCATAGTCTCTGCCCTGAAAAAGCCCAAGAATTTCTAAGTTTAACAGTGGAGATTGTATTTAAGTTATAAAAATCTAATTTAAACTCCTATAAAATGATGATGTAAGGTAAGGACATAGAATACATTAAGTATTTCTTATAAAGTGATGCCAATTGACATTGAAACAAATGATGTGATACATGGTATTACTTTTGCCTCCTTATGACTCCTTTCCTCCCTCTGTGATGAAATTTACCAGCCATAACAAAGCCAATGAAGAAACGCTCCGCGACTTCAGCTGAGTCAGCTTTTCATGACTTCAACTGCAGGCCAGGAGACAGAGTGAACAGTCTATTAAATCTCACTGCAGTGACAGGTCCATTACGGGAGAGATTCAGACACATTTTGGGGAACCCAAAAATCACACAATAATATTTACATATCTGAAACAGCATCTTCTACCTTCTAAAGCTGCAAAAGTCAGAGGGCATTTTGAACAAGGAACTTACATGCTGCCTTTCAAGGGAGGTGATTGTTCCACTCTGCTCTGCAATGCTGCAGCCTCTCCTTGAATACTGGGTGCAGTTTTGGGCTCCACAATACAAGAAAGATATTAAGCTATTGGAGAGTGTCCAAAGAAGGGCAATGAAGATGGTGAAGGGCCTTGAGGGGAAGCCGTATGAGAAGCAGCTGAGGTCACTTGGTCTGTTCAGCCTGGAGGAGACTGAGGGGAGACCTCATTGCAGTCTACAACTTCCTCATGAGAAGAGGAGGGGCAGACACTGATCTCTTCTCTGTATCGACCAGTGGCAGAACACAAGGGAATGACCTGAAGTTGTGTCAGGGAAGGTTTAGGTTGAATATTAGAAAAAGGTTCTTCACTCAACAGATTCTGTGATTGTGTGTTTAGGACCAGGTTGGATAGGGCCCTGAGAAACCTGGCCTAGTGAATGGCACCCCTGCCTGTGGCAGAGAGGTTGGAACTAGATGATCTTAAGGTCCCTTCCAATCCAAATATTCTATAATTCTGTATTGCTCTGAGTAGTGGCAAAGGTACCTCCTTGTTTGTTTTCTATTCTATATAAATTCCAGCAGGAACTAAATAACAAAATAGATCTCCGTGCAAATCTTCTATCTCTGGACTTCAGGGCATTCAGCTCAGATTAAAACTTTGCAGACTATTTTGTGCCAAACTTGACTTCCACTGAGCATGTAACAGTGCAAGTTAACCAACGGGTTCAGCCAAAATTGAGTAAAATTTTGAAAAGTACATGAAACAGTGTATTAGGTACACAAAATTCAAAGCTTCTCTCTAAACCATAAAAATGACAGATAACACTTGTAACTGTGTCTGAAACAGTGAGCCAGGCTGTGTTGTTAAGCAGAAACACAGAATTAAATCTTCCTGTGCAATTATTCCTACTGATATCTGTAAACACATTTTATAATCATTCTTCATCACATTATCACAAAATCTGTGCACAGAGGACTTTAGGTTCATTAAGTCTCCATGATGAAAAAGTATATTCCGTATGGAAACATCATGTGTAATATTCTTCAGGTCATAAAATGCTAAACAAGCAAAATCTAAGCATTTGATCACCAATTCAAGTCAAATAGTACCTTACCTTTAAATTTATAAAACAAAACTTCAGCCAACTCGTTATGGATATTTGCAGCTCATAAACAACTTAGAAATAATGAGAATCATTAACCCAAACTCCAAAAGTTAACTCAGTTTCACCTTGCATAATGTACATGAAATATGAAAGAGATGTTGGTAAAATATACTTTGCATATATTGTACTTATTAGTCAAATATCTGTCTACTTCCTGAGACACAAGTCTAAAATATTTTTCAATGTATAAAATTATAATACTTACAAAAGGTAAGCCTAGTATTTTTTAGATTTGAGCAATACTAGTTTCCATATAAAAATTATTCGACAAAATAATTAAGCCTAAGTGTGACCATACCTACTTCTCACTTGTCTAAATTACAATGAAAAGCATAAAAAGAACATCACATTGCATTTTCAAGGTCCATTTTGTCATCCAGCATTAAATTCAAATCAGCACTGCACAACAGCAGACTATGCTTTCAGAAATTATTGATGATAAATGCAGTAGGAACTCAAGGGAGCTTTATCTAATTAATTTATTGGAAGAATCACTAGCACAAAAAATACAAATTCAGCTAAAGGATTACGGTAGTGTAGAGAATGGCTAGCTGTTCAATTAAAGATCTCATGTAGTTTTCCTGCAATTGTTTTTCCTCTTGGATCTTATATTCATTGATCTGCCAAGGGACATCTTAGATAACCTCCATGACTATTGCTCTCAACTATTTAGTCAAAATAGCATTGCTCCTTCTTGTTGAAAGATGGCATAAAGGATTCAGAGCTCAGAAATAGATCTTCTAAATATCTCTTTTAAATACAGAACAACTCTGCATATCAATCACAAGATGTACTCTAAAACAACATTTGTCTTAAGATTCCAAAATCCCTTTCCGTGCTCAAGGCTTAGATGCTATTTGCATTCATAAAATGAACTGTGTTGCAGGTTGCAATCAGCAAATCCAAAATTATTTTCTTTATGACTTCTTACTTTCCCATTTTTTCTAGGTTTAAATTGCATGCTTTTATTTTTTTTCTCCTGATATTGATTTACAGAGATACATTATTTTACAACTACTTGCATTAGAATTGCCTGAGTCACAGGTTCATCTATTCCTCCTGATAGATCTCTGATTATATTTCTTAAGGAATTTTTCCACTCATCCATCACTGATAGTCATTCTCAGACTTTATTTTCAGTCTCTCTTTTCCCCCTGCTGGACATTGTACTCAGCATGACCAGAGAGGTATTAATCTTTTCTTCTTAGCACATACAAGTACTCTACTCTGCTGAGTACCTGTCTTATCAAAAAATGTTCTTCATTCAGGTTTCTTTTTTTTTTTTAATGTCTACTGACTTACTATTGTAAATCCAAAATCATCTACTAGTTTACCATTAGAATTCCATATCGTGCACATCAAAACTGATTTATTGGACACACTGGTTCAGATCATTTCAGATACTTAATTTGACTTATTAGCTTGCATTTAAATGTGAGTTTTGTGAGTTCCACTCTGGAAAACCCCATGAGGGTAAAAACAGAGACATTTGATGGTCTTTTGTTCATTTTTTGGATGCAGTTGGTAGCATCTATCTGGTCAAGCAGCTACAGGAAGACTATCCTCAGCAGTGGATTTTGTAGAGTATAAATAAAGTGTGCTTCACAGAAAGAGAGAAGAGAAGCAGACCTGCTAAGTGACACAGGTGCATTATGCCTGTCTGCAATAAGAAGTGTCCAAGGTCATGCTGGATGGAGCTTTGAGTAACCTGGCCTAGTGGGTGGCACCCCTGCCCGTGGTAGAAGGGTTGAAACTATATGACCTTTAAGGTCAGTTCTAACCCAAACCATTCTATTATTCTATGAAAAAAAGCAATACAGAGAGGAAGAGAGAGGGCGTGTGAATATACACACACACGCTGGTGTAACTCTCCCCCAACAACTTTGTCTTTAGTTGGCTATGCCACATGACTCTTCCACTAATTACTACTAATATAACTACACCAGATAAGTACAGTTTCCATTATTCTCTATATTAACAAATAACGTAGAACAGAAACATAACAATTATGTTACTTCAGGCAGGATGTTACTTCATGCAGACCATGGAACACAGCTCATATTCCCAGTGAAGAAAATAGAATTTAAAGAAGAGTTATGCCCTCATAAAAATTGCATAAATTATTATGCACTGGCAAATGCAAATGATTTTGTTTCCATGACACAGCAGCAATTTTCTACAGAGCTTACATCTTGCCTGACCCTTGGTACACAATGTCCAGCTCCATCCTAGACATTCACAAACTGATGATGTGACAAAGTTAACACAGTCATTTAAACTGGTCAATGTTCTTAGTTGTCTAACGCTGTTTGGAGTTGCGCAAGTATGTACTGAAGTCAGCTTAAAGAGCCACTCACATGGCTTTTGTATTAGACCTTAGATCAAAAATGCTACACAGTCCTGTCCTTGTTGTAAGCAGTGCTGCACATATATCCACATTATATCTATAGACAAACTTTCACATACTAGATAATTTACCAGGAATCTATTTTTTTCTTTAATGTAAACTCAATTAAAATGAAAACATTTTTGGATTTGCAACCACAAGCAAATTATTGTGCATTCCCAAAGTATAATAAGGCAGCAAAAGGCTTACAGATATGAATAAAAATTTTATGAATTATCCCATAAAAACCATGTCTGGAAGACTGTGCAAAGGCATTGTTTTCAAATTGTGAATTAAGGAAATAATTGTATATTTATTAGACTGGTCGAATTGCTATGACTCTCATAACAGCATGAGATGTATTTGAGAGTTGATACTGGATGTCAGTGGAAGAAATTGAAAACAGTTCAACTGATAAGTTTCTACCTTTAAGAGGTTTCTTTGCTATTAAGAAAATGGTGCTATTGCCTGCAAATGCAGTTAAAATGCTATTAAATGCCTGTACTTTGAAATACATCCAAAAACTATTCATGTCTCTTCCTGCATCTTATTAGTAGTCACGAAAATTCAGATGACCAAAACATTTAAAAATGCTGTCCAGAGTAGACCAATTTTTATTGTGAGCAGAGACGATTATCAGGTAATAAAGGAACTTTTTTCCGTAGGCAAGTCTGAAACAGTAATTTAGTGTTCATACTGATGAAAATACTCCCTGCAGAGATTCAAAACAGAGATGAAAACTCAGTCTCAGCAGCACAAGGAAAAACTATCAAGGTTCCTTTAAATAAATCCTTCCTTTGGAAGGTTATTTTTAAAACAAATGGGTATCTACTAAAAGGAAGTGGTATAACATAGCAACCTCTGGACACCGAGACTGCATAAAAAAGTGGAAAGAGCAGAGGCAGAAGGAATCAGACAATTTTCATTTTCCCCTTAAGGACCTCAAGAACTTCTGAGACTTACAATGTTCTTTCCCTCTTTAACTTCTTGAAACATTTCATTTCTACTCCACCCAAGATATTTTCCCCCACCCTTTTTTTTTTTAATTAAGCTAAAATTCAGTAGTTTGGGGTTTGGGGGAAGGTGTTTTGGGGGGCCTTGGGGCTGTTTTTTTCTTGTTTATTTCAAATGTCTTTGAAGTTCCCTATACTAACATGTTGTTTGTACCTCTCATCTCCCTGGCACGTCCAGAGGACTGTGATAACACACATCCATTGAACATTGGCTAATTACTATCACTTTCTTCTGGTTACATAGTTGTCACTCTGGATTTAAAAAAAAAATATGCATAATTAGTGATGGTAAATCTCCCTTCTGTGAAGACACAATTTCACAGCCAATATGTTTTGTAAACATATTAATATGTATAAACACATAAATTTAGTATTATTTATTGGTTTGCATGTACAAATATATATACAAACAAGAACCTATGTGGATTAACTTACCTTAAAATCTGAGAGTTTTCTTCAGTGGCTATATACACTGGCACAAAGAAGCTAGCTAGATAACCTGGGCTTCATCAACTACTGCATTACAAACAGTGATACAGAATAAAACCTTGAAATTTGCACAGCAAAATGAGTTCATTGTGTCCAGTTTTTGACTGGGATTGAGTTTATTATATGCACACCTTCCTGAGGTGTTAAGCTGCCTGCAGGTTAGACTACAACAGTTAAAATCTCAGGGTATTACAATTCTTTCTGCAGCCACAGAGACTCTGATGGAGATGAGAAAGAAATATTCAATCTTAGAAAAAACATTGACCAAGGATACTTCGAGGAAGACCAAGTAGAGTTTGAATACTAAATAAAAGAACACTGAGGTGACAGCAATTTGTCTCAACTGTCACACTTGTCATGTAAGAAAGGGGAAAAAAACTTGCTGATGCAGTTTTCAAAAATGCAAAACAAAGCAGAACAACAAAATATCAAGACTCAGTGAATATGTCTGCTGTATTTTACTCCCTAAAATATAAAGGAAGATGGAGGTTTCACATAATAGATGTGCATCCTCTGCAGGAGAGAAAGTAAATCCTTCCAAGTCATTCATGCAGAAAAATTCTTCAACTTAGGAGTGTCTCACAGGGAACAAAATGCACAAAATATACCAGTAGACTTGGTTTGTTTCTGGACTGAGACATATAAAGACTGTCAACAGGAAATGGGATTCCTCAGGACATCTCTGTCCCTGTATTCTGTTTCATCACAAACTAGTATTAGGTCTACCTGAACCTTAAAAGACCTACACACTCTGCTGAACATCACTATTCCTCAATTACAAATAAGTATATGAATTTAAAGGGAAGAACAGAACTCACTTCTCTGACAACTGTAATAGAGTCTGCATTTCAGAGGCTTGAGCCATCATTCCTAGAGTAATAATTTAGGAGTATTTAAAGTGTACACACATTAAAAATTTAATGTTAGGAATGTGCTAATCTGAACTTTAAAACACAGTGATTTGTTGAAACAAGCAGACCAAATTGTGCATAGTGTTATCTCAGCATTCAGAAGTACTTTTGAGAGCATAACTCATTCTGAAAATTCTAATAATCTATGAAATACATTTTGTTAAGTTAACAGAACCTTCCTACATTCCTGAAGTTAGGAAAGCAATACGTGAGAAATGCAGAAAAAATATTATTAGATAATTGTTCAGCCTTTTATTTGCACACAGATAATTTTCCATTTTTCCAACAGCTCAGATCAAAAGAGAAACTACTGCTCCATGGGTTTTCCATGGCTCCTATGAAGATAATTAAAAAAAACCCCAAAACAAAAAACACGCACAATGAAGGAGCAGCTGCCCATTTTCAGCCCTCAGAGATCATCATTACCTAGCTCAATTTTGTATATCAAGGAAAAGATTAAAGAGGTAAGAACAATCATAGCCTGTGAATATTTGTGCTACTGTAAGACCCCTGTTTCTAGGATGCTTTTTAATCTATTAATCTGGTACTCAGATAAACCACCCTTAAATTTATATTGGTGGTTCGTTCCAGGCTACTTTTTATCATGACTGAGTACCGCTGATCTCTCAAGTCTGAGAGAAAGGAGAGAACAAGGCCAACCAATTCACAGACTGGAGCTGCCAACAATTTTATGCCAAGGAAAATAGTGAAATGCCTGTAGGAACAGATTTTTACAGTTTATTTTGACAGGAATTCCAGCATGATTGCTTCTTTGCTTTGTACGGTGTTCTTTTGTTGTGGTTTTTTTTTTTTTTGGTTGGTTGATTTTGACTTTTTTATTTAAGGACTATGACTCTACTCTTTTTTCCATTTTAGTATCTCAGAATCTCATTTAGACTGATGTCATTTCTGGGGAGTTATTAGGCTTTATTTTACATGTTGTGTCAATTGATCATCCTGGCCTTGTAGTATTGCATCTACTCAGCTCTAGACAAAGAGAAGTTAATCTATCTGTTTCCTGTCACTATTACAATTTAAAAAAAAAAAAAAAACTGTTTTAAAATATTTTTTTTTTGTGACAGCAGAAAGAATTTTCCAAAAACATTCCTCTTAATTTTTATTTACACAAATAATTTCTGTAAAATTTGCATTTAACTTCTTGTAAAGTGAATCTCCTCTTCCTTACCAGTCCAATAAGCAAATAAAAAGGGTTACAAATTAAAATTACTCACTTTCTCTTACAAGAAACAGAGAATTAAGATTCTTTATTCTTTGATTTATTCTCTGGGTTTTAGAAATAATAATACTCCATTCAGTCTTCTGCACTGAAAACCCAAGTCCTTAAATTATGCCATATAAAAGAGCATTTAAATACTGCAAATACTGAACCGTTCATCAGGTGAACTCTTCATGAATTTTTTGGGTTATCATTATCATTTCAGTCTCATTCCTTTTCTCAAAATAGCACTGTCTGAAGTTTAACAAAAACAAGCACAAAATAGATATCTATCTGTGCCACCATTCACTTTTCATTTAAAAAATTCCTTTAATTTCAAGCAAGGTCCAGAATGCTTGGTAAAAAATTGGTATACAACTCAAGAAAATTGTTCATGTAGACTGAAAATATATCTACAATGCATCCTAGCATCCCAATGCTTTGATCATCTAAATAACAGCATTGTTCAGGAAAACAGCCCTTTTTAGTCTATGTACCCAGGCTTTCATATTCCAGAAGCAAGTATGCAAAGTGGACACCATAGACTGGTCCAATCTACAGATCATTCATAGCATGAAAGAAATGTAAAGATGCACATCTAAGCCCCATGAGGCTTGAAAGTGTCTTCGTGGCCACCATCACCACTGCTATTTGCAAGTAGAGTAAAAAAACTAACAAAATGAACTTTTTTTTTAACACTATTTTTGGGGCTGCGGTGGAAAGTTTTTTAACTCATCTCAAAGTAATATATGGACGTACATGTTGGTGTTACACAAAGAATATCAAGACAACTCTAATGACTATACATATTGTGCCTAGACACATGTCCATTTATCTATGAACTAAAAAAATTAATAAAGGTTGCAAGCTGTTATAACTAGCTATTTCAGTTGAATTCCTGAGTCTCCCATGTTAACTCAGGACTTAACAGTAATATCTATCACTGGCAGACTTCCTGCTGCCTAGGAACAGGACTATACTATATTGTAAGTTCACAGAGATCAAAGGATTAATCAAAGGAAATGCCTCTATTTTATTTCAAAAGTTATTTCTTAGTCTAATATAAACAGAATTAAGACCAAAAAAATCCTCAAAAAACCAACCAAACAAAAAACCCCAAACCACTACAACAAGCACATGAAATGTCATAAGAATTCCTTCTGATGTCTCTCTTTGTTTGCTTTTCAACTACCTATTCTCTACAAATACTGTCCATAAACAAAGCAAGTCTAACTTTATTTTTTAAAAATATCAACATTCTTGGCATATTTTTAAACTTTTTAACACTTTAATGGAGTCATACAAGAAAACCTTAAAAAAATTAGTAAACTGTGAGGCAAACTTCCAAAACGTATAGAGTAGGTAAACCACATCCAACCTAAGTGAGGAACTGACACCAGCTGTTATATTTACCCAACAAACAACCTGTCAGAGACAGACAATTTAACAAAATGCTGCACCATTTCACTATGCCCATGTCTAGAACAGTGGAGTTGGGAGTTCATGATTTCTGGGTCTGGATTTACAATTCAGGCAAACCCTAAAACCATTTCAGAAGAGCATTCAAATTTACTATCTTGTGTCCTTTTCTCTAATCCTCATTTTCTGTGGAATATATTAAGCAAGTAAGGCAGAAATCAGAACATGCATCATTAGGGATGATGATCCTAGGGCAAACCAATAGGAAAAACCCCAGCTCAGCATACAGGTATTCTATTATACATTAATTTAGGAGCCTTATTGTCAGCTCTCTGTTGCTACTTGTTGTCAATGAGTTACTTTCCATGTGAAAAAACATTTTAAAGATTGAGTATACATTTTTGTTTTGATGTTAGACACATCCAGCATCTCTGTAAACCATCCAGGGATCCTAATGTGTCACTGGAACAGCTATGCAGCAGGATACCAGATAGCTTTATGAAAAGCCTAGGCTACAGATTCTTTTTGAATCTTAGGGCCCAAACTACGAGGCCTGTGAAAGAGTATTTAAAATCATCAGAGTGGTTCCCCTTACTGCTGTTCTTTACCTTCCATTTGAGTACTAAAATTATCAAACAAGACAAGTGGGCAGCTCAAGACTTAGACTTGGCCTGAGATCTGTGATCTGAAAACAGACTTCACAACATTGACCTGATTGCATTTTGTAAAAGAACAACAGACATCACATTATTGGTAAAACCAGTGTGTTTTTAATAGTTTTGCTTTTTTGGGGGGTTTTGTTTTGTTGGTTTTTGGGTTTTGGTGGGTTTTTTTTCTGTTTGGTTGGTTGGTTTGAAATAAATAAGCCTTAAAAAACCCCAAAACTTCTAACCCGGTATTTTCTCCTTTGGATTCCCTTTCACATCTTTCATGCTTGTAAATATAACAAATATTCTTCAACTGACTGGCTTCAATGAACCTAATCTTCATTAGACTCAGTAGGAAGATCCTGAATTAGATCCTGAGTTCACTCAAATGGTAGTGTCAGAGAAACATCCATACTACAGTCCTTGGTACTTCAGAGTTTTTTGTAAACAAAAGTCTGAAACACATGGTCTTTAGTTTCTTAAAAAAATACTTCAAGTACTGTTAAAATTAAAGAAAGCATTAGCATTCTATAGACAGTATGTGTCACTTATGTTCGCTCAAATATTTAATCTATATCAATGTCATGTACTCAGTATTATTAGGGACCTAAAACCTTTTACCAGTTTTTTTTCCTACAGGATTTATCACAAAAATATGTTTTCCCAACTATCATAGCTAAAATGTCTGCTTTAAAACTTCATCATACAGTAAAAAAAAGATAGATATATTCCCAGTGCGGTCATTCACCATCTGTTTAAGCAAATACACTTAAAGATGCTTCTACAATTGTGATAAAACAACAGCAAATCTAAGAGCACACAGAGCTCATGTTCTAAAATGATGATTGTACAGCTATAGTTTGCATCATTAGAGACCAATAAAAATCTTTATGCTCCTTTTGAAAATCAAGGACCTTTATCAAAGAGAAGATGGAATAGGAAAATAACATAGAACTGATTCATTCAGGAGTTGTCTTAAATTTAGAAGCACTGATGAAACAACTTCTTGACCATAACTAGTATTTAACACTGCAAAGATAACTTTTCCTACTTTCAGATTTTTTTTTTCCAACATACAAAGCTTGCCATTCTACTAGATTCCAAGACTGTTTCTTTCTCCTTTTCCAGGTGGGATTAAGAATATAGAATTTACTTGTGCTCATGATTAACAACAGTTCTGCTATTCTCTGTGCATTTAGATATTTATTTTTCTCCTTATCCAAGTGATTACTAGGAGATGCTAATTCATAGCTTCCTGCTTCACATTGAAATATCCTGGCAAACAAAGGCTGAATAATAAATGAAAACTTACAATTTTATTAGTCAATAGCTCTTTTTCTATTCTGTACAACTAACATTATTGGTTTGATATCAAATCTGTATTAAAACACTGCTAATAGCAAAACTTCTATAGACTGCCTCTTTACCAGGAGTCTTAGTAAAAACCCTATAGAGAATGCAGCTAAGAATTCTACTGCTTTAAGGCCAACATCAGCAGTTTCCTTTGGTAAAAATACTTTTTCTTGTTGAGATTCAACAGACTTGGTCTCTAAATGGTGAAAAGAAAAAAAAAATCTCCACCATCTGTTCCCGCCCTGAGGGAAACAAACTTTCCTGGCAGTATATAGTTCAGGATTTAATTGCACCCAAAGCCAATACAAGTACATGCAAAAATATGAAACATCATTCTTAGTAAGTGGAAGTTTTGTATGATTTTACTTTAGCTTATTTCTTTGGGCTACAGCTTAATCTATTTTTGCTGCAATCTGTTTTCCTTTATTTGTATTGTTTGCTTTCAACAATTTTAAATGAAATATGTATTATCATTCCAGATAAAGAGAAGACTAAATGATCTAATTAGATTTCATCACCCAATTTATCAAATTTTATTTACTCTGTGCTTGAGTATCAGGAAAAGTACATTTGCTAAGGACCATGAGAGCAGGCTAGTTTCTTAATGAAAAGTATAAACTTCAAATAATATAAATTTTACACATTTCATAGAAATTAATTATAAATAGTCAGTAACAAAGCTCTGTCTTCAAAGACAGCAAAAGGGAGAAGTTCAGAGACAAAGAGAGAACTAAATTACACGGAGGCAAAAATTAACTATTTTGATTTCCTGAGATTAGTCTTTTAAAATCAGTTTCAGCTGGAGGACCCTTTTGGCCATTCCATATAAATTTCAATATGAGCCATGTCTGTTTTATCTCAGAAAAAATCTGTCCCTGACAATATACTCCATTTTAATTGCAGTTTATGTCAAAAGGAGTATTCCATGGTATCAACAATTCCATAAAAAATAAAATGCTGTCATTGAATCACTTATTAAGGTCTCTGCCACACTTTATATTATTGTCTTTTGCTTGCAATGCTTTCTGTTAATATAGTAACAATATAAACACTGGTTACAGTGGTATAAATACTTTATTTTTTCAACTACAGTAATATACTTATTACACAAAAACTGCCAAGTCCTGGAAGTAAATAAATATATACACTACAGTGTTCATAAAAATTGTGCTATTTTATTTATTTACCTGTCTGTGACACAGTTAACAGAGTATACTGCCCAAGTCTTCGCCTGTAGAAACTGCTTGTAGCTAATTGTTTTCTGATAACTTCTAACTCTTGTTTGTGCCATGACTTTCAAAATTAAAAGCATAATAACCTGATAGCTGCCATCACAAACGTGGTACTAGGAAGTTATCTTTGTACCACAATGCGTTCTAGTCACAAGATGAGACGAACCAAAAGGAAAAACTGAAAATCATCTAGGTAGTGATCTACTAAGATTTTGAATTTGGAAGTATCTGGCTCTTGCATCTCCTTACTTATACTCTGCACTTTCTATTAGATTCCAAGAAAGCTGAAAAAAAACAATATTGACAGATATTGACAGAATTTACCTAAACTAGGCACTATCAACCGAGTAGATTAAGTTTCTTTGAACTATAGTCCATTTCTCAGATTCCACTAACGTGCTACAAGTTCAAAACAAGCAAATAACCCTGAAAAGGCAACACTAGTTTCCTAGTTTTAGTTTACCATAAACCCACAAATATTTCTATTATCCTATATTCAAAGAGACAGCAGGCCACAAGAGAAAGCTTCTAACTTACAGGTTTTATCTACTGTAGATTTACTTACCCCTTCCATTATTAGCTACTAGAGTAGCTAATTAAAAAATCATTTTTTCATGCCTACTTCTCTTCAGTGTTTGTAAAAGAAGCTACAGCTTTTTTCAAGTTGGTACACCGTACACTAGCCAAGTTGAATTACAAATATCAAGCCAATGCCTTGTATATGCATCCAATTGCTAATGATTTTTAAAGGCCAACAATATGTTCCATCAGAAATATTTCCCACGAGACCTAATGATAATTCTGACATTATTAACTGAAACTTTTTAAGGTTTACATTAGACAGGCCAATGTGAATTAACACTTTGTGCTTACTCAAAACTGGAAAATTATGTATCTGCCTAAAGATTTCTTTTGTTTATTATAAACTTATGACAAAAGTTTGAATTTAGTTTTATTTACTGCATAATAATATTCACTATCCCATAGTACCGAATTTGATATTAAAAATTGAGGATACAGAGATTACTTGAACCATACTTGTACAATCTTTTAGCACGTTGCTGCTAGCAACGTGTTAACACTTATGACACTACTGAAAAAGCAGGAAGAGAGCAAACAATATCTCTCTTGTGACCAGGGCTGTCCTAGCTGCAGGTCCAAGTTACCAGGTTAGAAGCAAGTGCACTAGTAGGACTCTAATGCCACCTCTCCACTGATCATACTTTTGCCAGAACTCTACTTCTGATCTCTCCAATTCTTCCTCAACAGCACCGGAAACTACTGGCTGAATTTTAGCACTGTGTGCTACATTCTGCTTCTTCAAAACCAGGCTGAAGATGAATAAGTAAGAATAGTTTTTAGAGATGCTTATCCACAGAATGGTTGAGGTTGAAAGAGACCTTCAGAAATCATCTGGTGCTACAACATCAATATTGGAAGCATTAAAAGTTTTAAAATTTTCTACCATCTGTGATGTCCACAATCTATCTCTTTGTGTGGTGTCAAACAGCAGTGATGACCTTACAAGAAATTGTAAATTTCATTAAGTTTTGTACAGATATAATCTAGAGAACACCAATTCCTCATCACTATATGAATGCAGAATGCATGACAGGTTAGAGCTGATTAACACACTCCAGCATTGAAGGAACTGATATATAGAGATTGGGACTGCTTCAGACACTGAAAACAAGGGATGTCTTGGCAGTATATCTTTAGGTAGTCAAAAAACCCAAGCCTATATTCATAACATGTCTGAGGCTTGTCATTGCACCATCCTGCATTTTGGGAGTGTGAATTTAATGCAAAGGAGGAAAGAAAAAGTAGAGGTCCAAGCTCTAGTTGCAAACTGGTACAGTATCACCAAGAGCAATGATGCAGGGTCTGCTGAATGTTTAGTTTTTAAATTAAGCTTGTGATATGCGGGTTCTCACAAATGAACTTAGCTCCACTCTAAAGATTTAGTAGCAGGTATTACATATGTAGGTCTTTCATGACAGTTAGTTTACACAATTCAAGATGATTGTGTGGAATTTAAGAGAGACAAATTGTGTCAAATCTTGCACAGACGATGGAGGAAAACCAGCCAGTTTTCCAAATCACATGAGTAATGCAGCTCAAGAAAATGAATCGTGGGGAGAGAAGACTACAGTAACAGTGCTAAAATTTAGCATGGCTTCAAAGCACATCAAAAAGGACCAGTTTTCCGTTGGTTAGAGAATCACTTTCCAACAAAGTGCTGAAGAAGCAGTACACCTGCCATTAACACTGAATTTCACTGCTCTGTGAATGTACAATTACTAATGTTAATAGTTAAAAACATATACTATCCCTACATGAATTCAGTATTTAAGATCAATTTCTTAAGTGTTGCACTAAGTGAACATGTGAGATCATGAGCTGAATTACTAATCTCAGTCAAATAATTCCTATGCTCTATTAAACTCCTTTTGAGATCAACCAGAATCCTTCTTACTTCTTAGTCTTCTGATAGGGCTCTGAAAGACTTTTGGTATTTCTTTTCACTATCTGGTTAATGTTTAGCATACAACTCGAGTGATAGCTGAAGCTTGACAGTTTATCAGCAGCAACCTTAAGGGTGTATGCTATCTGCAGGAATTCAAGCTTTCAGAAAGAGTGTCACAATGATGTTTTTGAGAATTTCAACAGAGAAACCAAATAATAGCCAAAGTAAAGAAGCAAATAAATCTTCAAAAATAAGATCTTTTGCAATGAAAATACTCCAGCACAATGTTACTCAATTTAACATGTCATAAATTTCTTTTGAAAGACTGGCTAATGATCAGCTTTAAATAATGACTGTTCAAGATTTACATTTAAGACAAGATGAGATATGTCCTGCAGTGAAACTAGCAACATGACAGAGACTTGCTTGCTTTTGAAGTATATGAACATCAAATGGGATTAAATAAATGTCAGTGCTTCTAAATTAGTGTGTCAATATTTCAGGACCCAGTCTAAGACCACACTCACCTAGGGCACAAATCACATATACACACAAAAAATTAAAAGCTTTGAACTAATCCTGTTGAAGTCGTGGTAGAGGCTACATCAGTATTCTAGACCTTTTCTGTGGGCTACTGTTGGGATTTAGTTCACTTCAATTCACTCCCCCCAGCCCTTTTTCAAAAGGAAAAGCCTACAGCCTTTTCCCTAGTATTTACATTCTGCTTCTGAAATCCTGTGTTGCTTTCACTCATGAGGTCTGCTATGTATCAAACACCAAAGCTTGTTTTGAATCTGTTGCCACTTACTTATTCAATCATTTTTATTTCTTTCACTGGAATACAAGGCAGCCTACTCATATCCACTCTTAGTATGCCCTGACGATTTTTTAAGATGCCTCCATATTCTCTTCAAGCCATTTGCTACTTTTGGTCATTCTTGCTAATGTCTTCTGAACTTTTTCCAGTCTGCCCATACTTGTTTTGAATTTTTCCACAGTCAGCACTTGTCCTCACTGCCCTGAATAGCTTAGTCTCAGGAGTAAACTTTCTTGCCTAAGCTTCTACTCTCTCCTTGGGAACAGCCTGAAAATCAAATGTTATAGCAGTCTTCTGAAATCTAGACATTTTAGTAATAGTAGTAAGAAATCTGAAGCTCACAGACTATTTAACAAATTCAAATATTCACCAAATGAAAAATGAGAGAAAAATAGAAAGTGAAGAATTTTAAATATTGTTAACATCATAAGAATGCTACAGAAGCTACTTATAAGTAAAAAGCTTACATATGAAGTAAACTTTATTCCAGAAATATTCTACAAAATTCATAATATATAGGAGTATTTGTTACATTCCTAAAGATTCCAAGCAAATTGCCATTTGTCATAATGATTGAGTGCATCACTGAATAGAAATAAATATAGTGTAAACAGCTCAGCATGGAAAGAAAATACGAGATGAAGTTTGTCATGGGGAATTTTTTAGTCTCTCGTGTATATTTACTGGCCTGGGTTTAAGAAAATGAAGCAAAAGAAGTAAATAAAAAAATTAAAATATAACTGAAGCTTATTTGACATCCAGATTGTGACATTTACTACCCGGTACCTTGTCCCACACAAGAGTCCAACTGAACTTTATAGAAGCTGAAGAATGGTGTTTCCAGCCTTCTAAACTCCCCACAAAGCCATTAATTTCTCAGTGCCACTTCACATAGTAAAGACAGGGGTGGAGGCATCCTCCTGAATTACCACCCTCTGAGGCTCGTTAAAGCTACAGCTAGCAACAGCCAGGAAGGGGTCAGACAAATGCATCAAGCCCAGTGTGAGTCAGCAAACTAAACCTGCTCAGAAACACAAAGTGAGTGGCTTGGAAACATCCAGGACACAAGAAGAAGAAAGCATACAGAGGCCATCTAGCCCGTGCATGCTCTTATGTTCATGCCCTGGAGGAACTATCTATTCACCAAGCAAACAAAAGCAGTGCCAATCAGCATATCAGAATTCCCAGCTCATATGGTCAATATCAGAACTAATGAATAATCTAACCTTTGAACTTTGAATGCTATCATTAATATTTCCTTTAGTTCCTCATTCATGTTTCTTCTTCTTCCCATCACTGAACTCGGCATCCTGGTAGTTGACCATGTCTTTTTTTCCTCATTGATATTCTTAGAAAGTTCCTTAGACCACAAAGCATTTTCTAAAGTTCTCTTACATTATTAAAATAATCCTAAATACTTAACATTTTTAGATAGTTAAGGCCTAAGAGCTCTTCTAAAAGCGACTGCAAAACTTTCATTGACTAACATGCAGTTACAGAACACTGGACTTTGTTGGTGGGAAATAGAAGACTCTACAGGTATACAAAATACTTCTCATCTAGATACATAGAAAGGGAATTAAAAGTAAATATCTTCTCTGCAGAATACATTTTGATTCTATATGAGAAGAAATTGAGACAGCTTTTTAAGTAACTCTCAGGGTCACAGTCAACGTCTAACCAAACCATTAGAAAAATCTTTGCATTTATTTCATCATGACATGCCAATGAGTAACTGATGGAAAAATTACAGTAGGAGTGGAGGAAAAGTAATTTCTAATTTAGTATGGCCATTATCTTGATCCATGTCAAAAATGTACAATTTGCATAAAAGTCTCAATCATCCAGGAAAAACAAAATGATACTTAAAACTTTCAACTTCAATTACCTTTTATGCCTGTGTTGCACACATTTTGGAAAGAATGGGTGATTTAATTTGGTGTGAAGAAATAAAGCTAGCAAGTGACAATGAAAAAAAGGAAAAAAAAGGAGTTTAATGAATCTGGTGATAAATAATCTAAAATAAAAGGCAGGTAATGGACAAGAATTTGAAGTTTCAGCTTAAAAAAAACAGCATGTCAGCAGAGTACAGCTTTGAAACAGCTAACTTTTGCTACCTTAAAATACGTTTATCAAATGTTTCAGACATGGCTCCCTGTGAAGGATTTGATGTTTTTTGTTTGTGTTGTTCCACGCACAACTCAGCTAAGACATACATTTCTCAGTGATGCTAATGGAGTTTCAACATATAAGCCAAAGATCTCTCTCATTTAGGAAGTCAGTCCTTTAACTCCACTTATCATGTAAGTGTTTAAAAGAGCAATTTTCAAACCATTAAGTAGAACTCATGATTTTTGAGATCAACTATAAATCATTCAGTTACAAGACGTATTATTTAAATAATTATAGCTACCTAACTGCTATTGTAATGTTAATCAGGTATATAGAACATTTGCTTATAAAAGTTTATTCTTCACACACAGAATACTAAAGTGTTTTCTGTTAAGCTTACTCTTTTAAATAAGGTGCATTTCTCAGCTTCGCTGATCTTGAGCTCCATAGCCAATCTAAAACTAAAAATTTATGCAAGAAGAAATATTTTCCCCTGAAGGGGGAGGGGGGAGAAGAAGGAATCAACCCAGTAGGAAGATTTGAAACCCAAAAACCACAAAGCATGACCTTGCTAGAGATAAAATTTAGAACAGATAAAATATATTTAAAAAAATATTAAGTTCACAACGGTTTGATCTGAAAATCAATGATTAGCAATAAACTAGAAAGTAAAAATACTTAATTGCTGTCATAATATAGTCATTGTTGACAGTGACTACCTTATCATCTTGAAGGCATCCTTGTAGGAATCTCTTTCCCCTCACGCTCTGCCACAGTGCAGATTAGCCTCTATTGAAGAATTTTGTGAAAGCCTAAACAAGATGCTCAGAATAGTTTTTTTCTGAATGCAAGACCTTTTTTGTATTTCTCTGGCCTCAGAAGCAGCCCTTTGAAGTGAGATCATTTGTGCTAGAGGATGTCTGCTAAACTAATAAGGAAGACAGATGGCAGTGCTCTTCTGACACCATCAAGTGTCTCACCACCCTCACAATAAAAAATTTCTTCCAACTATCTAGCCTAGATTTTCCCTCTTTTAGTTTGTACCCATTGTTCCTTGACCTATCCCTACAGTTCCTGATGAAGAATGCCTCCCTGGCTTCTCTGTAGCCCTCCTTCACATACTGGAAGGTTGTTGTGAAGTCTCCATGCAACCTTCTGCAGGCTGAACACACAAACTTTCTCAGCCTGTCTTCATAGGGGAGGTGCTCCAGTCCTCTTATCAACCTCATGGTACTCCTCTGACTTGCTCCAACAGTTCCACATCCTTCCTATGTTGGGGACACAGGAATCGTAAGTCGTACTCTGAGTGGGGTCTCACCAGAGCAGAGTAGAGGGGCAGAATCACCTCCTTCAAGTTGCTGGCCATGCTTCTTTTGATGCAGCCCAGGATTCAACTGGCTTTCTGGGATTTGAGTACACACTGACAGCTCACGTTGAATTTTTCATCAGCCATTACACCCATGTCTTTCTACACAGGGTTCCCCCTCAATCACTCCTCCACCCAACCTGCAGGTGTACCTGGGATTGCCACGACCCAGGTGTAGGACCTCACACTTTGCTTTGTTGAACTTCATGAGGTTTGCATCAGCCCACCTCTCAAGCCCTTCCCTCCAGCATGTTTGTTGCACAACACCACTTGGTGTCATCAGCAAAGCTGCTGAGAGTGTACTTGATCCCACTGTCCACACTGTCCACGTTGCTGACAAAGATCAGATACTGCTCAACAGTACTGGCCCAGTAATGACCACTGCAGGGCACCACTCACCACTGGTCTCCACATGGACAGTGAGCTGTATTTGTGCATCGGAGCTTGGATTTGGTAAAAAAAAGCCCAATTCTTCATTTAAATGACAATTCCTCAATGATAAATGTAGTGAAAAATTCAACTTTTAAAATTTTTAAACTGGTTTCATTTGAACAACCTTATACTAGTATTTTAACCAGAATTTACAAGATTGTATTCAAGTGAAATATTGTAATTTAAATGAATGTTCCCTACAAAGGTGAATTTCATTTAACAGAAATATTTTAGTAGACTTCTTTCTGTGGTAATAGTAGCTATTAGTTGGTATTACTCAGGGTGCAAATATATCCACAGCATAGAAGAATGTTAACAAAAATAGGGCAGTCTTTAAAAAGAATATGAATCAATTCATCCCCAGATAGACTAATTAAAAAGGGCCTTACTTAAAAACATTTCCCCTCCCTTCCAAAACCATCCACCTGTTTTAACCAGTAAAAACATGCTGCAAATCTGTCAAAGTACTCATAAATATGCTTAATCAATGTCTATATTGGCAGAGTTCCAGAAACCTGCAAGGTGTGCTCAAATTACACAGAAAAAGGCAAGTTGTTATTGTTAACATCTTCAGCAGAAAATGCTTAATACGAGGTGTATCTGACAGCATTCAGGCTGGCATCTCTCTGCATTCAGAAGATTGAAGCGTAACTAAACTTGCATGCTGTCATAAGTATACAAGTAAACTCTTCATTGTCCAAATTCAAAGCAAGGAAGACCCCTTTAGCTACAAACGAGCTGCTGGTCTATCAACTTCAATACCAAATACAACCACAGGTCCTGCAACCTTCCAAAACCCCTCTGAAATCCTAAATTCTGTTTTTCCCCATAACAAAAATTAACATCCTTCTGGCATTGGGAGTGAAAGTGCATTCAGATGAATGAGGTCAGCAACAACATTTGTAAGGTAAGCTACCATAGATTAGTTTCCATGAGACAACTGGTTTATTCAAGTTAAAAAGGGGTGATTGCCCAGAGGACTGAGCATAAATAAAAGGAAAAAACAGAATCCATAAGATATCTCTGGAGTGCAATACTTACCGTATTAACTTTGAGTCATTTATTCACTGTACACTCAGTGCAAACTCCATAGAGATTTAATTGAACTGCTTGAAAACACATACTCGATAACAATATTCCAGGTATTGTTCAGCCACACTTACCTTTAAAGAAACAATCTTCATTGTGTACAATGGTGACCTTTTGCTTTTTCAGACAGGCAGCTCTGTGCACTTCGCAGTGGTTTTGATAGAATTCTCCATCAGAACCACACACAGGCTTGTAATGTGGCTTGCAGTGCTCCATGCACAGACACTCAGCTTGACCGGTCTTCCCATTCACAACGCAGTGTCTGCCCAGACCACAGTACTTGTTTTCACATGATCCAAAATGGCCATCCTGACCAAGATACCCTTAAAAAAAAAAAAAAAGCTTGTTTATTAATTACATTTTGTTTAACTGCATGCAAGATATAAAAAGGATTGAATTGTGTACATAAAGTGATACTACGTCTTTTGTTCCATCCTTGACTAATATTTAACATAGGTCAACCTGAAATGAAACAAATTTAGTCTCTTTATCATAACTTTTATGCTTTCATTCATCGTCATATACTAACTGTAATTAAGAGCATGATCTAGTAACAAGATTTACTCTTCATTAAAAAAAAAAAACCAACACAGTAAATCATGTATTTTTAAATGCGTATTGAAGTTTTTCACCTTAAGATCGCTATACTATTGCATGTAATAGAACAATGCATTCTCTAGAATTTATATCATAGAATATCTCAAGTTGGAAGAGACTCATAAGGATCATTGAGTCCAACACTATGCTTCTCACAGGACAACCAAAAACTAAACCATATGACTAAAAACATCATCCAGAAGCTCCACAAACTCTGACAAGAAGATAAAATAGACATTCACACATGAAGACTGAACACAAGAATAACTAGAGCTGGGACAAGGCTCTTAACCAACACACAGAATTAAAAAAAAATAAAACAACAAAACCTCTGTGACAGCAATATAGTAGCATTTGAGAGAAAAGAGCATGGATGAGCAGGACATTCAAGTGAATAGTGACTAGGAGTTAAATGACCCTCTAGCAGAATTTCAATGAGGACAAACGTGATTTGGATAGCAAACAGAGCTTTAAGAAGTTTCTGCAGTAAAGAAGTTTCTGCTGGCCACAACGTCCAGTTCCTTCTACTCCTAAAACATGGAAATGGATTGTCTACATTAGGTTACCAAAGCCGCCTGTCCACTTTCTATCCCGTCTGTGTTGCTGCCACCATGTAAGATAAGGACTATTTGTCAGGAGCTATTTGTCTTGGTGAAAGACAAAGTGCAGTGCACAATAATACTTCCTTATTATATCCTCAGTTTCCATTTTGACTGCCATAGAACTGTGGCTTTTTGGCAAGGGAAAGGGTATGATGTGAAAAACAAAAACAGAATTGTCAATTGCAACTACCAAAACTTCAACTACATAAGTGTTCTGATAACAGAATTGTGTCCTAAAATAAGCATAAAAATACTAAAATGCCTTCAAATATGGAAATAGACACTGCCCTTCACAGTTACTTCCTTTTATTCTCTCACTCCACACTCCTAATCTCCAGAATAAACACCTAGCATTTTAATTCCTTGCAATACTTTCCTTATCCTCACAGCCTATCTGAATAATACTTGGCTAACCCATACAAAAATGGTGTGAGCAAACAAATCACAATGCATAATTTCATAATTATTTGGTCATATTAGATTCATTTCCTGTAGTGAAGTGCTAACACGTTAGTACCATAGTTTGACGCACATTTCTTGTAACCATGGAGAATTTATGTTCTTCATTTTAGTAGCAGAAAAAAAATCTTACCACTTTTTCTTCTTAAGCTTACAGGTCTATTAGACAACCGTGCTTTGATTTCTTGCTTTCTCATACAGCACAAATTTTCTAGACTTAATGTACCACAGAAAGCACACAACCATAAAATTGGGTCTAATGACATGCTTTCGTTATATTACTTGATAACAATTTCAGCACAAAGTTAAGAGGACTACATATCCATCTCAGGTGTTATATGGCTGATACAGCTATACTACAGTGATTTTTATTCACATGTATAGCCCAGACTGATGGTGAGTTTAATTGCTCACACCCCAAACTGAGTTGAAATAGGTAAACCCAATTCAAAATTAAAATTTCCTATAAGTTTTTGAAAATATTTCTCCTTGTGCCTATGTATCACCACTATTACAAGAAACAGACATTAATTGACAGAAATTAATGTAAACCCAATTTTCTTCTACTAGTGCCAACCTCAAATAAGATCTTCAACATCCAAGAGTGCTTTAAAGCATAGGTCATGTACACATACTGCAGAACTTAAGAACAACTTTGAAGTGATGGAATTGTTAGAGTTCAAGGCCAAAGTCCGTAAATCATTATTGTTTCTGCTTTCTGAATGGAAAATAAAGATCTCAGTCTGACAACCTCTCTGAATTATTGATGAGTGTATGGTGACTCAACAATACACTGTGTTGTATGTTGCTATGAAAATACAATCAATTTAAGACTACACTTGGGACTTCATTTTAGTACTATAATTGAATCTGATGCCTGAATGCAAAACAGCTTCTTTCTGATAAGGGAGAATGATTTACATAATATATACACGATATACATGATATATAACATGTAATAAACACTTGAAGAAAAGTGCCAAGATCGGTGTTTACAGAGCCATAGTGCTGTCTACTCTCATATGGTTCCGAATCATGGGTCATCTACCGCCACCACCTGCGTCTCCTGGAACGCTTCCATCAACACTGCCTCTGAACAATCCTAAACATCCCCTGGTCAGATTATGTGACCAATACATCTGTTCTAGAACAAGCAGCAGTATTGAGGCCATGTTGCTGAGAACACAGCTGCGCTGGGCAGGGCATGTCTCACCACTTCCCTAAGATCTTGCTCTATGGCAAACTTGCCACCGGCTGCCGCAAGAGAGGAGCCCCGAAGAAAAGATACAAGGACTCCCTGAAACAACACCTCAGCTTTGGCCATATTGATCATCATTACTGGTTTACTCTGGCCTCAAAGCAGGAGCTCTGGAGACACATCACCTATAATGCTGCCATTTCCTTTGCAGCCCATTCATGAAATGTCTGACTGTTTCAGTGACTCTCAGGAAATCAAGACTACTACTTTTCCTTCCTGGAATTATTTTTAATGGAGGTATACTTTTAATAGCATGATAATGGAAAAAGGTTGGGTTTTTTAATTTTTCTGGGGAGTTTAGGAGGTTTGGTTTTGGGGTTTTTTTTGTTTAGTTGAGTATTTTGAATGACAGTGTAAACAAGTCTCCTGAGATAAAATTGTTTAGGATGCAGCACCCATTCAGGAGACCATCACCATCACAAACACCAAGTGTTTCTGAAGGTTGTTCTTCTATCTAAGCATTTAAATTTAGAAAGTGAACTAGTAAAAGGTGAACTTCAGTTTCTATATTTAGGTATAACTCAATAATTTAATAGAGAAGGCAAGCAGCCCGGCATATTCAATATTAGGAGAATAAAAACCAGTCAGGATGACAAATAATCTAGTCATGAATGCTAGTATTTTTCCAGAAATTTGTTATTGCTTATGTGATGATAGATAAGTCTATATTTGTCAAATGCCACAACACAACAATAGGAAAGTGTGCACCCATATTAGCAACATATACTGAATTTTCAGCCAAAAAAATATAATATCTATGCATTCTGAGTGTATCTACAGTACTGTAGGAAACAAAATATATTTTGTTCCATTTGAAAGTAAGGTAGAAAACATTTAAAAATTATCATAGCTTTATGTTAAAAAGAAATATCTTATTCAAGAACTATCAGTAGAAGTGTACTATGGCCAAGACAGCCAAAGCAGTCCCGTAGATTTTTCAGATTCTCTTGAAATTTAAAACTCTTAACAGATATAAAATGAAATAACAAACAAAAATAAAAGGTTTTTTTATTTTAAAAAGTGTGAGAAAATGAAACTCTTTTAGCTTTTAAGAAAAAAAAATAGAGTTTCAAATTTTCAGTTGGGATTCCTCATACAGGTGTCCTATTTAAAGGTTAGTTTTGCAGCACCCAGAGTTCAGCAAGCTCTAGGTCACACTTGAATAATTTACAGCTGGGAATTAAGTGGATGTTTTAGCATGCAAAAGACTCAGAAATCTACACTTTTCCCTTTTAACTAATCAGTTTAAAGAAACATTCCACATGGAAACTTTGGAAATTCATGAGAGAATGAATCACCATGTTCTACAGTTGGCCCTGGGCTGGAACACACATAAGCTTTCTGTATGTTAAATCCTCTCTCACAGACTTACTTGTTTTTTATTTGTCTAACAACATGATTTGCATTCATGGCTTCCATCACAACTCGCTGCACTACCTACGTGTCATGTAAAACAAAGTGGCAGCTGTTTTTGGAAATAATGCATCAATATTTGTGTACAAATAACTAATGGTTATTACTGGTGTCCTATTCCCCCCTCTTTTATTTAAAAATGTTCTGTAAATGACAATTCTAACTCTACCATCATATCTTTGTTTCATACACTACCTATGAAAGGCCCAACCAAGACTGTAATCATTACTTTGGTAAGTGTTCAGTGTAGTCTCAAGTTTCACATAAAACAGAAAATATGTCAGGGACATTAGTGGGAAGAAGGAAGGAAAAAAAAAGGAAAAAAAAAGGAGCAAATAAGATTGATCACCACCTACCAACACTCATAGAGCATTAACACTGAGCATGACCTCAGTATGAACTGTATCTGCTCATAAATATTAAAGCTCTAGATTTTTCTATTCTTAAACTATAGTATTTTAGCAGCAGTTCTTTAACAAATTTTGATTTCAGTAGCAAGAACAGCTTGTAATTACATGGACTGAGCATGACACTAAATCTGCATTACTCATTATCCAGCACTCTTGGTATATGAAATTCTTCAGTAATTTAGCATTTATTTTGGTTAGGAATATTTTGGGCAGGGGAAAAATATAAAGAAAAAGGTGGATTATTTTAGAATAAATTGAACAACATTCAAAATTTGTCAATATAATGCTTGTAGTAATAAGTTTCCACCATATAACTAACAACACATATCTTAATAAACTAAAGAGATAAAGGATTTCAAACTCTTCTTATCAATCTATTTTCTAAATATGATAATAGAGGGCCTCACCTTAGCGTATCTTGACTTGAAACTATAGCATCTCTGGTTAATTGGTTGTTATGTGAGCCAGTGTTGTAACAATACTGTTTTAACAATTGAAACAACTGGTTTTATTAATGGATTTGCAAGCAAAGTAATTTTAATGTGCATCTTACATAAATTACATCCTAACATATAAGTATTTCTTGCAAATTCTTAAAGCAAGAAAAACTCTTCCTCCATACTTATTTATTTGTCTTTCTGCAGCTGACTTATCCCTAACATTTATAAGTCATCTTCAATTTAAATAGTGTTTCCTACCACTAACTGCAGCCTAAAACTCATACAGGTAGAAGGACATATATCCCCAGAGCTCAAAAAATCCTCTTCAAGACTCTAAATTTAAAAACTCTACCTTAAAAAAAAACAAAAACAAAAAAACCAAACAAAAAAAAAAAACCAAAAAACAAAAAAAACCAAAACCAAACAAAACAAAAACCAATTTCACATTCTTTTAAAATTAAGATTAAAGTCAGAGGTGTCTCGTCTTTACACTTAAAAGTCTCTTCTCACCTCTTCACGTTCAAGAATTTTTTTTCCCCTAAGCTTTTCTAGGAGCTTAAGTTTAAGCATAGGAAGAAAAAAATATAAATTAATTAGCTATCCAGTACATTCTGAAGTTGTTTGTCTACATGGAGTAGTAGAGGCAGAAGGACAAAGAGGAAACTATAGCAAGAAATATAGCTGAGAAAAATTACTTAAGTGATAGCATTTTTCCTGACTGCACAATAACAAACTTGACAATTGAAAAAACAAAGTACGATAGTCAGGTACAAAGGTCATTCCTCTTAAAAGAAATAAAGAGCCATTTGTCTAATTAAATTTGGTAGAAGAGAAAGTAGTAATTTTTGCTGCATCACAGGTACGAAGAAAAAAATTTTATAGAAGAGAAAAATTGTAAAATTGTTGTCCTTCACCACAAGGAAAATCATTAAAGTACCAATTTAAACATGGTCATAGTTTGAATACAATTATTATTAACAAAATAGAGAAATTTTGAACTATATCCTTATTCACAAAGAGTGTTGATCATGAAAAGGTTGATCATGAAAATAAATATTCTGAGCATGAGTTCATCGGCACTTCAATTACAGATGAACAAGTCTGAGGGTCTCTCCTGCCTCATACTGTTAAGGTATAACCTTGTAATGTTTGGCAATGAGATAGAAGATCAAAGAGCTTCAAAAGATGACCAGTATACAGCCAGAAGAATGTGCTATGTCACTGATGAGCAACAACAAAATGCCTGCACATATTCAGCTACCAAAAAGATAAAAATTGGTGGATAAAATGTGAGGGAATCCTACCAAAAAGTAGGATTAAAAATATGGAGTTCAAGATAATAATTACAGAAAGGTAAAATAATTCAAGGTTTGCTTAAATCAATGTTTTCTATTTTCTAATTATTTAAAAGTGTAAAATAGTTGTACAGCAAGACTGCTTTAAAAAATTCAGGGGCAAGAATAAACTTTTGTTAGAATATTGTTTTTCCTCCCAGGAGGTTTTCAAGAGTAGAAGTGCAAACTTGCTTTGAAAAAGATAAAACAAGAGTGAGCTATTCCCATTTCCACTCCAGAAAGAGCTTCTCTTAACAACTCTGTCAAGCAATTCTGTGTCACATACTTTTTTCCTAAACTCTGCTGTCACTGAAAGCATTAATTTGGATCTCCTTCAAAGTTTCCTCAGAGTCAGAGACAAAACAGAAGATTGCATTGGCTGCACTTGTGGTTCAAAGACAGAAGAGTGAAAAACGAGGACAAACAAAAGTGCCACAGCCATGCAGGGGCACGATGAGCACCTGCAGCTTCAGCCCACGGCCCTCAGCAGCAGACCCCTGCAGCTCACACCCCTCAGTCCTGCTCCCACTCGTAGGGGTGAAAGAAAATCATACAGACTGCTGACCATTAGCTTGCTGTGTCATAGTTTTCCTTCAGCTTCAGTCAAGTAAATGCTTTATACAACAGTTTACTTTGCCTGTGTGTAAAATCAATTTTTGGCTGGGTCTTGGACCCGGAGGTCCTCTCCTCTATTCTTTTCTGCCCGACCCCTCTACACTCACACACATAAAAAAAGTACCATGCCCACCCTGCCTCCTTTTCCCCCTTTCCCCACTTTCTTGCAGGGATACTAGAAGTACTGTAAAGATTTACACCTCTATATCATTTGACAGATCTTCTGGTATGTTTAATACTTATTGGTGAGGACTGTCTAGCAGAAATAGACACAGACATTATGACTGTACAGGCTTTTTTCAACTTTCAAAGTCAAGGCTAAATACACTTAAGAGAATAGTGATGTCTATTCAAATGAAGTCACTTTTTTATTGTCCTGTAAAGGTAAGTTGGAACAAATTAGGACAAAGTGCTACACTTGCAAAGGTAAAACTACAGTGAGAAAAAGGAGAAGAAAATGATACCAAATAGTACCAAGATCTGTAAGTGTTGAACAGCCAGCTAATAAACCTGAAATATTGAAATCTCCCAAAAAAGTATACCCGTCAGCCAGAAACAATCAGTTTAGCATCTTTGCCCATGTGAATCCATTTCTCTTACCAGCACTGAGTTGCCATCTTCAGCAAAATTCACAGAATTTAGTTTCCTCAGAAAAGAGAAAAATCAAATCACACCTCCTCTACTTGAATCAAATTGAAGATAGGGAACAAAAACGCCATCGAAGAAAATGAGGAGAAATCACAACACAACATGAACTACACAAAAATATCTTTTGCTTATTAGTCTGAAACTTTTCCCACCTCCCAGAGCCTTCACCTGCTCCTCTTTTTCCCGGTAGCAACCCCTTTATGGGCTTGCTCTGCTTCAGGTGCTCACATCAGGTGGCTCAGCAGCTGCCTGGCCCTTGCCTCCTGCAATTAAAAAGGTTTTCTGCAGATTCCTGCCTCTGTAAACTTCTTTGCTCACTCATAGAGCTATTAAACCCCTGCTTTGGTATCAGAGCATAATAAATGACTGTGACAACTCCACTGCACAGCCTGTCTTCCAGTGAGGTATCCTGTTCAGCTTCCCACCTGTACCAAAATCAATTTTACCATGAAAGTGGTGCTGGGCAGTGCCCTGGCCCTGTGCCCAGGACCCAGATAGCAAGATCTTGTGCAACCTCATAGCTAGGGATCTGCCAGTTCCCTCAGGTGACATTACTATCCTAGCAAGGGTGGTTCACGTGCTTGTGGGAACCAAGAAAAAGGGTTGCCCAATCCTCTTTCACTGCTGGGAGGTGATCCTTGGGCACAATACTAAGCCTTGTGAAAATCCCCTTCCTTAATCACCTGCCTTACATTTGATCAGGGACCATTAAATTGGTAAAATGATCTGTGGGCTCCAGACATACTACTTGCCTTACACAGGGGAATGGAAAATGCATACAGGTCTGACACAAACAGTTAAATAAATTTGGAATAAGAGTACTACTGGCTCTAAGTGTAAGTATAGATGTCCTTTGAGCAGTTTCAAGCCAGCAATTCATTACTTTCAATTAAATCCATAGCTGTACCTAGTATTTACTGCGCATATCTTTCTCACATATTATCTTTATCTTTTGAAAAATATTTATTATTCATTTAACATCAAACCAAGGGCAAAAAGAGTTTCTTTAAAACAAATTGGGAAACAAATTACATATTTGCCTCATCACAGATACATAGACCTTTATTCAAATGGTTGATTGCTTTTCAATTGCAGCACAGCAGGCAATCCTCTATTCTGCCAAACACGTTACCCAATGTCACCAAGAGCAAGGAAATGTGCATCGCAGCGACAACAGTTTTGAAAAGGTCATAGTCTGAACAACCTTTCACACATTTTAATGCCTATTTGAAGTAAGGCTTGAATATCATAAAGGGCTAGCTTAGTTCTCAGTTAGACAAAACAACCTGTGTATTGCTCAGTTGTCATTCAAAAAACAAACTGATTACTTTTACCAACAATGGTCAAAATAAGCAAAATTTTCAGTTAAATTATTGACAGGAATTTTCCTTTTACTTAGTTAAAAATTAGAAAGGCTATTAGGATTTGGTTTCAAGAACCAAGGTAGTAACTGCTGTATCACATAGTAATATTAAATTTTCCTCTTTGGCAACTTTTCGCATGAAGAACAGATTTGTCCATTTTAACTTAAAAGACTATTGTTTCCTCCATAGGAATATGTGGATTTCTCTGGGATTAAATATGCCTCTATATATGAAACAATATTATATAGAGAAAACCTAACTCATCCCCTGATCAAGTAGCTGTCACTAAAAAAGATCATTCAATTATCCATGGTCCAAACTAGCATGCCATAATACAGATACTATGTAATTACTGTGTTAGATATTTTTTGGAGTTTTCCTCTTCTAAGCTTCCCTTGCAGAGCTCTGATGTCTTTTTGCTACTTTCCCCAGGGACCTCTACTAGAAAAAGTAGCACAGACATTGAGCGGCATTTAAACCATATGGTTAAAGTGCAGCATCATTACTGCTCAAGGAAAGCTAAAAAAGAAATGTCAAGTATTTTCAGTTTTACTGATGTGAAACATTTGCTCCTAGTAAATTTTACATTGTCCATTTTTTTCTAGTTGTTACTAAGGGACTGTGGTGGGTTGACCCTGAATGGCAGGTTCCTGCCCACCCAGTCACTTGCTCAATCTCCCAGGAATTCAGAAGGAATTCAATAAGGAATTCATTCACTAAATTTCCATTGACCGGCAGATGTCCAGCCATCTTCTAGAAACCACCACAAGTAACAAGACCATGTCTTTACCAATATCCTCCTCATTCTCCTCCTTTTACCCAGCTGCTATTGCTAAGCAGAATGTTATATGGTATGGGATATCACTTTGGCCAGATTGGGCCAGTTGTACCAGCCACGTCCTCTCCAAACTTTTTGCTTTGAGTGAGGCAGAGTGGGAAAAAGAAAAGGCCTTTACACTGTTCAAGAATGGTCAGTGATAGCTAAAACTCAGCACAGTCTTGGTCACCAATGAGATTTCTTTAGGGTCTGCTATGGAGAAAATCAACTTTATCCCAGACAGACTCAGTGTAGGAACACTGTAGCAGCTTTGAAAGCTTCTCAGGAATTAGTAAATCCACCAAAGGAAGTGTGAGGGTGTGTGTTATAATCTAAACTGTTAATCAGTGGAACTTTTCAGGAAAAAATATATTTAGAAAAATATCATAATAATTTTGATATGTGGAATTTCTAACTGATTTCTTTTACAAAAGTAGTAAGATACTTAAAATTATCATGTCCTTTACCTGCATGGAACATTAAATTTAATAGTGTAAGTATTATTAAGGTGGGCTATGATCTTTACAAGCCCTTCAGAAAGAGCAAAGGCAAAACACTGCACATTTGTATATATGAGTCTCAGAGACACAGCTAACAAGCTGATAACAATGACCTATGTGTGGATTTCTGAAAGGAAAAGAAAATCACCAGCAAATTAAACTATATAAACCCCCCCCACAATAACCTATAAAAGGTAAATATTTTAAAGACAATAAGAGAGAGCCCTAAAAACAATGTTTTTATGAAGAATATACATGTACATGGTGAAGCAATACCATCACCCTCTGGACTTTGCTAAAAGAAAATAATTTCAAATATGTTTGAACGTTCATGACTTAATTCTGCCATTTTAAGTAAGCTAAAAGTGATGCATAGCACAATGCACTGTGTATACATCTCTTTTTTTCAGAGCAGAACTGATCCTGTCTGCTCCATACATTTAGCAAAGTTGTGGGATTTTTTCTGAAGGTGTTAGAGTTAACTCAAAATATCTACAATTATTAAAAATCATGCTGAAAGCTAGACTGTACTAAAACAAAAAGGCAAAATGCTTTTCCAGATCTCTTTAAGGAGAGAATATCACTCCATGAAAACAAAAAATACATGGAAAAGTGAAGTATCAAAAAACTTCATCTTGACATATGAGACTACTTCTTTATCAAAAATTTATGAAAGCAATAATCTACATAAATAGTCCATTTAAAATTATTTTTACACCTATGTATAAGTCTATTAAAAACTACCGGACACACCAGAGATGGCCACTCATACAAATATAAAACTAATTTCTTTCACAGAATATAATGCCCTAGTGTGATGACTCAAGCAATGTGACTACCAAAAAAATTTTCTCTTTCTGAGGTTAAACTAATAATGTTTTCTGTGAAATATAATCCAAACCAAAAAAAAAAGAATTAAAGTATAGTTTTGCTGTTAAACCACAGAAACACAGTTTCAATTTTATATCTGATAGTCTTTGTAGAAATAGTTCACTATATAATAGATTCTTGTCTAATAAATATGTAAAAGCAAACTAAAGTCAAAATACAAAATCCTGTCTCCTACATCATGGAAAGTCAATCTTATGAGAAGAGTGTATATATCTTTATGACTGAGAAAGCATTTAGCTTTCAGCAGAAAGAAAAATTCCCATCAGACATTCCAACTGTCATGCTTTTTGTATTAGTTGATATAATTTCTGTCTAGTGACAAATTGCCCTTATAAACATGGAAAAAATAGTACTTTTTTTCTTGGATAATATTAGAATTTGATAAAACCCACTAGCTGTGCTACATATGGATTAATCTAGGGCTATAGTAATAGATGGTCCTTCAGCATTTCAGAAGTACAAGCTACAGAACTAATTGTACAAAAACATAAAAAATAATATTAAACTACTATTCAAGACAGTGCTGTCTACAAGAACACTTGTAGTGATTCATAACTTTCACACATCTGGTTCAGCTGTTGCATTTCTTCCCACCAGAAAATGGCAGAAAGTTAAACTGAAGCTTAGGGTCAGCATAGGTAACAAGTCCCTGTCAATTGTTTCAATGGTTTAGCTACACAAGTGAAGGAATGTTTGAAATGAATGAATATTAAAATCCTGGTGTAATATTATTGTATATGGAATTTTCAAAAGGAAGACTAATTTTATGCCCATTAATAAAACTAAATAGTTTGTTACATGTCATACTTTCTCAAGTAATTTCAAGCAATTTATGAAATGAGACATGCAGATGTAAATTTACTGGTTATAACTGGAGAAATAAGTTTTGCCATGGGAATAACTATTTTGAGCTACTAATTTTTTTTTTATATTTTACTGAATTGAAAGTTATTTCAGGTCAACAAATTCTGTTTATGCCTGGTAACCCTAAATTATTTATTGCAGCAGCAATAAATATTTCATCACAAATCCTTTTAAAACAACAATGCCTTTGCAACTAAATTTTTACAAATTTTTTTATCATAAACAGTTTAGTTAAATGACTGAAATTATATTCCCTAATATTTTTTTCTCTGTGCTTAGGGGCCACCTTTACAGCAGTTGAAAACTGTCAAAGAAATCTATATGAGACCTATGTGAAAATAATTTAAATTAATTATGAGTTAGTTTAAAGTTCCTGGAATGTCCCAGGTAACTGGCTTCGTTTTCCAAAAACCAGTTATATCTTGACTCTATACATTTATCCTTACACACAAGCATAACTGAATTATAACTGGTTTGTTTTTTTTATTACTGCATTGTAAGGTAACTCTTATGTTCATTTAAAGTCATGGCAGAGCTTATTTTAGTGTCTTAATTTCATTTTGTATGCAGATGAACTAGCACAGTACTACAGTCTAGGAAAAAACATGTAAGGTACAAATATGAACAGGAATTAATTTTAAAGCAGTTTAAACCATAAATTGCCATAGCTATTTCTGAATAATTTGAACATCGGTGTACTTCTAGTCATGCTGTTTAACACAAACTTCTTGTGTCTTTAAACCTACTCATTATTTCCTACAAAATTTAACCTGCATCACTTTTTGAATATCTAACTAAAGCTAAAAGGCAATTTAATAGTATTGCTACGTGTGTGTTCATAAACAGATTTCACAGTAGCGCTAGTATGCACTGCAATTTCTAGAAAACAGCAGAATGATGGATAATGTATTTGTGTGTAAAGGTCTCTGGAGCTCTCTTATACCTTTCTTGAAAGAGCTGGAGAGCCCATCACCTAGAAAGAATGTTTTCCATTTATCACAATATATGTGGCCTATTTATTTTTTTTCAACATAACTTTATTGGAGTGCAGTAATTTTATCTGAGTATGTATGCTTAAAATGTGCAAGTACTGAATATATATTCCTCTCTCTTCCTCACCCCCACAAGTATTATATGCCTTCCCATTCCAGGTTTCCCTGCTTGAAGAATGTTTCTGAATAGACAACAGTCTTGACAGTAATATTCCACTCACAGAAACACTACAAGTGCACCAAAAATTAACTCAGTAAGAAAAATATATGAAAGTTTGGTGGATTCTGCATCAGTCAAACTGATTTTTTCAGATAGAAGGAGGCACTCTTTCCTGTGATACCTGTGTGCTATTGTAAAACAGATGCTGAAGATTTCCAGAGCAGTCATGCCAGCTGAAACAGATGAAAATGTGCAAAGTCTTGAGCAGAGTGTTAAGCGCACCATCTGAAGTTGTGTCAGTACGATGAGATTCCTGCAGCTAACACACAGAAAACATAGCAAGTGCTCATGACTAAACTCATGGACTTTCGAAGTCTGAGTTTTATTTGGTTTGTTTGGGTTGCTTTTTTTTCCTGTAAATGGACTACTTGTCATTTTAATTTGGCATTTATTTGAGTACTGTAAAAATGAGAAGTCATGTCGATGGTTTTTTGTACCTCTATAATTTCTGTTTAGCGAAATCAAGGAAATACCATTTTATGATATGGACATTAACAAATAGTACATGAGTGATCTTTCCTAGTTTATTGGATCTGCATGGTGAACAGCAGATTTTTAAAACAATACTGAGAGCAAGGTAAGTTCATACTGAACAAATGTATAAATAACAAAATAATGGACAAAATGTGTTTAGCAAATAGAATGATTTTCCTAACCTTATGCTTATCTTTTAATATTATGTTTTAATAAAAAGGAAAAAATCTGTCTTGACAGTTTTTCAGAGAGTATTTAGTACTTTTGATTGTAAAATAGTGTGTAATCTCATAATGATATCCAACAGACCCCTTTTAAAGACAAGATATGCCACAAGACAAAGCAGATGAAGAAAGTATTACTTTTTTTCCCAATTTTCAATTCAGTCCCTAGAATCTAATGGTCAACAGAAAGGGCTACACTCCTATTCTTCACTTCTGAATTCAGACTCAAGACTATTCAGGCTACTTTAAGTTTATTTTCTCTACTCCAATTTGTAGGAGGAAGAACCTTCAGTTTAGACTTCTTGAGGGTTAACCACCACCTTGGGAAAAACAGTCAGTTTAATGCTTTTAAAAATCAATTTGGCACTGAATCATCGAATCATTAAAGTTGTAAAAGACCTTTAAGATCATTGAGTCCAACAGTTAAGCCAGCACTACCAGGTCCACTAATAAACCATGTCCCCGAGTGCCACATACACATCTACACATTTTTTGAACACTTTCAGGGATGATGATTCTACCACTTCCCTGGACAGCTTGTTCCAATGCCTGGCCACCCTTTCAGTGAAGTAGTTTTTTGTAATATCCAATCTAACACACACATACACACAAATTGATTCAACTTGAGGTCTTTTTCTCCTGTCCTATTGGTTGTTACTTGGGAGAAGAGTCTGACACCCTCCTCTCCACAAACTCCTTTCATGTAGTTGTAGAGCATGATAAGGTCCCCGCCGAGCCTCCTTTTCTCAAGGCTAGACAACCCCAGCTCTCAGCTGCTCCTCATAAATCTTGTGCTCCATTGCCCTTCACCAGCTCCATTACCCTTCTCTGGACATGCTCCAGCACCTCAGTGTCTTTTTTGTAGTTAGGGGACAAGAACTGGACACAGTACCTGAGGTGTGGCTTCGTCAGTGGGGACAATCACTTCCCTAATCCTGCTGGCCACACTATTGCTGATAAAGGCCAGGATACCACTGGTCTTCTCAGCCACTTAAGCACTGGCTCATGTTCAGCTGCTGTTGACCAGCACCCTTAGGTCCTGCCAGGCAGTTTTCCAGCCACTCTTCCCCCAGTCTGTAGCCCTACATGGGGCTGTAATGACCCAAGGACAGGACCCAACACTTCTTCTTGTTGAGTCTCATACAACTGGCCTCGGCCCATTGACCCAGGGAGTCCAGATCCCTCTGCAGAGCCTTCCTACTGTCCAGTAAGTCAACACTCCCACTCAATCGGGTGTCATCTGCAAATTTACTGAGGGTGCATTCAATACCTCATCCAGATCATTGATAAAGATATTAAACAGGACTGGTTCCAATACTGAGACCTAGGGAACACCACTAGTGACTGACAACCAACTGGATTTAACTCTATTCACCATCACTCTATGGGCCCAGGCATCTAGTTTTTTACCCAGCACAAGAGCACACCTGTTCAAACCATGGGAAGCCAGATTTTCCGGTCATGACCAAACTAAGTTTGATGGAAGACACAAAGACAGGAAAAAAAATTAATGAAAGACCTTAAGCATGTGATTTTGGTTCCTAAGTTCACATCTAAGGAAATGCAAAAAAAAAACACAGACAAAAAAAAATAGTAAAACATCATGTTCCTTTTGATTATTTGATTCAGAGAAAGCATTTAGAAAAAAGACATGTCTGTATTATGATCTCATATGTGTTAATAATCTACACATCCACCATGACCTGTTTTCAATACCAAGTTATTTGAAATGTTTTACAGTGGTAAGAATATACCTCTATTCATATGATGTACTGTTCTGCTCCCAATAACTTATACATGAAAAAAGAGGTAAATGTTGAAGACCAAAACAGTGACCATTCATGTCTTAACCTTCTGTTATCTGAAATATTTATCTGTCAGAGTTCTATTGAACTCTCCACTTTGGTTTGTGGTATTCAAAGATTCTGTGTGGACTTGATTGAAGCATTCAGTGATCCGATTATTCAAAGAAAATGAGGGAACTAAATAAGGTAACTGTTTTGCAAAACAAATTAAAACACAGAAGCCTTGTATTGAACCATAGAGTTTTTCCACTTCAGTACTAAAAAAAAAATAATTTTCCAATGTAAAGCAAGCATGTGTGTGTTACTTTACTGCTTCTCCACATTTTACATGGTTATATTTCTTACCTCTTCTAACTTCTCTAATATTTTCTGTGAAAATCCAGTTTTGCCTTAATTCAGTCTATAAGTAAGCTATTAAAAAAGGTTCAAGCACATCTGTAATATTAAAGCTAAATATTTCATTAGAGAAAGTCAACCTGTCATGCAATTAATATGTTACTGTACTACAGTTGTTCTCATGCTATATTTGCTAGGATTCTGATCAATCTAGTCTATATAATATGCCACGAGTGATTCCACAAAATCAAAGTTGAACTTGTAATGAGGATATATGGTGCACTTAGCATGAAGGAATAACTAAATTCTTCCTTGTCATAAGGATTCTGAAAAAGAACACTGAAAAAATCATTATGATCTTTCATGCTTTTTTCAAGTACTTCCTAAAATCAAAGGTAATTAACTAAATTATTAAGGAATGAATAATTCTAGTGAACAAATAAGGATAAATACAATTTTCTGCTAGAGAGAAAATTTTCATATTTTCAGTCCACATTGAGTGTTTTCATACATGTGCTAAAACCACAAAATACAGCAAAAGTCATCTCAGTTGCTTTCTTTACTATTCAACATACTTCAGTGTCACAGAAGAGTTTAAAATGCACCAGTAAGCATTTTGATGCTATGGATACTGAGAGAATAATGATCATATGGAATAAAGCTGATTGGAAACACTGTTCTTGCCAGAATCAGAAAATATTTTTCAGTTACATACGGTTTTATTAGAAAATATAAATTTGTTGAAAAAAACTCTCCATGGGAAGATATTTACTTGAAAAAATTGACCAGGTAAAGTGGTTGAGACTGTAATAGACAGTAGCCTGATTTTTGGTGAGGGCACAGGATACTGAAACAGCTCACATTTGAAATTCTTGAAGGCAATAAAATTTACTGAGGGTAAAAAGCCCCTCGGCTTTTCCCCGTATTGAGAAAGTCTTCACCATACGTATCTGATATAGTGCAGTAGGGTACTGGAAAGCAATTCCTGTTCCCTTCACAGCTTGCTTTCCCTTAATACTATTCACATTAATGGTAGTCAGTAGGAAAAATCTTTGTAGAGGGTACACCTAGGGTTAAGCTTTAACTATATAAAAATCTGACAACAGATAACAGAGTACAGAAGTCTTATAATCTGTTCAGAAACTTCATCTTTTCTATCTTCTTGAAGTGAAATGAGTATTCTTTCTAGTGTCATTTCAGAAAAGGAAAATGATGAATACTGCTCATTCCACACTAATACACATGCACATCTCTCTTCTCTGCTGTCCTTTGCAACACTTTAGAACATCATTTTGTCTTATTATTTCTAAAGTACAGAATTTAGAACTTCTTTCTTTTCATTTCTCCCATTTCTATTACTCCAGCTTTAAATAATAGTATCTTCTGAATGCCTTCTGCTATTCTGAGATAAAGTTTTAAAAAATCATAAAAAATCCTTGGCTACCCAAAGATAATGTTCATATTCATTTGTTGAATTCTAGTAAAGGTAAGAAGAAGGAATCGTAATAATTTAGTTCTCCCAAAGAATATCATACCACTGTAGCTGTTTTTACACAGTAATGCTCCCATAAACAAAAAATAATAGAATAATACTGATGCTTCATAAAGTAATGTTATTACAAAGGCACTGTATGCAAACTGATACTGGATGACTTTCTATAAAATTTGTCTAAGATAGCCAAGCTTAATTTAATACAAATCAGTCAGAAGACAGATTTAAACCATGTTAATACTAAATTAGTTCGCTAAACACTAGGCACTCTACTGGTCACTGCAGTAAAACAAAGCAGTTCACAGCACTTTATGCATCAACAGCAAACTGTCCATTCCTCCAAGGAAGAGGTGGAAGCCAAAGAAGAAACACAGGCATATTACCCCCTGCTGGCTAATAACTAATCTGACTCAGGTATTCAAAGCCCACATGATTCAGCCCTGAGATATATGGACAAAAATTAGTATGAAGGTCCACATATCTGCTTGCATAAGGATTAAGAGTCAACTTTTGAGACGCTTTTCTGTTTAAGTCCTGAGAATACGACAATCTGTGGTGTTCTCTGTGGAAGGCACTCAGTCCTCCCATTAGAGAAACATGAAGTTTGTGATTCAATTTGCCTTTTTCCGTCTCTTTTATGAACTTACATCATTGTATTATTGAGAAAATGAAAATAATTTGGCTACATCTAATAAGGATTAAAAAAAGGATATAGATTGCTTTTTGAGCCACCAGCCTAATAGAACATGTTTTCTCACAGATTTTTGTCTTCTATCTCTCAGTTCTTGCCTTTGCTTTTTACTTTTCCGTGCTCCAAAATGTTCTCCTTTTTCACAGTAAATCCATGTGTTCTATAACATGCTACCAGGTAATAGTCAGAGTACATGATGAGTTGACCAAATAGATAAATCAAATGTCATGCTGGCATGTCAATAGTGGTTGGCCTGATATTACTCATGTGCAGCACATATTGAAAACATCTTCTTTCCTCTTTGCAAGATATGAATTAGGTAGTTCATTTTGTAAAGCTGTTGATTAGGACAAACATGGTAGAATAGATTTCTACATCTACAATTTCTGTTTCCATGTTGACTCAACCTGATCAATATGCTTAAAAAGTTATTATGAGGGGACTGGCGGGAGAAAAAAGGAAAAAAAAAAAAAGGAAAAGATGACCCTAAAAGCTTGATTTTCTAAAGAATGCAGGTTACAAAGAAGGAAGAGAAAAATATAAGAAATCTGATGGTAGCTAACAAGTAGTTAACTATGTACTGACTAGGAAGCAGCTAATTTATCATTGGACAGAGCTGATAATTAAAGTAAAAAAATCCACCTATATGAAGTAGAATAACCATCAGGATCTTTATTAAATGTAAAAGGGTTTCAAAACAATTTTAATGCTACCTAAAATTCATCAGGCATTTTAACTCCTTATGATAGGTCTATAAGATGTCTTGTAAGTAAACACATTCTTAATGCTAGTAAATAGTTTCACTATAGTCATCAAGGGCAGTCATTATCTTTTGAATGCAAGAGGAGTTCACTTCAGTACTGCCACTGGACTTTTTTTGCTATTTCGTTGATAGTTCTATTCACTAGTGCATAATTTTGCTTGTCATTTTTCTTAAGATTTAATCACCTGCAACATCTTCTAAATAGCCCTAATTTCCATATTAAAAATAAAGTCTTAAATTTTATAAAAGTTTGTACAAGGTTTATATCTGTTGCTCACTGCAAGTTTGAGAAGGTCAGAGATACAAAAACACAATCATATGAAATCCTCAAAATTATTTTTTGTAACTTGTACTTGAATCACAGATGACCTCGGTCAATGTTCATGTCATTTTTTTAATATGGCACTAGAAGAACATGAACAGTTCATGTTCTCAACAGTGACATCAAAGTTTTGAAGTATTAAATTGCAGATAGGTTAAATTTGCAGAAACCTATGCTAAAAGTCATGTGTCAGCATAAAATCTCCTTCATTTGATCTTCATATTTCTCAGCACACCAACGTAAAACCTTCCCAATCTTTGCAGTTTCTCCTCAGGGTTAGAATTGTTCTTTTTTCTCTGTGATCCCATCATAACCAGGCTTAGAGTGTACCTCTACTCTGTAGGTACAGTGGATTTAATACCCCACCTGCTTAAAGACACAGAAGCAAATCTGTGAGTTACTAGGGTAAATGACAGAACACAGAAAAGTTACAGGTAAAAAACATTGCTTCAAAGAAGCAAAAGAGTGAAAGTTCCTCCGTGTTTCCTCATTTGTCTTTTTTAATTTAATTTTTTTTTTTCAGAGCCTAGAAAATTTGGTAGCAGACAGGGTTTTCAGACTGCTGCCTATAGTTGTGAGATGCATAAGAGTGCACTGAGCGTTTCGAATAAATCAACATCAACATTATGATGTTACTATGATATCATATTACTATGATTCCTTTTTAAGGTCGCAATTTCTTATTTAATATGCCTTAACTAGGAATACTGAGCTCATGCTGTGTGTTGAAAACTTGACTAAAGAAGTCCCAGTATGTATTAAACAAGCTCCAGTTCTCAAGTTTCAGGGACTTAAAAATAAACCTAATTTTTTTCTGCAGTAAGAAGATAATGTGCGAATCTTTCTTTCGTGCTTTATTCATTTAGTTTTAAGTGTATGTACTTTTCACGTTACAGTTTAATTGCATTTTCACTCAGGAAAAAAAAGTCCAAAGAGAAATCTTTTATACAGAAAAAATAGCATCAATACTCAAGGAATATGCTTCTCAAAGAACATGCCTCTCAAAAATTTTGTCTTCTATGGACAGTTCAGATAAATAGGAAGTGGAAGGAAAGTGACTGCTAGTATAGCAGATAAAAACATAAAATTTCTATTAACTACAAATGTGGCACAGAAAGTTTATTTCCTATTGTGGTGGATAATGTGAGCAGCCCTCAGAAAAAAAGGGAATTAGTATCATATAAACACACATTAACTACTGAAATTAAAGTTTTTCTTATTTCCATAATATCCAATCCAACTTTAGCTACAAGAAATCATATCAAGTGAAATTCTGGAAAGAAAAGGGAAACACTCTTTTCAGATCTTCAGCTTTTCTCACTGTTTTTTATGCTACTGATATTTCTAATACCTATAGATAAAGGTATGTTTCTAAAACATGTTGTCTAAGGTATGATACACTGGTCTTGAGGTCCGGTGACTTTTGTTGCATTTCTCCTTTGTCTCTAAACCTTGAAGACTAGGTAATTTAAACTCTGGTGTTTTTCTGGTTTTACTTGTCTGTTAGGTTTTTTTAAACTCTAAAATACACTCAATGTGTACAAATAATGTTGACCAGAATTAAGTCAACAGAAGCATACCCTCCATTGTACTAAAATGCTCTGCATTCGCTAATCCAACATATGCTACAACTATGTTCTGAAAATAATTGCTTTTCAATTCTTATAGCTGTCTCCCTAAACTCAAGAACATAATGATAAATTGCTAGAAATGTAGTAGCATTTACAATCCCTGAGATGGAACATAAATATTCAAAATATATGTTCCTTATTATTAGACTCTTGGCAATACTTTGTGTCTATGTCATGACAGTGGCTAGGAGCATTCCTTTAATTTTTTCAGTCTTTCCTCCCCTACCTGTATTCTGCATTGCAGTTGCCAGTTGTGGGTTTTTTTTGTTATGGTTGTGGCAGTTTAAGCCACATTAAAAATCTAAAATCCAACTTCCAAGCTTCCCCCACCCCTTCTCAACAATTTATCCTAACACATAAATGCACATATAAATGCACATTATACACAGAACCAAACTCTGAAAGAGAAAGGTTGATACAGACTGTTGTTGTCTGATTGTTAGTAGAGAAGTTCACATCAGAATTTGAACTGTGATCTACCTGAGTTCTGTTGTCTTCCAGACAGAATCCCAATTTTAACCCCAGATTGTTTGGGAGACATAAAAATTGCCTCTCTTCTCTATATAGAGTGCCACATCCCAGAAGAATAGAAATATTGAAATAGATTCCTGCTACTGAAATGACAAATCAACAAATATGAGATTAATTTCTTCAAGTTGAAGACTGTTTGTCATGTTAGGCAACCTCAATATGAATACAATCATCTTCCTGCCTATTGACATAAATCTAGTTCTTTTGCACATTCTCCTGTAGATTGTACACTAGATTCAATGAAAATGTAATACCTTAAGCATGTAGTCTTGATTGCCTATGTTTTTTAATGTCTGTTGTCCATGCTTTTAAATTTACAACATTTATCTCAAACAGAAATTAGTGGTTTCCAGGCAAACTTACAAATCATGTCACCAAATAATATAAACCTTTACCGTTCACAGGCATTTTAAAGTGTAATATAAGTGTTTGACAATAGCACAGCCATTTTCTATTGTAATTAGGCATGTCCAGCTGAGTCAAGAAAGACAATTTCAAGTAACAGATGTCTACTTCAAGATCAAAGTTAGACTTTTTTAAATTGCTTTTTGATATTTGTTTTACTTCTGAATGAATGCACCAACTTTAGACTCTATGTGGATTCATTCATTCATGCTGGTTTGAGTTTTTAATTATTAATGTCTATCTTGTATACTATTTTTATTCTGTGTGTCTTATCACTGTCTGCTCCAAATAAGGAAATATCAAACACAATTACTACCCCGACAGACTTGCCCTAGATAAACAATGGAAAATCCCAGAACAGATTAGCAGTTTGCCAATATTTTAATGGCTTCCTCTGAGACAAAAAGTCTGGACTCCTTTAATGTAAGCAGGAATTACAAATGTAATCTCATACTGGGGGTAGCTCTTCAGTTCAAAAATTCTGCTACCAAACCAGCAAAATATCTGTTAGGTACAGAAAAATATGACTTGTGATCCACCTAGTGTTTATAAATCAGAGTAGTTTTGTATATTCTAGATTAAGGAAGTACCACGAGAAAAGCTGACAGAAAAGAAGTACAGAAGTCTTCAGGTTAAGGCTCTTGAGGACATTAAAGAAGTACAGTCAATGTCTCATTTTTTCAGAGATACAAGATTTCTCTATGAAAATCTGTTTTGATGTGCTGCATGTGCAATATGTACTGTCATTTACTGCCAAAAATAAAGACACAGAAAGTCTGTAACTTTAGCAGAACCCTCGGAACATGAACTAGCTACAGAAGAGTACTGCATGGGCTAAAACTAATTTATTCATTTTAGGTTACTGGATTCTAATATCTATGGTTAGATCACCTGTACTTGAGGGAATCTTCAGTACAGAGGTGCATGTGGAGTGCTATAACTGCAGATAGCATCTGCATCAGCCGAATGTGCATTCAAGAGCATATTGGACTAGAGAAATTAAATTAATTATGCTAGCTCATGTGTGAGAGGGAAACTCATTGTCTGTTCTGCTCCCTAAAAAATTAATTAATCTAAAGATGAATTAAAACAAATAAAATATCTGATAACCTACAGGCTCAAGTTCTCTTTCACAGTCTTGCCCAACTTACTGAGCAGTGTTATGATCTAACTTCAATAGCAAAATCAGTAGGATCTGAATCAAATTCAGATCCTTCACATCCTAGAAGGGCATATTAACCTCTACATGACAAACATAAGAGCATAATCCTCATTTTAGAAGGTGACTTCTACCCAATCTTGGTCAGGGGTGAGGGTTCCAAGTTGTTCTGAGTAAGCTATTCAAAATCTGTAGCTCTAGTTATTTATAGTCTCTAGTTTTGGGGGTTTTTTTCTTGCCAGACTATATAACCATACCACTAGAAATGTATCTTTATTTAATTTTTAATCAGAACCATAAAATCAACCTTTTCCAATCAGATTCATCATATGTTTCTTATTGGTGGATGGTTTACAATTTTCACAGGCACTCATCTGTCTCACTGATGTTTTATCCTATCAGATATTTTTGGTCTTTCACTACTGTTCCTAAACTGTCTTCTATATTTTGACATCATAAATTAAAGATATTTTAATATTTCAAGCCCAGCCTAACTGAAAAGATTTTCACTCAAACAACTATTGTAGTGAAAAAAGGTTTGGGTATTTTCCCAAATACCCAAAAATAATTTTAATGACTACTTTCTCTCCTATTGTAATTTTAAGTAATTCGTAAGTCAAGTCCTCTTTTTAAAGAAATATAAATAAATCTGTAGTGCATATTATAGTTTGCTACTAGAATGTACCACAATTTTTATTCACACACATTTTCAGATCATGGTCAATATAGCTTTTGATATTATGAAAAGTTACACTACACAAGGCAGCAAAATAGATTTGAACCAGATTGTCTGCTCAGTGCTGCTATGGAGATTTTAAAAAATTGAGTGTTACAGATAAAAATTTCATTGGGCATCACTGATAACTTTCACCCTGCCAATTTAGAACTTATTTTTGCTTTTGAAATCTTGCAGCATAGGAAGATACTTTCTTATTCTGAGTAAGGTTTACTTACAAAGAATATAAACATAAGGTTAACCCTTATATAGATGCTTGAAAGTCTGTATGCACAGCAGTTTTCCTCAGAAAGTTTGCATAGATATCTAAATTATATCTCCCATGTAAACCCCTTTCACATTTACAGAATGATGTGTTTTGCTTAAGTACCCTAAAAAATGCAATCCTGTAACCTTGGCCTCATCTATTAGAAATGATGTTATTGACTGGAGTGAAAAAAAATGTGTTTCCATGTCATTTAATTTCTTTTTGATTTGTAATACTGTATTAGAGCATTAGACAGTACACAACTGTCTTTTCAATAGTGTCAATAGGGGTGTAAGTTTATCAGTCATTTAGCATATGAAAAGTAACCTTTACACACTCTAATTTCTCTTTAAAATTTCCTACTCCCTTAATAGTGAAATGATTTTATGCAATATAAAATTTACATGTCCAAATAATAAGCTCAGAAAGCCAGATTTCAATAATTAAAACAAATTCAAATGCTTTATTTCCTTAACGTCAATATCTTTTCAAACATTTATTTTGTTAGTCAACAGTTATAGTTAACAGTCAAAATTTGTTAACTTTTCACAAGTTATTAAAAAAAAGGAAAAAGTTTACTAGCTTTATTTTATGACATTCAAATACAAAACGTTGCTTCGATTTGCTGGTTTTTAATCAATTATTTTTAATAGAATTTTCATAGCACTGCTCAAAACTTTTAAGATATTAAAGAAAAGAGAAATGAAGAAAAAGGAAAGGAAAGAAAGGTTTGTTCACCTGGCATAAAACTGTAAGGTTTTACAATTCTTACAGTACAAAGTCTTCACTGCAACGGACCAATTTTCTTTTATATTAATTTTTCCTCATATTTTAGTTTAATAAGATTATTACTTATATAGGAAAAAAATACAAATCTATCAAAAAAAGAAGTGTTACAGACTTTATCTCATAGATTCATCCAGAAATTTTTTATGTCATTTGGATTAAGCTGTAAACCATTCTGGCAATAAAGTTACTTTTAAGGTTCTAAAAACCTATGTGAAATGTGAACAACGGAAGTAGAGAATACATTTTTGCTACACTGTATATTTGATGTCAAATCTCTTCACTGATGCCTCACTGCAAAAGTTCAGTCAACAGTTTCATCACAACACATTGCCTTAAACACAATTACTATAAAAGAGAAAGTGAAGCATTTGACATCCCCTTAAGACATTTCTGTGTAAATTTGCATGTCAATCACAGAGCCTCCTGTCAAAACCATCATATGATGATTTGTGCAAACTGGAACCAAGGTAGTACTAATTTTGTAAACATTAATTATTACTGAAAAGGTAGGCAGCATTGTACCACCTATTAACTACAGTGTAGAAAAAAGGTCCTCGCTCTGCACCATTTACAGTGAATGAATCCACGGGAGACAGACTTTGTCCAGGAAGAACTCTCTTGTAACGTTATTACTCAATTTCTATATACAGACTCTCTACTGAGCCCGGGTCCAAGCTCTCCAGCCAGCAAGATGTTTCCTTATCTCCCCACATACCACACACATCCATGTGACTGCTTCCAGCCACAGAATAATCATGCTTCAAGCGGCTTTCCAGCTTGAACTTGTGATTTTTTTCACACACACACTAATCTTAGCTCTGGCTCTCTCAGGACACAATATTTTCGCTTCAGTATTTTCTTCTTCTTTTATCATCCCTACAGCTCTTACTAAAATACAAGCGGTTTGTATATTTTTAGTACCATGCAATTATCCAATGCATTCATATCTTTGAAGAAATCTCAGTGACTATTCAGACTACCATTCAGGCTATATTCAAAGACTGTTACTTCACTGAAGGCCAAAAAATATACTTTGATTTTTCAAATACCTATTTTATAATATAAATATTTCTGGGTTTTGAAGTGAGAAGATAAAACGTATTCTTCTAAATCTTGTAGTTGTATTGCTAAAGGGAAGAAGCAGATCAAATCCAAATGTATTGCATATTTTCTGTTATCTGAATAATGTAAAACCTACAAACTAGTTATCAATTTTTCAGGTAACATAAAATAGAATGGTTTATTTTTTCATTATATGAATTTCATTATTTAGTAGAAGAAAATGACTACTTCATTATTTATCATTTGCTGATTATTTATTTAGTATAGGGGTAGCCAAATATTTTCAACCCACCAATCAAAAAGTCACTTTGATATGGTTCAAGAGGACATTCTTTCTAACTCCAGAAAAACATGTCAAAATGTAAAAGGTGAACAAGAGCAAGATATACCCTATTCTCCTCTCAGGACAAAAAAGCAGAATCAACCTAACAGAAATCCACAGAAACAAAAATTATGAAACTATGGAATATTTAGCAATGAGAAAATAGTCATGAAAATGAATATACCAAAAGGAAAGCATTTCTGTATGCCTTTTAAAGCTGAGTGGAAAAATTCTACATATCTAAAATGTTTCTGTTTTACATGACATGAAAAAAATTCAGAAATCAATACATAAGCACTGGTATTTAAATGAATAAAATGTGTATTTCAAGCTCTTGGTCATATATCTCTATGGAAAGACTAACAGACTCAAGACTTTAACAAATTTGGTTCATGTATGATGGACTTCAGTTCCTGCTTCTGAAAGGCCTACCTTATCTCATGGAGTTCATGGGAATAAAAGAAGCAGTAACAACTGAGGGCATACAGATACTGCAAATAAAGGTCATTTTCCAATAGCTGGATGGATTGCATATATGTTCCATAATTTTAACAAAACCAAATATTAATATTACATAAGTATTCCTTCAAATTAGAGGACATACATCCTATAGACAATTTTAAATTTAATGTTTTCCCTGAAGCTTCTGCCATTGTATGTTGTGGCTGATAAAGTGCTACTGTTTATTTTTTACTTAGAGAATAATAGCATATTTAGCCCCTAGGTTCCCCTGTTCACTGACTTCTAGAAAAGCTTTCCCCTCCGTTTAGTAGAAAATCTAACATTTCACAAAGTAATATGACTGCAATCCACCCCACGAATAAATTTAGCTTCTCTGGGCCTCTACACCATTTGAAGTTATAAAACATTCAGGACAGAATAAAAAGTTAGTAGTCTGTTAGCTTTCTTTGTGTGCATGATGTGTGATTCACACACTCAGCGTAAAGCTCACTAGAGATCACAAGCCCTGAGTCAAACACAAAAGAAAAATTAAGACACAGTCAACTAAATTGGTTCACTACTGTCCAGATTTTCTCTCTTATTTTGAGAATGGTGCCAGAAGAAGTGCCCGGGTCTCCCTCTTACTGCCTTAAAACACTTCCCTGGTTGCTCTGATGTCCAGCTCCATCTTCTACAGATGCCATCTTCGATGACCAGAAGCATGAGTAAATTGGCTGTTCAAAATTATGTTTAACAGAGGAGTAATCCCTTCAAAAGAAAACTTTAAAATGCATTGTTTCCATCTGTTGGAAGACAGCAGGATTTTTTTGGCCCCTATTTTTGTGTGAAACATAGCCCACCTCTTCTACTTAATGAATGTAGCACTTTGTGCAAAGAAAGCAAGAACACTTTCATTAACTGAATCACTCTGAAAAGAGCTACAAATTTCTAAATGACTGATCTCTACCCAATATTTTCCAAAGCATAAGGGAGCAATTTTGCAAATGTACTGCTAAGACACTTTCATGGTACTCTTAAAGGGATTTTTTTCTGCATCCTAAATCTTTCAGAATTATGTGCTCTGATTTAAGTCTCTGTCTGCCATCAAAATCAAGCACACCTGCAGAATTCCACTGAAGTCAATCAAGCTCAATATACGTTTATAAGAATTTACCAATAGAGAACACTTCTGACTTTATGGCCTGGAAAACACAACTGCACTCTAGATAAAAAAATCCTCATACTCAAATTAGGTTTTTCTTAATTTCCATCAATTAGCTAATTTTTAGACCATTAAAAAGCCAGTAATCTATTTTATGCTACTGTTTGCAGGCAAATCTGCAATGTTTCTCAGCAACTAGTGTAATTCAAAAGTTTTTTTAAAAAGTAACAGACAAACATAACATGAACTAAACTGGCTTCTCTGTGTACACTTAACATTCTATGAATTAAAGCGCTTTATGACATTTTTCCTTCAAGTTGTCCTTCCAGTGCCCTAGCTGAAATTAAAGAACATCAAATTCTAAGCCTGTTTAATTTAGAATAGCAATGAATTAATCCTAATAATGAAATAACTTCATACAACGTTGTCTTTGAATCATTAGAGGATTTGCAGATAGTATCTCGTGAATGCAAACAAGATAATCATACAAGCACAGATACCAAATAACTCTTTTTCCAAACACTGGTGGTCATGCATATTCAACAAAATGCAAATATTGACTTTTCTGATAGCAACTAGATCAGATTGCTAAAGTGTCTGATGGGATACTGCAGTCCCAGTGTGGGAAACAGTACTGACCTTCGTGCTCTGTATGGCAAGCATGTAGCTTGCTTGCATTTATGATTCCCCTAAACTCTAAGTGTTTCCACAATTGGAAGAATAAAGTAGACATGTGGAAAAGGGCAATCTCAATTAGTACAGAAAAGTTTGAAAAAAAGTAAACAGGCTTCACATCTCATAATATCTCTCTGGAGAGACAAGGAAAGGAAGAAATGTCATTTGCAATTGACTGCTTATAAAGGTAAGTGGGCACATGAAAAGCCTTCTTTTTCTTAATAAGCAAGCAAAGAGAATCATAACAGGTCACACACCTTGCAAATTCAACAATCAAGCAAGTATGTTAGAATACAGACCATTGAAAAATGTAAATGTTTTAAAGTGCATTGATCCAGAATGAGTGTATGCAGTCACACGGAGTCACATGACACATTTTACCAAAAACCTTCCCAAACACCCTATAAAAGCAGATGTAAAAGAAGAAACATCTGTCCTATTGGATACTTCAGCTTATATGTTTTAATCTTGAACTACATTACACTTCCTAATCTTCCCTAATCCAACACTTCAGTTTGGAGTGGAAATAAAGAAATGGATGAGAGAAGGCTCAGGATTTCCTGCTATTTTTATTACACTTGTAGTAGATGACAGGATATCTACAAATGGGTGTTTAAAATATATATTTAAAGGCTAATCAAGACTCACAAGAAATGCTTTTATCCCTAGATTCTCATTTCTGTTCCGAGTAGAGATTCTATTTCTACATATTTTTTACTATATATAAGTTGTGACATTTTATGTGTATGTCTGTGAGCATATGCACATATTTCTATATGTTTATGAATATTTATTTCCAAATAAATGTTGAACCACCGTAGAAATACTTTAAGAAGCATAAATATGTTCTCTTTAGCTTTTGTCATACTGTATGACTTCCTCCAATTTTATTTCATTAATTATACTCATAACTCTATGTATTGCCTTTATTTTGAGATGTCAGTTACAATTATAAAGAGTAATAAGATTTTTTAATGTTTTTGGGGAAAGAAAATCATATTGTTGTTAATTAGACCAAAGCACAAGCTATATACACTGTCCTTTGAGCATAGAAATTATGATTATGCTACCAGAATATTTTTATTGGGGTTTTTTCCCTATTTGTAACGCATTTTTAGTGGGAAATTATCCTTAAAGCTAAAAAAATCACAGCTTTTATGTTTTATGAAGAAGAATCAATATGTGCTTACTAGAACCTTGGTGGCACTTATAATACAAATGGGATTTTTGTATGCTTTTCTATTTACTAAATATCTTTAATCTTTCCTTCCTTCTGAGAACCTTCATTTAATCAGCTTTATGCAGGCCTTTATAAAGCTAAGAAAAATGCTTGCTTTAATATTATTGGATTTATTTATTTCTAGGATATAATGAATTTTTCCTTAAATTTTCATTAAAGCAATGCCTTCATTGATTTTTACAGTGTTTTAAAAGAACAAAAACATCAAAATTTGTCTGAATATTGCCAGTGGGCCAGCATTCACAATTGTATCTCTGTTCTTTGTGCAAAACTTAAATAGAAAGTAATTTGAACCTTTTTATTGAGAATTTTTATATTGAGATCCTGACAGCATATCAATCTAAGCCTATGTTTAGTTTTAGTTTAGACAGGGTGACAAATACTAGAAACCCAAAAATTTATAGCCTGGGCACCGTATGTGCAAGTAAATTTTATGTGCCACAAAGTCCAGCAAGCATGAAGAGAAGAAAGCATCCTGCTCTACCACTTTGTTTTTGAATGCAAAGACACTTGCTTATAGAATGGTGTTTAGACACATCAGATCTTTTAGATTGTTTAACCAACAATCAGCCATTACTTTATCAACCATGGATTTACCTTTTAACCCTGTCAAAGGTTGTCTGGACAAAAATCTGTTCTACTGTATTTCTTTCTCAGGCTGGAAACCCTGATTAACAGTTTTTTGATCAATAACTGTTGCCTAAACAGCCAAAGCCTCCCTTTATGCGGCTATTCAGGGCCACACAGAACTATAGTTTGTTACTGTCATTGCAATGATAGCATATGGCTATCCTTTCAGTAGCCAAACAAAACAATTACCTATACATCATATGCATAAAAAGACCCATATGAGTCTATCCTATAATGATTTCAGAGTTTATCCTATAACGATTTCAGACAACACACGATTAATTAATAAAATACAATTATTACTTGAAGATTCATCAGTCCCTCCAAGGTGATGAAAGCATAGGTCAAATTACAAAAAATATGCCTGTAAAGACATGATCCAAACTGAGCATTCACCTTATTTCTTTTCACTTAGACTGTCCCATAAAGTCCACTCCTCTTTGGAATCTGAAACTAAAAGCTATGTGTTTATGAAAAAAGTTAGAAGTTACTTCAAATACTTGATCTTTAAAAAGCTTTGAAAGTTCAAAGACATATCCTACCCTTGGATATTCAAGGAAGGTTGCATTTTAAGCCTTACACATGTTCTCCCCTGAGAACACAGATTACTTTCTGCCATGTCAAATCATCAAAGAAATGAATGGCTGGTAAGAAAAATGGAGACAGAGCTTATGCAAAATAGGGTACAGGTGGGAAAGAACACTGAAAAAGAAGGATTTGTAGCAAATGATCCAGACCACGGCTGCACAAATAGAGATATCCTCACAATGGAAAGTGAAGGCAAAAACCCAGAAATTTTTATCATAATCCAAATGAAACATTACCTTGCCCTATAAACACCTTAGATGAGTCTTCCAGATAAGGGAAGTCTTGCTTCAATTTAAAGGAGAGGCTGAGAGGCTCCTTGTACCATCTTTTTCAGGCAATTTCCTGAAGTTTTTCTTTCTTTCAGGCATTGCTTAGCATGAACTCAAACGAATTTGTGTACAGGCAAAGCATCAAATCCCCTCCTTATTTTCACAGAAGGAGGGAAATTCTTCCTGAAACAGTTTTTTACTTTATCATTTGCACACAATCACACATAGCAGTTCTAATACTCTACTAATTCATGCAAAGAGGAATAAATTGCACACAGAGAAATATCTTGCTGCATGCAAGGAGTACTGTCTCTAGTTTAAAGTAATTATAATCTAGCTCACTTTTCATTTCAGGAGTTCCATGGTCTTTTCAAGCATTTTTACCAATACACTTTCAGGTATTCCATTCTGCTAGGAAAAACAAACTGTGTTCTTGAGTTTTGCTTACAAAATACTGTCTGATCATTAGAGTAACCCTTCTCTGTATTTGCTCATGATTAAATTGAATTCAATCTAAAACTTGAACATTCAGACATAGATATAGTATGTCAGGTGAAGTTTAAGTAATGTCATAAATAATACTTTTCTCTATCTCTGCTAGGAAAACCTTCCTTGATATGCTATGAACATCTGGGGTTTTATGATATTTTGGTTACTCAAGTTATCATACAGTTGATAAACTTCTTTTTTTTAAATTTTCCTCTGTTGTTTCCTGATTGTAGCAAAAAGGTTATTCCAGTTTCTTGAAATTTGTGCCATCATATTTAATCTTATGTTCAACATAAACCTCAAAAATCATCTAATTCCTTCAGTAATATATTCAGATCTATATCTTAGTAACTCTACTGACAAACTCTTGCCAAATCAGTAGTCTCCTTTTACTTCACAAGATGATGATTTTTTAAATTAATTTATATGAATTTAAAGAAAAAATCAAACACTTTTTTTAATCACAAATTTATTTTTACATTTCAGCAAACCTTTAAAAAGCTATTGTGAAAAATGCCCAGAATTTTTATTATTAGGAGTAAAGCATAGAAAGTTGTATTCATTTGATAAAGATATATGCAACTGCATAATCACTTGAATAGCTGCAATATAAATATAATTTTAATTTGACTCTAGAGTATTAAATTTTCAGATATACTTCTTCATTGTTTTAATAGAATTAACAACTTTCATTTAAAGAGCCCAGTTGCTTCTACTTCTAATTTTTATCATGCAGGAATATATATAGATAGGTCTATTTCAATATTTGATGCAGTTTAGTTTTGCAGCTCATTCATCTGAGGAATTAGCTTTTTGTACTTGGGGAGCTACTTTAAATTTAAAGATTAAAACCTGAAAGGCATTTATAAAATAATTTAATTTCTATATTTGTAAATTAAAAAGCAGGAAGACATCTGAGTGACTACAACCTCTGATTTGTATCCCTTCAGAATAAGGTCTAATAATTACCCACATTTAAACTGCTAGTTAAAATGGATGTATTCATTCCTTACAAAGTTTCCTTAGAAACGCTAGACTTTTAAGCATAATCAAAACAGACAGCTGGATCCACCCTTTATGATAATGTGACATGCAGCTTTATTAATCTGACCTTTGGAAACAAATGAGAAATTTTATACTGCCCCACCATAATTGTTAGTGGCAGGTATTTTAGCAGTCTTTAATTTGCACTTCACTGTAATATCTGCTTCCAGTTATGATGTAAACATTAACAGGATCTGACATTGTTAATTGTGTTCTAGTGTCTGAAGCAAGTGGCAAAAGAGTGTGCTTGAAGTAAACTAGAACATGACCTTAATGATAATGAAACATATCAACCCTTGCTATTCAAAGACTAAGGTAGAAAATGAATACTGTAATTGTTTCAACTAGCATCTGAATTATATACAGTGCTGCAATTATTGGAATTGAGGGTTGAGGTGGAAATCATGCTCAAGAGACTCATCTTTCAAGTTTATATAAGTTCTGATTGTCCTTTAAGTGGCTTGTGAAAGATATCTGATATGAGAAAATATATTCTTAATATATAATCAATAGCATTCTCAAGAATTCAAAATTAATGCAAAAAGTAATTCTGTTTTAGACAGCATGAGTATAGAAATTTCACCTATGTAACACAAATGTGTCAGTTTTTCTCTGCATGTGTTCTTAAAAGTTTATAGCTTATAAACAGCGCCAAAAACCTATATGCAAGTTATGTTGATAGCTATTAGTGTTACAAATATACAAGAAAAACCAGTGGCATGGTACCTGAGTTTAAAAGACACCTATTTACAAGGGATTTTTTTTTAAGAATATAAATTAAATAGAATTTATTTCTGGAATACCCAATCTTTTGCTTCTGAATGTCATGTATTCCTCCTGCACTTTACTTTTTTCTTTCAGAACAACCCTTCCTCAACTTTAAGCACTTCTTTATGAATGGTCTAATTAAACTATTGCCTATATTGGGTTTTAAGTTTACATCTAAAAAAAATTATTGTAGAACTTGTAAAGATCTCTGTGGCTTTCTAAAAGGGTCTCTATGTAATTCTTTTTAAGTGACATAAATATCCTAGCCTCCTTTTTGCTCAGTAACAAGAGCAAATATTCTCACAGTAGAATATTTTATATAAGTTTATATTGAGACAATACTCAGATCTAATGATAAAGAAAGGGTTATGCTATAGACAAATAAAAGCAAATAACAAAAGTTGCTTTCCCAAAAATACTAACATGGATTTTTTAGCTATTACATTTTATGCTTATTTACAAATAAAATGTAAGTTTCTCGTGTAACGGCATTAGGATAGTTTCTGACATATACTATTCTTTTTGAAAATCTATTCTAAAAGGAAAACTTCAAGTTGTTAAGATAAGAAGATTATTTTGCTTCCACAGTCTATTGCACAAAACATGAATTGCACTATCATTCTCATTTGATTGTTTTTGATCATAACAATTGCCTTCTACATGACAAGTGCTGTGAAATAACCCGCTCCACTTGGCTATTATATGGCAAACTTAACTAAGGTACCTGTCGTGCTGATGCAAATCATAATTCTGTCTTCATTCTGAGAATGAAGGTTCTGCAAAGGAGTAGGGTACACAGAAGAGGTAGGTAACTTTTTAAAGCAAATAAGCTTCTCAGGGAATGACCTGTTTTACATTCAGATTTCTATTGTTAGTGTAATCAAATGAATATTCACTATATGTGAGAAACATGACACGCATAGCCTCCAGACATTGCACTAATGTATATATATGTGTATTAAAGGATCCAAACATACTTTCCCATTGCATTGCATTGCATTGCATTCTCTCTCTGAATTTAGTGAAAGTCTTCAGCGCTCAAGAGCTAATTCAAATTACTTCATAAAGCCTTCTATGGTCTGTGTGCCTCTTTTAAGATGAAAGAGGTAAACCAAAGCTAGTATTATTGAAAATATGTATTGTCTTAAGCACAAAAGAGAATCCTAATATATGAAATTAGAAATGTTTTAGCATTAGTTTTTAACTTTAAAACCTCGACATTATTAATAATAAAAAAATAGACTAACCTAAAGTCAAGTCATATTCATTAACTCTTCTCAGCCTACTCCTGAAACAATACAAGAAACTATCTAAAACATTTTCAATATAATGCTCAAGCTAAACAGTAGCTACTTTTACATGGAAGCTTTAAAAACAAATTACGTGAAAAAATCAAACTGTACTGCTGTTCAAAATTTTTGTGGGTCACACAGCATTAAAATTCAGACTACTAATACATTTACTTTTACATTTAAATAAACATTCATCTTCTGAGTTACTTCGCTAAAGCTACATAAGTCTTATTAGGAATGAATATGTATTCCAGTCAGTATTCAGCACTCCCCTCCCCTGCCAATGTTGAATGTCTTCTCTGCTGTATCTGTTCAAATTAAGTTTGCGCACTACAGAGAGAAACTTTGTGAATACTTCTGAACATATTCTGTCCAGCTATGTTCACAATATCCACTTTGAAATAGATTTAACAATTTAACAGAATGTAACCTAAGTTTTAGGAGGACATGGATGAATTTTTTAAAAATACTAGATGGGGACACCAATCTCTTATGTTACCTCTATTATTCTACTACATACAGAAATAACGATTATACCTCTTTCTGGTATAGAGATACTATTTTGCAGAAGAGTTCTTGCCTGGAATTTTGACACAGGCCATACATATGAGAACAAAAAATAAAGTCAGATGACCATTTCTCTGCCATAAAGAAAATCCAAAGAAGAAAGAAATTCTTTGTATGTATAATTCCTAAAGCTGTTAACAAGTCAAACACATCTCACATGAATTTCATCTTTTTATGAATACAACAAAACACAATTGTAGAATGTTTGCCTTTACATTTTCTCCATTATCATATACAATACATATGCATATGATGATTATATGTAATAAATATTTGTCTCTGTAGTGGTCATCAGATTATGTATGATCCCCTTACATAGTTCTAATCAGTGGCAAAAATAATGGACATGTGAATTTAAGAAAAGTTACAGACAGCTCTCGTTATTCCAATTCATCTTTTGAATATACACTGACAGTTGTGAATTTTTGTGTAATTTACAGAAACTTTTCAGACTCATTCCAACTCTTTTGGGTTTTAGTTACTATTCTTTTGTATATATACTTGCTTATAGCAAAAATGAACTTAGAAACTTTGGAGCCAACCAACATAAAGCTGGAAATAACTCCTATGCAGAAATGTGGACATAATTTGTAACATAACATTCAAGAAATTCTATAGGATGCTGTTCTTTCCCTGACACCACCATACTAAAACTGCAGACAAGTTTTCACTGGTATGGAATACATATCTGGAGTTTATGAAATATCTGCAAGGTAAATGATGCAATTCTGTAAAATACTTGCACCAAGTGCTCCCCTTGAGCACTTCTAGTTACCTTCTTGACTAAGATGAAATACATTTGCCTCAAGACAACAACTGGCAGGTCAAATATAGTTGTGCCATTTACACTGTTTATCTCTATGGCATTACACTGGTAGCAAGCCTGACTAGATTACTACACAAATACTGTACTGTGTTTACAGATAGATATCAAAACTGGAACTCAGTGTCATCAAATAATGCTTTGTTGAAAAGAAATAAGATAACCTTTCACAAAGCTGTAGAGTACAACACAGACCTTGCTCTTAATGTATACTTTCTGTGTCTGGGTAATTACATTGTTATCAAAGATATTATCTGGAACTGACATCTGACATTCTGACCCACATACTTTACTTTCTCACAACAAGCTTCAGGCCTGTTCAAATATAATATTGTAAGATTAATTGTTATATTAAAAATATTTTCCCACATAAAGAGGTTTGTTTCTTTTCAATGCATTTCATAATCTGACTCTGAATTGATTGAACCCGGGGGTAAAATAAAAGGCATTTTTATAAATTTTAACCATGCTAAAGCCATTCCAAGATGAGAATAAATTAAAAAAACCCCACAATGTTCAGTTAATAACATTATATCTGTAAGTCTTCTGTAAGAGCATGGAAACAAAAAGGAAATGAGAACTGTTCAGGTGGAAAACAGAACTGTATTTCTTATGGCTTTTCATATGGCTTATGTTACTTAATTCTTAAGTGAGAAAAGAGATTTGAGTTTCAGTTGACTAGGCTCTGGAGGGGACTGGAACAGTTAAAGGGGATAGTATTTGGCACATTTAATTCAAACGAACCTCATACCAACTCTTGAAAGTTCATTCACTAAGTTGGAACATAATGACAAAGTAAAAAAACTTCAAAACAAAGACCCAGTAGGTCAGAATATTTAGTAGCTGCATTTCAATGAAAACAACATTCTTGAACAAACATTTACTAACCTGCCCGCTGTTACACATATTCTCGAAAATACTACATTTTTTTCCTGAAATGTACTGTTCTAGTACAGAAGGGTTATTACAGTGTAACAAACCAAAACATTAATCAGTTCAGTCCAGGAGGATTGCAGTTCATATTCTAACAATATGCAATTAATACATGACTGGTGAAATATGAATTTAGAATAATTTGATTGAGCAAACGTAAGGAGTCACTGGATACATTACAGAAAGTAATGAAGTATATTTTTTGCCACAGTTAATTGGTTTAACATGACAAAGGATGTTGATGTCATGTATTCTACATCAGAACATACATAGCTTTGTCTGTCATCAAAAATAATAACAGTCAGACATACTGAAGGATAGATCTGTTTGTTCACCCAATGGCATTTGAGACTATCACCAAATACAATTTCATTTTCACAAGTTATTGATTTAATTAAGGTCTTATGGTTTTGTCCCTTAAATTCTTTCAATATTGAACTATCTTAAGCTTTTCTTACTCCTTCTTGTCTTACCTTTATCACTGTATAGAAAAAGATTACACCAATCTGGAACCCCAGACAGGGCTACAAGTGTTATGAAGGTATGCTAACTTTTTAAGGAGTAAAAAGCAAGTAAGATATGCGAGTGGTGCCCATATGATTTCCCCTTTAGTTTTCGTAGCTAAAGACTATAAAAGGAACAGATGTTTGTTAATGATATCAGAAAAGTCTGGCAATATGTTCATAATCATAGAGAATTATGTTTTTGAAACTGATCTGTGAGTCAACAATGGTTTTACATTCCGATTACTAAGGTAAGCATAAAATGAGAAATATTAAGTATAATTAGAAACTCAAGATGTAATTAAAAATATGACTGTTAAAATTCTCTAATCTGTTTAGTTTTGAGTGTTAGTGGCATTTAAAGCTCAGATCAATAGTAGCTAGCAAACATTTTACCAGCATACTATACAGTTTGTATCTAAAGTGCACTTAACTAAAGTAAAAGTCTCCGAATTATTATCATTAAAATTATTTGCATGCACATTTTGAAAATGCTGTGAAAAGTGCACCTTTTCCAAATCTTTGGTGGAGCACTTTTTATATCTTTCAGTAAGTGTTCTTTACGTTACCAAAATAAATAGCTAAAATTACACAACTTGTGTTCAGTATCATATCATTCTTCAATATCAACAAAACAATCATTTTACTCTCAGCAGAAATTCAGAATTTGTTTTCTCTGACTTTGCTGGGTTTCTTTGGAAATGTGTCTTACAAACTGCTTATCTATACTGAAATCGACTTCTAAGTTCTCAAAAAATAAAACTATTGTGCTGTAATTCAAACTGTGACTGAGTTTAGGAACTGATCATCTGAAATGCTACCATTTAACTGAAATATTTTGTGGCTTGTTGTTTCCTCTGTGCTAATGTTTTTTCTGATCAAAGGAATAGTGATACATTTCAAGTTTGGCAAATAGTTGATTTGTTTCACTAGTCAACGTTCTGGTACCTCAGAAATAAAAGTTTTCTAGAATAATATTGTCAGAAAGTATTTCCACTTTAAAGTTCATAGTTCATAATGTTCTTTACTAAAAGCACATGAATGTCTCCAAAGTCAAGCATAGGCTGTGAGGAAAATTCTTCACACTGCTTAAATATAATACAATTTCTGATATTTTCAATTCATTACAAAAATATCTATTTTATCTTTCACTATAGGTTTGCAATAAAATGGATTTTTTTTGTCTGAAGGAGTTAACACTGGAAAAGAGAGGTAAGGAAGGTCAAACTGTGACTCCAAGCCAGCAAGCAAAATTCAGCGAAGTTTAGTAGGTGATTATTTGCCTTGTTATTTCTTTCATATTACAGAAGTGTTATGAAACTAATCTCATTTGTATTTTGCACTGGTGATACTCATTTTCACGCACAAAAAATTATCAGAAGTATAAGAAAGTTTGCCAGCATACACTAAAATTTTATAACGTTAACATATTATTTTACATAAAAGCAGTGTTACTTTTCTCAAACAGTATACAAAAAGATCTGTTACCTGTAAAATAAAACAAGAAAAAGAATATCACAGATCAGAGAGAGATGGGGTTACTGTCAGAATAGGGTATGTTTGAGTATTGGCTTCTCTTCTGGTGTGATTGACTTAGAGGCTGACAGCAGAAGTAACAGACGGGAAAAACAAACAGGTCAGAAAAATGGCAAGAGAAAAAACAAACACTACAGAAAAATAAGGACATCTTTACTAAAATATGAATAGTAATCAGTTTTATTTTATAGTAATAAATAAAGTTAAAATTACTGGTGTTTATAATATAGTAAAAGATACAGAATGGCCCTTGTTACTAATATCTTAATCCCACTAAAGTCAAGAAGCATTTGACTTTAATTATGCTGCAACATCCTCTTCTCTTATAAATATACAATGTAATGAAATTATTAATAAAAATTAGACACTGAAATACTGGTATAAATGGAAGTTATGAGGCGCAATAGAGACTCCAGTGTTTCACTTGACAGAGATGAGGTGTAATTTTCCTCTGAATTAAGAAGACAACACTGGTTCTGAAAGTGTCAGAGCAGTCAAGGAACCACAGAAAACATTTAGCCTTTTTACCACATAGTGTGGCAGCAATATGCAGAGTGTAAGGAACACTGTTAGAACCTTGTCCTGAAAATCTGAGGATAATTTAGCTATCTCACAAGAACACATGCAGAGCACAAAACCTTTAGATGTTGCATGTGATTCATTGCCAACACAAGAAGGTTTATGCTGAAATATTAATTTAGTCTTGTTTCATCCATATCAACCAGTATTTTAAGCAGAAAGAGTTTAAAGATCCTACATGCTGTAAGTTACAAGTGAAATAAAAATATACTTCTGAAACTTTGCAATAACATGGAAAAAGAGTATGTGAACAAAAAAAAATTAGTTTAAAGAACATGAAAAGAGAATGCCAAAAAAACCCCAGTCAGAAAAGCATCCAAAAAAAGCATTACAGAATAAAGTATATCTGAAGATATATGTTTATGTTGCAAGGCCTACTCTGTGCATGAATAGTCTTCCAGACCACCAAAATCTTCCAAGTTGAATTGCCAGCTTAGGCAGAGACATGCATATGATGCAGGATGTTTAATAAGTTGAAAATTTCCACGAGAGGTTACATATAAAATCACAACAAACTTTGTGCAGCTGTGCAATTTCACTACCTGTTTGGAGACAATGGATATCTTCCTTCAAGCAGACTTTACTGCATTCCTTTGGATGTAGTTGTGGGTGATATTTTACAAGCCTTTTAAAATTGTTTCTGTGATTAGTTAACTAGACTAACGGTCAATGAATATGATAGGCACTCCCACCTAGGTCATTAGTTTATTCCTACTTTTACTTATTGCTCACATACATACCATAATGACCACCTGGCAACAGGATGGGGTGGGGTGTGGGAGAAAGTAAATAATAAAAAACAAAAAAGTGGCCCGTTTCAAGATCCTTCTTTGTAGATAAATGCTTAAAGTTTTTAATTGTGAATACTTAATTTTAGAGCAAATATCTTATTTCTGTAATCTCATCTGAGTTTTCACAGTCTTTTTTTATAATTTGTATTAAGTCATAAGACATGAAAGGTTTTTGAACAATATATCGTGGATACACTCACTACATGTAGAGATGATATAACTTTATATTGCATTACCTCAGAAAAGAAAATTATAAATCACAAACTGGCTGAAATTGAAGAGGATTTTTTGGTTCAGTTATTTTTCCATGCAAACTCTTCAAGTGAAGGACTATAGGTTCTTCAGATGATGTAAATTATCGTATCATCATGAACAATGTAATTGTCCTGACACAACTCCAATCAACCATCAGCTTTAGTTTGTCTTTAGATGCTTGTGTCTAGCCTTAGCATGAGGGGAAAACAGGCCAATTGAGATAAATGGGTACTGCAGTACATAAATAACTGAATAAAGAACAGCTAACTCATGTGATATGATGACACATTGCTTCCTAAGGCAATACAAAAGATATAGGTTAGTTTGTCACTTAATTCCCTCCTCTCTTTGTAACATAGAACTGGTGTTCTTTCTCCTACCTTCCCTCTGTTTTCCCTTTTAAAGTATCTCATATCCTACCTCTATGAAGAAGTAAAATATCAAGAGAACAATCTTTGCCACTATTGGCAATTTTGTCTTTCATTGGTTGCTTAGCAAATTTTTAACTGAGAGATTTCAATGTTCTGTCTCTTAAAACACTTTATATTAGAAAAAGAAGCATGAAGTCCTAATTTTCTTGATACAAGGCTGTTTCTTTAACCCAGATATTCTATTTCACATAGTGCTTAGTCACTGGCACTAAGTAAGGTACAGTGAAAATATTTTGTAGGCAAAAAACACCCACAATAGTCATGTTGCAAGGCAATCTATTAAGGAAATTATTAATTTATGCATAAACTGGAATCACATCCAGTTACAGATTTACTGAATGGAAAGGAAGGCAATAAATTGATGGCACTGATGTTTTATTGAAGTATAATAAGCATCCATAGTCAGGGACAAACTTTGTGAGAAATTAAGTGTGCAGCCTATCCCATCCAGACTACAACAGTCAGCCTTGTTCATCTCAGAGTTCCAAAAACAGTAGCTAATACAGATACTGTCTACATTTCAACCTCTTTCCTGGATATATTTTTTTTCATTTCAAATACCAAAATACTCAGCAAACAAACCATCTGGATATTTCTTACCAGTAATGAATGTTAGATTTGTGATAATTATAAGAATGTGCACATTTTTTAAATAATTGTCACTTACCTTTATTTCTTGAGCTTTCCTGATTCCTTTCCTGCTGCAATTAAAAGTAGAAAAATATATTATTTGCAGAATCAGTTATCACAAAAATCATAAAATCATAGACATACAGATCCAAATATGACAATCTACTTCATCCTCCTTCCTACTCCAAGGTAAAATCAGCACACTGTTTTTAAACTCCTCTACTGTTTTTCACATTTTCTTTTTCACAATGACTTTGATTAAGTGCTGGAACACATTATCCAAAAAGAGGGCACTCTGTCACTTTATCCTGGGAGATGCTCATAGTTCAACTGCACAAGTCCCTGTAAAATGATGTAATTTTGAAGAATGAGAATTTACTCAAGGCAATAATCTGTCCTCAAAATTTCAGACCTTGATTTTACACAACATTTGCTCAAAATTGTGCTCTTTGTTTTGGGTACTGCAATTTTTCAAATATTTGCTGCTTTACAAGTTTATGCCAGTAAAAATAGCATTAGGAATAGGCTAAATGCAAAACCCTTCTAGATTTACTTTGTATTATAAGATAGATTTTTCTTTTATAATTTTAACAAAAAGAGGAAACTAAATAACTTTTTTTCTTTTGTTGCAATTTCTAAGAGTTACTTTTAACATGCTATAACCTATTGATAACAGAGTGTACTGATTACCTTTCGTTACTAATTGTAGTGGTTTATTTTATCTATATACACCAAGAATTTGTTATTCCTGTGCTCATAACAGGTTCATTTAGTCTTAAATGCATCCAGACATATAAATCTACAGAAAGGAGCTAATACTTCTATACCAATACATGTCTTTTAATAGTATATCTTTTGATGGGGTTTTGCTCAGTTACTGTTTAAATAATATCAGAATATGACCTATCTTTGTCTGAGTAACACAGAAAAATATCACAAACTAATTCTGTGCAGTCACATAGCTGTTTAAACTCTACCAAGAAAATTTGAAATTGATCTGAAGAATAAAGATGTAATCAATAATGTAAAAGTATTTTCTAATTTACAGGGACATAGAAATGTTTAGGTACCATTAACTTAAGTAATGGGGCCATCTAATATACAACTGAAATGTATTTTTTCAACTTTTCACATTTTGTGAAATAATATGGGTAGTGATGCAATATCTATATTGTTCCCTGAAACTCAGCCTTACAAATCTAAGTCAATTAATCTTTTCTTATCTTTTTTAAACAAATAAGTATGCCAAAACCTGTATCTATCTGGAAAGTATGTTTTCAAATTTCTCAAGGTCAGGAAGTGAAACAAACTTTAATAGGCCAGTGTAAATGCAGAGGAATCTCATTCATAATAAGCAGTTTGTACTGAGTAAAATACCAACCAGCCAACCACCAGGATTTAGAGTCAAAATGTAGCCAAGTTATGTTAGCATTCAGATATTGCAATTTATATGCTCCACGGACACTGCTGAGTTCCACAAAACTCACTAGTTTGTCCCTTTATTTTGAAATCAGAGGAATGGAATTTTTTTCTAACAAAGCTGTAAAGCCTATAATGTCTACTGCTAATTCTACAATAAATAGATCCTGAAGACTTAATTCAAGAACTGATTACTAGATCAGAGAACCTTGTAGGAAAGCAATATTAAAAATCAAATATTAATATCAAAGGAGAAGAGAAACACTAAAAAAGATGAGAATTAATTTTTAGGGAGAACAGAGTACAGCAAGCTTGGCAAAGCTTAGAGAAGAAAGAAAATCACTCAGATGAAATTTTAAAATTAAAAAAAAGTGTTTGGTTTTTTTTAATGGAATGTGTGAAGATTTCAAGGAAAGGAGGCATTAGCTGAAAATATCTTTTCAGACCTTATTTTTTCTAATATCTTTATTTTCTTAAATTTCAGCTGAAGATTTTTGCTTAAGTTTTCGTCGCTTAGTTTTCTCAAAAGACTCAAATTTTAATTTTGAGCTGCCATTAAAACTACTAAGAAAAAACTCTGTTAGCATATCACACTTCAGCCTTCGTGTGATATTTCTTGGGACAGCAACATGCTTGGTAGCAGCATCCAGATGGAAAAAAAACATTCATAAGCCCCAAGTTATTTCAAAATTAACCTGTGATTAGACTGGGTGTAGCATCTCTCAACTCAGAAATTAAGTTTCTGCCTAGAGAAACCCTGCTGTATTAGACTTCTCAATAGAAAACACAAGAGTTAAAAATTGCAGAAAAATTTGTAATGAAAGTACATTAAATAAAAATTCTTCCTCGTTATTGAAAGATAAAGTATGTGAATTAATTTCTGTAGAAAACTACTAAGAAATAATGAATTATGGTAGTGAGTAAATGTTATAAGCAGCTATAACTTAGGAAAATTAAGTTCAAATTCTCAGGGAAATAGGAATTGCTCATCCTGATGGGAAACACACAAAAAAATAAACAAACCTCTCAGAGTCCTGGAATGTCAGAATGGTAAACAAAAAATTGTTTATCATGACATTTATTTCCACCTACATTTGTTCAGCATGCTAGGGTTTTGACACTAGCATGCTGAAAATAAAAAAAATCTACCCATATACAACTAGAAAGTATGTAAATATACAAACATCACTGTATGAAGTAAAACATACTAATTCTGTATAAAAAACTGGTGTGGAGGCCTTTATAGACCCACTTTTACACATATTTCTGTAATTTTTCTCCTGTATTGCACTACGATATATAAACAAAATATTTTCACCTAATGTGTTAACAATCAAAGAAATTATATATACATATTTACTATCTAAATAAAATTGAAATGATTACATGAAATACAATACTATATTGTTACCTATTGCTAGAAGTCATGTGTAAATAGAACAAATCATCTTGCAACCCAGGATAGTTTTATCAGCTTCAATATAGCAAAATAGTTTTGAATTTAAGTCTCCAACCAAATTAATCAGACAAGTTGTATGGCATTGCATGGTTTTATGTTGCACTATATCGTATCAGCCTGATGAAATGTATCTATGCAGAACAAATGAGAACTCTAAAGAAGCTTTCTTATATGTCCAACAGACTAAATTTAAAGTAAATTTATCAAAGCACAGTGGATGAAAAGGCAGAAAATGTCAAATTTTCTGAATTTTCTGTTGTGTCTGTGAACTAAGAAAAGATCATGGGTGGTTGACCACACAAATTGCTATTGTTACAAATCATAAGTTATAAATTATTTGGAATATATATCAAACAAGGCTCTGCATAGAAATTGATTTATATATTCACAAATGCTTTTCTGAGGTATAAATGCTCCTTTTCTGATCCTATTTTCTTTTTTTTGTCTGAATACACAAGTACTATTAGAACATCCTAGCATTTGGACATCATCATTGTTCAGAAATTATGTGTTTACTAAATAAGGTTGGTATAGTATCAAGTCTTATTTAGGACTTCATATCAGCAATAAGAGATGTAGAGAATGATGGCCAAGGGGACTCTTAATGTACAGTGATTCCCAAGAAAGTACAAAGCTACTTATAAGAAAGACCAGAGATGATATGTAGACGTCATTAAAGGACTAACAAAATACTCTAGCCATGCTAGAAACAGTAAAGCTCATTTCTTAGGCCCATTTTAAATATGTATCATGTGCATTATATTTATTTTTCTCATTTTGAAAGAAAAGATAGTATTTATAAACCAATGGATGTTGCACATAGAAGTATATTCACTTCCACTTAATTCTGTGATTTTTAAATACAAACTACATAATTGTATTGTATCTAAAACTCACTTGTCTCTCTATCTGAATCATCTGCTGAGGATTTGGGTATGTGTCTGCCAGAGTGGGCTACTTCTAAAGAAGAACCTTATTTATTCTTCACAAAACTCAGGGAAAGTCTCCTTTTCCATACTGGTTCTGTTTAAAAAGTAGATGCTGAACTAATGGAATTCTTGAAATAAACAAAGTACTAATTATTGTAAAACATATGGTAGATTGTCCTTGATATGTGACAAAAATTTAAATAATTTAATAAACATAAATCACTAATTACAGGAGCTCTGTTGAAAAAAAGGGTGCAAAGTTATTTGCTTAAAGTTTATAATGAAAAATTATCATTAGTCATATCATAAAATGCAGTGAAAATGCAGAAAATTAGTTTTCAGTTCATTACCTTTAATGCAAATTCTGCAGTAGGGGTGCTTTGTTACTCTCTAGTAACTAAAAATAATAATAATGAGAAAATTAAATAAATTGCTATTAAAGAAAATATTTAATTGAGAGAGATATCAAGATAGTTATTTCTATCATGTTAAACCATACAGAAGCTATAGTAGTTGAAGAATAATATATTCGCTTATATTAACACAACTTTAATTACAAGAAGTCTGAATTGCACTTGTAGGGAAACTTTTTATTCATGGGTGAAATAGCAGCATGGTCACAGCCACAGAGTACAAGTGCACATACGGCACAAGGCAGTCTGGTAAACTGTTCCCAGAACCAACTTGATCAATGCCATTAGACTGAACATTTGTCTTCAAAGAAATTTCGCAGAATCAGACTTCATCAGATTCTTAGCAACTGCAATACAACTGCAATTTAAACTAAAATTGTATGCAAAGCAGAAGCGATGACATTTACATTTGTAAAGATATTCTGTTAAGCAGCAGTAGGCAAGGCCTTGCTTACTACGGTAGGGAAAAAAGAATGTGCAAAAAGTGAACCATTTTTCTGTTGCTCTTGTCAGAACACTATTTACTGCAGAGAGCTTTTTAGTTTAATGTTTGTGGTAGGATTCTTGAACTGGTATTTTGCATACACAGACCAGTCTTCTTAGAGATTGCCACCATTTACAGCAACAAATTCTGAGAAAATAATATGCTACAGGTTGGTCTTGTATTGATTAAGGCATCATATGAATATAAGACTGTGTGAGGGAAACAAGATGTAGAGTTAGGTTGCTAGTCAAACATAAGAAAATATATAAAGCTGTTGAAGTTTTCAGAATTAATGACTTTCCCTGGAGTAGACATTACTAGATATTATAGTCTTAGAATTAGCCTTACAGGCCTCTGGAGAAAATGTGATGAAGTCTTGAATTCATGAACCCATGTGAAAAGAACCCAACAGTATTTGGGAAGCCTAGATTTATGAGATTTGCATCACTAAAACCAAAACCAAACCAAAAAAAGCCCAACCCCTGGGGGCAGGGGGTAGCTAAAAAATGTGCTGATTTGATTCTTGTTTTGCTGATTTAGATCCTTGAGGAACACAAAGAACAATAATAGCAGATCCAGGATGGTGCATATGAAGCAGTTGTTCCTCTTTGCATGCAGCAGATTACAAGTCCTTAAAAGCAAAGTGGAAGCAGAGAAGAAACAAAGATACAAAAAATTTAAAAATAATCTTGTCTATGCCCACATACTTTGAAGGAAAACTCCCTCTAGACCAGGCTTCAAAACAGTGTGTGCTTTCTATGTATGGAAAGTGGACAGAAAAAGTTCTACACTAAGGGTAACCCGCAGGTTTTTTTAGTCAGGCCTGTCTGACATAAAAGCAAATAACCTAGATTGTGCAAGGGCACGTATTAGTCTTAAAGGCAGCCTTGGACCATGTAAAGCAGAGCAGACAAAACCTTTGTCCACAAGGTGAAACAATTGTTCTGAGCTAAAGCTACAGTCTAAATCCCAGTGTTCTTTAGTACCTACTGAATCCAAGTAGCTTCCTGCTAACGACACATTAACATTGTTTACACCAAATGTATACGCCATGTGTTGTGTTCTACAAAATAACACTTCCTTTTCAAAATAGGCAGAGAGAGACACATTAATGCGTTTTCAAAGCAGCAATTCCTTCTGGTAGGATTGTTCATGATTCATATGGACACATTTCCTAAAATTGTTGCCTAGTGTAAAAAGACCTGTGTGAAGCATGCTGCAGGTAGCTCCCAAGAGAAATAACCACCCTAGGGTCAGGCCTAATAACTATTGTAGTTGAAAAGAAGCTGAGAAGTACTTTGGTGTTTTATCTTATCTTTAAATTCAAGAATTCTGATTTCACTAAATAAATTCTTTAAATAGGACTGTAAAGTTTTCTATTTTTTTTTATTATTATTATTTTTTCCAATGTAAGACCTTGTCCAAGAGGAACTGTAACAATTCTACAGGCTCGATAAAACAGTAGTGAAAGGCTAAATACAGTCTTTCCTTAATTTTATTAAAGTAGAGAAAGGCCTGTTTCCCAAATTTTGCCATTTTTCCACAATGGAAAAAAAAAAAAACTAATAAAATCTTCATGCTGACTTTAAGGATGAATTCTTCCATTGGCTGTTACCCATTATGGTAACATTAGGACTTCATTAGGACAACTGTCCTAGAAAAAATGGCCTGAGTTGAATAGGAAAAAAAAAATCAATAGAACTGAAGCTTATTCTGGGTAAATTTCTTTAGGCAGCTCACTCTTATGGAAATACAGTGTAACTATAGCTTCTTTAATATGATGTCTTCGTATTTGTTCGTTGATAACAGACCAAATACATTTATAAGCAGTTTCATAGCACATGACAGAAAAGTTCTACCAATTTTATACTGCTGTGAGGTGTTGCTGGTTTTATAACACTTTAATCATTAAAATGTTTAGTGCATGGCTTGAGCGGTGGAAGAAGTGTATATTTTGCATTAAAACATGTACCACTATGACCAAAACAGTTCATATACTGAAGCGTATAAGCCAATTTATGTAGTCAAATCCAGGTTACAGCTCTTCTTAGCTAAATTGGAGGAGCTATGAGTGCTACGTAAATAATGACTTTACAGAAGTAATTACCGCTATTTGTGCATAGTTTGCATTAAACTTTAAATGCTCATACATTTAGTGTAGAATTACTTTCCCATACATAGACTGCAAAAGGTGTACTTTCTTCCTGCCTACCAAGTAAGACATGCAATAACACAGGGCAGTTGATGAGGTACTGTAGATGAATATACTTATTTCATATAGCTCATAAGGTACTCCTATTCAGCACATATATTCATTTTGAAATTATCTGAGAACACTCCACATTTGAGTAGGCAAAGAAGGGGGAAAGAGAGCTCCAAGAGGCAATGTTTTAGCATACTGAATTATCACTGGAGATTCTAAGAGATAGTATTTAATGGGTATTCTGTTATCTTCCCCCTTATGTGAGCTCCTAAAACTCCAAGTACCCTCACAATTACTGAAAAGTGGTATATTTCCTAACAATATAGTGCTATTTTTTTTTTCGAGAAAAAGAACCCTCCCAGTACAGATGGATCTTAGCTGCACAATTCCCACTGACATTAATGGAAGTAATCTGCCTAAAACCCTTATTCGTTTTTCTTTTTAAATTTCAGAGATGGTTTTAAAGTGTAATTTTCCAAAACCCACACAATGTGCTTTGCATTTTATTATTCAGTCTGTCTGAAGCTCATTCAAATCTTACTTTTCCTCATTGCAAATTTTTGTCCAGATAGAAGAAAATCTGTGGAAGAATGACGGTTAGAGAATATAGGAATGAAAGCATAAATATCAATTACCTTCTTACAATCCAGGAATGCAAGTAATATTTAGTCTGCATTAAGACGTAATTATGGGTAAAATTGTAATCTGTCTACCAGTATTGATTAAAACCAATATGCTGAGACATCTCTAGGAATAATAGTTTGTTTCTACCATTCATTTTATAAAGATGAAGATAAGGAAAGATGCAGAGCAAAATAGAAGTTCATTATATGAATATTAATTGATTGCACCTGCCCTTTTGTAAAGCGCTAAACTCCATATTGGACGAATACATTCATATAAACCAGAGATTTGATGAAAGCTTATATAATATTACCCACTGTGTGACATTTAGGAAACTAGAAACTAAAATTAAGATCATATTTTTTCTGCCGAATCTTTGAAATTTCAAGATTAATTTGGTATTTGATAGTTGTATTTCAACTGATTTTTCAAAATGAATTATGAAGTACAGCTCTATACACTACGGATATACTTACAATTGGTTACAGTTTCCCTGCTGTGAACTAGGCAATGTACTGTAAAGCTTTTAGTTATATTCTCTCAGTATTTATGTTGAAAAGAAGTAGTTTTAAAAAAAACTGTGCAGAGAGCTGAAATAACAATTCAGTAAATATCTGAAGTTCTAATCTAATGGATAATAATGTATTTTTCAATTTTAGTTCCTTCTTCATATATATATATGAAGACATCTATCTTTCTTCCATACCTTAGACTGATACTAGTAGGCACAAATAAAATAGGGTTTGTTATGAATCATGAATTACAAATTATGTCTTGTAAATATTTCCTTGTACCAAAACAATGACTTGCATTGTATTTTTTGTATTCCATCTAATTGTGGAGTATATATCAGGAAGCTGACACTGGAAAAACAAGAAATGATAAACTCTGTTCTTTGCTAATTGCTAATAATAAACCACCAAAATAAATTATTACAAAATATTAAGGTATAGAAAATATTTGAAGATATAGTAATGTCTTTGAAAGGAATGCTTTACTCATGCCCCACTTAGGGGAGGAATGAAGGTATAAAAAATAAATGTATAACCTTTATATGGAAAGTCAGACTGGTCAATGTAATGGTTTCTCAGACCTTTAAAAAAAACCCAAAAAAAATATCAGCTGCAAAGGGAATAATAGTCTTTCACAACTTTTAGGATCAGCTTACAGTAGTTACTAATAATTTCAGAATCATTACATCAAATGATGTAACACCAAATAGTGTTAGATATACCAACAAGTTGAATAAATTCTGTTAAGATAATGTAATATTAATGTTTTATTACTTGCACTGATGTATGCAAATAATCCTCAGGTAAGAGTAATAGAAAGTAATGGCATTTTCATGAAACACTAGCGAATTGAAAATTGTGCTGATGCCTCAAGAAAATTTCTCACTAGAAAATACACTTGAATTATAGGCTGTTTATTTCAGGTTACATAGCCAGAGTTGTAAGCAATAAATTAAACAAATGACTAATAATTTTTCTTTGGTTTGTTTTCATTGGAAGAAGTGGTATAGTATAAGCTTGTTAGATTTTCTTACTTCAAATAAGTATTTTGTTACATTCATTGAGCCAGGGAATTCAATTGCATAAGGTTATATGATAGAATTAACAATGAACATTAAGCAGATGCTATTAACATTATGCAATATTGAAGAAATATTTTTTGTTATTATACTTCATTTGTACAAACATACTGTTTATACATTATGTGTTCTTTTATATGAATAGTATAAATGCAGTTTTGCAGTTAACAAAGTACCTTAAATGAAAACTTCAAAATAACAAAAAACTAAAAAGGTATGTCAAGCGAAACAAAAATCTCTTACTCATCTCTTGAATTTCATGAGACCCCATCTGGAGTAATGTGTTTAGCTCTGGGATCCCCAGCATAAGAAGTACATGGACCTGCTCAGGGGAGTTCAAGAGAGGGTCACAAAGATTCTCAGATGACTGAAGCACCTCTCCTACGAAGACAAGCTGAGAGATTTGGAGTTCTTCAGCTTTGAGAAGACAAAGCTCTGAGGAGGCCTTACAGTGGCCTTCAATACTTAAAGGCCTGTAATAAAGCCAGAGGAACTTTTCACAAGGACATATAGTGTCCCAGGACAAGGAGGAGTGGCTTCAAATGGAAAGAGAGTAGGTTTAGTTTAGACGTTAGGAAGAAATTCTTCACTATGAGGGTGGTGAGGCACTGGAACAGGTTGCCCAGAAAGTTGTGGATGTTCCATCCCTAGAATTGTTCAAGGCCAGGTTTGATGAGTCTTTGAGCAACCTGATCTAGTGAAAAGTGTCCCTGTACACATCCCTACAGGAGGGTAGGAACTAGATGATCTTTAAGATACTTTCTGGCCCAAACCTTTCTCTGAGCATTTCTAATGAGGTCAAAGCTATATTTTTGTATTAGTAAAGTTTGGGAAATATTTCTTTTGACTTTTATGTTTCAGGCATTAATTTTTCATGTTCTTAAAAGCATTTAAGTATAGTTGTATCAATGCATAATAATTTTTAAAAAGGTATAATTAAGACATCTTTTAATTAGGCTGTCATTAAACTCTCCATTTTCTTTGTGTAGGCCTAAGTATAGCTACCAAAACCTTTAATGCTTTCAATGGACATCTTAATGTTTAGCCCCATTATTTGAAAGGTGGCTGGGGGGTTTTTTTGTTGTTGTTTCTGATGCTGCTGTTTGGGGTTTTTTCATATGGAAAATAAATCAAGCTGAAAGACATCCCACTCCCTTAGCTCTTGGTTGAAGGGATTTGAGCATAATGATGGATGTATGTTCTTGTCCGGTATGATTTACAATGGAATAAGTTATCAGAAACAAATACAATGCCCTGAGCTGAACTATCTATATGATCCCATCGACAAATATAAAAGAGGAAGCGTAAAAATAAGATGTCATGACAACTACTGTAATCTAGCAGTCACCCTACCCAGAACTGGAGACATTTTAAGGTAAGCATAGAATACTTCAATAAGTCCACAAGGTAAGAGGACAGAAGTCTATGAGACTTTCTCACTGATATTTTGCTTTATAAACAATGGAGATAAAGTTACAAAACTCTCAAAAGAAAAGGTTGCTGAAGAAAGATAAACCAAATATACCTAAACCTAATATATACACAAACACAGATCAATGTTTTTTACCATGGTTCCTTGCAAAGCTTTCAAATGAAAAAATTTAAACTTATCAGGAAAATAAATGCCAAAGGAATAGTTTAAATATTGTGCTAGCAAATACTTGATACTGAAAAAGAAAAAAATGCATGGTTCACACAAAGTATAGATGAATTGTTTAACTTGACGTCTTGGTAATACAAAATCGGAAGAGTGGATATTGTAAAAGCAAAGAAAAAAGGTATAGTATAATGTCATCAAATATGGTTTTATCTAAAAAACACCAGATTTGTGCTCCCACTGCACATTACACTCTTAGTAAAATTATCACAACTACTGAAAACACAATAGAACAAAGTAAGCAATGAAGAAGAAAGAGTTAAAATGAGTGAGATATTTTCCTAATGCTAAAAAGATAATTTCTTCTGAACTTGTTTTTCCAGCACACAAAGTATTAAGGGTGGTTCAAAATATAGATATTGAAAAGAGATATGGATGTAAGACCTAATATTTAGCCAATCTAACTGGGGCAAATTTAGAAGGAGTCTAATAGTGCACAAATATTATGCTTTGATTTTATACTAAAGCCCAACATAACAAACAGTTGTCTTACAAAACATTATTGCTGTATACAAATGTTGCATTTCCTTAGTTGGGAATACATTACTGTATAGATACACGGTATACTAATGTTTAAAACAGTAGTGGGTTGACCCTGGCTGGATGCCAGGCACCCACCAAAGCTGCTCTCACACTCCCCTCCACAAGTGGAGAGGGGAGAGAATATATAAGGCAAGGTTCATGAGCTGAGATAAGGATGGGGAGACATCACTCACCAAATACCATCATGGGCAAAACAGACTCAGCTTGGGGATATTAATAAAATTTACAAATAACAAAATCAGAGCAGGATAATGAGAAGTGCAGAGGTCAATGGAACTAAGACGATCCCAGGGGAGGCAGAAAACTGAAATGGTTTACTGGACTCACAAGGGTTTGCATATTCGTGTTATTAAAATTGGGGGGGGTCACAAGGATGATATAAGGGAAAAACCCAGGTTAACACATCTTGGGGTCTTAGAAATTACCTCATGGGAAAAACCCATTTTATCTTGGGGATTTTACAGGGGGGTAACAGGTAACTCAAAGGGAGAGATAAGGTACAATGGTTCTTCTGCATAGGTCTGATGAGATCGGGATGTGGCTCTCTGGCTCGGGCAGGGCATGTGATAACATCATGTAAGAAGTCTCTTTACATCCTGCTGAAGAAGGCAGGAAGAGTCCACAGAGATGAGGTTGGCAAAGAGGCGTTTTCCCAGCTTCTGTAGCCCATGGCTTTCTGCAGAGACTACTCAAATATCTCTCTGCAGATATCATATCTTGGAATCCAATAGAGAAGTACATTAAATATTAAAAACGTGTTCTCCCCACCCTTCTCTCCTTCTCAAGCTCTACCTCCTTCCCCCCCCAAGAGGCACAGGGAGATGGGGAATGGTGGTTACTGTCAGTTCATCACAGATTGTTCCTGCTGCTGCTCAGGGAGCAGCATGGGGTCCCTCCCATGGGAGACAGTCCTCCAAGAACTTCTCCAACATGAGTCCGTCCCACATGCAACAGCTCTCCACAAACTGCTGCAATGTGGGTCATTTTTCATCAGGTGCAGTCCATCAAGCACAGCCTGCTCCAATGAGGGGCCCCCATGGGATCACAAGTCCTACCAGGAAATCTGCTCCAGCATGGGCTCCTCTGTCCACAGGTCTGCAGATTCCTGCCAGCACCCTGCTCCAGCACAGGTTTCCCATGGGTTCACAGCCCTCTTTTGGGCACCCACCTTCTCCAGTGGGATGCAGGTGGATCTCTGCATCCCAGTGGTCCTCCATGGGCTGCAGTGGCACAGGGGCTACATGGTTTCACCCTGCTCTTCACCACAGATGGCAGAGGATCTCAGCTCCAGTGCCTGGAACACCTCCTCCCCCTCCTTTTCAACTGACCTTGGTGTCTGCAGAGTTGTTCCTCTCACATGTTCTCACTCTGCTTTTTTCTGTCTGCAATTACATCTGCACAGTAACTATTAATTTCTTAAATATGTTATTCTTAAATACTGTCATTCCTGATTGGGTTGGCCTTGGCCAGCAGTGGGGTCCATCCTGGAGCCAGCTGGCATTGGCTCTGCTGGACTTGGGGGAAGCTTCTGGCAGCTTCTCACAGAAGCCATCTCTGTAGCCTCCCCAGCCAAAACCTGGCCACAAACCCAAATGTTTAAAGTACATCATTATTTTCATTTTAAAAGTGAATTTAAATATCTAATTAGAATAAGAAAGATGAAAAATAAACCATAAGCTAAGTGGATTTATTTATTAAAAAAAAAAAAGAATCTAGGGTACAGCCTAGTTTGTCTGCACACCAATAAAACTGTTATACATCATGTTTATTATTTAATAATATTTTATATTGATTTTTGCATATTATTTTTATATTATAAACATTGTCTATGCTACAGGATATAACTTTCATTTTAATAAACCAAGATAATAAAGGTTAGTGAAGATAATAAAGTCTACATCTTCTAGGTAATGCAAATAGGTATTTAATCCATAGGGAAAATGGCTGAGAAAAAGAAACGATAGAAAAGAATGGAAAAATAAAGCAGTTGACTGAGAGGGAAAAAAAAAGATGGAATTATATACAGAGAAGTCTTAAGGCCCTGAAGAACAAAAGACAGCAAGGAAGGTATGGAAAAGAGTTGTATCTCATAAACACAAACTTCAAGTGCCTGGCCTCTTTCATAACCTTAGAAACCCAAACAGCACAAATGTGAACAGAAGCAAATCATCCCATGTAATATATCAAACAAATCTCATCGGGCTTTGCTTTGTTACTACTGTGATTGCAATTTGTGGTGATGATTTGCCATCACAATAGAATATGAAAAAACTTAATGCTAATCAAGAAGCTGAAATAATAGCTGACATAGATTGTATTTGCATTGATTCCCAAACACCAGAAAAGTAAAAAACCATTGTCTTATCTATTCAGAGGCTAACTGGAAATCATTTGCCTAGAAAGCAATGCAAGAAGGCCAAGCTGAGTACTGAAGAAGATAATCACACTACCTCATGTACCACTACTTTGTATTTTATTCTTTGTTGCCACCCTGCCATATGAGATTAAAAAAAGCAATGTTAATCAAACGGTAGATAATACATGTGATCTCATAATTCCTTAAAATATTTGAGTGAGATTCATCTCTTCCACAGTGATGATGTTCAGCAATGGGAATAGATCCAGCAAGAGGTTCAGTGTGATAGTTAAGACGCACCTTTGTTCCCTCACTAGCCCCATTGATCTGACTAAAACTTTACAGACAGGTGTTGCTAATGAGTATTAGTAGGCAGCTTGAAAGGAGGACTTCATAGTTGCCTTAATTCCAGATTTTGACACTCCATCTCCTAATGACTGACTAGCTGGAAGAAGGACTATAGAAGAAATTTTACAGGGAGATTATAGAAGCAGCTTTTCTAAGACTTTTTAGAAATTGCTCTGAGCGTGCAGAGAGAGAGAGCAAAAATAACATGTTTAATTGATATTAGCTTATTAATGTACAATGATTGTAATGAGACTTAAAAAAAAAAATTACCGATGCCTTTTGAATGCTATTGCCCACAGGAAAAAGTAAATTAGAATGCAGTCTCTCCCTCTAGGAGAGGATTTTAAATGATCAAATTTTATGACTTCTCAAATCCTGCAAGCAAACAGATTTTCCAGATAGACACTGTAAACTATAAAAACTCAGGTTGTTTGGAGACCAGACCACACAAGGAAAGCTCAGGCTATTTTTGAATCCTGAAGTACTACTTTCTGTCCATTTCTTTCTTGGCCATGAAACCCTAAATGAGAATAAAATCATTGAACACAGCCTGTCTACATTTTACAGGAGTTTCACTGTGCTGTTAGTTAGGAGAATATTTTATAACTTTTGGGAAAAAAACTAAAAGCAAAACATGTTTTCTGTGCTTATACATTCAAATTTATCTTCAATAAACTGGGAGAAATATTTATGTTTTTCCCTTGCTTTGTTTCACTCAGACAAAGTCCTTATTGCTTAAACACCTCTAAATTGTACCTAATTCTAATGTAACCTAAACCCCTCTTAACTGACTAATCCCGAGGCGTAAATTAATGAGAATTGGGGTTGAACTGCTGAATTAAGCAGCGAACAGCAACAGTAAGAAGGGAAGGAGAAAGGAAAAAGAGAGAGAGGCAGGGTTTTCACAGGAAGTTAGAAGAAATATTTTAGTCTGAAGAAATACCACAGACAAGAATGATGGCTGCACATCTGACTCAGTTCCTATTAGCCCTTTGGTCACACAAGACAAAATCAGGAAAAGACTGGAAACAGCTTGAACCAACATGGCAAAAACAGTTGTCCATGAAAGCTGGTAAAATCAAAGCACATCCCCTTTGCAGCACCCTCTGTACACTGCATGCTCAGATGGACAATAAAACCTCTTCCCAGATGGAGGGTCCTGTACAGGCCAGGGCACAGACCCAGGCTAAGGCTGAGGGCTGAGCCCAGTCCAAAGTCTGAATTCCCTCGATTCTCCCCCCTGTTCTCAGGTTCCCCTGGTCCTACCCTTACCCATGCTGCCAAGGCAGAATTTGCTCTCAGTGAGGTACTACAGCCCTGACTATTATGAGTGTAATGGTCCTAACTCCATAAATTCAGAATTGGGCCAAAGTCCAGGGGGCAATAACTAATTTAGCGCCTTCACTGACTGTCTCTTGAGAGACTAAAACTTAACAGCTCCCCACCCATGACAGGATCATTAGCAACCAGCCACTACTGCCAGTATTATTCCCTGCTAAACCATGTGAATCACCTCACTTGCCAAGGAGGGTTGTGTGTGTGCGTTAGATACGCAGAGTTGGCATGCTCTGGAGTATACATATGGATGTACAGGCTATATTCCATATATCTTAGACTCTGACAGAGAATCAGCAGCCAACAGTTGGCTTTCCGCTGGCTGCCGCCTGCCTGTTTATACCTGGAAATCTCAGAGCATTCACTTTTTCACTGAAAACATTGGTGTCAGAGGCATGCAAATGACAAGAAGAAAATTCATTAGAATGCTAGAAATACTTCCTAATGATATCAGGTGGGAACCTAGATATTAACAAATTGCTTACGATACTTCAGCAGCAATGCAAGAAGACTCCCAAATGGAAAGTACCTTACAAACTTTTCCAGTGTTTTGACAAATGAAGAATGAATGGTTACCTGGCTTAACAAGAAATTCGCATGCTGTTCAGACACAGCCTAATACTTTCCAGCATAACCATGTAAGCGTAAGCCATGGCAGTTACAAAGGAAAGGGGAGTGAAAATAAAACTTTCAGGAGTGCTTTGTAATATTCTTTCTCACTTCTGGTTCAAGACAACTCATCTCTTCCTGGTTTTGAATATTTCATATATAAGCAATGCAGTCAAACATCTGATCTCCATTGCCATTATAATGACCATGATAATGAACATTCTTATAATTATAGTTTGGGTCATAATTATAATTTAGGCATGAACTGCTTCAAGTTCTCAGACCTATATTTTGTCAACTATTGCAGATTTCTCTTAGAAAATAACAGAAAAATAAACCTAATATTTGCAAGTCAGCAGCTCCTCTTAGGTACCAGGTATTAAAAATTCCACTGTAATGCTAGAGCAGTTCCAACTAATGTATAATAAAATTAGAAAACCTTTTCATTAATGCAGCATATGATAAATTAAAAAGTCTGAGGAAGAATAGTCTGTGATTCCTACAGATCAAGTTAATCACAAAAAAAAATACATTTCTACACATTAAGAAATGGCTGCATAATTAAAGGATATGAAGAGCAAAGTTGGGAAATCAGCAATATCCACAGAACTAGATCCAATTTTTGGTTAGTGTCAAAACATGTATATTTCACGTAGCACCAGACTGCTCTGACATTAGCCAGGGAAACAGTGCAGTCCATAATCAGAAATTAGGACACTTAAAGCATATTCTATTGTAATTTTCTGCACAGTTTTAACCAGAAAAAAAAAAAGTAATGTTGAAGACTGAAAAATAGTGCTTTCAACTACCAATAAAAATGCTGGTGTCTTAAAGGCAGCACAGTTATCTTCTAAGAGAAAAACTGGATGCAGGCTATCACACACTGCAACACTGAATATTTCTATCAATAATACCATTTTTTCTAGTTATTTCCACCACTGAAGAAGAATATGAGTTCTGTACAACTGTGCTATAACAAATAATTCAGCTATATATTCTACTGTATTTAAAACAGCATGAGATATCATCATGTAATTGTTCAGGTATCTGTCCTCATGTTTAATTTATTGTAAATAACTTAAAAAGCACCCCAAAAATCTATTGAAACCAGGAACACACATGATGCCATCTGTAGAGGAGGATAATGATATATCTCAATATTCTGTTACAGGAAAAATGTATGTTCATAGTCCCTTTCTGAATGCATCATAGGTACACACAGAAATCCAAATAGTCATAAAGACACTTCCTTAACTGGAAGGTTTTCTAATCTCTAAATTGGATATTCAGTTAATTTTTCAGAGCTCCCTAAAAAGCCAGGTGTCTTACCTGGCAAAATGTGCTGAGACTTTATAGTGATCTATCTGCATGGTTTGTTTTTCTCTACAAATCAGGATGCTGATTTCAATCACATCCCAACACAAACTTACCAAACAACCACTTGGGTCTGAAAATTAATTAAAAGCTGTAGGTTAAATAGTTTTGTATGAGAACAGCGGATTGCAGATGTGGAGGAACGATATATAAAGCAGTTAATAAAACCTGATATGTACAAATTCACAGAATATTCTGAGTTGGAAGGGACCCATAAAGATCATCAAGTCCAACTTTTAAGTGCATGGCACATCTACAGAGTTCAAACCCACAACCTTGTGTTATTAGCACCATGCTCTAACCAACTGAGCTAAATTGTCTATACTAGTCCTCTGAAACACATTGAACTTGTCAGTCACCTCAAGTTATGAAAGATGGATTCTTTTTGCAGGTAAATGATAAATATCATTCAATAGAGAAGGCTTAATTAGCTATTGAAGATGTAGAAGGTTTTTGGAAGTTGAGAGGAGAAGCTAAGGGACGGAACGAAGATAGATAATATCAATGATTTCCTAAGTACAATTATTTCAAGAGGTTTTGAACAACCTGGAAACCAAATTTGTGCTAAAAATTTGATATTTGAAATCAAAACTGATATTAAAAAATGAAAAACTCTCCAATTTAATTCATCATATATTTAATATCAACCAATTAAAGCAGTGGATTAAGGAATATTGTATCTTGTTCACTATGATGATATTTATATTTTCTAAAAAAATTTTGTAAATCTCTTTTAAAAGATTTTGTGAAGACTTTTTTTTAATCTTTTGTCAAAGATCTAAAAATCTCTTTTAATCTTTTGAGGTTTCATCAGTAAAATCCTTAACTATTAGGTTGACTACATAAATTGATAAAAAATCTAATTATATTTTATTATATGTGATTATTAACTGTGTATTATAATGAAGCACTGAATCAAAGAATGTTTGAGGTTGTAAAGAACCTCTGGAGGTCACCTTTCCAACCTCCCTGCTCAAGCATGGTCACCTACAACAGGTTGCCTCAGACCATGTCCAGACAGTTTTTAACTATCTGCAGGGATGAAGACTTGACGAGCTCACTGGGCAATCTGTTCCAATGCTCAGTTACTCTCACAGTAAAGTAACGTTTTCTTGTACAGAAAGATTTTCCCTATTTATAAAGTTTTTTCTTTATGAACGCTTTTCTTATGCATTCAGATTATCATATATAGAGACTAAATACCTTCTTGTAATTTCCATGCATGAGAAGCTGAATTTGCTCATAATCCCTTTTAAAACAACAAAAGCTTTGTGATATGAATGCCTATTCTCACCATGAACACAATTATAATTTTAAGATAATACCGAAGTACCAACAGGATTGTTTTTCCCTGCAGGCTGACATTTGGTGTTGCTCTGGTTGGACTATCATCCAAGTCAGATAAATTCCCCTTTATTAGAGCAAGAGTGATTACTCTTTTTTTTTTTTTAATCTTCACACATATAAACTTGCATACATATTGCTTGATCAAAGAAAATATGTCTCTGCTGATATTCATTATCATCTGTTTGTAGTAAGAATTCTACTTGCATAATTTAATCTAAGCACTTGATTTATTAAGTGCTTGATTGAAGCAGAAAGTCTTCTTTACCATATTATTTACATGTTTTCAATATGCATATCTGTGCCAAAGTTAATTTTAAAAATTCACTTTAGAAAAGTTTTGCATTCCTAGCTTTTTTATACTAACACATATCCCTAATACCAAAATCTTAACTATACACTAAACCATTTTTTTCATTTAGATATATTACCTAGAAAAAACCCCACCATATATTCTTTGTTTTTCAAAATAAACTTTATATCAAGTTTTCAATATTCTTTTTCTTTATGTTGTTTACATACTTGTGTACATAACTGTATAATAAAATCTAAATTTTAATATTTTATCTTCCATCTGTTAGAAAATTTTTATATTTAATCTACATAGTATACAATAGTCAGTGAATAGGAAAATATTTTACATGTTTGAGAACTTGGTTATCAGTTTCTCTCCCTTATACACTGAGATAGAATCACACAATACTGGGTCTTTTTTTCAAACTGAGGACTAACAATAATTATTTTTCATGTTTTATAAAAAGTACTGAGAAATAAAACTAGCTAGATCTTGAAACATTAACCAAAACTAACATTTAGGGTTTCTGGCTATAACTCAGATTTTTTTTAGTTGAAGTACACATATTCAGAAGTGTGAAGTTTTTTTAGGGTCTTTGTTGGCCTGACAGTAGACCTTGAGGCTCCTCAGATGTTGCTCCCATGACTTAATTCTTCTGTACCAAGAAGAATTAGGTTGATCAGCTCTGTGCTAGTTCTAGGCAGCCCATGGAAATATTACAGCCCTTTTGCTTCCACGCTTCTTTAATGGGCAGTTCCCTTGTTTGCTGCTTGGTCTGAAATTCAGTGAGGACTGGGACAAGTCATTACCTTAAGCAGATGCTGACAGTTGCTTTGAGACATCCTCTCCTGAATCTCTCTCTCTGAGTTGATGTTGACATAAATAATCTCTAGTTTGTGAAACTAAAACAGATCTTAGCTCACTCTCTTTGAAAGTTTTCTGGGCTTTCAAGTCAAAACACCTTGTTTTCTCATTTACTTGTTAAATCAAGTATATATTTTTGCAGGTGTTGTTATTGTAAAAGTTAATTTCTGAAAATTACTCCAAAAAACATAAACAAGATAAGGCTGGAGTGTAATCTATCCCTTGACCATGGAAGAAAAGCAAGAAATGTTAGAGAATAATCCATACCTTGTGGCGTAATCTTACTAGGGGCTGATAGAGCCTAAAGTCGTATCCTTCCTTGACTGGCCACGCTTCCGCTCCCAGCAAAATGCATCCAAGAAGTAAAACAGTGGACCACCACATAAACATCTTTACAGGTCTGTTTCTGTCAAAATAAAATGTAAGAGTTCAGTGATGTCATATTACTTTGGCATGAGCCATGTAATAAAAGCTTACAATACTGATATTCCATTTGTGGACTTGAATAAATATTGTAGATATAAGACAATCCATCTGGCACAACAGTAAAGAGAAAAAATAGTAGTAGCATTTGGGATGACAATATCAATTTAGTTGTGCTGAACGGAGTGTTTTCTTATCATATGAGAAAGTCACTGAGGAAATAACCAGGAAAAGCCACAGAAAAAAACAGAATATACTAGAAAAGCAGTGGTGAAAAATGCAAAACATTTTCTCAGATGAAGGAAAAAAAATTATCATCAATCAGCTTTTTCTTTTAAATACAGTCTTTCACAATGGCCTATTCATATTCTTAAAGGCCTATAACAATCATACACATTTATAGATACATATGTCATGAGAGTTTCTTTATGTGGTTCCTAATGGACCCATAAATGTGCATTTCGTAAGCTGTTTCAGAATCTATGAGAAATATGCAATCTATATCATTGATATTCAGCATTTGTGTTGAAAATATCATGTTAAATAGACAACACAGCAAACTGATTCTCATCACTTCAAGACACTCCCAAGTCAGTCTGTTTAGTCTATATTGTTTAATCCTGCAATACGGGACAGAGATGAACAACTTTCATGCAGGCTGACTTACACATGAATGGTTTGGGTTTTTTCCCCTTTCTACCTTGCTTTTAGTTCACTTACCCCGCCAACATAGAAGTCTCTAATAAACAAAGATATACAAGAATAAGTACAAAACATCCTAAGTGTACCCTAGGAGCACAGAGTGTGTACAGAATGTTAAAGTCTTGACTGACATTTTTCTTTTCTATGGAAAATCAGCTGAGCATAAAATGTGAACAAATTCTGGATAACTTATTATCCTGTATCATTTACAGTCATGCTCCTGGCAATACTGTTACACAAACTGTGGATTTGATTCCTATCAATCTTCATATAGCAGTAGTTCTCACAGTAGGTCTCTGTATCTGAAGACAGAGACTGCATAGAATTAGTTCCTGTGGAGATATTAAAGGTAGTAAATGGACTCTAGACTTACTCTATTTGCAGCCTCAGTAACATGATCCTACGTAAGTTTGCTACACTTCTCTGGGGACTATTACTCCAAACTTGGTAAAACCTCTTAAAGGTTGCTGTCTGTTTCATTCTCATTCCAGTCGATTTTTTACCAGCCTGCCTTGCTTTTTCGCTTGTAACTCAAACCGAAGCTTGACATTTGTACACCATACTACTTCGACATCACTTACCTCTTGTTCCACCAAACCCTATCTCATTCTGGGTCTCCCCAGTAATCAAACTTAACATTTCTTCTCATTTATTATTGCTTATTCCAACAGTTTCCACTTCGATTACTTTTTTTTGGTGCTCCAGTTTTTCTAATAAACATAGTAGAAGTTTCTCTCCTAAGAGAGCTAACAGAATATATTAAGCAAAGAATAATTTGAAACACAGAAAACAAGCTCTATTACAGAGAGTTATTTTACATAAATAACTTGAGGCTTGTTCTTTTGCACCTGTTCAGTAATTGGATATTATAGTGAAGATAGGAAATGACAAAGCGAATGTGTTTTCTTGGGTTCCCCTCATACTTCCACCTAAACAGAACTGCTAATCAGATGTTCCAGTGGACCTTTACTATGGAATTATTACAACAATAAGCTTACTGACTTGAAACACAAAAAGGCTCATTACAGAATTCTGAGGTTTCAAGTACATTGTGGTATGGCATTTTCCTTCATCATTTCTGTGTTGGTTCTTGGTATGGTTGTTATTGGAACAATAAGTCCATTAAAGGGAAAAAAAATTAAAAAAAAAAATAAGAAAAATCATAATCTTGACTTTTTATCTCAAAGAAAACATCCCTTTATTTGTGTTTGTTAAAAAAAAACTTTGAAAATACTTTATTTCTGACTTTCAAGGTCAGAATTAGATTAGTTTAGCACTTGTGCATGCTAAAACTAGCTATGCACAGTTGAAGCTTTGTCCCCTTTATGCACTTGTGGAATATCTCTCCATACAATGAAAATTTGGTTGGAGAACAGTCATTTCACAGAAGATGGTAAGGGCAGCCACATTCCACCACCCTCCCATCTATACTGTACATTTTTAGCCTCATGTGGTATAAAAGAATAGGATCCTTATAGTCTTGAAAATTGTTTGACCTTGAAAGACTTAGTCTTTGCACTTGCACAGAAAAAGAGAAAATTATTACATGCTCAGTTTTTGATTTTATTGCTGTTACTTGGATGAACACTTCAACATAAACTTAAAAAGTCAGCTTTCTGGACAGATGCCACTTAAAATCCCCAAAGTATACAGAGTGTCTTCAGTTATTATTTGCCTTTTTAGAAATAAAAAATCCACTTTTTTTTTCCAGGTATCATAAATTGAATTTATTGTACATCTTTTAAAACTACTACCAAAACCACAGTTCTTAAAACAGTACTGCATCTTCATTTTAAGAAAAATTATTATTATCTGTTCTTAAAGGTTTACATGGTTAAAGAGTTGAACTAAAGAGCAGGAAGAAAAGCTTTACTGCAACTCCAGATTTTGTTGCTGCACATAGGTGAACAGAAAGAAATAAGTTAGCAAGTCTCTATATATATACTCATGTTACCTAAAATTACTTCCTTCTTTTTTCTTCTTGGAGGTACAGCACAAATGATAACTAAAGAATTTCTGTACTTTCTTTTTAATGTTATATTATCAATGGATCAGAAATTGTGTTTTTGAAGGATGCTTATACTATGCATTTTAGGGTAAAATGACATATTTCTGAGCTCAATTTTGCAATATGATCTAGACCTTGTTTACTCATTAATTGTAATCTGGCAGAATTTAATGTTTCGGTGTTTAGATAACATTCTTCTGTATTTATAACTCCATTAATTATATATTTGTAAAGTAGTTGCTTTTATCTTTTTATTATATGACTATTTTTATCTTCACTTTTTTTTTAGTTTGTTTCAAGTCATGGAGGACACACTGAGTTTTAAGTTGTCAAACTTTCCACATCATTAAACTTGAATATATAAATGACTACAGTTACTTAGTATGCTTTTATTAAGTGCACAGGATATATTAAGTAGTGTATTTTTCACTAGAATTGGAGATAAGTGGGCTTAAGGAGTTTCAGGGTCAAACAAATGATTAATGTAATTAAATGTTAGAATCAAAACTATGTTTCACAGGAAAACGCTGAAAATAAAAGATTTTAAGCAATATTAATACATATTTTAATAAATATTTTGAAATATAGGGCTCTTGAGTATAAGCAACTTAGTTTTTTGTATTTTTTTGCTATCACTGCTTCGAAAAGTGGAAGAAAGAGTTCTACTTCAATGTCTCAGACAGTATATATGTTACTGAGAACTTTGGAAGGGGTGGGGGCTTAATCAAAGATGAATAAGGCATTACTCTCACTTTCCCTCTCTCAGGGAACGGCACAGACTGAAATTTAGGATCTGAATTAAGCAAATGCACAACCAGAAAAGACCATGGAGAGACCAGCTTTGAAAGAAATGTTCCAAGAAATAAGTGTTATTCAATTATGTTTGACAATTTCAGTGAAATGCTATTGAACAGATAGTTTTCTTTGTGAGTTTGTCACGTTGCTGAGGCATCACCCTGAAAGCAGTGTAATGAGTTTGGTTTTACTATGACAGTTGTGAAATCAGACTGTCAGGCAGTCTGACCTTTACCATTTTTTCCAGTGATGCGTTTGTTCATGCAACATACTTAACAAAATATAAGCTCTACCTATTACAATACATCTCCTACATACCTGTAAGGATTTCAGGACAAGACAATAACTTACGTGCTGATTAATATAATTATGAATAGTCTGCTGTTTTCTATTCAATTCTGAAATTATTTAAGTTATTTCTAAGGCCTCACAGAAGTAAGAGGTAATTCCACCCCATATTTTCACCACTCTAGTGTTTAAAATGTTTATTTTACTTTTTCCCAACTTCACCAGGCTCTGTCATTAAACATCTATAAATTAAAGTGTTGTTTCCATAAATGTTGCTTCTTTGCACTAAGTGCTTATTTGCACTAAGCACTGATGTGATACTGTAAATAATGGCAAATATTGTTTAAGAACTACTTAATATTGAATTGGTGGCCAATGGTAGTTGCTTAAAAGAAGTAAAGAGGCAGGGATAACACAGTATATTCCCTCGAGTCCATTTACTGCCTGAGCTAGAAACTGCAGCTAACCAATTTGCCTGATATGCACTGATGGGGACTTAGCTCCTTAAGTCTGTCTTCTTCATTTTTTAATGTATATTTTTATTTTCATAACATCATGTGGGTGTGAAGAGTGTTACTTCTTTATATTTATATAACCATGTTTAGAAATCTGATGAATTTATTTGGTTTATACTTTCTTTAAACAGATATCAACCTGTACCTCTGCATTTTCCTGTTTTCCTGTTTCTTTCTCTGCATGTTCCTCATTTATAATACAGCCTATAGGTTAAAATGTAGAGAGAAATAAAAAAATATTCCAGTACATCTTTTATGCTATATATGATTTGTCTGCCAATAAACACTGAACTGACTTTCCTAAACAACTACTAGCAATAACTCCATATCTTTTGTAAACATCAAATTTACAGCTACTCAGTGCACGTAAATAATTAGGGTGTGTGGGGTTTTTTTCCCCCTCACTGCATGCAAATATTTAGGATGCTGTGTTTCTTTCCTCATGTGCATTAATTCTCTTATTAACAATTACCTTAAAGTGCTATTTTAGCATTAAACTGATCTGTGTTGTAGGAGTCTTTTGTGTTGTTCTTTGTCATCCCCAGATTTGCCTTAAAACCTGAGGCATCAGAGTGGAGAATGTGGGACAAATAATGGTTATACCTAACTTCTCATCGCTCAGTGAGTTCTTCAGCATCAAATTTAGATTTTTCTTTCTGATTTTCAGAAAGTTCTGTCATCTCACTTTTTAGCACATTTCCAGAGCATTCATGAATGCGATGCACTCTGCAGTTTTCTCACTATTGACTTCCTTCCATTTCAGTTACTTCTAAAACTTTTTGATAAGTTATTATCTATGAGAGGATTCTTTTATTCTGTGACAAGTTTGTTCCTTAAAACCCTTGGGTGAGGAGTATTTCTGGGAGAACTATACCTTCTGAATTGACAGAAGGAATACCTGAGGGCATCTCACTCACCTCCTTTAGCCAAGGGAACTGGAACCCTCAAATATTTTTCAGTAATTTTTTCTTTTAAACAAAGGAAACTACATGAAAAGTTAACCGAATACCCACCATTATCCCTGATGATCAGCTACTCACCCCTGAGTTGGAGACAATTTCTTTTAATTCTTGAGAAAATGCAATGCAAACCTGTATCTCCCTTTTCTCTCCTGCTAATGCTTTTCACCCTTGCAAGTTCAATATTTTGTGAAAAACAACCTAAATCCCAGTTCTGACACCTTACTTATGAATATCTAATTATGATTAACATATTTCACAACACCATAGTGAGTACTGCTTCTCAAAGTTATTATGATTTCTAATCTTCTCAGCAGTTCATTGATAATGTAAATTTTGCTCTCTGCCTGACTCTGTTGGACTAGGATAGAGGTTGTTACTATGAGAGTTTAGCAAATACCTACTAAGCACTATGTTACCTGTCCCCATGCTGTAATCTTCACAGAAAAGATTGAAAAAATATCATTATACACAACCAGTTCCAAATGTGATAATGTGTATTTACACGGTGTATTTAAAAAATCTAATTAATATAAGCTGGCTTAGCCAGAGTTTATGTGAAGAGCGAAAATACATACCAATTACGAGAATGTCCTACTTTAAAATATATACATATTTAAAATTAATAAATTTCCCATTGTTGAAGATTTTTTTCCAAAATTTCTCAGCTATTATACTCTGTTCTGAGTAAATAAATGGTGACTAGTCAGGATATTTGGCATCAAGAACAGAAATATAATTCATTTGAAGATATAACTCTTCCACCCCAATAAACTTATCTGATCAACTCAATGTCTCTACAAAGTATAATAAATTAAATCTTAAATACTTGTTTGATCACTGCATTCTTCCTGCCTTTAAAAGAGAAGACATGTCAGATATTAACCTGGCATTATTTAAGAGGTCACTTTTAACACATCAAGGAGCAGTACTGTATACTCTCAGGACATGTCAGTCTCTGTCTTTTACATACTACTAATCTCAATTAAAAAAAAAAAAGCATAAAATTAATTGTCTATTTTGTGTGGATCAGAAAAAGACCATGAGCTCTGTCACCATATTCAATGTTATTAATAGGTTTATAATACAGCTACGGTAATAAATATGAACCATGCTTCATTGCCCTTGACTTTGAGGATTTCATTGCATATAACAATGGATGCAAATAACCATCCAGGAAAGAATACACTGCTACCATTTCTTAAGATACTTTTATCTACTCTTATGGTTTCATGGCTGAAAGGTACCTGCAAACAAAGCATTTTTTTGTCTAAATAGTGATTATTATATTGCACTGACTTCGAACGAGTAGAAGTTTTAGCTAAAAGCATGTCTTTTCCCATTAGCCTGCCTCTACTGTACCCTAGTGCCCCATATCTTCATACAGCCTGTGTCATCAAAAACCTTATGACAGATATCATACTAGAGACAGTATCATAGTCTCTCTATGAATGCAGCTATAACCCATATCAAGCAAAGTTTGTCCTTGTCAAAGTGCTATGTGGAAAGCAGATTACAATGTTGTGACGGCAGCTCTCGCCCCCAGGACTTGCTGACAGCTCTTGCGCACTGCATACCTCATGCTGTCACCCTCCAGTTCTCCTCCAGAAGTGGCAGCCATGCTCTGAACTAGAGTTGTTAGGTCACCTTAACTGCGTACAGCAGGCTCAGGGCTTGCAACAGTGAAGTGCAGCTCTACCACGGCAGCCAACAATTCGTGCATCTGTGTATCAATCTGTTCTGTCTCTCAGCTGCGACTTTATGTGGCTACAGCCACTGACTGCACAGGCACATGCTCTTCATCCTTCACCCATCAAAAGAGGCTGGCACAATCATTTTGGAACACACATACAGCAAAATACTTTTTAAAAAAAACTCATGAAAAGGACTTGCCATGCCAGACGAATCCCGCCTCTGCTGATTGCTGCCCATCTCTCCCTCACTTCTTTTCTAATTTAAATTGCAAAACCATCATACTGCACAACCAGCAGGTGGAGTGCAGAGCCTTGCACTCTTGGTCCTGTATTACTGCACTTGGTCTTTGTGTTGACATTACAAACATGTCAGGCGTCTCCAAGGCAAGTACCTCAAGGCACCTCCGTGGTGAGCAGCCAGGACAAGGGCTGGGTTTCCCTGCCTGTCATTGTTATTCTCTCTCTCTGCCCTCACACCACTTGTGCTGCCAGGTGCTGGTGGGTAACAGCAGAAGCCAAGGCAGCAAAGTGTCTGTGGGGGTGATGCAAGCAGGATTCGTTTGCCCAGGGCTTTTGTGGAAGAGTTTCTTTGGAATTGGCCCTGGAGGTTTACAGGGGCTCACGTGACCCTGTACACAAGTGTCCTGAGTGTGGCGGGGGCATTTGTGAAAGGTCAAAACACCTAAAACACAGATGCAGCGAGGACACTTATTAGGTGAAATCTTTGCTGCTAACTTCATGCTCTAATTTAATCTTACCATTTTCCGTATATTATTTATTTATTTATTTAAAGGATGACTCACGGATGTCTTATTGTTTGTGACCCAAGTTTCAATTAGTTATAATAAAATGAGAAATGAAAATTTTAAACCTTTCTTAGCATGTTCTTCACATGGTCTCTTAATTTCTTTAATATTAAAGAAAGAAGAACAAAATGAAGGTACTATATTTCACACATCTCAGAGGAATATTTTTAATGATCTGTGTTGCATTTATTGATCTAATTTTTTCCTAAGACTTCAATATCAACATCAGGGTGGTAGACATCATTGATATATGCAAGTGCTAGTTTGTGAAAGTTATACTGTTAGCAAGGTGGTCTCTTTCTTCCCTCACTAAGCAAATTTGTCACAGCTGGTTCCCTAATATCCTAGAGGATTAATGTTTACCATCATGGCAGTATCTGAACCGATGGGAATTCAACTGCTTCATATTATGAAATCAGAAAGAGAAAACTTGCCAGCTTAGAACTCATGTGAATAGTTTGATAATATTAATACTAGAACAGACAAATATTTTGGTTTTCAAGTTTTTAATTTTGTCTTTTTAAATAAAATACTGCTGCTATTAATTAAATGGAAGAAGAAACAACTGTTGTTGACACTTCCACAGTAAATTGTTGTGTATTTTTGAGCAGTTATCCTAGAAAAGGCAAAATGGTCTCTTAAGATGCAACTTCTTTTTTAAAGAGGTAAACTGCTAAATTAAAGACTGAAATTCTACATATTTGCTATGATATGCTAATCTGCCACCCTTATGTTATTCGAGGGTTCTTATTATGCTCCCTTTTGTTACTCAAGGAAATTCTGGCATTCGGTAAAACAGTAGTTGCCAACAAAAGCATTGAAACCTCTGTGTTCTTGAACTCCTTGAATGAATGCTAAACCATATGTCTGTCATTAATTCAAACAGCCATTATAATATCTTCCTATTAAATGTTCTGTTTAATGTTATGATTTTATCCCTTTACATCTTTGAAACTCACTGCGCTGAAGTGCTCTAGCCAGCAGTCATAGATCCCATCTTTTTCACCCAGTGAAAGACATCTTTCAATAACTCAGCTGGCTTAAAGTCAACCCACCTGGAAATTGTCGCTCAAGACCACCATGAAAATGGAAAGACTGGAATAGACAGGTTTGGGTTTTTAACCTCTAATCGGATTTGAAGTAACAAAAGAATTATGAAGTACTAAAAAAGAAAACTAAGTCCTAAACCACTAAAATGTAAAGATAGAAGGTACTGGGAGCACAGGTAATAGTGTTTCAGCAGCCTTCAAAAGTTGGGAAGATAACTAGAGTGCATATCAGAGAGAAACAGGACATGGGAAAGCCTATGATATGCAAGAAACCATGAGTTCCTCAAACACAGAAGGACGCACTCTGGTATGACAGAGAGGAGTATACACAACAGTGCGAACACTGATAAGAAATATAAAATTATCAAACTGCAGAGAATAAAGATGCATACGGATTTTGGCATAATTGGATCGAAGCACAGTTCAATCAATAACCAAAAGGACTGATGAATGTTGCAGCTATTTAAATAAACAAGGACTATTTGTAGCTGAGGGCAGTTTGTCCTTATCAGGATTGAACCAAAAATACTTTTGCCCTCCAGTACTCTCCCCTAGGGTCCACATTAATATAATTAACTACTGATGAAATCCTGACCTAATTAACAACATGAAAACAACTCTAAAAAACAACATGTGATATGTTGGGTCCAGAATTTTACCGTATTTAGTGAAAACATTCACAAGGATGGAAACAAAAACCTATCTCCATTCATACAGTTCACAGAAACATACAAATAGAGGAAAGTGTTCTATACTTGAATAGCCAAAATAGTTATAAGTATTTTCTCTTTTTCAATTTAACTTCTGTGGAGTTTTTCGCCTCTCTTCTTTCCTGTTTTGTGATGACTTGACTCACTTTCTTCTTTACTGCCAGAAAGGTCAACTTTCTTCATGAGCCTGAATTCAGCACAATACAGAAAATCACACTTGCTCAGTCAGTCATAAAGCTAGCATGAGTTCCCAGTGCAATGTGCTTGGACATTAAAGTCCAAGTGAATAAAAAAAGGATCTTCTCTCCTTATGCAAATGAAATTAATAGACCGAGCATAATAGGAAGGAAACACATACAGTTCTGAGATTTTATAGAACAAAAAACCTCACCCTATCATACCTGGTGAAAAAAAAAATTGACTGTGACAGCTGACTTGGTATTTTACATTCTACTATATACAGTAAATTTAGTGTATCATTATAGGACATACTAATTATCCATGGAACAACTGCAGCCTTCTTTAAATTTTGCATAGGTATTTCTAATAAAACAATGCATTTGTCTTATTGTAATGCTCACAATCCTGTTCAATAGGATCAGAAACTTCATTTCCTGCTATGTTTTAACTGTCTTATACTATTTTACTGGATTTTATTGTTCATGTTTTTAGATTGCTCTAATATATCTACTAGAGAAAAACCTTCCAACTGCATACTGGAAAGCTGACAGTAAATCAGAAAACCTACAATGTTCTGATTAGGTTGTAGCTAAACAGGATTGTAAAATAAGATTTTTTTTCAATAATTCATTAGCTTAAAAATACTGTTACTTCTAAGAAGAATGGAATGATGATAACACAAATAAAGAAAGGAGCAGACAGTATGTGGTGATGAACTGGTAGTATGTGAAAGGAAAGTATTTTGTCTCTCCTCAACCACCACTGTATCATACATTGAAAACAAATTTTTTGTGTTCATTTATTGACCTAAAAAAAAAGTTGTACATATTTTCCTTTTTTTCAATTTTTGAAGTGTTTTATTTGGTGTTTTTTGGTTATTTTTGGAAAGGCAAAAAGGTAAATATCTTCAATTTTACTTATACAATAGAAATACAGAAAAAAGTTAATGTAAAATTGACTGGAATGAACTTTTCATCATCAATGTACCAGGAAACCCTAGAAGGAGCTTCTTAAAAAAAAAAAAAAAAAAAAAAAAAAAAAAAATTTCAGCAAGAAATTAGAGCTCAGATGTCACCACCAGACTCTCTATATTACATCTGGTATGAACCGTGTGCAGAGGCAAGAACGTCCCATCTTTCTCTGAAGCTACAGCCTCAAGAGTAACCACTCCATCTCCCTGAAATGTAAGTCTGTACTCCCTTTGTCATCCCACCTTGACACTGTTCCCCATTTTTGAGTCAACAGCATAGACTCTGGAATTGTCTAGGATACCTCTGTGAAGTGCAACACTCATGAACAGGAGCCAGGAGACATTGCTGAACATTGCATTCCAACTGCTCTGTCAAATGCTGATCAGATGACTGGTGGCAAATGTCCAAGTGCTGCAGCAACATACAGACTCTTTATTGATGAATCAGTTACCGTCGGCACGAATGCATCCTCGGTGCTGACTCACGTAAGTATCCCTACGCTATTAGAACTGAAATGTCTCTTGCCTCTGTATTTTGAAGGTCTGAGAATGCCTACCCTTCAGCAATTTCAAACATTTCTTGTTAAGTAGATGATATTTTCTGCAAGCCACAAAACAGAGAAAGCTATCAAAACAGAGAAAAGGTTTTCAAAAGTTATTTTGCAGGAGGTTATATATGCAAAAAAAAAAAAAGATTTTCATCTGGTTGAGCAACATGTAATGGAATCTGAAAACTATTTACAGTCTTGCAGATTTGGCCCACATTGAAAAATCAGGATTACCCTGCCTAGATACAGAGGGGGAAATCTACCTTTCTTTATCATCTACCTTCAATGTCTTAAAACTTAAAATTGCTTAAATGAAGGAATCTGCACATTCAATGAAGAGAGAGGGTAACAATTTCTATCCTTCAGAGTAAGACAGCATACAGATCACCTCAAACCACAGCTGATAGCAAACACAGGCCAAACCTTCTCTGTCTGGCTCCTCCAAAAATAAGGCCTTGGACTCTGTCCTGTATCAGTAGAAAGTTCCAGCAGGAAGAAAAGGAGAGTGTCAAAGAAGGATAAAGGCAGTACATGCAGGGACCAAACTGATGCATCAGGTTCACTGTTTATCTTAGTGTCATGGTGTAGGAGATGAGGCAAAAGGGGATGAATTTAAGGAAGTAGCAGGGATATCCCAGGTACCAGTGCATACTGCTCATATTCCCTAATTTTTCACTTAATAAAAGATTGCCAACCCTTAGCACTGACACTGCAGCCAGTGGCTGAAATTACCACACTGAACACTTGGAAACAAAACAAGAGCAGAGCCATTGCTGTTCTCTCCTGAAGTTGGCTGCTTTGGGCAGCCTCCTATTCTTAAAGCCTGCCGCACCAACTGCACAAGCTCCAGTTTGAGTACTGCTCCCTATTCATGGTCCACAAGAGTACAGCCTCCAGGTGTATGGGAAGTTTAAAATTAGTCTTTACTTATTTTTAATCTTTAAAAAAAATAAATCAACTATTAATGATTTTTGCAATACTTATATATAACATTACAACTCTTTTTGTAGTTCTTTTTGGGAGAGCCCAAATTCAGTAGAATCATAGAATCATTAATCATTGGAAAAGACCTCTAAGATCATTGAGTCCAATGGTTAGCCCAGCACCGCCATGTTCCCTGATAAACCATATCTTGAAGTGCCGCATCCATATGTTTCTTGAACAATTCCAGGGACACAGGCTCAACCACTGAACAGCCTGTTCCAATGCCTGACCATCCTTTTAGTGAAGACATTTTTCTTCATGGAAAATATGTAATACTTAATACTTAAATAACACAAATTTTAAAGTGGTGCAATCACTCAAGTCAGTGAATATTTGAGGACAAGTAGCTTCTCAGCATACTCTTTGTTTTGCCTGTAGACAAGGTTTGTAAGCCAATAATCATTATGAATTTTTCGTTGCTTTTGACTAGTGTCTGAGGGATCAGTTCTGAGAATTTCCATGCATATATGGAAGTTCACTTTCCGTTCACTTTTTTCATTAAAAAAAAAAAAAAGAAGAAAGGTACAGGACTCTCTGCTTATTGTTTTAAACATTAAGAGCTTCATGATCAGCTCTTTAGGCCCTTTTCCACCATTTACTCATGATAACTCCAGGAGCGTACCCAGATTATCAAAAATACAAGAATAACTCACTAAAATTGGACTTTTGGTCTCCTAAAAGGAAAGCAGAGAATGATAAAAAACAAAATTATTAGTCATAATATTTCATATTGTTCATGAAGGAGTCAGATGCAACACATAAATTAATAAAAGCAGTCTAAATCATTACAGTAGCAAATTATATCACAAACTTTCATTTATATCTCTTTATTAATGTGAGAGTTGTTCTATCTCAGAAATCATAACAGGGTTTTTATTTTTATATTGATGTCTGAGACTTTGGAAATATAAATCAAATTTTCAGTATAGATTTATTAAGGTTTTATGTGTATATAATGTATATTTTTACAAAGACAAGCATAGCAGCTCTTTTAAAAGTTTACTTACGCATGAAAGAGATTACTGAGAGCCTAGAGCAGTAGATGAATATGACTATTACTCAGAAAAGATATAAAGGACATGAATATATTAAAATATTAGATTTTTGGTCTTTTGGGGACACCAATTTTAAGATCTGATGTTTGAAGCACTCTAGTAATGTTTCAAATGAAATCTCAAAGGTGCAGCTAACCTCCCCCCACCCCACTGACTGCAACAAGAACATACAAATGCAGATTGTTGAAATATTTCTCTGACAATAATTCTCCAAGCATAAAATAAGAGAATCAGTCTATTATTAGACAGTAGACTAAAATGCAATTACAGCTAAGCAACACAGTTTAAATTCACTTGAAAAACTGTCTCCAGTTCAAAAAATAATTAGCATAATACAAAAGTTAAATCTCAGGAGTGATGTTAATTATGTTTTTTTCTTTCAGTGTCTCAAGGAAAGAACTAAATCAGCCCATGCGCATCAATGTGTAGAAAATTTTTTACAGAATATTACAGTTTATCAAAGGCAGCCTTGAGCAAAAAATCATAAAAGTTAAAAAAGAAATATAATCTTTGTGTTGAAATACTACCATAGCACTAATTATTACTGGGTTTTTGAATTACATGAGAATATAAAGGTAGTATTAATGAAAGACAGAAGAATAACATATATGTTAGAGGACCAACAAATTTATAAAAGAATATTTTTAACTCTCTGCTTATAAGCTAAGATTCATTCACCTTAAAAGGCCTAGGAAATAAATGAGAAATATAATCAGTCATCAAACTATGTTAACCTGGTGCTGTGTGTCTTCCGGTTTATTTTAAATAACAATTACCTCTGTCAAAGTACTTGATAATATGGAAGAACAGCAATATGATGAACTGTATTTCAACTCAAAAATCAGCCCTCAAGATTAAAAACATCGATTTCTCTCTGAAGCTGAGGTTATGGCTAACCTTGGCTGTTGCAAGGAGAGGGAGTACCCATGCAACTTAATTCCATTTTACAAGGACAAACCAAATGTACTGTCATGAAGAGCATTCTTTTTCTGTGGCCTTTCCACTGCAAAAACAGATGATGAGCTGAACTTATGTTTCCATCTTGAAACAGAGTGGAGAGAAAAGAAGGGCTTGCTGTCAAAATAAGATGCTACTATTTAATAAATGACTAAATTTAATTTAAATTTCATTAATTTAAATTATTTATCTAAAGTAGAGAGAAATGGATTTGATGTGTGGACCACTTGGTGGATAAGGAAGTGGCTGAATGGTCATACCCAGAGTTGTGGTCAATGGCTTCATGTCCAAGTGGAGAGCAGTGACAAGTGGTGTTCCTAAGTGGTTGGTATTGGGACTGGCACTATTTAACATCTTTGTCAGTGACATGAACAGTGGGATCGAGTGCAACATCAGCAAGTTTGCCAATGACTCTAAGCCACGTGGTGCAGTCAACATACCGAAGGGAAGGGATGCCATCCAGAGGGACCTTGACAGGCTTGAGAGGTGGGCCTGTGAGAACCTCTTGAAGTTCAACAAGGTGCAAGGTCCTGCACCTGGGTCAGGGCAATCCCAAGCACAAATATAGGTTGGGTGGAGAATATATTGAGAGCAGCCTGGGGGAGAAGGACTTAGGGATGTTAGTTGACAAGTTCAACATGATCCAGTAATATGCACTTGCAGCCCAGAAAGACAACAGTATCCTGGGCTGCATCAAAAGGACAGTGGACAGAAGATCCAGGGAGGTGCTTCTCCCCCTCCATTCTGTTCTTGTGAGACCCCACCTGGAGTACTACATCCAGGTCTGAGGACACTAACATAAGGATGTGGCCCTGTTGGAGTGAGTCAAGAGGAGGGCTGCCAAGGTGATCAGAGGGCTGAAGCCCCTCTACTATGTAGCATCTCATCAGGCTCAGAGTTGGGGTCATTCAGCCTGCAGTCTTCTAGTACCTAAAGGCAGGCTACAAGAAAGATGGAGAGGTACTTTTTACAAGGACATGCAGCGATAGGACAGGGGTAAATGGCTTTAAACTGAAAGAGGGCAGGTTTAGATTGTGTGTATTAGGAGGAAATTCTTCACTATGAGGGTGAGGAGGTACTGGAACAAGTTGCCCAGAGAAGTGGTGGACGCTCCATCCCTGGAAGTGTTCAAGGCCAGATTAGATGGACTTTAAGCAGCCTGGTCTGGTGGAAGGTGTCCCTTCCCATGGCAGGGGGTGGGAACTAGAGGATCTTTAAGATCCCCCGCAATGCAAACCATTCTTTCTTTGATAATATCAGAGTTTGCACTGATACTGTCTTTCTGACAGTTTTCTGAGCATTCATTTCTCAGACCTGAGTTAATACCTGGAAAACACTGAGAAAATCTGCCTTTACCAAAGGTACCTCACTCAGATTTCTTTCTACAGGTTCAACAATCTCAAATCTTTCATAAAAAGTGAACAGTTACCAAGATGCAGTACAAACTTCATGTCTTTTAAAAGCTTCTGCTTTTTGTTAATTTAAGACTCAAAACAGACCCTTAGGAGGGAAAAACAGACTCTGTTAGAAATGATGATGCAGAAGGGACAAAAACCTCTCCAAAATGTGACAAAAAAAAATTCTCCTTCTCTTAAAAGATAAATGCAAAAAGCATTTTCAAAACCAACATGGTGCATCTCATCTTTTACTTAGGTACAATAGGTTATTAGCTGCTGTATTAATAAAAATTTGGACTCTGCAACTCTAAAATATAGGCATTTGTGAATCGGTCATTCATTCATGGGCATTACCTTTCCATTACATTAAAGTTTGCTCTCAGAAAGTAAATGCTAGTCTTTTCTGTTTATATACTAAATGTGTTTGAATCTTGCATGTTTCTTGTTATCACTGAAAGGACAAGACTGTCATCAAATACAGTCCTCAATTATTTATATAATTGTAATATTAGTGGAGTATATTCAGTCTGTAACAGAATCAAAAGTTGTACTTATTACGAATTAAGATTTCCATGGATCTACCAGAATGATGTGAAAGTGTTTTTTTTTTCTTTCCTAGCAATTATGTTCAACAAAATTTAATAAAACCCATAAGTAACATATATTATCAGTTATGGTGGTGTTTTAAGTAAAGTTTACATAAGAAAATATATTTTAAAAAAACAGAACTTGAAACGTTGAACTTTGAAGCTCTTTAAAAACAAAGTTTATTTCCATTACCCATCATGCAAGAATTTTCTACCTGTTTTTGTTTCATTGCTCATTCATTTATTTAAATATGATTAGAAGTATAATGACTTACATATTATTTAGAAAGACAAAGTTCTGTTATATTAATGGAAATATGTATAGTTCAGAGTTACAATGCAGAAAGACTCCAGAACATTTTGTTTCCTTATGGAAGCAAATGCATGTAAAGTAATAATCTAGAAGTTCCTATCACTTAATAAAAGAACATTTTTAGTAATTAATAACATTTTATCTGATTGAAGTTATGAGCTGTTTTCAGACTATTTTATTTCTTTTTGTAGATATTAAGAAATTCTCTATGAAGGAACTAAAAATACTTTCAGAAAGTTTTAATATTCTGATCTAAAAATGATAGTGGCTTTTTACCACAAGACCGCCTATTCAGTGGTAAAAATATTTCAGATTACAATAAGCCTCACTTGGAGTAAAATGAGAAAAAAGCTCTCCCTGTCAGGAAAAGAAAGAAGTATTTTAAATATCCTTCATCTTCCATCTAACATTTTCAAGAACTTTATTAGACAAAAAAGTCTTTCTGAAATCTGCTCTGAAAAGCACTGTTGGACACCAACCTCAGTTAATTCAAATGCAAATAAGCTGTGAACTTCAACCTACTTCAAGCAGTCAGTGCAAGCTTTGCCAGCTCTCCTGTCTTTTAACTCTTTAGAACTTCTTGTTTTCTTAAGTTTTGCACAACTCAGCAATGCAGTCAAATAATTCACCACTAATTACACATAGTGTATGCCAAAAAAGAGTGATTAATTGAATAGGGTAGTAAGGGTAAATACCTGCATAAACATTGCTATCAAGTAAAGCTAAAAATAGATAACAAATACATATTTTCAAGTCATTCCCATAGCCACTTGGTAAGGCCCATACCTGGCTAGACCACAGCAACCTCCCTTGACCAGTACATTTAGCCAATACAAACAGAAGTAACAATGGCATAGAGGAAATGAGAGACACTGGCAATAAGGGAACATTTTTGAAGCAGTTCTGCCGCTGTAATTGTACAGAAAATTCTTGATCTGCATTGCTCCATCCGAATGAAGACATATCTGTTAATAAATGCAACTGCTGGAAAGGAACACGACCTACCTTCTAGCGGACAAGACTTTGTAACCCAAAATCTAAAGAAAGATCTTGTAAAATAGCAGAAAAGAGAATGAGCCTGTAGGTTTGATTTCTCTTGAATATTTTTCCTGGGCATTAGTAATCCTTGATATTGGAGGTGTTAGAGGGAGTTTGACATGGCAATATTTACAACTCTTAGTCAACCCATAGCCTTCTCAATGTCTCCTTACTACAGAGAAAAATTTCATCTTCTAATAATATAAATATGTTCTTTGTCTTTTCTGTCTACCAAGAGCCAAGAAAAAGCACACTGTATTAAATATGTATAATATCTTATGCAAACAAGTTTCCAATCTTTTCATTTGCTGACAGTTATTCCCTATGCCTCAGAAGAAAAAAAAAAAAAGCCTGAAGTGAAAAATGGGATTAAACAGATTTACAAACAAACTTGCTAATCAAATTATTTTACTTTAAAATTAAGTACCATAATAGGCCAAGCTACACTGAATAATTAATGATTATTGTCCCACTTTTGCTTAGAAAGCCTGAAAAACAAAGTCAAGGGTGGCATTTAATTCATTGCTTCCCCTTGAGTCAGTGATTCACTCCTGCAATATTTAATGGCCAGAATTACTCCTGAAACATTTAACATCCAGAATTATCCCATAATATTTGCCAAATTGGAGAAAAATATTCAGAATTGACTTCATCAATTTCATTTGACCTGTTACCTTTGAGAAATCAAAGCCAAGTTCAGATTCATTAAAAGGCAGAATTATTCCTATTGGAGTTCCACATTTATATTTAGGTTTATAACTAACAAAACTGAGTAGAGCCTTGTTTTCATTACTAGTTTAGTCTCTAAAAGTCAGGGAAGAATGACAAAAAATTTACATTTTCTAAAATGTTATATAAAGTCACATGAACAGCATGCATTTGTCTAAGGAAAATAAAAGTTTGGTATGTATTAAAGACATAATTTGTGTGATTGTAACAGTTCTTTTCTTCTAAAATTGAATATCTTTGCTTTTTTAAACAAATATTGAGGATTACTGGATAAACTCACACACAAATAAATCTGAATGACACACTGACATGATTAGGTAAGTCTAGAACACACCTACAACTGAGCAACCACAGTGTTTGGGCTTTTACTGATCACCATTTGCTGTCAAGGGCCATAACCCAGCAAATAACCAAGTGATCCACTTTCAAAAGTAAGTTTTGGAACCCTGACAGGTTGTGCATGTGTTGATATTTTCATTAGTTATAGGTATATTCCCTCACATCCATATCTTTGTGTGTTGCTCAGCACAAGCAGGGTCTATAAAGTAGCTCTTTAAACAGGGAGCTTCCTTGAATCCTGTTTTTATAACAAAACTCTTCCCTAATTTTGCATTAGTTCTGCAGTGGGCTGTTTGGCAAGTCATTAACATGTGGGGTTTTCTCAGCTGTTGCGTGCTGATGATAAAGGCCTTGGAACTGCATTTTATACCAAATCATATCCTTACAAGTTTACAAATATGCTTGAAGAAAGTTTATTACTGAAGACAGACTTTTTCTAATTAGAACCAGTGACTAAAATGGCTATGGACCACACTGGATGTATATGTATATTTAGAACACCATTTTGTTGAAAAATAACAGTGCCATTTTGCTCCCTTCTGAGTCTACATACCATTTAAAATCTCCCTTTTTTAAACATGATTTACAAAGTAAAGCAACCTAGTACGAATGAAAGTAAAACATTACATAGAAAATAAAATCAGATATAAGACGTAAATTTAAAAGCACAAGATTAATGTCTTAGCATCAAAGTTTATCATGTGATTGATATTGGTAAAATGACTGATCTCAACAAGGTCAATGACTTTTAATTATGTAATGATGGAGATAGCCTTTTTTCCTGTTAACAGGACTGTATGTATGAATAAAGACTACTCAAGTGAACAAGGATTTGCAGGTTCAGGACCTGTATAAACATCAAAAGTTCGGCCATATAATTAATGGGCTGGGGGTTATTCTGTTGGGGGGGGAGGTTCCCCCCAGTTATTGTACTGTCAACACTACATAGTTCAAAATAACTTTTTCAGAATATTTTTGTAATGTCTACTTTCGAAAGTAAGCATCCTGAATCTCCATACCTTAAAAAGCATCATTCAAAATTATATCAAAATATTTCAAAGAGAATTAATATTCATGTCAATGATGGATGCTAAGAGCTGTCCTAACTTATGGGTAGACTATTAATGAAGGTTTGTATGCAGTGCAAGTGCTCTGTAATAAACTTTCTTTCCCTAATGTTGAGAGAGGAAAGAAATAGTTATTTTGTGATTAGAGAGAGGGGGAGGGGCAGAGGGACAGAACAGTAAAACATATTTCCTAATTCTACCCAAATGTAATGAAAGCCTTGGCAACCTAAACAACTTTCTCCTTAATTTGCTTGCTTTCAATTTTACTCATCAGTAGCTCTGTGCTGCTGCCCGATGGTTATCTTTTTACTGTGTGCTTTTCATCAGCTAGAGTATAAACAATCCACCTTAACATTAAGTAAATTATGTAGGAGCAAAAAAAAAAAAAAAAGCTACAACACTATGAAACAGTCTCTTTTCATCAGCTTCATCTCATCAGCAAAAGTTACCTTATGCTCACAGTTACTACAACTGCTAGCACTTATGCAGGACAACTGTGCAGAGAAATACTTGTGGTTTAGGTCCCAGCTCCCAAGACAATTTATCACAGCCAAAAGAGTATGAAATGCTACATCATCCTAAAAAATACAAGGTGAGGACCTCATTTGCCTGCTTGTTCTGTTCAAACATCACAGTAGCACTGACTAGCAGCAGCAACCTATTCCTTCTGTAATCAGCCTTAATCTCAGACAAAAATCCCTGTGTGGTACTCAGCTCTTTGTGTGCAGAAATCCTTGCATGGCACTCAGCTCCACTTGTGCAGAAATCCCTGTGTGGCACTCAGCTCTGCATGTGCACAACTCTGACAACTCTCACAGAAGCAGCAGCAAACTCCTCGCTGAAGCAGAGCTCCCTACCAAGCTTGTGAAAGGTTAAACAGTGCTGAAAGAACACTTCATCTGCCCACGTTTCTCAGTTCTATTCAAATACCAACAACAGCAGTCCTAGAAATGCAACATAATACAGTATTATTAAATACAAGATTTGCATTTACGCCTAGCTGCAGCCTGGAAGCAGGCCTGATGTTCAGCCAACATCAAAGGAAAAAAACCCACAACTTTCACGGACACACACAGAGCATATTGACCTTGGAGGTAGAGGTGGTGATGATCCTTTTCATAAAGGTGCTGTTTCACAAGTTCACAGTGTTACACTGCCGAATTGTTCGTCAACTAACAAGGTATCACCGTCCTTCTGTTACACACACATACAGGCACGCACCAGAACACAGAGCAACATAGAGCTATTCTTTTAAATCCTCGCTAATTCCTACTTTACTCTCTACTTGCCAGAATGACCTCACGTATCCCCTCTTCCCTCAGACAGAATCAGTCGGAGCTTGTCTAGTCCCCCAAACCCGGTGTTTATACAAAGAAGGTTCTGTAACATCTTTTGAGACATTTTTATAATATTCAAGATTTCTAAAAGAAAAAATATTCTCAAACATCCAAACATTACCCTAAGAGCCAGTTTTCAATAAAAATAAGCCTCTTAACTTCTCATTCATATTCATCTTGTGTCCACATAGCCCTTTTCACTGAAAACTGCACCCCTACACCGACCTAAGGGCTGACAGGGTTCCAACTTTGCTCTGCCTTTAATTGCCAGCTCCTCCATCCCATCTGGCACCCATTTATGTGAAATACAGATAGATAGATAGGTATTAGTAATGCTGCTTACCTTGTCCAAGAGTGACTAAAATCCACAAGGGGGAAAAAAAGAAAAAAAAGAAAAGAACAGCTCGCCGTGTCCTCGTGCAAATCGCAAAGACGGGAACACTTCTTCCTTTAACAAAGCCAAGAGCGGGCCCGCCGCGGTCCAGAGACGGAGCCAGCAGTCCGGAGCGAAACTCGCGGCAGCAGTTCCCGGCGGCGGCGCTTCCCAAGCACGGAGCGGCGCTGGAGCACGAGGCGGCCGCAGAGGCGCCGACGGGGAGGCGGCGCGGGCGCGCGCCCCTTCAGCACCGGCCGCCCCGGACAGCACCGGCCGCGCTGCCGCCGCGAGACGGAGCCGCCCCCGCCGCGCGGCCCGGCCGCTCTCGCGCGCCCCCGCGGCGCCCCCGCGGCCGCCCCGAGGGCTGCACGCCGGCTCCCCGCTGCGCCCAAACTTCTCTTGAACTGCCGTCCTCCGCTTCCTTTTTTGTTTTTTTTTGTTATTATATTTTTTTTTTAATGGGACGGGAAAATACAGCGCCTCCGTGTTTCCCCACCCCTTCTCGCCAGAGGGCTCCCAGCCCACGCGGGGGTTGTTGCCCCGGCAGAGTTCACCGTCTCCCTCCTTCGGCTTCCCCTCCGCGTCTCCCCCTTCCCGCGGTGCCCAGAAACCCGTGTCCCCGGGCGGCGGCACCCAGCGCCCCGGGCAGATGGCAGCGCGGGCGCCGCAGCGAGAAGAGCAACTGCTGTGAAACAGCGAGTAATTCCTCGCTGAAGCACAGAGGGTTGTTGTGCTTGCACGCTTCAAGCAGGGTGGGTGTTATGCAATATTTATAAGCTTTAATATATCAACGGGCTATCTGAAAGCTCAAGTATGCTGGAGGCTTTGCACAGCCTGTGTCGGTAATCCCTACTGTCCATACCAAATTTCAGTGCTTGAGCGTCGAGGTGGAGCTCACTGATAACCCATGCCAGACACAGTGACATGTTGCTGGGAATCATAATTTAGTTCTGAAAAACATACAGGAAAAAAAGCACCTTGAGATAAGACCATTAATTATGTACTCTGTTTATAAGCAGTAAAAGAGGTACCTTTGGACAAACAGAAATAAACAAAAAAAAAACCCAACTGGAAGCTAGTGGCTTAAAAAATTAGAAATACGCATATGTGAAATCAAGCAAAGAAACAGTAGCCTCACTTGAATCTGCTTTATTGTGAGATAACAGGTTTAGTTATCTGATTTATTACTTTTAAATTAATCCATTTCACCACTTCTAAAGAGTAGCTACTTCATCTTCAATGTGAAATCATTATGAAAATTAAGTATCTACTCATCATGCCATTATAGGTTACCTGTTTCGTGCCTTTTGGGAAAATACATTACAGATTAAAGTATTAAACTGTCTTTAAATCACCCATGACTAGGGTAAAGCCAGACAGAGGTCAGCTGCTCTGACGTACATCAGCTTTCTAGGTTAATTACACTTGTGGCAACATGTGGAACAAACTTGTAGTAAGAAAAAAAACTAGGTAAAACCTAAAAACCTGAACTAGTTAAGATAGGAAATGGGATAAGTTGGATTGCATTAGTTTGTTACTATTTTGTGAGGCAGTTCTTAGTGCACTGCTAATTAGGTCAAAGCACTACAAGAAGAAACATGATTAACTTTGACACGCAGAGTGTAGAATATAAAGCCAAATAAACCAGACTTGCATTGACCCAACTCCTTATAATTGCCAGTTATCATGAAGGCAGCTTGTCTGGCATCTGTGTAGCATTTCTGAACCCCTATCATTTTACTTCTCCCCTGTTTTTTTCTCTTAACCCCTCTCAGGTTCTTTGCAAAGTACAGACAGAATAAAATTCCACTCCTTAATGACAATTTTTGCAGTACAAAACTGATTCTGAGTCTACCAGCACAGCTGCACCAGAAACTCCCTTGGGACAGAGGTAAACCCAAAACCAACTTGTTCAAAACTAGGAGGAAAATGAAGCACTGTGAGAGTGAACAGGGATCTTGCACATACATTCTCCTTCGCCATTATGAAAGTACATAAAACAATCAACAATTACATGAATGTTTTATATAACCCAATTAATGAAGTAGTTAGGAAATCTATCAAATTATGAAAGGTTTGACATAGCATAACTTACTGCTTGGCTTTGCAAATTAGTAGACAAATAACCCCAAAAATAGCACATGGAAAACCTTTAAAAAAATCTGAAAATCTCTGTATCTTGGGAGAACTTACACTCTTAAATTTGAGTGTAAATAATGATACAACAGAGTAATACATTAATGTATCTTGGCATTCTTGCATTTTTGAGAGTGTTTATCTGATCGTGCTTATCTTTCTTCTTTGTCCACTCTCCGTGATATTCAATTTAAAAGCTCATATTTAATTAAAATTACTTTGATGTATTTGTAGTGAATACTTTCTTTCTAACTTTCCCTCTAATATAGATCTGTATCAGCTGTCATAGGCTCTAGTTGGAAAATAAACTTTGCCTATTCGTATCCTGACATCTGTCTTCTGCTAAATGGATACTATCTACAAGCTCCATTTTGTGCAGTGTTGAATCTATTTTTATACACACAAAAAAATATGCTAATGAATTGATTTTTTAATTATTTTGACTTGTGACCCATACATTACATCATCATTTTTAGCAGTTCAAACATTTTCATCCACAGAGTATTGCACTGGGATATTACTTCACTTGATGTAATGCAAACCAATATACTCTACTCTAATGAAGAATTTATACTGTGTTTAGCCATTAATTGTTAGTCAAGAGAGACTGCTGCTGCTTGGTAATATGTTTCTGGTTTCCATAACCTCACTTTGGATACTTTATGATAGTATCTTACAGATCCCATACAGCATGCCACACAATTTTCAGAGTTTGGTATACTCAAGTCCCATGTGCTTGACAATCAGTTATGCTTGGTTTTTATTTTTGTACCCCAATTACTATATTTGAAGCACTGCCATTGGGCAAAGGAGAACCCATGCAGCAAGTACTGATGTTTTCTTGTAAAGATGAGAAACACAGAGGAACTTCAAAGCTGGCTTATGTTTTTAAGACTATAGGTGTTAATAACAAAGATTCCCTATTTTGTATTTATGAGATGCTGCTTAATATAAGATCCAAGCAGAAAATTTTGTTTAAGACAAATAGAAGGCCAAAGTCTCAATATGTCAAAGGAAAATTAATGCAAATAACACATGGTAAAAGTTGTTTAGCGACCCATTCAGTATTTGTCCATGTTGTGGTTTAACTTCAGCTAGCAGTCCAAAACCCAGATAGTCCAAAACATATGCTCTCATACTTTACAGCCTATCCATAACTCACTGAAGTTAGAACAGCAGTCACTTTCTTTGACTGATTTGTATCTCCTTTTCTACTGCAAATAATTCTGGATAAGGGGTTACGTTCCTTGTAAACAGCATTGCATTCAAAATAAATGCTGAATTAGAGAGTAAGTAGTATTTCAGAAGTGACTATTTTTCTTTTTTTGGCTTTTCTACTCATAGCACTTCTAAAGCTAATTTTTTTTTAATTTGTTCTTGGGATTTTGTATTAACAATCAGTAAGGGGAAAAATATGAAATTTCCCAAACTTGCACTGTTAATCACTCTTCAGTTTATTTCAGTAACTTCCGTGTGGCTTGGTACCCCTCACCACCTGCACATTCAATTTATTTTTCTGTGATATGTCTTTCAACATTCAAATTTGGAAAAGCATTCTTGGGAACACTTATTGAAGAATTTAAGATATTAAAATCTGATACTATCAAGTATTAATTAATTTGTTGTCCCAACTAACCTGACAGTTACAATATAGTAAACAAGACTAAAAAAAAAAAAAAATTTTTTTTCTTTGAATCAAGAATATGCAGCACTTTAAAAACACTTGCATTTGTAGCTTACTAATAAAAATAATTTTAGGCACTGATAGATTCAAGCAGCGATGAAATCTTATTTCATAATATGCAATCCAAAGTACTGCCATTTGTAGGGTTTAATTTCCACTTCTACTTAACAAATTATGCCTTTTTTTTTTTTTTTTGAAGACAGCAGCAGCTGCCCCTTCAGTGCAGCTGTTACTGGTGAAGATCATTGATTAGCTTGAAGTCAATGACAGCAAAGGAACTCTTAGGGTGCTCTGATATGGGATAGCGTGAATAATCCTCCAAATCTCTCTCTTTTGCACACACACAGCATGAAGTTTGGACACATACATCTTTCCCTCGTTTTCCACTCATCTAATTCATTCAATGTCTGTTCACTGTTTTAATGAAAGATGATAATGCATCCACTATAAACTCTGTCCTGAAAAAAAAGCACAAGAATGTACTTAGACCTGGACCAGTGCTTTTATAACAGCAGGGCATCATAAGCACCAGAATGACAGACACTGGCAAATGGCATAGAAGAAAATTAGCTTACTTGTGGCTTGGAGAAAGGTTGTGCCAACCATCTGTCACAGGAGATCTCCCAAATGACAAAAAGGATCATAAAAGCACATTAAGGTTTTTCCCATATCTCCTCAAAGTGGGTTCTTACAAAGGGACTCAAATAAAAGGAATATGCAATATTGTTCACACACAAGAAACCTATCTTTGAAATTCATCAAAATAATTCAAATTTATACCACAAAACAACAGATGTAAACTCAGGAGGGGAAAAAAGCCTAGACTCTGAGGTTAGATCTGTAGATTTTTCCATTATTTATAATCAAATAAATGGTATAAGTTCATTTCAGTGTGTAGCAGCTTTGCAGAGGTAGTAATTCTGACAAGATGACATTGTCCCCGTTCTCATCTTGTGAATATAAAGTAACAACTGATTAAACAGTAAAGAGATAATACACTACAGAATTAATATCCACATTAAAAATTACTATTGAAAAATAATTAGGCAATAAGGATAAATATTTAATTTCTTATCATCCAGCTTTTTTCAACTTCATTTGGAATCAAATAATTTCATTATTCATTATCGCTGAAATCTGAAAGCATAATACCACTCGATAGTAGATAATACAGATTCTATTAAAAAAAAAACTCCACACAAAGAGAAGCTGCAGATACTCAATTTCAGTGCTTAGTCATTACGTTTATAAGAGATCTCTTAGGGCATCTACTGGGGAACCTTAGCATTGCATGTCAAAGAAAGGAACCTGTAAAAAGAGTAAGAAAGAAGGAACAAGTCCTCTTTTTTTTTTTTTTTTTTTTTGCGCCAGATTTAAACGAACATTAATTCAAACTATTTTTTTTCTTCTGCTGGGCAGCCCTCGTTCGATTGACTGGAGCATTTAAAGCAAATAACCAAATGAGAAAACTTCACCACTGAAGGTATTCACTGACGCAAATGAAAGAGCTAAAACTCTACGTTTCAGAATTTGGCAGCTCATTCAATCCTGAGTATTTAAATGTGTATTAAGTTAAATATATCATGCTATTTTGCATTAAAAAGTTTATTAAAACTGTAATGAGAAATTTAATTTATACGAATTATATATTAATGAGAGCGTCAAAGTCTTTGGATTAGGCTTGTTTGTTCTTTAAGCTGGTGGTTCCAACATATTTAGATACTTTGATTTTTGAATTTTTACCTATGAAATTCTATGGTAGTAATCCTGACATCTGTACACATTTTCCATGATTTATTTCTGTCCACTAATACGGAATATTCTCTATTTTGAAGCTCATTTTCTCAAAGTCCCCCATGAGTGATTTCTGGAGACATATGCTGCATAGCTAGGAGTTTAGCTGGACTGTGATAGAATAGAAAACAGTTGTTTAACTTATTTTACAGAAAGGATAGCTTTTGAAATTTAGTGGATGAAGTAGCAAGAACCCTATATCAGCCTTATAAAGATGGATTTATTTTTAAGTATAAGTTCTGTAAGGCACTCTCTCTCTTCCCTTAACATATTTATGTGTTTTCCAAGAGACAGTGACCTGTAACAGTTACATGAAAACTCTAGGGAAATCTGTCTGATACCTTGTTAAAAAACACACTACCACCAAACCCAAAACAATAACGCACCTAACCTGACGCTGAGGCACATTAACAAATTGTTAATATCCACTATCACTGCAGCTTATGTAACCTGTTCCCAACCAATAAAAATCCCCTTGAGCAGCAATGGGTAAGTATCATCCTTTATTTTATGCATTATTATAGGAATTAAAACTCACAAGAAACTTTAAAAAGCCCTGTAGACTTCTGTGGCAATGCTTAAACATAAAATGTGCTCAAAGGCCCTGTGCAGTTTGTAAGCATCCATGAATCGTCTAAACATTACAGCACTAGAGAATGATTTCTCCTACAATCTGAAAGTTCCTGCATTTGTCCTAAATCTGTGTGATGGAGATGAAGCATGATCACTTGTTTTCAAGTGGTGGCATGCCTGGAACAAAAGTCTAAATTACTATACACTGTTGTGTAGCCTAATTCACTCCTAGCCATGTATCTCATCATATATCTGATTCCATCCCAAGTTGTACTAAGAATATAAAGGAACCAGTTCTTCAAAGAACGCACTTACTCGCTTTGAAGCAGGTAGGTCTGTGAACTCTGATATCTGCACAGGGTAAGAGACATTTTCCTACAGTTCTGGAGAACAAGAGGAGAATATAATAAGGTTCATAGGCACATCTCACCCTGTTTCTCCTTGAGAGCGATCAGCTTGTCCCAGAAGAGCACAAGGAATATTAAATTAGGCAAGTATTCCGGCTTATTGTCTTTGTGATTTTGATATTGCAGAATTTTTCCATTCTTTAGGAGATAAATTTCATCAAAGGCTCATACTGATATTACAACTACTAGATATGGTAAAGAATGCAGTGAACTTTTCAGCTGGGAGACGATGTCATTATTCTACACATCAGCTAGTTTACAGTTCTACTCAGCCAGGATCCTCCTTTGTCTGTTCAGACAACATTATAACAATCTGAATCAGAACAACGACAAAACACAACAAAACAAACAACCACCACCCAAAAACCAACCAAACCAACCAAACAAACAAGCCAGTCCATTTAAGAAAAATCGACATTTCATCCCTTGCATCCTAATCTCTTCTTTTGCCCTTGCAACTAATTTCTAACCGTTTTGCCACTGCTCCTGCAGAGAGGAATGGTGTGATGTAAAAGGGATAGTGTGGCAGAGTCATGTTGGCAAATCCTAATGCAAAAAAAAAAAGATATCTTTATATTTCTTACTTACTTTTGTTCCTGGGACAAAATTAAAGCTGTAGCCTTATATTCTGCACAAATTTTATTTAATTTTCCTTTCTTTTTCATAGGTAGCTCTAGAAATTTTGACTCTCACAAGAAACCAACTTACTCCTGCCAGTAATATGGTGTGAAGTAGGCACACATTTCTTAAATAATATGAGAGATGTTAAACAGCTACTTAAAACTCTTCAGTTCTTGTACATCTCTATGAACCCAATTCAGGACTCAGCTAGCTCTCCTCCAAAACTTAGTTAAAGTGATGGATCTTTAATTACATATGACATACTATCCAATTAAATGTAGAAAATCTATTTTCATTGGTACAGTAATATTTGAAAAGCTGAGATTTGCCAAAAAATCAGATTTTCTCTAAGTCCTTTAGTCAAGAAGGAAAAAAAAGAGAAAATATAGTGTTTTACAGCTTGTTAAATATTCAGTTTAAAGACCTTTTTTGTGGTTTATCATACCCTTCATGACATTTCTATTGGAGTCAGAAACAGGCCAAGTAGGCCCTTGTTCTTCATTTCTGTGAATTCATAGAAATTTGTTTGAAAAAGGTTACCCAGTCACATATGAATATAATGAAATTTGGAAGTGAAATGCTAGGAAAAAATAAGATCTTATTTTGTTTCTAAAAGAAATTACAAAGAAGTTGCTGAAGGTCATTATAAAATAAATTTCTGTGTTTATCCTTATTCTGTGTTTATCTTATTGCTTTACTATTCACAAATACAGGAGACATCACTCCTATATATTTCCACAAGAAAAGAAAATGATGCCCTCTTTTTGTTTAAATGGGGAAAAGAATACTGAGAGGCTAAGCTGTTTAAGCAGTCACAACAGAAATCTGGGGCACTGCTGGGAACAGAAGTTTCCCATTTCTTTTTCATTCTTAATCACATGATAATCCTGCCTTATCAATCAGCATGTCTATTTAAAAGCAGTGATACAAGTCATCACAAGTAGTGATGATCTAATATTTTAGTATAATCGAAAAAGACACACAACTGAACTTCAGAGAGAGTTCAGAAAAATCACAGCATCCATGCCTCTTAGCATAAATGGTACTGGTTGCCTGATATAATCCAATACTATTGACTCAAGAAAACTATTTATAGTCTCTGTAAACTACCCCTGCTGTGCTTACTTGCTTAGTGTGTGTTACAGAATATACAAGCACGATATTATTTCACTAAAAGAGTCCAGAGATACATACAGTAGTTATACTGTCAATATTTTGACACAGGATCAAAATACATGCCACACTTTTGCATTTGCATCTCTGCTAAATCATTTACTTGTTTTTAGCCAGGAAGCCAACATCATTCTAAAGTTTCAGAATTCAAAGGTTTACACAGTACATAGTGCACATTATAAAAATCCATTAGGTGCTACTTGGAAGTATAGATGTTTAAGATATTAAGTGACATCCATATAAGATTACATTAGAAAGCTCTAAGAAAAGACTAATACGTTGCTAAATAAATCATCAGGTTTGAAATGCAGGTGCAATATGCATAGTCAATTTGCACATTTCTGTAAGCATCTATATTCTAGTACAATTTCTGTTCACATACACCACAACTGGTTTTCTCCAGAAGCTCTTTGTTCAGTGAATAAATATGGGTGAGACAATGTCTGCTTGCAAAAGCTGTTTTCTTTGGGCATATGAATTGCTAATCACCTATAAGGTGTTTGTTCTTAGTGATTCACTAAGCAACAAAGAGGGAAAAGTCAAGTTTCAAAGCAGGAACCGGGTGGATAAACCCAAGCAGCCTGTCCTTACTCCACATGCAATCATGTACAACATAAATTTAGTCTTCTGCAACTAGTAATGTTTTCTATGGGAAGTATTTTACTCACAATGTATTGGTGTTTTTCACAATCATGAAGGGTGATAGAGAAAAAACTGAAGTTGTGATATAGACAGAGAGGCGTGGATTAGGTAAAGTGGTTAACAACCAATATTGAATTGGCAATATTAAAAATAGGGGCAGAAGACATGGGGTTGAAGCACAGAAACATAGAACTCAGCATTATATTTCTAGGAAAGAGTATTTCCTGAGAGAAGCACCAATGGAACAACCAAAGAGGCTAAATGGCAGGATAAGATCACGGACAAAAAAGTTCTCTGGACAGCTGAGTACAGGAAGTAGAAAAAAAAAGTGATTTAGGAGACAAAAGAAAGAGTTAAGGAATAGAAAAAAAAGCAAGTGAGAAGGAGGAAAGGAGAACAAAATTAAATTTCTAGAACAAGTGGAAGGGCTATAGACAGAGAATGGATAAGAAAACTCAGTACATAGGATATCGAGGAAAGGAAAAAGAGATAAAAAGAGATCACCTCATGTTTCACCCACTATTTTTTTTTTCTGGAAAGCACTCAGCAAGATTTTGTTCAAAATGAAAGAAGTAAAGGAGAAACTTTGAGAGATGAATCATGAATGGTTTCATTAATGGTTCCATCCAGAGAATGGGAAACTGTAAACAAAAACTCACTCTGAATTGCAGGACTAAGAAAACTCAGTTCAGTACCTGTTTAAAAATAACAATTTGTAAGTCATGTTAGAATGTCTTTATCTATTGCAGAACAGAATAAACCCAAAGTAAGTTGGTAATCTTGATAATCTTCTATTAAAAGTTGTCTACAGATGAAGATTTATTCACCTAATAAATTCCCACATAAGTTTGAATAATGGATATATTTGAGAACAAGTGATTTGGCAAATACAGAAATAGCAAAATTAATGAGTTATTTATGCAATATATTTGCTCAGTTCGGTTAGATAGTACTCTAAAAATGCAAGTGAAAAAAAGAAATCAACAGCACAACACATTTGTTCAAATGTATTCCAGTAATTCACACTACGTATAGGTTTTACTGGACATAATGGAGCTTATAGCGGAATTAGCAACAATACCTGGATAGTGGATAATTACCCAAAGGTCTTTAGAATAAAGTCATGTTGCATTCAAACCTGTGCTACATGCCATGCAGTACAAAGCCCTATTAGGAGAATTACCTAGACCAGCCATAAAATGTAGCAAAATTACATTCTCTTATTTAAAACTGCTATTCTCATAGAACCATATATTAGTCTAAATGTATGTGGATGCAAGACAAAATTAGTGTGACATTTTAAGTATCCCAACTGTGGCTGCTAACCCCATCATAGAACACAGCAATACCTCAGTAGCTATTTTAACGCTAGATCAGATACAGGTGTCACAGAATCACAGCATTGTTAGGGTTGGAAGGGTCCTCTGGAGATCATCTGGTCCAACCCCCTTGCCAAGGCAGGGCTGTAGTAGTAAAGCAGACTAAGATAATATACAACCTACTGGTAGTGCAGATTTATTTAGTGTAAGGAATCTTTGAAATGTAGTTTTAAAATAAAACACAGAATTATTGTGGAGATTATGCTCCCTTTTCTAATTTGGTGGTACAGTAATATTCAGTGGAGTAGCCTCACTTTAAAAAAAAATATGCAAAAACAAAGCCAAGTTCGTTACACTCTGAGTATGCTAAAGCGTTCCAACAGAACAAAAAGAAGACACAGAGTTAAACAAATAGAAAAATGAAAGTAGTTTAACATATTTATTTTCAAACATTAAAAGCAGTATAGCAAGATATTTGATTTGCTGCTTGTGGATCCATTCAACTAAGTTTGCAGTCAGTCCAGTGGATCTATTTGGCTGTGTATATAACAGTGTGTGACTACATATGAAGCAGAGCAATAGCTGCAAAATTAAATCATAGCCAGAAAAGGATGAAAAAGTGCATTGTCATATAAACAAAGTAGCAAAAAAATTCAGTTTATTTAGACATATTTGGGTGCATGGGCCTCATTTCTATCCAGTTCTGTGGAATATTTACCAAGTTCACTTTCATAGAAGACTAAGCCTTCATGTTAGGATGTAGAAGTGCCATTTGAAATCTATAAGCAATGACCAATCAATAAACCTCACCTGAAAATATGGCCAACGTGCTTAAAATTCTATCCTAGCTTTCATATCTTGCTTTTAAATCCCGCAGTCATTACCCATCTGAAACAATTAATTGATTGTAATTAAACCCAAAGCAAGATCACTGCGCAACTTCCCCTTATTCATTAAACTTTATATATACCCAACAGGTCTTCTTAACATACTAATGACCAGTCTGCAAATAGTATACTGTGTACAGGTCAGTTCCTACCGCCTATTTTGAATAAATAGATTTTTCCGTGCTGTTAGCAAAACCATCATAAGGCACACTTCACTTTATATTGATTCTTTCCCAGTGTTGTCTTTAAAAGAATTAAGTAAAATTAATACTGATCCCAGCTGTAACTAATTTTTCCAACTGGTTCCATCTTGCACTCTTTTGGAACTCAACTATGTTCAACTATGTCTACAGATATTTCTGCACAAACCAAACATATTTCTTTTTATGAGTAATCATTATTTTATATTCCTGTTACAGTCTTCCAAATCTCCTAGAAAGGACAATTCTAGTGATTTTAAATGTAGAGCAATGGTATCTATTTGCCATATGACTGAGACTTTTATGTTGTTTCCTTCAGTGAACTCTAAATCAATGAGGCAATTATTTTGATATACTCCCTTAGTTTAACTGAAGATTTAGATACCTAATTTTAAGCATCAAGACTTGAAGAATAATCTTTCCTGTTCTACTTGAGCTCTTCCAGCAGTGTTTGTTTTGATTAGATAAACATAAAATAATTAGAAAACTCTCAATATAAATGTTTTGTTATATTTTAGCACACCTTATCATACTCTATTTTGTTGTACCCCATACAGCTGAAAATTTCATGCTGGCATTAGCAGCTGTGCTTTTTATTTCCATTATCTTTTTTGCCTTTTCCATCAAACATGAAACAGTAGAAAGTCTTTGGTATGCTATATCATATCTGTCACGTGAAGTGTTCTGAAGAGTAAATGTAGAAGTGAAGTGTAATCTGTATTACTGAAAAAATTAACAAGTGGAGCAATCTGTAGAACAATAAACGTTTTCTCTTTATTGCTTTCCTCCTTTCCTTGCAAGTTTGCATAACTCAGAATGTGAATAGCATACATAAAATGATCTTATGGAGAGCTGTGCACTCCACTGCACAATTCAGATCAGAATTTTTAGAAAAGAAAGCATTCTCCTGAGAGATGTGGGCATTTCAAATTTCATCTTTAATCACAACTAAGATGAAAAAATGAAGTTGTTTCCTTTTTAGAATTGGACATATACTTAAAAGAAGACTCTAATCGCGTATTCTTTACTTACAGAAGATGATTAATTCTTCTGATTTTGTGGACTGCAGCTAACTGAAGAATTAAGGAAGTTTTCAATCTAGTTATGTCCAGCTATGTTAAAACAAACAGTGCTATAAAAATCACTGTTAACTTTGATGATCTCTTGGTAATAATAATTATGAAAATTTTAATAAACTCACAAATATTGAAAGCATCACACTTTCATAATACAGAAAAAAATCACTGATATAGTTATAGTATTTAGTTGTATAGTCTTTATTTTGATTTATTGTAATTTTTTATTATATTCTTTTTATTTTGTACTTAAGAAATGTGGTTTTTTTCCACAAATTCAATATAAACCTCAAAATTATACCTATACTGCTTTCATCTTCTTAATTTTCAGGTTTTTGACACCTTTTATACAGACCTCATTTTATCGTTCCTTTTGAGTTTTGTCAAATAATGAGTATCTTGTATTTTTCCAGGTGTTTTAAAGCTGCTCTCCTGACATCAAAAACTCAAGAATCTGATTATCCCCAAATAAAGTTCTTGTTACATACTTTAAATTGTTCTTGATTGATTTATTTTGTGTGGAGTTTTAGTCAAAGTATACCCAACACAAAGGAGGTATAAAAATTGTGAACCTAATGAATTCACAGTCAGTGTCAAAAATTGTAGGAGATAAATGCAAGGCAGCATTCAAACATGTGACAATACAGTGACCATGATTTTGGCTAAAATGCCCATAACATCATCACTTTTGGTAGTGATGGTTTAACATGCTGTTCTATTTCTTATACAGAGGTATACAGAAAATTTTAGGGACGTTTTAATTCTGAATTGAGAACAAAGTACCTGTGAAAACTCTTGAACACAGTTTTACAGAAACATCCGTGATAATAATTCTACTCCTTATCTCACCTATATTATCCAACAAAAGCTGATGTTTCTGAAGTGTCCGTGGCTTAACACAAAGACTCTGAAGTGTGTCTAGCAGTTACCAAAAAAAGCAGCCAAAGGTATAAATATGAATATTATTATTTGAAATGGTTTAGGAGAAAAAAAAATACAGTCTACGGTGGGATAAGTTCCTGTATCCTGATGCGGAAACTCTAAGATTTACATGTTATTACTAAATGATAGTTTTAACTATTCAGAGTTGCGCATTTTTTTGTTTTACTTGCTAGGCTTTTGTTTTGTAGTTAAGCTTGCTGAGGTACTGTTGTGATGATCAAAGTTCTGTTTGTTACTGAGTAGTGTATTACCTGGAGACCATAATAAAAGAAAACAGTCTCTTTCCTTCCTCACATTAGTCCCTGTCATAGCAACGCTGAAAACGCAACGGCCTTAGAAAGGCAGCAGAAGAATCAGAGCATTGAGGAAGCCACTACAACTAGTTCAACAAGCATAATAAGTAATCTAATGTTTTCAGACATGATAATGCAATCTACTGAACTCATCCATCTTGCTCTTATGAGTAAACAATTCCTTTGCAACCTCAAACTTGCCTGTGATAATACAACTCCCTGGTGAAAACCCAGCTTCCAGGTACAGGCAACCTGAGTTTTTGATTATCAATTCTTCCTTGTGAAATATGAACTTTCTCTGGTGTCAAATTGATTAAAGAGTGATACTTTTTGTGTCCTGGTTTTTAGTGCAGCTACCTGGGGAACTAATTTGAGAAAGAAACAGAATGTTTTAATTTTGTATGAGAACTCAATCTGTAGATTAGGTAGCGTGCTCTAAATTTGCTAATGTTTAACTGACTTAGCAAATTAATTTTAGAGTTAATACATGGAAACTTCCATCAGCTAAAAGTATTATACAAGACCAGGTTTGCAGTCTCCCAGCTTTACTAATACCATTCATTTTCCTCATCCTGCACAGAGTATTTGATGTCTCATACTAGCAAAACCATTAAATCAACAAAAATGTGGAAAAATAGTTTTTCCATATCTCGGCCTGTAAGAATTCAGAATTGCACTTTGACATTTGCAGGTTTTGCTTCGTTGTTTTTTACTATTTTCCTTACTTAAATACTTAATCGTGCTTTAATATTATAAACTATTAGATGTAGAATTATTATACTGTGGACATATAAATTATTAAACTGCAAGCCTTGTACGAACCATTTATTTTTGCTAGGTTTAATTTGTTGCCTTTCATCTAGATCAATCATTTCTTGTTTTACATGAATGCTTACCAGTAGCTGCTTTGAGAGCCTCTGTCAATCTCTCCCTCTCTTTAAGCTCTTTTCCGCATATAGTTCTGCATCTCTTATTTTTATCCCATATTTTTTAACTCTCTTCAATCTTATTAAATCCTGTGCAATACAATATAATGGCCAGATGATTCAGTGGTTCCCATCTGTACAGGAAAAGCTCTGGTAGCATCAGTGAGGATTTTTATGTAAAATCCTCTCATCTGGGCAACATTATTGTGCAGTCTATCAGGGAGACTTTATGAAATCATAATTCTTTCAAATTCAGAGAAAAACAACCACCACACGCTCAAGGGGTAGGATTTTACCCATTCTGAAGCTTGCCCTGCCTTTTGTTTTTTTGTGTGATATAAGGACCTTCTAGTACAAAAGGTATAATTTGGAGTGGTTTTAAAAATGGGAAGTTATCTTTTTTTTTTTCATTTTCAATCCTAAATCTCTAAAGAAGTATGGTAAATTTAGATTCTAGGCATTGGTAGCAAAAGGGCTTATTCTGACAGTTTTCAGCCTTTTATTTCTATTATTCTTCTGAAGCATGCGTTTGATATGCCTTGAATGCTATATATGCTGAGATTGCTCCTTCATTTCCCTTTATTTTGTTGGCTTTATTTTAAGACTGTTGACCACAAAACAACACGGCTGCTACAGAATGCTCAGACTTTTTCACACGTTGCTGTTCATCAGATTAAAATCTGCCACTTCAGAGCATCATATATTCTCTTTCCATCATGACTTTTAGATCTCCAAGGACCTATCTTCGTTTTTCTTATATTTGCTTCTTTTGGTATTATTTGTGCTCACAAATAATCTCCGCTTTAAGAACTATAATTACGCTAGTGTTTTCAGCCTTCAGGTAGCTTTGACTAAATAGGAGAACTGTGCTATTTGGATACCTGAAAATGAGTGCTGCTTCTTTAATTTGGTGTTATACATTACTTGGGGCCTGGAAGAGGGAAAAATAAACACTGATTTACTGTTATCAGTACCCTGCCCCTGCAACACAGTAAAAACCTAGACTCTATAAACGTAAAATACAGTACATTTTAACTGAGGTTTTAACTTGATGGCACCCACATGATCTGTGATATTCTCTATGGGATTGGAGAATGCAGCTTTGGTACATGAGGCCCAACAGAAGACACTCTTCTCCCCAGCTGTGCTTACCTGTGCTTGCTCCCAGCCACTCACAATCTGTAGCCTTCTCCCATAGTCTCCTTCCCTCAAAACAGCACAGTTTTAGATAGGTAGAGATATACTGGTTCCAAATTTTTCACCATTTCAGATTTTATTTCTCCTTTAATGTTGGGGTTTTTTTTCTGAGCTACAGATTGTGTTGTTGAAGCAGACACTCTTAAAATAATATTATGACAGAAAAAAAAAAAGTCTTACTGTTGGAAAATTTGAAAACAGAAAGCTACATTTCAACCGGGGAAATGAAACAGTAAATTAAGGTCCTACCTAAAAAGAAAGAAGAAAATTTAGTTGATTATATGTCTTAAAGAGAGAAAATACCAGTATAGATACTACAGTGTAGAAGGAAGCAAAATTAGATTTGGCAGAAGAACACAATTTCAGTGCTAAGCACTTACAAATGTTTATTAAATATAAGAATAAACTGAGTTTATTCAACAAAGAAAACAGGTAAAGGGGTACATTTATACCCAGTAGCTACTTAAAGTAACTCATTGAAACTAGTGGTGGATTAAAATGCGAGACTTAAGCTGGGGCCAAGAGAGCTATAGCCATGTGGTGGGGAAAAAAGAGTGTTTTTCCCCCGGAGTCAAAAAAATAGTAACCCCCGGGGGGGTGGTGTCTCTCTTGGTGTTGATCCAATCAGTGCTCCTGCAAAATTTAAACATATCACACCAAACCGGAAAAGAAGGATGATGATGTAGTTGGAGAAGAAGTGGCCAGGTTGTGAAGCCACAAGGAAGGAGCAGAAGCCCCGCTGGGGGACCACGGCCCACCAGCCCCCGGCTGGCGGTTGCAGAAACTCGGAAACAGTGTTAAACTGGACCGAGGTAACTGAGAAGCTGGGAGTCTTTCTCCACTGTGAGTGGGCAACAGGAACAGTGGCAGAGACAGCAGCGAACAGAACTGTGGCAGAAAGCCAAGAGATAAGAAGAAGCAGCAAAGGCAGCCTGCAGCCAAGCAGGAAGACACAGAGATATCTAATGGAGAGAGAGAGAGAGAGGACTAAGCTCTACTGAGAGAGAGTTTTGGGGTAAGAACTGAATCAAAATTCCTCAAAACCCCTCTGAGACCTCCTAGAGAGGAGGGGTGGTGGACTCCCACTTGAGGGGAGTCTTGGAATGCAGCAGTACTGGAGAGAGGAGCTGAGAAGCTCAAGGTGTCCTGGAAGCTGGACCGGGATGGCCAGACGGAATGTGGAAGGGGTGACCTTGCCTACCCCACTGCTGCTGCCAGGCTGGCAGCCTGAGACAGAGCACAGGAACTCTGATAGAACTCTTGAGGCAAAGACTTTCAACTGAAAGCTGCCCTAGATGTTCTGACTCAGGGGTAAATTCTCTGAGGAAAGGGACCGTCACAAAGACCCCTGCACTTCCTGATATGATGTGGTGAGGCAAAACTTTGTCCTGGTTAACGCAGTCCGTGGAAGAGAGAGCCCTTCTCTTGGAGTCGAAGGGCCGAGAGGGGCGAGAGGAGACCTCCCTTGTGTGTAATGGAAAGAGATCCAGCTACAGCTGCTGCATGGAAGAAGAGGGGCTGCTGCCCTAAACATGGAAAGCATCTTTCCTTGTTCCCTTCTGAGCTTTTATTGGAGGGAGAAGAGATTTGATCCAATGTAAGTACTGATTTATCATAGGAGAGATAGTTAAATCATGTATATAATGTATTATAATATTTATTTGTGTAGTGTTTGTAATATAATTCCCTTCCCCCCATATTGAGTCTTGTGTTTTGTCTGGAAAACCCATCTCACACTGGGATGAGATGTGGGAAGGAGGGTTGGACTCAGGAATTGGATTTTGGGGATCTCAAACCATGACAAGCCACTTTGCTTTGTTTTTTTCCACAAATTGGGAGATACTGCACTAATATCTCTTACAATATAAGACTGTGAAAATAGTGCCGTAATCTCTGCTTATCTCACCTTGATTGATAGAGAACTCTTAACATATTTTTAATAACATGTCACTGATTAAGTCAAATCTAGTTAAACGAGTTAGCTAATTTTACACATATATACTTAGATCATCAATGTCTATACCAGTGTTACTTCCATATCCAAAACTGCAGCATAAATATGATGAGTGCATCTAATTACCAGCAATGCCAGCTTTAATAGCACTCCTGGAACCACAGCTGAAAGCCCTCTCTGTGAAGAGAAGCATCCACAGCCCTCAGCTTGCCATCTCACATACACACAGATACACAACATAATGACAGTGGGCTCATTGTCATACAGCTATTTCTCTACCTTTAGTATTGTTTTACTGTAACCCAAGAGCAAGACCGTACTTGTATTTTGCTGTACAGTATTCCACTGAACATGGAATATCCCAAAGTAACACAGAGGTAGATAAGCCCAGCTGGGTAGCCCAGATAACCACATCCTTTGGATTTTTCATTAATTTTACAATGGTTAAAAACTTTTTATCAATACTTGAACTTTGGAGTCCTGCAAAAATTTTGGCATTCACTTAATAAAGACAAACACAAAATAAAAACACAAGTTACCATGGTTCAGAGCAGTTCTGATTCTGAGCTTGTTGTGGGCAATAAAGATTATGCATTTACATGGCGCAAACAATAATGACTAATTTCTTTCACATTAGAAATAAAAGTCATCATTGGTAAGCCAACTCAAAGCATTTTCAAAACATTTCTAGAGACCTCACTAGTTGAAGTTAAAGGTTCCTAAGCATAAGAAAAATTACTGTCAAAAATATGGATGCAGATGATTAAAAAATAACATAAGCTTCTAGAATAACAAATTCCTCATAAAAGCAGCATCAAGATAAAAGCTATTTTGCATACATATGGCCCTTACTATATTTGTGTGTGTATATACATGTAGTGGATATATACACCCATACACTGTATACATGTATCTTCATAGACAAGTCTGTATGAACATCAATACAAGGTAAAAACTATAAAAGTTAAAAATCCATGGGATTTAAGATTTTTCATGTCAGAATTTACTAATGTGCATTTGTTTTTACTTTCTCTTGATGACAAAATTTATTTGTTTTTCAGATCATAGTAATCATCCCTTTAAAAAAGATAACTTTTCCATTTGGGGACAAATATTAGGATACATTGTATGTTTGATTCTAATTTCTACATTTGTGGAAGTTTGAGTCTGTTGACAGTTTTAGAAATCCTAGTCAAATTAAATCTGCTTTTGACCCTTTTTCAAACTCCATAGAGCAGAGATTGCACAAGAAAGTGATCTTACTCAAAATAATTGTGTTTAACTCATGAGTACATCAGACACATGCATATTTTCCCAAAATTAAATAGCTATGCGATACTCAGTATAATTACGAAAACCATCCCACAAAAGTACTTCTCTTTTTAATCTGGTTACTGTGCTCATGTTGTGCGAGAAACTTTGCAAACCTCTAGGTTCTCTCTACCAGTGTTGGGAGTCAGTGGAGTGCCAGCAGGGCTGTCTTGCTTCAAGATTACACAAGCGAAATGAACTCACCTAGCAGCTGCTTCTGCACTAGGTCTGTGCCACCAGAGGATTTTTCAGGTATTGACTGACTCTCCCTATGGCTACGTACAGAAGCTTTGTCTATGATGCACATCAATATCCATAGCTCAGGCTGCCATTCTACTACCACACAACCACCTTTAATAAATTCCTGAGCACTTCACTTTACCTTATGCACTTCTTACTCCTTTTCATCATATTTTTCTTCATAACTCCATACATAATAACATACATAAGGGAATGGCACCAGGAATGACTTGACAGGGAGCTAGCTATCACAGCCTTAACAAAAGACAATACTCAAGTATCTGAGAACACTTAAACTTGGTATAATTTCTTTTATAACTAGTATGTTTTAGTTTGTGATTTTTTTTAACAAGACAATATCTTATACTTTTCCAAGCTTATCAATTTTTATCAAGAGACTAAAGATAATTTGAATCAATGCCTACAGCATTAATCTTGGTCCTATTAAAATTTTTCAGTGGTTTTCTCTTTACTTGAACACCAACATTTAACTAAGGAATGTGTAAATAATGATATATAAATCCAATCAAGGGTAATGTCTGATTATTTATTCTGTTGGTAACTATAAAGAAACACAAACCAATAGGTTATTAATGCTCTTATTTGTAAGAAACAAGTTGGGGTTTTGGCTCAGCACTGTTCCTCATTTGCTTACTATTATCCCTCTACTAGATAGGTGAGAGGGTCAGAGCAGTTGACCCTGAAGAGGAAGCACAAGAACAGAAGAGAGATGAAGAAAATTGAAACTACAAGAAATGTTCCTATTTCACAGCAGCTCCCTTATCCCTTTGTTGTCCAACCAATATCTGCTTTTATAATTGCTTTCATAATGCATTTCTCCATCAAACAATTTTCTTCTAAGAAGTCTGACACAATTGATAAGGCGGTTTATTAAGGTCAATACCTACTTAGTTTCCTATAATCCAAAATAACACTCCAGTTTCATCTCGGTATCCTTTCTTCTGATTAACGTCTGCATGTACTCATGCCACCCCATAACCACAGAACATATTGTTAAAAATTGAAACAACTAAAAACAATACTATGCTCAGCGAGAGGACAGAAGATATTAAAAATTATCCAAAAAATCCCTATTAAATGACCGGCCACAAAATAAAAAGAATTTCATGAGTCAATACTGCTCTGATCAGTTCAAATACTGTCCTTCACTTGACTTTATCTGAAAAATTTTCCACTTTCTCTGAGTCATTACAACAAAGGGTTACTGATCCTTATGAACTTAAAATATGACTCCATCTTATAATGAGAAATAAAAGTAATTTGCCCATAAGTATATAAAAAGGTGATAATGGAAAGTGCAGAAAAACTAACCCAGAAAACCAATCAGTGATAGTTATTAATAGTAAAACTATTAAAAAAAGTAATAAAAATTAGTATAGAAAACATCATTTGAAATATGGTTTTCTTTTTTAATATTTCTGTTGCAGAGTAATTTATTTTTAAAAAAGGTACTATTTTTCAGTTGTAAATCTGATCTTCCTCAGCCCATTAGTGCACATGCCCAATGGTTTCCAACCAAATATAGCAAACCACATCACTTGTTTTGCTTTCCAAAGTGTTGAATGACAACTCTGATCAGGAACATGAAGATCTACAACTTTTCCTTGAAAGAAACTTAGATGCAAGACCATACTACTTTTATTTTTCATGTAGCATATAACACCAAGTCAGTGACAAATTTCCCATCTTTTCATTCTCACACAGACTTGATTGCTCAGCAGGCTTATAGATAATTTCTTAAGAGCTGCTTCCAGTGATCTCTTAAGTTTCCTTCATTAAAAGGAAAAAAATTGAAAATTTGGCAGCTGCCCTATGGAAGTTTTTTTATTATGTTGACAAGGCTCATATTTTGCTTAAAATTAAAACTAGTACAGGTAAAGGAAGGCTTTAGTAAAACCAGACTGTGAACTAAAGTACTGGAAGTAAAATACAAATAAAAAAGTCATCACAAACAAATTAAATATATATGTTATTTGATTAAAAGAAAACTAACTTTACAAAACATTAATGGTTTCTTGTTCCCTTCAAATGATCAAAATATTTTCAAGTATCATATTTGTCTAAATAATCAATAAACTATTTTTAATTCCAAATATATGTAGTAAGCATTACAATATTATTATTCAAGCCAATTGAAAATGATATTGCAAACAAACCTTAACTCTTCCAAAACTTGATATATAAAAATATGTTTCCCTATAATTTATGACTCTCCCAATATCATAGATATTCTTTGATTAGAGTTAAATGGAATTTACTTGGGTTGCAAATAATTGTTATAATTAGCTTTTATCCTTTTCTTGGAAGTCCAAACTCTTTTGAGTTGTGTGAATATCTATTTTAGCTTATTTAAGCACTCTGAATAGAAACAGCCCTACAGTCACCATGTTCATTTAATGTTGCACTTAGGCATATCACTGTTCTATGACTGTCAAGTTTTTTTTGAATTAACTTTCTTTTTTTTTTAAATGTTCTAAACCACAGATTTAGTGCCTCTTTTTTACATTTCTTCTCACTATACTTGTGCTAGTTTGAAGGCCTTTGTTTGGACAACACTGATCTTTCTAATGGAAATCACTAGGGAAGACTGACTCTCCCATGGGGAGTAAGAGAGTCCAAGGGGAGATCAGCAGGAGCAGCAGTAAGGAACTGGGAATCCAAAGCTGCTGCAAGTCCAAGAAATATTATGTAAAAAATGTAAAAAAAAAAATTGAAATTGTCTATTTTGTTAATAAGCAAATCCTTTGAGTTTAGCCTAATTTTTGAGACTCTCAGAATTAGGGAAAATAGCTGCAAAACTTGGCTCTAATGCAATGGCTATCTCAGCACTAACCTAAAGAACAGTACTAGAAGAAGATTAAGAGCAAGTACAAAAAAAATGTTTTAGTGTTAAATAAAAAATTGCAGGCAACAAATTTTGTAGGATACTTTGAAGGAACCTGGCAGGAAGAATTTGGGGAGTCATATATATGGAAAGTAAATATAAATATAAACATTGAAAAGAGAGACAAAGGCCTGAAGAAAGTACCAGTGCATTATATTCTTGTATCATAAGTTTCTGGAACAAAGCGGAAAACTACAGCTCCTGTGTGGAAACAAGTTTAATTCTACACACAAAACCCCAGTCAGTAGCACACACAGGCCCACATGAAGACTGCATAATAACTTGTTTTCAAGGAAGATGAATTCAGACTACAACTAAAGCAAATAAATGAGTCCTAGACTGGGGAGTTGGCAGGCTCAAGGGTTAAAGGAGAGGACCTTGGCTTGTTTACCTTTGAAAAAATAAACCAAAATAAACCAAACCAAACAAAACCAAACAAACAACAACTGAATGTATGTTTAGACTGAGAAAGTCTCCCCACTCCACCTACTTTGAAATGTTATTTGATCACCTCACGAAAGGAATAATTAGATGTCTTTCAGTAATCTATTAAGGGATTGGCTTCTTTTATTCCTGTGTTCCTATTTCCTGTTGTTCTTTGCCAGTTTTTAGGTAATTTCAATAAAAAACAAATAAGTTTAACTTTTAGGAACCTTTTAACAGTGCTTTGAAAACAATGAAACATAATGTTTAATGTGACTTTTGTTTCATGGGATGAAAACCTTAAATTAATAAGTATCTCAGCCTTAGACGTGTGCAGAAAAACACTGTTGTAGGAAAAAGAATGTCTCATATTTTAGATCACATGAGAAAGTGAAATTCTGCAATGCTGAACTACATTCTATAACCAACTTACAGTCACCTAATTTTTCTCTTTTCTTTCTTTTTACTTCTTCTGTCTCTACCATTGAAAAGCGGCATCAGAATAGTAACTAGATGGACTGTATTCAAGCAGTCACCACTCTCTCAAGCAAACAGTTGGGAGACTACCACCACTGCCATACCCTATTAGACTTCTGCAAGGTGAGGCTGAAAGAGGTCTGAGGTCAGAAGTTCAGGGGATATCTAATTGCTGCCTCTGACTGCCTAATAGGCATCTAGAGAGAAGATAGACCTGGTCTCTTCCAGAAGTGCTCAGTGGAATGAGAGGAAACAAGCAGAAATTGCAGCAGGAGAAACTCCAGCTACTTGTAGGATCACAGTGAGAGCTGTCAAACATTGAAACAGGTTGTCCAGAGGGTTTGGAGACCCATCTTTGGAGTTATCAAAACATGAAAAATATCAAAATATCAAAATCTGGAAATTATAACATATGTACTTTAAGCTTAAACCTTTCTGATTATATTTAATTATCACTTTAAAAACATATTAACAATTTATAGCTTATTAATTAAGTGAAGAATACTATTGGAAAATAAGTAGTACAATCTTATCCATAAACTCCAAACCAGCAGATAAACAAAAATAGGTCTGTGGGCTAATTTTACAGAGACTTAGAATTTCAAATGTGTTGCAAGTATAAAAACAGATATACTGGATCCTCAGGGTAATGTTAAACAGTCTTCATACTAGGGGTTTTGAACAGCTACAGGTTTTTAGTTGAAATGCTGTCAATTAACATTTTTTTGCCTTCATAAAAAGAAACAAAAAGCACAAGAAAACAAATATTGTTTAACATTCATAAAGTATTCTGTAAATATTGAAATAAGTGAAAGTTATTTCCTCCAAACATTAGCTATTGCTATTATGCATGCCAACGGCAAAATGATGTGAAAGAATATTTTTACTATAAACAGAACCTTCTTGACATAACTGTCTGAAAAATCTAACAATTTATTCTGACTAGAAATCTGCATAATTCTGTTGGTGTCAATGTTTGGACTGACTACCAATAATGCACTCTTTCTTCATGACATTAAAATTAGATGTAAATACCTGATAAAAATATACACTTGCCTTGTAGTAGCATTGTTCAGATTTGTCCCTTCAAAGGGAAATTAGCAATATATTTGTAGCCTTGTGGTCCTATGAACAAAGTACTTCCAACACTAGTAGTAAGTCTCATACTTCCTATCTAGTTGGCAAGGCTTCTGGACTAAGGCTTATCAGATTTACTTGCTTTGAGCTTGGCTTCACCTGTCTCGAGCTTTCCTCTTTGCTTTGTTTAGCTATAACAGGAATTTGTTAACAACCAGATGGACATACTTAACTTGGTTTACATGTACTTATATTGGTATGGGGCACATATATTTTTAATACATGTAGTAGCAGCAAGTAGCTATTCTGTGTAGAGTGGGCTATTTATGGCTTTAATAGAGACCTGGCATGGCAATAGAGGCTTCTAGAAGTGGCAGTGTTGGGTATAGGATAGAAGTGTACCTGTCAAGAATAGAGGCACAGGCTGGCAATGGAAATTCCTGGCTTTACAAACTTAATTGTCAGTTAAAGAAGCAATAACCCAATTTCAGACAAAACTGAGTTTTGTACCTGATATATGCATACCTAAACAAGTATCTAATATAGATAAAATACACCATGGAGCACACTTGCAGAACAGCAAAGAAACTAAATGCAAAGATATCCTAGCAAACATATAAGAATGTGTGAAGTTTTATGTTCTAGGGCAAAGAAGAAAACTTCATGGTCAAACTTCTTGAAGTAAAAGTATGCTGACTTTTTCTCCCTTCTTCCTCCTCACTATTTCTTGCTGCAATGAAATATTAAAAACTACTAGGAAGAACGTGTAACTGTATTATTATTTAATTTTACTAGGTCTTATTCCTATACTACTATTTGCTTTATTATTGTTTCTCTTCCTGTAATAGTTGAATAAGAACTACTAAAGATAATTCTTAGATTAATCTGTTAAGATTTCAGTTAAGAAAATAGCAAATTGTGACTTTCCTTAAAAGGTGTGTTTCTCTTTTGCCTGTAACAAGATTTTGAGCATAACATTTACTTTTTCTTTTTTAAGTGTCATAACAATAACAAGATCATGGATCAACAGTTGAATTATGCCTAGAACACTGTCTAATTACTATTTAAATAGTAATCTAGATATTAATCAAAATAATGGGAGTCAGTAAAGAGACTTTCTATTCTATTCAAGCAAAAAAGACCCGACATATTTTCATATATATATTTTACCACTTTGGTTCTAGGTGAGTGTTGCCACCTTCTACTCAGTTTTCATTGCTTTTCTCATTTCACAGTACTGTAGCAGACAATTAACCTTTTTGGTTTTTTTTCCTTCTTTTATGCAAACTCATGAAAACCCCAAGATTATTATTTGTTCTGAAAATCAGACTTAAATTTGCAGCCATCTATACCTATAAAATTGTCTGAAAACAGATATATACTTTATGATTAAATTTGTATTTGAATCAAAAACATCAAATACTTCCCCTTCCCTTCCCTCCACCACCAGAGAACATTTGATGAGTATGTCGTGGGGTTTTTAGCTAAGTATGAACAAAGAAAAGTCTTCCAAAGATATTCTCTTCGTCTAATATGCACTCAGAGGAATAAAAGAAATTTTTTTTTCTGATTGTGGGTGGGTTTTTTCCCTGTGATGGCATGTTTTAGTGATTCTCCACATGGCATTTTTTTAACATAACCTGCACTACACAAACTAAATCAGTTGCCCATCTCATATACTATAGCTCAACTCCTATCACTCCACTGAGTTCCTTCTTCATTGAATTTGGCTATGCACTAATTAGCACAGAATGAAATATATATACACCCAACAGGGAGTACTACAGATTTTGCTTGTAAAATTTAACAGCCCAAATTAAGCATACCCAGAGTGTTGGAAGATTTCATTTTGTCTTCAGTATGCAGAAACTTATGCTTTCTATCAAAAATTGCAAAGCACTATGTTACACGTTACTGGAAGGCTCTTTTGCAGCATCTCCAGAGAGGATCAAATAAAGAATATTTTAATATGCATTGAGCTCATTAAAGTATTTCTTCTCTAGAGCCCTGTTTCAACATAGTTTCTAGAATAGATGAGTTAAGGTTGAGGGAGGACTTTTGGCATATAGAACTTCTAGAAATGTCAGAAGGCTCACAAATTATTCTTGAATGCTAATTGTGTAATTGTGTGATTCAGAAGGAGATAAAGGGATTTTGAGAGATTGTGGTCACAGCAGGTACATTATACAACTGCATCTCAGAGATTTTGAGGTAAAAAAACTTGTGTCATTTTGATTAGTTGTTTTGTTTTTTTTTTTGTTAAGCTGTAACTTGACATCTTGGAAATCATAAGTCTAAAAATACTATATTTGTGTCATTACTGTTTCTGTATCAAATATTTGAAGATACTAAGAAACTAATACAGATAATAGATCTCTCCTATAATGTCAGATCGAGATGAAAAGTGACTTTCATGATGTTAGTTACAAACTTCTAAAGTTCAGTGACTGCTTGAGTAACCTTTGCCAAAGTTTGCACTATGCATATTTATTTTCATATACAGAAACATGAGCTTATTCCTGTAAAATGCATGATGTGTTAAGGCTCAAATACAGCAAAGTACTTGCTGCACTCTTTGGCTTAAAACAAGGTTCCAATCTCAAAGGGTTCAAAAAGGCTCAAATACAATTTCATATATCTATTCTGACAGGTGCAAAGCTCGGAGCCAGAGGCATTTAATGAAGACCCTAGCATAGCCTCAGACAGCACAGGAATGATTTCAGACAGCAGCAATTTCAGATCTATAACCCAGACATGTTCCACTGGCCTAGTTAGTGGGTTTGATTTTACAGGTGCATTGAAAGCTGCTAATACCTGGGCTGAGTCTACACTAAGATGCTATCCCCAAATCAAGCAGTAGGAAGAGTCTAGCTGCAGCTCTGTGCAGATCATTTCCAAGATGATAAATCATTCTGTGCAGAGTAATTCTTAATGAAACTGGTATACAGAGTGGACCCAAGAGGCTTCACTACACAAAACTGCATACAGTCAAATCAAATACCTGCAAGCAAAATATTATCCTATGTACAAAAATTGTAATACTATAGCAATTTCTTTAGCCCTAATATGCATTGAATGAGATCGCATTAGATATAACAGTGATTGAAGGTGCACAGGAAATCTTTAGTTTAAAAACAAGGTAAACACTGTTTATTTTACGGTTTAACTTGCATTTGAGTGCTTGATGGTGCTTTTATACTGTAACGTAAATAATGATAATTTGTCCTGGCGCTGGCAAATATCACCATTGACATTTTCTCAGGGGGAAAATAACAAAACCACACACACATACATACCCTCCCCAAAATCCCAAAACACGTTAACAATCTTCCTGTAAATTACAGTATATATTCAGTTTGTATGTGGAATTATTTTATGCAAAAATATGGGATTTAAATAAAGATTCCTTAATTGCTTATGAATCAGTTTTCTACACAACCTAATCAGATTCCTTCTGCTGCATTCACTGAAAACAATATCAAACTGAAATAGATACTGAAGTTTATCTGAAACCACACTATGAAAATAGTTTGTAAAATTTTAATAGGCAGCTTCGCATATCACTGAAAGATCAGTGCAAACTCCCAAACTCTTGTAACTGCATATCCAGAGTGTTTCATTTTATTTGTCACCTCTCATTAAAGATGACATATTTGTCCCACCAAGCAAGTGCTTGATCTAAGGTGACGGCAGGGATCGGCTGAAATGTTGCAATAAATAGGACACACGCATCCCTGTATAGCTGAAGAAAATTTTTTTCTTATCTTTGCTTTCTCTCTGTCCAAAGAAAATTATCTCAGCTAAGGGCTAAGTGATTTTACTCTTCAAAATGACTAATAGAAATGTCTTAGAAAAAAAAATAATGAAAAAAACAATTGTATAACACTGAGAATTTTAGACTTATAGTTAATGGAAACGAAGGAACATGGAAAAATCTGCTTTACTCAGTTGAAGCTTACTGGAGGAAAAGCTACACATGCTCAAACCTCTTATATTTCCTCTGAATGGATGGACCACTCTAGTATTAATAGCTAAAAAATTTGAGGCCTCTGTATTTATGAATAGAAGGCTATAGCTCTGAAATACTGAGGAAAATTACAGCTCCCCTGTCTTTTCCGCAGCTGTTCTCAGAGTCCTAGATAAGTACAACATCCCTACTATTGAAAACAGCAAGCACTGTAAGAGATAGATGAGAGACCTCTTGAAATGAGGACAATGACCTAGCAGATCCCAGCAATCTAAACAGCATGAAAGAGGAAGAGGGTTAGGTGAAACAACATGACCAAGAGACAAGTCAGAATTTGTAACCACCAATACGGTAGCATCTAATAAGAACCTATAAAATCAATTTCATAAACCACATAGGCAACTATCACACCAGATGTGGAACCACTGCTTATTAGATATCTTTGTTTCCCACCACAACGGCTGCCAGGTAGACACTGATGTGCTTTTTTATCTTTTTAATATATCCAGAGATGGAGATTCTATAACCTCTCTTAATGATGTTACCAGGCTTGCTTAATGATGTACAGCTTGCTTTAGACCAGAGAGTAACTAAAAGTTAAGCATCAATACAACGGTGTAAAAAGATACCTACGTTAGCCCATAATTTACAGGGTGTTTACACTACACCCCATTAGGAAATTTTCAGTAAAAGTCTTTGATCTGTTGCTACTGCCAGTCCTTAATCTAAGCAGATTTTTTTACACAAGTTCCATGAAATGATAGTTCAAGAAAATCCTTCTCAAAGGATGTTTTCTGTAATGAAACCTCAGACTTTGAGAGACGAGAGGAGGTTATTTTGTTGTTATTGCTGAGACTGTAACTGTTTTATGGCAAGCATTCAGGCTCAGTGGAATACTACTTGAAGTCAGCAGTACTTGAATATCTTAAATGAGCATTACTTTCATCTTGGATATTTCTTTTTTCTTATCAGCCGAGATTTTAATTTTAGATTCATGGAAAATTTAGACCGTGACAGCATTCCCTCCCTTTCCACCATACTCCAGTCATTTTTTTTGAAGTGGTAATTGATAAGTACTTCCATTTTGGGTACAACAATTAATTATATTGAAGACTGCCTAGTCATTGCCCTATCATCACAAGAGAAGTTTGAAGATCAGCAAAACCACATTCTCTCAGAGGAATGGGAAAAAAGTTATGCTACAAGAAGGATAATTTTCTATTATTTTTGTGTTATATAGATAATTCTGTCACTGTCTTAATATCTTTTAAAGTACTAAAAGATATCAGCCTTTATGATAATTTCTTCTATAGGAAGAATTATTTTACCTAAGACAGAGAAGTATGACTCAGTTGCAAAAAAGAGCATAATATGCATAAAATATAAAGGAATGCTATTCAAAATGCTCAAGAACCTTTTGAATTACCCTTGAGAACAATTTACATTTCAGTCTCAACATTATCCTTGCAAATTAGAAGCAATTCTGTAATCTTTCAGTAAATAAAACTGAATTTTTTTCAGCAATACCACATCTATTTTTTGTGTGTGTGAAAGAAAGAAAGACTTTTTACCTTTAAATTGATGTTGAAATTGCAATTTCCTGTATATTATTCAGTCACCTTCTTGCAAACATACAAATAAGGTCTCTATTTGTAATGATTTTGTTCTGTGTCTCATTTTACTGGTAGTCTGATTATTCTGTCTAGAAGTATAAATAAATTTCATACGAAGATCTTTAGATTTTATTTAAGTAAGTATTTCAATGATTTATTCAGACTGCGTGGTTAAGCTCTCTCTGCAATTTATATATTAATCAGGAAAAAATATAGCTAAAAAGAAGTATTAAAAATAAGACACAAATCACTAACTTCTTCTTATAAGAATACATATACATCTAGTTCTTTGAACACTGCATATCCACTGTGCTCAGATCAATGACTTAAATTTCACAGACTGTTAGACTGACAGAGGCCAAGCAGACCTCAGTGTGTGAGGTGATTCCACAATTCTGGCTGCAACACATTATGGGTGAAATGAGGATATGACTTAAGAGTGATTCAATAATCTACTCAGCAAATCAGCCTGTGACTCAGACACCTGAATTAACGCGATGTGCACAAAAGCAAAAAAACATTTAATGCAGATCCTTACTTTTCACTTCATTATTCCCCATCAAACTGCACTGGCAGCCCTTGTAAGGCACAGGGTGGTGGTTTTTAGTGTTTAACTGAACATGCACAAACTTTTTTTGAGGGACAGAAGATAAAAGTGTAAAATAATAAAAGTGAAATATGAAAAATATGCAAGTATTTAAAAATAGTACTTTGTTGCTTTGGAGTTGGAACAAGAATTTTCATCTAGCATCACATCTACTAGCTTAAGACACAAAACCAAAACAAATGCATGTAATTACCCAGTAGCCAAGACCACCTAAAATGGGACAGCATAAGGAGTGCAACATTTTATACTCAGTTCAGAAATTTAATCTCCTTATGAATCTCTTTTAAAGTTCTGGCACTGAGATTTTTCTCAGCCCTTCACCTCAGCTACGCTGTTGGAAGCAAGAGGTATAGAAGTATCCAGTTCAAGTCCTGTAGCTTATATGCCCCTGTAAAAAATCATAAATAAATAAAGCAGCTTAGCTAATGAGAAATTTTGTGGAAGGAACATCAAGTTCAAACTCTTGTTTGGAAAATTTAGTACACTGCTAGACATATGACAGCTGCTTCTTCCTTTACTTATATTGGGTTTCCAAAAATAATCACCTCCTAAAATACTCATGCAATTAGAACATATGGAAAACAACCAGTTTTAGTCTTCAAGATGCAGATAACTGTTAGCTTGAGTTAGGTGTTAGCAGAGACAAATATTGTGTTACACATAAATGGAAAAAAACCCTACATACGCCATCTATCTAGGTCCTTCAAGACTGCTGTAGAAATAATACACTATGATAGGAATTATTTGTTAGATTCAACTGTTTGCAAGAAAGTGAAAAAGAAGATGGTGATCACTAAAATAATGAGAAAATTAATAGTAACAAGATTTTTGTGAAAGATATTCATAATAAAGAGTGAGAGAATTTATTTAACAGATGACTGATAAGCTTGCTTCTTGCTAGCCTTTCGACTATGGTATTTTGATATTTAAACTGGAGAGAGTGCATTTTTTAAAAAAAGCCTCTTCATTTCAACAAATATTACAATATTTTGTGTTAATTAGGGTTACATATTAGGATTATCATGCTCATGAACAGTGCATAAAAGTTTAATTAAAAGACGACTAAATTATTCATATTTAATGAAACTGTCAGGGATTCTACAGAGAAGTTCAACAACATTTATCATTTCATTACAGTAATGAAGCTCTTTCTAGGTAATGAATAAGAGTTTGTAAGAAGTAATAGGAATTTCTTAAAGGTTGATGTATCTTCAGATGTATAAGAACAAGTACACCTAAGTAAGTTCCCAGATCCTAAAAAAAATGAACTTTAGGAAAATATTCAGGAAAGCAATACAATGAACAAAGCTTCTACTTTTGATGGGAAATTGATCAGATGTGGAACAATAATTAAGAGTATTTTCAGACGAGTGCACAGAAAAATCACCTCTATCCAGAAGCAACCTCTTTATTAGAGGTATAGACCCAGATCTGTTAGTCCAACACAAGTCCATGCCCCCAGTTCCAACCTGTAGCAAGTTCTAAGCACCTGTTCCCAGTAGACACACACGCATAGAACATGTATGTGCATATACCCAGTCCACAACACAGAATGCTAACACACCTTTGTATGTGGGAAGCAGCATCTTAGCATGTATTACAAGTTGCTTTAGGTTTACATGTCCAAACTAATCCTTTTTGTTCGTTGAAGCAAGAAACCTTCATGCTTTTTTCCATTATCTCCATGCATCATGTTAACTAATTTAAATTTGATTTTCAAGAATAGCAAATAACATTAAGGGTTCTTTTCCCCCAACCTTTCTGATGGGGCAGATTAATATTCTATTTAACCTAGCCAAGTCCAGCCCTGAAAGTTCTCTTCCAACAAATCAGTGGAAACATAAGTTCTGAACTGAAAAATTTATCCTAAAACATTGGTAAAATATGCCAGAGTGTGCTGTGTTTTATCACCTCAGTTACAAATATACATTATTCACATTCAAGTCTCTGCAAGCAGGGATGTTCAACTTTGTTTCTGCAGCTCTTAGCAAACTGTTTTATGGCTCTATACAAATAAATAAAAGCAACAGTTTTTACCCAAGATATTAACCCAAATATGAGCTGCTACGAAATCTCATTTGATATTTGCTGTTTTGGAGGGAGAGGTAGGATGGCATAAGCATGAGAGTCTTAATCCTATCCCCTACTAATGATGTCAGTAGAGCTAAATCCTTTATTTTCTGCTTTAGAAACACAGCAATTGATTGTGTTTGCCCTTCCCATCACCATGAGTTTTGGATTCTGACTGTTTATCCTTGCTATCACTGAAGATATAAAAATCAATTAAAAAATATGTAGTACATGGATGCATAGGTTGACTTTAGATGAAAAATTAATTCAAATAAAAGACAGTAGTTATAATTTTCTCTAAATGCTAGCACTTCTGAATTTCTATCACTTCTTTTCCACAATCTGCTTTGTTTGAAAGCCAAAGCAACCATCATTATAGGGAATGAGATGTACATAAATCAAATACTGTTGCCAAGGATGTGGGACTTGGAAAACACTCACCAAACATATGGTTGTTTAAGACAGATATTGTGTGTGACTCCCGAGAATGTTAGAGCAGCTTTGAACCTGCAATCATCTAGCCTGACATAAATATTTTTTAAACTAATATTTATTTGAATATTTTTTTAATCCTCAAGCTTGGCTAGGAGCTAATATAATTCTTAAGAAAGTATGAAATAGAAACTGTGAGGATAGATGAGCATAAGTTTACAGGCAAGGAAGGGCAGAAAAATAGTATTAAGATTAGGCCTCAACAAAAGCTTAAGCTGGAAGACACATGAACCTCTAGGCATGAGAAAAGGGAAGGATCTCAAATTCACTTCTGTCTGATTTCAGCATATGTGCATAAAGCATAGGCATAGTAATAGCTCAAACCCTAAATTTCTTGCTGCCCTCTGAAAAACATTTGGAATTTCAGACACATAACAGTAAGGATAATAATTCTTCCAAACAACTTCAATGGGATATAGAGTCATACCCCACCTCCCGGTCATCATAAATAGCAGAAACTTGAGAAATCTGGGAAATTATACAAAGTATTCTTCTGTCATTTGAAGTCTTCCTGTGCATTTCTTTCTCCCCTGAAGTTTGGATTGCAATTATTTTTGTCATAAATCATAGCATTTCATTTATGCTTTCTCCTCAGTGAAAAATCTCTTAAGAACAGGAAATACTAAAGTAACTTACAATTACAGCTTATACGACAAACCAAGTGTTTAAAGAAAGAGAAAGCTTATTATCAAAAAAGACATTACAAGAAGCAGGCAAAATTTAAAACCTAGTACTTAAAGAACATAAACTTTTCATACTTATCTACAATTAATAGGAAAACAAATGAAGTAATCTAGCAAATCACAAAACAATCTTTAATTAATAGCAATTAAACAGGATTGAAAAACCAAAAACATTTCATCACAAGTTACTCAGAATTGTGTAAATTTCTTCCAACTGCAGCAATAACTTTTAATTTTTCCTTTACAGTTTTTGAATGCTCAAATTTTATACTTCAAATCTTCCTGTACATCTTCCTTAGCAATAAATCTTTAAGCCTTTAAAGACTTTTTTTCTAATTATAGAAAGCAGAAAGGTATTTCAGTGCTTACATTGGTTTCTCAAGCTGTATAATTGAAACACTGAGAGGATTTTATTCATTAATATATAAAACCTAAGCACTTACAGATGACTTTCCGAGTTGCAGGTCTATATGTATTTACTAGTGCTCAACAAAATAGCAATATTCTGCTTGATACTCACAAGTTGTACAGCTGGAAGAAGCTGAAGGACAACACTTTTAAAATCTTTTTGATCCTTTGGAAAAACATCAAGAATGGAAAAAAAGCTCATATTGTGCCCTGGGGGAAGAAACTTGCTTTCTTGATTGGGTGAAGGCAACAGGGAGAAGCTGCAGCAGGTGCCTCTAACCCTAATTATCAGGTTCTGAGACCATCAGGGACTACTCCAGCAATCAACTACTGTGTGCTAACTCTGGCCACAGGCAGCCTGTGCAGCCATATCCACCAGCTTCAGAAACAGACTGTTTGTGCAGCCCATTGGCTGCTGCTGGAGGGTCTCCTGCCATCCTACCTACATATCCCATATGCCTCAGGTGCCAGCACACAGGGGCAGGCTGACAGTACGTGTAGTTGGAAAGTGACAGAGAAGCTCATAATGTTACCTATTCGTGGTTTTCCCCGTGGGCCACCCAAAATAAGTACTTCACACTGCTTCATATATTTAAATGCAGAAATTAAATGAGAAATTTAAAGACAGTTGAATAAAATTGACATAGAGTGTCTTACCATGCATGATGCCTTTCCCAGGCTTTTAAAGCAAACAAAACAACAAAAGCGATTTATTATTTGAGTTGCAAAACAACTTCGATTATGTGCTAGTCTTGCTGCCATAACTATTAGACATGAATACCAAGTAGTTCTGAAAGCATTATATATACATAATGTGTATGTGTGTGTGTATATGTCCTAATGGCACCTAGTCTATCTTTGTAGAGTCAACAACTTAACCAATGACTCTAGGACAGAAATATATGTCATATATGTGTGAACAAGTTGTGTTAATAAAATGCTTTTTACATCATCAGGACATTATATCTTGACCACTGAAGACAATAAAATCTGACCTTAACAGCGGAACCCAGCAGTACAAGCACAGGTTGATCACAGAGGCCCTGTGATCACAAATCTTTAAGGATCAGTTAGCTGTTGCTGGACAGATGCAACCTCGATAACAAGGAAAAAAATCACTTTCAGGGTAAAAGAAAGATAAAAAAGAGCAGTTATCCACAAAAAAAATGAAACATCCCATAGATTGTAAGACTCGGGCATAGCATGGAATTTGCAGACCAATGAAGAAAAAACAAGTAAACAGACTGTATTAGAAGGCGCATAAACATAAAACACAGCTGCACCCAAGAGTGAGGAGGAAGAAACTCTCCAAATCATACACTTCTGGTCAAGAACTCCCTGTACCTGCCTTCTCCTTTGACTAAGTAAACTAATAATCAATTTATGGCTCTGTAGGTAGGTGCATTTCTTTAGCCCACATCAATTGCCTGAAATTTTTGTTTTCATGTCCTGCCCTAGTGACTTGGTAGCAATATTTGTCCATCATACCATGCAGAATTGCATAAAACTGTGAACCAGACAAGTAAAAATTTGTAAAGTATTTCACTACCATTTTTCCAGTTTGACTTTAAGTGTCCAGCCCATTTTTGGGTTAGGTTTTGTGGTTAGGTTCAACTACAGCTAATCAGCAGAAAGGTGCAGCTTTTTCTGTGGTGATGACAATTAACACTTTTTGCCATTACAAAATTATACATGAGTAATTTTCATTCACACAAAGTCATTTTTTTTCCAAGAGTTTCTTTTTTCCCAAAAGACCTTACATTTTCCTCCCACTGCATATATGGTTTTCATTATGGTTTTACATTTTTAAATTTAAATGCATTTTTCTCTTCCCTGCTTTTGTTACAGTCCTGATTTTTTTTGTCTAACACCTTTTAAATGTTTACCATAACTTTTCCAATATTATTTTAAGAGAATGCTGCATTCAGAATGGTTGTGTTTTGTTTGGGATGTGATTCTCCAATGGCTTATCTCAGCAGCAAATGCTGAACAGCTGGAAACTATCTAATTAGAACAGAGAATTAAAAAGAAAAAGGATGTTTGAGATGAATAATAATCACATCTATCACACTCATGGTTTTTCTTATTTATGTAGCATACACCTGTGTCTAATTGGCAGTCAAAATGATTGTAGGATGAAACACTGAGCTAACCTTATATTATATTTCTCCTTCAGTGAGCTTTAAGTAGATTTTGTATGTTCCTTTAATTGTATGGGTAGATTTGTTTACTGAGGTATTCATGTTAAAACTCATTTCATGCAAAGGGGAAAATTACATTTTTAATTATGTTTCTTTGGGAGGGCTGCATAGTTAAGATGATTTGCTGTCTGTTGTTCTCTACAGACGATAATCATGGCAACTCAGTGCAAAACACCTTCAGTGGCATTAAGTTTTCATACAGTAAATACGTTCACATTTTTAAAGCTGTATCAGTTGTATTAGAGTTTTTAAAACTACCTGCATTAGTGGCTCATCTACACCTTTAGGTAACAAAAAGCTTTATAAAGCTGGAACAGGTAGCCCAGAGAAGCTATGGATGCCCCATCTCTGGAGGTGACCCCTTCGAGGCCAGGTTGGATGAGACTCCGAGCAACCTGGTCTAATTGAAGATGTTCTTGCACATGGCAGAGAGGTTGGAACTACACGATCTTCAAGGCCCTCTTACAACCCAAACCACTCCATGATTCTATGAAATAGGGTCCTCAGAGCCTAAACCAAAGCTCAGTAAAAATTCTATTGAAAAACTGCATTTGAAAGATTCCTATTAACTTCAGAGAAAGTAACTCAAGTAGAGCTACTTGCAAGGATAATATTAAACAAATAGAGAAACAGAAATGCTACAGTCCTTCTCTGTCTTCTACATGTTTCTTAACATCTTAACAAATTTCCTTTTATAAATTTATTTTAGTGTAAACTTTTCTCTCTCATGATTATAGAATAAAACTTGGAATTTTTTCTGAGCATATTAATGGCTCAGATCCAAACTGCAAGGGCAAAAAAGATCCAGAACCAGACAAAAAAGTAAAAAAACTACTTGTTTGTTTGTTTGTTTGTTTTGAAAAATACTGGAGGATTTTTAAGGAAATCTCTTTGTTTTCTTACCATAGAAGACTTGTGATCATATTTTCTACTTTTACAACTGCATTAAAAATGGTTGGAAAGAGTTATCATCTTGAAATTACTGAACTCAATGCTCTATCATTTCAAATTCAGTTAATATCTTTCCAGTTAAATTGAGAAGAGATGATAATAAAAATAAGATATACTCAGATACATTAATTGCTAATAACAGTTTCAAATAAACTAGTTAGATAGGAGTCAACTATAATCTTAATGAATCTAAAACCATAAGTTACTTTGAAAATAGGAAAATAAGCAGACAGCACACTGAAAATAGAGCTGTAGTGAGTGCACAGAGAAACAAGACATGATGCAAAACAGAGGGTTCTCTTTCAAGTGTTGTTCCTAGTTTGAAATACCAGGTATGTCAGTAATTTTAAACATCCACTTTTCTGCTCATATGCTAATAATTTGGGGGCATGAGCAGTGGTGTCCACTTACCAATGTACACTGCCATATTGAGTGAATTAAAAAAATATGAGTTCTGTACTTGACCCTTTCTGAGAAATATAGTAGATAGAACATGAGTACATGGAACATGTGTTATACATCTTTGTACATGTACATCTCTTTAAATATTCATTGAAACTTTCTACCATATTTATATTTCACACTCTTATCACTATTGAATTTTCTAATGGCAACAAAAATCCAAACCCATTTCAATTTTATGAGAGGGGTTTCTAGTTGGGGATTTTTTTGTCAGCTTTTTGGAGTCTCAAAAACTAGTTTGTAAAATTTTGCTCTACTTTTAGGAGAAACACATGTAATTCAATTGCCATAGTTATTCTGGGTGATACAGTTTCATATGCACTTCAGCCTTTTGATTAAATCCAGAAGGGTGTAATCAGGTAATTACTAGTCCCCTTGCAGGGCTTTCTTGATTTCCTATGATACCTACCACTCAATTTTCATTTTCACTTTTGTTAGGTGAATATGACTCTCCTAATCAAGTTCATAATTTCTTTAAGTGTTAAAGCTTCGTTTCATATCTCTTACTAAGAATAGTCAAGGACAACATTGTACATTGTTTAGATTGTACTGTATAAGTTCTATAGCTTGGGGGTGTTTGCTTTAGTTTGGAGGGTTGGCTTATTGTTTTTTCTTTTTCTTTTTTAAATTAATGTATTATTCAAATACAAATTACACATCCTGTCAACCATTTCTCCTCTAAGCAACTGTAAAAATAAAATTTACAGTATCAAAAAGAGAAAGAGTTGGGGTAATTCATCAGTTCAATCCCCTCTGCCTTACTGGTTTTATTAAAGGTATAGAATACATTTGATTTGGAAAATGGTCAATATGTTTGCTAATTATTACCAAGCATTAATTTCAATAAAGTAAAAGAGTAAGTAAGCCAAAATACTTATGAAACGTTTGTGTTACATAAGACTTTGAGGGGCTCTTTCTGTCAGACTTTTTAGCTCTCAATGGAATGAAAGTAGCCATACAGCAAATTCAGTCTAACATTACTCTCCTGTTCCTTAGTCACAAAAGACAATCATTTTAAAGAAATGTTATTGCTGACTGTAATACTTGCAGGTTTCACTTCCAGCCTAATCATACTCTGAAAAATACTGGTCATCTTTATGCTGGAAGTAATGTAGCTGCCAATGTTTTAATTTGACACAGTAGACAGGTATCCAACTTACAAAAGTCTACAGTCACAGCTGCCTTTTTTTAATTATTATTTTTATTCTTTTAGCCAATTTGCTGCTTACTTACTGTTCATAAACTCTGAGGTGTTAACTGCTTCAAGACCACTTGCAGTATCTGCATCTGTAATAGTTTCATATTAAGTATTACACAGAAAATTAAATAAAACTTTTTGGCCTTGAATCTTGGTGGTGGTAACTAAAAGGCTGGTGCTAAACTTCTCTGACATTGTGTCTGTGTTCATCAACACATTAATCCAAGTCAGGATTTATGCTTTTGAGTGTTATCTTATATAAACCCCAGACTGAATCCACAACCCCCTGCTCAGCATTTGTCTCCCAAGCTGGGGGGGGGGGGGGGCTTTAATTTGCAAGTCAGTACTTTATTCAGCTCAAAAATTTTTGGGGTGTGTAGTTTTCGTGTCTTCACACAATCAAAACATTTGTGGTCTGAACAGTCAGAAAAATTTGCCAAACTCTTTAGCATATGGAACACTGTCTCAGTGGCCAGATCCTGCAAGTCCCATTTCCAAACAGGCAAAAAAGCCCTAATCAGCAGCTTATAAGCCAAATCACACAGTGCTAGCCTCCAGCTTTCTCTTGGAGAAAAATATTAATGGAACCAAAAAAAAAGCAAAAAGCAGACCAAAAGTCTACACATTTGAAACTGAGGATTCCTGACCCTAATCAGAGGAAAATTTCCTTTCTTTGATCCTAAAGTGTAAAATGAAAAACAAAAAATCTGAGTAGCAAGAAGAAGGAGCAAGACCATCCTACAACTCCTTTCCTTTCTGTTATCTTCTCTTTAATGACATTTACACAGTTGCAGAGGCCAGCAGAATCTACTTTGTCTTTTAATTAGGCCACTAAGGTACTTCACTAGGAGACATGGCATTAAATCTTCCGGTAAAAAATGGTACAAATCCCAGATTTACTGTTTACTGCATGAATTCTGCATGAAGTTGCGTAAAAGATGATGATTGCAGTGTTTAAAATAAAGTTGATATAATTTAAACAAAAATTCTAGACATATGCACTATAATAATATGCAGTTAATAAGCAGGAGTTTGGGATTTTCCTTCTGAGACACCTTGCTCAAGCAGAAGCTTGTTTTACCATTTCCAGATCTATTTCTTCTCATCAGGAGCAGATAACTAAAAATATGTATTATTCGGTCACAGTTTGTTCTTTCCCCAACATTTAGAGCTGGGTAAAACAAACATCTGGAACTCCAGATTGTTCCAGCAGTCAAAGTCTTTGTTTTGAATTCCACGTTACGCTTATCACAAGAAGTGTTACATCATATAACCAGTGTTTGGGAATTTATACTAAAAAATGTGCCAATATGTAAACAAGTTTTAGATGTAGTAGCAGGAAAGACTTAAGGAGAAAATGATAGCAGCAATCAAAGCAGTCTGCAATAAAGGAACATCCCATCCCTGTTAAAGGATGGTTATCCTGAACATTTGACTACTTTCCCTACCCCTGTGCAAAAGTACAAAAACATTACTTAAAAGCCAGAGATTTGAAGGTGGTTGTGTTATCAGGATTCACTTAGGTATCATGGAATTTTAATAGGCACCAAAAACATGAGGTTCCTATTGATTTCACTGGGAATTCTGCACTTAACTGGATATGTTTCCTTTATGTAGTGCACAACTAATAACAAGGTAAGCGAATTCGTTTACAGATTTTGTCACAAGATGACAGAGATGATATTATACTCATCTGACCAGGAGAAAGCCTTCTGTAATGTATAAAAGGAAAGCAAGACCATAGCTTCTAACCTTTTATTGACATTTTCAGATGTCTTCTCAACAGTGTGAAACGATTAATTTAAAAACTTGAAAAATTCTACTTTCCACTGAATCCACAGTCAACATTTGTGTAATATGAAATTGTCCACTTTATCTGAATCCCCGAGGTCAGATGCTTCAGGATGAAAGATCAAAGATTTTGGGTAGTAATTATGCAATCCTCACTTCTCTCTCTCTCAAAAAAAAACCCTCAAACAAACAAACAAAAACCATTAACAGGGGGAAGGAAGGGAAGAAGAAACATCACATTTCAGATGCCTAATTAGCAAGTACATCTTTAAGCTTGCATGTTTATGACAACTAATTATGTTAATAAGTCACACAATGACTGACTCATTTTTTAGAAAGTCAAAGAAGTTAGAATTCACACTACAGCTACCGTTTAAGATGACAGCTGTTGAGGGATACATTTTCAAAGCTGCGTGTGTGAGTTACAACAAAGGTAAGGCTGGCCATGACAGCATCTTCCACAACTGTTGATGTTGTAGCTCTTTCTATTCAATATTAATAAATTCAGCATGCGATTATTTTGCCATCTGTCTCCTGTAGAACTTTATTTCTGTCTTTCAAGTGAGGAAGTGGACCTCACCATGTGAGGAACTGCACATTTTTAATTGCCTTAAAGCAACTATAGCGAGCTATGCAGAGAAGCCAGGAGAATGTTCACACACCCACCACTACCCTGGAGAAGGCCTCACTCTTAGCAGGGGTGCCTCCAAAGCATGCCCCCACCCCCAGCATGAATGACTGTGCAAAAACCAGCACCTCCAGCTCTCTCCAGAACCAGTGTGACTGTAAAAACAGCACCCCCCACACACAGATCGGGGAGGCACCATGAGGGTTTCTGAGGGGATATAAACCCACCAAATTTTATATTTTGTGGCCTTTTCTCCCCAACCACTCCCCGATGGTCCAAGACACCAGCAACAAGTACAGCAACCAAGCTCCCCAGAGACCTTTTCCCTTTAACTCTTATTCTTTTCTCTCTCTTTTTTTTTCTCTCTTTTCCCTTTTACATTTTTCTTGGGTAATATCTTTGGGCTATTACATTACTATATTACCACTGAAACATCCAAACCTGTTCTCCTTTGCAATACCTTTATGCTTCTATATTGCCATGTTACTATAAATAATAACAACTAAAACAGCTACATATCTGTTTTCTTCTGCAACCAAATTGTTCTAAAAAAACCCATATATATACACATACACATATGCATATATATACACATATGTGGAAACACTGATCATCTGGTATAGATTTATTTTCATTCACTCCAAAGGATTTGTTAATAAAACTAAAGTTACTCCTGCCTGGTAGGGTGGGTCGTAACACACCAAGAAAATATATTGACTAATTTTGTCAAATATAATGACTAGTAAATTACTATAATGAGGTTTTGTATACCGTATAAGAAAGTAAGGTAATTATTAAATTACTTGTTACCTTTTTTCTGTTCTGTATAATTGCCAAGACAAGTTACTTAACTGTAGAATAACATCATTATATCTTTTAACATGTACTAAATGTTGGTTTGGGTTTTTTTTAAATTTACCTATGAAAATTTCTATCAGTCTAGATCAGCCAAGATCAGTTGGTTCAAATCTTCTTTCTGGTTTTGTTACCCTCTGTTACTATTTCAACAAGAAACTTAGTACATGTTGACTGTTCTATTTGTTTTAGTTAAAACAGAAAAAGAAAAAACTGTATGGATACATAGGGTTGTTCAAATGCGATCAAATGTGTATGAAATTTCAAATACCTGTTTTTCAACTTTTAGCATTTTGTTGAAGTTGTCTTTAAGAAAGGAAACTTCCCAGAAGAGAACATATGTAAATAAATGGCCCTTCCTGCTCTAATTATTTGACAACTGAAACGACTAGATGTATTTGGGAAATGTTGAGGAAAGAGAAAAGTGGGTGAAAACTTGAAGGAAGAATAAAATGTGGTGAATAAATAAGTATTTATGTGCAAAATTCTCAGACTTCTAGAACTTAGAAAAACTCAAATCATCATTATAATCAAAACTGAACCTTCAAAGTAATGTCGTTTTTATTCTATTTATCATCTCTGCAACATGCCATATCATTGAGGAAGCATATGACATAAGATCCAACAACAAACCCATAAGACTGAGGAACAAAAGCAGCTAACCTAACCACAGAAAATACTAAAATTGAACGGTCTATATGCACCTGGTCAGCTAAGGAGAGTAAGAGGCAATGGCTCACAGGAAAACATGGCCCTACTTGTACAATCATGATGATAGTGACGTGAAGAAAAGGCAAGCTGGGAAATCATAATAACTGGAATACGATCTGTAAGTAACTTCTTTCTATCACTTATGTGTTTTCTTGTTGCAGCTTACTTGTTATTTTTCCTACAATTTTTGACATATCAATAATATGCGTTATAATTAAACAATAGGTTTTCACACTAATTTCTTAGAAAATTAACTTGAACAACTGTTTATTATTCTGGCTTGAAAAATGTGACATTGCATTAAAGTATGCAAGAAATCATATTTTGATAATTGTAAGCTGTTTCAGTTGAAGAATAAAGATTAAATATATGCCTCCTTAGTACGAGTGACCTTGAAGGGCCATGTCATTGCTATAAAGAGTGGTTAAAGCAGTTTTTCCTTTTTAGTTACTGTTTTGAGAAGACTTTCAGGTTTTGATCAACTTCACTTCCAAATATTGTGGGTGTTCACTTGAATGAATTAAGCAGTTACTTACTAACTTTTTTCCACAGAACTGTTAAAAAACCCCAGATTTTCATTCAAAATTACAACTTTGAGAGGGTGAGATATATTTCTGTTTATTTACAGATGAGATTTAGGTTTATTTGCATATTATTTTGTCAACTTACATGTACAATCGTTTTAGAGCAATGAAGTATATAAAGCTGCATTTTGCTTTCAAAGTTGTTAGATAGGTTATCATCCCTGGAAAGTTACATTTCCAACTCCTGTGAATGTTTTTTCATGACCTAAAGATCTCCTCAAAGCAGAAAACAAAGCAGATTTAACACCTCCTTACTTCTACATTTCACAATGCTGAAAACAAAAATGAAATTTTGCAACTAGTAATTCTCTACAAAGTCTTAAATCCTGTATAATGTGTGTGTGTAGAATTTTTTCTGTAAGATATGTAAAGCAGTATAATAAGACCATCTCTTATTCACATTGTTTATATTTCTTGCTCAGAGGCCATGCCATCCACTAAGAAACAGCTCTGCCATTCTGGTCACTGATCAAAGCAAACACTATGCCTAATTTTTAACTTGGAGGAATATTTTCTGTTGTATGTTTTTGTCACTGAATGTTTTATTGTTCCTTATTCTGGCCTACTTATCCTGGAATTTTCTTGCTCTTATAATCTACCTTCATGCAAGAAGGAATTGCCTCATTATGTGGCAATTAACAAGTACTTTCAATCTGCAATTCAGTCCAAATTTTTACAGTTTCAAGGCTGTAGACTAAAGCCCTGTCACTAACAAATAACTAAAGTTATGATTTTATCTCACTAAAAAAAAAATGTGGCATCTGTAATTTAACCACTTGAAATACACGCTTCAAACAGAAACAGTAGAATCTTTAATCAACAGATTATTTCTCCAAGTCAAAGATATTTTTCTCTTACATCTTTAAAATGTTTTTATAGCTAAAGGAAAGTTCCAGGCTGATAACTCTAATGAATAACACTCAATTTATTTCCAGAATTAATTATTCAGCTGTAGTTGAAATTAAAAGAAAGTAATCCTCCTCCCTTTTCTGTGTTCTTCACCCTCTAATTTCAAGAAGCTGATTGAGTACTTGCATGCTACTACTGATAGAAGAGAGGTTCCCAGACTCCAAAAGAGCAAATACAGGATAATAAATGAAAGTGAAGCTCTTTGAGTTATTCTCAAGAAGCATGTTAGTCCTCACCTAGAAATAAATTTCCCAGCTTTATGACTAGTCACTACTTGGTCCCTGGGCTGAAATTAATTCTGGGGATCTAAAAAAGGGGTTCTAATGCAATTGCCCCTAGATTTGTTATATGATATCACTCCAGATGCTATGTAAAATAGACTAAACTGCCATATCACTTGACAATTAAATGAGAACTGTTTTCTCTAAAATAAATAAATAAATAAATAAATAAATAAAACCAACAAAACCCCCATTCTGAGACAAAACATACCACATAAAAAAATGTCAGCCTACCATTTGTGAAAATACTTATTTAGCAGTTCCTATATCAATTAAGTTGTTTCTGTGGATAACTCAGGGTTTATTCTGTAATTTTCTGGTGATTATTAAGATACTCAAGTTTTGACTGCCAGATAAGTTTAGATAGCCCTGGATAACCAAGTTCTCATTTCGTCCAGCAAAAGAAATGGGACCACTTTCTTTAATGCAGATATCCACTTTCTTTACCACTCTTCATTGAGTCAGGTAAACATTTCAACTGCAGCTACACCTTGGAAAAGGGATACTGTACTGGATTTTGACAACTTTTGGGACAGCTAATCTGAAATGTTGGATGATACAATGTCTAAGCACCTTCAGAATAGAAGTAATATCAATTATGTTGCACAAAAGTCTGTTGGAGGTGAATAAGAAAGATGTATCTGAGCTTGAAGTGACCTTTCTGTAAGGCATTATTTCAACATTTTTCCCATACTGTTTGGTTACTGTCTTGCTCTACCTAATGGTAACCTTCATGTCAGAACTTCAAACTTTGAAGCAAAGATATGAAGGCAAGGGGTTGTAGTTTAGAGAGCTGTATAATGCAGATTGGTGACAGCCCTAGTGACTAACAGGAAGAGTAAAGAAGGAGATAATGCAGATGAGATGATTGTTAGTGGGAAAAACAGATTAATGAGGTACACCACAAAGAGATATGAGAGAACAAAAAAGGAAGGAAAACAACCAACAAAACCCATACTATTTACAATGAGGGCATCATAGAAACTCCCATTTCAGAGATAGCAGTGAAGCTAGGTTTGCTTGGTAGGAACCTGTTTCTTCGCATTTTACTTTCTTCCAGAAAACACATCAAAACTTCTCCAGACATCACTACTGTTGTGTCCACAGATAGGGGAGGAGCTCAGATTGCAGTAAAGAGGCACAGAACTCATTAGCAAGCAGTGTTCAACAGCAAGCAAGACAATTATCTGAGAGCTCCTATTCTGCTCTCATGATGGCTTAAATTAACCTGCTTATCATTGGATTGAAACAGAGAGGAAAGAAATGCTTTAGTTCTCAGGTGTAAAGCAAAGATTCAGGTAAGACTGAAGACTGAATTTTGGATACTTTCATCACACAATTCCTGGGAAACAGAATAGTCCCAGTATTTCTAGTTGGCATTTTTTCAAGGTACAGAGGGTTTCCTAAAGCACTTTGATATTTTGACTAGTCATTTCTTCCATTTGAGAATCAAAACCTGTGTGTTTACTTACTCTAATATGGGGCATCCAAAAAATTCCAAGACTCAGCTTGTAAAATAAATTTTAGTATGGATTTGAAGTTCAAATCAGTTCAAATTTGGGGTCCAACTTAACATAAAGTGTACATATACACCCTGGGATTAAAAGGTACTAGGGAATCTGAGATATTAAGTGGGTTTTTTGGAGACTAAAAACTTAATAGTTTCATCTTTGTTTAATTACCTTTTACCCTTCTTTTTCTTCAACAAACACAAACAGTTAAACCAGTCCATCATTAAGTAAAGGAAAACTTCAAAGATAACTAGAAAAAAATATTCATCATGGGCCATTCATGGCAGTGGCAGAAAGGTGCCCCATATTTTTACAGCTTGAGCACATTAGAGACTCCAGCTTCCACTGCTGCTCACAAAGCTCTTTACTGGCAGAAGTACCTCATTTTGATATAGTTAGCCAAGTCATAGAGCTGATTCTTCCCGTTCATAACTACAATATATACACAAGCTTGGGATAGACAAGTTCTCTTCAGTGAAGAAATTTCTGTTAATTTCTATAGTCTGTTTTCCATTCCTAATCACTGGGATTTTATTGCATCACTGTTATTTTGCAAACACTAATGTAGCACCTGTGGAGTCAGCATTGCACCTTTCCTTCATTAAGCAAATCCAAGCAGAGTGTTGTTCTAATGCATCTGATTTTGACTAGTCCCTCTGGCTAAAGGAACAGGATCCCAGGACTGAAGGAACTTCTTACATTTCTACAGTTTAGAGCTCATTTATTCTAGAGAGATTCCTGCAGAATTAAAAAGGCACAAAATATATAAGACCCACAAAATATATAAGAACCATATGCGTCTTCATCCCAACTGTATTCATCCTAGTCTGTAATAATACAATTTTAAAGGATTCCTGCCTGTTGAGTTGTTAGGTCAGAGTTTAAGGCTGTAATGCTCTTCAGCTGATGCAACATTTATGCCAATAGCATTGTATTCAGTAAGAGTCTGAAGCCGTGAGCACCCAGAAAGCAACTGATCAACAATTTTGGTATCTTAGTGACTTGGTTTTTAATCTTCCTCAAAAAAAGATTTAAAAACATTCTGTCAGACTGTCTTCTATGTAACTAAGCATGTTTGTGAAAGTAGAAATAAAGGCTAGTTAGCAAATCAAAAACTAATGCATTCAAATATTAAGCAGATTTTCCTTTTTCTATTTTTTCTCCATCACTAAAATCACAGACTGAGAGGGAATCTACACAATCTAGAAACGTTTAAGGGTATCCCAGGTTCTCAACATGGCCACAGAATCACAGAATATTCTGAGCTGGAAGGGACCCAGAAAGACCACTGAGCCCAACTCCTTTTTTATTTTTTTTTCTCAAATTTTTTGTTCATCAGTCATAACATCCTAAAGTTCACTGTGCAACACATAAATGACAGAATTACAAATAATTTTTATATATAGTTTAGAACATGAGGAAAAAAGAAATACACATTATTGTTTTTTGAGCTGAGCAACTTCAAATAAAAAAAAGGCCAAAACTCAAGGCAATGTATATTACTTGAATCGTAATCTAGGAAACTAAATAAAATCATCTTGTAAATCCGTTTACATATGTTGTATGGAGTAAGATAGAACTGCATCAGTTTAATTCTTTTAATCTTTAAATCAGCAAGTTTAATTTCTGTTTATGTGTTATAATAATAAATATAGTAGAAGTGGGAAGGATACAGTTAATTTCAACACATAGAAAAAAGTATGGCTCCTGGATAGATTTAATATAGTTTTTTTGTTCTTGTTCAGCTTCCTTTTCCTTCCCCACATAATGACAAAAAAAAAAAAAAAAGGAAATGTTTCCTTCCAAATGACCACAGAATTATATAAAGCTGAGGTCAGCTCAACAGCATTTAGGAAGCTGTTTAAGATTTATTTGATTCCAGTCATGAGCCAAGACTGTGATCATCAATCATCCTAATCTCATGTGGGATGCTAAATGTTGCCCTATGGTAAATTTTACAATACAGAAGTAGCAAGTGTCCTCCTAATAATTTTTATTTTCTGCACATGATGGAAAAAGTGTGGGAACCATTTTAAGTTTTCCTTTCATTGGTGATGTACATCTTTTCATTCCAGAAGAAAACCCTCATAGGCTTTCAACAACAAAATATCTAGAGACATATCCTTTTCCATGGAATAGAAACGAAGCCTTTATGCATAATTTATACTAGCTAATGATTTTTTAACATTGAGATTTATCTTGTACTTTCAGAAACATTCAGATTAGCATAGCCTTTTAATGCTAATCTCAAATCATCTGCTTCGTAGGGTTCATCTTGATTTTTTCCTAGGTTTGCCTTGATCTTAGCATTGCCTCTCACTGCAAGTGCCATTTAGCACAGATTCTGAAATACTGTGATATCTACTGAGAAGATTTGCTTGACAACAATAAGTAGAAATACTTCCCATATAAACATCAAATAATTTGTTCTACTACTTCTTAACAGAATTGCCTGTGTTTTTCACCAGGTGCTGTGTATTCATAACCGCGATTATTCCTAGAATGAATAAAAACATTTTTCCCTCCTCAGCAACCAAGTGCTTTGAGGAGAAAAAACAAACAAGGCAAATTTAAGAAAATTTGTTGACAGCCTAGCTATGCATAGAGAAGCAGAGGAAAACACCCATGCTTCTGACTAACCTTCCAGGGATGTGATGAGGGAGTATCTGGAATAAGAAGTAGACTAGTGAATTGGTGAAGATAAAGTATCACTACTTTGCCATACTTTTTTATATTCCAAGTCCTCAGTGTAATCTGGTGAACATGTCTAAATGAGCAGCACAGATTACTGTTTAGAAAACCCTTTTTCCTTACTGCTCTGTCACAGTAAATTGAGACATATAAATATGTCTACTGAAAAAAATCATTTGCACAAGAAGAGGTTCAAAACTCTTTGGGAACTCTTCAGGAAGCCTAGTTACCAAGATGAAGTAATAATTTCCTTTGAAGCTGAAGTCAGGTTTGTTGGGGTTTTTTTTCCCATATGTTTATCATTATGACACAGAGACCCCATCCCTCTGGAAAAAATTGACCTTACAAGAGGAAAATGAAATTTAAAGTAGTCTTCAGTGACAGCAGGCAAAGCAACTCTGTTCCTTTTACCTTTTATTTCATTTTTCTCATCTAGAAAATTGGAGAATGTTATTGCATGTGATTGTAAGGCACTAATAGAATGACCTTTTTTTTTTTTTGAGACATACTAATGAAATTAGCATTAAAACCAAAATAAAACAAAAAACCTAACCAAAACCCAAAACAAAGAGCTAGTTATTACTTCTATAGAGTTACATGGAGCAAGTGATTTTTGATTTTTAAAAAAAAGACATGGCAAGTCAATTTTGATATCTCTTCTGTCTCTCAGTTTTTCAGGCAAATATGAGAAACCTCAGAAAGATCCGTAGCCAGGGTAAACCAAGCTAACACATCCAAATCATTTAAATCCACTTTGTTCTGGAAGATGGATTAGTTGAAGAAGGTATTTACTGGTTTGAGAAAGAATGAGAAAAATAGAGTGGTCCCCATCCTACAAAACCCTTTTGTCCAAACTACTGTTTAAAAAAAAATAAAAGGAAAATAAAAATGGGGAGTAGGGGATAGAAAAGGTATCCTGGAACTAGGAATGACAGAATAACCCAGAAAACTGGTTAGAAACCTTTGGAAAGGGACCTATAGAGGCCTATCATAAGGCATGGTTTCCAGAACCATTTTGACTCCAGTGAGGCAGCCAGTCACATTGCATGCAAAGCTGTAGCAGATGCAAAAATGCAGACAGGAGAGCTAAAAAGTTGTTTACTTGGTGCCACGGGAGAGAAAACACAAAACAAATGTTAAAGGCTGCACACCAGAATTACAAGTGTCTTAAACTAAATATGTGTGTGGCACAGAGACAAAAACATGCCCCAACAAGAGCCACATCTGTAATTCATGTAGATAGGTACTTATTTGACAGGAAAGCTATTGAAGCTGGCTTTCTGTTCTATTATATTCTGTTCTGTTATATTCTAAGTACTCTCCAACTGTTTCATGCTCTTTCCTACCCCATCTGCTAAAAGACTTTTCCTCCCTCTTTATTTTTCCTCAGATTTTCATTTTTAATTTAGACTACTGAATTGTGGAAGTCCTGGTAGAATAAGAACAAACTTTGTTTAACTATTCAGTGTTGTAAATATTTTTTTCACAATTTCTCCCATAACAAATTCTCTAATTTAAATGTAACAAATATATTCACTGGGTCTGTCGTATTAGAACATACACAAATACTCTTTTTTGATACTAGAATAGCACAACATTTGTTGGCCATCTGGAATTGTATACTTACAGATTAGCCCAAGGATACATTCTACCTTAAGTGACATTTTAAAATTATGTCAGAGAAGAATAAATACAAGCCAAGTGTTTTTCCATCCATTCAAATATCTTATCTTCTTGTTTATGTATATCAAACCTTAACCCAAGCTATAATACAGTTCATTACACTTTTTAGATGCATGGCTAAGCCAGTTACTTCTGCTTTTATGCTCAAGTAGCAGATGCACAGGAGTGTGGTCATACTGATAACTCTCCCTAGAGTCAGGAGTGCCACTGAAAGTTCATTCTTCCATACATACTCTGAAGTAGAAAAATTGCAAAAGGTTCAAATTCCAAGTGGATATCTAATAATCCAAAATCCAAATATACTCAGAGTACAACATTGCTGCACTCAGTTATGTCCTTTATCTATACATACAGAAGCACTTTCCCCACCTGAATCACTTGTCACCTTTCATTAGTGTTTTTTTAAACAAAAGAAGAAAAATTAAAAGCAGTATACACCCCTATTATGGAGACCATACCTCAATCTGCTACAAAATAAAATACTTTAACTGAAAAATAATAGCAAAAATATTTTTTTAAATACACTTATAGATTTTGCTTACTCTCAGCAGTTCCCAGTTGGAAAAGGAGACTTATAGAAGCAAAAAATGTTTCTGTACAGGTGGTGCCTATTCAGGACAATATCACTATACTTCTGTATTAGGATTATGTTCATAACTGTATGACACATCTTAAGATAGCTAATTTTTCTTACTTGTATATTAAAGAGAATATTAAAAAACTTAGCAACATTATTCACATATCACCAGATCCTTCAGGGACACTCATTTCCCGAAAGCTCGGATGGTACAATGTGATTGACAGTACAAAAAATTAATCTAGTAAACTTCTTGATTTTTTTTTTCCTGTTTTTGCTATATTGCTGTTGACTGCACATTCTCTTCTTGCTACTGGTGAAGAAAGGACCATTATTTCTGTCTCAAGTAGTTTTATATGGCTTTTAGAAAGCTTTTAGACACAGTAGCTACATTGATGATGGAGCATTTTTCAAGGGCGTTCTGCAAAATGGAGAAGAAAGCAAGACAAGTTGCTTGTTTCCTTTTATAAAACGTGTAAATGATGACTGTCCAAATAAGATTTGCATAAAGCATACTGTGAATTCCAACAACTAATTGTAATGAAAATGTAAGGGTTATGAAACACATTTACCACAATAAACAAAGGGAAGGAAGTTCACAAAGTGCAAGATTTTCTGTGTGACATCACAACACTTTTGGTGACACTACATCAAAAGAATAAAAAAAAAGTTTAATGGTATCTTTTTTTGCCTCAAAGGAATAGAAGAGCTGGAAATAAGTAAATTGTAGTAATTATGATCTTATGACAGTTAGGACTTGGCTTTGAATGATTTTTTGCTTCTTTGAATGATTTTAACCTGCTCTTAGTTCCTCAGTAATAACAGTTACCACAATGAAGCCTAGGCAAGTCTGATTAAGCAAGAATATGATTTTAAATAATGAAGGGAACAATCACAAAGAATAACAAGAGTTTTAATGTGCATGTCGAAAGGGATTCTGCTGCTCTTTAAAAAAAAATCAAGTAAAAAAATAAAAAGGAAATTATTTTGTTTTCAAATATTTTTAGTTGGCAATCAGTGTAGCAAGTATGGAGAAGGACTGATGTATGACTCTGTTTCTTCTATGACCCATCTCAGGCAAATGTTATATTCCAATGTGACAAGATAGGAATTTTATCATCAGGGATTATTTCAGTGCCTTCACAAAGGTGCAAATAACTGTGTAAACTTCAAGGTCCTAGAGAAGCAAAAATATTTCTTTTAAAACTTCATCTTGCACCTTTTGTAGCTATTTTAACCTCTTCTATTAACTGTCATCAATTTGTTTACAGAAATAATAACCAAAATTTTATACTTGACAAAAACTACAGCACCACAATATTTAGTTTTAACACACTAGGAGATGAAGATGTTTCTTCTCCCTGAATTATAATATATTCACTTAATATATAGTTTAAAAAATTCCCAGTTCATTGACAAAACAGGAAAACAAAATTTAAAAGAGCAATGAGAGAAGAGAGAGAAAATAATCATCAGGAAACTGAGGGTGGCAACAGGAGGGAAAGAAAGATACAAGTACCGGGAAACATAACTGAGGCGTGATACTCTCTCTCAAAAAGCTGTTATGCTTAAGGTTAATCTGCAATCTGTTTGAATAACAAGACCACTAAAAATTTCAGAGATAAAAAAGACAATAAACTAAGAGTCTTAAATGACACTGGGCTGCCATAATTATGCCCCAAAGGCAAATTGATCAGCCATTTTCCTATCAGTATTAAAACCCCAAATTCTCTCTTGTGAATAGGTAGGTTTTCAATACATACATGCTGACCTTAGTCAGCCTGGTGATATAACTGCAGTCTCTCACACACATATTGGGTCAAACATTAACTCAACATAATGACCCTTGTTGAATCGATTGCCACACAGAGTCTTATGAATTAAAGCTTTAATGTCATCTTAGTGTATCAGAAAAACAATGGACTAACATTTTTTCAGTGCTTGACACAGCACTGATTTATTCTGCAATGACAGAGATAGCTGAGAAGTTACATTTAAAATTTAGTATTATGATTATATTTCCATAACAAAAGGGAAATACTTTTTATGGACCAACCAGACCAAGTGGGACAAAACCATGTTTGCCACAGGCAGACCATTTTGGTAGGAAGAATTTTAAACCAGGAATAACAGTGGTGGACCAGGCTGGCAAGAAAAGGATACAGGGCTGGAAGGGGTCCTCTTTGAACACACGCACACAAATATTTGGAACTCTTCAGCACAGCATCACAGCAAAAGCTCTTATACTTTTTCAGGGAAGTCAGTATGACGGAATGCTCTCCAAAAGGCCTGCACTTATGTACACGGCACAGAAAACAAACAGGAGGAACTGGAAGCCTGCATGCAGTTGCAGAGTTACAACCTCAATGGGATCACAGCTGGGTGGTGCAAAAACTTACAGGCCTGGAGTGCTACTATAAAGGACACAGGCTTTTTAGAAAGGCAGGCCAGTTAGGTGTGGATGAAGGGTCACCCTTTGCACAGAGCAGCAGGAATGCACGGAACTAAGCCGAAACAATGAACTAGCTAAGAGCTTATGGGTCAGGACTGGCAGGTGTACATGGGCAACGTTGTGTCAGGTGGGTGTCAGCTACAGGCTGTCTGATCAGGGTGAAGTAGATGAGACCTTTTTAAACATTTGGAAGTCTAATGTTCACAGGCTCTTGCCCTCATGTGGGACTCGAACCACCACTATCTTCAAGAGAGACAACACAGCAGGCAAAGGCAAGGGCACAAGTTCCCTGACAGAAGTAATCCAGAAGTCAATATGGGGAGATGCTCTGCTAGACTTCACACTTGCAAGCGAGAAAGAACTGGTTGGCAATATAAGGTTGGGGAGTAGCCTTGGCTTCAGTGATAATGAGATGATGGAGATAAGGGTACTGAGAAGAGGAAATAAGGCAAACAGGCACTTTAGGAGAGAAGATTTTGACCTATTTAGGCTTCTGCTTGAAAGAATACTCTGAGAAACAATTTAAAGAGAAGGGATTAGGAAGCTTAGTTGATTTTCAAGGATCACCTCCTCCAAGCTCAAGAATAGTTCATCCTAATGAGCAGGAAATCAAGTAAAGGTGGCAGAGGGCATGCATGGGTAAAAAAGGAGCTCCTGATAAAAAATTGGATGTAAAAATGAAGGGTACATTGCTTCCTTGTGGAAGCAAGGACAAGTGATCCAGGGGGAATATAGGTATTGACTAGTGTGCAGAAAAGATGAAGTTCTTTTGGGGCTGAATCTCACAGATTCGATACTTGTACATACTACAGGTTTGAGTTTGTCCCAGACTTACACCTACTTGATGTCTGGCACCATCATATTTAGGAGATGACACATCTCCAATTAGCACTGCTTTGCAGTGTACTCTTGATGCGACTGCATTACTAGTTAATATTGATACTCCATCCCTTAAAACGCATGTAACCCCACTCGCTCCTACTTACCAAAATCAGCAATTGCAGAGGACAGATGTATTTTAGTCTTAACTTAAATGGCCACATTTTGCAGTGATATCTACTCTCCTGAGCTATGCAAAGAGGATTAAGTGAGGGAACTCTCAAATCTTAAATAAATTTCTGAAATACACGTGGGGTGCATGTTTGTGTGGTATTGGCAATGAGAAAGGCAGTACTTTACATGTAGATAGTCTTATCTCACTTTTTTAAAAAAAGTACATCTCATATTATTCTTCTTTCATTGTTCGTCCATGAGCACGGTAGAAACATCCAGATGAGATGTACAGCTATTTCTGATACTAATAGTAGAGAAACCACTGGCTACTGCAATTCTTTGTGGTTTTCCACAAAGATTTAAGGAGAGTTCCTTTATTTTTCAACATGTCACAGGCAACGTTTCATAATGCAAAGTTAGTATATCTCTTTCCCACTAGGCTTTTCGCGAGTTATTGTTCAATCTGTAAGCTGCATCTGTCTGGATGAAAATAACATAAAACAAGCTCTATTGCTCTAAATTGCACCCATTGCCTAGTGAAGACTCATCAGGCTACATGATAACCACCCCCCTCTTTGCATGTACTCTACAAATAGAGTAGTTTTCAAAAGATGACATAATTTGAAAAATTCATTAGATAATCATTCTATTTCTCTGAGTCTGTGTAATAACCCATTATGCTACTTTTATATTTCCTCTTGTCTTTCCATTATATCTCATCATACAATACAAAATTCTTGCATGTTTTGCACATGCATGTAATCTTCTAGGCAGAAAGACCTGAAAATATTTTACATGTCAGCCTGCAAAATCTTCTATTGTGGATAAAGGACATTTTGCAACTGGACCATGTATTATGCAGCGCAGTGTAAATATGAAATGGAATGCTGTAGAACTCAACTTACTGGCAATATAGGCCATGAATAACAATCACAAAACAATTTACCAGCATTAGTGTTGAAGTTCCACGTGGAAGCCACAAGGCTGGACTGCTGGTATATCTTGCATTTCAACATAACATGCCAGCACATGTGAACTTAATTTTTTTATTTATCTGTCGTCCTATTGAACTTCAGGATTGTTCTCTGCAACCACACCTTTGAGGTTTAATATGTTTATTATCAAGTACTTATTAAATTTTATGACCCTTTCCTCCCTAATTTTTGTCCCTGAAATTCATTTTACTCCTACTGTGTTTTATTTATGTTATAATCTTCAATTTTCAAGAAATTAAGTACAATTTTGAAGGATAGCTTAAGCATATAAGTCTTGTTGGCTAAAAAAAATAATTGCATAACTAACGGAGGTTGATTTATTTATCCTAAGCAACTGGAGCAGGCAATGCTTCAAATGTAATATATACAGTTAGCATTATTTCTCACTTATTCAGCACCATTCTGAATAATTTTTCTCTGTAAGTCCTACCATGTAGTAATAGAATGTCAGTTCCTTTTTGCAGCATTAAATCTCTCTCTTCCTTTAATGTCTTGTGAAAACATCTCTTAAATAATAAATAGTAGATGTCTAGGGAGAAATAAAGTCCATAAGGTATGATAAATAAAGTTAACAGGAAAAGTTTTGGGGCTGTTGACGGGTGTGTTGTTGTTATTTTTAAGTAAAATAGGCCTGTCTTTTATTATTAGTGGTTTTTATGATCACAAAGTTAGTACATTCTTCTCTTATTAAAACAAATAACTTCAGTTCTCAGACTTTATGGTTCCAATAAAACATTTTTCTAACAGCAAGGGAAGTACATACAGTGCAAAACATCCATCAACAGCACCACTCATGGTCATATAACCAGCTTTTCCATCACTGTATAAAAGAAATGGCAATTGTCTTTCTGCATCAATAGAAACAAACTGAGATACATTTCAGGGCAAAAGAGAATTGTCTCATTATGTGGTGATTCAAACTACTGTTTCTAGGAATTCCTGTAGGCTTCCCTGCTGGAAATATTCTGCTTAGCAGATACATATATTAAATAAAGAAAGGAGTTCTAATTTGCAAAGCTTTGTGTTGACTTACTAACAAAAATTTCAGTTCTGAGTAAATACAACAGTTGGTTGAAAGTGAAGAGCAGAAATTAAATATTCTATGTGAAAAACACTTGAATTTATGTAAACACATGAAGCATGACCACAGTGAAACAGAGCAGGAATACAGAAACATATAGAAGGTACAAACATAGAAGGTAGTATTTATACTTCATGATTCAGATTTTTCAATTCATATGCCTTTCAAGAAAGTAATTATAAGGTATTAAAAGCTCCTGTTGTTTTGTAAAGTGAGCTAAAAACCTATAGAAATATTATATTAAACATTGGAAGGCATTTGGAGAGCATAGTTTGGCTCATTCCTTGTTTCATATTGTGAAATATTGGTTTGAGAACTTTCACCACCAGTGCAGAGGCAGACTTGATAAATGAAGCAGGGACATGTCAGCATATTTATTGGCATAAATAATTTTCAGTATCATGAATTATGAACAGTGTTCACATCAAATTATCTAAAGCTTGTACAGTAGTTCAGTTTCTATAATGAGTGCTGTTTTCTCATGGGTCAATAATCTTGACAAACTAGTTAGCTGGAATGGCTTTCTTACAAAGAAATAAACAAGAAAATAATACTTTCTCAGCTAACTGGAAGAAACAGCACTTACAAAAAGAGGTAATTTTTGGCATGTTTATTGAAAACTTGTCCCCTTCCAAGCTGACTTCACTATTTTCAAGCCAGAATAATTACTTCTTATAGTACCTATAGGAAAAATGTTGGGAGCAAAATCAGCTCAGTGGAACATCTGGTCTTCTTTTAATAGCATTCATAACTTAAAGAAGTGACTTTATAGGTATAACACCTCACTCTTACCGATCCTTAGCTATACCTCTGAATATATGGTTTATTGGGCAATAGGAATATTTTTATTCAGCCATTGAGATTATAATTGTGCCCCCACAGCTACTATTGCATTGCCTGGCAAAGTTAAGGGATTTGGTGTTACTTCTACTGCTATAAAAACCCTCAAAAATTAAACAACAGCAAACCACAAACAAACAAACAAATCAACAAACAAAAAAACCAAAACCCAACACCCACAACTTTATAAATGGGCAAAAATCTTTGGAATATGGTACCAAAAGACCATGTTTTAGCAGGTAGCATAGACAAACAAGATCAGCATATCTGTATAAATGGTTTGAGAACTTACTACCCACACTGTAGAAATTTTATAGGTTATTTCAGCTAGCTCCACTATGGCTCAGGGGATCAATTGCCCACTCACAGTTGATGTGCATCGAGCGCACTCTTGTAAAGCATCTGTAATTTGATTTTGTCTGAGGGTAATCCAGTTCAAGTACGAAGAGACTTCTCCACAACATCAACCAAAGCACAGAAATCAAGACAACCAGACTATTCACATGAAAAACAGACTTCTGTTCCAAACTAAACCACTAATGTTCATCATACTGAGACACTGCCAGATGTATCAGCCTTTTTCATAAGATGGAATTCAACATTGATGTTCATCTGATAACAAGCAGATTTGTTAAGGGATAATGATTGTGCTAGTGATTTTAAGAAACATAAAACAATGGGGAACATTGCCCTAGAGGAAATAAACTTTCAACATAGAATCAGAAAACAAAATATTTTTATTCATAGTAGAAGGTAGCTATTCTTGAAAATCACAGTCATCTGGTCATCTTTATCAGATAGATATTAATTGGTTGACTCTCAGAGTTTTAAATCTCTACAAGTATCAGTTTGCAAACTGAGCAAACCTGAGATGAGTTATGTCTTGCTGTCAGTGATTTTGACAAGACCTTCAACCTGAATTCACCATGTCTTAAATTTACAATTTAATGGCCTACTACTTTGAAGAATACTGATAAATTTTTCTTCGGCTAAGAAAAATAAGTGATGGAAGACTCAATAACATCTGTTAAGACAGTTACATGTTAATATTTATGGATAGGTAACTACACTTAAATAGGAACAGAGTGAACCCTAATGCAAATAGGGGGCTTTAGACCTCAGGTATATTAAAGGTAATGAGCATGCATTTGATTGTATGTCCCTGAGAGAGGTAATTGGGCCGCCTACTAAATTTTCTATTAAATTTATGAGTAGATCAGAAGCCTCACAGTTAGCACCTTGAGAAAATTTTTGATGATGAATGGTGCTGTATACACACTGATTAACAAGAACAGCCAATAGATATCTAAAGTCTAGAAAATGGCGCTAACAGAAAATGCTCATTAGTTGCAGATATTTACCTTACACAGATTTTAATATAAATTGGAAAGTTTTATATGTAGCCTTAAACATCTGAGCAAAGAGAAGGGGACAGAAGGAGGAGAAAGAGCATGGAACAATTTGTCTGTCTTCTGAAAGATGTCAAATTAAATTCCAATTTCAAATCATGCATTGTTTTCGACCCAAAAAGTTTTTTAATCTCCAGAGATGAAATTCTATGCAGTTCAAAATTACTGTAATTTGGTGCTGTTTTGATGAGATCACTGAAATCAGTAGAATACTTGTTTGTAATTATTAACAGAATCAAAGCTATAAAGTAGCTCTTATTGAGCAAAACATGTACGTGTGCACTTTAATGCCTGGTAAGATGTTTTACAGAATAGAATTCTGTAAATTGTAAATAGTGCAGCTCATATTCCACATGAAAAGTGTTTTCATGAAATTACACACCCTTCTCAATGCCAAAACTTCCAGTTCTAATCTGCAAACAAGAAACTATTGCTAAGATGGTAGGAAATATGGAAACACACATGCTCAAACAGAACATTTCCATAAATTTGTGTTCCAAATCATGCTTTGCAACTTCCTGAAGTGTTCCAAACTATGACTGTTATTGTCTTTTTTGATACTGAACTATAAAATGTAGGTCCATGATATTTACATCCTCATTACAGTGCACAACACAACACATTTTGAAGTAAGAGGGTAAAGCGGAAAAATATTTTACGCCTTTAGTCAGCAATGACTCTAAAAATTATTTTGAAATAAAAAATTGTTACACGTCTCCCTGATTTTACAGAGCTGGTGGATATTATTCCTTCCAGCCTATATATACCAGTCTGCAAAACAACTTTCGGTATTGCACTTCAACATAGCTGATCAAGTCCACACTGTTTAAAAGTTACTGTCACCATCTAGTGGCAGTCTGAGGGAGTTTAGATAGTACATTCTTCAATGTGGTGGGCTTTTTATTATGAAAGAACAATACATTCAGGTGTTTTCTATTTGTATTAGACTCATTTAAGCCTGCCACCTTAATATTTGGCTAGCCTTTTAACGTACAATCTAATTATCATTTATGCAACTGATAGCTTCATAATGTTTATTAAAAATTAAAAGTCATCTTTCCTGGCAGTTTGCTGTCCCTTTTTTATAGACATTTTCACGCAACTCTGGAAGACAGATACAGGTCTACCTACAATACTTAGTATAGACTAATAAAAATTCTTATATTTTTAATTGCCATATTTTGCAGAATAAATGAAATAACTGATCACAGTTATTACTGTACTGTCATTTTTTCCAGTTTATATGAGACTCACAGTCTCACAGAGGATGCTCTGTAACACTGCTCTCAAGGTGAATACGTGTGGTTAAGAGACCAAACCTTTTCAATAGTATTATTCCAGTGTTGTGTATACCACCTTTCCAACCCATCCACTTTTTTCTGCTCTCTTCACTTTCCCTATTTGCAATCTATTGGCGTAGAAAGAATAAAAACTTTTATTATATGGTAATCTGTGGTAATAACATGTTCTAGAAAACAAACATATGCCTCTAGTAAATGCCATTTCTCAAAGTTATTGTGTAGCAGTAAAATCACTGGACTTCACTAAACACTATTCATAGAATGGGGTTATTAGCTTTTGTTGTTCTGGTATACTACTACTGCTTTTCCTCTTCAATTATAATAAATAAATACTGATAGTTTGTCTTATTAGCTACTTACTTTCTTTAACAATTCAAGAAAGTTTTTACTATTTGAGTAAGAACACAGGAACTGTCATGCCAATCATACTCATAAACCTTCAGAATAAATAAATTAAAATCCAAAATTCAATCCATCTACCACAATTCTCTAAAACTTCTTCTTCCCATATAGTACAATATATTCTCTTTTCTTATTTTATTCATGACACTTCTTACTATTTTGATGTTTTATTTATGTCAAGAGAAAAAATCCTCTGTATTGCTCTGAGGAAACATGATTCAGTTTTCTCTCTTGACAAAAAGCCTCTACCTCAATTCTTTGGAGGAATTTCAACATCTTGCTCCATAAAATAATTCTTCCATTTGCATCATTGCCATTTTTTTCCCAAACTCTGCCTTCTCCTTTTCCTCTGGATTATTTATTTAGTTGGTTGATTTGATTTTTTTGGGGTTGTTTTTTTGTTTTCTGGGGTTTTTTGTGTACACAAAGGATTCTGTTTAAACTTTATGTTTCCAGCAGATACTACACAACAGAGATTACTACTGCCCTCACCAAACTATTAAACCCCTACTTACCTCAGTGCACAGCATTTTAAATACTTTACAAACCATGGCATTCTATCATTATTAACCTGGAATTCATAGAACAGTTGTAAATGCTGTAGACTCAGAAAAGTTATCCCAATAGGACTGCAAGTTTTATTATAGAGCCTCTCCAGCATACAGATGTTGCAGTTTACAACCGTAGCCCAGTCTGTGTTTTAACAGTCATAAACATAGGCTGGCTGGGATACTTCACTGGCTGAAGAGCCAGTGAAAAAAGACTATATTAGAACAGCAAAAAGTCAACTGTAAAAACTGCATAAACCTTTAAGAAACAAAAATAACATGTCAAGAAGCTGAGAGAAGTAGCACTCTTTCTCCATTTTCTTGGAAGGATGTGATATTCAGGATAAAGAGATAGGTGAAGTCTCCACTCTGTTACAGGCAGCAAGTCTCAAGGCTTTTGGCATCTACAGTTCAGTCCACTGTGAACATGAAGGAGATTCTAAAGTACTAAGCACAGTCACCCAGCAATTGCAATCATATGAACCATGGAAAAGTGTCAGCTGGCAAAGTTATAAGGGGAGAATGTCTATATTCCACTTTTGAAAAAACAGCAAATATGTAAAAGTACAAAGGGTACATACATTTATTTGTAATCAGAAAAAAAAAACAAACAAAACACAACCACCCCTCTCAAAAAAAAACCCCAAACTAAAAATACCCAAAGCACAACAACCTTATCTGTGAATGTCTGTCTACTGAAGTCTATCATATATTTTTCAAAAGACATAATGAAATATGTAATGGACTCAAAAATAATAAGAAAATTATGTATTGCACTAATTCAAGTCCTGTGGGTTGCCAAAAATGCTGATATAATACAAATTATTAGCAACCTATGATTCAGAAAATGGTGATCATAACTAGACAGTGCAATTGCCTGTTATTGACCAAGAATAGATGCCATTTGGCCAACAACACAGTCTGTCATTAAAATAAAGAGTATCTTTTATCAACACTTCAATTATAGCAACAACAGGACATCCAGGGATACTTATGAGGCACATCATAATTTTTTAAATTAATTTCTACAGACTGCCAGAAAGTGGCATTACAGAAGGATTTCAAGTTCATAATTTTTTTTTTGGAAGCTGCTAGTTTGGAAGGAAATACATTAAATTTGTCCTCTTTTCTGTATTCTCCTTCTCTATTCCATAGAATATTATTTTTCAAGTCAAAAAGTAAGAAAAACAGACTGTCTTGATGACAGGAAAGGTGAGACATCTTTGGGAAATATGTGAGATTTTTTAAATTTCGTATTATCTGTAAAACTGCCATATACATTGTATAAAAGCAGAAGGTTTTTTTTCCTTTATCTTATTTTGGAAACTAACCCACAATAAAGAGAAATTACATAATCAACTTGGTTCAATTTTGTGATTTCTTATAACTATTGCAATAGTTTTCACACAGCATATAATTATTTTTTTTTAATTCTGGTTTGAAAGAAAGTAGAAAATAATAAGGTTGCCACATGTAATTTCAGAATAAACTGAACCAGAAAGAAAAACAGTGTATCAGCTCAGAAAAGGAAGTTATTTCAATAGGAAAACACTAAGACTGACACCATAGTTTCAGTGACCTGAAATGCACAATACCTTCATCACCTCGAATACATTCTACAAGAGCAAAAAAATTCATACAATAGTTTTCGACAAGAGACAGTTAAAATTTAACAGCAAATACAAATACCAAGCCAGCAAAAAATTATTTTCATTAGGAACAAAAAATATATCTATCCTGCTATAGAGAAGCAGTTTCTAACACCTCAAACTAAAGACATAAAAATCTACTGGGAAGATAAACAATAACAAATGTAAAGCAGTTTGTCAGAGGAAAATACTGCCATTTTCCAAACACTGCCTCAAAACGCTTTATTTATTCCCCACCTCTTTCTTACCGTGTTTGAACACATACACATTCATGGGAAAAAAAACCAAAATCATCATCTGGAATATTGCAAGGTATTACTGTGGTGGGTCTGGTTGAGCCAGAATTTATTTCCCCATAGCATCCCTCACAGTGCCGTGCTCTGCATTGGTAGCTAGAGGAGTGTTGATAACACACCCATGTTTTGGCTACTGCTGAGCACAGCATCAGCACTGTAACATTCCTTCTTCAGTCGAGGTCGAGATCCTGGGAGGGGACACAAGCAGGCCAGCTGACCCAAATTGACCAAGGGGGTATTCCAGACCATATGACATCAACCCAGATATAAAAGCTGAGGCAAGGAGCAGGACAGGAGGCATTCATTGTCTCTGTCCAGCTGGGAAGGGGAGGGACAGAGTGGTTGGATGGGCACCTAGCGTTCAGCCAAGGTGAACCCACCACAATTACCCAGGGACTTTTAGACACCATTTAGAAAAAGTTGCTAAAAATATTGGTAATTAACAGTTTTTACACATACTCTTGATCTTATCCAAACTAAAGGTCTGAAAAATACCGGCTGGATAACGGTTTGAAAAAACAGATTTCTAATATTTTTTTAAAAAGAGGCAGGGACTTGGCTAATGTCTAGTAAAAGAGAAAATACATAATATAGTTACAAGGGGTTGCCTACTTCAAAAAAATAGAGAGCTATTGCTTTCACCTGCCCACCTCACTTTTACCTCTAACATAGGTTCTGTGTTTGATCATATTGGCACTTGTTACAGAATCCTGGCTAATAAGAAAAACTCAAGAAAAATATGCTTCTAGAAGAGTTTCTGCAATCTCTTGAAATGACACAGCTCTTTTGATCTTGGTCAATGTTTATCAGTCTTTGTTTTAAAATGTCTTCCTCCTCTATCCCTCAACACCAAGGCATACATACTAACTTCTGGGATCACTTTCCGTCATCCTAGAGGAAATGTCTGATGGTTGGAAGGAATGAAAAAGGCAACATCCTGAAGAGTATGACAGAGAGTATTCTACCAAGAAATCCTGGGACTGGAACGGAGAAACACTGAACGTGCAACTGCTCAGCCGAGACCTAGAAGAGACACAGACTTTCAAAGCCTGCAAAAGCCCTCCACAGCCCAGAGGACTTTCATGCTTCTATACCAACATATTAACCTATAACACTACATTAGCAATATGTCTGGCCACATGTCCCCTTCCCCACTCCTATAACTTTCCTTCCACAAAAGGGTGGAAAATTTCACCTTTCTAAATCCCTAAGGATCATTCAGTTATCATCGAAACCACTGATACAAGTATATATGACCAACTTCCCTTTTTATTTTAAATACATTTTGTGCTTCTGAATTTTGCATTCAAAAGATTTCATTCTGGGTTTCATTTCATATATGTTTCTTTCATATCATTGCTTTCATACCCTGATATAAATCTCATTTCCCTTTGAGTCTAGCATTTTTACCATAAGATATGATAACCAAGAATTTGCACATGAAAATAGTTTTCTGCAATGCTATTTAAGACAAGTAAGTTATTCAGGTGAAGGAGTTTTTAACTTAAATGGCAGTAGAGACAAAAAATATATGAAGACCAAAGTCTTATAACTTTATGACGCCGACTTAGCTAAGTGTTAGAAGAGAAAAATTTTGATTTCATACACACGGAAAACATATTTGACATACTTGGAAGTACAGGAAGGAATTACATCATTTCCTGTATCCCAGCAAAATGTTGATGTTCTAGTTAATAAACCCTTTGTAGTGGTGAGTTAGAGAGGATTCATTCAAACAGCAAGCTTTTATTTAAATAACAAACTTGGAGACCGCTGCTTCTACTCTCTGGGTGATGATCTTCATCAGATATGCTTTGGAGAATCTTCCCTTGTGGGACATTTATCTCCCAGAGCACATTCTGTTTCAGGGAGGTGCCGTTCACTCAAACACTGAACTCCTCCAGGAATGCTAATTATATGAATGTCTTGTATAGAAAATGACATGTCCCACTGGGTATAACTAATAACTACATGGTTCATCAAAGCAGGAAATATCAAACAGCTTAGAAATAGTTTTATGGGAAAGCTTCAGAAAAATAAGTGTGGATAACAAAGAGCAAAAAGGCAACCTGACTCCTTTGTAGAATTGAGGCAATTTACTGCAGTTAATGAGAAGGCTTGTTGTGTGGATGATGTAATCTGATATGAGAAATCCATTATCTGGAACAACCTTTTCTATGACAAGTATAAAGAGAATATTTTTCAGACAGTACAACATGACCCATGCCTGGATTGTGGGAACTACTCTACTGTTAAGATAACTATTTTAGATCTTACTTGAAAAAAGTTATCATTATTATTAAAAAAATTATAATTTTATTTGAAAATATTTTATGTAAAACCTCTCATGCATCTTCTTTTCATTTATATATATACATACATCCTATCACTGGTTTAAATCTTGGGTTTATGTTTTATATCTTTCCAGTATTTCTCAGTCATTGGACAGCTTATTCTTCTATAAATTTGTCAAATGTCCATGCACACAAGAAAAACATCAGATATGTTATTTCTTTAACAGCTACTATCTATATATTGAACTTCAGAATTCTTTCATTTCCAACAGTTTGGTTTTATTGTTTGCATGAGTTCCTTCCTCTGTGTACATTGTAACTTCCGCTTTGACTTTCTAAACCATTTCAAAGACTGGTTTAAAGTGTGCTATTCCACTACCTATCGCCCCAATAACTCACGATTCTTTTTGTTGAAAATTCTTTTATTATAGGACACTTGGGCATTTTAAATGCATTTTTCATCTCCATCTAGACAGAGATGAAAAACAGCTTTAAGGAGTGGATTCTGGTATAGATCATCTTGCTCCAAACTGTAAGGAGAAGAGGTAGTACCAAAGGACAGTGACCTGTTGGGACTTCCTGAGGGTTAGTGGCAGGGTTCCTCATAATTTCTCGGTGCCTAGAGAGGGCTCTGATCACGCCCGGGAGAGAACTGTACTAAGGGAGTACAGATATTCTTCCTTCAGTTCACATTGAAGACTTTGGGCATACTAGCCAACATTTCACAGGAGATGAAGAGGAAGGAAGAGTAATCATTCACACTCTGGGTGATCTAACTCATTGCATAACAACATTAGGCTGGTTGCACATGCATAGCCACCTTTTTCCTGAATTAAGCAGGCCAAAGAAAGCGACCAAAGTCAGTACAACATTAGTGAAAGTAATATCTGTTGCCCAAATTGTTAGAGCTGGTAGGCAAACAGCCGTAGACTTTAGCAGAGGCATCTGACAGACAGCAGTTTATGGATGTTCCCACCACTTTAAGCAGCCCAAGTTACTTTTTTAGGAAAAGGACAGTAGAATTAACATATATCACAGCAGGTTTACTAAAAGAAGTAAAGAGGGTCACTAATATTTGAATATTTGGGTCTGAACTATGCACATTCAGGAAGAAAATTAATAACTTTAATAGACTAAGCTTACACACAGAATGGAGAATAGACCTAAAGATTTGTGACCTAGTGCTGCTATCAATGAATACTGTAATCAGGTAGTGGTTTAAAAATAGTAAATTTAATTATTAGTCGTTGCTGAACAAAACAACATACCACTAATTCAGTACCTTATTAGAACTACCTGAGTTTTTCACATATTGTGTACATTAACCCTTATGCTAAAAGATTGAGTTACTTTTACACCTGAATAATCTTGTTATAACTACTGTTTGACTAGATTTAAACTTGGCTCATCTCTGTATATGATTAACTGTTTTAAATCTCTACTGCTAAAGGATTTTTTTGGCCAGTAACTTTAATACCTTTTCAAATAGTTAGTGATAAATGTTTAGAAAAAAATGGACGTGAAAGGTACCCACTGTATTCTGCATTTCTGAAGCTACATGAGCTCTCCTATGGTGACCAGTCTTCATTAAAATAACAAATTCTAGAAGGTACACATATGAAGCCAAGAAAATGCACAAGTCTTGCTCTCCCCTCGAGTCTTCGGCTCCTGCTGTGTCTCTCAGTGTCCATTCACCTGGCTGGTGCCTCTAGTCTTTGTGCCCTTTGTTATGTAGAGGGTTGGCAGTTCACAGCAGTCCTCTTGCCTCTCTGTCACTCTGCATCTCATTCTGCATCTTGAACTGCAGCTTGCAAACCGGACTACCTGCACCAGACGTATTCCTCAGTGGGAGGAGTGTGAAGGGGAACACCTCAGACAGCAATTGCGGTGTAGTTTTCATTTGCTAAAAGTGGAAGGTATGATATGAATTATATGAACAGTACTCTGAAGGATATATACTTAAAAATTTCCCATACTAGCACCTGAGTCAACAACTCTAAGTGTCGTGCCACAAGTAGTAGTCCTGAAAACTGCCATTTTCTATCTCAAAAAAGTCAGGTTTTGGATTTAAACATATCTCAGTGGTGTTCATACTCCACTTGTACTTTAAAGGTAGACAAATATTTAAATACAAATTAAGGCTTAGTGGAAGCCTATGTAAAACAAAATTAATTGCTGTTCTTTGCTTTAAAGCAAATTCTTTAAACATTTTTATTACCAGTAAGCAAAGGGAAGGAAAAAAAAGAGGCTGAACAACATTTCCACCACACACCACAAGATAGCAGTAAAGGATAAAAGGAAAGAAGATTTTAAAGGTAACCACTAAAGGCCACAGGGAAGAGGGAAGGAGGAAAGAAATAAAAATCCATCCAATTTTGATGGATCCCTCACAGTCTAATTACATGCACGTGTAAATGCAAGGATGTCTAGTTTGATGTAAATTACATATTAATCAGGAAGAAAAGTTATGTTTTATATCTAGGTGTGATTTCAACCAGACGTTCAGCTGCAGTCCTCCTTTTCTTGGCAAATATTGAGTTTTAACCATTCTTTATCTTTGGCAGCCTAGTAAGACACCATTATCACTGTTCGGTAGGCAGATCATCACTTTTTGGTGGTCAGGATTAACCAAACTGAGCATGTTTGTTGCTGCATTTTGGTGGATTTCCTTCTTCCACCCCTCCCCTCAAACTACATTCATTAAGATTATGTCTGCTGTAACTGATACCAGCTCTTTGGGATAAGCAAAATTAGATTAACTTTGCAGACCTTGTAGAAACCTGGACGTTTTTTGCTTGGAGACAATAAAGGCAGCCCTGGACACCTGAGCATCTAATTCACCTTTGAATTGCACTGCACGTCTAGACACCAGATGGCAGATACTCCCCATCTGACTAACACCTAGTATTAAGATGCAGAATTATTTACAATATTAAATGAGTTTACCAACTGTTATCATAGATAATTTTTGTCAAGCTTTCTCTTCTGTCTACATCAAATAATATTCTGCCTGATAGGAGAGGGAAGAATATTTTCTTGTTCTTTTCAAATGAAACTTCTTACTACTTTTGCTGTTGCTCTCAGTAACTTCAGTCAAAATGATTTTTTCACATAAATGTGTGTCACAACATTGACTCATTAACATGAAGGTAGACAGGAGCAGTAAATGACAGGAATTCCTTGATTAAAACAAGACAAAGTGACAGCATCTGCATTTAAAAAAAAAATTTAAAAAAAGTAGAAAAAAAATTCCTGACAAGGTACTTGATACTGATAGTGTTCAAAGTCTGCTAATTACTTCAGAAGCCTATGCTCATGGATTTGTTTGTTTTATGGTCTATGATTGCTTGGCAAATCACAGTTTCTAGCTTTTGATAGTTTATGTATCATCTAGCCCAGAGTGCAAATTTGAATCCTTCTCTGAGGTAATTACTCACTTATGGCTCTTTTGTTAGAGAGGAGAATATGAATTTGATGACAATTATGAAGTCTGAGATGTAAAGATACATGATCTGCCATAGATTTCCATCACTAATATGAGGAGGTATAGCCATACAATGTGATGTTGAGAAACTGAATATATACTTAATTAGTAAACCTCTCTTAGGCAGGTAGGACCTAAACCACAGTAATACTTGAAACTTCTTGCAGAAACTACTGCAGATATATAATATATATATATATAAACTAACAGCATGAATTTTTGATTAGGTTGTTATTTTCTTCACCACCTTCAGTTTTCCAGGTGATTTCACAGACAGGTAGTATCAAAACTATTATTTTGACTCCACAGTTGTCAAAGAGAAGCACTCTGGCCAAGAAGGCAAACAAATTTAAGTTCCAAGTGAAAATGGGTCTGAAAAATTAATCACAACAGACCAGAGGCAAAGGAAAAAATTCTCATCCTGTTGTTTCACGTTCTGTGACATATGACTTTCAGGTACTTTTTCTACAAAGTTTAATCTCTATTTGGTACCAGGTAAAGAGTGTCAAAATAACGTCTATGTGAAAAAAAAGGACAATAGCATCCAACACTTGTTGAAGACACAATGGGCCAGGGTTCTCACTATTCTTTTTCATTCCTGTTTCCCACAGTATGCCAAGTGAAATTCTTCACTGATACCCTGCACAGTGAAATAATCAAGATAAAAAGTATCTGTAAGTACCTTACAAACATTTCTAAAAATTGAGAAAATATATAATTTCTGTATGTTTTCTTTTTTTGTTCTTGAGAATTCAGAAAAAAATTGTGAGCCTTATAAAACTATATACAATATAGTCATGTGAGTTAATAATTTTTCAGTGCTCACAACAGTATGAAAGAAAGGAGAAATCCTCTATTCACATGGTATGGACACAAAATGTACAGGGATTCAATGTCAACTCATTTACCATTCGGTTATTTCTTGCTGAAGTTTTGTGCAAATTTTGAACTTAAAAAATCTGTGAAGGAATAAAGAAATATACTTTGAGTCTTCCTACAGCAACTTGAACAATTTTTAGCTGCAGTGTGTTAGGAACGTATTCTCGGCAACTATTCAATATTTATTATTCATGGGAGGGGTAGCTAGAAGGTTTATGAGTAATACATAATTGAAGAATTTTTCACTGGTATTAGCTAAATTATTTACTTAGAACTCTTTTTCCTAACTTTTTTGTTGCTCTAAATTGTGGCATACATTTTAAATGGAAGGAATTGTTTGAGATAACCAGTGGGTGTCAAACTCAGCAAGTTAGTTGTCCTTTAGGTAACCAAATTATATGATGTCCATTAGGGACTGAAACCACCTCGCTCATTAAAGAATGATGAATATTGCACTACTCTCTGAATAGCTCAAACTTATTGGGATTAGAGAGCAGTGAATTGCCTCGATAGTTAGTCTGACATAAATGAATCATGAGGTATATTCATGTGTTTAGATATTTGTATCTAGCATGTTTGCTCATATGCAATTTTATATACAACAGAAAGTTAATATAGGAAGATATTTCACCATTAATTATTCTCTTGAAAGTTAGGATACAGTTTTACCCTTTGTCAAACCAAGAAATTGTTACATAGAGATATTCCAAATTCTGTCAAAATCTTGCTTATAATTCCAGATGAGTGACATATTCCTTAGTTCATTTAAAAGGGTGCCAAACTCTTTTCTGAAATATCTGTATGTAAATATATATCAGAAAGGAATGTATTTTCCTGGACTTTTTGAAGGTTTTCAAGGAAGCTTTTGCTATAAAATCCAGCATGCCTAAACCAGGATAAGAAATGGTTCTCTCTCAGAGAACAGTCTGAGAAAACATTCACTGAAGGATAGAATCTTCAAATAAGTCCATTAAGGATTTATCCATGCCAGTTAAATTCTAGAGCCAAAACCCTGCTTTTCTTCACCAGTCTTTTTATAAAGAAATATAAATATGATGTCAATTTGAAAGTTGCATTCACATAGTTTATTTAAATTTTACGTAATCTGGCACAACTAAAGACTGGTTTTGAAGGCAAATGGTTAATGTATCTCATTTCCTGTATGAAATTCAACAACTGGAACACTTATTGGAATAGAAAATTGATTTCTTAGCAAGTGTCTAACTTCCCAGTACATTTTACAAAACTTTTAACAGTGGGAGTATGTATCCTTAGAGAAATTATGCAGGGCAAGTTATGGAAACCAGATAAGAAAACCCAGTTAAATGTCATCAAGAGTTCAAAATCTAATATCTCATCTGGGACATCACCAAAAGGTCATTAAATCTGGTCTCTTCACTGTAAAATATCCTAATTCCATTCACATTGCGCTTGGACAGAAATAGATCCAAAAAGTCAGCAAATTTGAAGGTGTTGTAGCATCTTAAGAACATATGACCTCATCCATATGTGTTCCTCTTGCAACTCTCTGAAAGAGTCCCACGTCAACGGCTTTCTAAAATATCTTCCTTTTTTTTTTTTAGATTGGAATATACCAAAATAAAAATGTCTGAATAAATGTGTCTCTGAAATGAAAAGTATTTTAAATGTATCCTATTATTTGTAAAATACACATTGAAAGCACAAATTGAAACTGCTGGGTTTGAGAGTACAAATTAAAAATTGACATCCAAGTGTTTGCTTGAATATTCCTAAATAATACGACCCCAGAGATGAAGGCAATTATGAATAACTACGCAAATTTTACAAAAGCTTTCTTGTTGTCTCAGAGAGCATATGACCAGATTTTAAAAGAATATAATTTTTTAGGTTTCTATAAATTGCACATTAAAAACTGTGAAATGGGAGATGTAGTTGTAGCATTCCTAAAATGACTTTTTTTATATTTTTTTTTTAGTGAGCATCTAGCCAGTGGTCACAATTTTGAGCCATTACAGCTTGAGCTGACCTAGCCTACCTAAAATAGAATTTATGCCAATTTTTGAAGGATATTGTCATGTCTAGCTTCTGCCATTCAGCTAGATGTTATTCACAACATCAATCCTCCTCAGTGCTGAATCTGACCTCTATGTATAACTACCCAGAAAATGATCTGCTTTAACAGAACTGACTTTTTATCATTCTTTTCATGCCATTCTGTCATGGATAAAGCACATAATGAGAATGCACCAAGAAAATCATTAAATTCAAGTATTAAAGTTGCGAAAGCATATGTGATATTTTGTATAGCAAGGATTATAAAATTAAATCAGAGGACAATTTTTAAAGCTAGAAATCAGTCTTGTTTAAGCTTCTCATCTCACTAGTGCTTTTTAAATGAAAGAATCAGAATTTTAAGGGCACTCAGCACCTAATATATCCTTTAAAACTTATTAAAAATATTGAATACCTCAGAAAAGAAAAAAAAAATCAAACCATGGATATTTAAGCACTGGTTTACAAGCTTAAGTGCAAGCATCTAACATTTAAAATTCTGGTTAGCCTTTTTAAAATACGTGGTTACATGAAGTGTTATTTTTGTCCTTTCACCTAGAAAAAAAAATTCATTTCACTCGCAGATACATCCCTCCACCATGCATAAAATGGGTGGTAGAAAGTGTCCCGATGCAGCATTATTTACATAGCCCAATTTACAAACCAATTGTCTTAAGAATGCAGGCACAAAACAGCAACATTCCCCTAAGGCATTGAAAAAGCAAATCCTTTCAGAGACAGAAGGCAGGCTTTTAAACACATACCTGCCTATCTCCCAAAACCAGAATCAGTCCATTTCCAATGGCTCCATCCAAACCAACAAGAGAACATTTACATCAGGCAAATGCTATTGAACTCAACTTATATGTGTCATCCATTCACATAGAGAAAAACCTGTAAAACCACTAAGTCATTTTAGATTCAATTTTAATACCAATGGTTCCTTTGCAGTCCTCACCATCTGTCACACCATGCTGCATATTTTTTCACCACAATGTGATATTCTCATTCTGCTAAATAAAAATACTTTTTGTTTCCCTGAAAGGAACTACATACATTTTGCTTCAAAACATGAAAAATATTAGTAACCTAGCACTGACATTTAATGGGTTTTGAGACACAAACTACACATACAAACTGACTGACACAACTTCAGGCACAAGTACACATACTTTAGGTTTCACTTTAAAAACAACAGTTGTGTTTTATGTCATTTGCATATTTCTTTCCAGAATATAGTTTGTTTTCTTTGCATTTAGTGCTATCCGCAAGTGCTGAAATTTTATCCTGGAGCCCAAATTGCCACAGTTTTTCTAATAAAATTCTCTGTATTAATTTATTTCTGTGACACATCAAAAGACATTCTGATAAATGTATCTCCTAAGCAATTGTAAAAAAAGTAAAAAGTTGGATGTGGAAGTAGTCTCTCAGAAAATCCTGGAAGGGACTTGCTGTTTTATTCCCTTTGAAAGTCTAAAAATAAAACACTAGTCAAAATGTTCTGAGTTGATCATAAAATGAACGTTGATGAATGGCTCAGACAAAACAGGAAGTGATTTTTGGTTTGTTTTTTGGGTTTTTTTCCCAGTAAGTGCTACAGAGTATTGAAAGTGAAAACAAAATGGTAATAAAATATACTGTGGGAGATCTATAGGCTTTTGAAGTGATTGGCATCCTTTCTCACTAAGCACGTCACTCAGCAACTCCATATCAACCACAAGCCTTCAATTTCCTCGTAATATAGTTCACAGTAGCTGTAGAATTTAGAAAGAGCCCATGATTTTTCTTTTTTTTCCTAATAGTACTATTTTCCCTGCACTTTCTAGTCCCTTAGCTTGTCTTACGTGAAGCATCCAAAACAGACTGCCACTTCTTCAAAACATCAGGCCACTTCTCATATCCTCAGGATCCACCAGGCTCTGATTTGTAAAAGGTACATGTTTTCTGCCTATTGAGGATCTGCCCAGTGTAAGAACTGGGGAAGCTGGAAAGAAACTGTTTCACAGGAGACTGCTGGGTACCAGAGAACACCAAAGCTGCTTTTAAGTCTGTATCTCCCTGTGTTCTTTCATTATATCATTAATGTAATGGTGCAAAAGCTGGCTGTAGTAACAGAGAGAAAAAATTACTTTCTGATAAGGCACCAGTAGTAACAGATGTTATCATAATATTCCATATTTAGAGTCTCAGTGTTGCCTCACAGGTCTTAGACATTCAGAGTTCACACTGAATTAGAACAGAAAAAAAGGAACACTACACCATGCACACAAAAAAACCCCAAAACAAACAAACAAACAAACCCGAAAAACCACCCTCAAAAAAGCCAACTAACCAGGATTTCTTTGTCCTCCTTCTCCCCACCCTCTATCAGCATAGAGACTCCTGATTTCACTGTAACAATTTAAACTTCCAATGACCCTGATCTTTAACTTAATGTATATGGTCAACACTTCAAGTTTACCAACAAATCTGCAAATCTGCTGTTTATGTCTTCATAAACATCTTCTGAAGTACTAAATGAACTCCAACCTTAAAGCTTTAAGTCAGATGCATTCAGAATTCAGCACTTGGGCTAAGTCATCTACTCATCTAGAGCGCATTCAGACAGATATCTTCTGGTCTTTCATCAAATAATTAATATGGCGAGTCGTTCTTTGGAAGTCAACAATATGGTTTTAGGACATTTCTATTGTACTCTGCTGTTTCAGATAACAATTACTAGTAGTGCCATGTTTTGCTCCTTTTATGTTATTGGCACAACTGTTAGAATCTAATAATTTTAAAATTTACAGAAATTTTAATATTCATGTTACTGTTAAGAAAAGTGTCAGTGTACTACCTATAAAAAGTGTTAATTTATGGTGCTTTGATATTTATTGCTCTGCAGCAAAGTGCACTAAAAAAAAAATAAAACATGCTTTGAATATTAAATAGACTTTTAAAACCAGGTGGAATACTATTCCTTAGCAGAGGCTGGTTGGAGGATTTGTCAAAGTTATTTTTAGTTGGAAAAGTGGATTTCTTAAAGCTTAAAACTATATCAGAAATAAAATTCTGGGAAAAAAGGCAAAAAAACCCACACCATAAAAACACTCCAACACTTTACAAGGAAAAAGACACACTGAAGTTATAACCCAGTGAAAAGGCATTCTTCTTTTACAGAAAAAAAGGCAGGAGTTAAACCTATGTTTTCTCAATATGACATTATTAGCTTTTAAATACTTCGGGATGGTTTTCATGCCTTTAATTTCCCCTTTAAACGAGACAGGAACACAAAGGATTTGATTTCCATTGATATTGATCAAAGAAGAAGTTGTCAAAATATCTTAAAAAATTGTTTGCAGCCTTCTGTTTGAGCTACCATGCTGGTGATACTGCTGGGTTCCCACCACAGAAGCAGCTTTTCACAGGCCTTCCTTAATATAATGCTGTGCACCCACAGTGAAAAATTACATATTTTGTAATTTCTGCATATAAGGCTGTAACTGTTTAATATAACTTTTAAGGTACAGTCCTCTGGTGTGGAACTGCTTTGTCAGTTTAATGTTTCTGTCTCAATTTTTCACAGTTCTGATGTAGTGTATTTTTGTATTAGAACCTACTGCAGAGCTGAGCTGTGTGAATAATGGATTTTTTACTTTACTGTCTGAACCACAAGAAAAAAGTCTCAGACCAAATGGAATGTTTAATTTGCTGTTTGTTTGGGAGTTTATTGACAGATTTCCCCCATTATTAAGTGAGTTTCTGAATAAGTATTTTTTCCATTTTTTTATGTTATCAAAATATTAATACTTTGCCTAAATAAAAATTGCAATGCTTTTACTCTCCTAAAATATTCAGTAGATCAGTTAAGGAGTTGTATTAATAAGAACTTTGCCTAGTTCTATTGCTGAGAAAACTTCTCATTTCTTCATGCCATTTGGTTGAGTTCTGGGCCTGAACAAAGACAAGTACTATTCTTCTTTTAGTACTATTTTTTACTATAAGATACAATTTTTTTGACAACTTTCATTAGATAAGTCTGGTTTTGTTTCCTTGTTTTATGTGTTATCCAGACCATACAAATAAGTTGTGCAGATTTAGCTTTCCAATTGGTTTTGTCAAAACACTCTTCACTTTTAAATTTAGCACACAATTCTTGGGCCATTTTAGGCTTAGGTGGAATAAGACAGTAGACTATATTGCCTTGACAAAATGAAGAACAACAAAAATCTATCAAACACATTCTCTATGCTTTTGGAAGCAATTTAGGAAGAGCTATTATCCAGCCTTAGTCACTTCATACTAATTACATGGAGACTAACTGAATGATTTTTTTCATATATTGGCTTAGTTGCAGATACACAGTTTAAGCAGTGAGATTAGAAGATTGAATGCAATGTGATCTTTCCCACACCCCTCTTACTCTGAAACCTCAAAAGCTGGAAAAAGTGGAAGTGAGTGATATCAGGAATAGAATTAACTATTTTTGTCAAACAATTAAAGTATTCTTCCCTCCTGTGGTTGCATACAAACCTTCCTTTTTTTTTTTTTAATTGCCTTAGCAAAATTAAGCTTTCAAAAATTCAGAATCTATAGAATTTTTCACAACCAAAAATTAAAAAGATTAGTGACAGTTCTTATATTGGATAAAATTAATTCAAAACCCCTCTTAGAGGGACCAAAATGAAGAACGTATATTAGCACTGCAGTTTTCCACATCCAAGGAAGTCTTCCAGCCACTGAAAACTGGTATTACATTTATGGGCTCATAATCATTGTTAGCCAGACTGCAGCTAGTGAGCTGCCAGGAACCTCGCCCCCAGCAAGCAGGCAATGTGACGTGCTTCCCAAGTAAGCTTTATTCCCTGAAGTGAAATGAGAACTGAGATTAGAAGAGCATTTTCTTAATGACAAAGTCCCTCTGAGTTCTCAGAATCTTAATTTACCTTACTATCTTCTTCCTATCATCCTCACTTTTGCCTTCTCTGTATTGATTGGAAAAAATTCTCCCCCTAGCCTGCCTGTGTCCATCATAGATTGGTTTGTCTTGAGATCCCCCAGAGCAATTCAGTGCAAGAGCTATCCAGTTCTAGGTCAAAGCATACCCAGTATAGCTGGCATATTTTAAGATACACTTGATTTATATACATATACACCCCTATAAATACACACACACAAAAAAAAACAAAACAAAGAAACAAAAAAACTAGGCATTCTACTGACCAATGACAATGTTTAAATTCACCTCATCCCAACAAGCTATACATTTTGAGATACTGCAGTTTCTGCAGAGTCACCCTCTACTCAATACAGTGTTTCTGTGTTTATTATGGAAACCAAGTGCCTTAAGCAATTGAAATTAACACCCAACAATTTTCAGCCAAAAGTGTCAGTTCTAAGCATCTTAAACTATAGTCTTTTTTAGGAAACGAATCTGTTGGTAAAATAAATCTTAAACAAGACCGCATTCCAAGATGTTAAAAATCCCCCTAAAATGGAGATATCTTCAAATTTACCATTTTGTGCTCACTCCCCTTTCCTATGTTTCTCTGAATACAAAATTTTTCAGGGGAGAGAAGATATTTAAACAACTGGACCTTGACTCTGACCACTCATAAAACTGTTGCTGCATGATTATCCATTACACTAAAGCTATTAAGTAGCAGTGATTCAGTTTTGGAGCAATGACCACAACAGCTACTATAGACAGACTGGCTGGGAGCTCTGCAGGAAATAGGTGTATTTGTTGGAACCAAGTATATACAGCGTGCTGTACACCTTCACGGAAAAAGACTGACAGTTATACTTAAGAAGCACATGGGGAGTTCAGAAAAATAGGTGAAGCAAGGGTCCTTTTGGAGCAAGATTAGTTTAGACCCCATAATGTTTTTCTGTTTAAATCAAAACTTTTTCTGCATAAATATTAAAATGCATACATACCCTTACAACTGCATTTTCCCACAGTCTTTGCTATTCATGTAATCTGGTAAGATTATATAAGTAATACTACAACATTTAAACTTTTGTTACCTCAGACTTCATCATCATTCTCTGAAAGTCTCTCGTTCATAGCAGTTGCTTCTGAAGTCCCAAATCACTAAACTTTGTGGAAGTAAAATTAACATTTGGTTGTATCTTGAAGAGAATTCAGAAGAATAGCAACAACATCAAGCTGAAGTTCTCTTGGGAAAGCACCAGAAGTAGCCAACCAGCCAACTTATAAATTTAACAGACTTTTAATGGGCTTTTCAAGCAATAGGAAGCTAACAATTTCCTCCATAGATTGGTTTATTAGGCTATATATACTTTTTTTGTTTGTTTTTTTATGTGTGTGTGTTTTTTGTTTGGTTGTTTGTGTTTGGTTTTTTGGTTTTGGTCTTTTTCCTTTTTAATAGTACTTAGAGTTAAACGGTGGTACTATTGGAAAAACACTACAACCCCTTTGAGTTCTGGTGAAGTGGATTTGTTCTGCAGCTATTCAGAATGCAGGTGTAGCTGCTGGGAAAGAAAAAAGGAAGGTTTTCATAAAGAAATTCGTGTACAGTGTGCTGGTAGTAATTAACGCTGTTCAAAGATTTAATACTGAACCTTTTTAGAGTGTATAAACAGTTTATTCATATTGCATTTTGGTTTTTAGCAGCATGCTGGAATATGATTGAAACAGTGGGGGAAATAGTCTGCACTAAAATTCAAGGTTTAGAAAAATATTTCTTCTATAAAAATTTTATTGGAGAATAATTTGAATAAAGAAGAGACTATATTCTTACTACCTTCTGTGAACTGTGCATAATAATACAGTGAAAAGCCTACACTGCCACCAGATAACTTTCTTTCATAGTAAAAGTTACAGGAGCAGGCTCCAGGAAAAAACAAAAAACAACAACAACAACATCACAGCCTTCACATGGCAGCAGGGTGGTAGGTGTTCTTGCTACTCAGTCATGTTCATTCTAGTATTGTTGTGGTTATTTTCTTAAAGACGTTTTTTGATCTTATGCACTAATGTCCATTCCCTTAAAAAAAAAAAAAAACATACAAATTTGATGTTACTTTTCGATCCAAATTCTGTTTTTCATGTGTTATAATGTAAGTAAGTAGGTAAAGGGGAAAAAAAAGAGCAAGTCATGGGACATGTTCATGATATTGCAGTTTTCTCAGACAAGCCATTCTAACTTCTGAAGCTCTTAATTTTTAAACTTTCCTCCCAACTCCATATACGTTGAACATGTGGAAAGTAGTTGTGCCCATGTGTTGAAGGCTAAAATATAAAAATCAGACTTCATCAACCTTGTGTTGAATGCCTTCAATATGAACTCTAAAACTACAAAAAGACATTACTATACCCATACACCAGGCTAGCAGATAACATGCAGTCTCCGTGCCATAACAGAGCAATTTAAGATTCCATACATTGCCACAACTATTTTAGACAATGTTCAGATAAAAGGAACAGGTCTAATTTATTGTTAATGATTCGCTATTGATAAAATTTAGACTATATGTGCAATTGTTATAATGTATTACTTCATCCATTTACGAATCTTTGAACAGCCCACATCTGTTATATGACTGAGGAAAGATCTTCCTATAGTATATTGCAATAAACTTTGTACTTCTGCAAGTACATTAGGTATTTAGGAGCTAGAACATTCCAGATGACAGGAATTAATTTCCTTTTAAATTTAAAGAAGGCTTTTTTCCTCTTTTGGAAAGGAAGACAAAATAGCCTTATTCTGCAGTCATTTTGAAGAAAAAAAAAAAAAAAACCAAAACCAACAACCAAACCTGTCAGGAAGGTCTCTCTCTGCCTCCAATTTCCAGAGGAAAAATGGGGACAAGAATCTGCTGTAAGATCTCTCAGTATCATACTATCATACTAGCCTGGGAACAGTGTGTGAGTATAGACAGGTGTGATTCTCAAAAGGGTGAGAAATTACAATACTCTCAAACATCAGAACAGTCCCTCATTTAAGCCTCTGATTTCATACTTAAGTGATACAGATGGTGTTTCTTGAGTCTTTTTTCCTCTCCTAATAACTTAGTTTCTAGGAAGGATCATAAAATCAGCCGAGTTGGAAAGGATCTCGGAGATCACCAAGTCCAACCTTTGATCCACTACCACTGTGGTTACTAGACCATGGCACTAAGTGCCACATCCAGTCTCAGCTTAAAAACCTCCAGGGATGGAGAATCCACCAACTCCCTGGGCAGCCCATTTTAATGCCTGATTACCCTCTCTGTAAAGAATTTCTTCCTAAGAGTTTCTCTTCATTTGTTGAATATCACATTATTCCAGTAAACAACAAAAATAAAAAACTAACAAAAACAAACAAACATGCAAACATAAAAACCAAATCCAACACCTGTCTTCACACATTTGAGTAACAGTGTTTTGCTCTTTGCTGTATAGAAAGAGATGTTGAGTTCTCTGTAATTCACAATGTAATATTTGTTTTGTTCAGTTATTATTTTCTATTGTATTTGGATAGAGTTGGATAACACCTCATTCTTTTTAAGGCTATTGCAATAGGGAGAAAGAAGGAGCAACAAGGTTTTGTCTGTATATTCTTGAGAATCAAGTAGGACTTTTCAAGGAATGGAAAGTGGCCTTGACTGCTAATATTAGCTCCAAAATTCAAAAAAAGGCATGTAAATTTGAGATGGAAATTACAGACATGAAATTGTAAAACCATAAGTTAGGATATTAGATTGCTGTTCAAAGCTAGTTCTATTATAGAAACCTTTTCCAGCCTTGGCAAGGTTAACTCACTATCCCTAACTAAGTATGTGAATGAGAATAATGCTATAAAGATTCTAGAGATGTATGCAAGGCATCAGGGCAGGGAGGAAAGCAAAGTTTTTGACTGAAATTTTTACTTCATATACCTTTATACTGAATCTTCTGTTTTGCTTTCTAATTACCTATTGCCTTTCTAACCATACACAGTATGGTTAATAGTCAACATGTCTTTCACCGCATGTCAGTCAAGGTAGATAGAGCAAAGCATCAGACTTCTTTCCACCTTCCTGACACCCCAGGGTAAATACAGGCACTCATCTGCCAAAATAAAAAGATATACAAGACCTACCAAGGTGAAGGAGGGACTGCCAATGCTGTCTCTTTTATTTCCCCTCCTTTCCACAACTTGAGTGTGTGTGTGCGTGTGTGTGTGTGTGTGTGTCTGAAGACAAAAGAGGGAAGAAAGCAGCAAACACCATGGAAACAGAAACATTAGAAATAGTCATGGGCTCAAACTTGATTGCTTCCTTATTAACTTAACACAGATAAACCCAGAAATATGTTTTACATTGAGCACTGACTGAAACTTTCTCTACTAACAGCTTGAAATTTCTATCTTTATCAATTCCTACTGTGCTAAGAGCAACATGATTTCACACATAATTCTATTGAAAACTGCTTTTTGCCAAGACGTGCAACTCATCTTCTCCTGCTGATTTAAACAGCCCCCTAAACCACACCAGAAAACTTTCAACTTTTGTCAGAGAGAGTTTTTTGGTTTGTTTCGTAATTGTTGCATTTGTTAAGAAGAGTGGAAAAAAAATACATCCCTAAGACTACAGCCAGTGTAGTCTTTGCCTTCATTCACACTGAAGACTAGACACTTTACAGCAGAAGGTAGCCAATGGGTTTCCTAGCTCCTGTTACACCCAAGTTTTCTTTCAACCCACAAGAGGATGGAGACCATGGAGTGGGAAGGCTAATACCCAGTCAGACCTTACCCCAAGACAGCACCATAACAAAACCATAACAAAATCAGGTATACATTAAAATAAAACAAGGAGATCCAGAAAGGAAACACCCTCAAGTCCTGATGTTTAAATCTTGTAAGCCAATTAGTTTTAATAAAATTTTATGATTTGGCTTTTTTCACTACTAAGGACTCCATGGAAAACTGGAAACTTTGGAGATTCCCCAGTGAATTAGCTATAAAAAGTAGTATTAGCTGCTTTTTCCTTTCCTAATAGTACAGAGAGAATGTATCTTCAGAAACTCAGTTAACTATGCGTGTTAGTAACCAAGGGTAAGATTCAGGAGTAAGGCTTGTTGTTGAATCAGTAGTGATCTTATATCCAACAAGAAATCTGTTGGTTTTCTATTCTCCTGAGCAAATGTTAGAAAACACAGTACGACAACATAGCTCAATGTCTGCTCATCTTAATGAAATTGAGAAATCTGCCAGAATTTCTGCTGAATTCTTTTCAAAAAGTGTATGATGAGGGTCGCAGGACAGCCAGGGGCAGAGAGTAGTTGCCCAGAACAGCATGTTTGGAACCTGACACATGTCAATAAAAATGTAAGAGATTAAAGCAAGGATTACAAAACTTGCATGTGCTTTAAAAGTGACCCTTCAAAACATTTTAAAAGACTGCATGCACTTTTTGCTTCTGCTACAAGGGTTCTGGCAAAATCCTAGAAAGCCATAATCAGTGTCCTGGTTTGGGCTGGTATAGAGTTAATTACTTCCTAGTAGCTGGTATAGTGCTGTGGTTTTTTGATTTAGGATGAGAATAATGTTGATAACACACTGGTGTTTTCATTGTTGCTAAGCTAGATATAAACAAAGTCAAGGCCTTTTCTGCTTCTCACCTCGCCCCACCAGTGAGGAGGCTGGGGGACACAAGTAGCTGGGAGGGGAACAGCTGGGACAGCTGACCCCCACTGACCAAAGGGATATTCCATACCGGAAGGTATCATGCTCATCATATACATTAGGGGAAAGCTGACCTGGGGCTGCTGCTCACAAACTGGCTGGGCATCAGTTGGCAAGCAATTACATTTTGCATTACTTGCTTTGTATATTCTAATTCTTTTATCATGCTCATTATTATTATTATTTCCCCTTTCATTTCTGACCTATTAAATTGTCCTAATCTCAACCATGAGTTTTACTTTTTTTTCCTGCCGTTCTTTAGCCCACCTCACTGGGGGAAATAGGGCAGGACAGGGCAGAGGGAGCAATTGAGCAGTGTGTGATGTGTACCTGTATGCCAGGTTAAACCAGGGCAATCAGAAATAACCAGAGCACCTGGTCTACTGAAGAACGCATCCTATTGTACAGCCACACAAGTTGGAAAAAAGAAATAGAAAACCTAATGGTTTTTAAACTATTACGTCAAATAAGTAATATAATTTTAAAATGCTGTACAGATATCCTAGAGAATCACAGATGATGGATGAGGAGATAATCTGTCTCCTTTTCTCAGCTTTAAATTCAGAAAAACATAAACAAATAAACAAGTATGTAGTCCAGCAAACAGAGGAGATGCTATCCTAATACCTATATAATAAATGTCAGAGTACAGCACTATCTATCATATTGCTCATCTCAACCCTACAGAACACTGAATCATCACATTTTATAAACTTCTATCATACAGGAACAGAATTAGGGGGATAGGTTTGGTTTTTTTTGTTTTGTGAAGCCATTTCCAACATTGGCTATTCTCCCACTATCATTACAAAATATTGCTAATACTATACCCCTCTATAAAAACAGGAAAAATACAAATCAAAACCCACAAGTTGTGCTGTTCTTATAGATGTAAAACAATTTTTTAAAAACTGGTTTCAAACCTTCGGGGGGAGAATAGTGGAAAAAAATCCATAATAAAAATTCTACTACATCATCAGAACAGAAAGAGCATTAACATTGTAAAAAGGAATCCAATCTCTCCTCTGCATGCAGACACATTGACACTTTCCCACATTTTCCAAAATGTATACAATTCTTTGTCAAATTCCCCCATCCTGTGGTTGCATTGGCATGAGTGCACAGGTTACACAGCTCTAGTCACACAGCTCTGTAGTTTCCTCTCCATTTAACAAAATAGAAACAAAAGCAGTCACAAAGGGTTTTTAAAGTGACTGTCTTCTGTTTCAATTAAAACTAAAGAAATTTTGCTGCTCCAAATGGATCAGAAAGAGGATTTATGCTCAACTTTAAGATGTGTACACAAGCTCTGAGATGTGGGAGTACTGAGCTATTATGGCACTATTACAACACTGAAAAGAAACACGTTAGAGAGGACATCAGACACCGGCACATCTGGACTACACTTTCTGTGATTGGAGTTCAAAGTGAAGAGTTTCAGGTATTTATTTCCTTCTTAATTTAGATTCACAACTTTGTTAGCATATTTCTGAAATTCAGTCCAAACTTGAATACATTGTCAGTCATCTCAACATTATATTGATGCCTAAAAAAAACTCAGGGAGAAAAAAAACTCCGAGGCAACTTAGTATGGAGGTAAGGTAAAAAAAGGATTTAATAGTGCCTCTCAGGCACAGAGGCTACAAAACACGTGTGTACCTTCTCTGTCTTAGGTGTTACAATTTATAATACTGTCCGACCAGTGCCAGGTTTTTCCACTCCCTGGCTTTTGCCCCGTTCCGGCCCCGGCCTGCCCCTTGGGAATTGGGTCTGGAGTCTTTTACTTCATCATCTTCATCTTCCTCGGAGCACAAAGGGCACAAGGTTACCCAGTGCTTGACTGTACCCTGTGTTTTCAGGCTAAGGAACAAATGTTCTCAAACAGAAGGTGACCTACCTTGGAGAGAGACTAAACATTCTAATGGAATTTAGGAGAATTGATATGGGGAGTTGGGGTGAAAGGGTTGGGGAATGCGTGTCTACTGTGCTAAGGGTAAGAAAATAAATGCAGTTGCTTCTAAAACCTACATTTTCTACATAACTACTTATAAAACTTATAAAAATTAGAAAAATCAAAAAACCTTAAGACTCTAAGGCATCATGTTTTTTAGTATTAAACGACAAGGTTATTTTTTACAACAATACCTGACACACAGACAAAAGAAATGCTCTGACGTCAGTTACAGCACACAACACTGCAAAACACACACACACAAAAGACAAAGCGATACTTGAGAAGGAACAAAATTAAAAGACAAAGTCCACCTGCAATTATCACAAAACATTTTGATGGGTATTTTCACTCCAGCACATGGTATAGGGGAAGATATACCAATTTACACATATATTTTTTTTTTAAAAAGCATAAAAATGACACTGCCTTTCAAATTACTTTAAACTATCCTGCACATTCCAATAATGTTCTGAAAATTGAAACACATTCTTAAATGCAATTATTCACAGGAAAATTACCAGAGATTTCATTTTTATACATGTTTCCTCAATTCAAGAAAAGCATTCAGGTTTTCAGGATATGAGAAACTAAAAGCATTTTAAAGCCTGGATTGTTACTGAAACCTCTAATCAATCTGAGTTGGCACAAATCACAAGACCAAGATGTTATTCTCTTTTTTATATTTCAATATCCATTCTATATATCAAATATGATTATTTTTATCATGAAAACCTCATTTTTGCAAAATTATTTCCTTCTTTGTCATTGTTATTTAACTAAGAACAAAATATATGTAGTGAATGAGTAATGACTGACCAGGCAGTCACTCTACTCATACAGTCCCCCAACAAGTGAAATAACTGTTTCCTTACTTATAGACTCCCATTTCACTCAATTATGGTGTATTACATTCTCCATACACATTTTTCCTTCCACTGACCATAACATTAATTGGTCCAAAGCCTGACTTGAAGCCGAACTTCAAACAGTAATGTGTCTAAGGGTACTAATCAGATCTCTGTTGCAATAGTAGGTGTATTTAATTTACTGCACAAACCATGTGATTAAAATTTTGGGATTATATTTTTTATATTTAAAGCTTTTATACTTCTTTTTCAAGCTAGAGTGTCCATTTTTAGACAAAAGGTTAAGCTAAAGGTACAGTGATTTTCTTCTTTCATTGTCACCTCTATCTACTAAATGTTTCCTGTTCTGATTGCACAACTGGTTAGAAAAACAGATGAGTCCAAGTTTAGAAATGCTGTTCAAAAATGTATACTTAGAAATGCCCTTCATTTTGTGGAAGACATACTTCCTCCCACCCCCACATATATTCAATAACATATCTTCCCAGAAATACAGGAACACAGGAAACAGAATGAAGCTTTGGTAGAAGCATTTTTATCAAACAGAGCAGACAGATATGTTCATTTTTTGAAGTTCCTTAAGATACACTCTATTACCAGGGGGAAAGACTAAACCAGAGGATAGACCTTCCCTACTCCTATCTTAACCCACAGAAGCTCTCTTCTACTGGAATCTGCAGCAGCAAATATCTACCTAGAATGAGATAACACTGACCCTTATGGCTTTGAAACACAGGCAAGGGATGTCCTACCCCAGGAAAAAATGGCACCAGAAACATGGTAGCCTACTGCTTAAAGGGCTAATTTTGAGCCAACCCTTTTATTTCAGCTCATTACACGAGGGAAAAGTCCTCCAAAAACTTAATTCAAACTCTCTCCACGGAAGGCTGAGACGGAGATCCTCCAAGAAGTCGGGAAATTAAGACTATTTAAATTGATTGTTAGTAATCACTGTCATAAGTAAACATATTGATTTAAAATGTGCTTGATAAAGCTCAATAAAATAAACAGCTGGATGTTAGAAATAAAAATTAAATAATCCAATCTTCAAGCCAACTTCTTTTGTTGAAGTTCTGGTAAAAGTAAGGTGAATTTTATGAGAGGAAGTAAAAATGAGATAAGCATAATTCAATATAATTAAAATCTCATCATCTTAGCAAGGGATTCTTAATTGTAACATGAAAAAAATATTTTCAGAATTCTGTAGCACAAGGGATAGGATCAGTAGACAGTCCTGGAGGGCCTGTTAAAATACCCCTGAAGAAATATGTCCAATAAGTGTCTTCAAAACACTACCAGTTGATATCAAACAGCTAAAATTATGAGTTTCAGTAAGGTTACTATTTTTCACTTGTTCTAGTGCACTTTCCCTAAAAACTTCTCGAAGTATTTTACAAACACCTGTATATTTTTAAAGTAGTTCTTATACATTCACCATTTTGGTTTCCTATTACTGCTGCTGACCAATAGGAACAATTGTTAAAGAGAAAAAGAAACTCCTGCCCTCTAAGTCTTGTGTTCAAAAGACAAAGCACATGCAGATTACAAACTCAGCTTGGCCTTATACTTTAATGCCACAATGATTTTCTTCAGAACACAAGTTTTCTCTTAGAGTTAGAACTTGCAATTAAATTTTTAAATTTTCTGAAATCATAAAAACCCCTGTTTTTTGGATTAATCAAGGCCTTCTATAGAGACAGAGTTGAAACCTTCTTTCAGATGTCTTTTCCGGAACACATTTAAAGCCTTTTATTAGGCTTAGATTCCAGGCTATTCTAATAGTTATTTTGTTAAAAAGAGAAAAAAAAATTAACAACTCACAGTAAACATGTTTGATTAAATGTTTCAATATTATCTACCAATATGCTACATTGAAGTAGGTACTCAAAACCAATCTCTCCTTAGTCCCATTCAGTAAACAACCTTTGAGAGAAATCTTGAACTTCCTTGGACAAAAATTCACCTTTATTCCCATTTAAGGGCCAGCTCCCCCTCTAGAAACAGGATTTAACTATTAAGAGTTTTGATATTTGGATCCGATATATCTGCAAGACTTCTGAGCCTCCTTCAAGGCTGTTTTCACTGATGATATAAAACAACCAACCAAACAATCAATAGAACAAACCAGAATGTGATGAGTTACGTGCAATCAAAGGCCGTTTCCAGAAGAATACAGAATTCTGGCACAAACAGATAGCTCTGTCAGTTTTCCACACAAGTAGAAAATTTAGCACCCTGCCAAGTGACACAGTGACAACAGGTTCCTAGTCTTTCTTGCAAAATTTCTTCTACCTTCTCTGTAAATTGTCAGGGGGTAATCTGCCTATATGCTGTGCTCCATGCTGTTTCTCAGATCCTTCACAAAAATGGAGATCTAATACCTTGACTTGATTTTTGGGATTTTTTTAAAGTTTTCTCTGTCTCCCCTAAAGACCACTCAACATTTCCCAGGAAACTACAAGCAGGTACTGTGTGCTAATATGAAATAATGATGGCAGCTACAGAATTTCGTGGAAACCTACACAGAAAAAGTAAGGTCTGGGACTGGGACAAACATGGTCTGAAATGGTCTGTTTGAAGAAAAGAAATGGTCTCTTTCAAGCAAAACGATATATAGTTGTCCTCAAACTATTATTAATTCTGCCTGTGAAGTCACTATATCTATATCCTCTTCAGAAAATAGAAAAAAATTGCTAGAAGACAGCTCATTATTTTTTCCACTTCTCTGCACTGCTAGTTAAATACAAATTGATAACACTTCAATAAAATCCACCACAATAAGTATATGTCACATTAACATATCAGTCTGATGTACTGGTATCACCAGACAAAAATACTGTGTTTCTCATTTACATTCTGTTCTTCATTCACCTATAAATTAAGTTATTCTCACTAGTAATTAAATGGAACATACACATATTGTCCTGTACAATATAATTAGACAGTTTCATTTTAATTTCCCTTCCCCACAAAGCTGTTGTTAGATGCATAAACTCATCAAGAAATCTAATTTTAGCCATTCCAGTGTAAAATTACTCAATTGAATTCATTTCATGCTTTCCACAATATACAGAGGATATATTACTTCTTTCCCCCATTTCAAAACAGAGTAAGGAGAAAAAAAATTAAGGATTGAGTTAAAAATAAATAAATAAACAATAAAAAGGAAAAAATATTCATAACATAACAGGAAAAATATAAATTTTATTTACCTTTAGATCAGGATCTGACAAAATTTTCTGTTGATACTATTTAATTTGGCAAATATTGACTGACTAGGAAAAAATCCTTGCCAAAATGTGATTGATTCAATGAAACCCTTCTTAGAAACACCTTTTTTTTTTCCTCAGGGAGAATATTCTAGTCAAGATCAGGGAAGGAAGGTCTTAAACAGTCTCACATAGGAATACATGGCATGTATTAAACAGTATTAAACAGTCTCACATGGCATGTGAGGGTTATAGTCACACAGCCAGTAGTAAACCTTCAAAGAGAATTCTTCAAGCATTATTAGGTGACTAGAGCTGATATTTACTAAATAATCAATGGGTTGAGAAGTAAATCATGCCCCAAAACCAGTTGTAGTAATGATCAGCATGATGACATGGATGTGGATGACATGATCACCTTGTGGGTTCACATAAATAGAGCAGCTTCAGATGGAAACACTGAGACAAAGCATGTAAAGAATATCAATAACTTGGTATTAAAGTCCCTTGTCAAAGATTTGAAAGCCTCTGTAGAGCCTCTTGCCATGACTATGCAAGATGATATTTTAATTAATTTCTCAAATTTTTAGGTGCTCCTAAAAATGTTTTACAAATATTGACTTGTTCTAAGAGAATATAAAAGCCCAAGAGGAAGAAAGAAATAAAACAATTTCTCACCCCCAACTGATCATTGCCGAGAAAGTTCTAGAGCTGTGGCCCATTGTCAACTTTCCCCTAGCTTTATATGCTGAGCATAAATCCGAATGGTATAGAATATCCCTTTGGTCAGGGAGTTCAGCTGTCCTACCTGTGTCCTCTGCTAACTTCTTGTGCACCTCCAGCTTGCTTGCTAGTGGGGTGGGGTGAGAAGCAGAAAAGGCAGTAACTAATTATCAACATAATCTCTATTATCAATGCTGTATTCAGCATGAATCCAAAACACAGTTCCATAACAGCTACTGTGAAGAAAATTAACTCTATCTCAGCCAAAACCAGCACCTGAAAACTGTCCTTCATAACATTTTTATTTTTTTTAAACTAAAAATTCAACGTAACTCCCTACAGAGAGTTAAAAGATTTGTAATTTAGGTCTCTGTTCAGAAAGATTTAAGGTAAAACCAGTAAATAGAGATATTTTCCTGGACTGGTACATTCAATTATCTCAAAACTTTATTCAATATTTTGCCTTCTCCCTCTCTTCTCTGAGAGATCATGTCTTAAAACGAACAGTTTCAGAAGTCTGACTGAGGGATACATCACTTACTCATATGCAAACTGTGTTCCTTGTTCTATTTCCAAAGTTTCTTCAAGTAATTATTTGAATACAATTCTTAGCTGGTCTACTATTCTGTTAATCGATACAAATTTATAAGCATTGTATTATTCACAATGCTCATTAATTTAGTAACACTCCAAGGTCTTTGGTTTAGGATATAGTATATATTCTTCTACAAAATCTGGAAGGCCCAGTCTACCTAAGTTACAGGAACAATTGCAGGATCAAAACAGAAGAGCATGGCAAGCCGGTATGGAATTCTGTAAAAGGAAAATGTTTGTTTTTCCTAGAAATAATTGTTCAGCAGAATTCAGGAAACTTTCAGAGATTTCACTAGATCCTACTTTACATGCAACTGACAAGTATCTGAGATCTGCAACGGATGTTCTTTAGAGAAAGATGATTTTTACAAGAACTTCTATTCAGGGCATATGAATATGCTAAGTATCAGCTACTTTGATTGAAAATAGCAATGTTTTTAGAGGGGAAAACTAAAGCATGGTGTATGTCTTCTTATTTCCCCCCCCCTCTAAATGTGTCCCCATTCTGTCAAGCCTAGCTTACAAAATTCTGCTAGATTCAAATTACATGTAGGTAACCAGTGGAATGAAATCTGCTGTTATTATGAAAATTTGGAAGGGTAGGGAAGAAAGGAGAGGAGGAAAGGGAAAGGCAGAGAGTAAAATTTCAGTTCATTTTTGTAGGTAAAGATTATATCTTCACTTTTACTGATGGCATTGATCACTATTTATTTGTTCCTGTTCATCTCAGATTAATTTTAAGAGGTGCATTTTCGTAGCATCCTTGTTTTTCAGCAGCATGAACTTATACAGTCCAATAAGATGGACAATTTTCCTTATAGATGTGTTTAAATTTTAGATAAAGCAGTTGAGAAAGGCACACATGATTCGTTACTAATATTCACCTTCTAAATCACTATTTAGGAATCTAAATATGTAACTATAATTTTCTACTCTTTAAGGTATAGAAATCAAATATTTCTTACAAACTTCAGTTGCTAGCACTTGTAAAAATTATGGTTGTCTGTATAAGAGTGCAATAGCATGTGCTTAAGGACTCATACCCCCTAAATTCTCTTTCTTGTACCAAAATCCATAACCATCTTTTCCTCATTTCAGGAGTTTAGCTGCCACCCATTCCTTTTGCAAAATTTGAAAGAGAGATTGAACTTTCTCAAAGGTTGGGGAAAATTTCATGCAGTAGAAATATCTTGTGTTCCTTATATGTCCTTAGCGAATTTTTCTAAATCACTGCAGGTTTATGTCAAATCCTATATACACTTTTAACACAATAAGGAAAGACATTCAGGAAAATCTTTTTCAGCATGTGAAGAACCATTTACAAGATTCGATAGTGTTAAAAATAAACATGAGTGGAGAAGACACCGAGTGATGTTTTTGTGTTTCCATAGTTACCTAATTTTTTGCATCAATGATACCACCATGTAAAAAGATATCAAGGCAAGCTTTTCTTATGATAACACATTCACCTATTATTAGGCACACCTGCTAAAGGCGATAATAGCAAGAACTTTCAAAATAACCATCAGTTATCAATAACTGATGGTTGTTGATACAAGAACTTTCAAAATAACCATCAGTTATCAACAACTCCCTCTTCATATGCATTCCCTTCTGCTTCCCATGTTGTGGCAAGTAATGGTAGTGTCCTGGGTTACACAAAGCCTCTGATATACACCTTTTCTTTTCTCTTTTCTCTAAATATGTCTACTAATTTAGACTGTGAGGAGAGACTTAAGATAAGGGTGGTACTCTCCTAGGAGAAGAGGCCGGTGTGAAAAGATTGAAAGGCTGATGACTCAGAGGACATGCACACCTGCCAGCTCAGGCTAGGAGATGGGTATTGTTTCTTTGTCCTTACACTAATGACTCACCTGTGATAACTCCACTCAGGGAGACATCAGGACAATTCACACATATGGCCTGAAGATATTCATCTCTGCTGATGGATCCACATGTGTTTGGAAGGTGTCAAAAACTCTTGAAATGTCCCATGATTCAATATTAATCATCCAGTGAAGAACTCCCTGCCCCAGGGGAGGTACCAGAGGCATTCCCACCTACACTGAGCCTAATAAAAGACCATACTTAGACTTCATGTGGTAGGTTGAGTGTCTCCTTCCCTCACTCCACAGAACTTCTACTACCCAGACTTCTGCCACTACCTCAGCAGATCAGGACTTCAACCACCATCAGAGTTGCAGTGACCGGGTCTCATCTGGCTCGATCTGGCAGGTGTCTTGTGGGTCCTTCCAGTCACCTGGGGGGTCTGCAGCCCTGCTCCAACTGCCTGTGCCGGCACTGCAGCCTCACTCCAGCATTGACCCTCCAAATAATTCCTGCCAGATTTCAATGGGTGAGGGGAGACTGGCTGCCATCTAGTTTTGGTCCTTTGTGTAGGAGCTTGGGAATTTTTTCCTCAATGGTTAGCTTAACCCAGTTTTATCAGTATTGTTGTTTAGCATTCTTCTTGATAAAGAGTTATTTTTTTCACTTACATCCAGATGTATTTGGGGTCTTTCTCTCTCTATTGGAGAGAACCAGAAATATTGAATTGGAGGAAGGAGACTTTCATCTGAGGTTTCTGCCTCTCCAAACTGTCTCGAACCAAGACAGGTGGGCAACACACAGGCCTAGAAAAGGAGTGTGAATCCTTCAGATCTTACACATAATAATCTATGTGACATTTCTCATTTCTGTTGTTTTCTAGACCTGTTCTTAGTTTGAGACAGCACAGTTTGGAGAAGTCAGAAAAGTCCCACCTCTTGCTCTGATATCCCCTCTAAAGAGGTAACTTTCTTCTGTCATTGCCTTGTGTACCAAGAGTTTGGCCCCCCTGCCCGTGACTGATCAGCTACTGTCTCAAGCACACTGCCTCCTGGTTGGATACATAAGGAGGTGGTAACCCAAAAGGGAAAAAGGCAGCTTTCTGAACACTGCCCTTTTTTTTTGGTTGGTTGAGTGTATCAGTTTGGCCTGGCTCTCCAGCCAAGTCCAAGCTGTCTTCTCCCCACTCCCATTCTCCCCAAGTGAGGGGAAAAAAACCGAACCACAGGAAAAAAAACCTGAAAGATGTTTGAACAAAATGGGATTCTATCAAATATATATATATATTACATATATTTACAATTATTTATACAATTTGAATATATTATACACAATAGCGAGCTCCCGAGGGGGAAAAGGGAGGGGGAAACAGGGATAAAAGTACTAAAAACAAATATCTTCTAAATATACACCTTCAATAGAGAGCTAGCAAATAAATACAAAAATGAATTAAATACTTCCCTTAATGGGACAGTAGAACTAACTCCCCACGCCTCCCGAATGGAATAGAGATAATGGCAGGTCAGAGCAGGCAGGCTTTGGCCTATACAAGCAAAACCATATCCGAGAGGGACCTGTTGTCTTCAGCCACCAGAAGAGTGAAGAGAACAAAGGCCTCTTATCTGCGCCTTTTATATGTTGTGTTATGGAAAGAAATTATATGGAATACTTTCTTAGATCTCTGACCCCATTGCTAAGGAAGGCCTAAAAAAATCAAAAAAACCAACCCACTACATTGAGGTATTTTGTCTACATGGTTTTATGATTTCTTCTACCCAGAAAATAGAGTTTAGGATCAGTAGCAAGGCAAGGGATCACAGACAAAGTCAGACGGAATTCAGAAGCAGTTGATCCTTCCTATCTGACTTTCACTCTGTATATCAGATGTAGTGGCCATGTGAACAAGCAGTCTCTGCTCCATTCAGACCCTGGGGAGTCTTCACCCACTAGTGGTTTAAGGCAGACCATTTCACTTTACCTAAGTAGAGAAGCACTCAGAGACCACAGCTCAGTAACTTCATAAAGGATCTCTGTATGACTACATGATCCTTTCCCAGACATTTGGGAAGCAAGACCTTAGCTTTAATTGTTAATCTGAACTGGTACTGATAAATTATGTATTATGGATAGTTGTTCTGTAATGACAAACAGCCCTGCTTATTTTTGCAGTGGAATAAAGCAAGCAATGAGGAGCACCAAAAGGCTCTCCTGTCTGTTGTGTCAGCTTAGAGTTGCCACACTCCAGCTGAAACGCGTCTGACAGTACAAAACTGGGTATGACAAGTATGACAATTCAAGAGATACTGAATCATGAACCTGAAACCTAAGCATGAAAAATGATCCCACCCTTCATTGCACAGCGGTCTTTCACTTCTTTTTATACTAATGAAATATGGTGGGCATGGTGTGCTTAATTCCTACCACACACACTTCCAAATCAGGGATAGCTAATTTTAAAACATGCAATTGAAAAAAAAAATTAAAAATAAATTATTAATTTTTTTTCTTTTTAAGATTTTGAAGTTGTGGAAGTGAAATACTTTTAATATTAGTTTAAAATAATTCTAATAAAATAATTCCAATCTGTTTATTATTGTTGTTTTTTGCCATTCTCTCTTTCCAACTCAGTGTAAAGATCTAAGTGATGATAAAATTCAAGATAACCAAAGAGGACTGTTAGACCTTGGTGATCATGTAATCTAATGGATGTCTCCACAGACAGACTTGGCTATTTTGTAGACTAAACTAGTATTTTTAGTTCTTACATTTCTGCTTTCAATTTCAAAAAGGTTTCAGGTTCTAAATTGAAGGAGGAGATGATTAGTCTAGGGGAAAAAATTAAAAAAACTACAACATGGAAAGTGCAAGTGATCATTTCATCCTGTGCATACCCATAAACATGATGCTTTGTTTGGAATCTTACAAAGCTTGTGTCTATCAGTTAAGCTTCAGCTCTGGCCCTAAAAATATGGAGTCGCTGAGTTCTGCTTATGTGGCAATACTTTAAATAGGATGCCAGAGTGGTTCAAAAACCGTAAATACTAGAACCTGCTATTGTCAGCGCTATGAATCCTACACTGTTAGGATACATTTCACTGCATTCAGAATTTTTGTTACAGATGCAGTGGGAGATACAAAACAAGATATAAAAATAGGGCAGATAATGGAAGAAATATTTTTTGCAAACTGAGAAAAATGCTGTAGATAAATAATTTAGATGCAAGAGATAAAACTTCTATTGGCATTATTTCAGGATTTAACGTGAGAGCAAATGAGAAACCCAAATTCAGAGAGACAGCACAAGCTCCACTGGAATGGAACACTAACTAATTAGCTTACCATAAATTATTCAGCATAATTTAAACAAGTACCTTGAAGGGTCCCAAAAACTCTGCATATATCACAGAAGGATGCTTTATTGTGCCACATCCTACTCTGTGCTTCAAAAAGGTAACAGAGCACCATATTAGCATGAAATTATCTGACACAACAACTTTTGATTATTTTGGTTGCAGCTGCTTGCAAGCTCTGCAAAGTAGGCATATTATTACTGAGTCTTGCAACAGATAAATTGTTATTTCAATTGTGTGTCCATATGCTTTAAAAACTTCCTTTCTTCTTTTTCATGCTTCTCATTCCCAGCTATATCTATATCTCAGAATCAGGCTGAAAGGGATTAGATGATGATACCGATCACTTGTTCTTGCTGACAGGGTGACATTAGCTACAAATCTAAGCCACTTCCTAATGTTTCTTAACAGAAAGAAAAGTTATGTGCATCAAGTCATCTCTGCAAATCAATCAACATGGCTAGCCATTGCACAAAAGCTTCAAAGACTTTTGAAATATAGAATACCATTATTATGCTTCTCATCTAATTAAGATGAATAAGTTAACCTGGTGGGTGACACTGTGCTATGAACAAAACCAAAAAATTCCCCCTAAAAGCAACAGTTTCATTTCAAAATTAGTCTGCTGTTAGCAAAGCTGTGTACCAGTACAAGAGGAATCACAGAATCTTCCAAGTTGCAAGGGGACCCACAAGGATCATCAAGTGCAACTCTTAAGTGAATGACCCATACAAGGATCAAACTTACAACTTTGGCATTATTACTGCCATGCTCTAACCAACTGCACTGTTCCTAAACCCCATTTCTTTCAATCTATAGCCTTTACATAGTTCCTGTTTGTCAACCCCACCATCAGAGAAAAAAGTATGAGTTATAATACTCCATCTATAAACAGCTGATAAAGTTCTGCAGTTCCAAGTTCCAGATTTACCATTTTTTCCATGAAGAAATATCTCGAAATCCTATACACACACCACAATCCCTCTCTCAAATAAAAGAATGAAAATATACGATAAAGTATGAAAATACAGCAGTGCTATCCCATGCTCTACTACATTTGTCATAGAAGTGAGATTGTTAGTGTGCATGCCTTTATGGTTATTGCAGATATATATGACCATTGCAGAGATATATGAGCCAAGAAGTCATTTAGCCACATCAGCAGACGGCAGTATTAACAGTGATAAAGCCTGGTTTTTCACTAAACCTCCATTACACCAGTACAGTGCCATATTAATGCCTTCCAGATGGGAAATGGCTCATGTGCTAGTGGAAAGCCAGTAGACAAGACACATATCCGTGAGCCTAAGAAGGCAAACATTCCATATTTATATTCTCCCTGTAGGGAAGACTATGGCAAACCATCTTTCACTGATAGTTGATAATAGCTGAAATCAAAATACTTTTTTTCTCTTACACTTAGGCAATTACAAAAGCTTTTAGAGTTCTTATCCTCAAAGTGCACACTATGCTGTAAACCAGTAATTGCTAAACATCAAGTCTTAGAGGATATATAGTCTAATACTAGCAAGATGAGGCATCAGTGGAAGAGAAATCAGGACAGTCAAGATAATGATTAATATCTTAATTATTTGGAGACAAAGTCCATAAAGCATGGAGTGCTTTAATTAGTCTGTAGCAGAAACGGGGAGCCTTCATTCAGAAAACTGTTGTTCTGTATCACCCAAATAAAGCTGATCTCCCTCTTCTCTGGTTCTAGCTCTAGGAGTGTATGTGTGTGTATACATATGCATCCAGATAATTTCTGCTTAAACAAATATTGATTTTGTGCTGTACATTGAAAGTCACTCAGAGCAGAGACTTTTCAGAGAATGTTGCATTCATAGTCCTTGGCAAGATGGAGTGTAGAATAATTACATCCTGTTTCTTAGCACAACATTATCTCTTTTTCACCAAATGCAACTGCTTGGGAGCATTTCTCAGCCTGTTATTGAATAAGTACTTCTAATGCAGGAATCACAAATAAGTTTGCACAAACAACTTTGCCATGCTTTTTTCTTCTAGGATGCAAAGAATATATTTCATAATCAAATTATCACATAGACATTCCTGGGCAAGCAGAAGGAATGACACTTTACCCATTCCTTTGTAGAAGCCACAGGGTTTCACACAACTCCATCTGCAAAGCAAGGGTCATGGCAAAGCTGTTACATGAAATGATGTGGATAAGCAGTATTACAATTGTGGATATTTCTCTTCTGTAGCTGAAGCTGATTTCATCACAAAAACTAATGGAAAGCAGAAGAAGGAAAGGAAAGGTTAGGAAGCAAGAGCAAAAATTAGGCCAGAAGGACTGGTAGCGTTCAGGTCTTCGTTAATTTTACCTTCATTAAATGAAGGCATAACACCCAAATGCATGAATTTTCTTTTCTGTTGGAGACATAAACAACAGAAAACAGGGCCTCTTCTTCAACTAGCATAACTAACAAACAAAATGTTAGAACAGAGGATATAATTCTACTTTTTCAGCTTTGCAAACTACTAACAGTATTCTTACTGGTTTTTTTCAATTAGATCAGTCAGTATGCATCCGGAATAATGCACATTCTGTGAACATGATGTTATTGTGTGTTATTTAGTCAGTTTGCTCCTTCTCAAAAATTGAGAGCTGTATTTCCACATGGATTCTGTGGAAATGTCAATTATTTCTAATTACATAACACTTCAATTATTAAAATTTTATTTGTCCCTCTGTTCTTTCAGTAGCCTTTCCCCAGTTTTTACCAGCATCTTTCTGGCCCCTTTAAGCAAAATTAAATGTATTTTACAAAGAAGTTGACTGCAAGTGCTAGGAAAAAAAAAAAAAAAAAGAAAAAAAAGAAAATATTATGTCAAAAATGTAAAAAATGTTAAATTTCTTTACAATGCCAATTCTTGAATATTGTTCTATTCTATTGATAAGTAACTGTGGGATTTTTCATACAATTTGCTTTTTTATTTTGTTAAGAAAAGAATTTGAAATGCTTGGTGTTTAAAAAAAAAATCACTATTTCAATACTGAATTGTCTGACTTCTTCATACAGTTTTGTAAAAGAAACGTGAACCTTCTGGTAAGTTACACTAGAGGAAAATGACAACTGAAAAATCACTGAGAACAAAATCTGTCTTACTGAAGGTAATATGCTACAGAGGCTGCAATGTAGATTAAACAATATACGAAAGAAATGGAATAAAAAGCAAAGGAAAAATCCAGTATTTTTTCAAATAATCTGAAGGCAGCCCATCTAAATGTGAGATCCAAGAGGAAAAAGCTTTTTGTTGATTTACTGCATTTGCATGTCTGTCAGGTTTAAGCTTCCTAAAGCTCCCCAGCTAAAATATTATCCAATTGTGCTACCTGGAAAGGTATGGCAGCTTTTAAAAATTAAACTGTCACCATGTTTCTGCTCAGTTTCTCCCCAAATGACTGAATAGTCAAATTCTAACCTCAGTGTTGGGGACTGGGGGAGGGGAATATCTCTTTGTAGCAACTGCTACATTTCATTTCAATATTTAGTCAAACTTTTTTCCAGGATAAGACAGGATAAAAATGGATGTTGTGTGTTCTGTGAAACTCTATTTTGAAAATTTATTAAAAATGATTTTATATCTGTATTTAAAAAAAAAAAATCAAATGGTAATAGTAGTGATCACCAGTTTCTATTCATTTCCCATTGTACAGATCAAGAATTACAATGTTTAAGGGGAAAAAACAAAAGTCTGAATGGAATATGATCCTCAGTGGAATGAGCATGTTCAGGAACAGCATTCACCTCTGTACCAAAGCCATCATAACTTCAAGATTCACACCAAGGACTACATGAAAGGACAGTGGCAACAAAGGTTGAGCCGGTGCAAGAATGTGCCTACGCAGTAGAAAGCACCAAAGCAAACCACAGAAGATTAAGCAAAAAGTCAGTCCTCCAACAAACTGATCTGCAGAATAACACAGGGAAACATGAATTCTTCCCAAGAGGTCCAACAATCAATGATGGAAAGTGTACCTGCTAAACTGGAATTTCTTTGACTTTTCTCATGAAACTTAGTTTCAGAGTCCAAAACCCTTTGAGTGTTTGAGACTCTCCACCGTACAGTCAGTGAACACTACACGATTTCCCACGTTCAGTTCATACATGTGAGGTGATTCTTTGGCAGAATCCCTTTCACTGGTGCTGTGCTAACTTTTAATGCCCGTTTTCCCTCCTCAGCTGATTGCTGTACTCAATAGTCTTCCTTTCCTTTGGATTCCCTGGCTACTTGGCACGTCACTAGACAATTCTAGCTGTTCCTGATTTTACTAATGAAAATGAGTATGATAGTGTCATGTGACAAAGTTGTAGCCTCTACCCTACCTTATAGGGTAATCAACTAAGGTGGGAGATGGAGTGCAGGTGTTGCTTCTTCCACCTTCAGCCGCAATGTTGGGAATCCTTGTCTCATTTAGTATAAAGTAAACTGATTAAATTATGGATAGATTCAAAGAGACATCAGATTCAGTTCTCACCTCTTACTAGGAAGAATTGCAAGTTGCTGTATTGTTTATTTTCTGACTTCTCAGGAAGATAAAAATGCCTGCTTCCATAACTATGACAATTCAAGGAAGAAAAAACATCCTCAGTCCTCTCTATTTACAGTACAACCAAAATGAGTATGCATGTTCCAAAGAGGATGACCAAAATAGGAAGGATAGGAGAAGAGTTGTGGCTAACCAGTGAATATTTGAGAATGCCTCCCCCAAAATACTCAAAAACTTTAGTGGAATTGATGCTGTGCTTTTTGCATACATCGCTGTTTTACACTGTCAGCCATCCATGATGTACCAAGAACTGTCTGTTCCAGAATTTTGGCCACAGGTGTATTCCACTAAAGAGAGAATAGGGGGAAACTCCCAGATTGAAATTTTTGGGTAAGGTGGTCCCTCAGTGCTTAGTGCACAAGAGACACTACTTTCCTTAAAGGCCAGCAAAATATGTTTGTAAAGTAGATATTCTTGAGAAATTGCACTAGGATGGATTCACAAGAGAGGCTGGAAATCAAAGGTGTACCAGAAAGATTGAAGATGTGAAGAAAGAATGCTTTGCAGTCTGCAGCAACCCCTTCATTAAATTTCAAGTGTTTGGGCCATTCTTCACACATCTTGAAACCACATGTTCCCATACTCTTAGCTCTTGATTATAAATACAACTTTCCCATTTTCCTAATGTCGAGTAGCTATCGCTTTAGGCAAAGTAGTACTTAACATCATTCTTGAGTGTGTGAAATTTAGGGTAAGGGGGAAAAATCATCTAATTTTTTAAATTTCGAGACTTGTTTCGAGTAAACATAAGTTGTCTCATCAGCTGCTATTATGAGAAAGAATGTACTCCAAGTGCACAGATGTGGATCCTGGAAACAAATTAGGTCTAAATGATTTTTTCTTCTTTTCATAAAAAGAACAAGGCTGAATTATGCATTGATTTTAATAATGAACAATATTGCATGACATTTTTTACTTTACAAACTGGAATTTTTTCCCAACTGTTATTATTTTAGCCTGAGGTTTTTCAAAAGCATTAACCCATTAGTAACTCCTACATCTTCAGGCTGAATTTAAAACGGGAGAGGATGTAAATATGACTTGATTGAATGTAAAGTACTGCCAGACCCCCTCCAAGGAATTTGAAAATACTGCAATTTTCAAAAGTATATTCTGTAGATAATTTGATTTTCTGTCATTGTTTACAGCTGAACTCTAGAGAGGAACAGAAAGTGCTAGAGATAGCCTTAAAAGCTTGTGTATACTGACAGCTGGATACCACAGACTAGCAAGAATATCTTTCTAAGCAAATGATTCTTCTGAACAAGCTCAAGATATTGCTTTAATTCTGAAACAATAGCCACCATTATTTTCTGCATATAGGAAACAACTGTATTAATAGAAGGTATCACAGGTGTAAAAGACTTAATGCAAATCAGAAATCTTTTTTTCCATTTTTGTCCAGGAAGATTTAGCCAATCCTTCACTCCTCTCTGACCTGTAGTTGGTTAATTGCTCAACTGTACCAGTGACCCAAAAGTAACAGAAATTCAAAGACTGAGTAGAGTAGAAACATCATGCTTGTGGGTTTTTCATGTAGATTCTTGTATCTCTGGAGCTCAAACAGTGGGTCTTTGTCATATTGAAGCATATGGCATTTATCAGAGACAGCAAAGCTTACAGATACCAGCATTCCCTATGCAAAATCTTCATAAGAAGTGTATCTCTGAAAGATGTTTGAAAAGAGGAGCAAACTGATCAAAAGTCTGATGAATATCAGAGCATAAAAACAAAGCAACAGTAAGAAGAGGAAAATAAGTAGTGAGAGTGGAAGTAGAGGAGAAAATTAAATACAAGTATTTCCCAACCTGAAGCTCCTAAACTTGCAAGTTTCCAATCTTATAATAAAAGGAAATTAAATTAATACTTGATTAGTACTCTTAGAAATTAATAATAAATATGGTCATAAAATTCTATAATAACAATAAAAATAAAATGTAATAAAATGTCTTCAATAAAATGAATACGATTAGCACTAGATTCAACAATAATCAGATCTCTCCTTTCTTATCTCAACAGGTTGAAAAGAAAACAGTTTTTGACTTCACAGCTTTAAATTATCTGACTTGATGCAAGTCCTGTGCTCTCCTCCATCTCTGCATAGAGATTCTACTGCTATAAAAATTTTACTTGCTTCAGGTCAAAGACAAGATGTTTTAATAGTTCATATGTCATTAAAAAAAAAAAAGAATCCCTTCTTTTTAGTGATTTTTTTTCTGACTATCTCACAGAAATGACCCAGTAAAGCACTTAATCTTTTTTTAGAACTCCCTGAATTGTCTGGTAAAATGAGATATTCTTATGCCTTTTTCTATGACAGATTTGCATTCAAAAGAGAGCTTCTTATTCAGGAAAAGCAGGAAGTCATTCTTTGTCCCCCCTGTTTTGCTTGAATTTGGACATAATGAATGAATGAATGAATGCATTTTCCATTAATAGTTACCTACTGTTTGACTACAAAGCATAACTATATTCATAATATTAAAGTAATTTATTAATTATATGAATAGCATTATATAAAGATTATATTAACAATGATATAAAGTTCAAGCATGAAAAGAATTTTAACAGTAGCTATTGCAGTCCCTGTTCCTGTATCTCAATTCCCATAACAAGGAAGGTAAAATATCCTGTAAACACACTCTTTTAAATATGTCTCATTCCAGAGCAAGATGCAACCACTGAGTTTTTTGGTTTGGGGCTTTTTTTTCCCCCCTCTCCCTGTTAAAATTAGGAAAACCTATTATTTAATATTTTTCCGTGTTTCTTAAGTATTTCTTTTTCACACAGTCCTTTCCCAAGTAAAACACAATTAAACCAACTACTGTTTAAAAAAAGCATTGCTCTCGACAACACTAGACATGGCTTCTCTAAACAGTATGCTTCTATAGTTTGCTTCTCTATATTTCAGAATATTCTAAATATTCAGTCTAACCAGATGTTCACTTAAAAAAATGCACAGTGTGGCCAAGTCTGGTTATCACCCCTACAAGAATTTTGGGACCTTGGAGAAGTCGTGGTGCCAGGAATACTTGTAATGAAAATTCACATTTTGGAATAATTTTAATGTCTTAGTGAGAAATGGCCTAGTCCTTACATGTCCTTTTTAGTCATTTGGTAGCATTATTTGCAAAGCTATGTGAAAAAAACCTATCCTTAACTCTTAATTCAGCATTCACAGCCACTTGTTGTGCCTGATAAAGCTGTGTTTTATACCAGTAAATTAAGAAATAATAAACAGTTATGCAGCTAGTAATGTTAAGGACCAATTATCATAACCACAATTACTTTGAGTTCTGGTAGATTGCTTTAAAAATGGCATGTTGCAAAACTTCAGCTAAAGGCCCAATTTAAATATTTTTTTTTCCCCTCTGAATCTGTAAGATAAAAACACTTTCTTGAGAGCTTGCAGCTCCCAATGTTATGCCATTCTTGCTCTTGTAGCTTCTACAGATCCAGGATCAAGCAGAGCTTGTTTTCTATTTCCCTGTGGGTTTCCTTCCTGCCCCTCTTCTCCCCAGTCACCAAAAGCAAAGGGCTGTCCTGCTGGAAGGTGCTTAACTAGAGGGTTTACCATTTTCAGGAGCATCTGTGTTTTCCATTTCTTTTTTTCTGCATAACATTTCAGAAATCTACAGTAAACAAAGAACAAAACCACTGTTGCTTTGGAATACAAAAATATTAATGTATTCCTGATGTTTGCCCATATGAGATATGCATATATGCCTCAGAATAATGAATATATACAATGTTTGTAGCATATATAGGTAAATGTTTGTATATAAATCTTAACATTTTTTAAAATCTAGAGCAATAAGAAGTTGCTAACAAAATAATTTACTAACAGGATTTGGCAAACAGGGTTTGGCCCAAAACCAGGGTTTGGCAAACTCAAAATAATTTAAACTCGAGCTTGGATATCCTGAATTTATTCAAACTCACAAAATTCAAATTTAAATTTGTTTCAGTTTCTGCAAATCTGATGGAGAAAAGTGAAATCAGTGGAGCTCTTCCAAGTTCAAGTTCACAGCTTTCCTGTTCCTATGTAATTAATCATATCTATAAATTCACCTAAACAATGAGAAAAATTCCAGTATAACCTACTATAAGATTTGGAAGTAACTGTTAAAGAAGCAAGAACTGGAAAGGTCAAAAGTCATAGCATTTTAGTTTTACTGACAGACACACAAATCTTCACATATTTATCCTAACAAAAACAAAGCTTCATAAGTTACTGAGTCTGCAAACATACTAGTAAAGCTACTGTAGAACAATAACATTAATATTTTTTTTCACAACAGAGTTATTTTTAAATTAACAGACTCTTAAGCAGTACAATTCAACTACAGCATTCTAAGCTCAGAATATATTATAACAGTTTCTTACTTTATCTCAGAAAAAAATTGTGGTACTTTCAGAACTTAAATAGAACCCTACCAACCCCAGTTAAAATTATTATAACATGTGACTACTAGTCCAAAATTAAAAAAGAAAATAGAAATTGAAATGGAAAAAAAGAAGAGGTGCAAACAGCTAATGTGTTGGTGAACAATCTCTGTCCTTCCCTTGCTTTATACAGAGGCTCAGAACCTGTAAAAGTTGTTGGTGTTGATCATTCCTGCTTCTCAACAAGTCAGGCCCTTGAGAACAATTATATTACCTTAAGAATCATCATGTGAAATACTGCACACCACCCACTGCACATTAAACTCCATATTCATTTCCATCTGAGCATAAACCTATTGTTTATCCTTTTGTGTTTATGAAGTACAGGCCACACCAGAAATACTTCTTTGGTCTTGTTGCCCATGCGAAGCAGATCTGATGGACCTTTGTCAGACCTGCCTCAGGATACATCCTCTTTCAGTATACAGGTGTCACCAAGAACTTAAAGCAAGAAAGTGATACAGGAGCCAAGCCAACCATCCACAAAACTTGAGAAGCCAGGAACTACATTACACCACAGGGACTATGTTTAGGCAAAAGGGAGGTAGATTCTAGGTAAAGAGATGATAAATTTGGTGCAAGACTGAGCACTTCCTCAGAAGTAGGAATTGGGGTTAAGTCAGTAGGAAGAAGCAGCAAAAATGGAACAAGTGACAAGTGGAGCAGACACCTTTTGATAAGGACAACACATCATTACCACAAAAAAAGTATGGCTAAAGTGGTGTTAAATAGCACACACGGCTCTGACAAACAACTTTAAAGCAGACTCAGAACAAGTATAATATAATATGCTTTGTACCCAAGCCCCTTTGAATCACCATTTTCTTCCAGAATGTGGTCCTTTCCCCAGGTTGGCCATCTGTGCAGCCACTTTCATGGTATTTTTTAGTTCAAAAGAAGTTCAGTACCATATTCTCTAGGCCTCTAGGAAAATGTTTTTCTGTCACCTATTGGCCTGCTGTGACTCTTACTCACAGAAAACTAATATTTACTAAATCACATCAAGAGATGTGGTGCCACAGATTGATGTCTTGATAGTCTTTAGTTACTCTCTTAAGTTTTACATTCATTGTGAACAACTAAATAGCTGTTTCTCAGAGATGTTTATTTAGTATATTACATGTTACAGAAAGCAGCACTACTTAATGTAAAATCCACAGGATATTTCTATATTTAATTACTGTTTTCTAAACCACATATGAGTGTACTTATGCAAATAAGACTCCTTGTATAATCTAATGTCTTAAGAGAATACAGAGGCATGTGTGAATTCAACAGAAATTGCTAAACTGAGCTACAATCCAGATGTGGGCAGGCTCTCAGTGTGAGATGAGAACACTCAATTTGCAGTAAACCTTTTGAAAGATTAGTTTTCTTAGTTATGAAAACTTTCTGGGTTTGTTGCTTTCATTTTTTGGAGAAGAAAGAGATAATGACTATTTATTCAGAAAATCTGTCCTTGTAAATGAGTTTCTTCCTTTAAATTTATTCATTTTTTCCAAAGCTGCAACATCCTATCTCAAAGATATATTATGATATCAGTTTAGCTTAGCAAATATAATATCATCAGTATTTTGATTTTCAGGGGCAGTATTCCTCTTTATTTCTAATTATAAAATGCTCTCAAATATGCAATAAGTTTATTTTTATGCACCTAAATTAAAACAGAACTAAACAAAATCAGTTTTTCATGAAATGCAATAAAGTTGAATCAACATGTCAAAAATACCAAACTTAAGAGTACCGCAATAATTGAAAGTCAGCTTCTGTTTTGCAATCTAAAACTAGAGTGTCATCGATTAAAACCTAAAATTTCTGGCCATGCTTGGCTGATGTACACCTTTTTCCTTCAAAATGTGTTTCTCCCATTTCCTTCCTCTTTTCTTTGAGAAACACCTATTTCCCATCTCTGTGATTTTCTGTATGTCACAGTCAATTTCAATGACCTACACCTGCTACACTCGTGCCTGAGGAAATTCAGCACTTAGTGAATGAGTTTAGTAACAAGACAGGATACTCAGACTTTAGGTTGTTCATCAGAGGGAAAGATATATTCCATTTTGAGGTGTTCCTGAGGTTTATTACAACTAATAACAATGGCACACTATCAGAACAATCTTTCTTTACTCTCCCAGATCAGAAAAAGAAAACAGTTATACTTATGGCCTGATTTTATTCTTTTACAAAAGAGAATTTACATTATCCTAGTGGGTGCCTTTGTTACCTTTATTGTTCTGGTTTATTTTTATTTCTAGGTTATATCAATTATTTATATAGCCAAAATAACACTGAAAGAAGAAACACATGACTTTTTAATATGATTACAAAAATCCTACCTGTTTTTTTCCAGGTGTTTATTAAAAAAAATTAAAGAAATAAAGGATTAGCCTGATCAAAACTATCATCTTCTAGTAGAAAGATTATATAGTTCAGACTCATGCTTTTTTCTTTTTTTTTTCTCCCCAGTTGAAGGAAAATGACTACTTGGAGAAATGAGACACATTAAAATGTAAAGCTTTTAAAGTTAGCAATAAACTCAAAACACCCAGAATCTACAGGTGGTTGGAACTGCAAAAGGAGCACTTAAAGCATATAAGCTAGGCATGATCCCACTGTTTTTGCATATTAGCTGTCAGTCTATCTTTACCACAAACTGTAAAAAGTAATTTGCTCGCACAGTTGTTATTGAGTTAAAAGCTGCCTGCAGTTTAAAAAAAAAATAAAGTGTACAAGTTTTCATTCCCAGCATGCATAAATCAATATATATTTGCTAGGTAGGCATTTATCTTACATTTTGGAAAGATTATTTTGAACTGATGGAATAGTCTGCTGCTTAGATTAAATAATAAATGTCAGGCTGAATGTCCTTTAGCAAAAAGCTGAATTTAAATTTGGCTTTGGACCGACAGACCTCTGGAGACTTCATCCAACTGATATTAATCTATGATTTAAGTAATGATCTTTGTGTTTCTTGCTTACGTCAGCTTGAGGATGATTCACTGAAGGATTTCTTACAAGAACAGTTTTGATTCAGTACTGCCATCTATTTAAAATGTTACATGCTGAAAAACAAGACAAACTTGAAATTTTTTTGTCAGACGTAATGTTACATATTTCAGGCCATTAGTTAAAAAATAACTATAAGGTTTTAAACAGACATGATGAACTATATAATATTTCCCTTTGGCACTGAGAATAGACACCACAAAATAAAACAAGGAAAAAGAGTTCAGTGTGATATGAATTACATAAAATCCTCAGAGACTTCTAGATGCTTGGAGAAAAACAGCAAGCATGCTTTCCTTCTGATATCTATATGAAGCATTTTAATGGACACGAACTGATAAATAACTACTCTGAGTGAAGAGCCTCCTATAGCAAAATGTCTAAATACAAAGTTTAAAACATCTAGGCTGAAGCTAAATTGATGTAGTTATTTCTCACAGCAGAAATAATACTGAATTTGCAATCACATCTAGCCTCCTTTATGGATTAAAATAAAACTACTCAAAATGTACATGTTTTTAGGGAATTTGGTTTAAAAAACTAACAATACAAACAAAAAACAAACAAACAAACAAAAAACAACAAAAAACAAACAAAATAACCCTACAAAAACCAAAATAACCCCACAAAACCCATGAAAAAATATCAAAACAAAGCTTGAAAAACAGTTTCTCTTACTAGATAAACTGAAATATGCGGAGTGTTTTATTAAATGTAGTTTTGTTTGTTAGAAAAAAAAAACAGAAAAATTAAGCATGATGCATGTTTCCAAGATTTTATGAAAAATGCAAAGCATATTTCACCAAGTCTGAAAAATTTTTCCTCAGAAGCAACATCTGTCTGATCACAGGATAATGGCGGCTGGAAACCTCAGCACACCTCTACTATAACCTTATGCTCAAAATATGCTTAAAAATATTTAAAGTAGCACATTACAGAGTATCTTCATGTAAGGATACTGGTAGTATTCAAAACTCAGCTGTAGAAATATGTACTAATAGGAATGGGTCTACAGCTTAAAGCTTGGTCTGCAGCTGCAGATCTACACCCAGAACAGCAACAGTTTCATTATTTGTGTGCATTTCAATTTCTCATGTTTCAATATGAGTGTGTACTCATAGTAATCAAGTTGGGAAGTCACTCTAGAAAGGAGACAGGGGAGAAAAAAAATAGGAACACTAGACACTTTTAAAATACAACTCTGTGTATCTGTCACTAAAGCTTCAAAAGAAAGAAAGTCAGTCCAGTTAAACCAGAAAACAGTACATATTTACACATGACTCAGATACATATAAGAGAAAGACATGAATCTTAAAATACCTCAGACTTGAAAGTATCTTATATAGTCCCCCATATGAAGCTTAACTCTCACAGTGTTACTGCGGTTCGACTGAACTTCATTTCAATTGCTAAGCTGCAATTCTGGGGTATTATTTAGTTTAATGGCATCATTTTCTCTTCCACAAAGAAAATCTCCACAGTACGTTATGTAAATATAGATATTTTAATTTTTCATTTTGAAAAGTTTTGTGCATATTACAGGAGAAAGTGAGATATTTCAAATAGTAAGTTTTTTCAAGTCAGAAACCTCTTTTTATGGGATTTCCTACTGTGCTTATATTGCTCACTTCTCTCAAGTAGAGTAATTATCTGAGCCTAGTTTTTTTTTAAGGAAACTGGTCACCAGAGGAAAGAGTAAAGACATAAAAATACCAGCATCATAAACACTTAGTCCAAAAAATGTGAAATTGATTTACAGTTCTCTTTTCCAGTGCTTAAGAAGCAACAGAACAAAATACCCTTCAAATAGAAGTACAGTTCAAAGAATTCCAATTAACTTATTTCCAGGAAATTAATATTTTTCTCAAATTTTTTTAGATGCTTGTTATCACCACAGAATTTAAGTAGTCTACATAGAAGCTTTTAATTAAATTTTCTCATTAAAAAGCCCTTTACGTTTTCACTCTTTCTTCCTGTTTTCCTGTGTTGTAGTTTTGCATTATACACATAAAAGGCGGGCATTTTCATTTCACTTTAGTGTAGAAAAAAAAATAGCAATAAAATGACACTGTCTTCCAGAAATATCCTCTGCTCTGAGAGATCATTTTTATTTTATTCTGAATCCCCTTTGCTTCAATATTCCTATCATCTCAATTTCGTGGAGACAGATATAAATGAGGAGGTAAGATTAAGATGAGGAACTACCTCACCTGGAGTTGCTTTTAGAAGTGATTGACTAAAGAGAATTGAAAAGAAGTTAAATTTACCAGAGTATGTTTCTTATTTTCATGAACTAGCAAGGATTATTCACACACACTGTTACAAACTCTGACCATGCCAAGAACCAAGCACCAATTCATTCTCTGGGAAAAACAACAAAAGCCCATGAGCAAGCATATCCCATCTTGTTTGGATAGTACTCACCTAGAGGAAAGTTGCTATTAATTGTGACCTGATCACACAAGCATGACCTTTCTGTTGGGTACAGTTGAGGAAGCACAGCTACTGGCCTCTTGATAAAAATTACCCTACTTCTCTAAGTATCTTCAAGTTGTTGTTTTCAACCTCCTTTTCAAATCTTTCCAGAAAAGCCTTAGCTACTCACCTCTCTATGAGAATTAAATAAGATAGAGCCTGGAAACCTGGACCCCTAGGGCATTACACCCCCAGCCAAGATGACTTCAGGAAATCTCCATTATATGTAACCACAAGCACCCGGGAAGAGGTTGCCATAAATACTATCAGCTGTGTAAGTTAGAGGGCTCAGTAGGGTTCTTGAAAGAGACTCTGGCTCTTTGTTGTAAAAGCCTGGCATCTATTTGACCCAAGAAAGGGCTAACAGGCCAGTTGATGGCCAAATGGAAAAAGTCAGAATAGAATCTAGCAAACTGACCCAGGCAGCTAATGATACTAACACCTGGAAGACCTTCACAATGGTTCCAAATGGGGTTTTTTGGGTGCTATTCTCGTTGTTTTGGTAAGGTCCTTGGGTCAAACTTACATAGGTGTTTCTCCTTGTCACTTGCCTCTTGCTGAGGGCCAGCTACCTTGAGGTTCCTAGTGCTGCAGGACCTCCAGGAACGCACTGCATCTGGAGCAGTACTGCCTTGCTGAATTTTTCCCGTGAGTGTCTGAACTAGGACCATCTCAGTGTAGTGTCAGAGAACACTTTATCTTCTACAGTTTTTTAAAAGGCAGGAAATGCAGCTCTGAGCATGCTGCCAGTATATAATAGAAATTATAGTTGGAAATTTAACACCATGAGAAAGAAACTGCTAAATAGATTTATTGTTCTAAAAGAGATGGCAATCTATACAGCAGATTGCAAGAAAATTTGGTGTAAGCAGATGCAATTTTTATAGTGATATACATAAAATATTACAAGTTTATTTATGACCCACTAAGGGGGGAAATTGCACATCCAGAACTCAGAGAAACTGTGTGGGCTTTTGTTTGGGAAGACTAACGAAATCTGCCATGTTGTCAGTGCACCATGATAGATCTTGCTACAGTGCCTCTGACAATGCAGTCAGAGAGTGTTTTGGTTTAGAGCTAGATTGCAGTGTTTTATGCATGAGTTTAACAGTACAATTTAATTCTTTCCCTTTAATTCTAGGCAAACTTGATTTTATGACTGCACAGTGTTTGTCTCCTACATTGGAAAAGAGATACATTCCCTGAAGCAGAAGATGATTACACACATAAGCCATTACAATAAGAAACAGGGGTAGGAAATAGTCTGAGAAATAACAGAAGACAAGCTGTTGTCAGCACTGTCCAAGAGTGATCCTCTCTCTGGAGGGAAGATCCTTAATGATCATATTTTGAAAAAATGTTCCTTCATGAATAAAGCATGAAAGAATAAAAGAATTCTAATCCTTGAATTATTAAAGGATATTTCCAACTTCAATATGTTAGGAGATTTAGAGCCATATATTACACAGAGAATAGAATATGATTTCTATTATGATAACAAAATGTTGTCCACAGCTTGGATAAGAACCAAAGCAATTTTGAGAGTAATCAGCATACAGAAACTAAAGACAAGCTGAAAGATTTTTAAAAATATGGTCATAATTCTAGGTTCACAATGAATCCATAGCTGAGGAAAAGAACATTCAGCCAACAAAATAGGGTTTAGTTATAATAATGAAAACGCTAATGCATTTCGTTGTTATTTTTCCCTACAACACTGATTTTAAAAAGTGATATCTAAAGACTGAAAGGAAAAAGAAGAAAAGCAGATGTGTTTGAAAATGAAAGGGTAGCTTATAAAAATTAGACAACAAAAGGAGTATTGGGGAAAAAAATGATTGAGTTTCAAAGAGGAATCTATAACTGAAAGGAATCTAGAGAAAGGGCCAGGAAAGTATTGCAAATAAGAATAACATAAAGGAACAGCTAAAATTAATCAGGTGAACCATTCTCCTGGACTGGGTAATAGTAGAATTTGCTATCACTATAGGTGTCTCAACCAAAAATTTAATTTCATTACAATAAATTTTTATTTAATTTTTCAGATTAGAAGTCTAATAAACTTCAATTAGTGCTCTTTTGATATTACTTTTTAATAGTAATTTTTATATGCACATGTAATACCAAAAATGAATTCTTTTGGTATAATTAAAAATAAAGGCATAATACTCAAAATATCATTCTTTCCCTCCACCCCTCAGTCTTTAGTTATCTGTAGGATAAAAATTATCAACAATCACTGCCTAGTAATTTTTTTTCCCTCACATGTAGTTTAATTCCTCATTCTCCCATTTCTCATTACTGAAAACTCTCAAATTGTCTTTTAAAGGAAATAGCAATTTTTAGCTACAACTCTGTAATTATTTCCTGATTATCTTTCCAGATCAATCATTGATATACTGAACACAGAAGAACAAGAAGGTATATAATTCACATTCACCTTGAGTTTTTTATTCCACTGAATTATAACATATTAGTATAGTTAATAAAATAGACTACTGCAGAATTTAACTAACTTTTTTAAAGGTATAAAAGATCGTTTAACATAAATCCTGTATTACTTTTTCCAGACCTTTCTGCAGAAATCAGTTGTTTATTTTTTCCTAAGCTAAAGCAAACTGATGGTTAAGGTTTTCAACAACTCAGAAAAATGTTACATTAGTTTTAGAAAAAGAAAATTCTGATTAACTTCCTAATTTCATTTGCTTCACATTTAGTTTCTGAATTTTGCAAGTTTGGACTGTGTTTTTAGTACACGAGATGAGGTGTTAAGGAAGGATATGTAGCATGTCTTGAAGCAGTAAACGACAAATTATCTTTTTCCTTTTAATAGTACAATTTTCAAATAATTCTTGTTAGTGTGAAGTGTTGATCTGAAGGAAAGTTTTAAAATGCTCTGAGCATTCCTGCTGTCTAACCAGCTGTACTTATACTATGACTCAAAATCTGGATACTATTGAGGCATTTGTCCTACACCCAAATCATTCACTAGATGACACTCTTGTATCATTGTAAAATCTCTTGGTATGCAACGCATCAGACTGACTCCTTCTAAATGAGAACACAAATTTTAATTAAATAATTAAAGACAATGCTTTATATTTTCATGGAATTTTTTTTTAGAGAATAGTTCATACTTACAAGCTAATGTAAAACTAAATTTTAAAAATATTTTAATACAGCAACTACTACTAGAAAGCTGTCTTAAGCATAATAAAACAATCCAGCAACTGTACATTCATCTGAAGTTGAGGTGTTGCACTCAGGACAAAATAAACAAATGAGGGGTTTACTTTCTTTTTCCCCCCATTAAATTATTACACATATTGCTTTGTAGATTCAAAGTACAGCAACAGATTCTGCAAGAAGATGTTACTATTTTTGTATACGGCCTGAAGTAAAAAGCAGAGAATAAATTACAAAATACAACCATGAGCTTTTCTTTCACCTAATTAAATTGGGAGATTGAAGTAATGAATCTTGTTACTTTTTTTCCCAGTGTACCCTGAGAGGTTGGGATTCAGAGGATTTGTCCAGTAACTTAGGAGAACTTCTTCAACTGAAATGAGCACTAAACACTTATAACATTTGTTTCCCCGGCCACTTTTCCAGTCTCCCTCCAGGTTGGTAGACTTGATCACATGTGAAAACTGTAGAACAGATTCATCACACTTTATTTCCTCAAATGGGTTATGAAAACAGAAACAGCCAGTGCTCTTTGTGTGATATTAGAACTTGTCACAATATAGCAGCCCTCTTAAACTTGTAGCATGTGTATAATCTGCACGAAAGTTCCCCATGCGTTATCTACCGTTCTAGGCCTGGTCTAGCACAGACAGTAACAGTAGTCTATGGTAGAATCTACTATGAAGACTGAGTTACTGTGTCCCAGCAAGGGACATCAGCAATTATGTAACTGTAGGAATACTTTCACCTCTGTATAGTACTCTTAATCTTGGAGTTTAACATAGTATATTTTACTCTTTTAAATGAATCTGTTATAAAATTTCCTTTTGTCAGAGGAGATCACGCTAAACAATGTTTAAACCCTTGCTTTCTTTGTACAGTGTTTATGTTTGTAAGAATTACATGAGCATAATTTTTACTATAATTCTTTCTTTATAAGAAGTACATGCAATGCCACTATGTTCTCAGAGTGGGTGAAGTGTTTCAAAAGATAATTTATGTGTATGCTTGAAGATTTGAAGTTCTGATTTGCATTAGAATATACCCAGTTTTCAAACAGAAAAATATATACTTAGGTAGAAATATTTTAGGTGATCAAGTTGCATCCACGTGCAAGAAGCTGATTGGAAGCATTTCCAAAGTTATCTATTACCATGTAAATATTTCCAACTCAAAGAGTATCCTGAGCTTGATGCTGTTTATTTCATAGGAACCCTCTCAGTGGTTCTCCCTTGCCCAGACTCATCTTGATCTATGCAAAGGATAAACCATATTTCTGACAAAATATACGCTTATTGCCATATTTCTGACAAAATTGTATGCCTCATTTGCAAAACATGCAATCAGAACTTTGACATATTAATTCATTTTAAGAATCCTACCACAATGTCTGAGATCACTGAAGTGTTCTATGTGCAATCATACATGCAAAACTCATGTTTATAGTGTGTGAGGAAGAAATTTCAAGCAGAACCACATGTAATATACAATCTAAATCACAAAAGGAAACAGGCACAGGATTTGTTTGAAACATGAGACTAGCTTAATTCATATTATGCAGGTCTCTTCCAAATATATTAGAAGAAATGCAAATTTACAGAAATTACAATTTAGAATAATTAATTTTTTTAACACCTTGATTCCTTTCACTGAAGAAAGGGGAGCCCATGTTTAAATATGGTATTCCATTGATGATCAAAAAATGTGTTTACTTTGGTGACAGGAAAGGCTTTTAGGTAAATCTAACAACCACTTTCTAATATTAATAGATTGAAGATGAATTACACATGGCTTACTTAGAAAAATTCTTAAATCAAGGACTGGATACAATTTTTTAAAATATCTGTGTTTTTCAAAACACATATTAATATTTGAATTAAAATAAATTCATATTTTTAGTGATTTCCAGTCAACTGAGACCCAATCCAGATGCCTAATACAGCCTGAATTTAATTTGTCCTTCTAAATATTTTAGGGGTTTTTTTTCCCCCCATCCACAATGGTTACCACCTGCACTTCTTCAGATCTGTTATCACCACTGCTGAAACTCTTCAAACTATTTTCCACCTATTGAAAGCTGGTCCTCTTATTTTTTATTCCTGATGGACAATTCCATACTGTCAAAAAAAAAAGCAGATAAACCTGTGGTCATCTTCATCAGACAGGTACCTGATGCTTGTGTGGGAAAAATTAAAACATTAAACCTAATAAAGGAGGGACACAGATGGCAGGAGAAATGGCTGAAAGCATGATTAATTTCTACTGCTCAGTTTAGGTCAATTAGTTTATGTGAGTATGTGCCAAGTAGCAGGCTTTTTTTCTGACCCTGTGCAGCTTTCAGTCAACCATATTTCTCTCCAGATTAGTTAATTATGTATGTCAAGGATGTATCATTTTAAAGACAGCTCTCAGGTTGACAGTGCAAGCAGCTGTCTCAAACAGTGATTCAGAAACCCACAAAAATGTTGCTGATAACTAGGCACTAGAAATAATTCACCTATTAAAATTAGAGTCTGTAGCACCAAACTGTGAGAAAGAAAAGCCGATATACATCTACATTTATTCAGAACAGGAGGACAAAAAGAAGAATAGCTTAAAGGTACTAAAAAACCAGGTAGAGATGTGCTAACCCAGGTATCTAATCTCTAGATTTCATTGTCTGTAGCAAGTGTCAGCTGCTTGAGACAAAACCTCTACTGACAGGTCTCACACTGAGTTTTGGTTTTCTGTGTTAAATTACTCTGCTCTATAAAGTGTTGATTGTTAAGAAATATAGTGTGCTAAGACATAGTGATTTCCTAATTATACTTCTCCCACAGTGATGCACACCTAAGCAGCAGGAGAGATAGCAGCCAAACACATATGAATAATCATAGACATTTTCAGAGTTAAAACATGCACCAGTAATTTACTATATGTACAAGTATTAAATGTCATCTCTTTAAATGACAGTTGTAGTCAATGCTGTGAAGTTTGGATGCTACTTGATGATAAATACCATAAGAAAGATGGAGAAGGGTTTTTTACGAGAGCACGTAGTGACCGTACAAGGAGGAATGGCTTCAAACTCAGAGAGAGTAAGTTTGGATTAGATATGAGGAAGAAATTCTTTACTGTAAGGGTGGTGAAGCACTGGAATAGGTTGCCCAGGGAAGTTCTGGATGCCCCATCCCTGGGAATGTTTAAGGCCTGGTGGGATGATGTTCTGAGAAACCTCGTCTAGTAGAAGGTGTCCCTGTTCAACAGGGGGGTTGGAACTAGATGATTTGTAAGGTGCCTTCCAAGCCAGACCATTGTATGATTCTATGATGATTTTATGACAAAATTCCTACCAATACATTTCCTATTGGATTATGTTTTCCTGAGAATTCAAACACTATTTATGTATCAATTGGCGTTCATTCCTTAGTTATGTAATGTCTTGTTTTTTTGAGGGGTATTTTCCTGGAGTAATTTGCTTGTCATATTACTGAACATTGTTCATTTTTTTCCACATTCAAGATTTGGGATGTTATGATGTTTTGTTTCTTTGAAATCAATTATCATCCAAGAATGAATTTGATAGTTTTGTTGTAACAATTACTCTGTGAGCCCAGAAAAAGTATCAATTATTATTAGAAACGCATGGACACTGAAATGATTTTAAAGTAGCCTTCAGCCTCCTCATAAGGATTAACATTGTTAAATCTGAGTTCCTTAACATTATTTTCCACTAGGGGATCAACAACAGTCTGTTTTCACCAGAAATTGTCCAGGGCAATATGCTGAAAGGTGGTTAGGAATGGATACTTCATATTACATGATAGAGGTCATGAAGTTTTCAGTACGGTCTTGCCTTTTTGGGGTTGAGAGAGCAAAGTATAAATTTCAAATTGGTTTATTTTAATGTGATCTCACCACTAATAATTAACTTATGATGTTGCAAACATAAAGGATGAGACAGACTGTTTTAGAACGCTGACTTATAACACTGGGCTATAATGGACTATTGGGAATACTCAACATGTAGAAGTAGGATGATCATTTGATGTTAGTCACTCATATTGCTTAGTACGACAGGGACCTAATATGCACAGAGATCTGGTAATCCTTGTTTTTAAAACTGAAGACCATTTTCATATTTACACAGGTACTCCAGAAAGTAGGATGCTATATAGCATTATGATTCAGAATTCCCCTGATCCAAACAGTCATGTATTTCCAAAACACTATGAGGCAAAACAATGTCCTTGACGTAAATCTTCTTTGATTTACCAACAACATAATTTTTAAGTACCAATATCTGCAGTAGGCTATGATAAATGCATTAGTCGAAATGCTATGCTGTAGTGTCTTAATTTTAAGCAAATAATTTACCATCTGCAGGGTTTCTCAGAGTCTTCATAGAGATTTTGTTATTCTTCACTTTATAAAATACGTGATTAATTACTATTTCATGAGATGAGAGTGATCAACAGGGAAGTAATTAAGGTATCAGATGTTACATTTTTATTTTATTAACTGTCCTAATGTTGCAATACTATGTTTCAGCCTAGCAGATTCTTTTCCTGTTTTGAATTTTTTAACAAGGGAAGTATACAGAACAATGTATAAATATTTCCAGACTTCACAATTTAAACAAATTGGGGTCAGGAGAATGAGCATAAAAATATTATATTGAAACACTGAGACCTGCTACCTCTTCTAAAGAGAGTGAAACAGGAGAGAGGTGAGGGGGGGGGAAAAAAAAAAACCAAGACCAAGAAAACCAAAAATTTTCACAAACATGATTCCCTGAGTAACCTTTCAGGCACTGAAAAATGTCCTGGGAAAGAAACAGAACTATTAAATGAGAGTTTATAATTTTAATCTCAGCTGACTTTCTGTATTTTAAAAAAGCTGAGTAATGATATGAAGTTGAATCCATAATGCTCGAATTCTACAAGAATGCACTCAGAACCACATTTATTTCATTTTTATGTCTGCATAGTTAACTATGGGATGCGAGAAGGAAAAGAGCCTGTATAGTACTTTTCTGGAATAGTAGATTGACCCCTAATTCTGCCAGCCTTGAAGTCAGCTACATTTTAAGAGTTGTAATGAGAAATTTACCTTGTGAATTCTTAGATATCTCTGAAATAATAAAAAGTGGATGGAACTGTCAGTTGGATCAGGTCCGTGTTCTGCTCTTTTCACCTCACCTTTCTCTCCAATGTATGCAACTTTCTCCCACTACTTTGATCCAAATTAGGAGAAGACAAGTAGCAGCAGGATATTACTGAGCAAGATACAGCTTACCAGTCATACAGAGAGGAGTAGATCACAGCATTAGGCAGCTACAGTCCTAGTCCCTTTTGCGTTCCCATTCATAGTTTCCCAGGGGAGTTTTGCTTATCCAGATCCACATGTATAAAGTGAGACCGGAATTTATCACAGTCTGCATCTAAATGCTATATTTAAATTTTTTAAAACAGGACATCACAATAAAACAAGAAGAAAATAAGAAGAATCAAAACATTTTCTACTAGAAAATCTAAGTAACAAGTGAAATGCATGATTGGTGATCAGAGGTGCTTTTCAGAAGATCAGTGAGGTAATGAAAGCCATTTGAAATCCTGTTTCAGTGGGGTTTTTTCTGCATACTTTGTTGGGTTTTTTTCTGCATACTTTGTTGAATTTATGAATAAGAAAACTTTTTATAGGCAAAGTAAGATTAAAAAACCTTGAATAATAAAACTACGTAAAACATAAAATGACAGATCTAGTATTCTTGAGCATCTAGATAGATTACCTACAATATAATATTATCTTACAATCAACAAATTCTCAGTTTACTCATCCATCATCATAGTATCTGTACCTGTACTACAGTAAAGCATGTGCTTTATCTCTCATTTTAACAGAATACCTAACCGTTATTTGTAGAAGGTCATAGAAATAAGGAAAAAACACATCATAGTAAAACCTCTTGTAGCAATAATTTTTCCAAGGGTATTTGAAAAATAATCCTCAAATATATATATAGAAAAAATAATAGAAACTCAAAGATCACCATTGGATCACTTTCACAAGTGGTCACTGTTCTTTTCATCTCTTTTGCAAAAAAAAAAAAATTAGAAGGATTCTCCTTTGCCTTTTTCTTCTTGCAGTCTCTCATTTATCAGCAAAAAAAAAAAGGTAAAAAAAGTATTTTTTAGCAAATCCAGGAGAATATCTTGAATGGCATTATTCTATTTCATCTCAAAAAGACAATTTAATGATATGCAATCCATCCCAACATCACCAACTTACGAACATCAGTAGTTTCTCTTCAGTCTTGGAAAATAATAACTCTTTCTGCTATCTTTATTCTCAGATGATCAATAAAGTAAAGAAATCCATTTGAAATCCTGTTTCACTGAAATACAGATATTATAGCAAGTGAATTAGATTACCATCACAAAGACAATTTTACTGAAATCAAATTTTGGTAGAGTAATGTTGATCCAGGAAATCACAAAATCATACCAATAGTTCTATTAGTACTTTCAGCTTTTTGGAAAAACAAAGACAGACATTTCTGTGAGAATGTCTGAGAATTGTGAATTCTTGATTAAGGAATTGATTAAGGAATACTATTTTTATACAGAGGAACTTGTAGCTATTTGAAAAACAAAGAATATGATACTAGTTTAGTTGGGATATGTAGACTCAATCCCAGCACTGGTTTAGCACCAGTCACTTGCAAGGCTAAATCGTAATTATGTAACCATGGTACCACAGTTGATGTAGAATTTATGTAAATATAAAAGATTGATCTGTAAAGCCAATAAGAATTTGGCTCCTGCTGTACTAATTATTATGTTAGAAAATATCTGAAAGAATATATTTAAAATAGGGAAAAATATTTAAGCAAACAAATGTTTAAAGCTTCAGGAGACGGCTTATGTGATCTTCCCTTTCAGCATTATGAATCTGTGAGTTTTAAGTACCTGAAAACACAAACAGCTAAATAATAAGTGTTTAATTTCCCCTATTTAAATCTGAAACTAATCTGACCAATTTCATGTTTTGTAACCTGCTTGAGGGAAAAAAAAGCAGAAATAAATATCGGAAGGAAAAAACAAAAAGGACTCAATTTTCCCTGCAGTTGGATCAACCTCACTGCCACAGTCATGAAAAACAAGACTTGGACCTGCAGAAAATGCACTCAGCCAAAATTACATTCTTTTGGAATGCTAGAAGAAGCAATTAACAACCACCAGCAACAACAACAACAAAAAGCAAAATCAGCAACAACAAACCACGGCTGAGGTCAGCATTAAGATGAAGAACCTCTTTGTATGTTTTTTGCTTATTCCTCCATGTAGAGAAGCAGCAACCAAATATTACTACTTAGCTGTTCCAAATGAAAATATTCCAGATTTAGTCCAAGCCAAGAGAAGTTTAAACACTTAAGAACTAACCCAATAGTGTTAGTCATTCACTCATGTACTTGTTAGTAAACCTGACTAAAAATATCAGTAAGAATTTATTGGAATTTGGATTAGGTTTGCACATTACAAAAACATTCTTTATAACTGGAACAAGGAACACTTCAATTTGTTATATGGAGCTGCTTTAGTTACTTTTAGTATTCACAATCCAGGAGTTATTTCAACTATAATAATGTATGGTGGAAAGAGAGAAATAAATAATTAAAACAACTCACCAGCAATTTTTTAAAAACATAAATGAGAAGACCATAACTATACAACTCACATCTGAATATTTTCTTCACTTCAGAGAACATGGGTCATGAAGCCTTTTGGCCCCATTCTTGTCACCATTTACACACGTCAGAAGAAAATAACAATAAGCACTGTCTTGAAGGCCACTGTTAATAAATGAAAAAAATGTGCAGATGACAAAAGGAGTAATTCAACCAAATACAAGGTCAGAGTAAGATTCTGTCATGTGTGCATTCAACAACCATATATCTTCTGCTTTAAAATAGTCCATTACAGCCATATAAGACAGATGACTTATAAATAATTATAAACTAGTCATAGGACTTTGTAAATCAAAACACTTATTCGGCGGCCATCTCATCTCTTCTGCGTAATACTGTGGAGCAGCCAATCTGAATGGGCATGCAGCTGCCAACCATTTCTAAAGTAAATATATTGAAATCTTTTTAGATAACTCCACATTTTGTCTGGAAGGTCTCAAAGGGTGCTTTATTCTCATGCAGTATTTTTCATTACTATACATACTGTGATATTTACAACACAAACAGCACACTAAAAAGTGACACTCTAAGAATCATTTTTTATTTGAAAAATGTGAATCCGAATCATTTTTTATTTGGTGCATAATAGGTATAAACTATTCACTGTTTTAGGTATACTCTATACAAGATACATATAGATTTCAGGTATACTCTATATAAGGTATAGATATAGATGAAATAGATATAGATATATCTATCTATATCTATATATATAGAAACCACTGTTTCAGGCATACTCTATATAAAGGTAAATATATCCTATCTCTTCCTTATATAGACTATGCCTCATATATCTACCTACCTTACATAGAGCAGAGTATTGACTGACTTTGGACTGGGGTATATCTTGACAGGAAGTACTCACTTGTAAAATTGGATCCAAAATAAATACTCTTTTTTCCTTATAAAAAATATATATTTGCCTATGATCAAATATCTGGTTTGTGTTTCAATATTGAAAATACTGCAAAGAAGGGAAGACATCTGTTAAATCACATTTTTTGATTCACAAGGAATAAAAAGGTAGAACTACACTGTGAAATGCTCCAAACAATTAACTTGGGAAGTGGTCCGAGGCTTTTTATGCTTTTTCCCCTTAAGTGCTAAAAGGTTCTTTTTTCTTTGTGAATTTGATTTCAGAGAGGTGCAATATACATGATTTAACATAAAAACAGGTGGTTCAGTGTTCGTGGTTCTCCTAAAATCTGCTCTTTAAACCTGGTGCAGCATATATCCTTTAATGTCAGGTATAACGGCAACTGAATGCTTATCATTCATTTCAGGAACACTACTGAAGATCTAAGCAATCTGCCAGGTACCTGGCATCCTAACAAGGTCTCACCTTGAAGATAGATATGATGGATGGTACTGAATAATTCCCCTTCGGAAAGGCTCTGATCACAGAGTTTATAAGTATTATCAGGCCTGACCTTCTCAGCTGGATTTTAAAGTAACCATTTCTGTTTGTTTCCTTGTTAACTTTAACATGGATTCTTGGCCTAACTCATTTCAGCACATATGCACAAAAGCTTGTGCAAACAAAAGTCACAGAAGTGGGACTAAGCTAATAAGTGCTTCTTTTAGCTGCAGTGCACACCAGGCTGCTTTAGAGGCTTCCTAGCAGCCTCGCCAAGCTAACATTCTGTATTTTCTTGGACAGTAGTTCCATTATTTCCAATAATAAGACAGAATTGAAACAGCACCAGGACTGTAAACACCTGTCACAGCTGGTTGCCTCCTCTACAGATTTCTGGTCTACATAGCAAGCTAGAGAGAGGATAGACAGAAGGGAGCATAGCAGCACTCCAGTAGGCACCTCTACCCTCAAGGGAAAATGGCAAGGGTCTGCCAGGAACACATTGCTAAGTATGCAACTGCAGTGGAAGTGCTCAGTAAACTGTTTGAAATACAAATAAGCTTCAGGTTTTTAATCAGAGTCTGCTGTAGTCTGAAAGCAAAAGCAGCTGGATGGTTATTAGAATGCAAAAAGAAAGATATCTTGCTGTATTCTGCTACAGTAATTGTGAATATGTGGTTGGTATGCCTATAGCTTTGAAGACTATTCTTTAATTGGGATAGTGAGTGAGGTGCTAATGAAGTCATATCATTTAAGTAAATGCTGTTTTGGATTAGATAAGAATAGTTCTCCAAAGTTAGTAATTTCTAATAAACAAGACTTGACCAAGAAAACAAAACATAAGCATAGCTCATATCAAGTCATAAATCATACCTAAATAGTGTTAGCAAAAGACCCCTACAGATGAATATGTATATATAAACATATGTATACATATATCTGCTATATTAGCAAAACCTGTCTGAAATAGGAAAAGCTAAACACATTAGCAGAATAACATTATGTATATATCCTGTTGTGGAAGTGTTGACTAAAATGAAATCTTATAGATATTCCTTTCAAGCTACTGTATAGAGTCCAGAAAATTTCACCAGCTTTATGATATAGACTATAATGTAGATTCAATGTATAACGTAGTTTAGGATATTCCTAATAAGTGAAAATATCATAGAATCCTAAGAGATTCAACCTCTTGTATCAATGGACTGTTAAATGAGAACAATTACAATTGCTACTCTGAGATCCATCGAAGAGAGTCAGTAATTTTATACTCTTATGTTAGTACTGGGCTAACATAAAAAATTGAAAAAAAAATGAATGTTCTGACTGGCACTTCTGTTAGAACAGAAGCCAGACTTAAAAAAAAAGCACCACTGAGTATCGGTACAGCAAAATGCAAATGCCAGTGACACAGCATTTCCACTGAACTGTGATGACATAAAAAAGGAAGAATTCTTTTTTTATGCCATGCAGGGTTACCATTTAGCAAGTGGAGAATGAGCTACTTCATCCAAAAAAGCCAGCCAAATAGTGATTTGCATGATTACACAGAATTGTCTCATTAAAGCGTCAGTGCCCAGATTATCAAGTCTCTTTTCCATCTTTTTTATTTTCAGCAGGAAATAAATATGTGACTAGCATCATTAAAAGTCTAAAGAATCTAGTTTGGAACATCTGATGAAAACTATTTTCATTAAGACAAGCACAGTTACTTTATTCAATAACTGGTTTTTTTTAAAGTTCAGAATGCAGGGGAGAGTGACAACAGGACTTCCAAAAGACTTCAGGGTGAAAGGACTGATGGAGAGAAGAATTCACTCAATAAAAAACAGTACCAAAGTTGTACTGTCTACTGTTAGAGATCAAATGTGAGTCACAAACACATACTTTAAGCAAATCAGTTTAAAATGTGTATCTAGAATATGTGTAAAAAGCTGTTTTCTATGTTCAACCCAACAAATTTACTCACATATTTTTCCAGACAGTCTGAATAAATCAGTTAATAAAATATCTGATCAAAGCTACATGCATATACTACAATATTCTCTGAATGCAACAGTGTGAAAGTAACTCTAACCATCTTTAAACTGATTATGGAAACTGATCAAATATAACAATAAATCTTAAGCAGTAGAACCAGATTACCAATGTCAACACTGTGTATTACTCTACTAGTAAAGAATTTTCATTCGTATTCATGTTTTCTCATCAAAAATTTAAATACATATTTGTCATAAACCACATTTATTGTATGAATTTTTTACTATGAAGGATGTATTTCCAGGAGAATGTACAGCTGAAAGTTCTTCAAACATTTAAGATGTTTACTTCTTCATATGGATTGAAGTTTTGTCTGTTATCTTTTACCCAGCTACTTTCTGAAAGCTTTTTATAACATGAAGGTCTGAAGTTTTTTATATTTCTTGCATAAGTACTTTCTCTGACACCATGAGAAAAACTTTTCTATTGAAAGTCAGCCACAGGGGAAATGCAATTGGGAACTGAATCCTTTCCCTCTCCATTCAGCTAGATGTCATTCTGCTGTGTTTTCTTAATGAAGATCCTGAGGTATGGACTTAGATAAAGAGAAGAGACAGAGAGCATATTTCTCATTACAGCGAGGTACTGATGATGTTGTTGATGATGATGTCAATAATATCATAATGTTTTTTAACATTTTTTAAATTTTTCTCATAAGGAGACCTTGAAAATTGAATTTCCCCTTCTTCTAACCTTTTGTTCTGAAAATACACTGACTTTATATCTACTTGTTCTCTAAAACCTTGATGATTATAGCATTTTTTCCCCATCTCAAACAGGACTGGCCTTCTTCCCATCGCTCAGTTCTCTCTCTGTACTACCTTTCCCCTCTCTATGTCCTAACATAACCTCATAGTTAAAGGCTACGTGGCTTGTTAGGTTATAAAATACATATCATAGAAATACAGGTATATACAGAAGCCATCTGGTACTGTGAGACATGCTCTCTTAGATAAAAAGTATTATGAAAGCTCAATCTGGCTGATCCAGGTGTGAAGCATGTTTCTTTGAATTTTTCTCCTTACCATTAATAGAAATTGTTGTGAAAGTTGGGAGAAAAAAAAAATTAACAAAACCAAAAAAAAACCAGCCTCCCCCCAAAAAACCTCCAATCAAAAATCAATATGCTCACCCCCCAAACACAGCAGAAAAACCCCATAAATATATGGTCTACCGTACAGATTTCTTCCTTGGGGAGAACAAGAGAGATTCTAAGATGTGTTTTAGTCACTTTGTGAGTGAACGTCACAGAAGGTGTTCAGATAATGATGTGACAAACTTAACACAGCAAACTTAAAGTAGAAGGAGTTAAAAGGTCTCTTCACGTTTTCATTGCTACCTGGGAATAAGCTTCCTACATTCCTTTTCATTCTACCTACACATGCATTTTTATGAAGTGTTCATTATTTTGTGAATTACTTTATGAACAACAGATGAGGAGGTTTCAATTAAGAAATTTTGCTGAATGCAATAGAAATCTTATGAAATGATCCTAGGTAACTGCAAAAAATTCAAATCCTGGTAAGAAGTGAAACATTTACAAGAATCAGAAAAACATAAATTCTTTTTTTTTTTGTAGGGGATGTTATATATTTAATAAATTTTCATTTCTGACACAATCTGTGAAGGTCTGTCAACCTTCATAGTGAGAACAAGAGTCTTATCCCAAGCCCTCATGCCCAGGAGCATTGCAATATTGTTACATTCTGAAATTTCTCTTCTCTAAGTCTGGATTTAGATTTTTTTTTTTAAATTTGAACAAAAATATGGAGTAAGACACAAGAAATTTTTAATCTCATTAGGTACACTAATTAAAATACTTAGACTATTCTAGCTTTCATAATCTATAAGAATAATCATTTACTTTTCACAAAAGAAGGGGGAAAAAAGTGATTACCAAGGTTTTTTCTCACTCAGGTTAAGCTCGTTTCCCCACCAAAAGTGTGGCCCACTCCTCTTACTAAATCCCATTTCTAACTTCCTCTTTTCTGGCACTTGTACTCCCTTGGATGCAAATCTGGAAACATATATTAAAATACTTTTAAGACTGAGTTCCTGCATAACTGTATGAGTGACCATACAGGGAAGTTAATTCTTAAGGAAATTCAAGTTTAACCAAGTCAGTATTGCATTGTTTTTTGGAATCAATTCAGGTGTTCTGTATGAAAAACAAAAAGTTCCTATTATTCCTGTATTTAGCTTAACAAGTAACAAGAATATTTGCTTAAGGAACAGAGTGAACAAGATTTGAAGACAGCACAATAGACAATATATATATTCCCACTGACTTCTTCTATATACAGTAGTCCTTACACAGTTTTTATTTATCTTTCTAAACTATCAAGTGAATTGCTTCCAACTTTTCATAAAATAATCAAAATACCTTTTATCATCTGTAAGAATATAAAAAGAGTAAGTATTTTCTTAACTAAGAAAAGTACATCCTAAAAAATCTACTTGCAGATGGAAAGACAAATGTTTGGTAAGGACATGTTCCAGAAAGTTTTAAAACACTTTTGTAATGCTTTTGCAGATGGATAAGATGATTGAAAACTTTGGAACCAATTATGACTTCCTTGAAGCACAAGTTGCTGTATTAATTACTGAGAATTACACAAGAATTTTCCTTTCTTTTTTCTTTTATTAATTTGTTGATGGGTCCCAAAACATAGGGGTTTTTTCATTAGTCTCAAAGGATTATACACTATCAAAGTTCAAACTATGTGACTGGAGAATTTTTTTTCTTCTATTCTTCATACAGTATATTTGCACTTCTCGAAAATAAGTCAAATAATGCAATTTTTTACACCTGGAGAGGTCCATGATCTGAAGCAAGCAGGCACATGGAAAAGTAGGCTTTTTATGGGAATAATTTTTCAATTTCTTCCTCTGAAAAAGAATCTATTATATTCATAGTGATACACAAGGCTTTTGTCGTGCAAAGACAAATGAACATACAGATATAGGATGTGAATTCCAGTTGTAATCAAAACAAGGATGTTTCAAGTGTTATTTCCTTAGAAGATTTGCCAAAATTTTTTTTCTGAGTCACTCTCGTTGCATGATGCTTCACATTTGGTACTTGAAAAAGCATCTCTGTTCATCACTGTATGAAATATAGTTAGGGTATTTATTGGTTTCCTTCCTGATCTATATAAAATCATTGATCATTACAAAAGTGCAAAATCTCTTTTTCTGAGGTGCAGGGATTTTACCCCAGTTAGCAGCACCCACACACCCAGGCTGAGCACCCACACAGCCACTCGCTCAGTCCCCCTCACTCCAGTAGAACAAGAGAAATCAATATGAAGAGCAAATGTGAGGAAACTCGTGGATGAAGTTAAAGACAGTTTAATAGGTGAAGAAAAGAGAAAAAAAAATAAATTAAAAAAGCAAAGCAAAGGAGTTTGCTCACCAGCTCCCGTAGGCGTACCAATGTCCAGTCCTTCTCTGAAAAATACCCATCTCTGAAGTAAAAAAATATTGTCTTTTTCTTCCTCTAACATAGTTTTTATTGCTGAGCATGATATTATGTGACTTTACTCAGTCTGGGTCAGATGTCCTGGCAGTGTCTTCGCTCACGTTCTTGCTCACTCCCAGCCTCCTTACTGGTGGGCTGGGAGGAAGAATGGGAAAAAGAAAAAGCCTTGAGATTGCGCAAGCACTCTTCAACAACAGCCAAATGCTGGTATGTTATCAAGATTATTGTAGTCACAAATCTAAAGCACAGCACCTTACAAGTGATTATAAACAAAATTAACCCCATTCCAGCCAGACCTAGTTTTGTTAGTGACCTTACTGTCACACTACTGATCTGTTCAGAGGATGTAAAACAAATGACTGAAAAATCATATGTTAAAAAAAAAAATCAGCTCAAGCACTTTTCATCATCATTCTTTTATGGTGGTGATGACATGAGCATAAGCCATTCATTTTGTGTTTCTTACTTTGCTCCAGACAGGAGCTTTAGTTTTCAAGCAGTGATCCTGATTATCACTTACATTTGCAGTCCTTATCCTAGGCAAACAAAATCCATTTCATGAGCTAGTGCTATCATGGGTGTCTAAAACCTTCATTTTACACAGCTTTCAGCAACACTGAACACATCAGTAGCACACCGTGGGTAAGTCTCATATACACTAGAGATTCCTGTATTTAAAGTCTGCTGAGCCTGCACAGGCAGTGCCAGGGAAACTTCCCTGTCTGACCACCCAGGAGCCACTCTGGCAGTCACACTCGCATCACCTGAGCTGGGATCAAAGCCCCTTCACAACTACACATACCAGACACACAGTCAGACAAGGTACCCTATCTGGTTCAACCCCAGGTTTCCTATAGCAGGGTCTCAAACGTCTCGATCCATAAAATAATTTAATCTTTGGTGCAATAACAAAATAACAACTTGAGCTAGTGCCTCTGATGAGGCACCCCAGACAAGGAACCCTGGGCTTCTGTAGCTGGACATACCCTCACAATCTGAACACAGCAAATTCTGGGGGTCGTTGTCTCCTGCCTTGCCTCTGAGTGTCTGATCCATGTATCCGTGTCCCTTGTTATGCAGAGGGGGCCACCCAGGGCTCAGCCTGCAGCTCTCACTGCAGCTGCACATCAAGGTACCTGTGCTGAATGTATTCCTCAAAAACACTTCTACAGAGATTGAGAAAGGCCCTTCTCCAGGTCCTCCCAAAATAAGTGGACTTAATGTTGTGCTTCCACTGAAACTGAACTTGAGTTAAATGGTAACTTCACAGTGACCTGATTCAGCCACTTTCTCTCATGTTTCAGAAAGAAAAGGAAATAACGATTGTCTTTTAAACTAAAAATGCATCGTCATGCTGTTGAATTAAACAAAGAACTGTTCTTTTAGATATTATGTGGGTGGTTAACCTAATCATAATTCCTGAAAATCCACCTGAATATGTGAATTTCTAATCTAAATTCCTTGAAAATTAGTCCATTTTTTGTGAAGTGACTATTTGCATTAAGGGAATGACTCTCATAAACATGGAAAGAGCCAATACCACTGATGGCTACTAACTCATGAAAAAGTTTCTTTTTATGAAAGTCTTCGAGAAAAATCTCTATAGAAAAAATAATTTCCTCCATATTTTCTTCCAGGTTTATATAACAGGAATGTTTATCAACAGACATCTCTTTTTTTCTGTTTAATTAATGGACAATAGGGTAAAGCCATTTGCCTTGTGATCTCAAGACTGATATCTCAGGAAATTCTACTTGTATAATTTTATATTAAATGAGTAAATAAATGAGATAGTATCAAGAATTTTGTCATAACACTTTTCATATTTTAGCAAAATGAATTCTATTTATTGTGTAAATATTTGGTACACTAGCTCACAGAGACATCACATGCCCAAACTGATGTGTGGTAAACACATGACTTAAGCTAATGTATGCATTTTATGGCACTAAAGAGAGAGACCAACATGTCCTGGGGGAGAAAAATATTGTCGAGGTAGCTGAACAATTACGTTATTCCTAAGAACATCTGCTATATGCCAATTCACAACGTTCTTCTTTCCTAACCCATCAATAAAATAAGCATAAGATATCCATGACTGAAAACTGCGAAAACAAATATTGAAACAATGTAGTAACAGTAAAATGAGGCAAAACTCTGAACAGCACCAGTAGGGAAATATGTCTTAAAACCATATAAGATAGTATTTTACAAAGGCTATATTTAAAAGATGCATGTAAGCAATGAAGAGACTATGAAAGAAGGTTATGATTGCAGCTCTTCCAGGCTGGTTGCACTTTTATATCACTGACAAATTTACTACCTGCAGTTTTACTGCAAGAACATATTTCTTCTGATTTTAATGCATCACTTAAATTTTATATTTTCAGGAATGTTCTTAATAAGACATTATATTTGATAGAGAATAAATACTGTCTGGTTTTTGTTACATTTACCACCAATTTTCATTAGTTTACTGTAGTTAGGGTTGCTTTTGACTGCTCCAATAAAGTCTGCTTGGATACCTCGATACCTTGATATCAACTAGGTTGAATATTTCTCAAACCTCAGGTATGCTTTATTGTCTCAGCTCTGAGGTACTGGTCCACATAGTAGCATTCTCCGTAATATGAATAAATTTACCAGAATCTGAAACCTCCAAAACACTCTGAGATATTTTTTGATAGTATTGCACTAATCATTTCCTACCTACATTCATAAATATTGCTTTATGTGCCTGTTGGATGTGAGGTAATATAAAAAGTAAGTAATTAGGAGCACAGTCTGCCCACAGGCTAACATCTCTGCAGGGATATAATCCTAAATAAAATTAATCAGTGAATCATAAGACCTATTTGGTAGCCAAGATTTTTTGCTGTACTTAAGGGTCTACAAAATTAAAAACCAAAAGTGATTCAGATCTTTGACTTCTTTTAGGCTCTAGTGTTTGCTAACAGATTTCTATTGATCTCTCACTGAGGCTCAGATAATGAAAAACATCCCCAGCAGTGACTACCAAGCTGTTTGATGAAGTACATGTTGGCCCACGGCATAATTTGTCAGTGTGGCAGCAGAGCTTATCTTGTTGCCAATTTGTAAAATGCACCAGAAGCTTTGGCACCTGTTCAGACCTGTAGTTATGCAAACAGCACTGGTAGTCTGCAGAATGCTGTGGGAAGTCAAGAAAAGAAGCTTGCAAACTGAACAGTCTGCTTGTCTCCCCACCTTTTTCTCAGTAGGAGTTTCTAAGCCAGAACCCAGGTTATGGGATTCTGCCAAGTGTTAATCTAACCCAAGGAGCAAAAGATGTGAGTGGGTGCAACTTGGACTCTCACTGCTGCTGGGACAATAGCCTGGGATCTATGACTGGGCATAGATCTGCTAGGTACAGTGGGATTGTCTGAACCAACATCTGCATTACAGGGCACCAAAACCTGACCAAAACCATATCCATATGATGATGTCTTACTAAAATAACCATTAGAAAGTCCTATTAGAAAGCCTTAATTTCAACATCAGAGGTTAACAAAGAACTTTCTCTCTAACCAAAAGCCCTGAATTCTCTGGAGACGATCATATAAACACGTTGGTCTTCCAATTTTTCAGTAGGTCAAGGATTAAATTAATACATTACATATTCAGCAGAATGGGAACATGAAACTCCTAGTTCCCTTCCCCAGGTGATTTTCCCAATTATTAGGTGTGATATTCTTTCTAATTCTTGAATTTATGTAATTTGTGTAGAAAGAAGCAGTTTCCCCATGAAGAACAGAAATGCCCACCCCTGTCCCAGAATATAATTTAATTTAGCATTAGAGTTCAATCCTATCAATAGGAGATGTGGGTTCAAAGTCCAGGAAAGTAAACCTGCATGTCTCAAAAGTGGATAAGTAATAAGGCAGCACTGCAGGGAGATTTTAGGGGCTTTGGTTTTCGAATCAATCACTTGTTTTGCTGCCGAACTAGCACTTGTGTTCTCAGGACGTAGGCCACAGGACTACTTGGAGTTTGGCAATCTGTTTTCTATTAAGGATTGGTAATTTTTTTGTCCTTAATTATTTTGTCAGGATTAGCTAGTTAGCAAATTTTGAATGAAGCCACATATTCTCCTTACTTGCAATATCTGTTTCTTTACATATCTATCCTTTATCTTTTTCCTTTTTATATCTGTTTTCCTGTTAGAAGGTCTTACACTTTAGATACAAGACTTTCTGTTATAAGACTTTAAACTTTATTTTGAATTAATGAGACAGGAGCTTAGATAAAATAACTTCTATCAGAGAAGAAAAAAATCTAAATTACTAGCACATAAAGAGAAAACAATTTTAAAATTTATCAAAATGCAACACTACACACACACCCTGCTTTTATTACTTCAGATCTACCTTGCAGAAAAGGATTTAACCATGCAATTTTCATTTCATATACCTATTTCCATTCAGGACAGTACCATCATCTGTAAAAACCTTAAAACTGTCAAATACATATAAATTAGATCTGAATATTATTTTCCATAGTAAATGCACTATATATGTCATTAACTGCTGTGCATCATCAGCCATACCAGCAATTTGTAACTATTCCCTCATATGAGGTAAGAAGCACCAGGGTACTTTATATCACTGATGTCAATGACTAGCTCAGTTTCCTCTGTAATTCTGTCAGCTATGTCATGTCAGCTTTTGAATAAAGCCTCAGCTATAATTAACTGGCTTCCTAGGGTGAAATCAGAGTTTTAGTCAATATTGTTTAAGTTTAAACAATAGCTCTCAAATTCTGTATAGCACCTGTCACTGTTTTGTCTTTGAAATGCTTAACTAAGGTGCTCAGTCTTTTTCAACAGCCATTACCATGAAAAACCAGCGTAGGTGGTACCCTGTATTATCATATTCCAGCTAATTGCCTTTCTGTATGTAATTTTCCTCCTAGCTGTTTTGCATTCAATTATTATGCGTTCTGATAGCACCCAGATGCTCAAACTGAAAACACAAATCCTTTTGTTAAGAGACTGTACAAAATATTCCTAAACTAATTTCTGTTCTCAAGAGTTTGGGCTCTAAGCACACAAACCAGACAAACAAGCCTATATAAATGAAAAAATATCCTCACATTGAAGAGAAGGATATTTTCAAATGTTGCACTTGCTAATAGTCAGTGCTCAGCAGTAACTCATCCTGACCTTGCTAATGAGAATATTTTAATGACACTTAATAAGACTTTTGCAACTAACTTCAAAGAGATTAGGATTTTATCTTCTGAATGTAGATCCTGTAGAAATCAAATGTGTGTGATGATTATATTTTACATGCTGACTCTAATTTTCCTAAAGCATTATTTCTTAGACTATGTAGAAAAGTTCACAGTAGATGGCTATAATCCTAATTCTTCATTTCTTGTTTTCTTCTTCATATCTTTTCTTCTGTGGTATCTCTTGAAATTAAATATAACACTAAGTCTCCTTTAGAATTATCTTTAAAAGCAGAACAACTTATTGATTATGTCGTCATTCTTCATGATATATTGAAAAATCATACCCAATGATTGTAAAAAAATTATATCTGACAACATGATATATTTAGTATCTTTAGGAAAAGAGCTTTAGATCTTACGAGACTGATACCAGTTGATGGCTCATCCTTGCATAAACTAAAGAAAGAAAAAGCATCCCTACCCTAACAACCATTGAAAATTCACTGCAAAACAAACAAAAACAAACAAACAAACAAAAACCCCCCAATCGTTACTATTTCTTTTCAAAAACATAACCAGAGTATATGAAAATTGACATAGTCCTGTCTTCTACTGATTATTGACACCCAAATTACATTACATTTTTCACAATAATAGAGAATATGATTTTTTTCAATCCACTCAGTTAAAGACGTACCAAGCCAACTGAACATCTAGAAAAAGACCAACTGTTTAGCATACATGTGCTTTAAAACTGATTGAGTGTATTCTACATCACAGATCTTGAAAAAATAAAGTTCTTAATAGTGGGTATGGTTTATATCTAAAACAAAGGAAGACAAAAATTATACTGTAGTGCATCATTACTTAGAGAGACCATAAATTGACCTTTGCCAGATCTATTCAATTATATTTATTTGTAGCACTAAGAATTAATCCAGAGACAGTTTGCCAAATAGACAATTCAGTGGATGATATGAGAAATAAACCATCTATCAAACATGAGATTATTATCTGGAGAACTGAAAAAGATTTTTTTAAAAAAAGGTACTTTTACTAAATTACAGTTACTGTTTATTTGTCAAACCACTGACTAAACTGAAAAAAGCTTTTGGTGATAAATCATGCTGAAAGTACATCTCTTTGAATAAATGTTTCTATCCAGATTTTTATTCTCATTCACTGGGTATCCCTTTTTTTCCAGTTTTGCTATGCTTTAGAACTTCAGTAAAGGTTTAGCATATGCATCCTGAACAAAGACTTATTTGTCATGATTTATTGGCATAGAATCTTTAATAGGAACCCCCATGAATTCATACAGAAGAAATGCATGCAAAAGCAATTTAGCATCCATCAAAATGGATCATCATCATATTTTATGCCCTAAAGGGCTGTAGGAAAAAAATGAGAATCTGCTTCCCAAAACAATGCAGGGTGGCTTATATTTATTATATTTATATTTATATATAATATAAATTTATATTAATATTAATATTATCTCTTTTTATTTAAGGTTAATTAATTGGAAGGGAATAGTTTCCTTGTGTGTTTCAATAAAAGATCATCAAAACATTTTATATTAGCAGGTCAAAAAGCTTTATTTAATTTGACTTCATTTTGCCTTCATATTTCAATTTTATTTTATTTTTTTAAGGTACATGGTCTTATATAAAAAAGGAAAATATTTTCTATGTCTAATGACATCATGTGTCATAAATCATAACATTTACTTCTCACTGAAACAAAGCATTTCAAAAGTATAATTTCAAAATATGCTATTGAAAGTTTCTAAAGCGAGTCTTTTCTTGAGACTATGGAATGAAATATTTTTTTTGTATTTATCCTGATTTTTAACATAAATTATATCTTTACATAGTAATGTCAGTAATGGCAATGGAAGGAATGAACGTTTATTTTCCATTACATCAGGAAGCAAGGAATTACAATACAGAACTATGATAGTTCAAATTAGTGTTTTAATGACAGTTATAAAAACATGCATTCATGTGTGGAACACCACACCAATTTGATCTTTACAAGATGTGATTTTACCTCAGCGAATGAATTAATGCAAAACCCACTAATTAGTAGAGGTTAGGAGTTGTGGCATTGATTGATTTTGTTTTTGAAGAACATATTGACTTTGACATATCATATAGCTAATCAAGAGCATGGGACACTTGATTGTGGGAGATCTTAGGTACATAAAACTGCTTTTGTGTGATATTTACTCATCTTTGTCTATCTTATTTCATTAAAGCCTTCATGCAGAACAAGTGAGTACAGATTTCATGCCTTCTGAAATTCTGATATTTACACTGCCAAGACAATTTCACACTTTACCTGGGTGAAAACCTGTACTGTAATAATAGGTACATTTATTTTCTAAAAGTAATATAAACAAGATTAGGAATGTTAAGAGAACTATGACCAGGCAACTCCCAGTACCAATACAGGCTGAGGGGTCAGCAGATTGAGAGCAGTCCTGTTGAGAAGGACTTGGGGGTGCTGGTGGATGAGAGGCTGGACATGAGCCAGTAATGTGCACTTGCAGCCCAGAAAGTCAACCACATCCTAGGCTGCATCAAAAACAGCATGGTCAGTGGGGTGAGGGAGGTGATTCTGAGCCTCTACTCTGCTCTGGTGGGACTCCACTTGCGGTGCTGCATCCAGCTCTGGGGTCCTCAGCACAGGAAGGGTTGGAGCGAGTCCAGAGGAGGGCCATGAAGGTGAGAGTCATTCCTATGAAGACATGCTGAGAGAGTTGGGCTTGTTCAGCCTGGAGAACAGAAGGCTCCTGGGAGACCTTATAGCAGCTTTTCAGTACCTTAAGGGGAACTACAAGAAAAATGTGAACAAACCTTTTAGTGGGGCCTGTTGCAATAGAACATGAGGTAATGGGTTTAAACCGAAAGAGAACCAATTTTGATTATATATCAAAAGAAAGAGAAAAGGTTTTTTTCAAATGAGAGTGGAAAAACACTGGAACAGGTTGCTCTGAGAGGTGGTAGGTGCCCATCCCTGGAAACATTCAAGATCAGGTTGGATGAGGCTCTGAACATCCTGGTCTAGTTGATGATGTGCCTGCTCATTGCAGGGGACTTGGACTTGAAGACATTTAAGAAATCCTTTCCAACTCAAACTATGTAATGGTCCTATGACAACTACAAAAATGTGTATTAAGATCTTCTTATTATACACCATAAAATATGACAATCTTCCCACTCAAAAATGCAATATATAGGAAAAAATAATTTAACCCCTAATACAGAAGCATGCAGGTTATAAACAACATCAACTCTAAAACTGATTAAGGCAGGCAACCCTCACAAAATGAGGAGAAAACAAGCCCACAGTCCATAGAGTTACATCACTACTCTAGATTTCAAAACCCTGTGTGAAGTCTGCAGATTTGCAAATCAAAAGGCAAAAACCCGCTGACTCAGTTTGTCATGCTCCTGGAATAGTTTATTTCGGCTGAACGCCAGGTGTCCACTGAGGCTGCGCAGATCTCCCTCACCTGGAGAGAAAAGGGGAGATGAAAAAAAAAAGTAAAAACCTGGGATTTACCAAGAAAGGCAGTTTTATATTTACACAGAGAAGAAAAAAAAAGAATTATAAGCACTATACACACAGGGAAAATTAACAATAAAGACTACTTCTCCACGAAAAGGCATTTTCTTCCTTCGAAGAAGCAGCCCATCCACCACCGTGCAGCTACCCGGAAGAGAAGAGTGAAACTGTTTCCTCCTCCCTCTCTGAGCTAACGTAACATGGTATGGAATACCTTATTTGTAAAATATACACTAGGTGACCTATCCGAGTTCTGTTTCTCTCCCAGGGAGGGTTATGAACCCACTACACAAGTCATTAGGTCTCAGTCATGTATCCCTGTGTTCAGCTGCAGTAATTGGTGTTTAATTAAGGGAAAATTTTGATAAAGCAATCCAATTTGGCTTTGGCACAACATTTACTACAAGAAGAATGAGGGAAAGAGCAACACCCTCCTCCTCCCCTAACCATCAGTATATTAGTTGGAAGAAGTGCTGAATATCCTACATTATGGCTCCTTCCAGCCATACTGAGAACCATAAAGATGGTAAATTTAGCAATCCTATAGTAATTTGTTCCAGCATTTAATTATCATCATTGTTAAAAAGCTGTCCCAAATTCCTGATGCAAGTTTCTGTGGCTCAGCTACCAGGCGCTAATTATGTCTTTCTCTTCTGAATTTAAGAGCTTTTTATTAACCACTATATACTCATATGTTGCAATCAAGTGATATCCCTATTTTATTTCAGATGAAGTAAACAGATTGAGCTCAGTTCTTCACATCAAGATATTTTCTAATCATAGGAACATGTAATAGCTCTTTTCTTAATCTACCCCAATTTATCAATATTCTTTAAAAATTATGGATTTCATGAGCAGTATCTCAATGTTGTATACAAAGATCTAAGACTTCTCTTTCTTATCAATATTTTTTTATATAGATTCAAAGGTTTCATTCATCCTTTTTTTCCCCCAGATTGAGCTGTGGGAAAGAATTTGGAAGAAGTTCTATCCTGTTTCAACAAAAAATATTCAGTGTGGGGATAAGTGGAAAAAAAAATCTGCAAGTTCAGCAAGGTAATAGCCAATTATAGACAACTGGCAGAATTAGCCAATGTACTGTCATTAAACTTCATTTGGCATCAATTCCCAATTGAAAACCACATCTTCCCAGAATATACTTTTCACTAACACAAACAGTGTTACAGAAGGAAGACTACAAGTAATTTCCAATGTTAGAGCACAGTCTGCATTATAGAATCATAGAATATTCTGAGTTGGAAGGAACCCACAAAGATCATCGAGTCCAACTCCTGGCCCTGACCACAACAGTCCTAAGAGTCACACCATGTGCCTGAGAGCATTGTCCAAACTCTTCTTGAACTCTGTCAGGCTTGGTGCTGTGATCACTTCCCTGGGAAGCCTGTTCCAGTACCCAATCACCCTCAGAGAACCTTTTCCTAATACCCAGTCTAAATCTTTCCTGACAGAGCTTCATGTCATTCCCTCAGGTCCTATTGCTGGTCACCATAGAGGAGAGATCAGTGCCTGCCTCTCAGTTTCTCTTCATGAGGAAGTACTTTAGGTGCTTAGATGTTTTTCTGAGGTACTTCTGATTTCTTATCCAGGATATCGTAAACAAAACACTTTTGTAGCATCCTCTTTATATTTTTTTCATTTACTTTTACTTTTTTCTTTGCTAATCACTGCAAAGTTTCAAATGTCAGTATGTTGTCACTGTATTTTAGGAATCACAAGGTCCTGGATCTGAAAAGGAATATAAGAGATGAACTAGTCAATGAACCCTCCAAATAGCATGATCTATTGAAAAAAAACCTTCAAAAACATAGGAAAAATGGTTATTTAACTTGTTTTATGGACTATCATAAGGATTGAATAGATTTGCTGGAAAGTCTTACTGTCTTTTTCATTGTACTAATTTTAATCATGTCTTCACACTTTTAGTGTCATATACAAACCACTGAGAGAACTAATTCTTCATTTTCTCTGTAGCTTTTTATACATTTGTTTACACATTCATTTGCCCTTCTTTTATGACATCCTGCATTTTTAGAAGCTCATTAGAATTCTCCTCTGCTTACACAGATCTGCCTATACCCAAAAACAAAATGCCTAGAACTGAGCTATTACAACTACATAGTTAGAGCTCGCTAGAGGCACTTAAGCATCCCTGAGAACTCAGCACTGCTGAGAGTTCCAAAGCATCTAGCTGCCTTCATGTAGCTGTCCATGACCTTTTTATCTGCATCGACCTCTCACTGACTTTTCCCCGAAGTATGCTGCCAAAACCCTTTTTTCCTGAGAAGCAGATATATTGTACCACTTGTACCTTTGGATTTTGTGGTAAGAAAGCCTGAGTAACACAGCTTCAATTATCTGAGATAACAATCTTATGAAGCTGCAAAAAGTCAAAACATTCTATGACACATTTTTCTGTATCATTAATATCATAGATGTCATTCTCCTACCACTCATATAGAGCAGGGGGCATACAGGTACAGAGCACAAATGGGAAAGGGTTGAACAAAAATAACTTGAAGGATGGTAGAGGATCCTCTAACCTGACAAGCAAGGCTGATATTAGACAAAGACTCCTAACAAGGAGCCAATTGCCAGAACAAAACCCCTAGAACACAGATTAATTGTGAAAAGCCTTTTAAATGGGACCAGATATCTTTCTAAAAGATGAGTTTCATTTTAATCAGGGTCATGATTTGAAACTTGCAGCAGAAATTTCACTGTATCAGAAATCAGGGTATATTATAGAGATAACTGATGACCTTAGAACATGCAAACCTTTGGCATTCCCCTGAAAGACCAGAAATGATAGCAGTATGTCTAGGTACAAAAGCTTCTCTTCCAAGAGGATGCAGGTATATACCAAAAAAAAATTAAAAAAAAAAAAAATTTAAAAAAAAAAAAAAAAAAATTAAAAAAAAAAAAACACAGGAGAAATATATATATGTAGATAAGCAAATACCAGACATGTAAATATACATATCCACACAGAAAGAAAGACATGTAACAGAAAATCTCTGGATATGTTTTCTTGCTGAATTATTTTTATTGCAAGAAAGAGAAAAAAATAACCTCAGAAAATGTTGTAAAGGAAGGAAGAAGACAGGGAGCCTATGGAAAATACTGAAGATTATTATGAAGTTCATGACTAAAAAGGAAAACTATTGTTAGTGTGGGTTTGAGTTTCTTTATTTTAAAGATACATTGATATGTATGTATTGATATGTGGGAGCTGTAGTACAGAATGCCTCACAGGCCAGAATGAATCCTAAAATTGAGAGTATCTTGAGCAGAAATTTCAGATGGGTTTTGTCAATGCTTGTAACTTGCTTTTAACTCGTTCTTTACAATTCTTATTTCCTGGCTTTTGATGAGTACCAGTTTAACTGACATAACTTTGTTTTCTGGAACATATACGAATGAAAACATATATGATACTACTGTGGAACAGATGAATGTTCCCCAATATATTTTTCTCCTTTTAGCCTTTTTAACCCAGAATAAGTGCTCAGTTGTACTAGTCCCATTAAAAATACATTTCTGTTTTTGGTATGAAAGCTATTGACTTACTGATTCTTTGTTACTAAGAGAGTCTTATTAATATCAACACAGAAACATGAATAAATTATCAGCAAATAGAACTCTTCTTTGCACAGCAGGTGAGACCATCTTTACTCTTCTTTAGCTTATCTGGGTTTCCATCAAAGGCAACCAAAGAGTGGGTGCTGAGTCGGGACCAATGATTCAAAGAGTTGCAGGGAGAGGATCTAGGGTTGATTTGAACACACAATGTGGATAACTGAAAAAGACCAGTTTCTCAAGCACTTGTGATTGAATTGCCAACTGCGCCCGAAACTGAGCTAATACTGATAGCCACTAACGTAATTAAGAGTCAGAGGCAAGAAAAGGAAAGGACTGAGGAAACAAAAGCTATTGCTAGTACATAAGAGAAACAGAGATCTCCTCTGAAATTATTGTGACATTAAAGATAACTATCAGTAACCATACAAAATGAGGTAGCACACTGCAGGGAAGGTCATTTTCACCTTGATATCCATAACAACTTTTCTATAATTAACATAAACTACAGTAAGTCAACCTCCAAGCAGCTTTGCAAGGTCTTTCAACCTACTGCATTTAAAAAAACTTACCACTTTTCAGTTAAGTTTCAGTTAGTGACACTTTAATTCAAACAAGTTCTTTGAAGAACTTCCTTCTTGTTTTGATACATATTTGAAGTATTTAATTAAAAAGCTCTCTGTGAGCTCATGTCACGTTAACTGCAAATTAAAAGAAGTTACTTGGCAATGTCAAATCAGACCATTTTTATTAAATTAATTTTTAAACACTACAGAAACAAAGAAAACAGACTAAAGCCAAATCCTAGTCCTCAAAAAGCCTGTAATTAAGATTGCCAAAATACACTTAATTTCCAGTGTTCCCCAATTCCTATAGTATGTGCAGTCCTTTTTCCTATGTGCTCTGTCACTCATATGGAACCACACAAAATTTGAAACTATAACTATTATTCTATATGTGAGGTGGGATAATCCTTTTTATCATGCCAATTTCCTCCCTTACATGATGACTCTACTGTAAAAATCCCTCCCAAAATCTCAAAGAAATTTCTCATCTACCCTGGCCTATGTATCTCAAATGTTGGACCATGATTGACCATGATTGATGCTGACATAATAGGCAGCTGTAACATCTTAGGAGGTGTCAGAGACTCACATCTTGTCCTGTAGGTTTGGTTCTTAGAGAAAGTAGACACAGGCACACAGAGAGAGATGAGACAAGGAAGTCTGCCGCCTAAGAGCAGCAGGCAGTTTTATTAAGGCAGCTGGCCCCGACTTTCCCACACACCTACTGTAAATATATTTTTACAAAAACACTCAGGAATTAACACCTGCACCTTGAAACATAGTCAACAGCTCTGTTCTTGCACTGCTTATCATCTTCCCAGCCAACTCCCTAATGCTCAAGGCTGCTTTGTACATGGGAATGGATTAATTAACCTCACTGTTCTCATGGGAAAGGCTTTATACCATCTAATATGTCATACTCATCCAGGGGTTCAACCTCCAGGGGCTCAGCGGACCTGCTGCTTCCCCCCACAGTCCCATGACACTGTTCATTGTAAAAGTCACCTCCCCAGGGGAGGCACAAGGCATTCCCACCCATGAAGTGTATAACAACATATGAAAACTTTGAGTTGGGGGGGGGTTTCCCCCAGCCCCAACAGATCAAGACCATCACTTAGCAGGACTGTGACCAACACTTCAATCAACAGATACGGAAGCTGCAACAAAGTTTTGTTGCTGGATCCAGCAGATGGTGACTACATATATCTTAGGACCCTTGTAATTTCTTTCCCTTTCTCTCCCTCATACAGTTTCGTAAGTGTTATTTTTATGCTTTAATATTGCTATGTTCTTAAGTGTTATTTTTATGCTTTAGTATTGTTGTGTTACTATAGATGATAACACCCAAAATGGCAACGTACCTGTTTACCTTTGAAATAAAATTGTTCAAAAATAAACCCTACATATATGTTTACAAACATTGATTATTCAGTGCTGTTTCACTCAACTCCACTCCAAGGGATTCATCAAAAAGAACCTGGGTTACCCTCCCTTTCCGGGGTGGATTGTAACATGGATACTTCTTTAATCGAGTGGGTCAGTGAAACCTTAAGAAGTGGTTCATCTTACTTGTCATTAATCTTCTTATCATGTGTACTGTCAACTACCCTGAACATATTCAGGACTGATATCTAGCCAACTAAGATGTCTAATCTTAAAAGTCCCATGATGGTTTACTTTCATAACTTGCTTATCTAAATTCTCCACGTTCTGTCTATCATGCTCCGTTTTATTCTGCTCAGCTCATCAGCTGATTAACCAGCTAATTGGTAAAAGCCATGTCAAAATGAAAAACATTTAAAAAAGCAATGAGATCTGCTGACCCCTATAAAAGCAGGAATCCTTGGACACTTCTCTGGGCCTCAAATAGTGAAGCTGTTTGTAAATCTCTCAGTGCATGAGAGATTTACACTATTTGTAAGTCATGTCAATGTATTCAGTTGGACTGAGTTGCACAAATAGAAAAAAACAGGAAAACATAAATATTTCTCACCTACTTCCAGCTTTCCCAGCACATGGACAAGAGAAAAAATATGACATTATTTCACACACTTTCTATAAATCTGCCTCTAGAATAAATCAAACTTGAAGGATGTTACTGAGGCTACCACATATCTATGAACACTTAGCCTCCTGGCTCTGTGACTAGTCTTTACTGGCAACCATTGCTGAAAATCTTTTGAGATGTTAAGAAAATTCTTGTTCGATTTTCAAAGAGTATATGGAGTTCAGCAAATACCCCAAACCACCACCCCCTTCCCATATGAACCTATGTCAAAATAAAGCACACCTTTCAGAGAAAACTGCATTACTTGAATTGTGAGGGAGATTTACAGGGCAGCCCCTTAAGCTTCAAGCACCAACAGGTATATATAGAAGATAGGACAGAAGTTTAAATACCTCTTTAGTTTAACTTAATTAGTTACACTAAATACCTTTTAGTTTAACAGCATACTCTTCCTGGCAATTGCATTATATCCTCCAAAAGCTGATTCTTCCAGGAGTAAAAGTAGCCCCTCAGGAGCTTGGCTGACGTAGCCTTGTCTTTTTCCAACTTCATACATATCCTTTTCCTCCAGTCCCTCAACTTTTTCAGTTTCCTATAGACCATAGGAGGGAGCACTACAAACAGTCAGGCATCCCAGCTGTGAAAATAAGCTGTAATCAGAGCATTTTTGACAGCAGGAATATGAAAGAGGAATGAAGAAAGGATACACTTATACAAAACTCTGCAAGAATTGCGTCTGAGGAAAAATGAAAAATGATCCTGCAGCCCTCTCAGTGATCATGTCAGAAACTCCTGGGATCTCAGACTTCCTTAGAGAACTGCAGCTTTCAACATTTCCTGTGTGGTTGTCATCTATTACTGTTACTAAGCCAGGTAACAAGCCATGCTTGTTTAAATGTGAAACCTGACTGCCAAGTGTCTATGATACTTGATACTGATAAACACAAAGAATGGAGACTTTTCACACAAAAGATTCAGATCCAATAAAAGGATTATAGCTTTCACACTTCTCATATATGTGGTTCCTGTTAAGCTAGATGTATTTTTTTTTGCATTTGGGGAGAGCTTTAAACTCTCATGGATACAAGAAGAATGCTTCTGCTACATGAGTTCTGTTTCCTTATTAGTAATTTTTAGTTTAGCGGCCAATTATTTTCAAATGTTATAGAATATTTAACACTGAGCCTGCAAATTTTCCTATTAAGAAATAAAGAGAACTTCTCTCTTAAAATTGGAAAGAGTAGAAATCTTGTCACTCACTTTCCTTTCCTTTGGAATACATTTACGGTAAATCAAGCTATGATAATAAAGTTACACTCTGTAAGTTAGTAAGCTGATAACTTACAAAATTTTTCCATGTTTCTTTCCAAACAGCTTTTTTTTCCTGATACAATATATCACAGTTTTCATCTAGGAAAGAACTCATATTCCACAAAAATATCAAAGTTGCAAGGATCAGATTTTTCCTTTGTTCCTCTTTTTATTGTAATGACATTTTAGTATTGTCTGTCTTCTCTTTGTTTTCAAGTTTAACTTTTGTAACTCATTTATAAATTCATTCTGTTGCTCATTATAGATTAGTTAATTTTTTAGCATATTAACACACTTTGTTCATACCAGCAGCTACTCTCTGGAAATTAAGAAACCATCAAAAATAAAGTAAAGCTATCGAGTACATCTACAGGTAAAAGACAGGAAAGTAGCATCTTTCCCCATCATACAAACTGAAAAAAAAAAACGCTGCAAATACAATTATATATATCTTCAGTAGTCACACTGAAAAATGCTGTTCCACTTGCAAAAATTATTTTTTTAAGTAATTGGAGATATTACTTTTAGTGTCTCACAATCTGGTCTGATAGATCCAACCAATGATAATCACAGCCCATCTGTTTCCTTCAAATTCCCTTTCAAGGGTATTAGCACACTTCAGCTGCACTATGCCACAGTTACTAAGGCAACCAGTGTGTGAAGCAGGCAGAAACTGTGCTTACTCACCTTAAAACATTATCCTGTCAGAAAAACCCTACAAAATGATGTATCTTAAAAGCCACACTTTTGCACACAAGGAACATACATAAATGGACACTGGGAGGGTAGGGGAATATATGTGCTATTTTTCTTCCTTTTCTTTCTTTTGAAAAATACTTTTACGTTTGTGGAATAAGGAAATACAGGTTTCATAACAACCGTGATAAAGTATGATGTAAGATAAACAGGAAGTATTAGGGACAAGTTGCGAACATATCCAAGTCTGAAGCAGACATAGAAGTTGCTTTCTCAAAGTGCATACTGTACACATTCTGAAGCAACAACACAGATATGTGTCTATATGTAAAGTGTCTCACATGCTCACTGGATGATGCCAGCTTGGACTGCCCTGTAACTGTCAGCCTACTCCATATTGTGTGACCTGGGAGTCCTTACCCAAATCCCAGGTACTGTGTCCTATATGACTTTAGGTTTGGGCAAAAATATGCCCTTCCTCATGCTCATCTTTCACCAGAAAAGCAAGACAGATATTTTTATCAAAATACTTCACCATTTAGCTTACACTAAATATATTTCAGAAGTTATATTCTTTTGAAAGGATAAAAATTGCAAGGTTTTTGAAAGGCCTGAGAGTTTACTGGATAGAATCAGAAGACTTACCAAACACAAAACCAATTCTACATCTTTCAACAATTTGCAAAACATTCTGCCCTGATCTCTAATTCATTTCAACATTACAAATATAAAACCTCTGCACCTCTTAATGTTTTCAATAAATGCAAAACCAGTTGGAACTCTGTGGAGGAATAGAGCCTCTGATGTTATTGCAGATCAATAATACGTTCTGATGAATTAGCTGAAATATTAATGTACCAAAAATAATCACATTGCACGCTGAAGGCTGAGACACTAAATTTTTCTTGCATGTTTATATGCAGCTGACACTATTTAAAAAGCTAAATAGCATGGTTTTGGGGAGGCAAAAGCCCTTACTGGGAAAATAAGAAACCTCTTTCAATTTGAATGGAGCTGCCTGGAGAGCTTGCCTTTAGAACAGTTCCCTGTATAGTGAAATGTTAGCAGTTTTATTTAGAGTTAGACAAAAATCTTCCAGTGAAACAAAGTCCATTAAAAGTAGCAGCTTATTGAGCTTCAGATTATTAGTTTCTTCATCTGTGTCCCACTTGATTTATTCTGCCTTAAGATCTGTTTTAAACACTGAGGAGATTTGCTTGCCTGCTTCCAAACTATTTGTCCAAGCCTCCTTTTTATGGTTGGCAGAGAAACTGGAATTTATAGAAAACTACTTATCTGCACACTTTTAGCCCTGTTGGAGGAGTGGAGCTACATCCTACTCTTTCCTGTTTTTCTCCGTTGATTGTGATGGAAGCATAGACATCTGTCTCAAGTGTAGAAATCTACATTTCATCAGAAAAATCATCCCCTTTAAGACTGTGATCTACTATCCTTTCTCAGTATATTCCTGTCCTCAGAAGATTATTAATCTGGCCAATTACTGAAATTACCGTCTGAGTCATAGGAAACTTGCGTAATTAAGTAATATACTTAAGAGAAGCCCTGCAGTGAAGGGCAAAAATACAAGCATTTCTGTTGTATCAATGAAGCAGAGAAAGACTAGAGACTGTGTATATCAAATTGCTGTATTCACTACACTGAACCTTAGGAAGCTGGCAGCCAGTTGCAATTCTGATTCACATCCCCAGGTTTAAGATTCCCATGACCACATTAGCCTGCTAACTGTACACAGTCAGTTGTGCCCCAACTCACTTTTTCCCTTGCAAAGCCAAATTAATCCAGACTTGAGAACAAGGATCCGCATTATTTGGGCCACTCAGAATCAGAAATTATTTTAATGTAAAAGAAAGAGGAAAATTGCATTTTCCCAAAGACAATTAAGGAAACTCACAGATACACATATTAGGTGTTGTAACATTTTGTAAGTAGGGAGATGCAGCACGGTGAAAGAACAGCTAATTTCTAACACCTAATGTAACTGTTCCATGATCTGTGCTGTTAGGAGATTCATGGAAAAGAGGTGTTTATTTGCTGCCATGTGAAAGACTTGCATGCTCCATGCTTTCAGTGCTCACTTCTCATGTGAATTCTAATCATATCAACTCTTTGCATAATTCACCTCTTAGCATTCCAGGCATTTTGAAAGTGAGCTAGGATCTAACTGGGTGGTTCTGTAAATACTTTAAGTTACAAAGGTTAAGGTATAAATACGTTTTTCTTAAATCATATTGTAGACTGATACACAGTCTTGATTAACATAGCCACAAGAGTGTGGTTTATCTGCGCTTAGGGCATTGATAGATTATGCTCTTAGCAAAGACTCTGTTGGGTCATCAGATTTCTGCCACAGACTAATAAAAACAAAGGAGATAAATGAGATAATGTCATTGAACGAATGGCATTTGATACAGCTATGCTAGCTGTGGAGGTGTTGTCCCAGCACTATTGTAGCCCAGTGTATAGTAGATTCATCCCAAGCAGTTACCGGTGTCAAATTCAGAGAGACAGAAAGGTGTCAGAAAGTTCTCTCTCCTTAAGTCAAGTTGAATTCTGACATAGCAAAGTTTCTAGTCTGCATTAATTTCAATATATTTGTGTTTTCACTTACAGACACTTACAGTGTCCAAAGCAATTAACAGTTTGTAGCTTGCCTGTGTGAAGAAGCAGGATGAAAGCACTTAGATCTCCAAAAATTGTGGTGGTGTTGCACTATAATGTCACCTACGACTGCAAATGTTAGAACTGGAAATTTTTGTACTACACCTGCACATGTCTCATGTGCTGCTAGTAGCAGATAGGTACATAGATTAAGATGACTCTGCTGCCTCTTGCATCAGTGGTTCCTTTTGAGACAGCTGCTTACGCAAGCTGGAGGAAAAAGTGAATCTGCTCTGTGATGTGAGAGCACATCAATAGTAATCATACAAAAGCAAAAGAAACCAGAGTGAAAACAATGCAAGCAGTAATACTGTAGGAGAGCATTATTATTCTAAGTAGTTTAAAAATGTAGAAGAGAATAATTTGCCATGGGATACCTATGTTGGAATGTAATTTGTATTTTTGTACAATTATTATAATTACTATTCTAAATTGCACAGGAGCTTGGTGGACATTGAATAATTATCTCTTTAAAATGAAAAAAAATATCGGCTAAGCTGCATCTGCAGCCCTTTTGGTTTTTATAAATACTTTAATGGCAACAGAAGTTCATTTAAACAAATATAGCTGGCTATCTGCAGTTACTGTTGTTCCAAAGCTTTCATTGTGGAAACAGTTCAAAAAGTTACCCACCCACATGCATACACTGAAAACACAACCATTATATGCCATAAGAATGGATTTGATTTTTCAATATTCTCAAGTAAACAAAAGAAGCTAACAATTATTTCATAAACCAGACAAAGCCTGTGCTTTAAGCTTTTCATGAGACTGACCAGTTGCTATGTCCAAACCCTTACAGAAATGCTTTTGATTCAGATATTTGCTCTTCCACAGCACATCTCTAGTTTCTAGGGTAATACACTTTCCCAGAGATAAATAATTTTCCCTTTGACAGTGTAGTTACACTTTTCAGTTTATTGTATGTGTGGATCCAAGTCTTTCTACATCTTAGCCTCTTTCTCTCTTCCTGTTTTCACTAAAACATTACACATGATGTCTGAAGGCAACAAGCTTAAGATGTCATTGCAGCGGTTGCCATTACTTATCACTCAGAAACCAGGCACTGGAAAAGCCAGAATTACATCAGACTCTTTAGTCTGAGCAATTTGTGGGTAACAAGGATGCATTGTGAAGAGAGCACTAATGTGAGGTGTGCAACATAAAATATATTTAAGAAATTAGCAATCTTCCTGTATTTTCTAAGAAAGAGGAAATTACTTCTTATCACCTACAGCTGATAGCCAATGACATTAGTTGCTTAATTACAGGGTGATTTCGATCCTGTGACTTCTCTGCATGTAGACTGCTAGCAGTGTTTCTGCATCTTTTCAAATTGAAATACTACCTACTCTTACCACGGAAAAAACACAGAACTCAACAAACCTGTGTACCATCTTGTTCACTTCTGCTTTTTATGTATAAATCAGATAAAAAGATACTATAAAAGAAATTAAGAAGATAGTAAATCTTGAATAGTCATACATTATTATCCCTTTCATGTTGTTTCTTTTACTGCATGCATGAAAATGTGCATACTTATTTGCTTTTTGATTCATAGCTGTGAAGAGTGAGCTTGATGACTCACTGTTCCCACGCAGTAAAATCAATGCTCTTTATGCCTCTGACTTACCACATGTCAGCTAACAGATACAGAGTCAATCAGAGATGCATCAATCTGTTTTTCTGTATCTAAAACTGATCTGCACATATTGAGCAGCTACTGGTCCAAAATTTCCAGGTGTCATTTAATACATCAGGAAATCTCAGACAAATGGCTGATTTTTTCTTTCCAGTATCCAGAAAACATTCAATAGCCTGTACTAAGAAAGAGATGTTTCTGTGACAAAGACAGATAAAAAATGTTGCAATCTTCTTGCATAATGCCATTAATTGCAAGTAAATTTTGAAAAGAAAGAAAGAATTAACAGCTTATGTGTTGGAAATATTTTTTCTTACAAAGATATTTTTTTGTTATATATCCAAAAATAGCACAATAATGAAACACAATGATTCTTCAGCTATTCCAATAAGCACCATAGCATCTCACCTGACTTTAGCTTTCTCACAAAGCATCTCCTTTCCAAGTCTTAGGCCAAAGGTTCAGTTGTTCTCCTTTAACTGCCAGGACAATTATCATAGATTTACAAATTTAACTCATAAGTACATCTTAGTCTAACTTTTTTTTAAAAATGGACCTTCGAACAAGTCCCTCATACAGAAGATGATCATCTGAATTAGAAGCACTTCAGGTGGTAATGTGCCTATGTATTTTGTAGAAATTACCTGGTTCAGACCTGCTATGTAAATTTCCAGATGAAAAAAAATTGTTGTAAAATGTTTTCAAGCTCTCACATGAAACTGAAGGAAAAGGTGAAGAAAAAAAACTACTAGTAAACCTTGTGTAATTCCCACAGCTAATCAGAGAAAATTACAGAAATTGCTGACACTCTCGTCACACTATAAGTGAAGGTACAGGAGAAGTATTAAAGACAAACAGAGACAGCTTCTCAGAAAAATTGGCTGGGAATCAATATGGTTAGTAATAGCAACCACAATTAATGTGCATTATGAGTAATGTTTTACTGCTAAAAGAATCAACAGTCATAATTTGTGCCTATGTTAATTATATTTCCACTATGACTGGTAGATAACTAGGTCAGAAAAATAGTCTGCAGCCTATATTTAATTAATCAAATAAATTTAAATCCTTTTATTCCATACAGAATACAAAGGAGAAATCATGGTGAGAGCATCTTTTGACACACATTTCCCTGTAACTGGAGGAAAGGCAACAGTGCTCTGAATGAGTCTGAAGATGCCTGAAAGTGCCTCAGGCAAGGATGCTTGAAGGGAAGGAGCTCTTTCGAGGACTTCCTGCAAACACAGTTTTGAACAGACTGTCAAAAACAGCATGCATACAATCACGAAGAAATACACTCCTACAGCTGCGTTTATGCTTCCTTACAAAGTAGCTGTCAACTGTTTCTTTGAGATAGTTAATTATTCAAAATGAGATTTAAAAAAAGATACTGGAACAGAAACTAGGGGTATGACATATTACAAAAAAAAAAAAAAAGACAATTCCCAATTCAGCTCCTGTTAAACCTCTCATAAGAAAGTATATCTCATAAAATGGGAAACAAAAATAAGAAAAACCCTTGATTTCATTTCAAAGATTCCACCAAAAATCCCAAAAAACCCACACCAACAGTGGGTAGAAAACAAAGAATACACAGACTTTGCATAGTCATAGAGTGGTACACTTGATTTATTTGTCATTCAGCAAGGCCTAGCAGGTACAGGGTTTCTTCTTCCAAAAAAAAAAAAAAAGAAAGAAAGGAGTATAAACACTGAAGTAAACATCCAGCAAATTGGAACTTTTGTTTCCATTTTTTTATTTTAAGACCTTTACACAAAACAACCATATAATTTCAGTGAGATAACACCCTTCAACAGAGGAGAAAAAAAAAGAATAACTCTTCTAGGCTAGATGTTGTCATTGACAACTCAATAAAAATCTGGTGTAATGATGGAAAATATGTCATGCCATTAGCCTGTCACTGATAAGCAGTTTGTCTCATTATTTTACAGTTTCTTGATGTTAACAACACATGGAAATGTGTTTTCTCACTCTGAAAGTAGTATTAAAAATGCATCAGTGGAAGAGCTCTTGAGGGAAAAAAAAATGGAAATTTCTGCATGCCTTTTACAGCTTCTTTCTCCTTACAGTTCACCTTGAAATTCACCTACTAAGAAATACAGATCTCTTAAGTCTCCCTTTAAAAACAATTAAAAGGCAGTAGCCATCCTAAAAAGATGCTGAAAAAAATTTCTTTCAAACCTACAGACAGCTTGCATACCTGAACTCAACAAATTTGTTGTTTCCTTTTATGTAGCAATTTCTCTTTGAGATCTCCATGCTTGACCAACCTCTAATATACACATTATACAGTATCTATTCAATGATATCCATCCAAGTATAACAAATCTCTACAAGTGCACAGTACATGTACATCTGCTATACATAAAGCCAGACGTGGGCAAATATTTAATTTTAATACTTTTAAATTTTTTCTACTAGCATAAAACCAAAAAACTAGTCAGACAAATTAGTCAAATTCTTCTGCAACATCTAAAAGTAAGTAGTTTTAATTTAATTGCCTTACGTTCTGGAGTGTTTCCTTCCTTTAAAGTTCTCTAGAATACAGCTGTAGATTATTCTCTTAGATACATCAAAACATAGGAAAGTTGATGTTAGATACAAATAAAATCAACCTCCTACCATCTATAGTTTGAGATACTCTATGGAAGAATGAAAAACTGAGCCACTCAGAGATTCAAGTAACACTAAGGATAAAGTGATTTTCTTTCTCTGCATAAGTCTCTCCACTGTTACTCAGCCCACAATACCATTATTAAGAGAAGTCATCAGTATAACTTTGTACTTACCCTGCATGACATCTTTCAATGAACTCAAATGTAAAAGCAATGATAAATTACACTCTGCAAAAATTTTTCTTTAAATTACAAACTCCTGATTTCTGTAGCTTTTGAACACAGTCTAAGCAGTCAAGGTAGCAAGTTATGTTAAAGTTAAACATTGAGGGTTCATAACTCCAGAGAAACCTTGGCAGTCCATGCAAGTACTGAGAGCTGGTAAATGAAATTGGTAAAGAACATTATTTTTGTGAGGAAGCTACTATAAACCTGAAGAGCATATCTGCTTTAAAACAATAGAAGAAAGATAAAAAGACAAGAGAAGAAAGAAAAAGTGAATTCAAGGGTTCAGAACTACCTGTTCTGAGCATGGAAAACATTCTAAAATAACAATGTCTCCAATAAAGCAGAATATCTAAAAAGCATAAAGCAGAATATCCATAAAGCATGATTATCTCCAGAGACTGGGAAAGGGTATAAATGTCCCTCAGAGTAGTTTACCATGCAGTAAAATCTGTATTTAATGGCACTATGTGTATAAGGTAATGTATAGAATGAGCTAAATAAATATAGCATCACAGAATATGGTTTGGTTTGGAAGGGATCTTTAAAGTTCATCTAGTCTCAACCCCCTGCCATGGCCAGGGACACCTTCCCCTAGACCAGGTTGCTCCAATGATGGTGCATCTACCAGCTCTCTGGGCAACCTATTCCAGTGCCTCACCACACTCTTAGTAAAGAATTTCTGATACTGAAAGAAAAGGGAACTTTGAAAAATGCATGGACACACAGAAAACTGAACAGAAAAGAGCCCATGAACCAGTCCTTTTGCCCTGTCACCACCACTGCATGCTGGCAGTGCACACTTCAGGAATAAACTAAAAAAGTTCTTCTGTCACCCAGGGATTGCAATCTCAGCCCCTCAGACAAAGGTGCTTAGGGAGAGCAGGAACTAGCACTTCTAAAAGCAGGATAGTTTTAAAGCAGTTTTATAGATCTGCCTGAAAAGATCTGCCTGAACTGCAAGAGACTAAAGGGGCTGAGACCTGGGACATAATGTTCCCAGAACAAAAATATGTAGTGACAGCAGCCATCCTAGCATTTCAAGGGAGATCCTCAACCTATGTAGCAAATCTATCCACTCCAGGGTTCTTGTGCAGTTCTCAAAGCAGAGAGGAGAGGAAGAGGGAAACGCAGCTAAACAAAAGACAGAAAGACAGGTTGCCCTCAGAACTGACTGTATTTCAAAAATCCTTTGTCAAACTGAAGATTTTGCTGTAAGGCATTTCAGCCCTGTGAACCAGCATTTCCAAATTTTCACTTTTTCACTAGTGGAGTTTTGACTGGTTTACATTGGCCAAAACCTTTTACACTAATATGCTTAACCTTACCCTCTACAGAAACCTAGCTGAAGGGTATTTTTGTGGCTTAAACAAACAAACAACAACAAAAAACAAAGCTTTCACATGATCTGGCCCTTGTAAGCAATTAAAGGGAGTATATGTCAGTTCACCTCTAAAATGTTCACAAAGGTAATAATGCAAGCTTCCTTCTTCACTTGTGGTATTTCTGCTCTCCCCAGCACCTCAGTGAAGCAAATGTTCTAGCTTAGTACAGATAGCAAATACATCTTCAAATTCCACGGTCTTTAGTTAAGTTTAACCTTAGTTGAACTGTTGCCAAGAGGAACTGGGTCAATGACACAAGAATATACGCTCATACTGCAAATGTATGTCTAGTTTCTGTTCTCAGTGTTCTCTCAGGACTCCAGCCACATCATAGAGCATGAGGCAGATTGTAATCATTTTCTGCTTTAGGAATCTTGTTTATTTGGAAATTGAGATTGTTTTTCCTCATTTTGGACTATGATGATCCAGTGTAAGCCTTCTATATCACAGTATGAGGTGGTATCAGGCACGAAAAAATTTGATGCTTTGTAGCAGCTGTTGTGAGCCACAGAGCTGGCAGTTTCAGGAGCAAAATGCGAATATGTTGCTCAGGGAGATGAGACTTCTTCCTTCACCCTGTACAACCAAGATATTCTTGATAGGTACTTCTACCCCTTGCAATGAGTGTTTTTCCTTTTTTTCTATCTTGTTTGTAGTTTTTCTGGTTTGATTAGAATAGTTTTAGTGTTTGCATCTACCAGATCTGCTTAGTAAATGTTATTAGGACTTGCAGTGACCATTGTATAAAACAGTGGAAGACTTACTCTGGCTCTTTCCATTTGCAAGACAGATGGGTTAGAAGAATAGTTAACTGCATCATTGCATCAAGAAGACATCAGTAGAATAGTTCAAGTTTATTTTCTCCCATGCCAAGAGAAAAAAAAATCAGTTTCTTACTCTGTTGTGCATTTCCTTTAAGCATCAGTGAAAATTCTAGACATTACACAATACAGAATATATTTTATCTTCCTTTTCTTAAGGCTGATCTTTACACCAGTTGGTATATAGTGCTCAGTAAATGTTTTATATCAGTGACTTTTCAGAAAACTCTTTCATTTTAGAGATTTTTAGACATCTGAGGTAGTCACATCTTCTGTTTCTTGACAGTGATGGTAAATTTGACAAGTTCATAAAAGGTTCCCCTAACGGTGAGATGGGTAAGAGACAATAGGCTAATTCCTAGTTCATATTAAGGTACATCTGGAGGAATTCAGTTAACTTGTCAATAAGATATCTGCATAAGACCTTAAACTTTTCTAAATAAATCAGTTAGAAGGAACAATTACATATAATGAAAGAGACGGGAAATTTATTTAGTAATGAAAGAAAACAGGAAAAGGTATTAATGGGAACTAATAAATCGCTTGAAAACTGGAAGTCTGTGGATTGGTATTTTGAAGAAGTAAAGCAGTTTGAGCAATCTAAGGATGATATGTTACATCTGATGCCTAATGAAAAAAATGCAGTTGCATAAACTGTCACATTTAGATTGCAACTGTGAATTCTGTTGGGAGTTCCTCCACAAATGTCAGATTGTATAGTGTGCTTCATCTGAATAATGATGACCCAAATCAAATAACCTTTAGATTGTGTCAGTTGTTTGCTTTTAAAACTGTGGATCAGAATATATTTTTGATTTTGTAAATTGAATTCTATTGCAATAAATATAACATCTTTCCATTTCAGGAAAAAAAATATCTTCTTGCACTTTATTGTTACTAGGCAGTCCCTGTTAGGCCAAGGCCGCTGTAACTTGCCTTAAGAGAGCAAGAAAAATGGATTCTTTTGCTAACCTGGATTTCATTCTCCTTCCTTGAAGTTACTATGTTCCCCATTTTCTCATAAATGCACGTTGATTAATGGTATAATTTATTTTAAATTTACACAAATTTGGGAGTTCATATTTTGGAAATTATCCAAATGCAATTTTTATGACTGTTTGGATGACATATGTGCATATGATTATTCTAAGATATGAGATCAAACTGAATTATAAGGAGAGATGAAGGCAGTAATTCTCCTATGGGGAAATAAAGAATCAACCGGAAGTATAAAAATCCAGTTTTAAAGCAAACATAAATGGTCATGCACTAGTGACTCAAGTCATGTTTAAATTCCAAGATTGCTTGAAGAAATAACCCTGTATAGGTTTTTCATTGCCGGTAAATAAGCAATGTTTGTCAATATCTGATACATATGTCAACCAGGTCTCTCAGAAGATTTTACTACCAAGAATCACAGGACATTTCTCACAAGGCATGAATGTTCTTTACCCCTGGAGAGAAAATTTCAGCCCATTCATTAATTTTAAAATAACCAGTTAAGGCAGAAGTATTCTTATGTGTGAGATGAAATAAAATCATATTAAAAAATATTAAGAACCTCCTGCAGGTATTGGAGGGTTTCAGATGAAATTTTACGTGTGTTTTGTCTCCTAATAATTAGCATGTGTATATTTTAAGCTTCAAAATGTTTAAGCCAGTGAAAGTCTGATATGATTCTTCTCACAATAATACCTCCTATTGCCAGGATTTATGAGGGATTATAGGTTAGTTTTATGTATAGCATGTGAATAAAATATCTTTCCATACAATTTAGGTCCCATTTTGAAATATTTCAAATCCATCTGGTATTATTGTTTTGAATTTTGATTAAAATGCATCAACTTATTTTTATTTACAGAATGAATATACAAGTCTGGTCTTTGAGATATATAAACCTCTCAGATCTTATTTCCAAACTAAGGAGCTTTCAATAGAGTTTTCCAAATCATAAATACAATTTCATAGAAAATAATCAACACTTGAATGTTGGGAATTAAATTAAGTTTACTTATAAAGTATTACAAATTAATTGTGTAGGTTTAGGTGCAATCGTAACTTGCTTAGAGCTTAGCATTAATGGGCCTTTCTCAAAGCTTGGCATAGGTGGACTTTAAATGAAATCAGTTTGTTAGCACAAGCCGCTGAGCAGAGGAGTAAACATAGAAAAACTGAATATCTTCAGATAAGGGTCAAGAGATCCTAAGGCTGGCCCAAGCTGGAAGATAAGAACAATTAATGGCCTGCCCATGTGAATATGGAGGAAGAATCCAAAGGGGTGTTAGAAGACCCCAGATCACAAATCACCATCAGACCAAGAGGCACATGCAGGGCACACGAAAATAAGGTGCACATACTGTGAGGGTATAAAGACCCAGGAATTTCTTTGTTCAGGGAACCTCTCTGGAGGCACCCATATTGAGCTGGGCTACAATTAAACATTACTCTACAAAATTAATTTCTAATATTTGATATAAAATCTGGTTTAATCCACAACACCTAATTAAAAATGAATGGTTCTTTTATATATTGTTAGCCTTTAAATGCTTACAAGAGGCTTTTTCTCCTCTTAGTGCTTGGAGAGGCAATTAAGAGTTTCTTTTTCTCTTTAATTACTGTCTTTTCATCCTTTCCAGGAACACATAATTGGCAAAATGTTTACATTTTATTGAAGCAATGAGACAAATTATTTTCCACATACTGAAATATATTGACCTTAGATGCCACGCCTATAACATCTCCAAGGAAACACGAATTCAAATCTATACTTTCATTAAAATTGTATTTGAGGGCAATTATTGGGGCCACAAAATGTAATTTGCTTTATCACTGGTCATTACCCTTTCAAAACTGTGGAGTTACTGTGACCTCAATTAAAATCTACTTGGGTAATTGCCTTGCTTGTAGCTCTAGTTGGATGAATAGTCTTCATTTTTTTATGTCACAATTGTGTTCAGCTTTTCTGCTGTACTTTCTGCTAGCAGAAGGCGCTTCACTCCAAAAGTACATCTATTTCAATGCACTTTTGGTTGAAAACAAAGGTTCTTTAGGAATCCCGTGCCTCAAAAAGTTTTATATAAATGTCATACTGTTTAATTATTTTTGAAACATGTTTTAAAAAGGCCTTTTTATCTCCAATGGAAAATACTAAATGTTAGTCACCTATACTAAAATGTTTGCTACCCTTTAACATTTTTTTAATGAATAAAAAATACATTAAGAAATATCTAGAATTTTCTAGAGCATCTAGTATATGACATGCATACCTATCAGGTGCTAGTGCTTACACCTGTTATCAGAAATAACTATGTTTACACAGAAGACCTTTATATTTTTCTGGACTGCTGGAAAGAGTCATTCAAATACCATGATTAAACCACTGGTAACAATCACACTAGCTTGTCAATGAGAAACGTTATTTCTCTTTTAACAATCAGGTAAAAATGGGCAACATCATTGTGTTTTCTGCACTCCAGTCATCAGCTCAAAGTGTAACATACAGAGCCTTTTATTCCTTATGACTTCTAAGAAAACCATGCAAGTGAACAAATTGTAGATACAGAACAAGCCATCACTACAAAAGATTTGTTAAAGAGTGTCTAACCCAAAGAGCAATGGCTGAACTTGAGGACAAGCTGTACAAAGGCCCTAGGAGACCTCTGATCTGTTTGTGATGCTGTTCTGGTCCTAAGAGACACCTCTTGGTGTGTTTATCAAAGGAACAGAGTTTCATTTCAGAGTCTCTAGAAGCGAGTCATTGCAACTCTGAGTGGACTTTTTATGGCAAGACAGTGGTGGTATTTAGGAGACTCATGCTCAGGGATTTGACAGAAGTGTGTAAAGAAGGTTTCAGGTAACAGAATATGATGGGACAGTAGGGAGGGACTGTAGAAGGCAGAAAACAAAACCTGGTAGAGTCTTATCAGAAGGAGTTCATGCTAGAGAAAGGTAGCAGGAATACCCCAAAACTATCAACTTCCAATGCAAACAAGATTTAGAGCCCGAGTTTAGACCCTGTCTTTTCTATTAGTGTTATTGCCACAGAGGCTTATCCTGGGAGTTTAATAGGATGATGTAAATATAGCAGTAGATAAATGCTGTATTTTAAAATAGAAGCATATTCTGATATGAGATCAAGGTGTTCACACTACGTGATAACTCAGGAAAAACTTGGCAAATCATTGTTCCTTCTGCTTCTCTGCCTAGGCTTTCCAAAAAAAAAAAAAAGGTACTTAAAACTAGATTTGTGCTATTGTTCATTAACAAAGGATGGCAAATGATCCTTAGACTACTCAGAAAAAGCCTATCAGGTCGGTCAATAGAGTTAATGTTGTTCTGTAAACTATGCTTTCTCATATAGTGATCAAGCAATAGGTAGAAACAAAGGGAAAAGACATGGGTCTGTTGGAGCAGGTCCGGAGGATGATACTGAGAGGCCTGGGGCACTTGAAGACAGGCTGATTGAACTGTATTTGTTCAGTCTGGAGAAGAGCAGGCTCATTGCAGCCTTGCAGTACCTAAAGGTGGTGTATAAGAAAGATGGGGACAAACACTTAGCAGGGTCTGTTGCAACGGGACAAGAGTTAATGGTTTTAAACTAGAAGAGAGCAGGTTCCAATTACATATAAGGAAGAAGTTTTTTACAATAACAGTGGCAAAATACTGGAACAGGTTGCCCAGTGAGGCGGTGGATGCCCTATCCCTGGGAACATTCAAACTGAGGTTGAATGAAGCCCTAAGCAATCTGATCTAACTAATGATATCCCTGCTTATGGCAGGGGGTTTGGACTAGGTGACCTCTAAAGGTCTCTTCCGAACCAAACTATTCTATGATTCTGTGACACACTACAACTCTAGAGAACCACTGCGGGGGGGGGGGGGGGGCGAATTTAAAAGGAAGAAAAAAAAAACCCGCCACTTATAGAAACTTAAAAGTTTACACAGCATAAGAATATTACCAGAAGGCAAAATATTGTTAATATGGGAAAAACACTAGTGGTATAGCTAGGGTGCTTATTTTAACAGTCTGGTCCCTAAAAACATTCTGGTGATGTTTTTAGTGATGGTGATGGTGGGAGAAAACTTATCACTTTAATGTGGACATATGTGGATTATGTAGACATAATTCTTACTTATGTCTATATTACACCAGTATAATACAGGTGAAAATGCTTCACCTTAGAGGAATGCTAAAGCTGAGATTCCCTATTGTCACTAAGAGAAAATATTTGCTAGGAAAACCAGATTTACAACTGAATTACCTATGCTTAGCTGGAGAGAATTCTTGAATCTGATTTACTTGTAGGGTATGTGACTCTGCTGGCAACTATGGACTAGGGCATAGACAGATCCACTATATTTTCTAAGTACAATTTTCTAGTTAGAAACAAAAGTCCTTTTTTCCTTTGGGCATTTCTCATTCCTTCAGCATTCCCCTGACACTCTTTTCAAAAGGTAAGTAGTATTGATATGATCTACTACTCTGAGGAGTGTTAAAAGGAACCCTTTTACTGCTTGGGTATGGGTTTGGGTTGGTTGGGTTTTTTTTGTCTTGGGGGTTTTGGTGGGGGGGTTCGGTGTTTTGGTGTTGTTTTGCTTTTAATTTGAAAGAATGGCTTTAGCAGCACAAAAGCTTCACGACTATCTCAGCATAGCCTTAAGATTGCTGACAAACAATACCATAACAACCATTTATAACTACTACAGGTCACTTTTAAAAAAGAAGTAGAGATACCAATATGTAATGTATACAGAGTAGGCTGATAGATAGAAGGTAATCTCTAACCCAGTTTCTAGAAATATCCCAGATAATAAAGCAAGCATTTTTTAGTACTTTTGCTAAATCTTCACTGTGCTCCGATACATAATTGGCATATGTCCACCCTAGAAGGCTGCTTTTTAGTTGTCTATAAACTAATTTTCAACCACCAGACTTTGTCCACCAAGCACATTTCGATACATTGAAATAAAGGATAGTATTAGAATAGCCTTATTTCTTCAAGGAAATATATTTTAAGTTGCAGTAGCATAATGCACTGATAAAATAATACATAATGAACGGGATCTTTCAGGTTACAATCAAGAAGTTTTCTAATTCTCCCAAATGCTGGTAATAATTATATTAAAAAAACAAACAAACCAACAACCCCCAAAACAAACAAACAAACAAAAACCCTCTCATGCAGATCATGTGTCTAACTTCTATGCAATCTGTTTTAGTGGAAGGTGCCCCTGACCACATCGGGGATATTGGAACTAGATGATCTTTAAGGTCCCTACCAACCCAAACTATTCTATGACTCTATGATTTATGGCTGAAGGGGTCTTTTTTAAGTAAAAATTGTCATATCCAAACAGAAATACCATCTAATTTCAGGGGCATGTGTGTTTCTGCAGTGACAAGCTTTGCCGGAACTTTTTGTGTTAGTAGTACAAATTGACACCACCAAAAACAAAACGCTAAAACAGAAAACAAAAACACGCAAGAAAATATTTAAATATTTTTTATGAATCTCTCTCATACAATCTTCAAAATTCCCTGTAGTTAGATCACTCTCATTCGTTATTACTATGAAGAACAATATGAAAAACAGATAGATTTTAAGCAAGACAGTCCCTATTTCTCACCCTCTACTCCCAGCTTGCCCTCCCTTGCAAAGCAGTCTATGCCTGCTGCTCTCTGACACATGAAGTTCACATACAATTTTATAAACAGCTGGAAGAATTATTTTAGAAACTGCTTATTAAAATGCAGAATCCCCTCCTCCTCAATACTCACTTATCTCTCTGTTCTTTGCTCTAGTTCCAGTTTGAGCATGAAGTTCCTATTAAAACAAATGTACCTTAAAAAGCCAAAACATAGATTGGTGCTTGTCTTTTCATGATGGCACTGTATAGCACAATAACTTCTAGAGTGCAGCCATCATTCAGTCACACTGACCTTCAGTTACACAATGAGCTACAAGCTTCTTACACTTTTAATAGGAAAAAAAAAGCTTTTAAAGTGGCCATTTAGCTGCAAGTTACAAAATCCTTTTAGCGTTTAGGAGTTTTATGTTTTTATCTCTAAGAGGTTAAGTGATGGGAATACAAATCAAACCACCATTTAGATACTGCTCATGCTGAGAATAGCATTCTGTAACAATAACGAGGTTGTTTTGCAATTTGTATTAAGATCCAGAAAATAAATTTGATTGTATGGGATAGGATTAAACATAAAAAAATACTCTGACCAGTTTACATATACATGCATATGCATATGTGTGAATGTGTATCAGATGACAAAAACTTGACTACAAAAAGTGTGACTTCAATTTCAAAGGCAATTTCAATTTTTCCCAAGAAAATTACAATACTTATTTTCTACTATGTCAATATTTTAATAATTTAACACCTAAAGTTTCAAGCAACAATCAGACATTATAGAATTTTAGAAAATAAAGAAACGAATTAAGTAGATCAGAAGGAAGAATGGGAAAGCTAAAATTATAAAGGAAGCATGTAATGTTGGACATGTGTGGCATTTTTTTCCAGTCATTCATGAAATGTATGATCTGCATTATTATCTGCCATGACGTCCTGACCCCACTGAGTTGGATTCCAAGAAATTGCTTTGGTTTAAGCACCATGAATTAGTTTTCAATAGGATTTACCCAGAGGTTTGCAACTGAAAAAGTTGTCTCTAAAATTAGAACATTGTTAAAGGTAGAAATAAAATATTCTTCTACACTTCATGCCCATTAGCAGATATTTCTCTTAATAAGTTATTTTGTTTTTAAATTTGACAGATAATGTTGGAATAGCTTGGAAAGCATTAGCAGTCCTTGAATTACGGTCCTTTATTTCTACAGTCTGTTGTTTACCTGAGTGGCTGAAAAGAATACACTTTCTTTTTATATAGAAGAATGAATCTCATTGAAGTGTTGGTTTTACACAAACCAGAACCACCACTGACCAGGTGGAGCTGGAAATCTAGAGCAGGTTTGAACTGGAGAATCTAGAACACAAGACAGAGCTTTGATGCTCCTAATTTCTGGCATCAGTGTTAGGACCAGAATTAGATGCCACTAAATTTATGCATCCACAAGTGCTGAGAGAGATGAAAATCACCATAGCCAGACCACTCATGATCATCTTTGAAAGGTTGTGGTGACTGAGAGAGGTGCCTGAGGACTGGAAGAAAACAAATGTCACCCCAGTCTTCAAAAAGAGCAAGAAGGAAAACCGAGAGAACTACTGGCCAATAAGCCACTCATCAGTCCATGAAAGGTGATGAAAAGCCTCATTCTGGAGGCCATCTCTATCCACATGGAGGACTAGAAGGTGATCAGGAGTAGTCAGCATGGATTCACTAAATGTAAATCATGATTCACCAACCTGATTGCCTTCTACAATGAGATAGCTATCTGGATGGATGAGGACTGTTTGGTGAATGGTTCTCATAACAGGATACTGACACACTGGTCAGGCACAAGACATTTGGCTTTCCTGGGCTACTGACAGACAAATAAATCACTAAGGGTCAAGGAAGTTTCCCCACAATAAGAGTCAAGAAAATCTCCCCTTTTCACAGGGGACAACTCCTGTGGTCTCTTCCAACCTTACCCATTCTGTGATTCTGTGAAATCTTTCTTCACCACATGTTCTTACTCACATGAGTTCTTCCTCACATGAGATGGTTTTGGACATGCATATATACAGACACTTGAGTAAATTCAATGTACATAATTCACTCATTATTAATTATAGAATATACATGGGCAACATATAGCCTAGAAAATCAATGCATTGGACACATCCATACTCTTTTGAAAACACTGGAAAAATAACTGGTTAGATCCAAAAGACGCTTAAATTTATATCAGATAAATGTACTTTTTACTACTCATTGTGGTCAAAATATCTTTTTCTGAGATTATTGCCTTTCCCTATTTCTTATTAACTTAATAGAAATCATGCTGTATGTTTGATCCCAGGTTGTTCATATTTACTTCTTAGTGCATGAGAAAATTTGAAACCAATAAAATAATCATAAAAATGAAGAGATAATTTATTACTATCAAATATTTATAACTTTGAATTTTCAATCCTACAATAAAAAAATAACATTTTTATGATTGTAAGGGACATAACTTCACAAGTGGAGGAAAATAATTTTCCATTTATTATTTTCTCCATAAAAGCACAAGATTTTGAAACAGAATTAGAATGAAATTCTTTTATATTTCAGGGGAGAGAGCACTTGCATTTTCATGCTGCATGCCTCTTTAATGATAGTACATAATTCTCTGAGCTCTCATAAATCAGAATCCAAGCTTCTAATGATGAAGTTTAAAGAAAATAAAGATACATTTCTCATTGCAAAAAGCTATATAAAGTTTCAGATCTGGAGCTGTACCTGTTGGGTTCTTTAGAAAATAATTTGACAGAAGGAAAATAAAACAGAGAACTATTCTTATTTAAACTGGAACTGAGCTTGGAAACAAATCTTCACTCCTTGTACAAGGTTAAAAAGCTTTTCCAGCAAGAAAGGATAACATCTTTTCATCACCTTCTTCCCAAGAATACACCCAACAAATAGGGTACTAGTAAATTCCTTTTAAAATGTCAAAATGAAAAATTATTTTATTACCTAAAACCCCCAAACTTAAACACAAAAGAAACTGCAAAGACAATCTAGCAGTGTTCTTATGACCCTTGTAATGCGGAAAGTCGAGCTGAGAAATCCCCTGAGCCATGTTCTTAGCTTGGGTGTCAGTGTGTGATGGGATGAACAAATGCCACTCAATTCAAGCCACTGCCCTTGTGCATGGCACACCACAGGGAGCAGTTTTACAGCACATGTGGTACTAAAGTATCTCACTGCTACAGAAAATTTAAAATTTGGTCCTAAATTGGGTCTCTTTAGGCCAATAATGATGTGAAATATCCAGCTCAGTGCTGTGGTTCATTTTTTTCAGCCTTATTTTCCTGATATGGCTACCACCAAATAACTGTTAATTTGATATCAGTAGTAACTATTAAAAAAAAAAAAAGAGGAAAAGAACCTTACAAACTAGGGCTGTTAACCTTGTCCTGAAATTGCCATGAGTACTGAAGAAAAAAACAAGAGTGCTGAGAAAATATAAAGTATTAACACTCCTGATTACTAAAGCTTATAGTTACTATACCACAGCGTTATCAAGCAGTAATCCATTTGTTAGATTACACTACTAAAATGACTGTAAATGGTTATTGTATTGGAGTACTTAATTTTTAATTGAATGACTTAATGAACACTGTGATGTAGCAGTGCAGAGATCTCAGCTACTACTTTCCCTGTATTTTAAACGTGAAGCTACTGAAGTTGTGTCAACACAGTTGTAATTCCTTTAAGTAAAATTTATTATTCTCTGAGTATTTCAAGTCCAAGGAAGGACCAGGGAAAAATTCCTGAAATAGTAAATACTGAACAGAATGAAGAACAAATTTTTGACATATTAAATCTGTACAAACATTAGTTTTGAACACAATTTCTGAATTCAAACAAGAAAAAAATCAAATATGACCAGATTTTTCTATGGTACAACACTTTGAATACATAGATTTCTCTATAATGGGTAAGTCTTAGTAGTTGTTTTCTTTTTGAAGTCAAATATATGTATTTTATTTGTGCTAGCATACATTGAAGACAGATATTGATGAAGTACAACTCAAAACCAACCACAAAAGCTTGAGGCTTACCAACTGGATCTGCTTTAAGAATGGGATTAAATGAAGGTAAAAGTAACCAGAGCAGTTGTACTAAGAACTAAAGCTAAAAGAAGCAAGGTCAGGTTGATAATGTCACATAGCTCCTCAGCTTTGAACCTGACATGTCATATTTAGTGCATTCAGCTTCTTTATCCCCAAAATGAGCAGTTGCTCATATTTATACTAACAGCACGCAAAAAAATCTAATCATGCACAACTGAGTCAGCTGCTCCATCCTTGTTTTCTTCCTAATCTAGCACTGCAATCATTACATTTACAAAGATGCTAAAACATTACAGAAAAGTGATCTATCTAGTTATAAATGGATTGCATGTTCTGAAAGAATATAAGCTATTCAGCCTATTGCTTGACCTGCAGTAGCATTACTGGCATAAATGAGAAAATGAACCCAGCTGGGTCTCACTATTTCTAATAATTTCCTCTTACATTTGTAAGAGTATAGAGTATAAAGAACAGTGGTTAAGATTGAATCGAACATTTTGAATCAAGAAGGGAGTGGACCCTGCGTTAAAGCACAACTTTAAATAACACCATAAACAATTTTGCAACCTTAAGTTTGCAGGAGGACAAATCTTGAGTCCTACCCCGGAATCTTACTAAATACCTGATCTGTTTTTCAAGTTAACATGGATGTACTGGGAATGGACAGATATTTGATGTTTGGCCCATCCTAGCAAGGTGAATGCTAAATGCCTGGAGAATACAGATGAAAAGAACAACAAAGTAGAAGTCAAATACCAGAATAGAGTGGAAATCTTAGTTACAAAATAGATGCAAAGAAATTATATAATTTAGATCTCTGGACCAACTTTGTAGGTGGCCTCAGAGACAGAAATACCACGTACGCATAATTTGACCTAGGTTTTTATGACACTAATAAATTGTAATAACTGTAGTTAAGAAAAAGGGATGGCTTGAGGGGGGTGTTGGATTTTTTCCATACCTAAAAGGAAGCTTCTGAAGTTTCATTATCCTTTCTTAAACCCTTGCAAATTGCAGCCACCAATTGCAGGCTCTAGATCCCCAGGTTTGTACTGTAACTATAGCTGGCTTTCATCCACGCTGTAACTTGTTCTTTTATCACCCAGCCAGGACAAATAACCAAGAGGGTCATGAAGCCAAAAGGTATCTATCTTTATCACAGAGTTCAGCAAGATGACAGGCACAGCTAGGGAATTATTTTTAGACATCAAAGTCATAAATATTTAAATTCGGTGGATTGATAATTTTAGAAGAAAAGACCATTAGCAACTCTGCTGTTGGAGAGATTGGTTTTCTCTTTTTTGCTTTACAGAGCTTGATTTCATTACACAGCCTACTGATTTATTTTACATCTGAATGTATTTCAATAAAACATCTGGAAAATGCAACTATACTTCATTAAAATCTGTATATGTATTTCCCCAGGAGTCCTTTGAAAGAAATCTCAAGAAATCTGTCCTATTTTTCTGTTGAGCCTGCATTCCAGGTTCTTCAATGTTAGTCTAACAGTTTATGTTAGGACATGGTGATAAATAATTAAGGAACATTATTTCCAAGACTTTTTCTTTTCACTTCTCTATCATTAGCTTCTGGGTTCTTTATTTTTAATCAAATTTAGAAAATTTTCAATTACTGATATGCATATTTCTTCATTTAAATTAATTCAATTTGGTATTTAGTAGGCACTGAGTATGTATCCTTGATTATGTAATGTCTGAGTACCTCACACTGTTTACATGCAATGAGGTCATCTATCTTGGAAGCTCTCTGATACAGATGAAGAACTGGGAAAAAAGGGAAAAAAGCCTAAGTGCCTATCAATCTAGTTTAGGCAAAGGTAGATGGAAAAACTTTTACATCCCTGTGTCACATTTTAGTTACTGAACTATCATCCTTTGAAAGATGTGCAATTGTTCTATTCTTAGCACATCTTCATAAGGAAAGGTAAAATAAAAAATACAATAAAAAAAATCCAAACCTCTATGACCCTTTCTGGTTAATAATACCTTTTCTTTCAAAAAATAAAACAGAATGTTTCAGTGCAAGAGTTCAGACTTCTCGGATTCTTAAAACTGCTGACAAAAGAACAAACTTCTGCTGTTAGTAGAAACACCTGAAGTATAACTAGAGACTACAGCAAAATATAAACTTTTGTCTCTACACTGCCATAATGAATGGGGAAACAACTAAACCCACTGACATCTAAAATAACAAGGCTCAAGTTGTCCTGATTGTGAAACTTTGTGATGGCTCAAAGCAACACATAAAAATCAGCTCTGAACCAGCGATGCACTTCTAGTACTTCACATATCAGACAGGAACCAGCATGCTTTTGATTACTTACTTGTTCCCACAGCCTTGTTTTCAAAGGCTCATCTGCATGCAACTGCTATTTTCTGAGTTGCTCCAGCTTTAAGCTTCAATTTTTGCACATCTAATCACAAGTCCAAAATCTTGGTATGAGGCAGTTCCCTCAAAAAGAGTGCAGATTACTCATTAGTACATGAATGGAGTTGGTGGAAAATCTTTGAACCAAAAAAAAAAAAATTGAAAAATCTAAACTGCACAAAGGAGAAAACAGCTTCTATGGCTTGGAAAATATGTTAGCTATAAGCACATTGAAATAAAATTAACTTTGAAGCCTTGGCAGAAATAATTAGGGACCATATTCACAAATTATCTCAGCAAATACAAACACACTAACTATTGGTTCATCTTATCTAGGTGAGCAGATGGGTTGTTGGTTTTTTTCTTTTTAAGAAACAATGTATCCTTCAGGCACTGATTCTGAAATAATTATACAATTTAAAACCTGACAAGATTATGTAAAATTAACACTGCTCATCGTAACTGTGTCTCAAATTAAAAATCTAACAGCTCAAGAGCTGCTGTGCTGCAAACAAAGGCTTGTTCCTGTCAAGAACAGTCTTTCAGGGAGTCCTTGATTTCTGTTTTTCTAAAGCAGTATGTGAACACAATTAGGTAACTGTTGGTGCAGACATCTCTTCCTCCACAGCGTCTGTCACGTGAAACTGTACTTCTGTCTCTCATCCATGCCATGTACTTACACATAATTTCGGAATTTCACTCTTCTTTCTTTGAAACACTTTTCCAATTGTCTCGTAATATCTTTCAATTTTGTTATTTACAGCTCAAAATATTAACTGTAATTCTCTTAAATACTGCAGAGGAGGGTTTTTTGCTAATAATATTTACTACAGGTTATCAGTAAATCAGTAGCTAAGTCTCTTGATTTAGATGAGTTCTGAATTAGACTTTCAGTTATGTAAAAGCTACAGTGCACTCAGTATCCTTTTGGTCCTCCTGCATTTAAGTGGTATGATTTGGGACACATGTAAACAGAAAGCACTCAACAGTTTTTAACTGTCATGACTTTGATAAAATGCCAGTACCAGCTATTTCAGTTTTATCACCTTTGAAAGCACAAATTTCAACCCCTGAAAGACAAAAATCACAGAACTTTTTCAAAAGTTTAATGAAATGAGATAGTAGGGGACATAAAATCACCAAAGACAGGTCAATGGATTCTGTTGACGACTACTACCAACATTAAACCAAATTCTAAATAAAATAGTTCTTGGTTAACAGCTTTCAAGAAAAACCATTTACAGATGACAAGTGTCAAACAACTACTAAAGATATATTGACTCCTGCTTAAATCTTTTACACAGTCACACTTTTTTCTGACTAGGGAACTCAGGGCAAAAATAACCTGGGCCAAAACACAGAGCAGCTAATCTCCAAAAAAAGCCAACACCTCCTCTCCAGGACTAAGACTGTTGCTGGGATGATAAAGGAAGCCTGCCCTACTAACACTGCAGGTATAGCAAAAGTTTCCCTTATCGGAGCAGTACAAGCCTTACAGCAGCAACAAATCTAATTTCCATATATTGTGGCTTAACCTCAGTAGGCAGCTAAGCATAACACAGCCATATCCATGAAAAGATTTGATATCATGAAATTAGCTTTTGAAATAATACACATGAAAGAGTGCAATAGAACAGACCAAAGCTTGGTAGACCTGAAAATAAATGTTAAAAAAATCTTTTATAAATTTAAAAGATTTTGTTGTAGAAAGGTATGATTCCAGAGTTAAAACTTAACTGCAGTGAATCAGCAAATGAGTTAAGTAGAATCAATGCTACATGACATCCCTAATTCCAGTCAAATGCGCAGTGTATTTTCTCCAGATATTTTCAAAATGGCCTAGCTGGAATGTAAAGGGTTACAAAGTTAAAAAAAAAGTTACTTCATACTAAGAAAATGAACAAAAGTTGTTGATATACTCAGAATAGTGTTATTGAGCATGAGTTCTACAAGGGCATGTATTCCTTTCGCGGAAGGCTAAGACAAGATATGTGAAAGGAAACAAGCATATACTATTCATTGGGACCTTCAAATTTCTTTTGACAGGGTCCTTGAAAAAAGGTTTTAAAAGAAGTATTAATAGCCATAAATAAAAGTATTATTTAGGATGGACTACAAACCAGTCAGGAAAAAATAATGATAAATGGCAGTATGAAAAGGTAGAATAGCATTTTGTCCTAGAGATGAAGGCTAAACTAGTATGGTTCAAGTTTTTTAAGATATGAATATGCAACAGACCAAATTTAAGGATGCACATTGTTAGTTGATTCAGTAGAAAAAGAACACCTAGTATTGTTAACCATTCCAAAAAGATTTAATTCAACAACATAGTCGGCAGTACAAGAAATTCAATTTAACTTATGAAAGAAAAATTTATAATATATAAAACAAGAATGATTTTGCAATGATCGTAGATGAAGCATCACAAATTGTGAAGGAGACATTTAAAAGCTATATGGATCTAGAGCAATATTTTAAACTGTGTAATCAAGGATGTTTCAGTACCCTGGGTACTGGAAATACCACCTTCCTACATTATGTCCTTTCTCAGGAAAAATTCTTCAGAAGTTGCAGAGGAAAAAGAAATAGTTTTAAAATCCAACACACTGAGAAAGTTTGCAGTTCAAATTTTAAATTCTTAACCTGAGAAAACCGTATCTCTTTTTCTCAGTGTTGTATACTAAGATTTATTCTAATACTGCTATGCATTCTGATGTACTGAATCTTGGAACACGTGATGTGTGACTGTCTTGAAAGAAGAAAGGCAGAGATCAAAATAAAAACTACGATACTCTGTTGTTTTTCTAAACACTTACAGGCTTGTATCTTTGTTTATTTCTTCATCTCATCTTTAGTATGCCCTAAAAACACTGAAGGAAATGTAATCAAAATTATGTGAAAACAGGATGAGGTTACAGGATGATAGCTGGAAACTTCAGTTCCTACAGTATTGTAATTCAGAGTCCTCTCCCCATGTCTACCTCCTTCTTAATGTCCTCTGAACAGGAGAAAATAAGAAACTCAGCTAATGCATTTCTTGGCACATCACATTTGTTTTTCCAGGGTAGCATAATTTTACATTTACATTTCATTAATAAGTTTTACCCTCAGGGTTCAATTCTAATTAATTAAATGTAGGAAAAGCCAGGTGACTTTCATCTCTTCAACTGCAGCTTGAGTTTAATCCTTTAAAAGCAAGTATAAATACCAAGCCTAAAATACGATTGTTCCACCAGGAAAAGCTAAACTCAACACAATAATCCCCAACCTAAATAACCTTGAAAGCACAGGGTGAAATTTAAGTCTTAGGGCAACTATGTGCATGTATAAGGAGTCTTAACTTTTTCTGCTTTTAAAATTATTTTTATCTTCCCCTTTAGAAGCATAACAAATCTCCAGGAGAGCAAGCTTTGAAGATTCAATTTTCTCTGAAGATTTTCATCCATGATGAAAAATTTCATAAAGTACAATAATTGACAGTTAAACAGATGTAGTTCTTTAACTATAGAATAGTAACATAAAAGATTTCCACTAAATTCCTAGAGTGTATTCTTCTTTATCACAAGAAATGGCAAAGCAACAGTTGTTCCTTCTCATGAGACTGTGCTACGGTGGCATCCTTAGCAGGTGCTCCTTGTTTATTATAGTAGTTACTTATATCAATTATTCATATGTGAAACATTGATTACAAAATAGAACAGAATGATTTGATGTTCAGTACACTTCTCATAAAGTAGGGTAAAAGGTGGTTGTCCCCAAAAAAACCCCGTTTATTCCAGATACAGGCTAACTAATTTGTAGTAATGGTGCTTCTACAGGAATATGGGGTGAACATAAGATTCTGGAAAATTGTTCAGTGAATGTAGACATTAGCATAAACATAATAAAACAGTGATATGTCATTTAAGTTTTATGTTCTTTTTAATTACACTTTTCTGGCACAGATCTCTAAAGCACTGCCAAGAGAGTGTGTTCCATAAACTGTTGAACTTACCACCAGCTTTAACCTCTGCTAGCAAGATGTTTTGGGGATAACAATATCCATCACTTTTTAATTCAGTGCACCATTACACAGAGGCCAGCATTTTGTCACCAACATATGTTAGAGAAGTTCAGCTTCAAGTTCAGAAACCTACTTTTCAGTTATCAGGGAAAACAAAGGCTTTCTACAGTATTTTTATATATAGCTTGTCTTTCAAACTTAAATGTTCCATATATTCCTATTTGATCTGGTGGGATCCAGTCCTCTTCATGCACCAAAGCACACTAAATTCTCCAAAGTACTGTGCAATTTCTCATATGCTTGGGGGAAGGAGGAGTTGTACTATACTGCAAGAATTCTCATCTGTTTCCAGGATGTTTCCTTAGAGCATTCCATCTTTGAAATGCCACTAAGCTGCTTACCTGTGAGCAAAGGAAAGTGTGCTATGACTCAAAATCACGGGTCTCAAAAATACAGCTAACTAATTCATAATACATTTGCATTGTAGTGGGTTGGTTTTTGGATTTTTTAGGCCTTCCTTAGCAACGGGCGTCAGAAATCTAAGGAAGTATTCCATATCATCCTTTAGTGTAACACAACATATAAAAAGGCACACGTCTTCCCGTGGCTGAAGACGACAGGTCTCTCTGCAGATGGTCTTTGCTTGTATAGGCCAAGGCCTGTCTGCTTAGACCTGCCGTTATCTCCGGTCCCTCCGGGAGGCGTGGGCAGTTGGCTGGTACCTCGCACAGTTCTGCTGTCTCGTATTTAATTCCGGTTTTTGTATTTATTCGCTAGCTCTCTATTAATGGGGTATATTTGGAGGATATTTGTTTTTAGGTTTTTTATCCCTGTTTCCCCCTCCGTTTTCCCTTTTTTCCCCTCGGCAGCTCCCTATCATGTGTACAATATATTCAAATTGTATATATAATGGTAAATATATGTAAATATATATGTTTGATATAATTCCGTTTCATTCGGACTTCCTTCGGTTTTTCTGTGGTTCATTTTTTTTTTTCCCCACTTGAGAGAGCAGGAGGGGGGAGGAGAGAGCTTGGACTTGGCAAGAGAGCCAGGCCAAACTGATACATGCATGCAGCAAAGAAAGGGATAGGATTCTGTGACTTAAAAGGCCTAATCACTCTTACACTCTTACAGTCTTTGATTCTGGTGCTAAAAGTGAATTAGGTAGCAAACATTTTATTTTCTATGCATCACTCAAAAATTACATGCAGGAATGTTGCCTTTTGCAGTCATGTCTCTTTGGTATTTCTGCATAATCCATCCAAGGATGATTTCTTTTTACATTGAATTTACTTTTACTGTTGCTTTGAATTTACTTTTACTTTTACTTTTACTTTTACTGCAGAAAATATTCCTTAAATGACATTTCAAAATCTGTGAATCTGACAGAAGTAGCCTCAGTAACTAACCCTGCTTAAATGCATAACATAGTTTGGTAAATAGTACTTTATATCTCCTTTAAACTAGATATTACTTTTATTGATTGAGCCAAGGGGAGAAAAAAAAAATCCCCAAATGGTGAGATTGCACGGAAATAGCAAAATGGAAAAATTTTGGGCAGAAATTCAATTCACAAAATGCTGCACCTAGGTAACTGCAGTCTTCTATGAGGTCTGGTTATCTAGTACCTAAGGACTTCACAAGTAGCAATAAATACATGCCCATATTTAATGCAGATTTAATGCACATCTGCAATAATGCAGAGAGCAGCATTCTGCCCCCTTTGACCTCTGGAAGGTCATATGTCTTACTCAAAGTAAATTTACAGTGTAAACATACACGTGCCTGAAATTTTTTTAAGTATTCCACATGTGTTAGTTCAACTTAATGATTTTTCAAGTTAAGGTGAAAAGCTTTTTTCACTGTAAAAAAAAAAAAGTTCAATTGAAATTTTTTTGTTCTTCATTTCAGAATATGTATTATGTATATATCAGAAAATATTGATTATGCATATATCAGAAAACATCAGCAAAGGCTTACTTTTTCACAATCCCAAGCAAAATGAGAAAAAGAAATATGCTAAAAATATCATGAGCCTGTGACTAATAACTCCATTCTTCAGGCACAGTAGTTCTTTCAAGTAGAAAAGATACAATTTCCCAAGAGTAGGGCCCAGACAACAGAATTAATTCTCCTATTACAGTTGAGACAGTACAAACCAAATTCCAAGTGCAAGGCTCATTCCCTTGAATTGTCACCTTGTACACAATACAGACTACAGATATATAAATCAAAACTACCAAAGGAAAACAATAAATAAGGCTTTATCAAAACAAGACAGTTCATTTTACTTTCCCTCAATGATAAAGAAAAAAGAATTAAGAAAATAAAAAGCCTCATGCCAGATACTGGCCCATTCCTAAATGCTTACTAAAATATACCATTTTGTTTTAGAATATGATAAGGAATAGAACAGAAGTAAGACTAATAAAAAGTAGAAATTGCTGGACACTGCCCCTGTGATTCCAACACAGTTTCTAGAAGAAAGAGAAATTATTAAAAATCATTGTTTTCGTTGTTTATTTGTGTGTTTCAGCCTTTCAGGAGTAATACAAATAAAAAATCATTCAGAGATAAGGCTTGCATGGTAATGAACACTTCACAGCTAGCTGGAGTTCTTTTCTTTTCCAGTGAGATTCCCTCAAAATCAAAGGAACCACACTGCCTACAACAAATATACTAGTGAGTACTTCTAACTGTGAGGTGTAAGACTATATGCCAAAATACATTCATGTAAAATATGTTCATTGTAGCATATAAGAATTACAAAAATTCTGTTAGTAGTTAATGCACAGGCTAAAAGAGATGGCTCAAAATCCAGTGTCAGCAACAGATTTAATTTTTCAAATAAAAATTCAATATACTGAGTATACAGTTTTGCCATGAATGGAATAAAGATCAAAGAAACCCATTGGGGCAAGATTGGCATAAAATCGTATGACATTCAAGGACAAAAAAACTTCACAGAATGGTAACCCTTAGAATAAATCTCAATTTCAGTTCAGTGCAGCTGGTAAGGGAAAATTATATTTCTAACATATCTATTTAAAGTAAATAGATTAATTGTACTATAGCAAGGATTCATATTCTATTATTTTTCAGTTTTTATCACCTTTAAATGTGTAACATGTGAAGGCTTTTTAACAGATGAAATATTGCCATTATTATTAACAATTTGAGTTTATTTCTTCAGGTGTGGATTTTGTTATTAAAGGATAAAATGGCTAAACTACAAGCAAGTTTTGTGCATATAATTGTTTCTATAATGAAAACAATCATAATCCTCTTCCTCTTTCATAGGAGTTAAGACTTATAAAAATTTTAGCTACAAGTTTCTCCAAGAGGTCAATGGAAGAAGCATCTAGAAAAGCCAAAGGATACAGTTTGCTTTCTGCTTATGCCCTAAGTCCTTTTTTTATTTCTGTCACTCAAGAACAAAACCTCACAGCAGGTCTTCTAAAATCACCAGATGAAATTTAGTAGTGTGACTTTATTTGGCCTAGTTCATGTGGAGAGCTGATTGACAACCACAGTATGCACTCTGCAAAGCAGGTGGCAAAAGCCATTAGTGCCTGCTTTTCTTCATGCTGCCCTTCAGCAGCAGGTCCACCGGCTTGTGCCTACAATTACTCCATAAATAAATTATTGATCTGTCACTTCTGAGTTCACACTGTACTCTAGCCTTGGAATCTCATTGTTTTCAAATACATCCTAGGGATTACTAAATTTGTAGAGTAACAAAAAAAAATTATGCATATAAAAACAGAAGGGAATTTTTAAAAGACCTGTGTCAGTTAGCAACTCCCCCATCCAGAATTAGATTAAGAGATTACTTAGCAGTTTTTGAATGAAACATGTTTCCTGTATCTTGAGAAAGTTATAAATAATAGAGATAAGTATATAAATCACAGTTTTGCAAATACATATGATGAACTCTAATCTGCCTATATCAACAACCATTACATATTTGATATCTACAGAAACATCTCAATATCTACTTGGCTAAGAAAAAGCTACAACAATCTAGATAAGAATCAGTTTTAAAGTAACTCACTGGAAATAGTGGACCAGGAAAGGTCCCAGAACAAGGACAAGAGAGCCAGATTAAAGTAAAACATAACTGGGTAAATGACTTCAAATTACAGCTGAAATATCTGTGTATGAAACATATAGATATATATAGAATTATATTTAAATACATAATTGTATTTAGTTTCCATATATATTATTATATTGATATATAAAAATACAGAGAAATTGTATATGGAAAAATACATGTGGTCGGTATATAGAAAGAATATAGAAATATCACACATTTAGAAAATACTTACAGAAATACATATGATAATAGATATCATGTCTAGAAATATATATAAAATCATATTTCTGTATATAAAGAAATCATAAACAGAAATCAGAAATAAAAACAATGAAAAAGAAAATAGTGCAGAAAAGAAATATGATAAGTAGACATCATCAGGTGATGCCTTAAGCCCCTAACGTTTTTTTATTTTTCTAATATTTGTAAGACTTGTAAGTTTTATTAGTAGTGGAAGTAGGCTCTAAAAGCAGCAACCCTCCCTCCTTTGTCCCTTGTCCCTTTCCCTTCCCTGCAGTACCCTTGTTTACACATTCCTTAACCCTCTTACCCCATTCGATGCTCCCTATATCACCCCTACTCTCAAATACAGCAGAAATGTTTAGTCTTTTGTCAAGGTAAGGCCCAGATTGTTGGCAGAACAGCATATCAGGGCCTAAACCACAGAAAACGGTCAAAAACTGGGTGACTGTGTACCCTTTGTGCTCTGAGGGAGATGAAGATGGGATGAACAGAGGGTCCCGAAATGCACCCCAGACCCATTTTCGGGGGGTGGACCCGGGGCGGACCAGAGTAAAGGCCACAGGGTGGACACATCTGGGATTGGATGGATGGTATTATAAAAATGTAACCTCTCACGGGCACAGAGGCGTGCGTCGTGCAACATCTTAGCCTTGGCAAAATAAACCCTTTCTTATCTCACCCCTAATTAACTGCTCCGGGAGACTTTTTCAGCACTTAAATCCCACGGCAACACAGGTAATACAGGAGAAGAACAAAAAAGTGATACAACAAAGACCGCACTGCTTCAGGATCACAAATCAAAGTTAATCTGGAAAGCTGGAGAAGTGTCCAGATGAAGGAACAAGGTACTTTTTGACTTGGCTTGTTACTTCTATTCCTTTCCATAGTTTCAGTTTTCTTAATATTCTTCCTTTTCTTTTTCACTTCTAGTAGAGCAAATAATATCACTTTCTCTCCTATTCTATTTTCCCACATTTTTAGTACATAATTTGGTTTTCAATTATTTTCAATTATTTTTATTTCTTAATAGTTTGCATTTAAATCTTTTGGTTAAAAAAAACCCTAACATAGTTATCCTTTTTATATTTTGTGAAATGGTATTAAAAAGCCAACCATCAGTCAACCAATTTAATGTTCCTCAGAGAACTTCTGGGTTATAAAAATGCCCTAAAAAATTTATTAGGATTTACCTGACTTCTCTGACTCTCTATTCATTCATTTTACACAACTTAGCTATTTTCGCAATAAATATAAATATTCAAAATTCCTTTATTGTTGGTTTGCATTTTCTTTTTCTTCTTATTTATGTAGCCATCTTTTTCTAGAATCTACAACACTCTGCAAAAATGAACCAAAAATTTCTATAATCTTGATGTGCACATTTCTATAATCTTGATGTGTACTTTTCATTATTATTGCCCTACTTCAGTGGGCTTTGTAAGTATTTCATCAGCCTGACAGCAGCATTTATAGTCAGATATCCTTTTCTTTAGAGAATATCATGCCATATGATCAATTTTGCATAAACCTTTTTTTCCATTAAAATATATCAACAACAAGTTACTACTTGAAAAAGAGACTGCTTGAAGTATTCCAGTGCTTTGCAATCAAAAGTGCCCGGCATCCTTTGTGCTTCAGGGCCAAAATGTTAAACATTCATTCAAGTCATTAATAGAAGCTGCTTGTATTTTGTAGATACAGCTGGTTAACCCAATTTTGTACTTTTTTTGAGCACATTCAAACTTAGAGAAAGCTGTGTTTTTTCTCAGTATTCTGATTGTAAACAACTTCAGGTGTTTCTTCCAATAGCCCACTTGTGAGTCAGATAACTCTTTTAGTCCTTCCTTAGGCTGTTCTTTCCATACTGTCTGCTTGTAGAAATGCCATCAGTAACAGATTGTGAGCTTCTGAAGAAAATAGAAGCAAAGCAGAATAGTGAACGTCACTCTTTTTTTTTTTGAACATTAACATTTTCTCCTGGTCACACAATACACTGGAAGGCTGTAAAATCGTACGGAATCAAATATTTGTGATCTCAGGGCTCAGCTGCGTTGCACCCCATTTATAACACATCTAGGTGCTCTTCAGATCATTCAGAGACAAAAGCATAATTCTTTTCACATGAAAATGCAAAACTATCAAGTTCTAAGAGACAGACTTGTATTTTTGGCCAGTACTACTCAATGTTCATTTCAAACATAGTTGTAATCTTGCCCAGGCAGTCTGTTCTGAAGCCAAGCCATAGTTATACGACTTAAATAGGATCAAAGTGGACCTGAATTTAACCCTAATTCTGAAGCAAAATTAGAAGTCTGAGCCTCAGTAATCACTTGCCGAACTGAGAGGGCATAGAACAAAGTATTACTTTTCCTTTGTTTGGGCCATAAGAATAATTTTCACACTTGGTCCCTGAAGAATCATTCAATTTTTTAAACACTTAGAGCACTAAAGACTAGGTATCTTTCTTCTAAGATGGGATAACTCCCAAATTCAATGTTGGTTTTTAAATGCAGAATTACTACAGCCATGATTGCAGTAAATTTGTCTTTGATGGATTGCTTTCAGTCTCATTAAATGGTAACTATAGTAGCAGAGTTCTGAAATTATAAACTGTGAGTGTATATATCTAAATAAATAAAGATATCATCTGCCTTAAGTCTTTAGTTACTAAGGGATAATTAAGAGCTAATCACAACAATATTAAAGGGATCTTTGCATTATTGAATTTTTAATCGGGTAATAGTACTGATACTTAAGTATGTTTAACTGCAGTCTGATAACACATTGCTAGCAGATAATTATCTCAGTTATCTTTTGCAGGCACTGCAAAAGTTTCACCTACTGGGAGGAAGGTGAAGCTCTGAAAATTACTTCGGTTTTGATTAGGAATCTGTATGACAGATATGAGGAAGAAAGGTGATACAGGTTACATTACTATGGAAAATCAAAGACAAGTTTGTACAGTGGTCAGTTGGAAAAGAGCTGTATTAGTTGCAGTATTTTTTAGTAGGGTAATGGTGATAACACTGTGATATTTTAAGTTATTGCTGATGTCTTAGCCTACTAGTTAACAAATTTTATAATAGTCAAGAAACTATTGAATGTTGTTATATACAAAATTTTTACCTTGCAAAATATATCTATTGTATCCAAATTCTCATGCCTGCATCTGAAACTTTATTTAAACTTCTATTTGTGACTGCATGACCTTACTCATTTATAGTGCCGGAATCTATAAAAAGCTCCATAGGGCAAAAAATGTACACTTCTTGTTATGTTTTCAAAGATACTTTCCTATCTGTAATATGCAGAAGTAATTTTTTTTAATTTCTGTATTTTCTCAATTCATCACTTGCAGCCCTGTAAATATTTTTGATACCCAGCAGGATAAATGTCAGCACTGAAAAATATTAGTACAGCCTTGTGCCTTAAGTTAAAAAAAAAAAAGTTACTGCAGATAAACTTTAAAGGATTATCACTTAATAGGACATTGCTTTATAGAGAGTAAAAAAGTATTTGATTTGAATATTTTGAATTCTTGATTGTATCTTAGAAAAAAATATAATTGCTATGTTTTCTGTCTGTCTTTCAGATAACTACTCCACTAGATGCTGAAAACAGAATAACAAAAGCCAAAGTTAACAACTGTGGTATGTTCCAAAGATGCAAGTCTATATTACATACAATCCCAAGCTAACTTTAACCATCTTAGATTGGATACTAAAAAGAATACAGATGTGGTATCAGAGCCTTCAAAGTGACTTCCACAAACATGATCAGCTAAAGTGCTCGTCACCTACACTGAAACCAAAATTATGATACAATTTTAAAGTTGACCTCTTTTAAGCCAGATCTTTGTTTTATCTATGCTGCATTCATATCTGCCCATTCAATGACATATGGAGGAAGAAAACTATATTAACAGAAAGAGGTGCTATTCAATTATCCTTAAACATTTCAGCTTCAAGTGAAAACCATTAATTTGTTTCCTTCCTCTCTGACACATTGTGAAAAGTGGGATAACACACACAACAGGATAGGCACAGTTATTAGCAGTGTGCTTATCCATACATGCTGTTACAGAGATAATAGGTCTTTTGAGTGATTTAGATACATTAGCTTGCTGAAGACACTACCCCATTTGCTGCTAAAAAGCAATGACTGTTCAAGGCACCACTGAGAACACTGTTGAGATGAGCAAATGACTAACACACAGCGGCTATTGACACAACTCTTCCTTTCAGAAAGATCTGCAGTTGTTAAGAAATAAATTCACCTTACACTTTTATTGCCATTATTTTAATTTTAAAATGTCTTTGATAAAATAATAATTCAAATAATGTTTGTTAAGACACAATAGCACCTATTACTCTTGAAGTCATTCAACTTCTAGCCCACCAATACAGCTGAAAGCAGTCACTGCTGTATTACACATAAATGCTGCCATATCACTAACATTTTAGCTGGACTATTTCAAGGTAAAGACTTCATCACAATTAAAACACATGAGTCTCAGAGGAATTCGCCCAAAGAAATACTGTTCTAAAAGTAGAAATAGGCCACTGCAATCTTAATACCCTTTACATCTACAGATTCATTATAGAGCTCCATGACATTTTTACTGAGTTGAAAATCTTTCAACTAGCTTTGGTTACCAGCTTTATTCCCAATAAATAAAATTGTAGAAACATTTAAAAGTTAAGATTTTTATTCATTATTTCCCACCACCTTTCATTTCCAGTTCCTTGAAGTTCCACTTGATATTAAAATTAAGCAATCAGCATAGCTCTAGAGAACATAAAAAAAAAAAAAAGGGAAAGAAAAAAGAAACCCAACAGGAACACCTAGACCCTTACTTGCACATTTATTTAATCTATTTTTGTTTCTTTTCACCCCTGGAATACATTTTAATTGACCTTCATCTGTCTCTCAAGTGAATATGCTTCAGCTTTAATAAAATAGTGACAGAGAAATATGACGGTCTATATAGTCTGCTGTTGTATTGAATTAAATTAACTTTCAATTTTATTCTCCTTTATTATTATTTACTTAAATTCAGGAACACTCATAACATTTAGGGCAAAAGTACCTTCTGTGATCAATGGTTCAGATCTTTGGTAATCCCAAACATGAAGCAAGAGTAGAATATGCAACAGAAAACTGCAATGTACATAAGGGGTACACAGTCCATGTCAGAAGTCTGTCTTGGGGAAATTGTTGGACCCCGGTGATAACACATATATCCATTTCTTAGTATTGCACGGAAGTCTCAGAACATCTTCCAGTGAAATTAGATTGTCCATTTCTGTGATGAACTAGGAAAAATATTAATAAACATTGTGTTGCACACATAAGCTGGAGGATGGAGGCAGTCCTCAAGCAGGCAAATTTAAAAGTTACAGGAAGTGAACATTGATCATTAATATGCTTTCCCTCCCTCCAGATTTCAATCCCACAAAGCTTTTGTAAATTGAGAGCTGGTGTATGTTTTTGTCTGTTCCTTGACAAGTCAATTTACTGCTTGTGGTGCACCGGAGGATGGACACACAGACAACAGATATGTATAGGTCAGTCAGCAGCACCATAGGGGAGGACACCAAGAGACCTTACATAATCATTCCATGGTGGTCAACTGTCCCATACAACTAAAAAAGATTTCCACAGTGGAAATGGAACTTTCAAAACCATGATGCCACTAAAACTGCTTTATTCCCAAGGTAAGTCCCCCTCCTCAAGGAAGGCAACATTTCACCAACAAACACAACATTGCGAGTCTTATGAGTGCTACCAGAATGTCCTTGGGCTGTATGCATCTGAGGTTTCATCTTCCTGACTTTAAGTAGGAGTAAAGGGAAAAATGTTCCAGTATTATGTTATTAAAAACAAAATGCCCCTTTTTTGGCATGGTTCTGGTGAGGCTGCAGGATAAGGCATCCAAGTGGTGGGAGATTTACAAAGTCAGCTTATATGTAGTCACAGCTTCTATATATATCAGCTGATATATAACTCACATATGTATGTGAAATATAGAAGTAATATAAAAGAAGTATAAAAGTATAATTACAGCTTTTCAATGCTGGAAGGAAATTTTTGCCCAAGTAATAAAAACCCATTTAGAAGTGCTGATTTTTTTTCTGATATCACTTATAGTGAATAAATTCAGAACAATTGGCTAGAGTGGTTTTTCAGTCCTCAGAGGAGGCATTAATAATTTCCTTCTATTAACAAATCATAATTTAATTAAGCAGCAATAAATTTAATCACATGCATTTTCATGAAGAATGTGCAGTCTTAGAATTCTCTGAGGGTTGTCTAGACCTTACAAACATTGAACACAATAGCCTGAGAAGTGGGAGAAATAAACTTAGCATTTAAAATAAACAACTAAATTATAAAGTCTTTTAAATATTTGTCACTAGGAAAGTTTTCCTAAATAGCACTGCTAACTGACAAATTAAGATTATTCCACGTTAATAAAATATGGCATAACTGTCAACATTTTACAGACCTTATAGAGTTGTCAAGGACAAGTACCTGGAAGTATTATCTGATAAAAACACAAAACCAATATCTATATGATACTTCATATGACCACACTTTGCTATTTCTTCCTAGCGAGAATTCAGGTATTTGTCCATATTTTCATGGATCCGCATATTTGTGTTTGCAGTTGCATTAATGACTTATAAAAAGCGTATCTTCTAAGTCATTTACTTAAACATTAAGTTTAATATGAATTCATACTGAATATAGGTTATCTAAAGGGGCCTGCGATAGTAAACAAATTGGAACAGCAGGTAGGAGAAAAAAAAGATAAAATTTCCCATCAATTCCTTAAAATTCCCTTCTGTGCACAGAATACCATTGTGTCATGCTAGCTGGAAGATAGCATCTTATTTTAAATACAACCTCACCTTATTTCATAATAATCCATGTTTTTCAAAATGTTTGAAAACAATTCAGAAGGATTCAAAATCACTGTGCTATATAAATTTCAAAACAATTGCTTTTCTTGGTTACAAAACAAGTAGTGTCATGTAATTTTTTAACTAGAGAGTTCTTACCATAAAATAAATTTGCATTTATCAACTACATTAGTAAATAAATTGTTGACTGCTGTGTATCTAATGCCTTGCAAAAGCAAATTTCGCCACGTATTTGTCAGCAGTTATTTTTAAATCCAGGAAATCTTGTTGTTAAGAAAGGAAATGCATGACACCTGAGTACACAAGGGATTTTGCAGTCCCATGGTTCTTCAGGAAGCAAGTTCTCAGGGTAAATATTACAACACAATTTTCTCACACGATTGCTTTTCCATCCAAAAAGACCCAATCTGTTTTTTGAGGTCAGGAAGGGTTCCTTGGACCCAGAGTTTGTCACAACACAAATAAGTACTTTGCTTTGCCTCTGTTACTTGGACATGCACAAGTTCTATAGACCAGCAAAAGTAAATTACTAGAATAAAAAATAACAGAATAAAGAAAAAATACAAACTCCTTCAGTGAACTACGCTATTTCCTAAGTTGTGGTGCTCAGTACCAAAACTCATTTTTTTAGAGGTGATAACACAGAAAAAGGGAAAGAAACACCATGCTGTGACACGTATGAAATGTGCCATTGCAGTTTTTATAATATCATATCACACCTTAAACTTCCATCCTTCAACTTCCTTGCTTTAGCTCTGTGTTATGACATCATTTACAAGTGTCACTGAAGTTAGAACTGAGGCTTCAACGGATCCTCCCATCAACAGAAATGAATGCTTGTGAATTAGGAGACCAATATCAGTTGACTGAAAGTTCTGATTAAAAATAATTAAACAAGAATAAATGCACAAAAACTATCTATTATCCAGCAAAAATATCAGATAGAACTGGACAAAAAAAATAATTTAAACAAAACATGAAGATATGAGTAACCCTGAATAGTTTCTTAATTTGTAGATAGTGTATATTCCAGGATGTTGGAAGGTACAGGAAGCAGAATGTCAAGGTCAAAATCAGAAGGTTTTCCTTTTTTTTTTTTTCTTCTAATCTTCAGGGTGAAGGGGTGTTTTGACAAGATAAAGCAAGTAATTCTTAATTTCTTTTTCGTTGCAGCCCATTTTGTTGTGACGTATGAATTATACATTGGTGACAATATTCAAGGAGAGGGTTAGCAAAATAAAAAGACAAAATCGATTCATCTTTATTGTTATTATCTAAAATTAAATACTGTATTTGAAGAAACTTCACCTAGGCTATGTACAAGAAAGCAGCCTCAGAAGTTTAGCCTGCTGTTTTACTATTGTTTTGCTTTTGTTATGTGTACACATACCACCTGTACACATACCATCTGCATTCCTCTTTGATTTTAGGATTCAGCAGAATAGCAGTCTGGATCAATTCCACAGTTTTGAAAAAAAAACCACTCACAGGTGAGAAGCAACATGACACAAGAGTCCCATATCAATTCTGACCTATGCTGCAGAAACTTTGGCAAATCTGTAGAAGAAACTGGGATGCAACTGGTGGGGTAATTGAGAAGTTTACTAGTTCAATTGCTTTTGCTTGAGGGCAGAGTATATTCAACTAAAGAACTGATAATATGCATTTGAAATGTACAGTGAAAAATCAGATTTTAAAAAGCATGGTTCTGAAAATACCTTTCTTTTATGAGCTTCCCAGCAAACCAGCAGTCTGAAAATTTAATGTCTGTTTCTTTGCACCACATTGTAGTAATTCTACTCAGCAATTAAAGAGACAGAGAATTTCACTCAGTGGAACAGAAAGTAAAATCTCAATGACATAATTACCTTCATATTAGAACAAAAAGGAAACAGATTCAAAAAAACATCCTCTTTCCATTAAAAAAGAATCTCCTGAGGAGCAGCTTCATTTAATTTCATTCCAAAACCACTTTCTTACTGCTATTTAAAAGTAGAGTATGCAATTCCCTCTTGTAGAGTAAGATTTACTCCACAACTCTGTACGTGATAAATAATGCAAGAAATTTTGTTCTCCTTGTTCCTTCAGATTCCCGAAGAGTTACAAAACCATGTCTGCTTTACTTCTAACATTTCCTTCATGAGAAATATAGACACGTGAAATGCATTTGTACCACATTTAGTGCCTCCAGTGATTCAAGAGGTAATTTTAAATAGTAAGCCCTGAATACATTAGGTAGTTTTAGATAATTCAGACGCCCTTTTTTGCGTTATTTCAAACCATTTCATCACTCATTGAAAAACATTAGAGAAATAATAACAATTTCCAGATGACAAAGACTGTGCCTCAGGGCTTTTATGTGGGCTTTACTTTATTGTCATTAGTGTCTCTGTCAGGCACATAGAATAAACACAGTACAACAAACTGATACCTTTTTAAGAATTATAACTACCATAACTGCTTTGTTATAGTGAATAAACTAAACACAACATTTATTTTATCATTAAATGTGTACTATAACTCAACACTATATAGAAATGTATTCATAGAATTTAGGGACAGACATTCGTTTCTCCTGCATAAACACAGTTGGGAATCAAGCTAAATTAATCAATACGTTCTAACTAGAAGAACTTTCAAGAAGTCTTTCTAAAGAGATAGATATGGAAAACTGGCAAAAGGTTAATTAAAAATTCAGTCATATCAGACAGGGAATTTGGGGTATGAATAGTGAATGTGAGATTGAGAGAGAGGAAGGAATTAACAGACTCAGGACGTTGCTGAGAATACAGAAGATCTTCCTAAATGCCTTTCTCAGTACCCTACAGCAGCTGCAATCAGGATCAAGTTTGTTTCAGTAATGTTCCCTTTTTTGCTCTTCTATTGGCCAGGAAATGCAATGGAAGATTTTGTGTATGCAGTGAAACTATTCACTTGTCAGAGCAGTACTAGATATAGGAAAGATCTTTTGATATCTTCCAAATTTTATCTTGCACAATTTAATGTCATGTATGATTAAACATTACACATGTTGATATCACTTATTTGCATGGATGGAAGTTTCATGACCCCTTAATTTCAGTTTCATTTGTACTAAGAACTCTTACAGTCATTGCTCATTCTGCTATGCAGTTGGCATTGAGCATTCCATCCAAACATGGATTTTATGTTTTATGGAGGAAATAAATAAAAGCTACCTTATAGATCATTTAATTTCCTCTGTTCAGCTCCAGCAAGTTGCCATTGGATGGTGACGATCCAGAGAATTTTTTAATGATCCATAATTTCACCCTTTGTTCCAGTCAAGCATGAAATATACAGAAACAGAAGAATACAGTGAAAAATCAAGAAAACCACTGTCAACAATTAGCCAAGCCTGTACCATATATTATCTTTGACTGTTCAAAAGAATAGTAAGGTGGAACTAGTGCAATTTGTTATAGGTAATTTGGTTGTAACAGGCAGTCCATTTAAGTAAAAAAACCCAAAACATTATTTACTGTTTTTTTCAGCTTTTAAAATTGTGAGCACATTTTCTATGTGTTAATGAAACATCAGTAATAATAAAGAAGCTCAAGTTGAACTTTCCTCTGTTTAACTGACAAAACAGTGCTTATTTCAACTCTAAATCTTGTTATTACAGATGGCTTTCTTACCTGTCAATTCTAGGTTCTCCCAATCTGTTACAATATTATTATTCAAAATTATACCTTAAATCTGCTGTGAAAGGGTTTTGGCATCACTTATTTCCAGAAGCCAAATATGAATGTATTTTTATTCTGTTTTGAGAAAATGTATTAATGCAATTAATTTTTTTTCTTCTCTCAAAAAAACCGAATATTTTTTAAAAATAGTAACATCATTATGAAGGGAGTGGAAAAACTGATAAAAGGAAATAATTTAACTCATTTACATATATTCATCTGCACCAGCTACTATCATCCTCCTATAAAAAGATTGAATTTGTGTAAACGTTGTTCTGTACTTGAAAAAAAATCTGTCAGATGTTACAGTTTTCTAGCTGAAGGAAGAAGCTGGGGCATAATTTGGAGGCTTTTTTTCCATTTGTTTAGAAGCATGAGAAAAGATTAGTCTTCTGGGTTCCACAGAATGAAGATAAAATTAAAAACATTGACATTCTAAAGGATGTTTTAGGAAGAAGGAGCATAAGGGAAGCTAACTGATTCGAAGAATATGGTCCATATCCTCTTCGATATTTCATGTTGGTGCCTAACACTCACAGATATTTAGTGAGAACTAGATACTTAAATACCCCTGAGAAATGGGGTTGAAGTGCCTTCTTGCCTCTCTATTCCTCCTTTTCCTTTTTTAAATAAGAACAGTAGAGACCTGACCTCTCTCTTTTGGTGTATTTTTAAACATAACTCCAAAGATTTTTAATTCAGATCAGTGGAGACTTGACCTACTTACTTTAGTCTTTTTATAGAGCAGGATCTCCAACAATTTTTAGTTCTGCACTATGGAAAGCAGCAAGTGCCATACGTACTATTTATTAAGCTTGAATGATGGGTGAATAAATTCCCTCCACTCTTAATTGTTGGGGTCACATCTCTGAAAAGGTGACCTAGCTACTTCTTGACCTCAGGATCTAAATGCTAGACCTTTGAACATTGCTTAGGATTGAGTGTCATGACTGTTTATTAATAGCTCCAGCTTCTGAAATAACATGGGAACCCCTGAGAGCACTTGTTGGTCTACCTTTGGGCCAACTACTCTGCCTTCCCCCAGGACACTGTGGTTTCTTGTACTTTCCCATTGCCCAGGAAGCCTCCCAGCACCCCCCAGGACCTTGAGTGAGCCACCATCTTCCTGTTGGTCTTACTTGCTCATGACTGGAAGCAAATTGGCAGAACTCAAAAGATGAGGATGGAGAGGTGGTATTGGAGAATTACAGAAAAGTTTCTCTGTCTGACCTGTCTTATTCTAAAGTAGGTTAAGTTGACACCTGCCATAAGGCGAAACAAAGATCTTTATTTAAGCTGAACATGAAGACTTTGTGTCCACAGAGTTTGATAATTTCTGAAGTCTGTTATACTTTCAAAGTCCAATACAACTGGAGTTAAGGCAAAGCCTTGTTTACACAGGATTAGCTTTTATGTCCCTAAGACACATGTACACAGAGAAAAGCTTTATAAAGATCTTACAGTTTTCTTAAGAGTCAAGAAATACCTTTCTTTCTTCATCGCATTGTAAAATATGGGCAGTTATTTGGGACTATTTATTCTTGGTATAAAATATAGAATCATAGAATCAACCAGGTTGGAAAACACCTCCCAGATCATCAAGTCCAATCCTTGATCCAACACTGCTGTGGTTACTAGACCATGGCACTAAGTGTCACATTCAGTCTCAGTTTAAAAACCTCCAGGGACAGTGAATCTACCACCTCTCTGGGCAGCCCATTCCAGTGTCTGATTGCCCTCTCTGTAAAAAATTTCTTCCTAATATCCAACCTAAACTTTCCCTGGCAGATCTTAAGATTGTGCCCTCTTGTCCTACTGCTGGTTGTCTGGGAGAAGAGACTGACACCCACCTGGCTACAACATCCTTTAAGGTAGTTGTAGAGACTGATGAGGTCTCCCCCAAGCCTTCTCTTCTCCAGCTCCCTCAGCCTCTCCTCAGAGGATTTGTGCTCAAGTCCCTTCACCAGCCTCATTGCTCTACTCTGGACCTACTCCAGCACCTCAATATCCTTCCTGAACTGAGTGGCCCAGAACTGGACACAGTACTCCAGGTGTGGCCTCACCAGTGCTGAGTACAGGGGAAGAATCACTTCCCTGGTCCTGCTGGCCACACCGTTTCTGATCCAGGCCAGGATGGCATTGGCCTTCTTGGCCACCTGGGCACACTGCTGGCTCATGTTCAGCTTCCTGTCAGTCCAAACTCCCAGGTTCCTTTCTGCCTGGCTGCTCTCCAGCCACTCTGTTCCCAGCCTGTAGTGCTGTGTGGAGTTGTTGTGGCCAAAGTGCAGGACACGGCACTTGGCCTTGTTGAACCTCATCCCATTGGAATCAGACCATCTCTCCAGCTTGTCCAGGTCCTTCTGAAGAGCCCTCCTGCCTTCCAGCAGATCAACAATCCCCCCCAACTTGGTGTCATCTGCAAATTTGCTGATGGTACACTCAATCCCCTCACCCAGATCATCAATAAAGATATTAAACAGGACTAGTCCAACACTGGTCCCTGGGGGACACCACTAGTGGCTGGCCACCAACTGGATGCAGCCCCGTTCACCACCACTCTCTGGGCCCGGCCCTCCAGCCAGTTCCTGACCGAGCACAGAGTGCCCCTGTCCAAGCCGTGCGCTGCCAGTTTTTTCAGGAGTGTGCTATGGGAAACGGTGTCAAAGGCTTTGCTGAAGTCCAGATAGACACATCCACAGCCTTCCCCTCATCCACCAGGCGGGTCACCGGATCATAAAAGGAGATCAGGTTGGTCAGACAGGACCTGCCCTTCCTAAACCCATGCTGGCTGGGTCTGATCCCTTGTCCATCCTGTAGCTGCTGTGTGATTGCACTGAGGATGATCTGCCCCATAACCTTGCCAGGCACTGGCCTTGCTCGCATTGATCATAATTTAAAACACACCATAATTTAATTTGCAATATTTATAGACAGATGAAAATATTTTCTGAATTACTACTTTTATTAGAAAAGAATTATCCTTTTATATAGTGGGCAAGTAAACATATGCTACTGCACCACATTCCAGTTTTGCACTGCACCATTAATATACTACCTACGGAATATATTCTAAAAACCAAGTCTCTAAAAATAGGTGACAACTGGAAAAAAATCATCATCACTATGAGGAGTTAACTAAGATAAGACTGCTGTAGTTTTGTTTCTGTACTGTAGGAGGTTCACAGCATAACTCTGAAGACTTGGTGTATCCAAAGCAGAATCGTTATTTACAAGTTCACATAATCCAGAAAAGAGTTGAGCTGTATTTACTGGCCACATATTACTGTCAGTTCTTTCCAGCTTCCTTTTGAAGTGTCAAAGGAGCATTACCTGCTAGACATTAATATACTTGAAAACTGAGAAAAATCAATACACCTAGACCAATAAGTACTCTTCTGTGCACCAGAAATTGAGACTTACTCTTTAAAATATTCATGATAATTGCATTACTATCTTTTAACTGGAATTTAAATTTGCAGTCTGGGAGCTTTGGCAGAAAATCTGCATTCTAGGGTCAAAGTAAAGTGAAACTGAGCAGAGCTGAGTATTTTACAGCTCTGTAAGCATACTCATTGTCTAAATTTCTGAAGTGGAAGAGCATACTGATTGCGTTGTTAAGATTGCCCCCTATTGCATGAAGACTGCTACAGATACTTAGCATCACAATTTTAACTATTGACAGCAAGATGATAAAAAGATTAATTCAGTGAAGTATCAGGCCTATTGTTCTAAAAATATCCCAGGATGTATAAATAAGTCATCTACAAATGTGTAATTGATATCGTACATAGATGTAATTAATTGTATTGTGCAGAAGAGGGAAAGGATAATAAAGTTTTCATAGAATCATAGAGTATACTGAATTGGAAGGGACGCATCAGGTTCATCGAGTCCAACTCTTGGCCCTGTGCAGGATACCTCAACAATCGCATCATTTGCTTGAGAGCATTGTCAAAACGCTTCTTGAACTCAGGCTTGTGTTCTGACCACTCCCCTGAGGAGCCTGTTCCAGCATAAAATGCTATTTGCAGACAAATATTGTAAAAAGCAAGAATATACAAAAGTCTGAAATTCTGTTTTGTGAAGAAAACTATGCCATTAGAAGAAGAAAGCAATTATTTCACACCCTCAATGAGACGGCTTAAAGATTTTTAAAGATATGGGAATCTACTACATAGAAAAACATAATAAAGAAATTTATTTGAACAACATATCTGAAACTGGGTTTGTTAGCCTTAAACCATAACATAATTAATTTTAAGGAATTTTTTTTCCAAGGAGAAGGTACATTTCTAATCTCAAGTAGTGATCAAAGCTACTGAGTGAGAAGATTCTAGAGAGATTATGTTGGAACATAGATTATGTTGGAAGATTTGCATATATAAAATTCAGTGAAACTAAGTGATTTTGTTATTTTTTTAATAGATCAACACTACAACAGACATAAAAATTAAAATCATCACTTCTCACACACTGAAAAAGATAAATTTGCAGCTTGCCACAAAAGACTTAGTTTTCAGAGTGTGAAGGAAAAAACCAAAACTGTTCTGTTAGTTTTTCATTTCTATAATGGCCACAGCAGAAGGATGGCTACTGCAACCAGGCATAAAAAAATTGGCTCTATTAGATACAGCAGTTGTTGCACTTCTATTTTTCCTAAACTTTGAAATATCGAATAATAACAAATATGTGCTACTAATTTTGGAATGTATCTGTTGAGTACTAGTATCTATAGTTTTAGTTTTCATTTTTTGAAGGTTGTATGTTATTTTAACATTCTTTTCAAGCTTAGATATGACCATTGTTTCATAACAACCTGAAACATAACAAAGATATAACATTATTCTCTCAAGTCTTTGAAGAAGTTTGGCTCTCAGCATCTCTTAATAAACAGTAATGAGTTACAATCCAACTCCAACTGCATATCCTCACAACTCTCAGTTCAGAGGGTAGCAATGAAAAACAGATGTTGGTTTAAAGGTTGTTATTCAAAGGCACCAGGAGATTCATCAATGATCTATAAATGTGACAGGCATGAGTCTAGTGAGTAGACCCTAGGTATAAGAGGCTCTGAGCTCTTAAAAATACCCAAGGAATTGCGTTCAAATAGCTGATTAATGAAGAAAAAGGCAAGGTAAGTAATATATACTAAACTGAAGACAGACAAAAAGACCCCTATAGCAATAATCTGACGCATTCACAAAAGAAATTGTAATCTTTATCTTATGCAACAATAAAAAATCCACCAAAGCAAAGATTTTTGAATGAGTAAAAAATCTAAATTAATCTCTAGTAAACATCTCACAAAGCAATATTCATGACTTTAAAATTAACAAGAAGGGACAATAAAAAAAAGAATTTGGTTACAGACTGTCATCTGAACAGACCTGTGTATAACACCTGAAATTAGAAAGTTCATTTCTATGGATGATGATATGCCAAATTTCCATAATGTTGTATACACCAAACATTAGGAAGAGCACAGTGTGACATATATTTTTTCTGATTATGAATACAGAAAGAAAGCTAAGCAGATAGGCAGCAGCATCTAGAGTAAGTTTACTAGGAAACAGGTCATTAAAAAATACTAATAATTCTCTTGATTGACAGGAGAGCCTCTTAAATACTCTCTAAAATTTCTCTCTATAGATTCAGTTCTGAAGTTCTTGAATTCAATATTATATCTTTTAAGGGGCACTGGAGAGGTCAAGCATGTTTTTAAATAACTTACTCTAGAGCTCATAAAAATTTTGTTTTCCACTTTTTTCAACATAGCATGAGGTCAAACTTAATTAGCTGAGTACATTTTCTGATTATCATGAAAAGGCATATGCTCCAGTCTTCAAGTAACATTTAAATCCCCAAACAGCTTCCTCAAAGGATGTAAAGTTTAAATTTAAATTACTTTTATTTATATTGGGTGTTTCCAATCTCTCTTTCCTCCTAATCACACAGGACTCCTATTTGGTGTGTTAGTACCAGTTCTGTAATTTTAAGATTTTTTTTCTTTTTAAACTAAGCATTTATCAGCTTGTAATATTTGCATCTATTTAACTGGATTTTTTTCTTCTGTAGCATTTACATGCCATCTATGCCATCTTTAACTTAGATTTAGAAATATGATACAGCATAAGTTATTACCTACTAACATGAATTTTGTGTTTAAATTATGCAGATAAATTTGGGCTTAATTTATAACTCTTTAGATGCATCATTGTTTTGTTAATATAATTTAATTGTGTAATTACTATACTATAATTTTATCTATAATCATATATAAAATGTCATTCTATTTATTATATAATTAGTAATATACAACAAAACTAAATAATATATATAATAATTCTTTAATTAATTATTTCTTGTCTCCTGCAGGTTGCACTGACAGTACCTGGTCCAAGAATAAAGAGTCCAAATACATTTTACGCAGCATGAGCCCGGACATGGTTTTCTGTAACAACAGCCATTGTTACCCCACTTAAAAAATTGTGCTCATATGCTGTATGATGCTACCCTTCCTTTCTGCACTCTCGTGAGATAAAAGTAGTACCTTAATTACAAGAAAGGAACATCAGTAGTAAAATAGGGTAAGGAGAATAGAAACAGCAGATACTGAAGCTTATTACTAGTCTTGAAAGAATCACTCAAAAATCACAGGAAGAGGGATTGTGTTTCTTCAGTGATGCATTCCACTCAGGCTTCAACAGTTCATATGAGTTAACAGAAGGGCCCATAGTGATTCATGGAAAAATGGAAGTTTGTCAAATTGTAGCTAAATCAAAATGTTTGAGTAGAAGATTCTAGTTATGGGTAATTTTAAATCTGCATTTACAGCTCTCAGCCTGTTTTTTTTCTTGTTATATTCAGGATTTGAATCCTGGCTCATATTTTGCTAGCTTTGGAAGTCCATGGGTTTTACATATAGCTGTTCTTCCTCTGATAATGAGTTTTCTATGTTTAATCAGCTGCATTATACCAGAATTTATGTATGAAAACTGACAATTTACATCTGGTCAATTTACCCAAGTCTTCCTTCAGCTGTTGCCATCCTGGTATACAATATTTTTCTATATACATTGAAATATGGTACATATTAAAACAAAACTACTCAGTGATCATACACATATTGTTTTGAAAATGTGACATTTTAGTGATGTACTTATAATAATTCTGACCTTACTCAGACCTGGCACAGTAGATGTTTCAGTAAACTGTATATCAGCACTGGGAAGCAGAATTGTTTCTCCAGTTTCAAATTATTTGGATCAAGATTTTATTTTGTAGTATATTCAACAATAAGAATTTGTCATCCTGACAAAGCCCACACCGAGAAAACCTCCAGGATCCTGAAGTGGTTTACCAGTAGTCATTTACTTAGCCTGAAATTCTCCTTTTTCCCAACACTTCCTGATGTGACAAGTTTCCATTGATATCATTCACATAATGATAGTCAGCAGTTCATTTTCACCTCCTTGATTTTCTTACCACTCGCTACAGGTAGCTTGAAGGCTATATCCCAGCTGCCTTATGGAGAGAGAAACCTAGGCTACAGACACACTGTCTACAATGTTCCCACTCGTCAGAACTAGTAATCTGTGGAGGCAATGGATGTAAAAACAACGCATAATACTTTGGCCTAGTCTCCTCAAGATTTTGCATAATGTCATTACAGTCCCAAAAGAGGATGCCTTTTATTTTTTCAAAAGTATCTAAAATAATATCCAGACAGCACTGTATTTACTATCACACTTTCAAGGAAACACTGTATGCTTGGGAGGACACTGGAGTAAATTATGATGTTACACGACAAGTAGGAAATCTTTCTGGCCAAAAGAAATCATGTTGTGCACTGTCTGGGACAGACCTTGCAGCAAGCTATCCTATCAAGACAAGCTACTGCACCTTCATGTCAAAAAGAAGTATTTGGTTCACACCAGAAGGAATGAGGAAGCACAAATGCAGTGTGGACTGGGACTCTGAAATGAAAGAGAACACTACTATCTTGGCAGTAGAGATCAATCTCTGATCAGTCCTCTTTACCTGACTTTTACCTAGGTGACTTGAGAAGATTGTCACTGCCGACACTGAGTCACGAGCTGCCACATTAGTTTTGTCTCTGACCTCTTCATTAGTGCTGCAAACTGTCAACTACTCACCTCCCCTCCTTCCAGGTTTTTAGATTGTGAATTTTTGCAACTGAAAACATGGTATTCTAGTCAAATAAACACAAACCATATCAGGTTTGTGTTTCAGTGGTACACATTTTACAAGACTGTTATAGCTTGTTCTTGCCAACATAATATAAACTAAGGGAAAATGAAACAGTTTTCATATCTTCTTCTAACTACTAATACTTACTTCCATTTTCTGAAGGGTCAAATGCAGTTTTCATTAAATATCATCATGAACATCATAGGCAATCTCTCATTTTAAAAATATAATAAAAATAAAAACCAAAAACCAAACAAAAGAAACCTACCAACCTTGTAGACACTCTAGAAAAAAACTTTAAGACCTCTGTGTACTTTTTGACTTCAAGTGCCTTTTCTCCTCATAAACAAAGCATGGTCAGAGCTGTTACTTGAGCTAAGAATAGCTGGAGAAATTCATAGTGAGAATTTCTTTCTAATGTCTAATCTAAAGCTTCCCTCCTTCAGTTTAAACCAATTCTCCCTTGTTCTGTCCCTACATATCCTCGTAAAAACTCGTACATTTGGCCTTGTTGGACTTCATGAGGTTTGCACAGGTTCTCAAGCCTGTCAAGGTCCCTCAGGATGGCATCCCTTCCCTCCAGCAAGTTGACCACAACATACAGCTTAGTATCATCAGCAAACTTGCTGAGGGTGCATTCAGTCCCACTGTCCATGTTGCCAGCAAATATGTTTAACAGCACCAGTCCCAATACTGACCCCTGAGGAACACCACTATCACAGTTCTACACTGAGACATGGAGCCATTGACTGCAACTCTTTGAGTGCAGTTATCCAGCCAATTCCTTATCCACTGAGTGGTCTATCCATCAAATCCATGTCTCTCCAGTTTAGAGAGACAGATGTTATGCAGGAAAGTGACAAATGCTTTGGACAAGTCTAGGGAGCAAATGGCATCAGTTGCTCTCCACTCATCCACCAACACTGTAACCCTTCGTAGAAGGCCACCAAATTTGTCAGGTATAATTTGCCTTTGCCTTCTGCAACTCAGGTGGTGTGGCTGAAGCATCTGCTGGTGAAGACTGACTTAAAAGACTTGTTGAGTACCTCAGCCTTCTTCGTGTCCTAGGCAACCAGATCTCCCATTTCCTTCCTAAGAGGACCCACATTTTCCATCTGGTCCTTCTTTTACCACAAACACGCCTACAGAAGTTTTTCTGGTTGCCCTTGATGTCCCTGGACAGACTTAATTCTACCAAGGGCTTTAGCTAACCTGATCCCTGGCTGCTCGCACAATCTTTCTGTCTTGTACCTGTCTGTAGGTTTCCTTTTTATGCTTGAGTATGTCCAGGAAATACTTGTTCATCCATTCAAGGCTTCTCGTGTCTTTCATTTTGAGACTAAATCTAGTGATAAATTAAAATGCAATGAAGGAAACAACTTTTCAAAGACAACATCAATAAATTTGAGAGTTTCTTCTTCTTTACATGTAATAATCTGTAGCTGTATATTTTTTATTTGTGTCCATGTCTATCTCCTCAGGGGGCAAAATTACTGAATAATAGACTTTCCAAGGGAAAATTCCTTAGGTTTTAGTCATATGACTTACATCCCTGAGAATGCAGACTAGAGTTTTGGGGGGGAAAAGTGGTGCTCTTTTAAGCCATTGAAAAACCTCTATGTCCCACAAATCTAGAAACCCATTCTATCTGTTTTATGTTTAGATTTCGGAACAAGGTGAGGAAGAGGATAGGTATAACTGGGTTTGTTGGGGTTCTTTAACAGATCCTATTAAAATGTTGATATATTATTCATCCTTATTGTCAAACTCATTGACAAAATAGTTCTATGGCTATAGAATTCAAAAAGAGACATTAAGAAACTCTGCAAGGAAATAAAAAATACATTATCCCTGAAAAGTGTAGCCCATGCATTACTTTTGATTGATATTTTTCAGTTTTATGGACCTCAATTAGATCTACAGCCACCATTACTAAAATAATAAACCCCTTGAACATTAATGCTGCTAAATCTGTACTACATTAACTCTCCAATTGGAAAGCTTACTGTAAGAAGACAAGATAAAAATACTCTGAACATATAGAGGGATGGAGAACCTCTCCTATGAGGAAAGGCAGAGAGAATTGACTTTGTTCAGCCTGGAAAAAAGAAGGCTTAGAGGTGACCCAATTGTAGCTTTCCAGTACCTGAAGGGATGTACAGGAAAGATGGAGAGACTACAAGAGAACACAGTGGCAGGACAAAGGGGAATGGTTTCAAACTGAAAGAGGCAGGTTTATATTAGATATGAGGAAAAAATTCTTCACTGTGAGGGTGGTGAGACACCGGAACAGGTTGCCCAGGGAAGTTCTGGATGCCCCATCCATGGAAGTGTTTAAAGGCCAGGTTAGATGGAGCTCTGAGCACCCTGGTCTAGTGAAAGGTATCCCTTCACATAGCAGGGGGGTTAGAACTAGATGATCTTTATGGTCCTTCCAACCCAGGCCATTTTGTGATTCTGTGATATCAGGATTCAGATAAACAGAACAGGGACTTACTAAGGAAAAGTGAAAGTCTTGCGAGTTTCCTGAAAGATGTCTGAATTTGTTAGACCATTTCACTTATATTGCATCTGTTTAATTTATTATTTGTGGGGTTTTGCGTTGGTTTGGGGTTTTTTTTGGGGGGGAGGAGTGGGTTTTAAATTCTTTTCTGTAACACAGTTCTTATTTAAAAAATAAACAAAATAAGGATCTATACTATTATTATTCATTTAAATCTTTAAGGTTTAAATGGGCTAACCAATAGATTCAACTTACCATGACAATAGAACTTCATTATGCTGCTAAACTGCGTTGGAGAGCAGAAAATCTGTGTGTCTATAAAGTTTTTTGCTAATTAACTTACAAGTCCAAGAAGTACAGTGGAAAAAATATTTAGCATGGATGACATACTTCAGATTCTTAGAGCTACTTCACTCACTGAAATATCTAATTTGTTCTCAAGGCTCTTGAAACATGCATTATCACACAATAACAAAACTACTTCAAGGACCAATATGCAACCTGTGCCAACACCTAGTGGCAGAGCACTGGACATGAGTACTTGTCTCCTCTGTTCCAGCAGTTAAATACATTCTCCAGAACTGAAAGTGCAATGAGAGAATGTTTCTGAACAACGCTGGCTGAAATCCCACATTTTCCTTCACCTATTCACGGTAAACAAAAAAAATCTGAAAGTCACAAGAAAACATAAGCCAAGTGTTTCTTTAGGCTGTAATTAATAAAACTTCGTAAAACAAAAATTAATAAAATGTGATATAGATGCATATGCACAGTTGATTGAAACAGTAAACATTCAGTTTCATCCAAGATTCAAATAGACATTTATGGTACTAGAAAAGTATAGTACATATAATCTCCCAAGGCTTTCTATGAGGAAAATTCTAACAAAAGACGTCACAGTGAAGTTTAAAAGTAGAAGTATAGAGGCTTAAGCAGACTCTAACTACCAGAGCTATCAAATGCTGCCATTCTACAGTATTTCAATTTTCCCATCTTGATATTTTAATAGTAGTTTGAAAGGAAAAAAAGAAATCATTAAGATGACAGTTCAATTGTGCAGCAAAACTAAGCCATATAAAGATATCTCATCTCTTTTTATCACTGAGTTTTTTCTTTGTAATCTACACACATGGATTTCCTTGATGCCAAGAAACAGTCAATAAAAAGAAGCTTTTGTTCTTGAACAGCACCTTTGTTCTTCCCAAGCCTTAGCAACTGTTCATGGATGCAGTAAGGGCAGAATAAGGGGGAGGGTTTAATATGGAAGAACTCTTTATTGCTTAACTGAGTCCAGCTTTAGTCTCATATCTGACACTAATTCATAGTGCCAAAACTGTAAAACACTACCCCTAGTGACAAAACCTCTAATAGGAAAAAGCACCTCCCCTTTTCTCCTGTTTATTTCAGATCACATCCCTTAACCTGAGCACTGCCTGATGGGGCCATTTTCTGGAAGTGTAAAAGATGTAAATTTTTAAATGTGTTTATTGCTGCAAGTAAGCTCTGTTAAATAGATTGATTAAATACAGAATATGAAACTTCTTTGACAGATTTTACTGAACACAAACAGTACTATTCCACTTAATTCAGACTCAGACCAGAACACTGGGCTGTAACAGCCACAGTTGAGAATGGCATCTGTTGACATTTCTCCGTTCTCAGGTCCAGGTGCCATTGCTGCCATATCTGAACAGCATATCAGAACAAAATATGGAAAAACAAATTCTCCCATGCTCAATAGATTCCTTATGTGGAAAACCTGAACCAGAAGTTATGAGATACTTCACTAGGTCCCTAGGGCAAGGCAGAGGATGAAGAAAGGGGAGGCTCAAGCCAAGGGAAACATCTGCCACAGAGCCAATCTTTGTGCATCAGAGCATTTTACGTTTTCATCACCATACTTTGGCATGAAAGGTTGGGTTTGTGTCTCACAGAAACCTATGTTATTCTTACTGTTCCGTCAGATTTTTTTTTAACACAAACCTACTTTTGACAAAATATGCTAAACAGAAAAAACACTAAAAATTTTTGAATTGCAAGGATGAAGCACATGTTTAAATTAAGGTAATTTGACACTGAAACAAGTGTTGGTGGGAGCTAATTCTTCATTACTTGAGATTTTTGCATGAAAACCAAACATTTTTTTATGGTTGTGTCAAAGCTTTTAGCCATTTTAAGTCTATGTGGAAATGCTTTAAAAAAATTGTTCTGCCCTATGCAATGTTATAAATCACAGCAGAAAATAAAGAAGCAGCTTTTCAGGTTTCAAAGCACTTGATTTAATCATGCAACAAGAAATTTTAATTAGCTCTTTATAAGACAGGTTCTCAGTGATTTACGTTATTTCTCACAAAAGAATACAATTTCATCATTCTTTTATTTTGTCAATCTTCTTTTTCTTTTCTTTTTTTTTTAATTGACTGACAACATTCCAAATTATGTGACCTTTGGTCCCACGAAATTGCTTTGCTTATTTCCTATAGATAAATTATTTCCATCCCTCTCATTTCATGACAGTATAGTAATTTTCTTCTATGGGTACCATTTAGGCAATAATGAACTTGTTTTACTTATGATGAATAGGAATATTAAATTCAAGTCTATCAACAATCCACTTAGCTTGATTACTAGAAATACTGAGGATGTCTGATGTGTTTTCAATTCATTTAAGCCAGCTACCTAATACTAAAATAACGCTGGTTAAGGTTACTTAGGATCTCAGATGTAATGTTGAAGACACGTTAATCCTCTTCTACACGTAGCAACAAAAATTGGTATTTAAATCAGTGTTTCTTCACTTTATCAATTTATCAGTATGATCCCAGCTGTGGGATGGTCAATGCCTGAGAGCTTCAGACTCCATTTTGATGTTTCCAATAGAAAGAGTTATTTCAAATTACACCAAGGAGAATAAGAAGCCAATTCATAGCCTTCAAAGCAAAAGAGTTACTTACATTAATCTTATATAGCTTTAGATCAGATCTGTAATTTAGGTATGTGCTGAGGCTCCAAAGACTGTCTCGCTTTTAAGAAGCTTCTCATTTTAGTTCCATGAGGACCACAGGGATATAATGCACACATTAATTGCTTCACTTTCAGGTAATCTTTTTAAACAAGTACATTTTTCTGTCATGAAGGTCCAGGTTAAAGATATGACCATGTCCATTATTGATGCTAACTGCAAATTCCAAAAAAGCATTAGAACAGAATCTCCAGCTGCTGAAATTATTTCACTATGAATTTAGCTTTAGTAATTTTTTTTTTTTATGTGAAGTCATGCTTCTTCCTGAAAGCATCTTATATTTGCAAGCAACAGATTTCTGTTCAGACTATGGTTCAGAAAAGGCTTGTGAAAAACAAAGTTGCATCAGCTGAGCACCACGCAGAGTTTTAAAGGTAACAACAGGAAAGGCAGCTTGGGATGGACTTGCTCTCTCAGTGACCCTTTATTTTTTCACTAAAACATCTTTCAAGCACAGAAACATATGATAATTCTGCACTATTCCTGGTTATACTGCCAGTGTACCTGCTGATATGCACTGCAGTGGATTTTAAAAATATGGATCATGACAGAAAATATTGTTCTCCTGTGGCAAGCACCCAGCTTATCTGCAATCATTATCACTTCTGTTTCAAGTCTCTGGACTACAAAAGGAAAGAACTTGCTTGGGTTGTGTTTTATGAAAACTTTAGCGTGCATATAAGAAGGCCACCCACCCACACCATCACTAACTGTAAAGGCTTTACAATCAAACCTCTCCCTAGCATACAGTGCCACTTCCCCACCTCACCTGCCCAGCCTCCATCCCAGTCCTCCATCGTGGGAGGTGTACCACCATGTCTCATCAATCCTGATGATGTCATAGCTCTGGGAACTGACCAAAATTTCCAGTTCATCCTGTTTCTCACGCTGCACGTGCTGGTGTATGTGGTCCCAGGAATGCTCTCATGTTGAGGATGTTCAGGTCTGTTCCTCAAACAAAAAAAAAAATTAAAAAAGACAGCAAAAAATAAGTTTTGCTAGCATTTAAAACTCTCACAGTGATCATCTTCAATCTTGCTGATTGTCTGCAGTCATCTCAGAACATAAAATGGATCCTTAGGAAAGGATACCACATTGCAACATGCAATTATATTTACATGCACAGAAATGTTATGTTCAAAAGTCCATAAATTTAACTTTAACTCTATGACTACCACTTGTATTTGCTTTCATTACACCTATTTTAACAACAACGTCTTTTCAGTCTACAGATTCCTAACAACAACATCTTGCACACCTTTGCTGAGTTGAGAGTAAAAGGTGTCTGAAGGAACTTTTTTCTGCCCATCTGCTTCAAAGAGAGATCCTTTCTGCCCCTTTCCAGGCCTGGTATCCACAAAAGAGAATGGGAAGAAAGAAGAGCAAAAGCTGAACTCTGAGGGGCAGTGGAGAGAAAGAAACCATTTCCAAACTTTCTCTTCACTCTTCTCCAAATTGTGCAAAACTGTCTTCAGTTCATGAGCAGAAACCTCTAGTTTTTGTCTGCAGTCCCAAGGATAAAGATGATGAAAGGAAGAGCTCTTTCATGGAAAGGGTTGAGGTTGCTGGCGGAGCTGGAGATTCTTGTGTCATTGTGAGACAGCCACCAGTTTGAGCTGGAATAATTCAACTCACAAATACTTTGAAAGTTGGGAACTGCCAACTTGCTGATACCACTTAAAGAAAGTGTCCTTTGGGAATTTAGAGATTACGAACAAGCAGAGTATGAATAATGTCATTGCCACTCTAACAGAGATCAAATACCAGTGAATCAACTAGGTGGGAACCAAAATATCACAGTGACAGGCACTTCGGAACTAAATAGTAAAGTCTCTTTTGTAAATATGATGGGTTTAATCTTAACTCTATTGAAATTAAAACTCACCAAAAATCAAAGAACAGTAGTGTGGCCTCCAGGGAAATAAAGTGTTTAAAGGCTTATCTTCCCAGAACGATCAGGTTGCTTCTCACACCCTCCTCTGCCTCTGACCTGCTGTGCAACCCTGAATAATTCACTCACCACTCATCTCCATGCTGTGAACAGTCTCTCAGACTGAAGCTGTGCTTTAAAAGGAGAATAGGTTGCTTCTTGCAATATAGTGATATAATGCAAGTCAGCAGCTGCTAGGCACCTAAATGCTGTTGCTGTATTACATCTAACCACAACAGCAAGCACACTGTATCTATTCTATCTTCAGAGAGTCAGGATTTCTGTTGCTGTTGTAGTCCTTTAAACACCATCTTCTTTCCACTTAGGAGTCCAGGTGATATAAAACAGAAATTGCCTAACAAAACAGAAGTCATGAATGGACTCATAAATCTAACTGCAAGGATGACAGCATGTCCCGAAATGGGGTGATGCATTCTGAATTACAAAAGAAAAGCAGAAAATTAAAGAAAAAAAAGTCACTGAGGTTTGCCAATAAAAGCTATTTGGAATCATCTCATCCTCCAAACAGGTAGTAAGGTAGTCTCTATAAAAATCAGGTGAAGGCTATCAAAGTTGACAGTTTCAGCTTCTAGCACTGAACACTCAATCTAGGTGCTCTTAGAACAACGTTTAATTCATATAAGCAGTCAAGCAATAACAAATACAATTAACAAATTCACAGGATAGTGACCAAGCACAGAAGAAGACTCAGAAGAGACAATGGAGACAGTCTTTTCTTAGTGGTGCCAAGCAATAGCACAAGAGGAAGTTCCACCTGAACATGAGGAAGAACTTCTTTACTATGCAAGTGACCACACACTGGATCAGGTTCCCCAGAGTCTCCTTCACTGGAAATATTCAAGAACTGTCTGCATGCAATCCTGTGTCATGTGCTTTATGATGATCCTGACTGAGCAGGGAGGTTGGACCAGATGAGCCCCTGCGGTTCCTTTCAGCCTTACCTATTCTGTGAAGACAATTTAAAGAATAAGTCATGAGAATAACGTCACATGGAAAAGAGAAAACATATTTAAAAAGCATTAGCTAACTAATCCTCTGCCATTACAACTACATCTTGAGCCATTCAAAGCCGTGGAAGAATTCAGCTCAAACAGGTATGGGACAGAGTGGTATTTCTGCATTTATCATACTCATGAAGCCACACTGAATTGAAGAGAAATGACACACTATTATTTCACAGATTTTCTTCATAGTCATCTGTGAGAAACTAATCTTGTAGAGGATCCTTCTTTTGCCAGATCTGCTTCATGATCTACATAGCAGTCATTATGGAACACTCTTCATGCCTAAATCTGATGTCTTCTTTGTCATTTATGGATTAAGCTTCTTATTAATCCAAATTTGTTTTTTAAACCATCTTCTCAGAAAGCCACCTGCTTCAGCAAAGTCCCAACCAAGACTTCATCGCTGTAATGAGAGCCATTTTAAACATATCCTAAACCATAAAAATGTACAATATTTATGGTTAGTCCTTAAAATTATTTCCCTAATAACCTCCCAAAGTATCATTGTCTTCTGGAAAGTAGCTGAGTTTATTATGCACAGGATTATGTTTAGTTGTTAGCTGTACAGCTTCACTGAATATTGCGTGGTGTGCAGCTCCTCTTCTGTAAATGCCCAGAAGCAGCTTATTTAGTGTCAGGCAGCTTCTCTATTTTTTAAAATTATTCTAACATCTCTTTGCACCTCTGCAAGGTGCCAAATTAATTTTTTCTTACCTTTTCTTCTATTTAACTATAGCACATTACAATGACTCTCTGCTCTTCAGATTCTTGTCTTCTACTATTTTTTTTTTAACTTTAAGAGATTTGCAGCTTTTTCAGCCTTCTGTTCTGCTTCGTCCCTTTCATCTTTTGCTTTCTTTACATCTGCAGATGTCTTTCACGGGTTGGAGGGAGGGTTTTTTTGTGGAAGGTTGTTCCTCAGCTTTGGTTTAACTGACAAAGATGTTCTCTGAGATCACCAATCTATGCATCACCATTTCCTAACTGACTAAAAGCAAGATATTATTCCTTTACTTTCACTCATTTCATTTACAAAGGTGAATAAGTGTAAAATATGCTCATTTTTCAAATAAATTTTACTTAGACTAAGAAGACAACACAGTTTTCAAAATCATCAGAGTACACACTATTCTTGACAAAACTCAAACTGATGTGTCTTGCAATCCCCCAAGAGGAGTATTGACTGCATTCAGAGCTAACTACCATTTGACTTCAACAAAGAGTAAGTAACAGCAGAGGAAATAAAAATGCGTATTATGAACAGACATTGACTTACAGTACATATTGCAACTTCTTAGAGCATTATCATAAGATAATAATATAACAAGTATAGGTCTTAAATATTGCACAAAAACTTAAAAGGTACTTAAACAAGCTGGAAGTAGTAGTTTATTATCTTTGCTTTCCTCTGGACATTAATATCACTGAATACAATAGGAACAATAGATTTCTATATAAATTTTGAAAAATGTATTTTTTCTTTAATGCACTTTTTCTTCTCTTCCTATCACTTAAAGCTACATGGTTCCCAGTCTTTTCTGTACAAAGCAGTAGAGCTAACACTTTTGCTACTACACCTCATAGATTTTCAGCTGTATTACTCCCTATAGTTCAAAGAATTAATATGCAAACCCAGTTCCTTTGCAGTAGAAAGCAAAATTACATATTGAGTCAGGCATATTACACAGTATAATTGTATTTCAAAATGAGATATTAAAAATAAGATCATAATATTTCTTCCACAATGAGGAATAATAATAATAATAACAATGCATGCAATCTTATTTCCCAGAAGTCCATATCTACAATCTGTATAGTTCAACCTGTAGTTCTGCGTACAGAAATCCGCAAAGCTGTCACTCCAGAGAGCCACATGTCAAAATAAAAAATCTGGTCTGTTTTCATTACTTCTTACCTCCTCTCCTGACTCTCATGGTCCTCTGTGGTTTCTCTAGCTCTAACCCTACATGCATAAATGCTTTCCTGGTTTACTTCTTGCTCTGTACTAGGTCAGCACAGGCATTCATACACTTATGCATGAGGCAGACTGGGGCACTAATGAAGCTGAAAAGGACATCTAGCAGAAGAAAACAATTAGCATGCAACACTAAATTGAAATTGCCCCTGAAAAGCTATAGGCCAAATTTAATCCTAGAAGAGTGCCCAAGGGGTTTGTTTTTGAAGGTTTTTTGGTGATTTTGGTTGGTTGGTTTGGTTTCTTGGTCGGTTGGTTTGGTTATTTTGTTATTATGGTTTTCTTTGTTGTTTGGGTTTTTTTTTAACTAGGTCTGAGTTTTTATCTAGAACAAAATCTTGTCTATGGGCATTTTCAAGCTTACCTATACTTAGACATTTTCTGCTGTTAGCAGTGTAATCATCCTTCTCTGAGTCACTCTGTTCAGCAACTTCTACTAGGTGCCAAGAGACTCCACAAATCAGTATATACAAATTTCAGAAGTACACAGCAGTTATTTATTCATGAATACACGTGAGAGATGCCTAGATGTACTGAGCAGTAGCTAGAAGTTAATATGCTCTCCATTCTCATGGCAGTCATCACTCAGTGAAGAACAACTGATCTCCTCAGAATGGGATAATCCTCAACCTTACCGAGTCATCAAGTTCTAATTCCTTGCTTTTTCTGTTATTATTAAATAACTTTTCTTATCAGTGTTCCTCGTCTTTAATTCTTCTAGGTTTAAAATTATTCACATTTTAATAATTTTCAGAATAGAGCTAAAACAACATCACATTGCTCTGCAACACCAAACCACCTCAACCACAAACTATCAGAGCCCCACCTGGGAGTTGGGGTATCTGTTTTACAGATGATCTCAAGCCCTTACATATGTGCTTCTTCTGCCTAGGATGAAACGGGAAATTATTACGAACTTCACACAAGTAATTCTTATTTACTCTTGAGCATCCAGCTGAATTTTGATCTCAGCACAGGCAGAGAGTGCATACCATCCCCAAATTAGTCTTGCCTCCATGGTGCTGCTGCCTTTGCAGTGTGGAAGAAGTCTTCCTTCCATGTAACTAAGTGCCAGTGCTGGCAAGAAAGAGGACAGCAGCCACACATAGGGGCACAAATCCAGCACAAGCAAGGCATGTAAAACTAATGGGCAGAAAATTTTCAAAAATTCCCTTAACCAGAATTTTCCAACTATCAACACTGAAAATCTTTGCATAAACTTCCAAGAGGATTCCAATGGAGCCAGATTAACTTTATCACACAGTTTCCTTAGGGCTTTCCACCTCCTCTGCCCCATTCTTGGCCACACAACCTTGAGCAACAAAACATGGTTTTCAGGGCTTCAAAGCTCTCTTTCAGAATATTGCCTCAGGAGTTTCTCCAATTTATACTTTTCAGTAGATGCTTCCATTTCGACAGATTGGTATTTTCAGATACTCAACAGCAATATCCACTTTTAAATACACATTTTAAATGTAAGGTTTTATACATATTTTTAATATATAATATATTTAGATATATTTTTATATATATATCACAAAAATATTTATCTAAGATATCTATTTTGGTTATCAGATAGAGGAAAAAGATGTTTCCTCTATCTAAAAACAAACTTTGGCCTTCTTGCAAATCAAAAATATGTTTGTTGTGCGTGAGCACATACGTATGGAATTATAACTAAGTGCTACCTAAGATAAATCTTCTAGTCATGTTAGGCCTTTAAACAGTCTTGAATGACCAGACCACAGTTTTCAAACATAAAGGCAAAGTATGGTGAAATGCCACAAGAAATAAAGCATTTGAAGCTGCAAGACTGCACACGCTGAACTCTGCTGGCCAAGGCTATCAATGACAGTAATCATTCTGCTTTAACAGACCACACCTCTTTCTGTTTAGAAAAATCAAAATTGGTCTGGAGTAAGTCTTAAAAGCTAGATCCCATTAGATACTTGGAAAATTTGTGAGTATAAATAGAAACTTTAAAACCTCAGTGTTTTATTATGGTTATTGTGCTTATGGCTAATTAGCTCTTCAATGTACTCCATTCAAAATTCATTTCCACTTTCTTGTCTTCTGCACAAGATATAAGACATTTGCATACAAAACATTTGTAGTGTAGCACTATTTATTAGCCTATACAAATAAGAATTCAGGAGGTACTACCAAAGAAAGATTACTCACAGTTGTTGTTTTTTATTTTATTCAAAGGAGTACAAGTATCTGATCTCCAAGTCATATTCAACTTCCTCAGGGCTTTTTCAGAAAACCTGTATACAAATTCTGTTAATCTTTTAGATAGGATGCAAGTAGAGACCTCTTTCTTTTCTTTTTTTATCTCATATATTATTGTTTCAAAAAATTATTTCCATACCAGAGGAGTTAGGAAGAAGGACTTCTTTAAAGAAAAAAAACACTCAAGTTCGATTCTGATTCTGCAGCATACAAAGAAAAAAATCTAATAAATATTAAGTGATGCAAAATTTCATGCTAAGTAATGGGCAACCTAAAGAAAAGGTTTTTTTGGGTTTTGGGGTGGGGTTTTTTGTTGATTTTTTTGGGGGGGTGTTATTTGTTCTTTTTCAAATAAAAGTAGATATCTTTCCCTGTTAAAATTTTGAAGTGCATTACTTACGTGTCAGAAAATATCTGTTTTACTTACTGTCTTTGGCATCTGCATGATAATCTAAGTGAAGATAAGAAAATACTTGTCAAATGGTGTTTTTAAAAATTAAGATTACTTGCTCATCAAGAGGTACTGTAATTACATCTGGAAGTTATTAAATTGCTTCTCGAGTTTAAAAAACACTACTCTTTCATAATCACAACTTTAATGGAATTTGAAATGCAATAATACATGCCAAAAGAATTGAATATGGGAAACAAGTTACGATACAGGAATTAAATTAATCACTTCAAAGGTGTAGCTGTAAGGTTAAAGCTCCAGATTATTAATTTTTTTAACCATTGACATTTGATAGTGCTTAGTGATCTGAAAAAAAATATTCTAGTACAATGAAGTTGAAGTTTCATCATAAAGACGTGTGGATGTTGAAAATTTCCAAAACAATACAGAAGACCATCCACTGTCATTGAATCATAAAATGGTTTGGATTGGAAGGGACCTTTAAAGGTCATGTAGTCCAAACCCCCTGCCACAGTCAGGGACACCTTCAACTAGATTAGGTTTCCTAGAGACCCATCCAACTTGGCCTTGAATGTTTCCAAGAATGGGGAATCCACAACTTCTCTGGACAACTTGTTCAGTGTTTCACTACCATAAAACATTCCTTCTTTACATTTAGTCTGCACCTACCCTCTTTTAGTTTAAAACCCTTACCCCTTGTCCTATTGCTACACTAAATAGTCTCCATCTTTCTTTTAAGCCTCCTTTAGGTACTGGAAGGCTGCAACAAGGTCTCCCTCTGGGCTGAATCACACAAAGTGTCTCAGCCTGTCTTCATAGGAGATGTGTTCCACCCCTCTGATCATATTTGTCTCTCTGGACCCACTTCAACAGATCCTTGCCTTTCAAGACAGTATGGTAAGTTACATTACTCCTCAAGACCTTTTCTCTTACTATTAGGCTTGCACTTCAGCTCAGTTAGAAAACTCATCCCATTGAAAGATGACCACTGTTATTCTTAGAAGAAACAGACAGTAACATAGTGGAGAGGTCACCTTTTAGGTGTATTTTTACAACCACTTAACCACTCATAAACCATACCCTGAAAACTAAAAAAAAAAAAATTAAAATGCAGTTAGGCAGAGCTCCCATACGACAGCAGAGCCCTGATCCAACAACACAGCACATGGAGTAAAACAGTGAATCACCCCAGAAAGTGACTTGAGAGGAGCATGGCTTCCTCCATTCAGTGATTTGCATAGGGAAAACAGAGGGTACAGCCATCTGACCATCACAGGTAAGGTGAGGAAAATACTAACAGATTCTCCCAAAAAAGAAGTGTTTTCTCTTTCTCAGGGAATAATTTAAATTAATGTTTTACTCAATACATTGCAATGGAATAAGAGCATTAACAGGTTCTATTGCTTTGATTCATAAGCCTTCCAGTAACTGGTTAAGCAGCACTAACTCAACAATTTTCTGTCTGCTGCCAATAAATTTAGCATGAAGCAGGTAAAGTTATATTAGTTCAGAATAACTAACAAATATTTCCTTATACATATATACTCACATATATAATTACTAATGATAATTTAATATTTATATGTTAAAGTGAATATATTATAAATTATTTAATTACATATATATGCATACGTTTCTTTATATTCATGCTACAACTGTTTCCTGAAAATAAAATATCAGATGATACTTAAGGCCAACCCTATAAAGAAAAATTCTTCCTTGATTAAAAGGGGATTTGCTTACCAAGTTTACTTATAAAATTAGAATCTAAACAAGACATCAAACATAGCTTCAAAGATTTTCTGTTTCCTCTATATTACATTGTAGAGTCAGTCATTATTACTGTTTACTCGCGTCCTCTATTCTTAGACTGCAAAAGGACATCACAACCTAACTGGATTAGTGATTGACCACCTGTAAGGACTAAGCCACTTCTGTAGGTTTTTGGCTCTAAAGAAAAAAGGCTCAAGATAAAAAATAAAATCACCAAAAAAAAGTCGCTAAGTAAAAACTCTTGTTTCTATGATATCTTTACATCACACAGATCTGTAAAGATGGGTCTTTAAAAAATTCCTTAACTAGTTTAGGTTCATGAGCCTGGGACACGAGAGACCTAGTGTCTGCCCCTGAGTTCTCTCTGAAATGCAAATTGAATTCCTCTCAGGATCCAAAGTTGGATGTTTTCCAGACATCCATACCAGATGGATTGATTCTGTCTGAAATTGCTTTTAAATGGAAGCTCTGAACCAGTTACAGAGCACAGGAGACACTGGCCTAACTTGAATCGAACTAGAATCATCTCTTCTCTTAAAATGACACTTTCTTTATGGTTAATTATAACAAAATCATCATCCAGTGTGCTATATATTCCACCAAAATTAGTTTGAACTTAAAAGGAAATATTTTGCCTAGGAATCCAAATCTTGATAAATGCCATAGCTTTTTGCTAGTTTTCCCCTCCTGCTTCTTCAATGGAAGAAATGGTTGATTTGGTTAAGAGACTGACAGTGACAATAAAATGATCCAAATGTCCTGTGCTGTCACACCCAGCCGCCTCAGTTTTGGGAGGGTATGAAAATGCTCTTCCTGCTCAGGTCGGTAAGTTTCTTTTTCTTTCACTACTCTGGAACTGTAAAACAAACAGCAAACAGGATTTTCTGCTCACAGAGCATTATGACCTATTTCAACTTACCCCAGGATTTTCTGCTCACAGACAAAAGAGCATTATGACCTATTTAACTTACCCAGGGCTGTATTTTTCTCTAGGGTATGGTAACTGTTTACATCTCAAACTCTGATATCACCATTTCATCACCTTATGCTGGAAGGATGAAACTCTTTAAAGTCCAGGCAATTTCAGCGTCAGAGTGGCACTGAGAGCAAAAATTAGGTATATCACAAAAAGAACATAATGGGTAGGTAATGGATACACTGCAAGGCAAAAACAAACAGCCAGTCACCAAAAGCAGAATATCAATGCACATGGTGCTGTACGTCTTTTTGATATAACAGTAGAAGAGATGAGTGTTGTAGAGCACCAAGAAGTAGGAAAAAACGTAATATATCCATGTGTTCTCTACTTTGCAGAACACGCTAACCAAGATCAAAGATCAAGTGCCACCATGTGGCAAAGCAAAGCTGTGAAGATTGACGATTACAGGATACATAAATAAATGTGAAACTATCTATGAATTAAAAATTAAACACATCACAGTGAAGAGCGCAACCCAAAAACTAAATGCTGACTATGATTTTCCAAAAAATGTCTCTTCTTTACAAACTTATTAGTTTTCTTGGATATAAGGGGGCATACTGTTATACAGGACAGTCCAGAAGTGGTAGAATCAGGGGTATGAAGATCAAGTAGACAGGTTAAACAGGTCTTTATAGTCTGGGTATACTTTTCACTTTCAAATTGAATACTATAGAAAGTCTACCTGAGGTCAAACATTCACATAAAGGAATCAACTGAAATCTCACAAAAAATACTCTCTTTTCTTGAGTCTATGTTGAAGAAAATATTTGGGTTTTTTACAGATCTCACGTGCATGCAATTCTCACAAAACAGATTTAAGACCACATAATGTACATATTAAAAATTGAGTAAATATTACTAAATTAATATAGTTAATGACATTTTTCTTTTCTTTAAAGAAAATACTACCTGTATCACTTCTTTCAAAAGACAGACCTTCATGACAACTTAGTCTGATACCAAGTAGTAAATGATTAAGAAGTTCTTAGATTTTTGTTTCCTACTTCCCACAGTAGGAAACTTGCAAAGTGAAATCTTCCTGTTTAGAACATAATGCAAACAATAATCTTTGAGACTTAATATAAACAAACGTAGATACTTCATAACCATAAGTGCTCCCATAGTTGTTTCAGCATTTGGTGGAGCACGTTATTTTATGCCCATGTACTCACGCTACTCAGGTGGGCACGGAAGAGCCAGAGAAAATTCTGTTTCCAAGTTCAAAGCTAGAGTGAGTGACAGTTGCTCACTCTTGTCTCTCTGTATTGGTGGCTGGCTTTATGCTAATAAATAGCAGGCATTATGCACTAAGCAAGACTGAATGGGGCTCTGAGCAAACTAGTCTCTTGGAAGGCGTTACTGCCCACTACAGAGAGGTTGGAATTGGACAATCTTTAAGTCCTCTTCCAAGCCAAACCATTCTATGAATCTATGACTCACAATTTCCATCGATTTTAGAACTCAGAAGTCATATAGAAAATTCTAATAAAGCATTTTCACAAAACATTACCTAAAAAACACAGAGCATCAAATTCACAGAAAAGTCAACAATAGTTCCATAGTTACAACAGATTTCATTTATGACAAATGAAGACTACCCCACATTCAACAACTCTGAGTTAACTTCTAAGTGATTAAGAAAGATCATTACATGCTTTCCAGAATTATGTATTTGTCCTGAAAGATAAGCTGTTCTGTAAAAGCCTTGTCATCCTCAGCAGTACTTTCCATATTTTCAACTCTCACTATAACGAACCTGTCACCAACAGTTTTGTGCAGACTCATCGATCCTTTAAATCAGATTATGTGCATCACTAAATTTATTAAACAAGAATAACTGACTATATCTTTGACTTGCAAAGAAACAGAAAACGGAACCTGGAAACATCTAAGTATAACCTACAAAAAAACCCCTGCTTACTTCTATTTTTTTAACCGGCATGGCACTAATATGCATTCTGGCACGAGTGCCTCACACTACTAAAAAGGTCTTCACTAAGGCAAAAATCTCTACTTTAGAGAACATTCTTTAAAAACAATTCTCAGGAGGTTTTTTTCATTTATGTTTTGTTGCATTTTTAAAAAACATTTTGGGTACTGTTATTTATTACATCATTCTCAAAATAAATAGTACAATACAGAATGCTTTACCCCGTAAGGAAAAATGACAGCAACTGAGACCCTCGTTATCATTATTTTCCAAACAACTAATAAAGGAAAAATTCTTCAGTTCATCTTACATCCAGTGAAATGGAAGCAGTCATTATTTCCCACAGCAAGTCCAACTTTTAGCACACCGTGGATATTTTACATATAAAAATCTGTAGTATAATGAAAGAGCACGATAGCATAAATTAAGAGCTAGGCTTCCCAAACACCAGTAATTCAGGGTAGGCTATTCATGCCTTTTAGCATCTACGCAGCAAAAAAAAAAAAAAATCCTCTGGTGAGAAGACAGAAGAATGACAGCAACAACAAGAATACTTTAGGCTGGGATGGCTTTCACAGCTTGGTCCACCTCTCCACTCAAAGCAAGACTAACTTGGACATTACATCACACAAGCCCATGTCCAAAGTCAAATTTTGAATCCCTTCAAGAGTGTAGATTCCATCATCTCTCAGAGTAACCTGTGGCAGCATGTGCTTCTCTGCACCCCATGCCACTTGTCAGAATTTTCCATTAAGAAAGTTTTTTGTCCTTTTGCTGTTCACCCCCAAGAGAAGTTGGGGGTGACCCTTCCTGCTGCTGACTCTTGTCTAAACCGGAGTTAAAGGACAGCAAATGTACCACTGTTGTTTGTTCATAAATTTAAGAGGAATGGTGTCAACTATGTGATTACAGTTTTCCATTTCCCATGTTATCAGTTACAGTAATTTATACACTCCAATAGTTTACTGCTCCATACTTCTATTTATAAACCTCAGCCTTCTGAAAAATTATATCCAATCTTTCCATAAGCCTCTCTTTCCCTTGAGTCTCTCCCCTCATCTCATGCCTTAAGCTTTCTCTGGAAAGCAGCCCATGAAGAAATGCCAAATTTCAAAAAAAAAGGGGAATAACTAAAAATGTTACAGAAGTGACAGGGCTCTATCGCAGCTTTTCAGGCCTAATGATAACATGAGTCAGAATGCAATATTGAAAATATTACTTTACTGAAGACTTACATTTGACCCATCCCAGCCCCGAGCCTAGCAACCTCTGCTACTTTTGGCACAGATGGAGGGTTTGTGGGAATCACGTCTGAAAATTCTGTCCTGGACTCAAAACTTTTCTGATGTTGAAATTGCTTTATGCACCTTTGAAGGGAACAAGTAAACACAAAATAAGAAATGCTCTCTTCTTTTGAGGCTTTTAGACTTCCCAACTATACCTCATTGAATGAAAGTAAACTATTTTAAAGTTCTAATCTCCCAACCATTTAGTAAATTCTAAATCCTAACAATTCACTAAACAGCTTAAAGTTAATAAAAATGCCATAGTAGTATTCCTACACCAACTACATTTATTTGGAAAAAGCAGTCAGTATTCAAACAAGTAGTGATTCATTGAAGGCACACAAATGAATTTGCAGGTCAAGCTGTTCTACGTGGAAGACAATACATGATGGTATTTTCTCTTCATTCCCGTTCAGACTTAGGATCACTAAACAGTGTAATTCCAAATTTCTTGTATTCAAAATATTGTGACTGTCCACAAGAATTGCAGAATCATATCTGTACACATGGAAGGTCAAATTCAGAAACTGAAGTATTTGGGTTTTGTTGAGGTTTTTTTTTTGTGGGGTTTTTTGTTTGTTTTTTCCCCCTTTCAGTTGCTTTTTTGGGGAGAGGAGAAGAGGGAAGCTAGATGGCTTTGTTTTTAAACAAAACATATCAGATATAATTCAATGATTTTACTCAATAAAACATTGGCTTCAACACCTTTTCTGGTATCAATGTACTAATCCAGCAGCTTACCAACTGCTGGGACATAGGTCATAGTGAAAATCCTAGCAAACAGGGATTTACTGGTATTTTCAACTGGCATCAGGATTGAACACTATCAATAATCAGAATGAACAGATTTTTAAGTCCTTCTGTCTTTGTATACCTGAATCAGAAACATTAGTGCCTAAGCAGTATCTACAAAAAAATAAGTATTACACTACGTGCTGAATGTTAAAATTACACCTACATTAGCAATTAGTGTGGACTAGCTAAAAAAGAGACATAGAGAAAATGTTGATGCTGAGGACCTGATGTCTGCACAATTCACATTTCACAATTTCTGTTTTCTGGTTGGTTGACTGTTTTAATTTGGAGTATCTCTAGAGAGGGTGCATTACCCACCAAATTATTTCAGATTAAAAAGCTCAGCCTGCTCCAAAGTAGCACTGATCAAGAATTGAGCTGGTGTGCATTACCAATCAACTTCCAGCAGCAGAGAAAAAGGAAGATGTCTTAAGTGCTTCATTTGCCAAGGATCTGTCCTTGTGTCTAGGAAGGAACTGGTGTCCAGGCATGAGAGTAGTTCAGCAGAAGAGTTATTAAAGCATATTGCTCTAACACTTTAATATAGTAACATGTTTGACATAACACAGTAAGGTAGGAACACGGATTTCTCAAAAACAGCTTGACTCAAAAATAACTGAGGCCAAACAAAACTAGCTATTTTTGCCACTAAAATTACCAGGCCAGTTTTCCCAAGTTTTATAGTTTAGGCTTTAACATCTTGCAGACAGATTTAGCAGCAGGACAGACAGTAGGACATTTACCAAAGAGTTAAAGATACAAAAGTATTTCCACCGCATCCATTTTTCTATCAAGCATACCCAGTTTTATTTTCCTTTCCCAAAGAACTGAACTTGCCAACACCTCAGGTCCCAATCTCCCCATACTACTGCAAGTTTATACTGCTTTCTCAATAGCAAGCATCCAGTATACCGAAGCAGGGTCTGACAGTATCTGTGCAACACCACTGACAAACAGCTACATGAGGAAGCTTAATAACCAATGATTACACTCTAGATCTTTCTTTAAAAAAAAAAAGTTACATTACCTCTATTTTCAAATTAAGATGGTACTACTTGAGTAATCTATTTCAATATTTATTCTTCAGTATAAGGAACATAGGGTGTAACACTACTTTGGGGGGAAGGAATCAATCCTCAAAGTATTTCAAATATAGTAATCATACCTAGCTATCAAATAATTTCATAATGAAGAACTAAAATTGATTCCAAGCAAAGTTCTCCAAGTGTGACTTGTAGTCACTAAATGCAGAAAACACGTAAAACTTGCTTCAACATAAGAAACAGGCAAGTGCACTCAAAAACAGTATTGCAGTTGATGACCAAGATTTAATAAAATAGCTTAGACTGCAATATATTTCTGTCAAACTACATTCTGTAATTCAGTTTCATATTGGGTTTTGTTACATGCAAAATATTGTTATGGGAGAGGGCACCTTAGTGTAAGAGAAATCTTAACGGCTTAATCAAAAAATTATTATTCTTTAGTCCATATGCAATTATTGCAGAAAAAAGTGTGTATCACTACAGATAAAAAAAAGTTGCAATAGTAGTAATAATTAAGATTGTTGTACCTGCACTACCTAATACCTCACTCTTTTTCTTGGTGTTACTTACCTTTCAACCACCCTTTTGGATCTTGAGGCTGATGATGGTTCTTCATGCCAGGGCACGAAGAAAGCCATTGGCATCCCAAGTCCAAGTATGTTGACAGTTTATTCCTCTGTAACATATAATTGACTCAGGATCACTATTATATTTGATACCTCACTTGTAACATCTTGCTTATTCTCCATCTGTCTGCACGATCACAGCTACATCTGATTTTATTGCAGATGTTGCATTTCACACAATATATACTTTTCCTCTCTGTTATAATCAAAACGTATTTTTATCTTCTTCAACCAACAAGTGGGGAGGAGTTTGCAACCCAGGTCTCCACTGCCAACTCTGCATGTCCTGACATCCCAGCTACTCCTGCACTGATGCTTGAAGCCTCTGTTACGTCAGGTCTCTCTTCCTCTATCTTATCCAAACAAACCCACAAATACCCTACTCTCTACACAGAGTAATTATCCATGCAAAAACCGGTGGGTATACTATAGAAAAAAAAGTACATTTAAAACAAATTCATCGTAGCCACCTGGTTGTTAACATACTGCTGCTATGGCTAAACCAAGTCAAAAGAAAGTTCCATGTCAATCAAGCAAAAGCTTAGACAAAGTAAGTCTGCTAAGCCAGTCATGAAGCTGTAGTGAGTTTACTCACTGTGACGTACCACTGGGAATGGGAATAGCTGGATTACAGTTTAGATAGCCAGAAATTCATCCCCTTCACCAGAAATTCATCCCCTTCTCCTTCCCCCCGAAACATAAACATTTGCAACGGACTAGAATTGGACATTCTTTTTACTACAAAAAGATAATCTGCAGGAACTTAGTTTAACACTGATGTCTGGAGTGCTGCTGTCCTGAAACTATTTGTTGCCACTGTACAGTACCTGCTTGTCATAACCTGAGATCTATACAACCTTCTCAGTTGCGAACCTTTGAAAGAGTAGTTCTAGATTTATCAATATCATTACTTAAGTATACTAAAGTGGCTTCCACAGAGACTAATAAAGTGCAATTGTAAGACTGGCCCTTTGGATATGTGAAGGTTATTCCAAGTGGCCCTTGACAATTTCACCTTCCTCCTAAGCACAAACTGGAAGAGTTGATGAACCCTGTAATTTCTGGAGACAGTTCTGACTGTAAGGACAATCAAGCAGCAACCTAGTACCATCTGCATTTACAAATTTAAACAAGGGAAATCTGAAAAGACACACTTTCTCTCCCTGACTGATGACTCCTTTCCCAAAAGGCTGACTTAGGTACTCTAGATACTCTAGTAGGTATCTACAGGCGTTTCTGTGTTAGGAGCAAAGACAAGCTAGAGAAATTATGCTCATTTTAAATTCTAAATTAAATGCAAAACATTTCATTAATAGGTTGATCTTCTACAACCACTGTAGGACACTAAACCTGATATAGTAATTCAGTCGCTGGTCCAATTTCAGATCTAGCTACTCCAGTTATTTTAAAAAAAGACCACCCAGATCCAGTCTTCTAGTTAATACTAAATTAATGTAGTATTAAAAGTTGGATAACAGTTTATGCCTTAAACAAACAGTGGCAAACCCGTCTTAAAATTTAGATGTCAGCTTTTTTGTTCCCATGTGAGTAGGTTTCAAAATTTGCAGAAATTGAGGAAAATTGTTTAGCATAGCAATATACAGCCATTCTAAAAATATTAAAACACCATTTATGTGACATATCCTCATCACTACTCACATTTATTACAAAACAAATTTCCACTACATACCAGTCTCCAAAAAGTTTTTATTTATCATTTCAAAGGAACAGATATTATAAAAATAAACAATTATTTAATATTCAGTTATTTTTATAATTTTCTTTTTTGAAACAGAAAACATATATAGAAAAAAATAATTTTCTGCGACCGTCCCACAAAGTACAAAATTCTGCATTTGTTCTACAGCTGCAGTAAAAGTATCTTCAAAATAAGGGAATACAGTCTTGGCAGTCCTGTATACTGCAATGTTCTGTATGCACATTTATGGAAACTTAGTAAGGCCTGAACTGGGAAGGATGGCTATCAGGAGGAGGGGGAGGCGGCAGCGGAGGAGGAGGTGGTAAAAATGGGTATGACGAGTTGTACATGTTTGGGCCTGTCCAATTCATATTCGTATTGGAAAGCAGAGGGGGAAATTGATGCACGTCACTGACAGAACCAAAGCCCGGAGGAGGACAGGGATACTGCTGCATCATTGGATATTCTCTTCTATAACGTTGTGGAAACACTGGCGATTCCTGGTGTATCCTCCTGTCTGAAGAGTACAGCTGTGGTGGTCTTACTTGCGGTCTCCAAAACCCTCGAGGGCCTGATGGAGGAGGAAGTGAATGCCTGGCAAACCCTCTGCCACAATATCCCCTTGAATAACTTGAAGTAGGTTTCTGCGTTGACTGGTGAAATCCTTTCTTCTCACCTAAAAAATAAACAAACAAAAAAACCCACAAAAACACACAGCTGTAGTATTATTTTGGAAAGATCAAGTTTAGTCCTCATAAATCTTCCAAGCTGAAGTCAAGGAAATTCAAAAAGTATTCTTATCAACAAAAAATACTTAAAACTAACACATAAACAACAAAATAATACTGGCAAGTCTACTGTTTAGTAACTAATTTTGATTGATTAGAGAACACAAAAAGGACGATCCCGAGGGCTGCAAATTCAATCATTAAAAAAGAAATCTCTCTTTCCCTCCAGGCTTTTCATTTGTATAAATGAATCATAGGAACACTCAAATTTTGAGTATTTTGGAAGCTTTCATTTAAACCAAGATTTAAAAGCAACACATTTTAAAGTTAAAGATAACACTGTATTACCCTGAAGGAGTATATGGCTTTCAGTCCTGAGTTGGTATTACACCACAGGACACAAATGGCTTGAAATTATTCAAGCTCAAATTATTAAAATTAACTTACTCTACCAGTGAAAGGGCAACCTGTACCTTCAGCTAATTAGCTTTCAGCATTCATCTTTTTAAGATTAATTTTTCCCTTTACAGGTCATTTTAAGCATATATTTAAGGTTCATAACAAATGTACTGCTTCTTTATATAAATATAAGAAAAGCTTTAATGGGAAAAAATTAAGAGCACCAAAATATTGCAAATGTTCAAAAAAGAACGTTCAGTCATAGAATTTAAACTGAAACATGAACTCAAAAGGATTTTAGGGCTGGAAGCAACAAGGTATTCAAGGATATACCACCACATAAGATCACTGAAATTTAAACACTTGTGTGAACATAATCCTTGGCACTAGACTACATAGAAACATTTTCATCTCCGAAAGGCTAAGTCTGGAAAGGTACCTGGATACCAAAATTCCTACTAATTTTCATGAGGAATTAGGACTTAAAAACTCCTTTGGTACAAGAAGGTCTTTTGGAAGCACTGAAGTGAAGGTACTTGAATGGGTATTTTTGTTCTTTCTTCTCCTAGCAAACACTATAACAATGAGACAACTTTAATATACTCAAGAGTTTTATGAAGACGCAACCAAGTAAATTGCAACTGAGACTGAGTTTTTGTCTCAATTTGTCACATATCCTTGTTATTTAATTCTATAGTCAAAGCAAATTGCACACAATTTCACTTTATATGCCAACAAATCATAACACATCTCCCTTGACACAGTGTGGCAGTTCTTCCTGTTGTGTTCTCAGTTACAGAACATAACATAGTTCAGTAGCAGCCTCAGCAAGCCCTAGGCAAAGACAGGTCTGCAATAAGCTAGAAGAACAAGGATGTGGTGTAAAACATGCCATATGCTAGATAAACAGAAACCAGGAGGAAAAAAACACATCAGCAATGAAGAGAAAGTACAGTAAAATTCAGATCCTTCTCTTAAGGGAAAACTTCAAAACCATATGGCAAAAGCCAGTCCAAGGAAGATGGCAGCTTTATTTAAATGATACAAGGGACGGTCGCACTGTACAAAAAGCATTAAAGGATAGTTACTCATTTCCCAGATCAAGAGAAGAGGATTTGAGTGGGGCACAATGTATATCAGCTTTACAATGGAAGAGCAGCAAACTCACAGGAGTTCTGTCCTAGAAAATCAAAGACAGAACCATGGTGCTTTTTTTTAAGTAGGGACGAGAAAGGAAAATTTGGTTATTGCAAAGAGAGCACAGATACAAGCATACACCTGGAACAGGTATGACAACAGCAGGAGAAAGGAAGGTGCAGAAGGCTATTCATATTACGAAAACCTATACACAGGTTTGTTTATCTAATGACTGCAGGAGGTGAACAGAGAGGTTCTCAGCAAGCTACACCAGTAAGTTTTTTTAGGGGAGTATTTATATGCCATAGGAGGAAGAGCTTCCTTTTCAGACAGAGGAATAAATTCCCCATCTAAGACTTGGTCCTCCTCCCTGATTTCCCAAGAAGTGAGTTTCCAAAATTTGCACATGGTCTTCATCTATCTTGCCCTGCACTCAAAGGCTTTAGGTGAACTTGGGCCCAAACAACCCCTGTAATAAGCAAGCTCTAAACTCCAAATGGCACCTGTTCTGTATCCTCACTGTGTCTAACACTGTTCTAAGAGCCCTTGACTCTCTTCTGACAACTGTTCTGCTGCTTCCCTTCCACGAGATTTCTGTTTTAACAGAAAATAACTTTTTTCTTCTAATAAAATACAGAATGTAGTCACAAATTCACAAATATAACTTTGAAAAGCACAGAAATACTGATTAACTGTATGAAAAATCAATCATTAAGATAAATGTAGATGGGCATTCCAAACTCAGTTTGGAAAAATGACAAAAAGCATTCTCCCATAGCATTCACTCACTTGGAATTGTTTCTGATCTGAGTTTTTTCCTTCCTTCGCTTTCAGGTTTCTTTTTCTTCTGTTTTGCCTCTCTTTCTTTTTCATCATCACTGAAATCCAAGACCTGGTCAAAAAAAAAGAAATCAGCTGGCTTCTCAGCACAAGAAATTTCTCATAAGACAATTAATACAAGATTCAGTTAATCTGTCTAGTTTTCCTTAAAAGAGCAATATTCAAGTACTGAACAAAAAAATTTTGATTGCGTAGGTGTTAGTTAGAAAGGAATTGGGAAACTCTGAAGGAGCTGGCTAGTTACTGCCAAGAAAAGCTTTTGAAGGGCAAACTGAAGACTGGGTGAATTAAAATATGAATTTTTAAAATAAGTAAAAATTAACTTGACAATCAATACATAACTCAGCACAGTTAAACATCAAAAAAAAGTCTAGTCTAAAATTGTCACTAAACTGGAATTTTCTGTAGTGTATTTAATAACAAAATTCCTGTTAAACTTGCAATAGCAATGTTATTCCAAAAGAATTTTTAGCTTTGAGGAATGTTGTTGTTTACAATAGATTCAATGTCAATGCATTTTCTTCTTGTTATACAAGGTTTTGTTACCTTTTACATTTAGAATGAGGAAGCGTTATCAGTGACAGAGAAGAAATCTGTCAGCATTAATTAGTTCCCCAAAAAACAGCTCACTCATATGGCTTAAAGGGGTAGGATTGGTTCCCACCCTTCCCTTTCCAATTCTGAAAGCAGGAGGTTTACTGCTTACAGTATGCACAGAGCATGGGTCTCCAAAACCATGCAGCAGAACACTACTAAAAAAAGCCACATAAAAGTTAATTCTGAATGCAACTATTGCCTCTTCTACATAACTGCATTACATACTTACTCAAAAAAAGCCACAAGGAATACAGCAAGATGATACATACCATAACATAAAATCTTTCACTAACTCCTGCTTTTTCTAAGGACTTCAGTACACCATATTCCCGTAGAGCAGAAATAATAAACAGCAATAGGTACCATTTACTGTTACCTACTTTCCATGTAACATTCCATAAAAGCCACGTCACAGAAAAAATTCAGTTGTCTGCTCCTGCCAGCCTTGCAGCATACAGACCACACTTTGTCATCCTATGACCTCAAAAACAAGGCTGGAAAAGACTGTACTAGCAAGTTTACAGTTAAGTCGGGTTAATTAAGAGCCTGTCAGAAAAGGAATGCTTACCACATAAAGTAGCAAGTAAAAAAAAAGCCTAATGTGGGTTAATTTAACATTCATACAAAAATAAAGCCTCACAGTATCACAAAAAAAACTGACTCCAGCAACTGCACACAGTTTACCATAGGGGCTGGCCAGAAAAGTTATAAATTCAGCTGCAAGCTGAGATGTCTAAGAGTCTGACTGTAAGAGACAATTTCAAGCATCACTAGTGTAAAATTTAATCTGCACCCTTGTCAACAGCTATTACCTTCGCAGCAAAAGCTACTTTCTATCAACTCATCAGCTGTCACAGTTTGGATAGCCTGGTGTACACTCTGACTGCTAGAACTAACCACAGATTATTCTAATTGGGGATTACAAGATGTTAGATGTGGATTTTTTCCAAAACAGAGCACACAGACAGATCAGAAAATCAGAACAGCCACAAAAACAAAGATGTCATAAAAAGCAAGCAAGTTTGCCTGCCCTCGTTTCACTGATTTTGTTCAAGCCTTCTTCCTTCCTATGTTGAAGTACAGCAAACCTGAAGTTTCCCCTGTACCTCCAGATTCTAACCTGAAGGTAAGAGTATTACAAGTAAAACTAAGAAAAATCATTAAAAAAACCAAACCTTGGAAAAAGCAATTAATCTGTATCAGTAGAAAATCTGACTGTTTCACTGTATTTAGTCAAATTTTAAAGTTTCTTAGGTTCCTACAAACTTAAATTACACATTTACAAGCTATGTCCTGAACAGTTTTTAAAACATGACTAAGAAACAAAAGAGCTCACCATTAGCCAGTAAGCACACTTTGTATCATCACCACTAGAAAACTGTTGAACAAAAGAAAGCTAAGACTAGCCAAAAGTTTCTAAGTACACAGCCTTTCAAAGCTCTACTGATAACATACATACAGTCCAATTCCTAAGCAACACTTCTAATTCTCAAATTATGATTCTCTGTGAGATGATGTCTCACCAAGAAAGGAAAGCAATTTACAGTGAGAACTGACAGACAAGCATTCTTTGAGAAAAAAGTTCATGTCAGAACATCTCTCCTTCAAGCCAGAACACCCAGTCTCAGAAAAGGACTGTACTGCCCCTCACAGTATCCTTCTGGATATGTTGTCCAACTGTGGCATGGGCAGGTTCATGGTGCCCTGGCTGAAAAACTGCCTGAAGGACTAGAGGAAGTGAATAAAAAATATACATTTCTCCCAACTGCAAAAAGTAAGTAAAAAAAGACAGGTAGTACTTTTACACTTACTATGAGACCTCTCCAAGAAAAGCATGAACTTTTCTTTCAATAAAAAGGTACATCCAACTCCTATCTGCATAAAAAAAAATAAGCCTGCTAATTAGTTACTCTGCATAGAATTTTTTTTACATATAGCTTGTGTAACCAAAAAACTATAAACATAAAAAACCCACTATAGTTACCTCAGGTGGTGGTTCTTGGTCATGCTTCCAAGATGCATCCGAACCTTTCTCGCTAAAAAACACCAAAAAAAACAAATAAACAACCCCAAACACAAATCAGACAATCCACATGAAGGAAGGGTAATACTTTCAAGGTATCAGATCTTGTACACCAAGAAGTGTCTGTTTCCAGAGAGGCATTTGTTTCTTAGCATTATATCTAAATAAATGAATAGGCGCCGCGCTCAGACGGCGGCCGGGTCGCGCCACGCTAAGGAGACACGCTGCTGCTTCTGTGGAGAACGCACACAGGATCACTCTCGAGGAGAAAAGACAACGCAGAAAGAATCGTGTCTTGCCGACACCATCCAAGGAGTCTTTCTGCTGTGCCTTTTGCAACCCGACTTGTCTATCTCGCATTGGCCTCTTTAGCCACCAACGTGCTTGTAGCAAATGTGGGTAGAGCCCTTCCCAAATCTTCATTCACAAAGCCTAGCCATGATGATCTAAATGAATAGTAATGTATATGTTAACTTACTACTTCAGTTGAAAAATCTTCCTGCTTTGAGTGATGACTAAGCATCTCATACAGCCAATATTAAGCTTTGATCAATATTCTTTTAACACATCCTTTTGAACCCAAATTGTTTGGAATCTGAATTGAGGCAGTTCACTGCAATGACTGCCTGCAAAATTTAAACCTTTTAATTTCACACAGCTTATCTCACTCTCCCAAGGCAACCTTGCCCATTTCAGCAAAACACAAACCACTTTTCATACCACAAAGAACTTAGTAATCTTCTTTAAAGAACAATATAGTACTTTTTTGACTTCCACAGTCAAGATATTTCTGAAGTAAGATCTGGAAGTCTAACAAAAGGTGACTCAGAGGAATCATGAACATAAGCTTATCTATTTTTAGCAACAAATTGTTTTGCATTCAGTAAGTTTTACACTACACTTTACTTTTCCATAAAGTGTAAGGCTTATTCATAGCACTTCAACTTTGCACAATGCAAGCAGATTGCATTTCAGATTTCATAAAAAGCTTCAAACTTAATGTTTCTTTCAGATCTTTATCTTTCATTTTCAAAGTACCATCACAGTTTTCAGTAGCAGTTTTAAAACTTTAAGCCTTTAATACTCCACAATCTGGTGTGTATACCGTCAAACTAATAAAAAGCAGATAATAAAAATTATTGGTCATCAAATTTACAATCTGCTAAGGTCCAAAAGCCTTCTTGTGAAGCACTGACCAAAGCTCAACTTTTCTACTATCAGTGCCATCTTGGCTCCTTCAGACAGACATTACAGCACAGGTCCGAAATCAGAAAATTTTTATCCATTTTTAATGACACCTACTTTGTGAAAAGGCATGTTCAACAAATAGTACCAAATGCCTCATAAGAGCTTAAGAAATTATAGTGATGAAGCCCAGAAATAAAATAGTTTCAGTGAAATGTAACTTTAGTCAAATGATTCAGAAATTATGGGTCATGTCAGACTACACAGGTGTTCACATTGCTCATTTTAATCGAGGCAAGAAGCAATGTCTGATGCACTGCTCAGCTGTGCTAGTAAGCCACAGTCTGAAATATCTTGCCTAGTTTTCAATTTTTGCCACGTATGACAACGAAGTACTACCAAAAGACAAATGGTTTCCAAAACTTTTTCCAAAGCATGCAACAGACTAAAACATGAGTCTCCCATCTCAGATGCTGAGTACAGTACACAGTTATTGATGCAGCAAGCAGATGACTAAAGTCTGTGCAGTTACCGAGCTAAGCAACAAAGTTTAATAGTGCAAATCAAAGACCAGCTGGCATCAAAATGCTGCAGAAAAACAAACAAGCATCAGAGCAAGAAACTGATCTATTTTTGGCCTCACTGAAAGGAAAAAAATATGTTTGTTGCTCACACAGAAATGAGAAATTAAAAAAAAAAAAAAAGAGTCCTGCAGGCCTGGCCACACATGCCTGACTAAGGAAAAAATCATTCAGTATGAATATGGGCAGAGTTGTAATGACTGCAGACAACTAACCAACCCAAGTCAGATGAGAAACTGAGAATCCTGACAAACAGAAACTAAGCCACCTTTATGACAAAGGATTTTAACCTATATATATAAAATTATTCATCAATAATTAGAACATTAATATCTAGTTGTCATTTATTATGCTTTATTTCTTTGTCTGTGTCTTTGAATACACTTCCCTTTAAACGGCATCAAGTCCTATTCATACATGCTGCTTTCCTCAGGCAGGCTGGGATGCACAAACACTACTGAGGAATTTCTGAGCATCATACTACACTGGCACTCAAATCCCTCCTCTTTCACAAATTTACAGTAGGTAATTTTCATCTAGAATTTTTATACTCCAACTTTTTAATAGTTTTATTGATAAACAGATTTCAATTCTGGCCTAGTAACATGAACTAAAAATAGTAAATAACAACAAAGTTGTTCAGAATGCCAACAAGTTTATTATCAGTTCTGGAACTAAACAAGAATCCAAAGAACAACAATATGTGGACAGTTCAGCTTGCAAAACTGTTTTATGTATATGTGTGTGAGGGGGCATGGGGGAATTATCAATGAAATTTTTTCTGGTTATGATATTTTATGTAACACAGCAGTATAAAAAAAAGTAAACTGAATATATTAAATTCAACAAGAAGCTGAACTTTAGTAATTATAACACTTTGAAAGCTTGCAGTTTACAGCTACTCTCTACTGTTCTGAAAGGCAAAACAGTACAATCTTGTAATTACAACATGGTTGAGAATATCTAAAGGAAATAAACAGTTTAGTATCAATCTCACCCAAGACCAAACTTTAATCCAGTATTTTTAGCTAGATTAAAAAACACATGATAATCAGATTAGAAAAGAAATCAGACTCACTTTTGTAGTTTCTCTGCAAATATATACTGGGTGAAGTCCTCCACTGATGGAGCAAAATACATGCTATCTTGCACATTAATCCCTTTTTCTTTGATATGCTCAGAGCTGTTAAATCTTAACACATAAAAAGGATGTACGACGGGACCAAATATCTCAAATATCTGAAAGAAAAAAAATTAAAATGCTTAAATAAATCACCAAGAATAGATAGCTAATTTCATTGTAGAAAATGTGGCATCAAATAAAGTTCCTTTCATGCTTCAGTTTTATTACCAAAATTTTGTTTGACAGTATACTTCCCCAGCTAATTTCCACATTTGTTATAATGTGGAAAAGTAAGTTCTCACATCCTTAGTAATCCTTCCTTTTGTCAAATCTCTATTCTTCTGTGTCCATTTTGCTTTCAAATCTCTTACACCTGGAATAATCTCCTGATCATTTTTTCCTCAAAGGTCATCTTTTCAAGATGCCTTTACGTCAGTTACCACTTGTTCCCCAATTCCAGGGAGAGCAGAGAATTCTGCCATGTTGTACAGAACATCCACAATTCAGGCTGAGTTTGTTTCACTCCCATCTAGCATTCAGGGATATTGTAGTAGTAACTATTGTAGATGATGGCTTTCCTTTCACAGAAAATATAGAAAATTCAATGCAACACCCCTCTCAGCAAACATTCTTCACTGGCCTTAAACCAGTACAGCAGAGCACAAGCTGTAAACATTCCCCATTTTTCATGACACTTCACTCTAACCTTCGCCTTTATCTGGCAGTAAGAGAGTACAGCCTGTTATTCCAAGACATCATACATCTGAAAGCAACCCCTACCTCTCCACAAGCACCCTCATCAAATACTGGGAATTCACTAGACATTATAATTCTGTAAGGATGCAATGAATTCCAGGTTAGGAATTCTTGAGATTAAAAAAGTGGTTGAATATAGCAAGAGTCAAAAGCATAAAGCAAAACTATATATCAAGGAAACATTATCTTTCATTTAATCAATTTCAACTCTACTTTTTGGAGCACTAAAGAATACTTTTAATAAAAGGCTTTTACTTTACACACACCTTTCCTGCTGCTTGCCGATCTTCTTTAAAAATTACGCTCTCCTCATTTACTGGAGGTAGGCCTCTCAGTGATTCAATTATTACTAAAATGGAAAGAAAAAGATCAATTAGAACTTTATGTTTCAATAGCATGTAGTTAATTGTACAAAAAACAAACCACGCCATTATTCGTCTACTAAAGTTCATAGCGCTGCAATCGAAAATTCTTGCACACACACGAAACTACTTAAAATCATACATCCCTTCTCCAGTGATATATGAATGGTAAAATTTACAATGTTTACATAATTATTTTTCTCTGGTGTAAAGAAGTAAAAGAGACCAGATGACAGGTACAAAAGAGAAGTCTCAGATATGTGTGTGCAAGATATCTGTTGCATTTACCCAGGATGTTTCATCATTAAATGCATAGCAGAAATAATCTGGGGTTTTTCTGAGTGCAGATGCAGGTATATATTGTGCCTTTGTATTCCAAATAAAATTCTCCTCAGAAAAAAGAATGGAGACTGCTGTTCACTATAGCTTTCCCTAGTAAGTCCTAAGAATCAGAACAAGAACACACAAGTTGTATGGCAGTTCATTCACAGCAGCAACTGATGATGTTTACGTATGCACATACACAACCTGAAATACATTTCTGCAATTTAACGTCATATAAGTCTCATACTACTAACCAATGACTAATGATGGTATGAATAGTCAGAGCAAGCACGTCACTTTAGTAGCTCAAAATATGAAATCTTAACGCTTAGTGGATTTAAACACTTATAAATGGACACAGAGGCATGTTCTTTCTTCATTAAATACATGATCTGATATACAGGCTTTTTAGGTTTTCCAGATTCTGAGATATAATTCTTATTCTTTACTGAAATCTTTATAGTAGATCACTCTTCTTTGGTAGTAGTCTGCATTTGTTGCTTTAGTCTACAGAAATACCAGGTCTTCCTTTACATTCAGGAGGAACTGTGCTTAAAGCTGTCAATGTAAAGGCCTAGCAGCATTACATTCAAAAATTCTGATTCTGAAGGTAAACTTCTCTACCTCTAAAACAACAGAATGCTCACATAAGCCTTCTCAATGCCTCCCAATCAGCAAATAAGGTCACTCAAGTGTTTAGTGCCACTCAGACTCTATCAAAAACTAACAAGATTATCACTGCTAAACTTACACGACAGGACTTAAAATGTCATCAAGCTAAAAGTCAAGTTTTGCTATAATTGCAATCTGTAAAAACCTTTGAACACGTCAAACTAGTATGTGACAATGCTAAGGCTTAGTAGTTCACTGAATTTCAAGAGAATTTGGGCAATCAATTTCTTTTGTGCCTACCTGCAAGATAAAATACACAGTGAAAGAACTCAATGTGTTGTTTAAACCTCATGAGTAAAAAAAAATCCAACAAAAAAAAACAACCCAAGAAACAAAACACATACACACAAAAAAAAAACCCTCAAAACAAAACAAAAAAACCAGATACCAAAAAGTCTTGAGAATGTTCTCACCTTGATTCATCAGACAGTCCTCAGTAGGCTACAGAAAATATTCTAAAAATCTAAGTCATGCCAGTCCCATGAAACCTAGGAGAAGCAGTATCACCTATAGCCTATCAGACTTACAGTTTCCCCTACCCCAACCCACCCTAAATCCTCAGCTTCTTCTCTTGCAGGGCCCAAAGTGCAGCGGTAGGGCAGGTTTCTCATATACACCAAAGCTGTTTACTTTCTAGGCTATAACTCACACAGCGAATATTTCTCTTCTCTTTAAGTACCTTGAAGCAAAACACAGCAAAAGTTTTGGAAAATTCTGATACACTGAGCAGAAGTTCACAGAAAGTACTGTCATCTTGCTTTTAGCTAGAGCAGAGCAAGCATGAACCTATACTGTTCTAGCCTCAAATTTACCTCACAGTATCAAATACCAAACTTAAAAGTATCACTCACTGCAGACTGATGAACCTGGAAGCTTGCTAAGGAGAACAGCAGAGACTTCTGAGATACATCAAAGAGAATGAAAAAGTTCAGAATGCTGATTGTTGCGCCAGAACAGTATTTGTTGTTTCCAAATGAGACCTCAATTTCCCTCACCCTAGATACAAACCTGATATACAGAGGTATCAATCCAGTTTAAAAAATAAAAAAACCTGGTATACAGAGGTATTAATCTATTTCAAAAATCAAAAAACAACCCCCAATTAGCTGGCAGAGTCCCTAATATGGCCACAAATCAATTGAAATTGAGGCCACTCAGACACCTGTTTACAGAAGAACTGAAAAGAAGCAAAAATATGTAGAATGAGAAGTCATAAAGCAAGGTAGTAAAAGCAGGAAAATAATCACAGATATCCTGGAGGTTTATGGCATTCTTACGGCTTTAATTCATTATGATTATTAGCTTGTATTCTAACTTTCACCAACAAATCTAAATTCAACACTTCATATATTTTCATTACATAAAGTAGGATGCAGACTGAAGAATTCACCTACTAGTTAGTAAACTGACAGGATTTTAAAAGATTATACGCACCAGTGAGGACTAAAATTAAAGACAGTTTTCAAAACTGAAGTCTTTAAAACAGGTTTGTTTATACCTTCACATATTAGACCAAAAATAAGAATAATAGCAATTATGATTCAACTTTTTTCTTAAACTTGTTTTCAAACTACCATTTTAGCTGAAGACAACCTTCTTGAAGTCCCCGTTATTATCAATAAGCAAGAAAGGGCAGAGTAGAACAAAAAACCTGATTACTACCTTCCATACCCTCAAAGCAGCTTCCTGCAAATGAATGAAATTAAATTTAACTCTAAACTAACACCACTAATAAAAATACTGTAAAAGAATTGCCTGTATTACCTGAAGTCTTTTACGATAGAAGAAAAATTAATAGCAAAGGCTATTTGCTTTCTTTTGTACTTCATTTAACATAAATACTTTAACTTCAAAATTGAATTTAATTTCTAATTTTCATAAGCAAATTGCTTTGAAAGCAGTTCAAGTGGAACAGAACACCTGAAATAGCTTAAATACAAGAATACTATGGCTGTTTTAATAATATCAGCTTCAGCAAAACTTTGATTTCATATACCAAATACTGAGGTTCCATGCAGATCAGAAAAGATCCCTGAATGTCTATTGCCTGCAGTTAAGCTTACATTTATTGTGTATCTCAATCCCTTTAAGTTTACCCTCCAGCACCTATAAATCATGTTAGTCATACTATCCTGTGACTGCTGACATGGGCAGCTTTCATTCGGTCAAGGTACCAGAAGCAGGATGAATAAAGATAAAAATAAATAAAAAGAACCTGCACCACTAAAGAAACAAGTCCTTTTCCTGTCCTTGTATATTAACAAGCAAGCACTTGGGACTGCATCGTACCGCATCTGTGCTTTCAGTTACACAACTCCTATATGTTCAGAGACAATTCAAATATAGCCCATACCACTGGAAGATTTTCTTTAAAATACAATAACTGTTACCAGAATCAATATAAAAATCATTAAATACACTGTGGAAAAAAGGCTTTCTAATGAAAAAAGTAAACGTGAAAGTCACATAGAAACACAAGCATAGTAGTCCTAGTATCACGTAAGCCAACTAGAAGGTAATTCAACACAAATGTCATTTGCTAGTCTGAGTTCTCATTCAGCAACCCACTAACACCACAGATCCAACACTGCAGTACTGATACTTTGCAGGAACAGTTAAGTACACAATTAACGCAGAGCTATACAGAAATTACATTAATTAAAACCAAAGCAAATATATATTTCCTACCTAGCTGCTCGATAATGCCGGACACTGTCCCAAAGAGCTTCAGTTCAACGTTATCCGGTAGAATTATTGATAAGTCTTCAACAGGAGGTAGTTCCTGAAAACATCAAGTCAAAGTTCAGAATATAATATCACACCAAGACATTCATCACTTCATCACTGCAGCAATTTGACAATTGTGAAAAATCTCCTAGCATTCCGAAGATTTTATTTAAAAAAATCTAGTTTGATTTGCCCCTCTCAGAATCATCCCAAATGAACTTCTCCTGGGGGAATGCCACTTTTGAGGACACCTTTCCTACAGAGACACTTCTCTACATATTTCCATTACAACTGAAGTAGAAGTCAATTTTATTTAACCCGAGAAAGCCAACAACTGACAGGCATTTCATTCAATTTTTTGAACTTTCAAGTTAGATAAATTTAGCTCAATGTACAACACAATGATTAATCAGTAATCAAAAAATAAGACAACTTGCAATTATATTCAATGCATGGTAGAAGAAAAATGTACACAGCAAGAGACAATACAGCATGAAATACAACAGATGTGTATCATCTGATTTGGCAAAACAGTTATCTGTCCATTTATATCATGACTTGGACCATTACAGAAGATGTAAAGATCAAAACAACCTATACAAAGAAAATTAATTTTAGCTAAAAGTTGCATTTGTTACCAGAGGATAATCAGAGAACGCTTTCGGAAAAAAAAAAAGAGCCTAACTTCAGATACAAAAACGAGTACTACACAATATTCAAATTAAACTTTTTCCTCAAATGTAAGGATCAAAATCTACTATCAAAGGCTGATTAACACTGAACTCATCATCTAACTCTGACTTACTCATAAACTAAGATGTGTATGTATATACTATACTGCTGTGAATTCAATATGAACTATACAGAATACAAAGCAACTAGAGTAAGCATTATTTTCAAATTCAACATCTTGTGAATTCAGAGGTAGAGTCCTAATCTTAGCAGTAAACTGCACTTTCAAAGGCCACTACCAGAAACAGAAGAGAAGAATCCTAATCTGTTTTATCAAAACTTCACCTAATAATCTTCACTCTAACAAAACTGCTTGGCAAAGGCATATGGAGCAACTCAAAGATAAATAAGGTCAACATTTTCCCAGATGTTATAGTACATAATTAAGCTCCAGATATGTATTCACATAGAAACACCACAATCTTCTACATGCCAGTGAGTTTTCCAACATTAAATCAATTTCACTGCTAAGACTTAACTGAGTCACTTTTGTGAAAGCAATTCAAAGGCCAAAGACAAGCAGAAAGGAAGTTATAATTTTGATCCTAAATCTCAAAATGGTAAACTGTACCTTCTGCCATACTATAAGCAATATCTGCCAATCCTATACTTCAAAGCAAGAAGTTTCTGAAATAGTTCCTTAATATATGCACCCAAAAAATAAGAGAAGTTACTAACTGTGGTAGTTTTGGCTGGGGTAAAGTCATTTTTCTTCACAGTAGCTGGTATGCGGCTGTGTTCTGGATTTGTGCTGGAAACAGTGCTGATAATACAGAAATGGTATTGCTGAGCAGTGCTCACACAGCATAAAGGTCTTTTCTGCTTCTCATACCACCCCATCAGCAAGGAGGCTGGGGGTATAAAAGAGATGGGAGGGGACACAGCCAGGACAGCTGACTTGCAGCGACTAAAGGGATATTCCATACCATATGGCATCATGCTCAGGATATAAATCTGGGGGAAGAAGGAGGAAGAGGAGGACATTTGGAGTGATGGTGTTTGTATACCCAAGTAACTGCTGCATGTGACGGAGTCCAGCTTTCCTGGGCATGGTTGAACCCCTGCCTGTCCATGGGAAGTGGTGAATTAATTTCTTGTTTTGCTTTGTTTGTGTGTGTGCCTATTTCTTTACATATTAAACTGTCTCTAGCTCAGCCCAAGAGTTTTCTTTTTTACTCTTTTGATTCTATCCCCCATCTTGACGTAGTAGGAGTGACTGAAAAACAGATACTTTAGGTTGGCTTAGTAGAGAAGGTTTAAAAGATACCACATTGTACTTACGTCAATAGGTAATTCATCTTTTGTTTTAACACAGTAAGATCTGTTACCCTTCTCATATGGATGATCGTCTTCATCAGATACTAGTGAAGATACAGAGGAGGATGTAGTTGATGAACTATCTGAATCCGTATCACTGAATAACAAAGATGGGAGTTAGAATACTGACTTCTCAAAGTCACTGCTCTTGTACAATCCCAACATTAGAATAATGCTAAGTGAAAGGCAAGAAAATACTTATTGTAAGCAATGCATCCTGCAAGATGAAGGGGAAAAAAATTCTAATTTTTGTAAATAAAAGGGATTAGTTTCATAATTCATGGCCTGCCCAAATCCCCTAGTACATATTCACACAGATTAGTAATTCAGTATTTCACGCTGATATATGAGTAAGAGACGCTTATTTTCTTAGACTCGTTATATTTCAAGTAAAGAGCTCACTAAGAAACCAGTCCTTATTCATGTCAACATGTTGCTTTTAGCAGAGATAAATAAAATTAAAAAAATGCTCCCTTCTACATTCTTGTAATACCACAGTCTCCTTCACAAGTAAATGGATAGCTTTCAATTATCTGTTGTTGCGTTCTTTAGTCCAAAAAATGCTCATAGTAATTACAAAAAAATAAGAGCACTTTCCCAAATAAACCTTTTGAAAAAGCCAAATACGGGCCTCCTGGAACGAAATCTATATAGGAGAAAGAAAAAAAAAAATCATGGGGGGAAAAAAAAAAATCAGTCAGACTACCAGAGACCAATCAGGGGAAGAAGTTAAAAAAAAAGGCAAAACAAAGGTAAAGATACATTCAGACAGCTAAGTTAAAGCTATCAAGATTTTATCTTTAATGTTCATCAGTGCAGCAGGTTCTCGAAGTAAAAAACAGTACATATAGGTGAAGCCCCTGGAAGTCAGGAATTTCACTCTCCATCACTTAATGATATTCAAGTAAAACTATGAACCAACTAAAGTCAAAGTTTAACCAATTAATTATTAATGAAGTTTTGTATCTTTAAGAGGAGATTTTTAAGAGTTTACTTCAGCTTCCATTAGTTAAAAGGAGCACATACCAATCGTGCTGTACTGGCCCAAGAAGAAAACACGAAACTGTCAAAGTGTGCAGGTTTCTAACACTGCAAGAGAGCCCACACCTAAGTAAAGTTACCTCTCATCAAATATACTGAACATCGAAGCACTGACACAAGCAGAAGACGGAATGTTTTATAAAAAAATCATACAGACTGAGAATCAGTTTTTGCAATGAGATGCCAACATGAGAGCACGAGGTCCGGTCGGCAGACTCTTCACTTGAAACCCTCCGTTCAGGCTCTTTCAGCAGTAACACCGCAAGTGTTGCCCCCGGTGCCGCAGGAGCGCTCCCTAGGGAGTACGTCCAGCCAGGCACTCGCACGGGCACGCGTGGCCCAAGGCGCTCCACAGGCCGCCACTTAAACTCACGTTTCCATTAAATCAAACACCCTTACAGGCACTGTTCTGGAGTCCTGATGCATCGGTACGTCTCCCAGCAAAATATAATAGAAAATGCCGTCTTTAACGGGAAAGGCAGCGCTACAGACGCTGAAACACGGGGGAAGGGGGAGGGCTCGGACACCGGGCTCTGGAGCGCTCAGACACAGCACCAGCGGCCTGGCCTAAAAGAGCGGGGAGCCCCAGGGCTGAACGCACCTGTCCGAGTCCGAGGAGGGCCCAGCGGCAGCGGGCGTGCTGAGCCGAGTGGTGACGGGCGTCCCGCAGGCGACGGCGACGGGGCGCCTCGGCCGGGCAGCGGGCCTGGCTTCCCACGCCCTCCGGAGGCCGCTGCGTCCTCCGTGCCCGCCGGCCAGCCCCCGCCGGCGCCGTGCCGCCGTGCCGGGCTCGAACGCCAGCCTCTCCAGCTTCTCCACGACCTCCAGCTGCGCCTCGCATCCCGCCCCGCGCACCAACCGCGCCACGCGGACCGCGGCCCCGCCCCCGCCGCGCGCCACTTCCGCCCGCGCGTGCGTCAAGGGCTGAGGGGAGGGGCGGCGAGTGGGGATTGTGGTCGTTGTTGTTGGAGTCGTGTTTTAATGGTCCGTGAGCTCTGTGGGTAATTTAAACTGAACGCCGAAGTTTTGTGGTTATGAGGCTTGCTTGATAGACGAAGCTAGAGGTCGTAGCTGCTCTTTGTTGAGGACCTCCTGGGTTGGATTAGTTTTGGTATTTTATAAGTGTGCTGAAGATTCATGTAATTAAAGCTAAAAGAATAAAAATTAAAAGCTGTATAATATCAAATTACTATAGTAATAGTAGTTTGTAGTACCCTGATAGCGACGACATAATAATAGTTACTGTATAATATGTGGTGAACCTATAATAATGCCAAGCTCTCCAAAATCTAACCACATCCTTCACCTAGACATAAATGTCTGTTTATGTTCTATGTTCACCATAAATACAGGATCCAGCATACATAGTGTCTTGTCCTGTAGGAGGGAAGGGAGGAATTCCCCCTGTCACTCCCCAACCTCTGCGTGCTGGCAGTCTTAAAAGTTCTTCATGAGAGTAACACAGGAGAAATAACACCATGTCTTCTCTTGAACATGACTTATCCATGGGAAATCCCAAAAGATATACAAAAGACAAGCAACATCAGGAGATGACTGTGACGGTGAGCCTACAAACTAGCTTCTTTAACCCAGACTCCAAAGTGCAACCTGACAACTGTGCTCCTGTGCCAACACTGTGTTCCTGACCACCACAGAGCTTCGCCAGACTGTCCTTTAGACAGGCTTCCAAATGAAGAGCCAGGCTGTCTTCACTACCAGGCAACAACAGTGAGCAGCAGCATGCAGTATAGGCCTGACGGGGAACCCCATAAATAAATACATGAAAAAGTTACATGGGATAATGCTGAAAGTGCCAAAGACAACTGGGACTTGAATATCTGATGAGATCAGAGGAGAGAATGATATGTTTTCCATATAATAAACTTCCCCTTCAACTCTGAGAGAACCATGTGCCCCACAGCTCAAAGGGCACTCAAAACATTTCATTCTTGTCTGGAAGGTCCAGACTATGTTAAACAAACAATCACAAGTGCTTCACTAGTACCTCACGCAGGCTGAAGGGAGCATCTGAAGGACAAAGGTGTTGTTCTCTTGTTGTTCCATTCTTCATTTCCAACATGACACAGGAGATGCAACCAGCAGAATTTATTTAGTAGGAAAATTATACATATCCAAATATGTATATAATAGAATTCATCAATATGTTTTTACAATTATCTACAATTATGTATAGGTCAAGCAGAATGGGCACATTATGGGCATTTGGTTGCTTTTGTGTTGTCATAAGTGAGGAGCTTTTATAGGCTGTATGTGTAAACAGCAGCAGTAAACACTTACTGCACAGTTACATGGAACACCTTGGTTAGGAATCATCTTCTCTCCAGTGATGGCATTGGGATCCTGAAGTGAGGGTACATGGGAAGCGTGGTCTGAGTATTACTGCCCTGTAGTGCAAGCTCTTTAACACAAGGGATATTTAGCAATTCATGCAATTAAGTGTCGACAACAATTAGATGTCAATTGCACAGAGATTAAAGATTGTATGATCATAAAAGTGGTTAATATTGAATCTCATTTGCAAATATATTTTAATCTCCAGTGAAGTGACAGAAATTATAAATATATTCAACTAAAGAATGAGTAGAGGGAGAATCCTGCTAAAACCCAGTCCTGCAAAAACAGATTCTGCAAACCCAGGTTTCATTTTAAAACTAAGCAAGGAGAGTTTATTATTAGTAGGTATTTTATTAGGGTTTTATTAGGGTTTTTTTTGGTCAGAGTTGGGACTTGAGATACACCTGAAATGTACCACAATATAAGGTCTGTCAGTTTCTGTGAGAAAGTTAATCACTGTGATGGGGAGAGAATAATTTCCCCAAAGCAGACAAAGTCCTTATATCTACCAAATCCTTTCCTAACAAATGGTAGAATAATTGATGCCATAACGTAGGATGGATTAGTTGAATGAAAATTAATTCTACTTGCTAAATATAAGTCTCTTATAAATGTAAAAGCGTATTCAACTCCCTACTTTGCACTTATGTAAGTAAAATTCTTCAACTGTCTCATGAATCATGTCTTCCATGCTTTTTAAAGGATTTTTGTGTTTTGTAGCTGTACTGTAGCACCTAGATTGTGTTTTGACAGTTTCCTCTGTGTTTGTGCAGAACTGGCAGCATCTTTCAAACAAAAAGATATTTTGTTTCATCTGAATACTGCAGCTTAGCCTTTAACATATAACATTTCTCTTAGAATGAGGATATTGAAAGGCTTGATGCATAGTAAACGTCATCTATTCAGCCAGGGCATTTGTAAGTAACCTGCAACGTAACAACACAGGCACGAAGATGTTCTAAAAAAGGAAAAGAATCATTTCATAGATCAACACTTGAATCACAGTAGTTCCAGTGCGTGTTTTCACAGTCTGAGCTGGTAAGAAATGTCACTGCTGGGACTGGAATCCAGGTCATCTGTCAAGGCTAGGATAAAAGTGATTGTAAGCCTGTTTTCTGCCTCCAATTCTTTGATGAAGCTCTCTGGAGTTGTTATTTTCTACATTTATTTTTTCTATTCCTGCTGCTAAGACAGGTGTGTATAATTGTTCCCATAGTACCTTTAAAGCTGAAATGATAGCACTCAAACTATTATTGCAATGCTTTATTGAACTTCTTTGGATGCAATAAAGGAATCTGTTGAGAAACAGTTTCGTCATGATATCTCTCCTGAACTTGAATGTGGAAAATCGCTTGGGGATTTCAGTGTGCTGCTTAAATTATGTTTTTAGAGGAAAAATCATGAATAAAAAAGGAAGTCTTGTTTCTTAATATATTTGAATTATGAAAACAAATACTATTGTGACATTTATATGTCACAGTATTTTCATATTGTGCTTTCTAAACACCTGGTAGAGCTTAACTGCAAGTAGGTCCAATTTGAGTCTCAGGCTTAGACAATGGATTATATTTAAAGGATTTAGCAGCACTTAATCATTGAATAATTTAACATTTACAAAGGGATTCAATGGGATTAACTACAGTCACAACAGTGACTTAATTATGGATCTGAAATGGCAACATTCATAGTATGCTTGCTATGGGGTATTTAAATCAATTCACACATACACGCACATGGACACAAAGATAGATAGATAGATAGATAGATAGATAGATAGATAGATAGATAGATAGATAGAAAAATATATCTAAATATGCAAAGGTGTAGCTGTTAAATCTTCTTGAGTCCCATGAAATACTGTTGTGGTTTAACCTAACCTAGCAACAAAGTACCATGCATCTTCTCACTCACTCCCTTTCCACCCTGGCCCTCATGTAATGGGGAGGAGAATCTGTAAAGAAAAGAAAAAAATCATAGGTTGAGATAAGATAAAAAACCAAAGTGATGCGCAGTACAGTTTCTCACCCCCTGCTGACTGATGCCCATCCTGTCCCAAAACAGTGATCAGCCCCTTCCAGCTAAACTCCACCAGTTTATAAACTGGGCTTGGCACTATATGGTATGGAATACCCCTTTGGCCAGGTCAGGTCATCTGTCCCAGCTATGCTCCCTCACGGCTCCTTGTGTACCTCCTCACTGGCAGAGCATGAGACACTGAAAAGTCCTTGATTTAGGGTAAGGGCTACTGAGCAACTACCAAAACATCAGTGTGTTATCAACACACTGTCATAGTAAATCCAAAACACAGCACTGTGCTAGCTACTAGGAAAATAAACTCTGTTCCAGCCAAAACCAGGACAAATAGACACTTTAAATGTCTTAGCATTTCTCAATGGTCAAGAGTCGAGCCTCGAGAATATCAGCCCAGGCACTGTCGTCAGCTTCCGGGGATGATTCTCCCATGATCGCAAACTTGAGAGTTCATGGGCTCTGAGAGGGAGATGCTGGCTGCAGTCTAGGAGAGCTCAAAGGGCCTCCCTTAGGACAAATATTTATAGGGTTGCAAGATGATTAGCTTTAGTCGTCAGTCTGTTTCTATCCTGGTTGCAATCCAAGTCAGTAATTACTGGAATTTTTCAAAAGTCCAGTAACGGTTGTACCATTCCACTGAGACTACAATTCATTTAAGGAGTATTCTGAGGTTCTCAGGCAATGACAGAATATCTCCCATTCCCGTCCTTTGTCAGGCAACAAGAGTTCCTGGTACAGACAGTGTCACCCTCAGCCATGCAAGAGTTCCTGCTATGGTCAAGGGGTGCTTCACCAGTCAACTCATTACACAAAGGCCAAGGCCTAACAGGAATTCCTTTGCCTGAAGCTGGCAAACGTTGTCCTGATTTTCAAGAAGGGCAAGAAGAAGGACCCTGGAAACTTCAGACTTGTCAGTCTCACTTCAGTGACTGGTAAAACTATGGAGAAGATTATTCTGGGAGGTATTGAAAAACACCTGAAGGACAATGCAGTCATGCATGGATCACAGCCAGCACAGCTTCTGGAGAAAGTCCTGCTTGACAAACTTGTTTTCCATTTATGAGAAGGTAACCCCCCCAACTGACCAAGAAAAGAAAGTTGATGTAATCTTTTTTGATATCAGTAAAGCTTTCAATACTGTCTCTCACAGAATCCTTCTGGACAAACTGTCCAGCACACAGCTGGATAAACATATCATGTTGTGGGTGAGCAATTTGGCTCATGAGTTGGGTGCAAAGGATTGTAGTAAATGGGATAACATCAGGCTGTCACTGGTCATTAGTGGGATTCTGCAGAGTTCCATTTTAGGGTCAGTGCTCTTCAATGTCTTCATAAACGTTTCAGACCCAGGACTCGAAGGTATGCTAAGTTTGCCTGCGATACCAAACTGGGAGGAACCACTGACTCCCTCAAAGTCAGAGAGGTCCTGCAGAGATACCCAGACAAATTAGAGGGCTGGGCAATCACCAGCCATATGAAGTTTAAGAAAGACAAGTGCTGGATTCTGCACCTGGGATGGGGCAACCCTGTATGTACGTACAGACTGGGGAACAAGAAGCTGGAGAGCAGCGCCATGAAAAGGAATTTGGGGGTCCAGGCCAGTGGAAAGAGCCCTGGCAGCCAGGAGGGCCAACCATGTCCTGGGGGACATCAGGCAAAGCATCACTAGCCAGTCAAGGCTGGTGATTGTCCTGCTCTGCTCTGCACTGGTGCGGTCTGACCTTGAATATTGTGTGCAGTTTTGGGCACTGCAATACAAGAAAGATATGAAGCTACTAACCCTCCAAAGGAAGGCTACAAAGATGCTGAAGTACCTTGAGGGGAAACCTTATAACAAGCAGCTGAGATTCAGCCTGGAGAAGAGGAGACTGATGGGAGACCTCATCACAGTCTGTAGCTTCCTTGTGGGGGGAAGCAGAGGGGCAAGCACTGATCTCTTGTCCTAATGACTAGTGACAGGACTCAAGGGAATGGCATGAAATTGTGTCAGGAGAGGTTTAGGCTGGATATTAGGAAAAGGTTCTAGAGAGTGCTTGGCCACTGGAACAGGCTCCCCAGGGAAGTGGTCACAGCATCAAGCCTGTCAGAGTTCAAGAAGCGTCTGGACAATGGCCTCAGGCATATGGTGTGATTCTTTGGACTGTCCTGTGCAGGGCCAGGAGCTGGACTCAATGATCCTTGTGTGTCCCTTCTAACTCAGGTTGTTCTGTGGTTCTATGAGATTTTAGAGTGACCGAGAGGAGGAAGGGGAGTTGTACCGCAATAGGAACACTATGAGCTTATATTTGCAACAGCAGTTTTGAAACTACTACTCCTATCTCAGAGCATTTTTTTTCACTCATTGGCTGAACTATTGGAAGCTACGGTATTCGTGGTCAGGAGCAGTGGCAGGCAGAGGAAACCAGATGAACAGAATTTTCTATATCACCATTGCTAGTCATATTTCATTCCACCCAGATGAATCAATATTGTAGCTTGCACAGCTGAGATATCTGGTTCTGAAACAAGATTAAAATAGCTACAGTACAGAATGTTTTACTCATTTCAAAGCTTCAAATTATTTTACAGAGTTAAATTACACAAATTTCATAGTTCTTTCTTTGTAGAAGAAAAAATATGACTTATAGGAAAAAAAACTTTTTCCCCAAAATACATTTCTAAATATGGAAAAAATATATAACTTTTATCCTTTAGTACCATATTCTTATTTTACTTTATTTTTCAAAAAACAGCCAGTAATTTTGATGGTTGAGCTGCCCACAGCCAATTTCATTAATAGCAATCCAAATCCCTTCACAGATCTATGAACAGGTTCACCTCCAATTATTCTAAGGGTTTCTACGGTTCATTTACTAATTCATTTATTGGAGTCTATTACATTCTTTTTCTAGTTGATTTCAGTCCAATATTTTGAATAATACTAATATAACCCTAATTTGGTTAGTTACAAAACCAACTGGATCCAAGCTGCATCTAAAAATGTGATTTATTCTGGTATGTACAAACACCTTCGAAATTTCAACTGTTTGCACAGCTGAAGTCAGTGTGTTGGAGTTCATAGGGAGTCACATTTGGAGAGAGTGATATGCTCTGGAAAACTGATTGTGGCTTCCCTATAATGGCCTGTTTATAAGAAATAGAACAAGTTTAAGTAAACTGATTGTTTATCTGATTATCATGGTTCAGGCATGTCTCCCCCAACCTTGAGTGAAGTTTTTGTGGCTATCGGAGGACTTTACCAACTGTCTGAAGTCTGGAAGACCTTTATTTCCATCCCGACACATGCTCTCAACCAATCCATCTCGTTTTGGCTGCAGAGCCTAGCATCCTTCCCATGCTTGCAATAATGTTTTGGGTAGACAGGCACTCATTAAAATGTCAATATATTACAGGCATTAGGCACAAAATCCATGAAGTTATTAAAGATTGTAATTTTAAATCCACTTATGTCATAATTGAATCTAAAATATCTTTCTCTCTTTATTCAGATGTTTTGCTGTAGATTTCTGCACACTTGACATCTCAGACTGTATTTCTTACATTGTATTTTCGTAACCTTTGTGCAGCATAAACTGGCACTGCCAGAAAAACAAGCAATTTTACCCTTTCCCCAGTTCTTATTTTCTGTCCTGTTCTTTGTGCCAGCATTACTGTCCTTGCAGACATAAGTAAAACTGAAAGTTTTACCTCCTCCCAGTCATGAGGAAGAACTAGTTGGTTTGTGTTGCCTTTTTTTTTGCAAAAGATCAGTGTTAAGAAATAGAATAACAGAAGCACTATAAAAAATTCTTAAAAAGTCCCTTTGAAACAAAAACTGGTTTGTGTGGAAAACAGACACTTCTTTGGAGTTTGAAAAAAGCAGTCTAGCATAAGATATCAAGAAGATACAGGAGACCAGCAGGTGAGAAAGTTGCATATTTAGACTCATTGTTGAATAGCTTCTGGGAAATCATTATGTCCTCAAGAATTTTAATACTCATTTGGCCTTCACAGTTCTTTTGGTACTCAGGGAGTTCATTCCACAAAATACACTGAGTTTTTTCATCTGTTTGGTTGGAATGTATTAATCTTTGCATTGCATTCAGATTTAACCACAGGGAATCAATGTACACTTGACCTTTGACTCAGTTATAGTTCCCTGTATCTAAGAAACCCCCACACTAGCAAAAAAATCCTCAACACTTAAACCTTACAAAAAAATAAAAATATTTCAGGAAATGCAAGCTTGTCTGCCTAGCAAAAATGACTACTGAAAGCACATTGCCTTAGTGCTCAACTCTTGTCATAAATTCCTCACTGACAGGTAAGACGTGCATCATGCCATGTCTCACGAAACCTAAAAGTCAGTTGCAAACCTCACAAGTAAAACTATGTCTGTGGAAAAAAGTAATTTTGAAAACCCACCTGATGAAATATTCTCTTATTCTTGAGAGAAATTTCAGTGCCTATGAGCTCAGTGTCTTCAGAAAAAACTGAAAATCTTGTAAATGGAATCTTCTTCTCATAATGTCACCAGTAAGACACAGATACAGTTGAGATAGATCACTTACTCAATGATTATTCTGAAATTAGTCATCAGCAAGAGAAAAAGAAGAACATTTTACATCACATACACAAGCTGTACTCAATGTGACAAAATGATCTAAAGAAAGTGGAAATAGAAAGTAAAATGAATACATATTGCACAGGACTTTCTAAAATTCTTTGCCTCTGCTTTCCTCCTAACTTCCAGTTTCCCATCCATGAAATAAGTGTTTCATGCAGTCCCTCCGCCTGTCCCAGGAGTTCTCTTATCATGCCATGTTTCTTTCCTTTTCTTGTTTGTTTGACTTAATTCTTTTTTTTTTTTGGTAGTAATTTATTGTTGTTGATGGGCTCTTTGGGAACCAAGAACAAGAGTCATGGAAGAGACATGACTCATCATATCCAGTCTCCTGCAATCTCAGACAATCATGTGAATCATGTTTGGTCCAGAAGGACTAGAAAAACATCCACTCTCCACATCACAAAATGAAAAATATTTCTTTTTGTTTGATGAACTGTACAATAAGATGAAAAGCAATGCTACTACAGTGCTTCAGAAAGAAATGATCAAAACCTTATGAAATGGTCAAAACCTTTCTCCCTGTAGCACTGAGTGGCCATTTGTTACAGAAATTACCTTAGTAAGACAAAGGGAGAAGTACCGTGCAAATGGGATCAACAGTGCCAATATCAAGTCTCCACTTATTTAAGCCCGTAAAAAGTACTAGTAGTTATTCCTATTATTACTATTATTACTACTTCTATTATTATTGTTGTTATTATTATTATTTATTATTATAATTTTCATCCTGGATCATGTGTCCTGAAACTCTGTGAGAACTTCTTAATTCAGATCTCTGGTCTATTGCTGATTAATTTTTGGAAGTGAGTTTTGAATATGTAGAAGAGCTGAACTGCTTAGCCTGCCTGTGACCTGTCAGCTTGAATGAGAATGGACATATATGGACATGGATAATATAAGAAAACTTCATCTATTGTCAAAAGAGATCTGGAGAGCAACAAAGTGGCAAAATTTGCTGGCCTTTACACTAATAAGGTTAGTAAAGGTAAGGATGACTGTGAAGAATTGCAGAAGAACATTGAAAGACTGAGTGGTTGGGTGATAAAAAGGCAGGAAAATTTCAGAATCAAAATTTATAAAATCGTACATATGAGACAGAACAGTCCTAATTTTAAATATATTCTTGTATGTTTACTACAAGTCTTGAAAGACACCTTAGGATTATAATAACAGGTCTATGAAAGTGTTAGCTGAATAAGAATAAAAAAAAAATAAAAAGCAAAAAAGAGAAAAGGCAAAAAAAGGACAAAAAAAGGAAAAGAGAAAGACAAAGACAGAAGGAGAAAAATAAACAAGGAAAAAAACAGGAAAAATATTATGCTGCAGAATAAATCGATTGTGCTTCTGCATCTTGAATACCATCTGTAATCCCTCCTGTCAGAACGGATGTAGTAGAACTGGAACAAGTGTAGGGAAGATTCTGTACTAAAAAAACAACCTCCTTCAGTCTGCAAAAAGACAATCCAAATGTACTGTCAGAGAGATTTATGAGGGATATGAACAGGAAACAACTCTTGGCAATAGCAAGAGGCTTAAAACAATTACATTAAAACATTAAAACCTTCATGAGGCAGCTCAAAATGAAAAAAAAAAAGAAAGATGGTCCTTCACACAACATATAGGATTGAGCTGACATTCCTGTCCACATAATGTTTTAGATACCATAAATTTCTGTTAATTGTAAAGATAACATCACTGCCTCAGAAAATTTCTTACACACGGATTGCTGCAGGCTAGAGGCACCTAAGCTAATTTTGTTAATTACGTTTTTCTTTCAGATAAGCACCAATATTCAGCTAGATGTGTCTTTGACCTAAACAAGCAGAGATGTTTTTGTCTTTCATCAGAACAGTAGTTCCTGATGCCTGGTTCCCCTGAGACATCCTAACATCCAGGACTTCTGAAACAATGGCTACTGCTACTTATCAGTCAGTTTATTGATATGTGCACAATTGGCTTGACACTGCCTAAGAGACAGACATAATACATGTGCCTGCATGGTGTATTTACTCTTAATTCTGTGCAGAAATTCCTGAGACACATATAGGAATCTTAACCAACAACAAAAATAAATTAATTCTTTTAAGAAATTGTTCACTTTTCCTAGACAAAAGGTTAATTTCAGTTACGCTATGGCACTCAAAGCACAAAACAATTTTATTGAAAAAAGGAATGTAGCATCTGCATTCCATGTTGTATTTTAATTATGATATTTAGTGGATTCTCAGAATAAAAAAAAAAAGTGCTACAAGACATATCATCCAGTACATTCAGGTTGGATTTCAGTTTATTTTGGGAATTACTGTCTATCCCTTACTAATCTTTTTTCTTTTATCACTTGGATTAATGAAATTATCTCAGAATTCCATTTGTCTGTCGATATCTGAGGTTTGCTTTTTGAATTTTGGAGATATGCCATAAAGAAATTGGTTTTGCTGTTCAAGATGGATTCAGAGAAAACTGGAGAAGTATTAGGTTCTTTATTGATTAAGCTAAGAAAAAAGGTCATATGCTGTAAAAGTTACAATTGATCAGATTTGTCCTCATTTACCATCTGTATGCAATAAGTGTACAGTTGGAAGTTTAGGCCACCATTTTTTCTTCAGATGCTATCTTCTATCAAGTTGTTATTGTGAACATAGAAGTTTTAGGACTTTGTCTTCCACATGGATGTCAGTACTATCATTACCTTATTTTATGGGTAAAACCCTCTGTACAAGCTGGCATACTTCCATGAGAAACATAACTTTGAGACAGTCAGTCTCTCTCACTCAAAAGCAATGTGTTCATTGCAAACCAATGTGTACTGCCTCTATCCAAGATCATACTTTCCTAGATATTAGAAACCAGACCAGTTTGCTTGGTGCTATTTCCTCTGGGGACAAGAAGAGAAAGAAGTGAGAAAGAAGGTGCACCAAAAGCAGATTGCTGTAAGAAACAAAAAAAAATTGGAGTAGAGGAAAAAAATATTAGCAACACATCAGAGAGACAGGACATCTGATTTCACACACTGTGATGAACTCCTTGATAAATAATTAGAGCTTAATTGGATTAGTGGTCCTCCATCTTCTGGTCAGAAAGTGAGACTCAAGAACTTTCAACAATCATGGCTCTCTCTGGTAGAAGTCTGAGTTGGCCTACTCATATAACTCAATTTATTCAAAGGAAATACAATCCAGAGATGCTCATTTGCTTTCTATTCATTTGAGTCTGCCTGTTTATTGTGAATGATCTAGCTCATTATTCCCGCAAAGCTGAAATCATACGTACACTAAATACATGGGCACACATAAAGGTAAGGGAGCTGTGTGTTCCTGCTTTTCAGCCTTCTTAGGTAACCATCCTGTTTGTTCAGTGTCAGAGTAGAGGAAGGAGTTTCAACTGCAGATGAAAAGGAAGAGAACCCTCAGATGGCAAGTTTATAATGAAGCCATTTCCTCTGACTTGCTTCCTTGTATCTTCAACCTAAGAAGACTGACCTAAATGAAAGAGTGAAAGGGCAATTGTTTCCACAAACAGTGCACTTGTGATGCTAGAACATGAAGCAGCAGCATAAGGCAGTGCCCATGGTAGCAAGGGGAAATCTCTCTGCTGGGGAAGGCTGAAAGAGAAGCAGTGATTGTGAAAGAGAAAGTAATTTAGGAGTGTTAGACTATGGCATTGTCTTGCATGTCACAATGACACATGAAACCCCAATTCGTGGACAAACCAACTTTAAGCTACCTAATAAACTATTTGGGAAAAGATAATATACAAGAGCAGAGGGGAGCAATATTAGAGTCTTTTGGGAGGTAATGACCAAGTCTTTGGGACGGTAATGATATAGTGGTTCACATAGCCATGGTAGTGAGAAATTTAAAAAATCAAAGCTAGCTGGAAGACTGAGTAAATTTGAAGTAAGAAGATAAAGTAGAATTTTTGCAACTACATTATTTGAATGCTTATTTCTTTTTTTTTTGTTTTGTTTTATTAAAATCTATTTCTATTGCACTTACTTTTAGCAACTTCTACACAAATATGGAAATCAAATATAAGGATACTTGAAGGACAATTTCTAAAAGAAATAAAAAGCATACTTTTTCTTTGCTTTACTACTTTATTGCCACATGCATGTAATTTTCATTCAATCCCTTTGTCATCTGTTGTTACACAATATAGCAAAATTACTCTGTTATTTGTATTTATTTGTATATTTGTATTATGTATTTAATAAAACATATTTTGGGGGGGCTGGTGTCATGTGTAAGGCTGACCAAGATCAGTAATAATATTGATAAAACATCATATTGAAAAAGAGTTTGTTTAGATAATGCAGTGATTACTCAGTTAGATATTCCTTGATGCTTCTTAATTATAAGATAATACCAAAAATAGAAATAGGTGCTTTTGCTAGGCAATATTTGTTCTGCAAAAAACACATTGTGATGTTAGTCATGAATCAAAAATACAGAATATATAAAATAGATTACAGCAATATCAGTGAATTCAAAATTAGAAATTTGGCATTTCATCAAATTGCTGGTAACTCCAGATGGCACAGTCCTATCTGAAGCATGTTCAGAAGACAAGTCCACCAATTACTGTTGGTTGTTCTCATTAAAATGTTTTCACAGATAAAAGGTTTCATTTCCTGTTCCCCATTTTGTTAACATATATTCTAAACAAATTTGCACAAGCTAATCTCTTTCTGAAGAAAAGTAGTATTTCTATATCAATATACTTTCCAGATTTTTCAAATACTGTGTTTCCTGGACATTTCTGTTTGAGATATACAAAAGCTTGTTGAGAAGTCTTTTCCGTGTCTGACAAGTCAAAATGTATACTTCAGTCCTGACATTCAGCTGCAAATAAAAGGCCAAGTAATAAGGAAGTTAGGCAAGCAATTCCTAATCTGCTTACAGCCCAGGATGGAGTTGTCGACTGGAGATTGTTACCTCCTGATCACTTATATGAACAGGAGATCTGAGTCTTTCTAGGTGTTTTACACTGGCATGGGAGGATTCTGTGGTCCTCATGGTTGATTTGTTTTTCAACAGAAAGCTTATACTTAGGCTAAACATAAATACTAGGAACTGCCACACAAGCAGATCAGTAAAATATTATATTCACTGACATCTGTAGGAGTTTTTCTATATATTACAGTAAGAAAACTCACATGTTTTGTTTCTGTCTGTGTAAGTTCAATATTCTGAGCCCTCAAATAAGGCATTTGACATCTGGATCTCCGTAAACAAGATTCTTGATCTATTTGCCATCAGAAGTGTTGATATTATGCATCAAAGGCACCTACTTAACCCCATACCTCTTTTTTCCTTTGACATTTTATAATGGAAGCTGTGTTTTTTTAGTTTGGGTTTTTTTTTTTTTGTTCTTGGTTTTTGGTGGTTTGTTGGTTTTTTTTAATCTACAGGCCTGTTTTCTTGAAGAGTAATTTATGGATGAAGTTTCTGCAATGGAACATTTTCTTCCAGTGCTTCTCAGAATTTGTAACAATTTTCTGTGTATGATCTGCTTCAGGTCAGCTATGACCCCTCAGTAGGTGAGCTGGCAATCTGGAACAACAGTCTTGAGGCTTTTTTACAGAGGATGTAGAAAAGTTTCAGAGTTAATCTTACTGGCCACTATAGACTCTCGACTGTATTTTATGTAGATGATGTTCCAACATGCCTCTGAGGTACAGCAGCGCAGAACATGCTGAGGTACCTCAGCAGGCATTCATTTTGCAGTGCCACAGACAGTGCCCCCTCCTCGGGGGAGGACGGAGGACGCATTTGGGCAGAAAATGCTGGGCTGTCAGACAAAAGCACTGAGTCACCTCTGAGGAGGAAAGTACTCAGGTACCTTGGGAGCACTGAGGTACTTCAGGGATGCAGGGCCAGAGCTTTGGCAGGAAGGGCTGCGATGTCTCTAGGGGGAGCAGGGGAAACACTGAGATCCTTAAGAGGGCTTGGGAGAGAAGTGTGAGAGTTTGGTGAAGAATTTGAGTGGGAAAGGCAAGTGGTGATAGCAGAGGCCTTGGGTGAGGTTTGTCACAGGTTTCCTGCAGAGGGAGCGGTGTGTGGAGGGGCGCAACACAATCCAACCCAGTATGTCAGAGTTGGGCAGTGGAGATTTTTGGCAGGAAACACTGAGGTATGTCAGGGTGACAGACCATTTTTGGGAAGAAAAGCTGAGGTATCTCAGAGGGAACCTGAAGGTTCCTGAGGGTAGAGGGTGCCCACCTATTTAAAGGGGACATATGTAGGAAGGATGTTGGAGTGCCTCAAGGTGATAGTGAAATGTGGGAATGGGGGAACTATCTGAAGAGAGCAGTGCACGTGTGTGAGTGGGAAACATTGAGGTACCTCAGAGGGAAGGAACAGTGTAGGATTTAGTTAAAAGTGTTAACATGACAGAAAGAAGAATGAACAGTTTTGTTTAGTAAAATCTGAGTTAATTCATGAGGGAGGTGATAAAGTCTCAGATGGGAAACACCAAAGTTTGTTGAGGGGACAACAGAAAGTTTTTTTGGGAAATGCTGAGGTATCCTAGATGTGGCGTTTTGAGGATTTCAGAAGCAAAAAGAGGTTTACCCTCATATGGGCAATGAAGGGTTTTAGCTAGGTGGGTAGAACTACTTCAGAAGTGATAACAGGGTAACATTCCTTTAGATGGAAAAGGACAGGGTTCCTGGAATGAACAGCAAGGGACTTTAGGAGGGAAATTCTGAGGTAAACTTGCTCGGGACTTTTGGAAAAATGTTGAGCTACCTGAGATTGCATGTACAGTAGCAGGATGCAAGAAAGAAGTCTGATTTGGGAAGCAGTAAATTAGCTCTTGAAAAAAAAGAAAGGAATAATCTAACAGAATGTAACAGAATGGCTACTGTGGCAAGGAGAGTGAAAACTTAGTGGAAAATTGGAAGTATTTTTAAAAGAAAGACTAAAAGGGCTTTCAAAAAGAATCATTTCATCCTCAGGGGTTCCACAGGGACTGCAGGCTGACTCACTACAAGAGGACCGGAGAAAGGCACAACTGAGAATGAGTTAGAGATTAGGTGGGAAAAGCTGAAATAAGAAAGGGCTGCCAAGTAGAGTGAGTCTATCCACATGATAGTAAGTGAGAAAACAATCTTGTGTGACAATGTGCTGAAGTAGAAGCAAAGAATAACTGTTTTAGCAGGAAATATAAAAAAACCTCTTTGCTTTAGGAATTACTTTTGCTTTACATGGAAAGCTGCCATAGAAGTCAATGGAGAGTTATGAATGCAGGTTTGGAACAGGTTATAGGAAGAAAATGCAATGACACCCACACAAAGAATGACTGAGACAATAATTCACATAAACAAGTCTTCGGGACATGGATTTTTAAATTTTAAACCTTTTTTTAAACAGGAAAGGTTATTGGAATAAGACATATGATGCATATGATAACTAAATAATCTATATCTTAATAGAACTATGAAAAAACCAACCAAACAAACCACAATGCTTGGATGGAAGAATAAAATTCCATACTGATACATCTTGGGAGCGAAGATTTTCACAAAGGTGCCTCTTCCTCCTGTCCCTGATCACCTGTAGTTAAGGATGAGATGTCCTCTGGTAGGGAGGTGGGGTAGGCGGCTGGGAGTGGCTCTTTCTGGAAGGGAAGGCCTGAGAGGGGTAGGGAACAAAGCCCCTCTTGCACCGGTAGGTAGTTAAAGGTGGGAGAGCACAATCTCTGCCTGATGCCACCTCCCAGACAGGTGGCCCTGTGACAGCAGCTGCTCCCCCGTGGTGGTGGGCATGGGTTTGGGTGTGCTGCCCAGGGCATCCATTAAGGAGCAAGAAACTGCAGAGGAGATCTCTGCCTTCTGTGAGTAGCAGGCAACTGGGATATCTGGGCCTGAGCAGGGCAGAGCAAGGCTTTCCTGAGTTGCCTTTGTTCTGGCACGCTGGAAGGCACTCATACTGCTGCTCCAGGAGTCCATCCATTGATCCATGTAGCAGGAAGGGGCACTAAAAGTTCATATGTCTCCATCTCTAACTGATGCCTGTTCTTTGAGCAGGCTGTGGAGAAGCAAGAAAAAGGAAGAATGACTGGGAAGACCAAGGGAAGAGAGTGAGGAAGAAGTGCAGACAATGAAGAGTGGAGAAGGGCAGAAGAGGAGAGGTGCTCTGGGCAGAGCACTTCAGTCAGTTGAGCATCCCCATGGAGGGGGCCTTTTGGTCCCATTTCCTACTCAGAGCTGGATGACCTCCCTCTAAACAGGGCTGAGGTCTGTAGTATAGGGGCCATTTGCCACATTGCTCCTTTGGCTGTGTGAGGAGTGACAACTCTGTAAGGAAGGTGAGAGTCCCTCTCCTCTCACTTGAGGGGCAGCTAGAGCTCACCTCAAGTCCTTGTTCCCTCTGTAGAGGAGGGCACTGTTCACCTGTGAGCTTTCTGCCAGCTGGTCCCATGCTTTTGTATCCTAACTTTGCATAGTGCAAGAGAAAGTAGAACTCAATGAATTCTGAAAGAATTCTGAGATAATCATCCACTGCTGTTAGTACTATTTTGACATATCATCCCCTATCTTTCCTCTCATTCCTGGAAATAGTATAATCTGATAGTTTGTGTGCAGTCTTCACAATATATGATTTTAAGCCTTGCCCTTTGCTTCTCATTGTGAAATTTCAAACACTCAAGGCTGTAAACAGATCTTGCTGATGGAGCTGTGTCCTGAGAGAATCACGTAGTTGAAGATGAAAAATATTTTGATAATATTTTTAACACTGTATAGTGCACAGACAGTCTGGAGTCGTTTACTAATGGTCAAATCAGAGAGAAGAAGAAATGAGTGATGTTTTAGATACTAGAGAAATTATTCCTGAGTAGAAAGACTTATGGAAAGCCCTTGAGAAAAGAACTGATCTTTGACCCCATGAAAGAGAATATCAGCTTTCTAATGAAACAAATAAGCAAATAAAGCCTTGAAAACATAAATTTATATAAGTGGAATTCTGAGAATTGGTGACACTGATATTTCATGTCAGCAACAGACACTGTACATAATGGATTGCTAAATTATACATAGGTAAATATAGACTCATACTTCACACTCCTAGGTGAAGCCTGAAGTTTATGGGAAGTGTTATATCCAATAATATTATATTATATTATCTGATTGTAATATCAGTTTGTAATACAGCATAATATAGTGTAATATAGAGACTGTATACATTCTCATATCACGACCCATAAGCCAAATCTGATAACATAATGGGAAATGTTAGTTCAACAGCCACTCACAGAATGTTTTAGTTAGCTTAACTTTTCAGATTTTCAGATTTCTTTCAAAATGGGGTTGAACTGGTGATATGTAGGTAACCACTGAAGTGGACCTGCCTCGTCCTTTCATGACATGAAAATGTGCTGGGTTACCCAAATATGAAATTCTGCTGTTTGCTCCAGCAATGTGTTGGAGAAGACTACAGAGGATTTTTGTCTGTTCTGATATTCTGTCTGCCTTGGCTCCATTGTGGATCTCAAACAATTAAGAGTAAGGACAGGCTTGAAATTTCCTCTCCCAGTGTTCCCCCCAAAATCATGGTAGACTTACTACCTCACTTTGCCTTCTTCTATCAGCAGAAAGAGAAACGTGGTAGTTAAGTGAAAATGCCTATAAAAAAATGAAGACCCGGTCCTCTGGGAGGGGGGCTATTGCCTCAGCTGGTGTTCAGGATCCATGTTATTTAGCAGGTCCTATTTCTTGTTAGTAAACAAAATTCAAGTAAGCTTGTAGGAGGCTACCTGAGATTCTGGGAAATGGCAAGTAACCGTGGAGTGCTGTGGATGTCAAGATTTGGCATTTTGAGATGGGGACCTTATTTTACATAAGAAACAAAAACATACACTTCAGCTAAGATAAAACTCCTTTTAGAGTAATGGTTTGTTATATTTTAGCAACTATTTAGTATATGGAGTCATCTACTGTCTTTTTTCTTTTCTGTAGCCTTGGAAACACTTGAAGGCAGCATGTGCTTTCTCCCTTACATATATTTCATAAATAATCAGTTTTAATTGCTTGCAATAAATGTATATGGGTGAAAGACTTTGAAGCTACACTGAGTCCAATGGTAATAATGACATGAACTACCACAGACAGATATGTTCCATTGTGGCCTAGGTGGAGAGAACACTGTTTGGAAATTTTATTTCTTCCTAAGGGTTATAAAATTAATACCAGACTTATATGAAGCATTTTTTTAACAGATAACTAAATACTGAGCTAAAAACGATGCTTTTTTTTTAAATGTAGATAGATTGGAATTTGTGCAGAAAATACTGTTTCCTGTTATTCAGTAATCAGAGAAGCCAAACCCTAAAATGTATGTTTCTTAGTTTTGAGGTTTCTGTATGAAAACATTTTTGTTTTTTCTTATCTCATTTCTCATCATATCAGTGAACCTTCCTATCAGTGCTGCAGGAATATTTATGACAAAAATTCTGCACACAGAGACTGGGAAAAAAAAACAAGTATGATCCACTTAGTCCTTGAATAGAAATTATCACTCTAAAGCTATGCTAGAGAGAAAAATGGGCACTTTGTTGCACAGATATAAATGTTCTAGAAATTATTTAAATTTTTTTTCATAATCGTCAGCTGAAAGTTTTCAGTGTGTTATGAAATGTGAACACAAACTGCCTGTTTCATTATGACACTCCAGACTGAGGTATGTTTGTATCACTTTAATCATTAAATGCTTATCATTCAGTTTCCAAGTTCAAACCATGGCATTTTTTCCTGCAAATGTCCTTTTAAATGAAAGAGATAAGTAAAAACCAAGGAAATTCATTACACATTTCAAACAGGTGCATGCTGACATATCAGTGCGCAGTTTGACCATCAACATTCCTTTCTGAGAAAAAGTAATGGTAGGCAAAACCTGTTCTTCCTCAAAAGTCAGATTTTTTAGATTCTTTCTTACAGTGTCCACTGTAGGCTATTAGTGTGCACAAATCAGTCAGCAGTACATTACAAATGGCAGTGAACTGTGTATCTGATTATCCCTGGATGATCAGCGGCATCCCATAGAGATCTTCATGGAAGTTTGACATGGCAGTCGTGAAACTCGAAAAGCATTTTGAAGGATTAATGGAGAGAAATATTCCCCTTCCCAGACAGACTTAAGCTGCATAACTTTCCAGAATATTTTCTATTATTCAGATGACATACATCATTTAAAGGGATATCTATTAATTAAGCAGGATTTGGAGACTGTTGAATATCTTTGAATAGAAAGTAATAATGGTTCTAAATTTCTAGGGTTGGGGAATCCAGAAGACAGATGCAAGGGTATTTTTTAATTGCTAAAGATGACTGCTGCACTACAGATGCTGTAAGGACTAATGTGACATATTGTCCAAGATTTGAAACATCAGAATTCACAGCAGATCTCTTTGACAGAATCCAATATTGGTCCGATGTAAGAATTTTCCCAGAGAGATGTTTGGAGAAACTGTATGTAACACTTCTGCTTTGTTTAGAGAAAAAGCATTGCACTGCTTGATACTTGTGATTTATATGACCACAACCCCATGGGTATGTTATCAGATCTTCTAGAAGCATCCTTGCTGTGAAATAAGAAGCACATGTATTTAAAAGAAAAAAAAAACCAAACCAAAATCCCACCCAAGATCTATCAATACCTATCAATCAAGTAATACAGAGAGATTAATGCTTCCAAATGTTACACTGATACCCAGCTTGGCAAAAATTGGAAAGATTAACTTTTCTGCACAGTAAATTATGTTACTTATTACAGCAAGCTGTGTATACATGGTTCTTTGGAACCCTCAGAAACATTTTTTTACACATTTTCTATTGATAATGCTGTGATATGTTGTATATGCTGTGATTTGTTGTATATGCTGTGTTTTTCTACTGTGCTTTATAACATAACCATACAGGGGCATACATGATGGCAGAGATGTCAGTTTAAATAGATGGCAATTAATTCCAGTTCTGGAACTTAGACTTTGGCAGAAATACAGATGGAGGTATCTTAATCTCTATTCTAGCACTAAGGAACAGCAAGAAACCAGACAACTGCAGCTCAGAAAGTTCTTCTCTATATGGAGATTACTATGACTATGCTCAAATCTGGTCCTTTGGCTACATACACTCACCTAAACTATTCCACATGAAATTAGACAAATTTTCTTAGACCAGCTCTAAAAGGTAAGTTCCCTTTGAATACATTACTGCAGAGTAAGGCATAAGAGATTCCAGAATCTTGGAAAATTCTTATTTGCTGTAGCCACACATCAAAACACCAATAGCTTTTAGGGATATCATATTATTAAAAGCCTAATTGAAATAAAATTGTGTGAGTGATCAGTACCATCAAATTACTGGTTTTATACAGTTATATATTGCTCATAATATTAAAACTCTTCTACTTTCTACTGCTTAGAAGTGCACACCACCTAGCATTAAAGGCATTTTGCAAAAGTAACTAGATACCACGTTAATCATGAACCCCAAACTTGCAGAAACTATGAGGCTAAACTTTTTTAAAAGCAACAACTTGCCCTCAGAGGTAAAAAACCCCCGTGGATGCTTTTATATTCTTCTGTCTATGTAATGGTCACATCAGAGAAACAGGGAGTAGACCCTTTTGAGAAAAAAAATACCTACTTTTTGCAAAGTCTTAATATGAAATACGGTCTGAAGTAGGAGACTTGCAAATGCTATGTTTTTAATAAAGAGTTACAGTCCCCTGTGCTTTGTTTGAAAAAGAGTGAAGGAGAAGGCAGAAGTTTGTAAAATAAGAAAATTCAAGTAAAATTTTAGAACAATAAAAAATCATTTAAAAAAAATTCTAAGGAAAACTGCATTATTCTAATCTATTAGAGTTTTCTAAGAAGATGATAAAAGTGGAGATGTGTTGAATGAGGTAAGTACTCAACAAAATAAGGATCTTTATTAGAATTATTTTTAGCAATATGTAAGTCATTTCTTCTGGCAAAGAAGGATTCCAAGGATATTCCCTGACCTTTCCTGATCTGAGTGAACAAATTGCAATAGTACTTATTTTACATAGAAAAATGTTTTTAAAATAGTGGATTATAGTCATTTAGGACTTAAAATAGTCCTGCTTCCGGTTGTAAATTCCAGCAGCTACAGCAGTCAATCTCAGAGGTTAAAAAATAACAGAAGCTTGGCAGATGAAACCAGCTGGATTCAGGGAATTTATTGAAGCTATAGTTAGTAGTGTTTCTTAAATGTCATGTTAAATATTCACATTAAACAATAACATGAATAAATTACAACTACACTGCAGAGTTTTCAGCAATTGAGTCTGAACTACCGATGTAGGTTAAATTTGGTTTGAACCAAGTGGCTGAAGATCAAAAAGCAAGCTGCCCTTAGTGGAACCTATGTTGGGTTAGCCTCATGTCCTCACTAGTGCATTTACAGTTGGTTAAAACCTCATTAAAGCTGGATGGAGGCAGGGGAATTAAATTAAAACCAGTTTATAACAGTAGAGACAACTGTTCCCATTTATATCATTTATGCGTGAAACCATTCTTATACAAAAACTCTTAGGAGAAAAAGAAATTATTGGGTGGGCAAACTAATGTAGCTTTTCTTCACAAATTCAACAAGATTGTGCAGCTTTTTATTTTCCCAAAAGCCTGTAAAGCCAGATATGTTCCACTGTAATATGTGAAAATACCATGCACTTGAGAATTTATTATATCTGTCATGTCTTGGTGCTGAGTATTGTGCAGGTATCTGGAAGGGCTTATTTCAACACAGTAACTGTGCTAGCGCTTGGATACATCTAATTATAGACTTGTAAGTAGAATAATAATCGTTGTTAATGCATAGTTACCAACACAATCACTGACAAAAGAGAGTCAAAGTCGTGCTGTGGATGGTTTGGCTTGAAACCCTGAATGTCTTATGAAGATTTAAACATTATTAAGAAAAGTCCATTGTTTTCAGAATAATTATTTCCCTGCTGAGAAAACATCCCCCAGTCTGCAAAACTAGCATATTAACTTAGCATGAAAAAACAATCTTATGACATTTATTTCCGCTAGGATACTAGAAACACTAATGAGAAACCAAATGTGCAAAAATGTTTGTTGATCGGAAGGCAACACCCTTAGAGAACAAAAACTTTTTCTTTTTTTTTTTTTTTAAACACGTTATCATGAGTTTCTCATCATTCCACAAGCTCATACAATTTAATAAGATATTTAGGTCTCACTGGAGTTTAAGATAACTTGGGGTGCTTCTGGTGGTTATCATGGAGAATTATTTTTCTTGGTATTACACAAGACTGTGATTTCAACTATAGACACCTTGCAAAAGAATACAAGAACTTTATGCGTCTGTGTCAAGGCTGCCTTCTCCTTTCCTGAGATACACTGACTTACCCAGGCTAACACATTGCTCTGGACTCATTTTCCTTTTGACCCCTCCATATGTGGAATTAAGAAAAAAGTTGCCTCAGAGACATAAATACCCTGTGCTAAACTCGACTTTTGGGCTGATGTATGCTGCACCTCAGGCCTTTCTGATGCTAGCCCACCAGTGTGACAGAAAAGGCTGCATGTGCTGCACCTTTTAATTTTGCTGTGATGTTATAACCAATTATTCTGAAGGGAATAGGCAGCAGGAGGTACTGAGATTTATTGTAGCATTTAGTTAGGATGGAAAGTGGTTGCTTTTCAATAACAGGAGGAATAGTGAAAGTATGCAAATGAACTAAATATTTGAAAAATATTTTAGCCCCGGACCTAAACTCTTGTTTTCATTCACAGAGCAGGACCATGCAAAAGGTGATACTTCCCACGTAGTCTCTATTCAGACTTCCTCGGGTTGTTGTCTGATGGTGTCTTCAGCTGCGTTGGTTACAGTCCCAGCTGGGGTCATCAGGCAAAACACAGTCTCTGAGCACATAAAATCCTTACTCTTTCTTCTGAAATATTTAGCAATTAGTCTCAATTCTGACAGAAAGCTTTTTCCTACAGGATTTAGAGGAGATTTTTAGGTGCTCAGGGTCAATTTCTACAGTCTTCAGATCTTGTACCACTTTCATACCTTGTGCTGCATGCTGAAAAATAATCTTGCACAGATGTTTCCTTATGTATGAATCAGTCTGGGCTTAAAAGGCGCAAATTTTTCAAGCAATATCTTCCAGTAGAAAGGCAATTAGGCCCCTCAGTGAGATGCATGCCAGACTGACTTGAAAAATCTGTAAAGTCAAACAGGAAATAATTTAAAATAATAATAATTTCAAGTATGAAATGTAATCAAGGAGAGGGCAGCTAAGAGGAATGCAATCTATTTATAATGGAGGCAGGTGAGACAGTTATATTATCTGCATAAATTCAGCTTTGCTCTTTTCTATGAGTTATTCAAGCTTTCAGAAAAGTCACAGAGTAGGAAGACATCCCTGTGGAAGTGCTGGGGGTTGAGGTCTTTTTCAAATTATGTTATTGAGAGCACGCTTTCCTACCCTTTCCTATCTGAATTTTAGTTAATACATTCATGAATTTAAAAATTTAAGATTTTGAATTTACCATTTGACTACTATAACAATTGGAATCTGTGCTAAATTTAAACTAATTAGGGAAAATAGAAAAGTTATGCATTGTTAGATCAAGACCTTAATGTCTCTTTAAACCCTGATCAACTGTCAGTTTGCTATTTCCCATGTATCAGTCATGAGTTATTTGCCCCAAAAACAGCATCACAAAAGGATTTCATGTTACTCAGCCTGCAATGAACTTCTCATTGCTTTCAGTTCAAAGGGTTTTGTGTGTATGTGTGTGTATGTTTAAGTAGTACAAGACTTGTGATGAAACTATTTAAAATATTATGGTACGCAATAAAAAAACAGGAATTGTAATGTTGAAAGAAAAGCAATGGCTATTTTACTTAGATTTTAAAAAACAGTATGTATTTCTGTCATAACCAATGCAAAATATTGATTTTGGGTGTTTTAGTTCAGAAAAGTTCCTGGTGTTCATAATCAGATCAATCATTTTTTTCAGTTAAAAAAAATGAGAATTACTAAATATTGGCCATTTGAATTCTGCACTGATAAACAGAGAAAACAAAATTATTCCCCTAAATGGGGCTATGGTCTCATAAGAAATCATTTTTACCACACTCAGCAATGCTATGTTACCTAATAGCATCTGTCACTATAATGAAAACTGTAGTTCGATGGAAAAAAAGGAAAATAGCACCTGTGGTTCCACAAATAAAGGAGATAAAAGGAGAAAAAAACTAGAGACGACATGCAGATATTAACTGTCCTTACTGACGCACTGCACACACAATAGCTAGGGAAACAAAGGAGATGAAGGACCAGTTACATTTATTTATTTTAGTAACTGATAGTTCTGATTGTACAAATACTCAGTTCTGAGCAGAAAGTAATACTGTAAAAATATGTACTTTCCTGGATTTAATTAGGTTATACATTTATACCTGTTCTTTTTGAGTGCTGATTATGGCATTATTATGGCATATAAATGCCTTCCAGCAGCTCACTGGCAATGTGATTAGTACTTGCTATGTTATATTTTATTAGAGAGCTTGATCTTACCAAATGTTGTAAGAGCTGCATTAGGAACAAAGATAAATCACCATGTGCCAGCATCTGAATTTCAGAAATGGACTGAAAAGTTCACATTTTTGTCCAATCTGTTACATTTCATTCCCCACACATATACATACTCAGCACAATCTGGTTCTCTCTCTCCCGTTAAAAAAATTGAGGAAGAACTTCTGATATTGTAAAACCGAGGATTTGTTTCTCTTGTTGGTATGAACTACAATGTTTACAGTGCTTAATCTATTTTTTTTCCTTTTCATCTAACAGACAGAAATTAAATTATTGATAATGCAAAGGAATTTCTTCTCTTTTAGCTACTTTTGATGACTTCCACTACTTTTGACTAAACTGTTCAATTCATAACAGCCACAGAAATTCATTCCTATGTCAACAGGAAAGGCTCACAAAGAGCAACTCTGTTGTGGCAGAGGACTTGAATCGGTACCCCAGGTGGTTTTTTCCGGTATTGTATGCCCCCAAAAGAGCCAAGAGGAAAGCACAACAGCTTGGGAAGCTGCATTTTTAGGAATCTTAAACTGCAATTTTTTTGCTGTTATTTAAAAAATCTAAATTCTAGCAATGGGTATGGCTAAAAATAAATCAGATGCAGTAAATTAGCCCTGGATCTGCACTGCATTTAGTTTTCTTATAGAGTAAGTAAAATTTAGAAAACAATTATTATGGTTCCAAATTGTTCTTAAGACGTTTTTCTAATGGCAATGTAATCAATTAGAGAGTATCTGTGCACAGCCTTACATTCCAGGGTTATGCATCCATGGTTATTAAACTAGAAGAAAACAAGAAAAACTCTTCTATAACACTGTGTGTGTGTGTGTGTGTGTATACACAAACTCAAACACAGGTATGTATGAGGATACATAAAATCATATAGTCACCTCTGTTTTACTGACTAATGATTGACACTGTTGTCCCACTAACAATTCATTATTACTGTGACTCAGCTTTAAAGACAGAACATGCATTTATTTCTACATTCTGTCAGTTGCCTTCATCCAACTGAATACTTTATTAAATAGCTGAAAGCTTACCAGTAGTCCCATGAACAGTTCCAACAGACTCTCCCAGCTTTCAGTAGATGAGTTATGCCATGCAGTCACATACTTGAAAAACTAAGCCCTGAGTAGAAAAGTGCATTTCATTTCTGCAAAGTAAAATGTTAAGTATCTGCTGAATAAAAGTAACTTAAAGCTTAAACAGCTGAAGCTAACAAAACTATTGTCAAAAAAGACTAATAAAGTATTATGCATCTATTCTTTCTCATTTCTTCCTCTCATTTTTGCCTCTTGCCCCTGTGCATTAAGCTTAATGTTGTTTGCAGAATTGGGCTGTAAATCAACACTCATTCCATCATTGTTTGTATGTTACATTTAATTAAAAAAGAAAAAAGAGGGAAAAAAGAAAAACTGAATTTTAAAAACCTTACAATGGCACATGGCAAGTTTCATTTCATTGCCATAGTGACTACAGCATATTTCTAAGCTTAGTCTTCCTACAATAACAAAGCTATCACCCACACCTCTCTCTGCTTATTCTTCCTCAAATAAACATTCTAATACATAGTACCACAGAATAAGTACAGTAGGTACTGTACTTTGAAGTTTTAGTGAAAAAAATCACAGAAAAGAGTGTGATCTGTGTGTGTGCTCACAGTTAATGCGGAAAAATGTACAAAGATATGAGTTAACTTACTGAAGAGTGAACTGTTGTTTGCAAGGGATTAATGAATTTCTCTAGTTTTCATCTTATTTTTTAAAAAAGTGAAGATATATGATTTTTTTTTCCTGATTTCCTGAAGTCGTATTGATCTTAGGTGATTTTCAAACTTACTTTTTAAAGCAACAGACATTATTACAGTTTCTAAGATGCTTCTCTACTATTTCTTCTTTTCAGTGCCTCTGCTTATGCTGTTTTTCACTTGAGTCACCACTTCCTTTAGGAAGAGAAGGTGGAAAGCTAAGTTACAGACATTCTGTATCATTTTTCAATTCTCTGGTCTAATTTTGCATAGTATTATTGTGAAAGGACTTTATCATCTCGTGTCATTATTCAGATGAGATTGGATTCTAATAGGATAGTCAGTTATTTAAAGTTTTATATTTAACAAACAATTTCTATAATAATGCAATAATATTTTAGCATCCACAAACATGGAATGCAGGATAATTCTTGAAGAAAAATTATGAAAGGAGACAAATTGTTTTCATTTACACTAAAAGGGTTGTTATTTATTGTGAAGTCACATGTAACCTCCAGGATGTTATGAGTGGGTAAGAACTCAAGGAATGCTAGCAGTGTATCTTGATAAAGTAACAAAACAATCAAAAATTTCATTATTTGGAACAATGTTATTCACAAAACTTGGCTTCTTTCAACTGTATGGGCCATTCACTTAAGAATTGGGCTTGATGATCCTCGTGGGTCCCTTCCAACTCAGAATATTATATAAACTCTGTCAATTGTATGAACTAATACGCTTTTTTATTTTTTTCCTGAGGGGAGGAGAGGATTTTAAATGCCTCTTAGTGCTTAATTTCTTAGCCTTATCAAAATGTTATGCTTTATTTGGGAAAAAAAAAGCTGAAACAACTATTTTTGAACATTTAATAGCACGATGTAATTTTCTTGTTTCACAACAGCATTTTTCATAAAAATTCTTTCAAGATTAAAAGAAAAAATGTTTTAAAAGGTTATATAAATCTTAACAGTATAATTATTTTTTTTAATAAAGTCCGAAGCTGGTATTAACATACAGTCCAAATCATACATTTCCTTGATTTTTTTTTCTTTTTGATCCTGAACAAAAACAGATATGCTATTATTTCAACTCCAATTTCAGTGCCCAATGAAGCTATTATACATTTTCCTCATCCATTCACCACACTGGATCTTTACCAAAGGATTTGCAAGCTCTATTCCTTCTGTTAGCAATCTGTGCCTGTAGGGAGATAGCTGCAAATGTTGTTTCTCTCTCTAACCCATAGTCAAAAAGAACATTGGCATTAAATCAGTAACTTTGTTACCAATACTACTTTTCTTTTTATCCTCAGTGCTCTAACAGCTTCTTATTGATAGCCACCTTCACCGACTTTTGATTTTTTTTGCCTTATTTTGGATAGAATTTTCATAATATGACTTTATGGGTTGAGTGTTTACCCTGGCAAATTGACCCTACTCATCTTACTTGGGTATAAAATTATTCTTTCAGATTCAGGAAAAAATGTTTTCTAAAAGAGCTATTGCTTCAAAGGATAACCTGTCCCTTGGAGAACTATTCTGTCCATCAGAACAAGATAGTGTAAATCATCTATGTACGGAGAGAGCTCCAATCTTGATGCTTCCAGTTGTTGCCTGTTACCTCCATCATGTTTTGAAGGCTCGCTTCTTAAATTGCACCACCTGTACTACTTCAAGAACTAGCAGACAGGCTGGTGAGATTTCAAAGTTACAATTAAGTTTAGTTACTAGGCTGTAAGAAAACCATTTTTATTATCCAGTACTTTCTACAATGATTTCCTTGGTCTTCACAATATTAAGAATATAGTTTATGCCTTAAATTATTGGTTGCTTGGAATTATTCATGATAAGTTTAAGATATCTAATGTGTGTGGTGTTAGTGCAGCAACATAGAAAATACGTATAAATATCACAGCATCTTATCTCCGACAAATTTGAGCTGTTTCCAACAAAGCTGACGTGACTAATCCAAGAATATCATCCTGCCAGCATGGCTACTATCAGTGCCCTGGGAACACATACAATTATACGATGACCAGGCCCCTTATTAAAAAAATATAGACATCTAAAAATTTCTGCAAGATAAAAAAACCTGTGACAGTAAATAGTCTCTTAAGCAGCCTTTACAGCAGAAGGAATTATCTCTCATCTTTTTCACAGGATTCATCCTTCCCAGTTTTGTCTAGAGAAGGGCACTCAAGTTTTCTTCCAAAACCATGAATACAGAAATTGTCAAGGCTATGCACTAATTGTCATCGAAAGGGAGTAACAAAATTCCAAGTAGGATTCCTGAAATAATCAGGACACAAATAATATGGGATGCATTCATGGAGCACAGCTCATATGTAGCAACTGCATGAATGTTCAATGCAGTAAGGAATGCACATCTCATATTGCAATGAAGATTTTTTTCCCTATGGATTTTTGTATGCCTCACAGCAGTGCCTTGATATTTAATACCGAGTCAATCAAATGTAACCTAATATTACATTTAAAATTCCCAGCATCACAAATTATAAATTCAAAGCAATTCTAAGAAGTTGCCAGAGGGGATCAGCAGGTAAAATCCTAGGACTATGATATGAATGGCTGATGATGACAATTGTGTGGATCATGGTGCATCAAGTTACCACACCTGAAATGTAAAGGTGGTCTTATTTCTATTTGAAGACAGCATGGGAATAGAAATGGGTCAGCTGCTTTGTGTATTGACAGAGTTTATAGGCTGGTTATCTTAATCCCCCACGTGACAGAAGACGAATATAGCAGCTCTTACCTAAATTATCTGAAACATATTTGTAGCATAAATGGGACTGTCCCAAAGACAGGCAAGGTACAGAGCTGGAGGTAAATACTGCTGCACCTCTTTCTAGACAAGCTATACCATTTTGAGTTGTCAAAAGGTTTTATGTTTCTACAGGCATACATGGGTTTTAGTGATTAAGAAATTGAAGGTGTATTTGCAGTTCATGTCAGCTTATTTTATTATAGTTCTCTGTGCTTATGACAGTGTGAGTTATGGAATAAAAATAGGGAAGATCTATGGGAAAGGCAGCTGGATGATTATCCCATGTATGGCATTTTGGTCATTGGCCTCCATTAAGCTATCACAAGTACAATAGTCAAAATAAGTAAAGGCTAGAGACTAACAGAGATAAACATGGATTCCATGATCTTTTCTAATGACATTGGACAGTTTAGTGTCTGCTTCTTTATCTTCATCACTAGTATGTTTATGTAGAAAAAGAATTTCAAATGCATAAGATACTGTCCTTTAATAAGAGTTAGCTGTATTTATTGTGTCTCTGAAAACTAAGCCTTTAGTGTTTCTGGGTTAGGTTTTCCTGTATACATGCTGACCACAGTAGGAAACTGAAATGGACCCTGTAGATACTGTAAGCACTGTTAAAAAAAAGCAAGAACAAAATAAGAGCAAGGAACTCAAACCTAGATTCTTTCTGGAAAATACTGATCAGTTTCTTTTATTAAAAAGTTATAACTTAAGTGTGTTCTGTTAATTTCATACATTGTATAAATCAGACACAATTACTTTCCATGACCATCAGAAAAACTTAGATTTTAGAAAACTGACCATCAAATTCTTTGCAAGTTTTAAGTGGGAGAGGTGGTGAGATCATTTGAAGGGCCCAGCAGAAAAAAGGAAAGTACTTTTAAAAAAGGAACGGAACAGAAGGAAATTATGGAACAAACTCTGCAGAATAAAACAACAACACCCAGTGTTAGCGAAATACCAATCAACCTGGAACATTAAGCAAAATCAGCACCTCCTACTACCCTTTCCTCTGACAAAATTCATACTGAATCCAGAGAGGAACTCCATTTTGATCTCTCAGATTTTATATCCATCTTATGAACATGAACTTACTGAGAAAAAAGCTGTTATTAAAAATACCAGCCTATAGTAATTTCTTTTTAAAAATGTGTTTTCAAATATATGACAGAATACACTATGTCTAAGTTATTTTACTGTGAAACTTTTGAAAAGTCTAGAATTAACAGTGTTCTAAAAACCTCTAGATTTTTATTTCAGTCACTTTATTCAAAGCAATCTTTCCAATACATCTAATGGATTTATATGCATTTATTACACATTTACATGCAAAATCTGCAATGTATAATCCAGATATATGTCCTTGCAATTAATTGCTAATACTCAGCTAAAAGATCTCCAGACTGGATATTAATAGGGACTGCACTGAACCTCAGTTAAAACAATTTCATATTTGAGAGTTTAGTTGTTATAGCTCTCTTTCAAGAAAATGCTGCTGTTCAAACAAATATTTGACTCAAACCAGCCTCAGTGAACATAGTAAATAGGCTCTATCATTTTATTAGTATCCCATATCTGAGCATATCACAGTCTCTGAGCACTTTACAAGGGGGGATACAGGCTGAGTCATATATGATTTCATAAGTCAAGCTTAGCTAAATCAAATCAGATCCCTCTAAGTTAAAACTTTGAAAGTGAGTTGAAAATCAAAGTTCACAGTGATTCAACACAGCAAATGCTGGTAAAAGTGTCCCACATTCCTCTAAGCAAGACAGTTTGAACCTACTGGCATACTACAACATGTTTGGAGAAAGCTTAAGTATCAGGGCAAATGATATTGCTTTACCTATTCATAGAATTATAGAATCAACAGAATCTTGATTACAGCAGTTTCCTGAATACAGTTCTGTAGACTCAGAGGTATAACTTCTTCTTTACTATTCGGATGTATGTAGCCCTGCAACAATCTGTCTCTTCCACGCAGTTTTCAGGTGAAGAAAAAAGCAAATACAGAAATAGCAGCTTCTGGAATCCAAAGACCCACACCATGTATCACTCACGTGGTTGTAGCATTTATTATAAAATGCATACTTTTGTGATTATTATGTTTCTTGGAACAGAGTTAACAGCCTCTACAGCACAGTGTACATGAAAGGTGTTTCTATATGGAAAGGCAATAATAGTTGTCAGAATGCAAAGCTTAAATCCTGAGACAAGAGCAGACTCCTTTAAAGCAGGAAGCACTCAAGCTGTAGACAAAATCCGACCAAGTTTTTTTGTTTGGCAAAACCAACTGTTCACACAATGATGGCCACCCAAAATAGTTGTCCTCATAGCAGGTCAGAGCTAATACTGATGGATTAACAGGTATTTTCCTTATTACAAAGTTAGGGCATAGTTTGACTAGCATTTTATGTGGCCATGCCGGCCTAAGCACTGTGCATTCTCATCCTTAGTCATTCACTCATTCCTCCCACTAACCTCTGCCCTTCACACCAGAACAAGTGTTTGTGTAACCAGCTTATAAATGGGACCAATTCCCTCATTCAAATCCCTTCTTTATTTTTAGATTTATTGTTCTTGAGCTGGATCTATGCTGCAGCTTAATTTACCCTTCAGTGTGACAAGTGATTGTGAGGTGTAGGTGTGGGAAAAGAGAAAGGTGGGGAGAGGGATTGCTTAATCTTGTACCATACGAACAAGAGGTCTGTGTGATCGTCATTTCTGTGATTACAACATTGACTGCTTGCGACGTGAACGCAGAGGGTCAGTGCAGAGAGTTGCAAACACAGCACTGAAAGGAAGCAGAGATAGTGTTTCTTAAACCCAGGCTCGCTTGGAACTTGTCTTACGACAAGTTTCCTGTTGTTCTGGAAACAGTACTGTATAAAAGGTGTTTCTAAATAACATTTCATAAAGAACATGTTTATCTCAGCTTCTGTCTAATTAAAGCAGTCTTATCTGATCTTGAATTCTGGCTAACTATAGGGTACAGTAGCAGAGTAGTTTGAGGTCCAATTAGATACTCCTAGCAGAGATCTTCCTCCAGAGAGCACTGAAAAATCAGCACGTCTTTCAGATTGGGTCAGTATGGGTAGAAGCCTTCAGTGAGATTTTTAAAGCATCAAAACTCTCTCTCTGCTACCCTGAACTAAAAATGTGGGTTGGAGAGGTGTTTGATGGAGTGGGGAGATGATATAAGAAATCATGTAAACTGTACTTTCTGAGCAGAAAGGTTTTGTCTGGCTCCTTTTTCTTTTTTGCCTAGCTGCAATCATAGTCATTGTGTGAATCACTGCATTTCTAAGAAAACCATGCAAGAAGTCAAATGTCAATACCCAGTGTGACGGCTAACACCAATTTTTAGTTAAAATATATGAATAACAGTTGTGTGTCTTTACTATAAAGTGAGTAGCATGGCTTATATACTCATCAGAAACACTGCTTCTTCTGTAGCTTTTTTAAAAAAATGTATTGTACCTAGTAAGTAAACTATATTAGAGCAATCATAACTCTTTCAAATTCAGATGGCTTTAGAGTTGAAAAAGAATAATTTGTACTGTCAGCACCTTCACTGACAAGTTCTCTCTCTAACATGGGAACCATGCTAAACTGGATTTAACTATCCAAATAATTGTGAGCTTTATTTAAAAAATAAAAATGCCCCAAACAAAAATCTTGATAAACACATGTACTATAGCTTGGCCTAGAAACTGATAATTGTCATACATTTCCTATCATAGGTTATTCTAAATAACAAAATTACTAACATTTAGATTCCATATCTCTATGGCCTGGTTTCAGCCCATCAAATTTGCCTCAGGTCTCCCCTCGTATTTCCATGCAGGCTAATACTGCATTACCACAACTCTTGGTTGTGCTCTATAACTCTTGGGCCCCATAGTCCTCCTTCCCAAGTTGCACTGCCTAGCTCAGACATAAGAGCGTACTTATTGCCCAGATAACACCAATCAGATTGCTGCTGCCAAACATAGCAGGCAGGAGTGGGGTTTCTATTCTTTACCTTACTCAGGCATTGATAAAAATGCTTTTCCCTGCATAGCTCCCAATCTTCCCCAAACTTGTAAGAGTACAGAACTGCACCAATACTGCCTTCAGTCTTCACATCCCTGACAAGCTCTTCCTTTTTTGCAAGTGTTGATTTCTCTGTGATCATTGTCAGGAAATTTCCATCGATGTCCTGCAGGAACAAGAATCCTGGATTACTTATGCCCTACAGGCATCCGGAGTGGTTAAAGTCCACCACAAGGATCAGGGCCTGTGAGCATGAGGCTTTTTCTAGCCTCATCTACTGCTTCCCTCATCAGGCAGCCTGTAGCAGACACCCACTACAGTGTCATCCACACTGGTGTGCTGTTTAATCCTCTCTCTTAAGTTCTTAGCTGGCTCCTCATCCATCCTCAGAATGGCTCCATACACTCTAACTGCTCTCTCACATAAAGGGCAATTCCACCTCTTCGTATGCTGTCCTTCCTAAAGGGCCTGTATCCCTCCATTGCAACATTACAGTCATGGGAGCCATTCCACTACACTGCCATGATCCAGCAAGACCATAGCCCTGCAATCCCACACAGTTCTCTACTTACATTTATTGCTCATGCTGCACACAGTGCGCAGCCACTTGAGAGTGGCACTTCTGAGAGACACTTCAACATGCCATTTTCCCAGAAAGAGTCTGTGGATTTTTTGCAAATTGGTATCTTGTAGGCACTTCTTTGCTCAACTGCAAATGCTTAAGGTGACCTCATTTAAGCTCTTTATTGCCTTTGCCTTCACTTGCACCACCCCAGGCCCTTTACTTGACAGTCCTGTCCCTCATTCCCTCACAGGCTGCTGATAATACTTTTCATTTCACATCACTCCCAGTTTAAAGACCTTCTTAGCAAGTCAGACATCCTGCTGGCAAAGATACCTTTGCTTAGTGAAGTGGATCCCATGTCTTCCAAGCAGATGCTGATGCTCAGACAGGGTCCCATGGTCAGATAAACCAAAACCCTTCTGCCAAAACAAACTGCACAGTCAGCACAGCTGGACAACTGTCACAACTTGGTTTGTTTCTTCTACAAACATTCTCTGAATATAAGAACTGCTGAATGTTTAGGGTTTTTTTCATAAATATATAAAATTCACTTGAAGTCGGCATTTTAAAATGCTTCTATATGTGATAGTAAATGTACATATCTATATTCTACTGTGTAGAAAATAAGGCTTCAGATGGTAACACCTACATGTATGTCCGGCTTAAAAGAAAAAACTTACTTAAATAACAGGTACTCAGCTTATCCAATACCATTTCAGCCTTAGAAAGCTTTAGCAAACCTGTTTGGTCTGAGCGAAAATTATCAAGGAATTAAAAAACAAAGGTACTTCATTTCCTTATGTTATCCTAACCCTAGTAACATAAAATCTATAGGTATAAAAAACCAATCTGACAGCTTCACAAATTGATCTCATTTACCTGCCTCATCCACACCATAACCTTCTGAACAATGTCAGAGATGTTATCACAGCATTTGACTAATATGAATGAGGCCAGGCTCAGGCTTTATAATTTCATGAGGTCATGTGGTTATTTGAAAGCATCATTTCCAACACAAAAACATTAATATTTTAATTCAAGTTTCTATATGTTGACTTAAAGGTGCCCTTATCGAATTTGGAAGATAATTGTATTTAAGCAACTACTTGCACTGGTTTTATTCATGATTGCTGGTGTTTCTGCTGTAGGAGCACCTCTACAAGGTAAATCCACAGATTGTGCTGAAGGTTGAGATTCCTTACTGACTGAAGTGAATTGCAGATGTAAAATAAACTATGCTGTCTGGCTGTTAGTGATCTTTTTTGTTTTGTTATTTTTTACAAAGTGAAAAAAAGCAGAAATAATAATAATAATAATAATAATAATAATAATAATAATAAACAACAAACCCCCCACTTTTAGTAGTGAAGAATTGCTAGTGCCATCTTCAATTTTCTGTGAAGCAAATTGGTTTAAATCAGTAAGCCAGGTAGGTTGGCTTACATTTAACTTGTAACTGCGTCCAGAAAAAAAAATCAGAGTAAAACTCACAGAAAAACTTAAGAGGATAACCATAGTATAAGTACCAGCTGAAGATGACTTTTTGATATGCCCCTTGGACTGACATGGATGACTAAGGAATTGTGTCTCTGCCGAGTCTACAGGGGTAGATAATGTCACGTCTTACGGCCTGCTGCCCTCTCTAGGAAGCCGATGTTCTGACATATATCTCACTTCAGTGTCACTTGAAACAAGGACCCTACTCTAAGCTCATTGAAGTCAATGGAGGCTTTTCATTAACCGTGCAGTGTTTTAGGTCAAGCTTCAAGGCTCTTACTTCAGCACCTGTTTAGCCATATGCATGGTAACTGTCATCCAGGGGACTACCCCTGTGCCCAAACTGATAAGGAGTCAAGGCTTAATTGAAGAGCCTCAAACTTTAGTCATAATAATAATGGAAATAAAAATCAGAAAAGATAAACCAGCCCTATCTATTATATCTCTTAATTATACAACTTTTACTTGAAGAGCCTTGAAGAGAGAGAAGGGAACACTCTTGCATATGTATTTTCAAGTATAGTACAAAAAGGAGAAGCTTATATGCAACAATTAGAGTCAATAAGGCTAAGTAAGGAATACACTGGGTTACCCAGTGTCTCCTCTTGCTGAATGTCTCTGGAGGCTGATCATCAAGATGAAAGGCTAGATACATAAGCTTAACTGATATTTAGATTACATGAATTAAAATTATAACAAAAACTTTAGTTGAAAAGGGCTGAATAACAGTATGCAACAAATACGTTTTCAACTTGTCTATCCACTGAAACATCACCACATTGTCAATCACATTTGTACAAGTCCTATGTGGCCTCTTACCCATATGTTCAAGCACACATTGAATAGGATCTTTCAAGGACATCCTTTCACAGACAGCTTTTATAAAGAAACAATATAAATAGAATAATAAAAATGTCATAGCTTGGGGGAGGCGGGGGGGAGGTTGCAAAGTGAAAAACAGCAGCACAGTATCAGTGTGGACATGAGCCAAGAGAGACAAGAAGGGCTTTGTTGATCAGGTTACTTCTGCCATAAACAAACCTTCTCCATGTTGTGCAGAAATGGAAGCAAACGGACTCTTGTGCAGTGGGGGGGGCACAATGAAAAGCTGTTATTTTTCAATTGTGCCAAAAAAATTTTGTTTCCTTTGTCTCAAAAAGAGATCTAGATTAATCCAAGGTGAAGAATCTTAAAAACTTACATTTTCAGAGTAATTTATAATTTTATATCCTTTTTCGGGAAACGGGAGCAGAGAACCTGTTTAACATACATACTTTTTTGACCACCACTGTGCTCAAAAAAGCATTTACCTGTCAGTCTGTTGGCCCTCAAATTAAATAATGTCTGACTTCAAGTCTTTTTGTTTATATTTGGCAAAAGGCATCAAGGCTTCATCTAGATCTGCTTTTTGGCTCTTTTCCAAACTATCTATTTCCCTGTATATCTGAAATGTTGCATAATATGTGGCATGTTAGTTTACCATGCAGACCCTCTCCTGTGCATCAGTCTCAAACACATTTGCATCTGGTGCAAATTTCTTGCAACTAAGCGTGACCTATGTCAAATAACCAGATCATCAACTCATCTATTTGGAAAACACAAAACTGTATGTGCTGTCAGTTTTGCTACAATGAGCTGGATGTTCTGTATGAACATATATCCTACATAAGTTTTCTAGATTATGTACTTCTAAATTTTGAGAAACTTGCCTACCAGAAACTTGCCGGAAGATAATTTTAATGAAAGAAACTATTTAAAGCACTGCCCTGAATAGAGTTGATTTTTACCATATACTCAGGCATTCACAAAATCAGAGTACAAATTCCTACAGCTTCCTCAGAAAGCAGCTATCAAGAGGCTGAAATATGAAGTGAGAGCAGAAGCATCATGTAAGGTGGAGGAAGGGAAGCAGTAGTCACCAGGCCTAGTGCTGGCCCTGGAAGCTGGCTGTCCCTTAGCAGCCCATATTGATAACGGAGAGAAAGCCATTTTGGTAGATTCATAGCACCCAGAGTAGTGTAGGTGTGAATGCCCTCTGGTTTCCTCTGGAGGAGACCAGTAAAGCTGCCATCCTTCAGCTGAAGTCAGTCTTTGTGAATGCACTCCCTAATATTTGAAATATCACCTTCAACTAGGCCATTAACAGTATTTTGCATGGGTAGAAATACTGAATAGAAGTCATTTCTGATCAGAGGTTAATTAAAGTTTTAGAAACTAAAGCTGGTCACACTTTTTCCTCTTGCATGTAATAATCAAACATTTAAAATTCTGCAAAACCTGGATAGAAGAAAAGAATTTTCTTTCATATCAACTTTAGTAATGACTTGACTAATTAGTAATGACTCAGGGAAGTAGATATCACATGTTAAAGAACACAAGAATGAAGATGACATGGTAGATCTTGGAGTTGTACATATCCTTCAACTGAGAAATGACTATCAACAAAATTTATTGTTTTGTTATAATTGTTATTTCTCTCCCCTTTCCACTCAGCTGAGTGAATGTAATCTGTTGCAAACAAGAGATGTTATTTAAGCTCTTGTTTCCTACTGTTATGTATGCTTTAAAAATAAGAATAAAAGAAAAAAGTTTCCTTATTGTCTTCATTCTCTATGCACTAGTTCAGTAAATTCTTTGATAGAAAGAAATAGGAAGGAAAACTTTAAAAAGAACCATTATCAGGCACTGTACCACAGAAAAAAAATCCATAGAACAATCCAGAAAAAAAGGTCAAACAACTATATGCCATTAATTTATTTCTATAATAAGCTAATATCCAAAATCTGATTTTTAGGAATGACCGTGAGCTGCCAGCCAACAGTGCACCTTTATTCAGTAGAGTGCCTAGGCAAATGGTTAACTTTAAGCAAATTTTTCAGTTTCATTGATCTGAGAACACTTTCCTGGGGTTAGAATGAGAACTTGATATACAGACCTGGATTTAAACATATGCTGATTTACAGTCTGAATATGAATCAGTATCATTATGCCTTTAGGATCCATTCATAATAGCTGGAACTGTAGTCCAAGACCACAGAGTCAGAATGTATGAATCCTTACCCTTCACACTTTCATCAGTGATGAGATACAGTCAGCATCAGCTCAAGAGATCTGGGGGGTCCTGTCAAGTTGATTCCTTTTCCTAGTTTAAATCTGATTTCTTTATATGGTGATAAAAACAGGGTTGATTATACACATATAGATATTTTTTTTTAATATCCAGTTCTTTCCTGGCCTACCAAAGGCAGGTATTGCCAATTAATTGTTTCCTTTATTATTATCCTTTTTTTTACTGTTGATGTGAAAGTTGTGAATTACCATATGTAGTGACAATGACACAATCAAGAGATATGTTGAAAAAAAACCAATATGGGAATACAGAAGTATTTATTAACATGACATACATATGCTGGTTTATTTAGATTATGCAGAAGCTTGAAATGTCTGTGGTCAATAAAACTGAAGTTTAAGGTGCTAAAATAACAGATAAATGAAGCAGATAATAATGTTTATTAAATAGTTCCATTTGTCATTTAAGGTTGTAGATTTGACATGAAATGTATGACACATAAATAATAAGATACGTTATAGATCACTCACTGTTCTGATTTTCCGTCAGTAAAACTTCTCTACCAGTCTGAAAGAATAAAAGGGATTTTCAGGCTTTTGAGATAGGAATCACCATGTGCTGAAATGTGGGATGTTTGACAAAACAGCACATAGGAGAAATAAATATCAAACCAGAATGACTGAAAAATTATAGTGAAACGTGAAAGCAGCTTACCCTGTAAAGAAATTTAGCATATAGAGGATGACAAGCCATGCTGGAGCACGAAAATAAAAGAGAGGATCAATATTGGTCCTCTGGTTGTTGGGAAGGGAAAGTCTCCAGAGGCTTTTGAGAACTCCAGCATCAAGTCACGAATACAAGGACAAAAATACCGCTCTCAGTAGATATGATCTATGCCCTGCGGATGTCAGGTCAGCACCTCAGAGAGACTACTTTTATCTCATAATAAATTCTTCAGAAGAGCAATGATTTTGACTCTGAAATTCTCCGAATGCATTTTCCTGCTGGACACTCTTTACACTGTATTCCTTTACACTGTCGTTTGAGGCAGAGCACACTGTGCTATTTGTATGACAATGCACCAGCCTGCGTCCTTAGCAGAGGCTCAGAAAGGTTTCTTGCAGGGAAACAATATAAGCCTGATTCTAGGACAGCAGCGCAGAGGAAAAATGGTTCCTTGAGCTTAACAAAGATGAGCAGAAGGAATCCTCCCATTTACAGTTCACCTTGTTTATCAGGTGTTGGGAGGGAAAAACACCTGACACATTCTCAGGACACAGTATCAGATGGGCTGCAGGATTTGAGATTGGACCTCAAGCAGGAGAAATGCTGACATAGGAAGAAATATGTTGCTATCCCACTGAAGATCTCCAAATTTTAGCACACACCTGTTTTAGGTCCCTGAACACTGGCAGGCTCCTCTGAAGTTGCTCCAACACCTACTCTGTATACACCTGATTCAGGCTGATCAAAAATTTCCAGCAAACTAATTGGAAAGTTTCTCAAATAATTGAATTTTCTTCTTCCACTCCATTGAAAGAAAGAACTTTAAAAAAAAAAGGGGAAAAAAAGGAAAAAAGCATGTAAAATTCAAAAATTCATAGTGATTCTTTTTGTAATGGGAAAAACCCACTGTGACATTCTTAATATATAAAAAAAGGCTGTTTTTCTACATTGTATCTCACTGTGAAACTACACATGGTTTAGAAGGTGAAAATTGTTGCAAAGTGAGAGGGAGACCCTTGTCAAATTTTGGGAGACCCTTGTCAAATTAGTAGCAACACATACCACAGAGAACCACAAAGAAAAAGGAAATCTCATAAAATACAAAAGGCCAAAGCTCTGAAAGAAACTTCTGTCTTATAATTAATTTTCTACATTCCATCTCTGTTCTCAAGCACAGAAACCTTTTAAATTAAATTATAATCCAGTAGAGAAATACATGGAATTATAATGCACAAGAACACATTGCTACTTTAATATTCTACACTATTTATAAGACAGCACAAGACATAGCGTTTTAGTTTTAAATTCTGGCAACTCAAATAATTTTAATTTCTTAGGCATTTATCTATGTCAAATTTAGAACACATTAAATTCACCATAACATCCTGAGATCTTTTTGCTCAGAAATGTATCAAGTCAGATTTCCATTCATGCTGCATTTACATTTATATCCATCTTAAAGACCCTCTTGTCTGCCATAATGATTTCAAATGATCCTCTTGAAAGAAAGTAGGGTCTATATTGTATTTTAAAAAGCTGATTATTCAAAAAGACCTTGATTTTACAGCAAAGTACACTGTATGACACAGAACCTCAGCTGGTTAATATTGTTGTAATTTCATTTACAGCAGTCAAGTTATGTGGGTTTTCCTCAACTGGGAATCTAGTCATGAATATTTTGTGTAATTAGAGGATATGTACTTTAAGCAGTAATACACAGAGCTCTATTGTATATATTTGACAAGTAATTCCATACTTCAACTGAATGTGGAAACTGTGAGTTTGGAAGCTAACCATATCAGTTATACCCAAACTTTATCCATATACTTCTTTTAAGTTTTGCAGACCTTGATTTAACCATCCATTGTCTTTGAGATTAGAATCATAGAATAATAGAATCAACCAGGTTGGAAAAGATCTCCAAGATCATCAAGTCCAACCCTTGATCCAATGCTGCCATGATTACTAGACCATGGCACTCAGTGCCACATCCAGTCTCAGCTTAAAAACCTCCAGGGACGGTGAATCCACCACCTCCCTGGGCAGCCCATTCCAATGTCTGATTACTCCCTCTGTAAAAAATTTCTTCCTAATATCCAATCTAAACCTCCCCTGGCACAGCTTAAGACTGAGATTATCTGGGTTTATGCCATTGCATCTGAACACAGAATATTTTGAGGTTATACATAATTTATATAGGTCAACACTAATTACTATGAAAAGACTCAGGTAGCTAAAGCTTATATTTTTTAATATCAGACCTGATTTTCACTGTCACCTGCAAGGATGATATTGCACCTTGTCCATACAGAGAACAGTCCCATCTCCCTTTAGATTCTGGACATAGGTCTCAAGGAAACTTTACATGGTTCATAGGCCAGGGACAGATGGTATATTTCATCCCAGCAACACTTAACTCCTGTCAGTGATGGCAGATGAAAATGGGGTTTAGGGTTTTTAAATTAAAAAGCCTGTGTTATTAAAACCAGCTATAATCAGTTGGGACTGAAGGCCTATTTATGTTTTCATTTGCTGTGGTGAAGCATCAGAGTTATCCCATTGTGCACTGTGGTATTACTATAGGGTTTTATTCTTGTAAATAAGAACAGAATTTCTTTCTTAATCCTTTCTTTGAAACTAAGTGATCATAGCCTGAATTGCCACTGTGAATTAGAAAACTGTACGTCACCATTTAAACATATTCTACAGGTCTCACAGAATCCTTTTTTTTGCATGCCTACACTGATTTTAGAGGATTTTAACATCAATCAAAAGCTGAATTAAAAAAGAAAGAAACTACTCTTCAAATCAGAATTTCCTCATTTTATTCTTTGGTGGGTGTCCTCTGTAGTGACAGTGTCCCTGTGGTTCATGTTGTTTCTAATGGTCTTAGATAGACACTCCTGAAAACTACTTCTTTGAAAAAATATAATCAATAAATAAACCTTTCTGCTAAAGCACATAGCTGTACAAAGAGAACAGAACAAAAGACAGTAGATGAAAACCATAGGTAGTAGCAGGTCTAACTCTGTCTTATAATAAAATTCAGATACAATTTCTGTGAACATTAAAGCACTAAAAGGGGCAAAAATGCACAGCGTATAATTTCAAAGTGACAACAATCAAAGTTCCTTGGAAAAGGAAGAAAAACATTACTCATTTTGTACTTGTTATGTAATTTCACTTGTCCTTGGACACATTTCACCTGCAATCACACTTCAAGCAGTTTGGTATGGAATTTTTATTACTCCTTTATATTTTTTCATCATCATCACTATTTATTTTTTTAAATGTGACTGGGCTTGCCTGTTTCAAAGAGGTTTTTGAAACATCTGTGTGCATGGTGGACATGGCTATAGTCTCATAATCCTCCTCACGGGAGTGGAAATGACAAAAATGAAATAAAAACTGCAGGTCCCTTTGGAAGTTCTTATTGAGAAACCCGTAGAAGATGGGATTCACACAGGTAGAAATCATGGCAGTGAGGTGGCAAATCAGGAACAACAGGTTGTGGCTGCAGGTAGCAACAGGCAGAATTTCATGATTCCAATCAAACACGATATTGAAGATGGTGAGAGGCAGCCAGCAAACTGCAAATGCGACCACTATTGAGATCAGCATGATGTTGATCCTTTTGGTTTCAGAGGATCTGTACTTACTGTCTCTCATCTTGTCCATCATGTTGTTCCTTTTTTTCAACCGTATGTATATCTGCAGGAAATTCAACAAAGAGAAACACATGGAATAAATTAACCTACCACTGTCATCTTTGCAAGGATAAACAAACATCAGACAAGAGGATTGTGTTGCAAGAGGATTCTATCTTACCTTCAAGTAGCAAATAAATATAAAACAGAGTGGTCCAAAGTACTGAATCACCAAAAGTGTTGTAGTATAAGAAAGCCTGGCAGTGTCCAAGGGGAACAGGTCCAAGCACACATATTTGTCTTTATATTCATCAAATGTTACATTTCTAAAGGGCTCATCTGTTAACACGTGGTAGATCAGGAAAGGCAAAGAGGAAGCTGTGGCTAAAATCCATATGGCAGCAATCCCCATGTAAGCATGTTTGTTGTTCGGCCTCCAGCCACGGGGATTGATGATCAGCTGATGGCGCTCAATAGCAATGAGGACTAAAGAAAAGACTGAGACGGTGATGGAGGCACATTGCACAAAAGGGTTCAGTTTGCACATGGCCTCCCCAAAAATCCAGTGGTCCATTAAAGTATACACAAAGGTAAATGGAAGACACATGATGGTCACCAGGAGGTCAGAAAAGGATAGATTGACAATGAGGATGTTGGTAACATTGCGCATCTCCTTTTGTTTTAAAATAATGACAATCAAAGCCAGATTCCCAGAGACTCCCAGAATTATCACAGTCCCATAAGCCAAGGCCAGAGTGAAGACCATGGCCAAAGGCACACGGCAATCCTCGTCCTCAAACTGCAAGATCTGCGAGTTCGTCTCCGAAAAATTCAGGTGACCGGAAATATTTCCCAGTAGGGCGAGGACCGAGGTATTCATGTTGTTTCCAACTCGATGCCGCCCTTCGCCGCCGCCGCTCTCATCCAGACCGCTCCGAGTTCAGGACGCGCCCATCGGTCCCGCAGCGGAGCCCGGGCCGAGCCCGCTCCTCAGCGCCGCATCTCCCTCGCACCACCTGGGGAGAAGGGAAGGAGCGGGGCCGGTCACCTCGGCACAGCGCCTGCCCCCGGGTCCCGCGGGAGCGGAGCCACCCGGCCCGGCCGGACCCGCACGGCCCCAGGGCCCCGCGCAGGGCTGCGGGAGCCGGGCTGCGGTCCGCGGGAAGGAGGCAGAAAGCAGGACCGAAGCGCGGGACTGCAAGCGGAGACACGACCCCACACCGGCCCGTTCCCTCCGGCACAAGTTACACGGAATAGCGAGCTGAGAAGCACTTTCAGACTTCGTCGGCGCAGCCTTCACTTTATGCTTTACATCTCCTTTTCATAAATTTAATCTGCAAACGTCTGATTTCTCAAACTGCTCTAAGTGAAATGACATCCAGTCATCACATGAGGTGGGGAAAGCCCATCTGACCAATGTGAGGGGCGGAAAAATGACTCTAAAAATTACTGTATTCTTTTTTCACTAATGCATAGACTTGATGTTAAGTGACCGAGTGCCCACAGCAGCACTGGCACCGAGTCAAAGGCAAATCAGGAACTCTGAACAACTTAATCTCAGCTAACAGGGCTGTGCAGCACAGGAAGAACAAAACAAGACAAAAGATGGCAAAATTTAAACACTGAAGAAAATTTCTTTAGCCATGCAACACAAATAAGCATGCTTAAATAACCATCCTTTTGCAAGGCCTTGGATTTTAAAAATTTGAAACTCAAGCATGTGTGTTCAGGAGGAAAATTAAAATATAAAATCAAATAAATTGATAAACAATTAATAAACAATTAATCAATAACCTGACACACCTTTACTTCAACTCAGCATTAGTGGCACTGAATTCTGCACTGAGCCTGGAACTTTCCCTCTGCCATGAGCTAAATTTATTGATCACTTAACCTTAGGTTATGGTAATGAAAGTAATGCCTCTTAAAATTCACACAAGTCCGTTTCAAACACGTCTCCATATGGCATTTATCACAAAAGCTGTAGAAACATTGCCCACTAAAATGTACTTCATGAAAAGTTACCCTGAATAGGCGAGCTTTTGATCTTAAATGATACTCGATAGAAATCTCTGTGCCATCTAAGTCTCTGGAGAAGAATCGTCTTTGTCTGTTACTGGCAGCAGACACTCTTTTAACCAACCACATGCTGGGGACCAGACCTGGGGCTGCCTCCTCCCTAGGGCAGAGCCAGTGTGTGAGGGATGGGCTTGCAGCTCCAGCTCCTTCTGAGGGTCAGCCAAAGGATGACCATGCCAATGCCATGTCTTCTCACTGCTGCCGCCGTCATGAGCTCACCTCATCTCTGCTGGCTCTTTATAATCACCACATAGCTGCATGAAACCACAACAGGCAATGTAGCTTGTGTGACATTTTACTGTGAAAGTTAACAGCAGTGATTTCAGACAAAAGGCATCTCTGAGGTTTGGCTACGCTGATTTTCAAGATAGCTAGGCACACAGCTGGGCATTCTCTCTCAGACTTGCTGCCTCTGCGAACTAAATTTATTGGATCTTCTAGTCCACCAAATCTGTTTTAGGGTCCAATAAAGAAATTTCCACCCCCAAGACCTCTTGAAGCATCACTTCAGCCAGAGCCAGAAGTAGGTGCTTTACCCAAAGGGAAAGCGTGTGGGTGATGTGGAGAGCCAGGGCTTCTCAATTCCTGCAGTATGACTATATCATAGTCCAAAAGTCACATCTGGATTTAACCATGATCTTCACCTGCACTTGTACAGCACGAGGTGGGCAGTCCAGCCCTGTGATTCGATGGGATGACAGGCAAGGAGGGAACTGGGTAGGTTCTCTCACCAGCTGGGATCAAACTGCACCCAGCAAGAGTGTCCTGGGTTTCAGGCTCTTGGTTTTTCTACTCTCTTAGACAAGCTCTGCTCTTGCTTATTTATTAAATATCAAACTCAAAACCAGAAAATGCTACTACTCCTTCTTCCCTCACCTTTCCCCATAGCAGAGATGCAACCTAAGAGCATGTTTGGGAACCAGCTCAGAAACACGGCACTGCTGGCAAGTGACAAGGAGTCCTTCTTTCCTGTCCCTCTCCAAAATGGACCAGACACCATGAGGGGATGAAGTTGCATGTCCTGGACAGCTGCACTGTTCCTTGTCCTCTACCCCATCAGCTCCCAAGTCAGAAGCAGAACCCTCCCCACTCCCAGGAATGCTGGCCTGGGATGGGGAAAGCCCATAGCTCTGCAGACCCCTCTGGGTGATTGCACAGTCTCCCCCACCATGCACACCATCCTGACTCTCCATGAGAATTTTGGACACAAGTTTAGCAGTAATAGACAGAAAGGGTGAAATAATGTGCTGTGAGGTGACTGGAAATGCACTGTAAAACTGTTGGAGCTATTCCAAAGCAAGCACAAAATGCTGTCAGCCCAAGCCGATGGTTCACCCAGCCACTTGCAAGTCCAACCTGGAGCCTACCCCTCCCTTGGATTTTGTCACCTGCACCTAAGAGAGCAAGCAAACGCCAGCCTGACCGGCACACAACCACCCACAGTCATGGGAAAGCAATCGCAGGGGAAACTCACCTTGCAACTGCTCTGCCCGTCTTTGATCTGCTCAGAGGCTGACTCGGGAGGCTGGATAGAGAAGAAGGAGTAGGGAAAGGGGAAGCATTCTCTGGTATTTCTCCAGCTGAGATCCTAAAGATTGGTGAGGAAGGCTAGAGACTCCCCCTTAAAGCCGAACTCCACCTTACCCCAGTATCACATGATGGTGCTCTGCTGAGTACATCCTGAAAATCTCACTGCAAGCACATCACCTTTAAACTGCACATCTGGGGGTGGGTTGCCTAGTAATTCCGAAACAAATGCAATTAAATATTGAAACAAAAGAGGCGGGGGGGGGGGGGGGGGAAGAGCGCAAGGAAAAGCTCAGGAAGGGAAACAGTTTCAAATCGGTCTGCTTGTTTCAGCATTTTGTCTGCAAGTTATTGCCATCTTGTGGCCAAACTAAAGATGGAAATAGAAGCTTTTGGAAGGCGGACTAGGAAGAGATTTTAAGCATAAGGAGCAGGTTACAGAGTTTGGGTTTGGCTTTTTAAACAAGCACAACCAGCCTCTGGTCTGAATGGTGATGACTGGATCAATAAAAAATGTCAAGTTGCTGAAACACTTTGTTGTGCCACTCACAAAAAGCACTGCACTGATCTACTTTGATGGTTAGAAAACTCAGTGAGTTGGGAAGTCCATGAGAAGTTACCCATCTAAACTTAAGCAACACTTTGAAAATGTCCTGACAAAATCTGCAGGCTGTTTTAGAAGTTTAGATTTTCTGAAAAACAGAAGTTCCCTAACTATTCCAAGGCTCCAGATTAATTTTTCTGGTGTAAAGAGTTGCATGCTCTTACATTCTTACCTTCAGGCATACACCTATTATATGGCAACACTTCGTGGATAACTCTCAGCTAAGGAACTATGGTAATTATAGCTAAAAAATTAGTTGCACATACTAAATGATTGGAACATTTTTTGTAGAAGGAGTCTTATAGGAAGATTTCAGAACCTAGTAGTGAAGTTGATGTTTCTACTGTATTTCCAGGAGCTCAGCTCAACTGCATTGTAACTGCAGTCCTTGATGTAAGAAAGGAAAGTGCAGGTTGCTATAAACCAGTAGCTGTGGTGCTGCTGACATTTTAACAGCAGCAGCCACAAGGTAAGTGCAAGCTGTATATAATGCCTCTCAAGAACTTCAGTCATACATGGGTCATGAGCACTGCTCTTTGACTGAACAGAGCAAAGGTGGGTACACTCACCCAGGGATCCAAGCTGAAGGTCTCATAAAGAGTATATTTCTGTCTGAATCAGGGACACTCTAGGATATGGACAACTGAGGCCTCTTATTGCTATGGATGTGAAATGATTCATTCACACTACCAAAAAACAATTGTCCAATATAGAGATTTTTAAGGGCAATAGATAAAGCGCTAGACAGAGAAAAAGCTTTTTTTTTTTTGTTATGCCAGGATGTTCCTTCCCGCTACTTCTCTGTAATACTTTTACCCATATGGTCAAGATGGCTATTCAAAAAATTAAAACAGCATTCTGTGATACAGAATTGTGGTACCCTGCCAACAGGTATCCAGTGCAGAGATACATTTTCAGGACCAGTTCAGAATAAGAGACTTGGGTTTGCATAACAAGCCGGGGAGCTTCAGGGATGGCTTTTGTGACAACACACCAGGACCTGCCCCCATGCTGAACAGAATGGGTTTGATCCCCGCAGAGGCCATTCACTTAAGAGTTGGACTTGATGGTCCTTGTGAGTCCCTTCCAACTCAGAATATTCTGTGACTCACTTCCAAAAAAGAACCATTTTCGGCTAACTCCAAAATGGACCCACTCCTGGCCAGAGCAGAGATTCCCCTGCAACCTGTGGTGAGAACCATAAGGACACAAATTGTTTCCCTGCAGCCCATGCAGGCCCAGATGGAGCCATGCTGTGGTCCGTGGAGAGGAGTCCACATGGGAGCAGGTTTGCTGGCAGGAATCGTGACCTTGTGGGGAATCCACACTGGAGCAGTCTGTTCCTGAGGAAGTGCACCCCATGGAAAGGACCCATGCTGGAGCAGCTCTTGAAGAACTGTATCCCATGGGAAGGACCCCATGCTGGAGCAGGGGAACATCATAAGGTGGAAGGAGTGGCAGAGACGTGTGATGAACTGACCAGAACTCCCATTCCCTGTGTCCCTGCTCAACTCAGGGAGGTAGGACTTTAGAAGAGTTGGGACAAAAGAGTGGTGTTGAGCCTGGGAAGACAGGGGTGTAGGAAGTTGTGCATTTTTCCTTTGTTTCTCACCATACTACTCTATTTTAAATAGATTAGTGTAACACAGAGGCATTCATTTACTCCCCTCGTGAAATGCTATTGTTTCTGCCACAGAAATTTCTGAATTTTCAGATAGATATGATCTTCTTTCTTGTCCATTTTGTCATTAGTGATGAAGATCTCCATTTGAGCAGTAAATGAAGTGATTCATAATACTTAATTTTTAATGGTTAGTATATACAAGAATTTCAAACATTGCATAAATACAGGCAAAACAAACCTCTCAATTCCTCTGTTATACTATGCAAATATAATAGTTACCTATAATAGATCAAATATAGAGCCTACATGCCACTCAGTGACCTGAACTCACAGCGATGACAACAAATATTCAGAGTTATTCACACTGCAGACAGATACAAGGTCAGGCTTTGAACAGTGCAGTGGAGAAATGGAAAGGGCTGCCTCAGTCATTGAGTTTTCAAACATGTGCTACACTTATGAGTGTATATATATATGTATGCACACATGCTATAACCCAAGTCTTACTACAAGCTTTCTGCTTTGCCATATTACTGTGTGCCCACCTCAGATGACTGAATCTCTTGGAGCTGTTTCAGTCTTCTCTGAAGCACTTCACATACATATGAGCACTAAACACAGTAAAAAATAATCATTCTAATAAACAGAGATAGACCCTTTTAAAACTTCCCATTATAGCTATATAAAATACATGTTGTGCAGCAAATGCCGTGTAGCATCAGGTATTCTCTGTAAGAAAATCAGGCATTAGCAGGCCCTGGCTATTCTGCGCATCTTCAGTCTCAACACCAAGCTGAGAATCTCCACTTGGAGCTCCAAGCTCACAAAGATGTCAAATGATTTCTCAGTAACTTTAATTTTAGTGGTGATGACTGTCAGGACACGAGAACACTGGAGCAGTAAGATAACCATTGTGTTAAAGATTATCCTCTTCCAGGGAATGAATTCTTCAGTACATCAAAGGCACCCTGGACTGGAAGACTGTGTTTGTTTGTGTGTATATGTTTATTTGTGTGAAGGCATGACATTGCAAAATTTACAATGAACAGAACACAAGTATTTCCACTAAGGAAACAGAACAGCCTGAGTAAACGAATATAGAATTGCTTTGAAGTAAAAGCATTGAGAAGAGAACAAAATTTTTTTAAGAAACATGTAGAAAAAATATACCTAGACATCAATCCATTAAAATTTTTTCTCACTGCAACTCTCAAAATGGAAAAGGTGTTGTAAAATGAGCTGTCACTTTCATTGCAATGTATTGTCATGTGCTCAGGCAAAACAATTGCTCTGTAAAACTTAAAATACACCAGGTAGAACACTAGGAGAATCATTTGTACTTTCTATTCTGTATAAAACAAACTGAAGTCACCACTACCAAAATGAATGGAAACACTCTCTGAAGGGTTTTTTAACCTTATTTTTTATTGGTTTCATTTTCTAGTACTGAACATCAGTGCCATTGAAATACTTGCATTTCACATTACTCAAAGATAAGGGAACTCATGCTCCTTGGGGCAAAAGCCTGTCATCAGTAGACTAAATAGGTCTTTCGCTGTTGAGTACAATTTGAATAGCAGCAAATTCTCTGTTTGGATAAGAGCATGTTTATTCTGACACAGCTGCATCTGACACCAAACATAACAACACTTCATTTGACTGCTAATGTCACAAACCCAAATGAGCTTCATGAAAGCTTATGTGGTTAATCACTACTGACAGTCTCGCTGCTGCAGTTCCATTTTCAACAATACAGCCAAGTTATCCAGTGCAAATCTATCCTGAACACATAAAATATTACAAGGCTGCTTGAGATATAACCTAAATTATGTTCACCTGGCTAAAATACTAAGTCATGTTTTGTGTTGTGCCCACCCTGCTCCGTCCATTAAGGATTCAAACTTATGTATGCTCATACACAAGCTCTCATCTGGCTTCAGATAAAGTAGAAATAGGTCCCACAGTTCAGCATGATCATCCAGATGGGTCAATGTGCAGAATATCAGCCAAAAACTGTGATGACACACTAGGCAACAAAAATGACTAATTATAGGCTCACCCTTGGAAGTAAGCTAACCATCAGATGTCCTGCCTTTCATCACAAAGACAGCTCAGTCATTGCCACAGCTTCAGTAGTCCAAGGTTTGCTGCTTTATGCAAGGTAAGAACTGTGGAAGGGATGGGCCATACAGAAGCCAGAGATTAGTGGTATTTTGAATAATATTTTAATAGTACTTTTGCTGGGTATGAAGAGTTCGGTGAAAAATTTTGACCTACAGAAATGTTTTTTATGTATTTCACAAAATCTCTCAAATTCTGTAATAACTATGTCTTACCATTTACACTGTCTTGCCCCATGGATAGGTGCTGCATTTGTATCAGACTTTACAGTAACATTAGACTTTGACTCATGACAAATTTTGACTCAAGACAATCAACTTTATGCTGTGGAACTGGATATTAGGTGGCTTAGACTCTTGGTTTTCTCATCGACTTCCACTGGAGCTTTGAGTCTTCATGTCTTCAGTTAGCCTTTAGAGGCTAAATTTTCTAAGATATTAGAATGATACTCCCAAAAGAAAGATACATATAGGAATGTGGTAAGAAGCATGCCAAAATTAATTTATATTCATATAACCACAGAGTTCTCTGCTGTATTTTCTGTTTTGTTCTTCTGACTCAGGAATCTCAATCTTTTCTCTCTGATGCACCACTTTTCTTCCCCAGCTCCTCCAGAATAGGTATCTTTCATCATCACCGTCTCTTACTTCCTCAAGGACTCCTCTATGATTTCAACAACCCCATGGTGGCTGGTTTCTAAGGAACTTGTACTATGATCTGCTGTCACTTCTGCCATTCAATACCTCTAGACCTTTCCTATCTCTAGATTACTGATTTTATTATTCAGTAGTATTACTGGCAAGAGAGAGGTACATGAACAGTAAAAAGGAAAAAATTATAATGGTCTGAATAGTAATAGCCTCTGATGTGCGCAAGTATCAGGGATGAATCGTCCAAAAACAGCCGAGACAAATCTGGTGTTATTTACAGCTCTGTGGGGAAAACAAACAAACAAGCCCACACCTGCCAATACATTACTGGTTGAAGAACCCTCCTGAAATAAGACAACCAACAAAAAAAATATGATATTTAATTCTTAGAGAAAATTGCTTTGAGGGAGGAATACTTGTGTTACTGACTGCTCTTGATAACAAGCACATGATTTCTGGAGGCTGCTTGGGAAACTGTACTAGGTGAACTGAACTAGGCCATTTTAGAAATGGCCTAACAATGAAGGTACACTGTTTGTACCGTAATAAAGGTACAATGGTATCCCACATAAATCATAATTGTGCAATGTAAGAAACCTTAATTTCCCTCCTGTGAGCTCTACCAGCAAATGTGGATTTCTTTCTAAAGACAATGTCAGTCGGCTGACAAAAGTTTTGATGGAAAGATATAGTGTCTCTAAAGTCACTGTTTCCAGGAGGCAGCTTCCACTTCAAGTAGTGAAGCCAGAAATGTGGGAAACTCTGCTGGAACAAGGGACACCCAGGTAAGTGGGTACCCTGGGAGAAAGCCTTAATCACCTCCATCACATGTTGGAACCAGAGTGGGTTTTTGTCTTCAGATCAAATATTTGCGTGAAAGGCTTCAAAACCATCAGTGCTAGGTGGGAAGATGGTCGAAAATGCTAAGAACAGCTGCTCAGGCCTAAAAAGGATTAATTCTGTTCTCTGTTGTGACTAACGGGAAAGTTGTCTTAAAATGATGAGATGGATTGGCGCGTCACTTCCACTGTCAGCTCCCTGTGCTCCACTTGTACATGCAGTGATTCACCAGAAGTGGGTGGTGGATAATGCAGAAGCGAGTGAAAGATAGGATAAAATATTCCTTGCCATCCTGAGCTCATCTGCTGAAGATTAAGGTTATTTGTTCCTTGATCACTCAATGAGTATTTTCTAACCCAAGTTAAATAAGGAACCTAGCTGGACTTTTCAAAGGTTATTCAACAATATGATTGATCTGGCTGTTTTGTTTTTGTGTGGTACAGTCTCTCATAGGTTAATTATACTGACAGCTTTTCTGCAGTGCTGTGTTAATATCAACTGTCGAAGTAGTGCCTTGGCAAATGGGAAAGTCATTACTTTTTTGTGTCAGATTCTGCCACTTGTGCTCCCACAGACCTGCATGTCACTCAGTTCTCCAGTAGCTCTGTAATAGGACTATGATCAATGACTCTTCTTGTGCTAGAAGATACCAGCCAGTGAGAACAGCAGAATTTGTCTTTTCATCCTTTGTGCTATGACACACCCGACAATTTTTATGCTTTAAAATACTGCTCACTTAAGGAAATGCTCTGCCTTCCCATTGATTGTTCAGATAAAATTAAAACCACCCTTCAGATATTTCCTTCTGTAAGAACCGAGTTACTCAACTCGGAAAGGAAAACTGTTTGGGGGAAATCCATCGCCTCCCACCTGCTCTAAAATAAAAATCAAAGGGTGTTCGAGCAGCATGGATGAACACCTGCGGAGCTCCTCTCCAGCCGAAGCGAGGGGAGCTCAGGTCACCGCTCTGTGATTGCCTGTCTGTGCTCCCGCTTCCCGGGGACTCGCAGCGCGTTTCACCTTTGCAAAATGCCGTGTCCTGAGCGCCAGGTGAGGCATTGAGAGCATCCCGTAAGCACCGGCGAGCGCGGGGTTTATTTACCGACTCACTACATTTCCATGGAAACTCTAATTGTCACACCGTGCAGCGCCGGAATACCGGGCTCCAGGGCCGCCTGGAGCGGCCTCCCGAAATGCGCTAGCGCGGCGGCTCCAGCCCCAGCCGCCGGTCGCCGGCCCCGCCGGCGGGCGGCGAGTGCGGGCAGGCGCCGGCCCCCGGGGCGCGGCCCTGGGCCGCAAGGGCGAGGACCGGCGGCGCTCCGCCCAAGCGCCGAGAAGGGGCGCCTCCGGGCGGGGGCTGCGGCGCTCGCCTCTGCTCCCGCCCCGGGCGGAGCCTCGCCCGTGCCCGGCCCGGGCGGAGCCGCGACCGCAGCCCCGGCTGCCTGCCCTGCCCTTTGCCCGCTCGCCGCCACGCGCCCCTACCGCCCCCAAGATCCGCCCTATTGCCCCGCGGGGCGCCCGCAAAGAGGGAACAGCGCGAAGGTAACGCGGGCGGCCGCCGGAGCGCGGCGGGCTGGGCTGGGCTGGGCTGGCGCAAGTTTAGGCGGGGCAGCGCGCTTGGCCAGCAGTTGGGGCGGGACAGGGGGATTCGCTTGGGTGGAGGGGCTCAGGGACGGGGGATCTCGGCGTCGCGGGCAAGCGCGGGGCTCCAGACTAAGCGCGGTGCGTGCGCCCGGACGGGGCGGGGCGGGCGCGCAGGGCAAAGCGGCTGCCGAGCGAGTTGTGCGAGGGCAAAAATAGCAGTCGTCCCCGGTTTGGTGCCTTTGCCTCTGAGAGTCAGGAACTGCTGTGCTCCCTCGCAGAAAATGTAGCCGTGCCTTTCAAGTTTTTTGTTCTGACCAGTAAATAGCCCGTTACCTTCCATAACGTTTACTTGGAGCTCGAGATATATTCTTACTAGTTGGCTTTGGCATATTTCGGGAAGTTGTGTTCTTCTTGTCCCGGATAATGTTGCAGTTCTTCTTTCAGTTAGGCACAGAAAGAGGCATACCATTAACATGCATAGAAATCCGTTTTTCTGGACTTCTGAAGTAATTTCAATCTCTTGAATTCTCCCAGGTTCTCAGGCTAGCTTTTGCTGTTGCATGTAACGAACAACATCGGAAGCAGCAGCTTTTCATCTTTAGCTGTATTGTGAATGCAACAGTTGAGTGGTTTCAAATTTTGTCTCAGATTTATCTCAGTCTTTAACTATGTGAGGGCATAATTTCTCAAGTTGTAACAACACAGCTCAATGCTTTCCTTAAGCTTCCATAGTCGGGCAGTAACAGCCTGTCTTATTAACTATTTACAGCTGTGTAGAAGTTTAAAGACCTTCTCTGACTTTTTCTATGCAGTCTTGATATAACTCCAGTATTATGGAGGCAGAAAGGCTGTATTTCCTAGGTAATTTTGCTTCCTCCCTAAGACTATAAATCATTCACAGCTATAAAGATTAATTTTCCTGTTACAAAGATGGAACTGATTAGACTATACAAAGACCAGCCAGTCAGAGTTAATAGGTATTAATATTGTAGGATATAAGCTCTTAGCCATGAATAAACCTTAATGTAAGTACCTCATCTAATAGAAGGAACATTTCCTGAGAAAACAATTGCTTTCAGAGGATGATGGTTACCCATCTAACTTTTGTGTTCTTGAAAATTTCCCTTTAAATATTTAGAGAAATAGCCGGCCTATTAACTCTCCTAAATTGTCATTTATAGATTTTGTATTTTAAGTGATAGCTTTAAGTGAAATAACGATATTAATTACAAGATAGTAAAAATATTAGCATATTTTGGGTTATGTGGTACTTCTAACTCAGCTACACCTGAAAAATGGTTTCATTTCTCCCTGTCAATCTCAGGCCCTAGACCAACTGCAGCTGAAGCACGCTTTTGATGAAAATAAGAATCACAGTAATCAGAGAGTCACACTGAGGTATACCATAAATTATTGTAATTTAAGGAGGTGTTATTTGAAATTTTTCAAGATCATGGTACACCATCTGTTATAAAATACATTTTACTGTACTCTTAAATGTTAACTGCATTGAGTCTTACAGTAAATATTCAAATCCACCTTGGGCCCTGCCACAATACTGAAGTCTCTCCTGCCTTTTGCAGCCTAGCCTTCTGTCTCAAGCATTCCACTGAAATTAAAGAAGACCTAAGCAAACCCACGTAAAGCTCACGGGGTATGAGCTCATATAGGTGTAGCTGGGCACAGTTGGGAGTGTACACAGACTAGGATCACCAAAAGGGAAACTCATTTGCTTGACTGATTGATGTAGGAGGTGAAAGTGATCCAACCTTTGGAGCTGACAGCTGAAAATCTCCATCAGGTACCTTCAGACTGACTAAATTTGAGCTTGAAAACAGGTGCAAGAGCACTCTGACACTGTGTTGCATTCAGTTTAGAAATACACTTCAAATATGAGGAGAAGGTTTTGAAAAGAGACTATATTATTTAATTCTATTTCCCACAGCAGGATTTTCATGAATCTCCATTTCCCTAAAAGCTGCACCCATGTGCTGCACTGGGTTTGACCAACCGTCAAGAGGGAGAGTGAATCTCTCAAAGTAGAGGCAGCTGTTAAAACAAAGCAGGAAGATAAATGCCAATAAGTGCACATAGCCCTGTGAAATCAGTGGCATGCTAATAAAGATCAATTATGCAGGAGGAACACTTGTTTACACCTTTACTGCCAGTGGCACTCAAGCTGAGAGCAACTGGTTTCTTTTGATCAGGAGAGGATGCTCGGAGACAAGAGATCCACTTGGCATCTTTTGAAATTTGGGGACAAAAGTCTGCTTTCATTTTACACATCCAAAATGAAAATAAAGTCATCTTTGGGCATTTTGCAAAGCAAATTTTGTCAGCACAGTAGTTCTCTGCTGAAATCAACAGATTATAGTGTTATTCCTTCCCCTCTGTCTTTCTGCCACTCTGAAACTGTGATTAGAGATGGTGCAGGAGGGGCTTCAGTGTACTACAGACTTCTGTGGTGCCCCAAGTGTCCACCTAGAGCCTTAAGAGATCATGTTGTGACTTCTTCCAGGGCTCCTTCCTCATGGAAATGAGGACGTGATAGGGAAGATGGCACCTTCTCATCTCGCACCCCAAGCAGAAGGCAGCCATAGCTCAGAAGGGATGGAGCTGGAGAGCCCATGCTGGACTTCAGAGGCATGGCTACTGAGCTCTTCCGTGTTGATGTTTCTCAATCAAATATGTCTGCTTCAGCAAAACCAGCATATTCACTTTTTAAATAATTATATTAAAAACATAATGAGCAGTTCTGCTAAAGTCATACTGCAAGAGCTCCATGTGGAGGTGTAGAAATCTACAGAAATCTAGCATTCATTTAATGAATATGTTACAGTATAACAACACTTAAATTTTGTTCTCTGGCCCTAGACTTAGCATTATCTGTATGGAATATAAATTTATAGAAGATAAAATAATTATGGTGCATCTGACTTGAAAGTCAGACTGACTTGAAAGTCTGACTTGAAAGTCTCTTCCTTTTCACTTTTAGTCACCCAAAGCTGAAAGTGGTAGAAATAACAGTGATACCACTAGATTTGTTTCAATTCTCCTCATAGAATCCATTGATTAAAACTAAGCAAAACTTAATGAAAAGATAAAGATTTCTTTACAGATCATAACACATAATTAAAATGGAATGGACTAACTAGATAGAGAGCCTTTTCTACCAGTAGAAATGCCTGCTTTTTCTCCATTCACTGATGAACCTATGGCCTATGAACCTTTTCAATGACAGCAAATATCACCAAAAACTCTAGAGAGGGAGTTGTAGTTTTGGTACACACATACATAGCTGCTATTATAACTTAAACACTGGCATGCATCTTTACTACTCAATATGACCTTCAAATGTGATGATGTGTGGGAATTTAACTGCTACTGAAAATACCTGTAGATACACTAAAAGCAACCCTAATATCTGGGTTTCTGGTAGAGAAACAGTAACGCCAGTTTGTTTCTTCTTTTACAGGTTCATCCTTCAACCTAGTTTCAGTTAAAATAGAAGACTACGCGGAATGATTGCTGTTAGCACAGAGTTACTTATGGAGGCACAAAAAAGAAATGAAAAGCTCATTTCTTCAGAGTCATCACCACCTTGAGAGCATTGTAAGAGTTTTTGAGGGTTTTTTTGAATCTCAAGATGGTACTGGATTTCCTTCTCTATTAGTCTTTCTCTCAGGTGATTAGTAACTAAGATATGGAGAGATCCAGGTCTTGAATAATTTTTCATTTCCCTTTCTCAAATAACTCTTGATATGGTTCAAACCTGCTATCAGGCAATGGGATGTTCCATTAGTAAAGCTCTTTTAATCTGTGCAAGATATAAACTGGAAAAGGAAGGTGTCCAAGCAAAAAGAAAATTGCCCAGAATGACACTAATGGCTTTTCTTTATTAACTCTTCAGTTATGCAAAGTTTTTTTCCTACACACTTCTCAGCTAAGTGTGTAGTGTCGTGGAACAAAGATAATAGAATGTTCACCCTGAAAATATTAGGGAGGTAATGTTTCATATTGAAACGCAACATAGAGTTGAAATGGCTTTCATCAATCAAAAGAGAGTGTGCAGATGAGAGATGGCCTGCACACACTGAAATCTGCAAAATCATCAGTCAGCAAAATCCACCATTCCTTCATGTTGAACAAAAAAAAAAAAAATTATAGAAGTGTGACATAACAGGGACATAATGCCATAAGCCTGAGGTATGGAGATGTATCTTATCCAGGGCAAAGCTCTGCGGGGGGGTTCCTCAGACAAAAGTTATGTAGAGTCATACTTAGGGAAAAGAAAGAATTTTCAGTAGATTTTGAAAGTCATTGTGGTATGCAGATCATACTGGTTTTGGTTGGTTAGTAGCAACTCAGAGAAATTAGCTCAGAAAAAATAAATAAAAAACTATTTCCTTCATTAGCTAATATTTGTATAAAGAGAAGCCCACCAAAATGAAAATTTCTGATAATATCAACATAGAGAGATTAGATCGCTTACAGAACCTCTATTCTGCTTCTTTAAAGTTGATCTAGAGGCAAAGGTAGTCTCAGATAGCATTGTTTGTCTATTATATGGTTTCTCATCATTTCATTAAAGATTGAGAAAAATTGTACAGAAATAATATGCATTAATGCTGCTCTGCTTGTATGCACACAGTTATAAAATTTAGGTTATTTAAATTCAAATATCCAGTTCTTAGTTCTATTTTAGCTATTTTAAAGCACTTTAAGATTGAGAGAATCTGGCAAGGCTGACTTCTTGTCACCTCTTTCCAACACATTACTTGCAAGATTTTTTTTTTTTAAATAAGTATTTCTACTTTTACATGAGGAACCTTCCCATCACAACATCACAGCCCACTGTCAGTGAATATTCTGAGGTTGTTTTAAGGTTTGAGTTTCCCTTTGGCACGTGACAGTAGGAGCACATGTGATGTGAAGGAAGGAACAGGTCTGCATGTGTAGAGGAAGCTGAGTAACATTATTGCACTTTGAAGAAGTCAGCACCATACAACTCACAGAGGAGCCTTGAAGAGCCCTGCCTTTTTTAGGTGACAGATCTAGCCTTCTGCTCAATCTATATATGCTTTAGTATTGTCTAGATGTTCCTGTTTTCTCTTATATAAGATTTCTAAACATTAAGCAATTTTGTACAGGGCACTGGCACTCTGGAGAACTTTGAAACTTTAGTACGTGCTGGTGTTTAAGGTAAACTGAAGATTGAACTAAATTCTCATGTCTTTCTGTTTGTTCTAAAATGAAGACTAATACATGAAGATTCTGTAGGCAGTATAACTTTGAGCTGAGTTAGGTTTTAATGTTCGATGTTTCTGTGCTGAATAATTAGTGGTTCACTGAATTTTCAAATGGCTGTGTGGAGTTTGCTTCCAATTAACACTGTCCTCTTTGTATTACATCCAGTTACTTTAGATGTTTTATAGGCAGTTTTCCTTTCTGCTTGAGCACCAGTTAAAATATGTTCAACGCTTAATAGAAAATGGTTTCTATATACACCACATTAGGAATTCCATCTTGGATCATTGACAGTGGATTTCCTGATCATTTTTGAAAGCTCTCACTTATTTTGTGTTAGTTCTCTACTAGCAAGGTAAGAAATGCTAGTGCAGTCATTAGTATATGTATTTTCAGGTGCCTTCATTATAATTTGCTGTGACGCAATAATTAGGCATGTGCCCAGATGGTGACTGTCATTTCCTTACCCATATCGATGGGCTGTTATGTACATGAGTAATCTCACCAACTCAAGATGAATTGCTTTTGTAGCTAACTGTTCCCTCATGGAAAGTCTGACAATATAGTCTATAGCAAAGCATAGTTAAAAGCCAGCATCATAATGCAGAACCTTAAATTGCCATTCTCCCATGTGAGCAGCCGGGTAGGAGGCCAAGGCATGCTGAACACCACATGGTAAAACCTACGTAACTAATTCATGTTGACCTGAAGTTATACAGGATCTGCCTCACAGTAGACTAACGTGACTAGTAATTTATTTGCATTGAGGTGACACCAGGTAAATTTATGTTCCTTTACATTCTGATTAACAGCAGTATCATTGTTCCTTCAGATGCTAATTAATGCCTTTCTCGTTCTAAGCAGGACTGTAAAATGGATTTAGGATTAAAAGACCGTACCAACAGGACACCTACCAGGAACACCTCTGCTGCTACAAAGAATTTTTCTGCCTGGGAAGACTATAAGAGTAGTGTTGATGACATACAGTACTTTCTTATTGGGCTGTACACACTTATAAGTCTGGCTGGCTTTATGGGAAATCTGCTTATACTAATGGCCCTACTAAAGTGCAAGCAGAAGACGATAATAAACATTCTCATAGGTAACTTGGCCTTTTCTGACATCTTGGTTGTGCTGTTCTGTTCGCCTTTCACACTGACATCTGTCCTGCTTGATCAGTGGATGTTTGGCACTGTCATGTGCCATGTAATGCCCTTCCTCCAATGCGCATCAGTTCTAGTTTCAACTTTGATGTTAATATCTATTGCTGCAGTCAGGTACCGTATGATAAAATATCCCCTTTCTAGCAATCTAACAGCAAAACAAGGCTATTTCTTAATAGTGACCATTTGGGCCTTTGGCTTCACAATTTGCTCCCCTCTGCCAGTTTTCCACAAAATTGTGGACCTCAGCAAAACTCTGAATTTAGAGGCACTGGAGAACAGACTCTTGTGTATCGAGTCATGGCCTTCCGATTCCTATAGAATTGCCTTTACAATAGCCTTGCTGTTCATGCAGTACATACTGCCGCTGGCGTGTTTAACTGCTAGTCACACGAGCGTCTGCAGGAGCATAGGTTCTAGACTGTCAAACAAGGAAAACAAGTTTGAAGAAAAGGAGATGATAAACCTAGCTCTTCATCCCTCTAAGAGCACTAGCACACAGGTGCAGTCCTCTGGGCACTCCAGGTGGAGCTGTGCCTTTGGCAAAAAGCACCACAGAAGATATAGCAGGAAGACTTCAAGTGTGATGCCAGCTATTTCAAGGCATCATCAGGATACTCATTCAAGAGATCTCCCAGAAACCTCTGGCACAGAAAAAAGTCAGCTCTTTTCCTCCAGTAAATTCATCCCTGGGATTCCTATCTGTTTTGAAATGAAACCAGAAGAAAATACAGAGATCCAGGACATGATTACAGTATCCCGATCCATTGTCAGAATTAAGACAAGATCAAGGAGAGTTTTTTGCAGACTGACAGTGCTAATCCTAGTTTTTGGTTTCAGTTGGATGCCTCTTCACCTTTTCCACATTGTGACAGATTTTAATGCCACTCTCATTTCTAACAGACATTTTAAATTAGTATATTGCATATGCCATTTATTGGGTATGATGTCCTGCTGCTTGAATCCCATCCTCTATGGGTTTCTTAACAACAGCATAAAAGCTGATTTAATGTCCCTTATCCCATGCTGCCAAATACTATGATTTTATGTGCCCCAAGATAAAGTAAAACAAACAAGTATGGCTTTCAAGCCTACTGGCATGCATAGCTGTAAAAGATATGTAAAAGATATTAGTTTAGTTTACTTAGTCTGACTTGGTTATGATTAGTAGCATTTTATGTGAATGTATAGTTCTATGGCTGCATGTATTTCTTGCATTGGGCAGAACTATATACATATGTTATAACATTTCCCTATCTCTTACACGTAGGAAACCATGCCCAGTGTACAAAACCGGAATACCATTTTCATTACCTGAAATGTTGGCAATCTGTACTTTGGAATTATACAGAATATATAATGAATAATAAATGTAAGACAGACTACTTAGACATATCAGTATTAACTGTCATAAAACTATAATAAAATACATAAAATTTACTAAATAACTATTGTTGAGACTATTTCAGAGCCAACTTTGACTGTTTTCTAATATAAACATCTCTTTCTGGATGTGATTAGAAAAATATTTTTACTTAGCTCTGTGAGTCATAGTTTGCAATATCTTTGCAATATGCTTTGCTACTGGTTCCTAGGTTGCCTTACTCCTTGGTTTGAGGGTTGTTGTTTTTGTCTTGATTGTTTCCATCTCACCATGTTTACCCAGTGCAACCTGTCCCTGATTTCCTTAGCCAGTTTTCACTCTGGCTTATCATTTTATGTAATTTTCCACCAGCCTGAACTTATCTATAGTTATGCCTTTGTTCTAACAGTGATGACACCCCTGAACATACAACATACTTCTGATCAGAGTAAGCCCTCATTACCTAAGCAAGTGATAGTGGAAAGAAAAAGAAAATGGAAAGACAGCAGGATTTTTTCTTTTCCTTTACAAAAAAGCAAAAGCTTACTGCACTTCATTATAGCTGACCCACTTGCTTTGGAAAGCTTTAACAGCTTTCAAATAAATTTGTGCATGTGTGCCCTGACAGGTGGGAGGGATGAGCAGAGTGGATTATTTTTAAATTCAAGTAGGGCAAGTGCAGGGTCCCGCCCCCAGGGAGGAATGACCCCATGAACCAGTGTTTCTGGTGTCTGACCTGCTGAAAACAGCTCTATGAAGAAGGACCTGGAGGGTCCTGGTGCACAACAAGCTGTCCATGAGGCAGCAGTGTGTCCTTGTGGCCAAGAAGGCCAGTGGTATCCTGGGGTGCATTAGGAAGAGCATTTCCAGCAGGTCGAGGGAGGTGATTCTGCCCCTCTACTCAGCCTTGGTGAGGCCTCAGCTGGGGTACTGAGGGTACAGAAGTGTCCTCTTCTGGCCTCCTCAGTACAAGAAAGACATGGAGCTCCTGTAGCAGGTTCAGTGGAGGGCAATAATGATGATTAAGGGACTCGAACATCTCTCTTATGAGAACAGGCTGAGCGAGTTGGGCCTGTTCAGCCTCGAGAACAGATGACTGAGAGGGGACCTCATTAATGGCTGTCAGTATCTGAAGGGAGGGTTTCAAGAGGATGGATTCAGGCTCTTCTCGGTGGTGCCAAGCAATAGGACAAGAGAACAAGCAGGAACTGATGCACAGGAAGTTCCACCTGCATATGAGGAAGAACTTTAGTGTGTGAGTGACCAAGCACTGGAACAGATTGCCCAGAGAGGTTGTGGAGTCTCTGTCACTGGAGATATTCAAGAACCATCTGGATGTAATCCTGTGCAATGTGCTCTAGGGCGACCCTGCTCGAGCAGGGAGGTTGGACCAGGTGATCCACTGTGGTCCCTTTCAACTGCACCCATTCTGTGAATCTGTGCATGCACGCACACGTGTGCAAACACACACACACACACACACATACACACATGCTTTCTGCATCTCCCTCTCCTCTCTCTTTTTCTCCTTTTTAACCAGACCAGTATTTTTCCTTCCAAATTTAAGTCACATGCATCTTCCCTAAGTCATATTACATTTCACAGCACAAATGCAAAGAATATATAATAAAAATATAAATAAATAAACAAACAAATACACACACACACACACACACATATATATATATATATATTCTCCCCCCCCGGATTACTCTAGTTTAATAATCCATCTCTGCCCTCAGGATTCAGTAAATGTACAAAGCCTTTGCCTATTTAAGTTGTAAAACCTCTCCTCAGGTCTAGCTGGTGATTATTTCCTTTTATCCACTAAGACTTTTAATCCAATAGGCCTTTGTATGTAGCTTCTACAGGCTGAGAAATAAAGTTTTTCTTTTTATAGATGGGTGGTTGGAAATGGTCAGTGTGCATTTTTTTTCCTCAAGATACTTCCCTTCCAGTTAGTCTTTAAAAGTGAAAGCAGTTCTTTTATTTTGAGGAATCATCAACTTATTTTTATCACAATGTTATCATTCTGAGACTTTTTCTCCCCAAGCCACTATCTGCTGAGGAGTTTATTACATACTAGTGGGTAATAGCTTCTACCCTTAAGGTATTTTTCTGAAGTCTAGTTCTCAGTAACTTGTTGTTCTTTGTTTTCATTAGTTATATGCTTTAATAGTTTCTTCCTGGACACTGACTATTGCATTTTGCAGATTATTATCTCCTAAAACCCTACAATATGTCATTAAATGGAGTACAAATGGTACAGAATAGACAGTGCTGGAACAATATATTTTAAAATAGCTTTTTAAACATTTTAAGTACTTCAATTTAAAAATATTTATGGCTAGTCTTGGTAGATAAAATTAGAAGAAAGTTAACTAAATTTACATCCAGAGCAAAATGATGTAGTTCTATAGAAATTACAGCAGCTCATGCCCTATTTCTGCCTACAAATTTTCACATAATTGTAATATATCGTTTAATCTTATTTATACCGTGTGATATAGCCAAACAGTATAAAAGGATAAGAAAGCAGTCACAAGCTTGAAATATTCCTTCTGACTTTATTTATTTATTTTTTCAGTGTACTGTTCTCTTCCATCGTAATTGCTATTTATTTTCTATTCCTTCCTTTCTTTCAGAATTTCAACCATTTTTAACTCCTACACTGAGGATTGTTATTTTATATAAATTAAATGTTTATTTAGTAGTTACTCTTTTCAGATCAAATTCTACTCACTTTATATGACACACAGAATCATGCTAGGACTTGAATAAGGCCTTCCTCTCATTTCTGAGGTGCACAAATATTAATCTGTATACTGGAGATTTTATATTTATATCTCTTTGCCTGGATGAAGTCAATAACCATGTTCCCTACTCTTTACACTGATCAAAGCACAACAAATTGTAATTTGGCAATGGAGAATTAAATCAAGACAGCTATTGAACTTCTTTAGTCCTGTGCCATCTAAATCTGTCATCTTCTCTTTTTTTTTTTAAGTCAATCAATGGTGGCAGAATGTGTATTTTCTTTTTATATATAAAGCAATCATCAGCATTATATTTTGAAAATTCCAAAATGTCCCTGTCTTTCCTCTGAATTGTTAAATAAAAATAAAATAACTTTTCTACCTTAAACTTTACTTCAACAGCCAGTGTAGCTTGGTCCCAGTATCAGCAAGGAATACATACAAAACAAACAGGAGCAGTAGCAAGTGAAATCTCCATAGTGCCATATCAACAGTGGCTGGGAGAGACAGTTACGGCTTCCATGGGTCTAGAGTAGCTGTAATCTCAGCAGGCACAGCAGAGTCCCTGCCTGGGGTCTGGCAGGCAGGGAAACTGCATCCCAGGCAGGTGCCTGGTGGGACAGAGCCAGTCCTGGGTAGGACTGTGTGGACTGGAGAGCTGGCAGGGACACAGTGGGAGACAAAAAACACATTGCTTCTGTGTTGGCTGCTGGTTGGAGCCTTTTCCAGCCTTTTGCACAGCCCTGTTCCTGGAGCCTGGAAGCTCTCATGACAGCATGAACACCTGAGAAAAGGAAAAAAAATCCACTGATCTGAAGACACGCAAGAACCAAGAAGAGAAGCACAGTCAGGAAGAAAAGTGTTCACTCCCAATCATTTTGAGATAGGCTCCAACTCTCCTTTTGAGAAGTATAGGCGGGTTGCATGGAAAACTTCTCTATCTAATGATTATTAATAAATTAAAAAACCCTTCTGTGATTCATAGGGGTCTGTCAGCCATCACTGCACTATTGAAAAGAAAAAATATCCATAGATTCTCACAGTAGTCCCAATATCTCTCTGTAGCATTCAAAATAAAGAGTATTAAATTTCATAGTCTCCAGAAAGATTCTTCCATAAATACCGGGGGGTCCAGGAATATAGCCTATGATTTTGATGAAAGCCAAATTATGCCTATACTATTTACATTAAAAAGTCCTGGCCAGAAAATTGATTAGTACAGCCTGGAACAGTCTTAGGTGGTTATATAACTAGCATATAACTAGGACTCTGGTCCTAGACAATTCTCTTCCTTTTTCCCTACTGTGACTGCAATAATGGTATAAAATCACAATCCCCACAACTCAAAAGATGATTAGATAAATTTTTGAACCATTTTTGACCATGATATGTGGTTTATAATCTCTGAGGTCAGGTTTCTTTTTCTTTCATAGGGTTCTTCTATATATAGTTGAATGCAAACCCCTCTTTTTTTTTTTCCCTAGAGCCTTTTATGTGCAATATGTAATGAAGACTCCAGAAGTTGCTTGGTTTTGATCCAATAATATCTATCTTTATCATATATTGCTTGAAAATTGTCTTTGCACTGGAGGTAGGTAGAGCTGTTGTTATTGTTAATATTCAGTTTTAGGAAGGAAGATAAACAAAAGAGAGAAAGAGAAATAAAAGCAGATCCATACTAACGCTAGCTACCCACATTCTGCCACTGACAAAGGAATGTGTCAGAGCCAGACCCTTCTCAAGGATGTGCCATGGACAATGAGTTTGTAATAGTACCATTGAACATTACTGATCCCACATGTGACCAGGAAGCCTATTGTAAATTTCTGAACATGAGTAAGTAATAGCTCATAACTGAGTATGCGTACAAGTACTCTCGAAATTACCCCTCTCAAAATTTTTCTTTAATGCAAAAGCATTTTCTTTTCAAACATTTGATAAAGATAGCTTTGCCTGTGCTCACTCATAATGCATCATGCTGTGCCATTAAGACAATCTGTGTCATCATACTAGGCCATGAGTCTATACACATGCCAGTGAGTCTTACCACAGCACCTATTTTTAAACCTCTCAAGACTCAGACATATGAGAAACATCTGCTCTACTCCAAAGCTTACTATGATCTCCTGCCCCCCTTATCCGACTTCATCTCAGTTTTAAAAAAAACAAAACCCAACACTTAATAAAGTTTGTCCATGGTAAAAACAGTTTTATTGATTCTGATGCAGTTTGTCAAAATCCTGATTTCCTCAGAAAGAACATAACTGCAGACAGGAAGATGTGATTACAGTGTTTTTCTAAAAGCTGAGCTATGAATTAATAACAACTAGCACCATTGTTATGAATGTAGTGTAACTATAAAAGTGAGACATTTATTAATCTTGTTTGCTTTTGAAGAGAAAATATTGTAAAAATTACTTCATTCCATGCTAATCTTAGGAAACATTGCAAAGTAAAATATTGCCACAAACCAAATTCAGTTTTTTTGAACAAGGATGAATGGTCCATTTTGCCCTTGTAGTCACATTGAGATGATTCTTTTAATAATAAGACTTAAAAAAGGTCCTTTGGGCAGTAGTCAGAATTGTGATTTGACATTCAAGATTAAAGAAGGTTGGCCCTGCTCTTATATCCAGTTAAACAAATATTTGCTTTATCTTAGCAGGAAAAGGCTCATATCTGTATCACTTGAATGTCACATTAACTGGACATTTTATGAGGAAACATTTATTACTGTCCCTGGGAACAAAATGATGTACAAAAGGATTTTAAAGAGACTTCTTGTGCAAAATTTCTCCAGCAAAGTAGCTTAGTGATGCTCAAACAGTTGTTCATCTCTTCAGGCTCAGTAGGAACCACAAAGACACAAAACCCATTCTATGACAGACCATTAGACTATTAATTATGATTTTAACTATAAATCTGGGGTTTCTTTAATTGAGAGAAAAATAGCTAAGCAAGGAGATAAATAAAACCATCTCTACTACAAGTAATTTTAGTGTCTCTTTGTAACTTACATCCAGACTTTCTTATGTTGAACAAGATGGTAACTGTGTTTTAACTTCTAGTAGTTCCCTTGGCTTTATGAGGCTCTCCACCAACTTGGGATTCATTCAGTATTCATAAAGATTTTTGCTTCTTGGCCAAAGGGTTAAGAAGCTGTGCAAGAGGTCAAAATATAATCTAAATCTTTACTTTCTGATGGGTTTTTGTTGGTTTTTGTTTCTTTTGTTTCTTTTTTTCCCCCTCCATTTTTTTTATGTTAGCACAACTGGGAAAAGCTGTTTACTGCAGGAAAATTAAACTTATTTTTATGTAACTACTGGGACCAAATACAGGCAAAACAATTATGTATTTTTTAAGGCTCCATCCGTTCCAAGGCACATCTCATAAAGGTAATTGTCTGAAGCTTCAATGATACATTCTCTCAATTAATATCCTAGAGCATGAAAACACATTTCAGATAGCATAGCCTCGTCTGATCCTGGTTGCAAATAACTCAGAAAAAAAAATTCAGAACCTCATTCCTTCTGCAGAACTAAATTGCAATATACTCTACTTGAGATTGCTCTTTAAGACCATTCAGGGAATGAAGCTTATTCAGGGCACAGTTGATCTCTTACTGGTTTTGTGGGAGTCCATTCTTCAGAAAAGCTGCTGCAAGGCCGTTTATGTCACACAAATTACACTTAGTCCCCAGGAGCTCTCAGGGGCATGTAACACCAATCTCCCCCTCGCACACCTGCAGTCAGCAGGGGCCCTCAAGTGCTCTTCCTTTCACAGAAGAGATGGCTCAAAAAAGCAGTGAAAGAGACTGCAAACTCTATGGTACTTTTTTCCCCTCTTGATTTGAAATAGTCTAAAATTGGAGACCTTCCAGAAATTTGTGGAAAACACCTGTGTGAGACTTTTTGGAGACGGAATGAAGAATCATTTCCCAGAGATGAAGTGGAATGAAGAAATCTGTCTGTGCAGGACTAGATGATTAATTCAATATATCCAGGATCTTAGGGCCTTACTAATTGTATTGGAAAATAAGTAGATATTTGGATATGTAGTTTTGATTATTTTAAGATAAATTTATTTTAAGTCATTGGAGTCTTACATTCTGTCATGTGCTCTGACCCAAGCAACTTCACATTGTAATACTGTTCCAACAGCAAACTACCCTTTGCTGTTAAGCTATTCACTCCATTTTTCTTGGGCCATGTAGAGGTTTCATTTCACCCCAACCAGCAGCCAAGCCCCACACAGCTGCTCGCTCACTCCCCCACCAGCAGGATTGCATAGAGAATCATAAGGGTAAAAGCCAGAATACTCCTGAGTTGAGATAAAGACAGTTTAATAGGGAAAGTAAAAGCTGCACATGCAAACAAAGCAAAACAAGGAATTCATTCACAGCTTCCCATGGGCAGGCAGGTGTTCAGCCACCTCCAGGAGAGCAGGGCCTCATCATGCATAATGGTTACTTGGGAAGACAAACACCATCATTCCAAACATCCCCTCCTTCCTCTTTCTTCCCCACACTTTATATACTGACTATGATGTCGTATGGTATGGAATATCCCTTGGGTCAGTTTGGGTCACCTGTCCTGGCTGTGTCTCCTCCCAGTCTCCCACGCACCCTCAACTTCCTTGCCAGTGTGGCAGTACGGAAAGCAGAAAAGGCCTTGGCTCTGTGTAAGCCCTGCTCAGCAATAACAAAACCATCTCTGTATTATCAACCCTGTGTTCAGCACAAATCCAAAACACAGCCCCATACCAACCACTGTGAAGAAAATTAATCCTATCCCAGCCAAACCAACCACTGTGAAGAAAATTAATCCTATCCCAGCCAAACCCAGCACATTCCATTACATGGCACAACAGGTCTGACCTTGATAAAAGGTTCTGTTGAATTACTAGCATGAAAATGATTAAAGAGAGTAGCACTATAAAAAATGGAGCACATCTGTCAAAATGAGAGGTTGACTAGATCAAGACATCCCTAAAAACTATAGGAACACTGCAACCTATTTCATTGGCATTTGTTGAAATATGTGAAAGGTAAAGTTTCTTTTCCACAGTTTGGTGGTTGTTTTCGCTGAAGTAGAACTTCCAGTCTATCCCCTTAAGTATGAACATCTATAAAAGACAAGACTATACAAAGAATTCTACAACCAGCAACAGCAAAACAAAAAAAAAGCAGGCTATTAAAGGCTTTTATGTAAAGAACACAACACAAACTAATAATGGTTTATTTTCTTTGGCTATTGTACTGACTGCACACACTGTAACAAACTTTTATCTACTTTGCATGCATGGATTTCATGAGATAATGCTTACTGTAGTCTGTAAGCAGAACTAAACCTGTAATTTACAATGGTAAACAAGAACTAAAAAGCAGAGTTCATTTAACTATTGTTAGAAACACAAATAACGTTGCTTTTGATTGTTTATAACAGAAATGTTGCACTACTTAGGCAACAGCATTCATATAAAGATCTTACCACATTCATTTTTAACAAATAAGAGGTATAATAAGAGGAGATACAACCATGCTGATTCTATGTTTGTATCACTTTATAAATTTTTCCTTCATGATACATAAGGTTATTTGAAGTATAGCAAAAAGTCATAAACAATATTAAAAAAATCCTGTTTCCTCTCTGAAACATTAATTTCTATTTTCATAATAGTGTTTAAACCGTATTAAGCACCCCAAAATGAAGGAACTTTATATGTCTCTGGAATTTCTTTGGCAAAGCCAATAGTAGTGTTAATCTGCACATTGGTGGTAGTGCTGTTCAGAAAGTTGATTTCTATAATATTTTAATACTCTTTAACAACAGCCTTATTAGGGAAGAACTAGAGCTGAGGTGCAACAGCATCCTTATTTAAAAAAAAAGTGCCTATGTATAATCAGTCTAATTTGTGAACATAAACTGATTTGAGCAGTTCTAATTTTTCTGTAGCTTCACCTTTTGGTCTCCCAAGTCCAGTAATATCAGAAGACTGCGGGAGCCCTCTCCTGGTGAACGAAATTTATCTCCCTCCAGCTGCTGCTTGCCAACCCAAGATTATGACACAGACACTCCAGCTGTAAAAGAAGACAGTGTTTAAAGCTTTTAATGTTATTTCCCTCCTGCATGTACTCTTAAGGTTTTTTAATTTATTAATACTTTACTTAAATTAAAAAGTCCCTGAACAGAGGATTTATTTTCCAAATACCACCATACAAAGTGAAGCAGAAAGTCAAGGAAAATACTTCAAAAAACCTGTTACTGCAAACAAATACAAGCTTCAAAATACTTTCACACCAGTACAAATTTTGCATGGTTAAAATTGGTTTCCATCTGGAAATATTTCAGTGTTGTAAATAAAGGTACTTTAAAGATTTGTTCATATAGTCATAGGTATTGAGAATGTTGTACGCACACAGTCATTCACCAAGCAGGGAATGAACTAGCAAGCAAAGTCAGAAAACCTGTGACACCTAAAGGGAGCCCTGGGATCCTCTGAGATGTGTAGTGAAGAGGAAGGCTCTAGGCAGGGGCACTTTTTTTTTTCTCCTGTGTAACCAACAAGAGAGGGCATGTGCTGGGTGTATGAGTTATTCTTTCATGCTACCAACACTGTATCTTTTTCTATGCATTCCCCTTCACTCTTAGTGCATGTGCGAGGTACACTGCCCACATTATTCAGAAATCAGAGGAGAGTACACTAAACACAATATATTTTCCTGTCATCCACCTTTCCCCATCTAAGTTACTATTATCAAATTTTGAACTTTGCTTAATAACTACACTTGTAACATAAATTTGGCTTATTCTCCTGCTTTGTTCTCCCTTTTTCCTGTAGTAAACACTTAATTTAGGTTGAAACACTGAATTGAAAAATCCAGTCTCTATGACTTGCATTTGTTCTCCTGCTTATCTTCATATCTAAGGTAGCTTGATTTATTATATTAATTTTAAGGACAATGTGCCTCTCTATTCCATTACTTTTGAGGCCCTGAAAACAATTTCAAGTTCAAACAATCTAAAGTTCAAATCAGACTAAGTCAATGAACTACCAAGTGTACTTGAGTCTAGCTTACTATCTAGATAGCACCTCAGTTCAGAGGCAAAGGAAGTTTAAGTAATGTCATCGCAATAGGAATACATATATGCTTAAAGAAAAGTTACTAGTTTGAGAGCTTCAGAATATACAGAGGCAACCAACACCCTTCCATTTCAGTGGGAGCCAAGCACGAGAGCAGTAATCGCCTCCCCCCCGCATCTTGGGGAGCAGAATGCTCCGCACAGCAGCTTCACAAGTGTTTCTCTGAGAAGTAATGATGGCCCAGGCTAAAATGAACTCACTGATCACTTGCATCGAATTCATCTCAGCTGAAAGGTGAGCCTTATCCAGGTTAAAAGCAATCCAGAGAGGTTTATGGGCCTGTTTTTCTGTGCAGTAGCATAAATTCTGTTGCCTTATCTGAAGGGTTTGCATGGAGATGGCAGAGGTTGGCTGTGTAGCAACTGCCAGAGGAAGAAATGTTCAGAAAACAAGTTTAATATTATGTACTTTGCTCTTAATGTTGACACATGGTTGATTAAGGAGTGGTGTGCAATCGCTTTAGCAAGTCAGAAAAGCTATATACAACTGAAACTATTACACATTGGATAACTTTTATGATATGCAATTTGCAATCAGTTATAAAAACACGTGTTTCACAATGTAATTTTTTCTGCCTGAAAAGAGAAGTTACAGCAGAATACTGCTGTTTTCCTCAGCAAGAGGGAAAATATGAGCAGAGAATTAACACATTGAAGAACCTTCCATGAGTTCAGGGACAAGCACTCCAATTTGGCTTGCACTAGTACTGCTGTCTCTTGTAGAGCTCAAAAAGTTGAAATACAATATGGCCTCCTTATAAAACAGGAAATGCTTTTATATAAATATGTAGCTTAGATTCCCATTTCAGATGATCCAATATAAAAGTTCATCTCCTCCATTTCTTTTAGATCAGCAAAACACATCAACCCTGCTATTACTAGCTTCAGCTATAAGCTAGAATCCAGTATAGCAATGAGACATATGAGTCAACTGGGAGAAGTAATATTTGAAGGCAGAGTAGTGCTAAGTTGATCCTAGGCTGCTATGGCTGAAATGTGCTATAAAGATTCAAAGTGACAGCTAGGAAAGCACTTCCATATGAAACAGCCTTCAAGATGATATTTTTTTGTTTCATTCTTCAGTGTCTTTATTTTTGCCTTAGTCCTTTCCTTAAAAAAAAAAAAAAAATTGAAATCATGTGGTATTAAGGGTAAGCTCAAATGACACCAGTAGGTAGAGGACTCATTGCTTGTCTGGAACTGAACAATTGCAGTGAAATGCTATACAAAGCAAACCACCTCAGAGCATTTGTACTCTAAGATGGAAACCAGGACATGTATCCTGCAAAGGTAAAAAAATCCAACAGAGGACTTGTATCAATAGATTAGTGAACTTGAGAACTTTCTGGCAACCATTGACCAGCATTGCTGCATCAAAAAAGTAACAGACAGGTCACTGATAATATTGAATAAGTCACTAATTATCACAGGAGCCCTAAGGATCCTAAATTAAATTGGGGCAAGTGTTCGGAAGTGGTGAGTGCTCTGCAGACACCAGTGTAATCATGGGCGAAAGAAACGAAAGAAAAGCCTCAAAGAGAGAATATGCTTCTTGTTCATCTTCATTCAGGAGTCGTGAAGAAAGAGGAGGGCTCTGCCAGCTGCCCTTTGCCTTTTGGAGCCGTGCTTACAGTCTCAACTCACACGCTTCACAGGCAGGTAAAGCAAGGTGCACGTTAACTTCTCTTTTTACCTTGAGGCCATGAAGAAATTAAATACAACTGTAGAAGTTTTCTCCCTGTTTCTCTCTGTTGATACTATATCTAAGCTGAAATACCTGGGAGCACATCCCAGGCCTGTGCACACCTTCTTATAATGTCTGTATTCCATATTGGAGCAAGACTGGGGCACACAAGGTGATCCAAAATAACAGGAGACCAAGATATAAGATATGACTCCTCAGACACCCACTGTACCATTTCTAAGTACAGCCAAGAAAACTAGTTCCAATTCAGTTTAATAATTCTAGTAAAATTCTTTTGGGTAGATCAGTGGAAGCAGGATCTTGCCTAGGCAGCAGGTTTAAAAAAAAAAAAAAAAGAAAAAAAAGTGATTTGCTTCCTTCTCTAATTCAATAAACTAATGACTTTGTGTCTTACTCAGTAAACTAATGAGGTGTGTTATTTTAGAAGGGATTATACAAGATGATAATTCTTAATCGATTAAGGTGTGGCAAATAATGTGTCATGCAGTCCTTTTAAATTAATAGTACACTCTCATCTGCAGTCACATGTATAATGCCAATCATCTGTATTTAAATAGAGCAAAACAGAAGATGATCAAAGAATCAGATGACCTTCAGTTGATAAATACATTACTAGCAAACAAGGTAAGATGGTGAATTTCATAAAAGGACAGCTTTAATGAAAAGTTAATAGAAATCCCTAATAATCCCTCTGAATGATACCTGCAGAAATGAGCTCTCACCTGAACAGAAAATGTAGTCTATAAAAGGACACTATTAACACAATGCATAATTCATTTGTAAATTTGTTGTCAAAAGTATTGAAAGGTCAAAATCTGAACTGCATTAATTGATGACAACATAACAGAACTTTTACACAAAACCCTTTTATACCTACTAAGTGATAAAAGACCTTAATCATATCACAGGTTTCTGTAAACTAGTTTTTTAAAAAATGATGTATCAATAAAATATTCTCTAACTACTGCTTGCAAGGCTCTGAGTCACAACGGTCCTTGGTCTGATCCATTTAGAAATGACTAAAAAACTCCAACCCAAAAATGGGACATTTTAAGGTAACACATGATTAAAAAAAAAAAACCAACAAAAACAAACCCAAAACAAACCCAAAAAAACCCCCACACCATCTCTAATACTTTCTGATATAGTGTTATAATGTTTACAGAAAGGTAATGACAAATGATCAAAAGAAAAACTGTAATAATGATAATGAATGATTTCTGTGTGCATTTACCAGTTCAGTTTCTCTGTACCAATTCACTTAAGATAACAATTATGCAGATACTGCCATAAACAAACAGCTATTCAGCTTAAAAATGGCTGTTTTTCCAAGGATTTAAAATTTAACATACAATAATTCTTGTTCTAGAGTTAAACAGGGCACAAATATATGTCATTAACAGTACCTTTGTCTTGTAGAAACCAGTCTAACTGGATGCCAGTGCAAGAACTGGCTAAAGAAAGTTAATAAAAGATTCTCATTTCTATCAGCAAACTATTTCTGAATTAGCTTAAGGTATTACCCTGCTAATATAACACATCTGAAATTTAATGTCCAGTAATTCTATTCTAGTAAGCATTAGGCACTGTAACCCAGACTTTCAAACAGGGATAACATGAATAGATCCCTTGGATATTTTTGAACAAGTTCTAGATCTGTCACTTCCACTAAAAATCTTAAATAACTTAAAGCTACATGGTAGTGGAGAGGAAAAAAATCCTTATCAAAGATCCAGCTAAAAACCCATTTGTGAAAGTCCACACAGCAGCGATCAACTGTGTATCAGACAAGACAGCTCAATTTTCCTACAAAAATTGCTTCATTACAGAAAAAAAATACCACAAGCAAAAAGAAAACAGCTTTCCAAAGAGAGAGCCTCTCACAGTAGATAATATTTTTCTTTATACCAAGACCTTCACTTCTTAGTGGACAGGCATTTCATATTGGTTCTTCCAATTATAGTACCCCATCAAGTAATATCAGAGAGAGCTTCAGCTTGTCTTCCCATTCCCCTCACTGAAATGCATCTGCCTGGTTAGCAATGTGTCTCTGTAACTGAATTGCTCAACAGAGCATCAAGGACCAAGCTGAGGCAAGTCATAGTGGGCATGGAAATGCCTCTTACTTTCAAATTTATTGTGACAGGTATTCCTTGGTGATTCAAGGAAGCCATAAAGCTCCCCTGCCTCCTTGCTGCAACACTAACCTTGGCCCTGCCGCCCAACTTGCTCTCTGCTTCTTACAACTCTGTGACCATTCAGGTTGCTTATGGCAATGCTACCTCCTTCTCATGTTCCTAGTTATGCTAGCACTCATTTTAAAAATCCACTTTATTTTGGAGGTGCAGACTTCCCCTCTACCAGCTCTTAAAAGGATTTATGACATATTTTAGTTGCTTAAAATCTGTTCACTATTAGTTCACAAAAATTGCAACCCTAAATGTAAAATGCTGCTCATACCATCCATTAAAGCTTTTCTTTCAAAGTGCCTGCTTCTGCCACGTCCTTAGGTAACCCTTCTTAAATTTTTCTGTTGCAATAGTGGATGGTAATAGCTGTTGATAAATGGGTGTCAGATGAACTGAAAGAACAATTCCATAGTGAAAGCAGCAAATGCCCACAAAGTATAAAACTGCTTTTCAAGACATCAGACTTTTACAAACTAAACCAATTCTTCCTGATAGAAATTGTCACATTTAGGAATAGAATCTCTCTGGAAAGTCTGAAAAGAAAAGCACAGTGATCTATCAAGGATGATAAAACCAAAACTTTCCCAAACATCCTTATTTTTGCACTATAAATATTTGAAAGAAGGAAAAATATGCAAAACCAATAAATTACTAGGTAGTTATAGAACCTGCATAACATTGTGTGAAACATTATGGAAATTATTCTTTAAGAAGATAATTTTATCTTTTCTTGCTATTTTGAGTGAAACACCTGCAATACCTTTATGTTTATGATTAGCAGCAGAAACTCCTGAAATCAAGTAGATAAGTTGTTTCAACAGGATTTTATTTAACAGATGCAGGAAAATCTGACCACCTTCCCTCTCCAAATAGCGCAAAACTTCTCTTTCAATTTAGTTAACCTGAGGTTTTTAAAGGGAATTCTTCTGTCATAAACAAAAGCTTTTGTCTATCTCGTTCAAACAGCCTGCTTGCAGAGAGACGTCACCTCCCTGTTTCCTAAGAAACATGGCTATTATGACCTGAGAAAACAGTTCTCCTAACCATCTTGTAGAAAATAATCCCCCAAGTGCATGTTTAAATACTTCTTTCTGTAATATATGCCAAATCTAATGATTACTATGGCCATGGGAGCTAAATGCAGAGAAGCCTCTCTGCACACTTTTCTATGTGTGGTTGTGACTCTTCAAAAGACAGGAGCCATAGCAAAGTCACAAAGTCCACAAGCCATTCTGCATACATGTGTGTAACAAGCAGTAATATCCATGCACTTGATCATGAGTCTTCTGTATTGATTATTTCTATTTGGCAAGTGCTACGTTAGGAGTAGCTGTTTAAAGATGAAGATAGGATCAAGTTGAAAGCCTGACAAATAGAACTAGTTATATGAAATCTGTGGTTAATTAATAGTTCTACGCTATTATGCAGAATTTCATGGTAGTAATAAAATAAATTCAGATACTCCTTCTCTGTGCTTTCTTTTCACTTAAGCAGCATCTCCAGCCCAACACCAATAAGAAATTCATCTGATTCTTTCCAGTAGCAACCCATGGTCAATCTGGACAAACCAGCTGATTGATGTTATAAAAAAATGTACCTACAATGAAGTACCAAGAAATATTCTGTGTTGATATATATTCTGTCTGAGAGACCACTGTACATCAAGGTGGTCCACCTAACAGCCTGGGTGTGCACAGGCCAGTGCTGCACAAATCCCTTGACCACAGAATGAACCCAGCTAGTTCATGGCAACAGAGCTTGCTCATGGCTCCACTGAACTGTCCACCCATAAAATCCATCTCTCTCTAATTTAGAGAGAAGGACTTTGTCGGGTCACCATGTCAAAGTCCAGATTCTGTAGCCCTTCCATTGTCCTCTATGATGGGGTCGCTCCATGTTGGTCAGGCAGGACTTGCCCTTGCTGAAGCAGTGCTGGCTGTCTCGAATCACCTCCGTGTCCTCCATGTGCCTTAGCATAGCTTCTAGAAGGATCTGTTCCATGACCTTCTCAAGCACAGACAGGTGAAATGCAGTAGGACATAACACTGAGGCATAAGGAGGCAAAGGAACATCCCTTTTGAAGTCATTCAAATTCTACTGTGTTGTAATTTTTTTTAAAAATCCTTAGAAACAAGAATAGCAGGTTAATTTAGCTCCTAGATTCCACATGATGCCATACACTAAAGCTGTATGTCCCTGCTCTGGCCGTTTCACTATAAACTAATCGAGGCTGCACTATGGCCCATGGCATCCTGAAATGCTTCCAGTTTCTTTTGGGGGGGGGGAATTAAAAGAAAATCAGGAGATGGAGTGCTTTTTCTTATTATTTTTGTGGTACCAAACTTACAGTCTGACTAATTGATCTGTTTTGCTTCTCTGCCTATACAAATAAAATTATTTTCAGAAGCTCAACAGGGGTAATAGCTGTCTGTAAACTAAAGAAGGGAAGGGTCAGCCAAGGTAACTGGCCTTACTAATCAGAGAAAAAAAAAAGTGAAATTCAAATTCATCTATCTATGTCTACACTTGCCCACACAATTCATTATTTAACAACAGTATTTAATAATTAGTGTGACTTGAGTAGATTCTGCACTTCATGTACCTAAGCAGAAATGGAACACTGAATCAAATACTAGATCTGGTTGTTTTCATGAAAAAACACCAAGAGTTGTACAATTAATATGTTTCACAACAAACTTCATGTTTGGGAGACATTCAGACACACATGGCAGATTTCACAATGAATGCTTCTCTTTCTCAGGAGCTCTTTTATTTCAAATATAGTATAAACTGATTATGTGAATACTTCAGTGAAGACTGGTCATTTGTCAGTAAGGCAAAGAGGACAATGCCCAACATCATGAAGTATTTCAGGATTTCTGGAGGACAACAGTACAGCTAAGTAACTATACAACTCAGTCATTGACTGGCGGACACTCCAAGATGGGTATGTTGTTCACAACCTTGTGATGAATTTTAAAGCTGACAAAGTTTCAAGCTGGACTCGTGCTACAACTTGAGCTTAGGTAATTGTGAAGCATAGATTCACATCATAGATAGTTCAGCTAGATTTATGGGAGTCAGTATGTGAAAAATAGAAAGTAAATATGTTTTGGAGATAGGTGGTTTTCAGTTCTCTTCACACAGGAATCAAATAAACAATGTGGTTTCAAATAAATATTTGCTGTAAACAAACAACAAATTTCAGTTACAAGTTTCTAGACGTGAATTTAATTGCAAGGCTAAAATGTCATTTGCAGGGAATTACTAGTCTATTTGCAAATCTTTTGGCAAATTTACCATAGGGCTTTTCTGTGGATTGTTTGTACCTGATAGCAGCAGATCCTTGAAATATCGAGTAAACTGCCAGCACCTCCAGATATATCCTTACACCATAGTTTCCTGGTGTAAGGAGACTTACAGACCAAAGGATGGTGCCTATGGATCATTTCCTATGGGCTCCATTTCAATTTCATGAAGACACATGGTCATATTTAAAACAGATTATGGGTTATCACCATGTGAGGCATTAAGATTTCCTAATGATATGAACTTATCTCTTTGAGCTCCCTGCACTCAATTTCCATGTGTGGAGTTATGGGACAGCATTCTGTTAGCCATACAAAACAGATTTCTGTGATCCAAACACTGAAAAGCTACTACCCATGAACAGGTCTTAAATATGGAGGGGGGCAGGATGCTTGTATGTTTGTATGTATAAACATTTCTGAATGTGCCTCCAGATTCAGCACGACATAATTGTTTGTAACTTCCACTTGTAACTTGTATCATGCATGATACAATGCAGCAATTGTTAGTAATATTTTTGTACAGCTCCAAAAGACACCATTTAATATTATAAATTCACATCACACTGACCCAGAAGAAGAATGAACTTTGGTGAGACTGGACAAGCACAACAAGGATGGAACCAGAGCTTCAGGATGCAACAATCCAAAATCACACATCATCTTTCCTGCTCTGAAACACTGTTATGGCAGATGGATCCCAAAGTTATGGAGTAAATGAACTCAGTGGACTTTTATAGGGATGGTCCATTGACCAATGGCATGATATCTGTGTGTACATATCTGTATCTATATCTATATCTCTCTATATCTATTATATCTCAAATGACTAGAAATATGATCATGTTTAACTGACAAGGAGTGTGAAATCACCCCTAAAAGGCGGATTTAGCAGTAAAGCAGGATAATAATGCCTCCTTTAAGCTGGCTCTGGAGCACGTACATACCGCCCGTCACCCTCCTCACAAGCTATAATTAATCCTATTTATAATAAACCCCCTAAGCTAGAGATGAGGCAAGTCGTAACAAGGTAAGTGTACCGGAAGGTGCACTTAGTCTACCAAGGCGTAGCTATAACTAAAGCATTCAGCTTACACCTGAAAGATATCTGCCCCATATCAGATCGCCTTGAAACCTAACTCTAGCTCTTCTACCAGATTACATATAAACCAAGTTAATACCACCTATTAAATCAAAACATTCTCTTACTCAACCTAGTATAGGCGATAGAAAGGTAAACTCAAGACGCAATAGAGATCATGTACCGTAAGGGAAGGATGAAATAGTAATGACAACCCAAGCAATAAACAGCAAAGACCAACCCTTGTACCTTTTGCATCATGATTTAGCGAGAAACTACCCAAGCAAAACGCCAATTTAAGCTTGCCTCCCCGAAACCCAAGCGAGCTACTCACGAGCAGCTATCTACTGAGCAAACCCGTCTCTGTTGCAAAAGAGTGGGAAGACTCGTTAGTAGTGGTGAAAAGCCAATCGAGCTGGGTGATAGCTGGTTGCCTATGAAATGAATCTTAGTTCCCTCTTAATTCACCTCCCAGGACTACACTCAACCCACATGAAGCGAATTAAGGGCTATTTAAAGGAGGTACAGCTCCTTTAAAAAAGAGTACACTCTCTCTTGGAAAATGTGGGACGTAGGCATGATGTAAATGGTATGGAATAAGGAGTGGATACAGTCCTCAGTTTGTCTGGGGTAGAGTTAATTTTCTTCCTAGTAGCTGGTACAGTGCTGGTTTTTATTTAGTAAAGAGAATAATGTTGACAACATACTGATGTTTTAGTTGTTGCTAAGTAGTGCTTACTCTAAGTCAAGGACTTTTCAGTTTCCCATGTTTTTCCAGTGACAATGACATGCAAAAATGGTTTTGTATTTCTAGACATGTAAGAGCCTATTGTACTATTTCAGTCTATGGCACTTCAGTTAATGTGGTTTTAGTTGTTTCTTCTTGGTTTTAATTATCTTTCCCTCTTCTGTCATCCAAAAACAAAAGGCAAGGCAGAGGAACTAGCAACTTGGAACTGTAATTATATTCCCTCAGGAAATACTGTCACCAGCCCTTTAGTTTGTTTAGGTCTCAAGACATTTTGAATTACTAGAAAATGCAGAAATTATGTGGTTATTTCTGTACAGTTTTATGTAGAGGTACTTCATTTTAAAAATAATGGGGATTTACACTTTGCTTTAGCACAAGCAGTAGAATTATGTTTGCCATGCATGTCATATTACAAGAACAGTAATAAAGACCTGGATCCTCAGGAGCTGTAACTTAAAATATTGGCTTCAATGACTGTTGTCTCTAAGTAAAGGTAATGTTAAATCATATTCCAGCTTCACAGAAGTGCCAGCTTAGAAAAGCTGAGAGCCTGACTGGATAGCTTTTAGGAACAGAGACTTTCTGTTCCAGTGTTTTGCCTTTCTCTCACCAAGAGCTTTTGGGTTTGTAGCTTAGTCATGCAGATTACAATTGGTATAATGTGAAAGTCAATACTGGTGGGAAGGCTTCTGCCTGAGCTTGCAACCTTGAGGGTCACTTAACCAGAAAAAACAAATATGATGCAACATTTTATTTGTCATGGCAGGAAATGTATGGTGGAGGCAAGGGAGTCTGGGGCAGGGAACATGGTTTTCCAGAGTCCCCCTAAAATAGCTTCCAAGTCTCTGCAGCAGTTAGCAAGGGGACTCAGAGTCCTCTGATTTAAGTGACAAACATCAGAATGTAATGTTATTTAATGTGAAGATCTTCTAAGGAAATGAGTTAAAATTATTTCAATTTTTTTTTTCAAATAACTTCCTTTATTTGGTAAAGAAATATCTTTTCCTTCTCTTTATTCCAGAAACTTTTTGTTTTGGTTTGAGATTCATAATTTCACAGGGAAGGGAACTAATGAAAAATAATAACACCAAAGGTCAGAGCTATAGCCTATTAGGCATACAGCTATCTTGTAATACTGTGAAAGTGTTTATACTCAAATATAATTTTTTTTATTCTGTTTTAAATACCAGAAGCTACACAACAACTCAAATGAGTTTTCTTTTCCAAAGTAATTCTTAATATACAAAGAGGATGGTAGCCACAGTGCAGAGAATGCCATCAAATTTGCTGTCAGGTCATAGCTAGTGGGCAAATTGCCTTTGGTGGGTGGGTGCAGTTATACCACTGCAGAGCTACATAGGAACAGCCCTGAATGTGGAGAGAGAGTTTTACAGGATTTCGTGGCCATGATTCAGTGCTGTTAAACTACACAGAGCTCACTGAACATCTTTGCCTTTAGACAACTTTAGTTTCACACAACAGAAGTGCATTACACAGCAGTCCCTGTGTTGCATAATGACAACTCAACTCTCACACTGATAGCATTCAGTAATGGTTTAGATCACAGTAACTGTAAGTCTGTGCTCCCATTGTTTCTTACAATAGGTGGAGATGTGCATTCACTTCACAGACTGATAGATCTCTGTATCTATTTACTCAGGGTAAAAATTAGCACATTTTCCACAATGACCAATCCAGTTACTACAATCTTAAATGAAACATAATTTGCCTTCTCTAATACCTCAATTTCTTAACTTTTCTTGTGTAGTTCAGCAAATTACTTTTATCCATCAGAAACCCTATCTGTATGTTCTTCCATACAGCATTATGTACAAGCCATGTTCCTGATACTGAACATATCCACAAAAATGAGTTCAACAAAATTATATTTGATGAACCATGTACATTTTAATTTTTTTTCTAAATTTATATTATTAATAAGGAGCTACTAATCATGCATTTTCTTGATTGAAAATCCTCTGCCAAAACAAATATTACTATTAAGCAGGGTAAGATTGTTTTTAAGGAATAAACACACTATTGAATATGGGTCATGGTACTTCTCAGTTCAAGTGATTTTAGAGACTTTTTTTATACTTTGCAGAGGATGAAATGATTTAATCTCTAGCAATTACATGCTCCAAAAGCCGAAAACAATCCAAGCTCATAATTATTTTCCTCTTCTTCTAAAAGGTTAATTTCTTTACACAGACACTAATGAAATCAGAGGAAAAAAATAGAAAACCTTAAAGGGATTAAGGAGATAACCAGAAGAATTATTAGGATAGTGGAAAGTTTACAAAGAGAAGTTATATTTATTTAATGAGGAAAGCTAGGCAACCAGCCAAATCAGTCAAACAAAATTTAAAAGGACATAGTTTGTGAAACAAGTATATATCAATGAGCCTGAACATGTTTATCTAGACTATCTCCAGATCAGTCTTGCAGACCTAGTTTGAAACTCAAAAGTATGCAGAATATCTACTGAAAAAAACCCTCATTGTAGGAGAGTAGTGACATGCTGTGCTGGTACAAAAGTTATGGGGATTACATGATTTTAAACTGAAAATATCAGAGGGTTTTATACATGCACATTTTAGCTTTGCATAATACTGTGGCATCTTTTGACATTAATGAGAAAGTATATTCCAGGTTTAAAAAAAAAAAAAAAAAAAAAAAAAGAGAAGAAGAAAAAATCAGTATGAATAGCAAAATCAGAAATTATTTGTAGCCTCACAGGCACATGACACCCCAATAAGCTAGAGGAGCTGAAGAAAACCTCCTGACACCTGCTGGAATCTCAGACAAGACTGAATTTCTGAAGTCACCTCATCTAAAGTATTATACAATATGTTCATGTAATAGCCTCAACTGCTGCAGCTACAAGGCCTGAAGTGAAAATTGAAAATGACAAGAAGGAAAGAGACCACTCAAACCAGACAGACAGGAAAGAATATATTATAAGAATTATCTTATATATAAGAAATTATATACTGTCACTCAAAATTTAATGGTACACAAAACATTGAGATTTCAATCATTTCATGTTTTTCCGTTTCACACAGAAATATAATTTTTTTAGGCTAACTCAGCAACCATCTTCTGTATTGTCAAAGAATTTTTTCCTTATTTTTTCCATTTCTAGTGTATGTCTAATGAAAATACCCTGATATATCAAGGACAGGTCTGATAAATTTATTGGAGAGTAGCTTCAATTCACTGTTGAAGGAAAAAGTTACAATAGCTAAAGTCTCACAAGAATAAAATTTGCGAATTTTGGTTGCAACTTCACAAATAGGTACATTTGAATGGTTATAAGGAGGAATTCTTCAAATGGGTGCCCAGACAGGAGGCAGAAGCAGTTTATTCTCTCAGCTTCAGGCATGTTTCCCAGATATATCTGCCCACATACTGAACTTTAGATTATTTTATCTGAGCATTAAGCCACTGGGCACACCAAGGGCCCAAAGGAAACTACGGGTTCCAGAGAATCTGTTGAAAATCTGTGTGTATTTATACACTCACATGCACCCTGAGTGGAATCTGGTCCAGAAGAGTGTATGCAAAATAGAGCATCTAGAGGATCTAATACATAAGAGTTTCTTTTTGTTTCTGAAGATGCCATGCTATACAGTGACAGCATGTTATACTACTAATCTGTATCCCCATTTCAGGTTCTTTTCTCTAGAAGGTTTTAAATCAAGCCACTTAGACACTCACTAGCTTATAACTGGAAACTTGCAGAGCATGCTACACAGCTACTGTGTTACCAAGGACTTTCAAAAGGTGAAGTGTATTGTAAACATATAGTGCACCAGAGAGACTCTTAAAAACCTAAACAAATAAAGTGGCAAGAGCTCTAATTTTAAAAGGTTAAAGAGATTGATTAAAGGAGGCTCTGTCAAAAGGAATAAGTGGTCTGCTGCTGTTCTGATTAGTGACAGGAATCCATTAGGAAGAGCTTGAGTGTAATTAGAATGGAGAGATTAAAAAAGTAAAACAGTAGCAGTGTTTAGAAAAATCAGGAAATGCAGAAATAGGTAGCCTGCAACATAAACATAGTTTAGAAATAATTGTAAACCACGAAAGGAAGAGTAAATTACATAAATAGGTACTTCTTTCATACCTTTTCTTAGTTTATCAGCAGAAAAATTAAGGTACCAGTGCAAAATACAGTACCAGTATCAATGACAGAAGCCAAATTTGCTGAATATAAGCAATTTAAAGAAAATTGCAGACAAATGCTAGAAAATCTGCTAAAATCCACATGAGGAACACAGGTTTCAAAACACGGCCCTCTTGCCTTCATTTAGAGCTCCGTTGAGTCATTAAAGTCAAACTTGTAGAAACACTGCCTCAGCTACGCAGATAAACATGTTCACAGTTTGTAAACTGTAGACCTAAGCAACAGCTTTGAATTGACGGGAATGTAATGCCAAAGCATAAACCTGGCTAAATTAAAATCAAATGGCATTCTATTTATGAAATCAGGATACAGCAAATATTAGGGTATGTTTTTGAACCAGTGAATGTATCCTCAGATTCGCTGAAGCTGTCAGTCACCCAACTGTGACAACACTGAGCTCAGTTGTTAGCTGATTTATTCTCCCAACAGTTGATTTAAAAATAACTCAGATTACATACCAATTTTCAGTGCCTCATAATTCTTACTCAATTTATTTATATTTAAACAATACTAGTTTCATTCATAGCCTCACTGCTATGAGCAAATCTGAACTCTGCATATGTAGAAAGAAACTGGAATTCCTAGGAGCATATAATTCATCAGGAAGTTTGCAATAAGTGAAATAGGGAAAAGCAAACATAACAATAACAACAACAACAAGAAAACCCAATCACAAAATAATTTAAAGTTAGTGATATATTTGCTGTTAAGTTTACTATCATGTGGCTATATCCTTTATTCAATAAGATAATAGCGCATACAAAAATCACAATTTTAAGAGAGATTAGCTTAGGAAATCCAGTAAATAACTGTAAGCATAACTGCAATTTTCTATTTCTACTGTACTTCTTGGTCTTATTGATAATATGGATTATGCTCATGAAACTCTACATGTCTTTCCACTAAAGTTCTACTACAGATGCATTTCAGATTAAGGCAGATCCTTCCAAAGCTATGTCTGACTGCTCACTGTTCCCTCACTGACATAGTTTCCCCTGCTCACCGCTTTTTTTTCTCACTTCTAAATGCAGCTTTTAATTGCTTTAACCTTTAGTTGACTCCCCTGAACTCAGAAAATTTGTATTTTATTAAAACTAAGCTAGCCACAATTTTAACTGCCATTCTAATTAATGCAGTTATAACACTTAAAAGAGATTTTTCAGAATATTCAGAAAGTTTAACTCTTACATGTCAATTCGTCTAAGACATGACATGTAAATGTCAGAATTTCTAAAATTCTGATACATGCTATTGTCATTATAATGGGGCCTCCTTCTCAGAATTGTATGGCTACTGTATCCAAAGTACCATACTGTAGTCACTGCTTTACAATATTTAACATGTTATTTCATAGTAAGTAGAATTTAATAGCAAATATGTTCAAGGATGAAAGAATATAATTAATCTGTACTTAGTAAACCTACTTTTTTTTGCATCATCGAACACCATAGGAAAGACTATCATAAGCAGATTCCCCTTCATTTTGACTTATGCATTTGCAATGGTATCAGTAAAATTAATGCAAAAATGTAAATTAAGATCCAGATATTAACATGCCAAATTCAGATTTTTGTGTCTTTTCCTGCCCCCAGGATAAATACATGATTGAGGAGAACTTACATAGCAATTATTCTACACAGCTGTCAAGACATTTTACAAAAGATCCTTTGTAGATGGAGAGAGTGATGTATTAAAAAGCAACATTCTTTTTTTTTTTCCAGATTATGAACTATTTAAAGAACAAGACTGGACTAGAAACCAATGCACATTTACAGTGAATAGTTTTGGTTTGTAACTAGGTCATCAGATCAGATGCATCATCACCCAAGGGTCTCATTATAGTCAATGACAGAAAAACATAACAGTCCCTTGGAACTGGCCATTAAATATCTACAGAGTCTGTGTTTCTTTCTTAAAGTTCCAACCAAAAGGTTCAGTACAATGAGTTAATCCTGCACTGTGGGTACCTTTTGGCTCCAACTTCTGTCCTAAACACGTCCTCCATCTCAGAAGTAAAACCCTCTGCTTCCCACCTAGCATTTCTCTAGATGGAGATCACAGTAGTTTTTCTGTGGTATTCTGATGGGAGCAGCATACCTACTGACATTTCCAGCCACGCATGCTCCAAAGTCTCCAAGCTGCTCATCGAAATTAATAAAGAATCTACAAATTACTGTTTTTCAGCTTTGGTTTGTATTCATGAGCGGGACCCCACATTCATATTGTTTTCGTTGTCATTTTATAATATTGCCTGACTTCCTTCAGCATCCTTTAGTTAAATGTGAGTTGCCGGTCACAAGCAGATTTGAAAAGTATTAAAACAGAGCTATTGCCTAGTTTGCTACTATGATTACTGTGCTGTTTGACAGCATAACTCTAAATCTATTTACTTGGATGGACAGTTTAAAATTCCATGCTCAGTTTCCTGTCTATGACTGCTACATCTTAAATTATTTGATTAAAACCCAAGATTGCTACTGTCACTGCCTTCCGTAGCAGTTTTGTAAATCCATGAAACAGTTTTATTGCAAGTGCACAAATAGGTAATGTTCCGATACAAGCTGTATGAAGACTTTGGTTTAGATAATCCCACTTTCCTTATATATATTTTGGTAAAAAAATTGGAGGCATCCTGTTTAGGGACAATCTTTAAAATTAATATGTTTCTTTACATTTTGGTCCCCAACTGTTCTTTCCACTTTATTTTGCAGACAATGAAAGGATGAAAGAAGTACTATTTAACCTAAAGGGATGATACTAGCACAAGAACTTATGGCATGTGGGCATAAATTGGTAAAAAATGCATTTGTGGCAAGCATTAGAATATTAATAGCACACTATGTTATGAGACCAGACTGCAGATTTGAGCAATTGCTACCAGAGAAGAAAATAAGTAATGAGAATGTTTTGCCTGACATCTCAGTGTTTAGATTTGTTACATTTCTAATACTGGAGCTCTTACACATTTAAACATCTTACACATCTTAAACATTTGCACATTACAAGCATGTTTGACTGTTTCTGGTAGAAGAATATCAAGTCTCCAATGGTGGCACATTACCTGGCAGTACTCAGAGCTGAAGACAATATTCCCTGACCTGTCATACAATCAAAGATCAAACAAAATCATCATTAAGCTGAACAATTTACTGCTAATTCAAAAAGTGAAAATATTTTAACATAATAGCAGTGACCTTAACTCGCTGAGAGTCTTTGACAAGTGCCATTGAGATGTTAGAGAAATTATGAACTATATCTGCAGAAAGTTGTATCTTAGTAAGAAACATCAGAATCTTGAGGCACCGCTCTATTGTATAAAGAACTTTTATTCTGCACTTCTGTTCACCAATCTACACAGGGAATGTGAAATAAAGACGTATTATGAAATTACTACTTAGTACTTCAGTATTAAGCATTACTATGTGAAAATAATGGCACATGCAGGTGTCAGTGAATTTTTAACTGTCATTTAGAAGCAGATCTTTCATACTGTACATAGAGGTTTGGTAGGTCACAATGGTAAAAGAATACATCCTGTCTTAATAGTAACTGTCACTCTGGAAAATAATTTTTATTATCCTTTTGCAGGTGTAAGGAGGGGACCTAAGCAGAGGCTGGGCTGTAACTAAGACAGCCTGCTCACAGGTGCCAGGGTGTCATTAGGGGAAGATGCCCACCCTGGCTGCATGTTTTGACCTTCTGTAATATCTTTGTCTCGTACTTCTACAGTATCACAGAAAGGTAAGGTTTGTGGGCAGGGGTGAAGTCTGTCAGCCTATGTGATGAAATTGGCAAGGACAGGGAAGTTTAGGGGCACAAAGCCCTTTCTAAAGCCTGGTGAGAAGCCATACAACCCAAACCAAAAGAGGACTGATCTCCATTGCCTCTCATTCAACCATATAAAAGTTATTCAATATTATAGAAATTAATTAAAGCATTTGATAGAACAGTTATCATCTCCTGATTAGCAAGAAGTATTAACGCCTAAAGATGGTGTCTCTGTTGAGCCTGTGATCCTCAAAGCTGAACAAATGCTTTTCCATAGGCCCATGGTTTAGGTGATGATTCTTAACACACACGTGCTTTGAGATGTCACAGGAGCGTGGTGCTGGGTATAGGGATTTTTTTTTTTCTGTTTTGGTGGTGTCTGCAAGCCTGCACTTTAGGTTTTGATTTTGGACTATCCAGAAGTAGAGGCTGTTTCTTTCTCTTACCAAGGGATGTTTTGGTTTTCTCACCCAGGTTATCACCTTTTTCTGGACTTGGTCCCATTTTCTTCAGCTTACCTAAACTCGTTCTTTGCACAGGCACCAGCTGTGGGATTTCTTCATTATCATGATCACCTGGTTCTTTGACTACCAATGCTTTCTCTTTTATCTCAAACTTCTGGGTAGCAGCAGCATTAATTTCAGTCACCTAAGTGACTTGAATTCAGTGTTTCAGCTGCATTCTTCAGTGGTGGTTTGTTGTTGTTGTTGAGTTTGGGGGATTTTTTGAGATACCTGTCTGTCAAGCTCATCTAGGTTGGGGCTATTTGCAGTAAAAATCGGAAGTGGACCTAATTTAAGTGTTTTGAGGCAAAGAATTTTTTATGTTTTTCCAATTCTTCGGTAACTTCTTAGCGATCACCTCAACTGCAGCAAAGATACAATCTAGCATCTCAATCCAGCTTTCATTCCAGAGAGACCTGTACGTGCTGTGTAACAGCACCTTTTATTCCTTTATTGTTACACTGGGAGTGTAGTGGCCTGGGTATATTGCGTAGTTCGGCGGCTCAGCCCGCACCTTTGTCTGCGCGGCACTGCCAGCCTGGTTTGGAGCCGGACCTGGTGGCCCCGGCGCTGCCCTGCCCGGCCCCGCCGCGGAAGGGCCGCGGCGCCCGCCCGGAGCGCTGAAACTGCTGCACCGCGGCGGCGGAAGAAGAGTCGCTCGCCATGGTGCGTGCGGCGGGGTCGGGATGGGACGGGGACAGGGCTAGGGCTAAGGATGAGGATGGTGATAGGGATAGCAGTGCAGTTTCCGCAGCCTCCGTAGCCTCCGCTTCTGGGGCCGGCGGGGGCTTCTCACGCGGCGCACTAAGCCCGTTCCTTCCCGTCGGGAGCGGCCTCACCGCGTCCCTGGAGAGGCCTCGGGGGTGCGGCGGGTCCCCTGGGTGACGGACGGACGGGCGA